>NW_025813487.1:2308354-3584292 GCF_021976095.1 Xenia sp. Carnegie-2017 | reverse complement strand
TTCATTAACTTTGCAAAGAATTGATCGACGCTGCGTTGTTGATTACCAAAACTACAATGCACCGATAAAACCACTTCGTATGTTTCGGAATTCAAGGCAAATCGATATTTTCAAGAAAGAAGTATTCACATATCTTTAAATTCAAGACAACCCACCATTATCGTGATTGTTTTTTATCATACAAGCCAAGAATAAGAAAATGAAATCACTCAGTTGACAAAATACAACGAGCAAGAAGAAATCGAGTTTCGTTTATCAAATGTCAGGTGTCCATGTGTTCGTAGGACTCTTAAAAAAGTCCATCCAATCTCGTTTAAGAAATTTTACGTTGTGCCGTATTTTTCCAAGCTTAAAATTTTCAAAACTGATCATCTTTGGAGACCTTCATTTATCTTTGAGAATTTGAAATTAAATGTTGTTGTTTTTCACCGGATGGATCTTTTTTTGCTGCTTTCGCTGTTGGTGACCACGTCAACATTCATATTTGGAGCATTGAACGTTGCACTATTATTCAAACTGTACCAATACACCTTTGGAATGCAAAAGGATGCTGGTGGTCGGATGGTTTACTGTGGATATGGGATGGCTCTGATCATCTTATGAAGATATCAACTTCATCTGAAAATTTTGTAGTTTCTACTCAAGCAAAGCGTGTTAACATTGGATTTAAACCTAAGAAAATCTTAACATTTGGTGATGTCTTAGTTTGTAAAGACCATAAAGGTTTTGTTCAAGTTGTTAGAATTACAAGGTGTGATACAATACAACAAAAGACTTCCTGTCAATAGTTTTGAATTTAAAAGCAGCTGTATCACCTGATAATTCTGTTATTTTAACTGCAAACAAAACAGAATACACATTATGGAAATGGGGAAATGACAACAATGAACTTTACTTGGAACCCTGGCACACTGCAGAAATGCCCATAACGTCTTTTATTGAAAGAATTTGATTGGAAACAGAGAAATTTTACTTATCTTAAAGAGTCAGTTTCTTTATAAGTGATAGTAACCAAGCGGTTATTGCATTCCTGTTTGGAACAACAATGTCACCAGAAAACTGGCATTTATGTAATTAATGTGCATAAAACAATGACGTGAGTACGATTTTGCATAATATCAATGAATCATTACGGTTTCGCACAATCGTACATAAATCATATTTCATTGGTGAATCGTTTGGCAAAATGGTTGCTGTAGATTTAAAGAGTGGTAAAATATGTGCTGAATTTTACCAATTAGGTACTGATTTATTCAATATTAAATTTAATACAACTATTCATTCAAAAACAGCAACTTTAGCTTTAGTAACAAATGGTGGATGCGGAATTAAATTTTAAACTCAATCTTCAGAATCCACTAATTCAACCTTTGTAATTATATTAATCTAACGTATTTACTAACATTACATATCACTTAAAACCAACATAAAAAGTTCTTTATATCACAAAAGGACAGTTATTTATGGTATCAACAACGAACTCAAAAATATTGCAGAAAAAATTGTCCATATCCTTTGTTTTAACCGTGGAAAAACTGTCAGTTTATGATTATGTAAAAATATCACGGACAGAGAGAGAGATTAGTTTTTGTAATGTCAAGTAAAGATCTTTTTCATCCTATGATTCCCGTCAACTTTCAAATTTATATTTGAAGAATTCAACACTGTAACATTGTCAAAGTTGTGATGAAATTGAGAATATCACACGAAGATGTTGATTGTCGTAAGGATGGTCGCTTGTTTTACATGTGAAATTACCAAAAGTGAGAAACCTTTGATCTCTGAACGAACTTTATGATGATGGTTTACTTTTTAATACAAATGTATGGTCAGATAATTTGGTTATTTTTATTATATATTAAACGTTCACTACATAGAAATGAAAGAATGTCGACAACTCATTCATTGTGAGTCATTTGACAATATGGTGTTGTTGTAAATGAAGATTATTTTGTTGAAATTATAGAGTGACTTTCTTTAGACATTCTTTCAAAAACTGTAAATAAAACTTACCTTACGCATGTTAATATCGTGGAAACAACTTTTAAATGGGGTTAAGAATTCACATTTATAAAACACCATCATGATGTCATGTCATGTCATTGGGTTTTATGGTCATTAGTTGAAAAATGTGAGATCATTTCTGTAACGTTTATTATGTAAATTTGACCTTAAAGTGGTTTATATGCGAATTTTAGCCCTCTTTTATTAGCTAAATTGAAAGACCTTGTTTCAGTGATTTTAAATCTGCAATTATAATTGAAATGGATTGGTAGAAGTGATTTTACGGACGTTCAAAATCACGATTTTCCTTATTTTTGCGAACGTTTTGATCGGTATGCTATTGACTTGTGACGTAAAAGTTGAACACATATATCAACATGGCGTATTCTACTAGTTATCTTAATAAGAAGGCATGGAAACATGTTGGCGGACCTAATCAAATTAGTTGCGCCAATGATTCAAAACCGAAGGAACGTCGATGCATCTGTTTCTAAAAGAAACAGAGCCGCAAAGACATAGAAAATGGGTTAAATTTTGTGCGTAAACATAGACCGGGTTTTGAGGCTTCCTCTACCTCGTGTCTGTGTTCTGCGCATTTTGAAGATTCTTGTTTGACCTTAATTTAGCGTGTAAGTCAAGCTCAAAGAAGGTCGAAGAAGATGCTATCATTGACTAACCATTGACGTGGCTGGATTCCTGAACCATTACAGGACGAAATAACCGATCGAAAGCGAAGACAAGTAAGTTTACGCTTGTTTATGTTAATTTCTTTGTCATATGTAAATTCGATATAAGTTTTGTAGATTATTCAGCATACTCTCCATAAGCCATCGCTGAAGGAAACATGTTCTCTCAATGAGGAAGTACCATCTACTAGTGACAAGCTGAGCATGTTTAAAGTATACTGGGGAAGCAAACGATTCGCCATTTGAACGGACTTGCTATTTTCCATTTTTACATTTATGCTATGATTTAATTCCATATATATTTTTCTTTGTCTTTTCCAGACTGACCAATAAAGAAAAGATATTCCTTCATTACAATTCTTTCAGCTTAACCTCTCAGTAGTTGCACCAATTTGTTTTTATTGTTTACTCTTGTTTCAAACCATTAAACTGCATGTCAACTTATATAGTGCATCCATGTATCTCCTATTTGGTTTCATCTAGGCACATTTCCTGACCATTTCAAACTCAACAAAGAAGGTCAACAGTCTCTACAGTGCACAAGTTAAAGACTGTTCCATCATCGCCCCTCTGATGAATTTATGTAACCTGTTGGATATGCTTTCAGAATAGTGGTAAACACAAGCAGGTAAGGCCATTCTCCCATCCATAGACCCACAAAATAATCGCATCAACCATCTGTATGCCACAGCTCTCAAGTACAAGTAAATCAAAGGTTGGACTAATTATTGTTGATGAAACAATGTTGATTATTGTTATTTCTCATACAATTACAATCTTACATATTTAATGATTGTGATGTGGCGGCGATAAGCACGTCCATTCTATCTCTCAATATGGGCCGACGTTTTCAAGGACAGCCTCATGAACTTCAAGGCCCAAATTTGGCATGCTGTGTTATGCATGATATTTTCTCAATGCTGCCATCGAATGTCACTTTCTGCAAGCTGGTCCAATTTCCTTACAGCATCTGTACTCTAATGCGCCTTCTAACAAATCGGTATGACAGCATTGACAATTACACCTGAAACGTGGGAGCATTCTGGTTTATAAAGTAACTTTATGTATATTACAAACAGGAGAAAACAACAACTTACCATTCACCGAGTGGAATTACGCCATCACTTCGTTGTTCTAATGTCGCAGGAGAATTCCATCGGGATCATCTGGAGTATGCACTTCATCACCATCTCCTGCTAGCGGTTCATCGTCATATGCGAAGTCGTTTAAATGCTCGACATAACCACGGATTCCGAGCTCGAATCAGATACGCATTCAGACATCAATTCGAATTATCTGAGCACTGATTTGAGAATATACTTTCCGGACAACTTGTTTTTAATATTTTATTGAAAATACTGTCATTATTTGTTTTAAGACAAGAAAAACGACAACAAAATCACCTTCTATAATATAATATTATATTGACGGAAACAGACGTGTTCAACTATCTACGTCTAAAGTATCAATATGGCGTCGTAAAAATTCGCAAATAGTACCCGACTTTGGAGGCAAAATTAAGCAACTTATATTTATCTGTTTAAGTCCAGCGACGTGTCATAGTTCTTCAAATAATCAAATTTTCGATTAAGCTCATAAAAGGGAATTAAATTTGTGATATAACCACTAAAGACAGAAAATGTTTTATACTGTCAACAATTCCCATATGCAAAAACATCTTGATGACGTTATGGGTTCACTATTCCTTACAGTCCGTGACTAAATGGAATGGAACATAGAAAGATGGCGGAATTCCAGTGGAATAGTAAATTCGCTAGAGATGCCTTTAGTAATGTTTTATTTTCATCTTTGAACTTTTAAATCATTCAGTCATGCAGAAAAACGTGAAAACAAAGAACGTGCTCCTCATCTGTGCTTTACAAAGAATTTCCCTCGATAAAGAACGAAAAGTCTCATCATTCACAACTAAAGAAAGTTTGCGGAAACGGCTTTAGGTAAAACCATAAGTAATGATTGTAGTTGTTGCTGATGTATTTGATTCTATTTGTTTCCATGTTTTATGTATTGTCAACCGCCTTTACATTTGCTATCAACAAAACATTAAGTGTAGTAATCTTCATTCAAGATGTCAACGAACGCTGTTTATAGTATCTTTAAAATTGCTCAATGTATGATTTGTACTTTTTATACTTGCAAACAGTTATGCTTTTTAGTGTCAATCTTGTTCATGTTCTTCTGTTTGAAATATGTATATATGTTATTTAGAAATCTATGTCAACGTGTGCAATGAATATAATGTACCATGTTCAGGAATGTTGCTTTACAAAATGATCGCTTTATGATTTTGATCTATTCTAGAGGAAATAAACGCTGTTCAAGGAAATGAAAAGTCTGAAGGGTAAGTTTAGTTGTGTAAAGTTGTCCAATTTTCTTTCCAATTTTCGAATTTTAACATGACCAAAATGAGTTACTAACCTTGAATTTTAATAAATTCACAGTTATATCCAGACCAGCATGCTCACAAATTTGCTGAGTTTTATTGTTCAAAAGTTAGATTTATAAACCAGAATGTTGGTTTGATTTATTTATAATAAAATCTTCAGGAATATTTCTTCTGCAACTCTACCTCCACTACCTGGTCAGCAAACATTCATTACATCAGATCAATATTTTCTTCCTTTTGAGTTGGCTTGTTAAACAAAATGTGCCAGGATTGTCACCATTGCACTTGACTGTATACAAGTAAGTTGTTTTTGTTTGATGTGTTAGGACACTTGGAGTCTTTAGTTGTAAGAAATAGATGTAATATTGTAAACTCTTTCATCGTACTGCTATTGTTATTACAATTTTATAGCAAATGTTCTTTATTTTCTTTGTTGTTACTCTGTAAATTTCTCTTAGAAATTGTCATTAAGTATCCTATGTATTAACAGTACTCATCCCCAAGCCTCACAACTTCACATGTGTCTTTTCACAACCATTCTTATCTCTATCAACAAGTATTCATCCCTAAGCCTCACAACTTCACATGTGTCTTTTCACAACCATTCTTATTCCTATCAACAGTACTCATTCCTGCCTCACAACTTCACATGTGTCTTTCACAACTATTCTATATATTCTCTATTAACATTACTCATCCACAAGCTGTCACAACTTCATGTTTCTTTTCACAACCATTCTTTATTCCTCTATCAACATTACTCATCCCTGCCTCTCATCAACTTCACATGTGTCTTTTCACAACCATTCTTATTCCTCTATCAACAGTACTCATCCCCAAGCCCCATTAACTTCACATGTGTCTTCAAACCATTCTTTTATTCCTCTATCAACAGTACTCATCCCTCAAGCTCCTCACAACTTTTACATGTGTCTTTTCACAACAATTTTTATTCCTCTATCAACATTACTCATCCACAAGCCTCACAACTTCACATGTGTCTTTTCGTCCATTCTTTATTCCTCTATCAACAGTACTTATCCCCAAGCCTCACAACTTCACATGTGTCTTTTCATAACCATTCTTTATTCCTCTATCAACAGTACTCATCCCCAAGCCTTACAACTTCACATGTGTTCTTAGAAACTTCACATGTGTTCTTAGATTCTTTGTTCTTAGAAACTCATTGCTTATGGTCATATTGTTCGCGATACACCAGACTCCATTAAACCAGAGAGGCGTTTAATTGACAGAATTATCGAGACTATTTCTATTTGCTTTACTGGTATAAATACTGATGTAAACGTTCAAATACAAATTATAAAGGTATTTATAAAAGTAATGTCCTACTGTTAAAGTATATAATGAGAGAAATGATATATCCTTGAGAAATTTAAAGAGGGTAATGTCATATGTATCCAGTGAGTTAATGGTGCAATGCAATTTGCATTCTCTAGATTCTCTTGTTCATATCTATGCCACTCGGAAAGGACTGGAACGTAGTCTATTCTTATGAAAAGGACTGGATACTAGTCTATCAACATGAAAAAACTGGAGCACAGTCTATCAACATAAAAAGGAACCTGTCTCTACTATTTTGTGCTGACAATGTTGATTATAATACATGTTTTATCACGTTTTTATATGATTAGTATCAATGTCGTCTTATTTTTCTATAATTTTTTCAGGTTCAAGAACCCAGTATTCGTATCAAAGGTCTGGAATGTCTTGTTTCTATTCTTAAATGTATGGTTGAATGAAGTAGGGATCTTTACTTTAAACCTGGTTCTCAGGTGGACGATAATTTTGGTGAGTTTTAACGTCTTTATGAAACTGAAGAAACTCGGATGTAGCGAGTATAAACTTAATATTGTTATACATTTCGATAAGTTATCGCTTTATGATCTATTGTACCCCTCTTTTGATATCGGCTACACTGAAGAATTTTTGTTTCCATCAAGATTCCATCTTTCTATACTCTGTATCCCCTATTTATCGAAGGTACTCCATTATTTTCTTATACACACGTTAATGTTCTTAATCGTAACTAGTTGTTCGACAATTGTAGTTAACCTCTCAGGATCTAAGTTATCCCTTAGTTATCTTTTTTACCCTTGCTGGTCTCGCGGTGGATCAAGGCTATATCTTAATGTTTATAGTTACTCATTATTGACCCATGCTGCCCTCAATGTTCTAGTCTATCTCTCAATAATCTATGCTATCTTCTCGATCGTCTAGGCTATCTGTTAATAGTAAGGACTTTATTTGAAGAGGGGGACACGTAACAGCTGAAAAGCTGACAAACCTGTGGCCCTCTAACTAGATTATACAGTATTACAAAAAACTGATAAATGAATAAATATATAAATAATTACAAAATTCTATGATAAAAATAGCAGGACATATTAAAAATATTCAGAAAGATAAAATTAATTTATAAAAAATTAAAATTAGATAATGTGCTATTTCTTAATACTGTTTCAAAGTTGTCCAGGTTTTTATATGAGCTTATAAAATGCTTTTTCACAGCTGTTTTGAATAGTTTTATACTAGGCTTTTTCTTGATATCATGGGGAAGGCTGTTCCATAACTTAACTGCGTCAACACTGAATGCCTTGCCACCATCGTTATTTCTTAGGTATTTGGGACACACTAAATTTAAATTGCCATGTCTGGTAGACCTATTGTGTGCAGAACTGTTCGTCTTGAGCAAATCTCTGATGTAAATCGGAACATCACATTTGAGGCTCTTAAAATTCATGGTACATTTGTTTAGTTTAATTTCGTCAAAAAAAGGCAACCAGCCTAGTTTACTAAATTTTACAACACTTCTAGAATAAGGGTCTACTCCAAGAATTACTGGCAGCCCTTTCTGTAACCTTAGAGACAGTGGAGTTCTTTAACGTCGCAGGTATTCCAAACCATGCCCCGTACATAAGGACGGGTTTAATCAATGCTATAGTATAAAAGTCTTTCTTTATTGGAAGGTATCTCTTTATCTTTTTCAATAAACCAATACGCTGAGAAAGCTTGGCCTTTAGGCTAGAAATGTGGTCACTAAATGTAAGATCTTGATCGAGTGTTACACCAAGCAATTTATAAGAAGTTACTTGTTCTATTTCGGCCCCATCAATGGTCACTGACAGGTGATTGCCATCAACTAATGATGAATGTAGCCTCTTTCCCGTGATAAGTAATGCTTTGGTTTTTAGGACCATCCCATTTTCGCTAGATCATTTACTTAATTTATCCATGTATTCTTGAAGACGTCGTTCCAATTCCAAAGGTGCATTATCGATATTAGCGCTGGCTTTAAATGTGGTGTCATCCGCGTAAGCATGAATAGTTGAGTCCGATCCAACAGCTTCGGGAAGATCATTGACGAAAATTAAAAACAGTAGAGGTCCTAATATGCTACCTTGAGGAACTCCATTGGTTAGCATAAGTTGTGACGAAGTCGAGTTATTTACAGTGACACACTGTTTGCGATTGAGTAGATAGCTTTGCAATAGCTTTACAACATTATCTGGGAATCCATATGATCTTAACTTTACTAGGAGAATGTCATGATTGATCAAGTCGAATGCCTTGCTATAGTCCACAAAGACTAAGCCGCTGACATTGTTCTTATCAAGGTCAAGAAGGACTTGGTCCAGAAGAAACAATAAAGCAGTATCCGTGGAGTGGTTTTTACGGAACCCTGATTGGAAGCGGTATAAAAGTGCATTTTCTGT
The DNA here is from genome assembly GCF_021976095.1 of Xenia sp. Carnegie-2017. NCBI lineage: Eukaryota > Metazoa > Cnidaria > Anthozoa > Malacalcyonacea > Xeniidae > Xenia > Xenia sp. Carnegie-2017. The sequence continues at coordinate 3,575,464 of NW_025813487.1, read as the reverse complement.
TAAGTAGGTGTTCATTGCATTGAAGATGTGTCTTTCAAAGACTTTAGAAAGAATAGGCAAAATACTGATAGGACGATAGTTTTGAATTTCTTGCTTGTTTCCTTGATTCTTGAATAGTGGTTTAACCTTTGCTATTTTCCATTGTGAGGGAAATGTACAAGTTTCAATACAGTGATTTATAATTTTAGCTATGGAGCATGATATTTCAGGAGCTGCAATCTTTAGAACTCTGGCACCAAGCCCATCGATTCCCGTGGCTTTGTGTGTAGGTATACTTAGAAGATAATCTCTAACCTCACAAGGAGTTATTTGCGGAATAAGATTCTCAATTTGACTGTTAGATTTGTCTGGTGGACCAGGAAGAGCATCATAATGAAGTATAGGTGCCCTTTTATAAGACGTTTATATACATCAGCGAAAAAGCGGTTAAAGCGTTCAGCGATTGAATGGTCATCCTTTATCAGGTTGTTGTTTTCGTCAGCAATAGGGACGGAGTCGTCATTGTTCCTTGTATCTTTAAATAGGTCTTTAATTAAAGACCAAAGTTTCTTTAGACATTTTTGACTTTAACTGAATTGAGTTTTAAAGTGCTGTTCCTTCGCATTTCTTAGTTTCCTCGTCATCTTGTTTTTAATCAGTTTAAAAGCAGACCAATCTTGTTCATTTTGTGTTCTCCTGGCCCTCTTTAGAAGATTTTCGCGTTTATTTATTTCGTTGTATAGATCATTAGTGAACCATTTCGGCTGATTGATTTTCTTCACACTCTTGAACTTTAAAGGTGCGTGATTATCAAGAATGTCATTAAAGATTTTGTACAAAGATTCAACAATGTTATCGGCATCTCGAAAAACAAAGGAGATATCCCAAGGGGTTTCACTTATGTCTCGCAGAAAGCACTCTTTGTTGATTTTGTCGATATTTCTGTATTTGATTTTGAAATGGTGTTTACGTTGTGCATCCATGGTTTTGTAGCACCTCAAGATGGTGACCGGAAGGTGATCGGAAAGTCCAGATTTACCTATGGCTACTTCTCTAATTCTAACAGGATGACTAGAATAAATATGGTCTAAGCACGCATAAGAGGCAGGTCTTGTTACTCTATTTACCATCTGCGTTAATCCAAGACTGTTCAGTGCCTTCGCGAGACAATGTTTTGAATAACAGTTGAAATCAATATAATCTAAATTGAAGTCTCCCAGAATAATCAATTCATTGTTTTGGAGATGGGCATTTTCAATATTTTTACCCAAACTCTCATTATAATCTTTGTTGGCTGAAGGTGGACGGTAAACACCAGATATCAAAATCGGTCTCTTTGATTTATGAGGACAAATTTGAAGCCAGAGAGTTTCAAGATCATCCAGTTCCAAATCTCTTCGACGTGAAAGTAGTATAGTACATGGGGGTTCTAGCGCACTAAAAGTGCGCTATATCCCCCCATGTACTATACTACATATAACCTTGGGTAAAAACTATTTTTATAACAGCTTAAAATAAGACCATGGTTCAAAGACGTCCCTCTGGTAAAAAGGTCATGTAAAAAAGCTGTGTAAAAAATTGTTTGTTTCAATATAGTAGTAAAAACTTTCTTTATAACAGCATAAAATAAGACCATGATTCAAAAGGCGTCCCTCAGTAAAAGGTCATGTAAGAAAGCTGTGAAAAAAGTCATTGTTTCAAAGGTAAAATATGGAATCTATATGTTTTAAACTATCTTTAGAAATCAAGTGTTAAGAAAGCATCGTTTCGGAGGCGATCCGGTGCGCAAATTTTAGCGTAGCTAAATTGAGCAGGGGATGGGATCGCCGAGAATTCATGCGAGCCTGAGGGAAAAATTCAGCTTTGCTAGAATTTTCGGCTCGCCCTTACATTCGAAGAATATTCGAAGAATATTCGAGAATAACAGAGGCTTAAGAAATGCTCTTTAAAAACTATCTTTAGAAATCAAGTGTTAATAAAACATCTTTTCAAAATATGGAATCTATATGTTTTAAAAACGGTCTTTACAAACAAATGTTAACAAGCATCGTTTCGGAGGGCATCCGGCAGCGCAGATCACGAAGTGATCGAGCAGGGGAATGGGATGCCCGAGAATTCTCGAAACCCAGGTGGGGAAATTTTTCACGAAGTGAAAAATCGGGTTTCGAAGTAGCATTCGAAGAATATTCGAAGAATATTCGAGAATAACAGAGGCTTAAAAAATGCTCTTCAAAAAACCGTCTTTAATAATCAAGTGTTAATAATCAAGTGTTATTAAAATATCAGTAGCGGCGCGCGTGTCTTAGTGCATGTTTTCAACAATGGTTGTTTAATGTAGATAGCACATTTCATCAGCGCATGTATAATAATACAATGTTGTACAAAATATGGAATCTATATGTTTTTTTTTAATTTATCTGTCAAGCGAGTGTCATATAATTTTTGTTAAAAGTGTTTTTAATAATTGTTTCAGGATTTTGAATCTTTTTGTATATCGCTTTTGTATTAATTACTTATTACAAACAGCTATGTGATATGTAGTCAAACATGATTATTATTCTTCACCTTCATCTTTAGGCTTAGCTTGATAGTTATCTTTAATAAATTTTTTTAATTTTTCGATTTCATCATTTACAGATTTTTTAGTTGCTAGAATATTATCTTCTATAGTAGCTGCAAAATTTGGTGAATAACCATTATATAACATAGACAATGTAGATGTATGTTGTGAATAAACTTGTATTTTGGATAATCCATTAAATGCGTTATTCCATTTTATTGCCCATCCATTATAATTAATTGAAGCTGTAGATACTTTTGGTGCAATAATAATAGAAATATTGTTTATATTATCATCAACACAGTATACGTAATATAAATCTAGTAGTGCATCAGCTATCTTTTTTTCATTATCATTTGTTATTTTAATGATAAATTTTTTATTAATCTTATCTACCATAATATCTAATTGAATTGTTTTAGATTTATCAGATGGATTTATAAATAGAAGTGTAAATTCAATAAATTTAATATTGTTAAAAAGAATATTTATAATATCTTTTTGGCTACTAACATTTGAGTTGAAATTTAATTGGTTACTATGGTGTACAATTTTACTTTTTACTATATCATCTATTTGAGTTTTAGTATAGTGGTCATTAAATTTATTATCAACTTGAGTTTTATTATAATAGTTATTTAAATTAGAAGTCAAAGCATACTTACCATCAGCTTGTACTTTAGTATAGTGGTCATTAAATTTATTATCAACTTGAGTTTTATTATAATAGTTATTTAAATTAGAAGTCAAAGCATACTTACCATCAGCTTGTACTTTAGTATAGTGGTCATTAAATTTATTATCAACTTGAGTTTTATTATAATAGTTATTTAAATTAGAAGTCAAAGCATACTTACCATCAGCTTGTACTTTAGTATAATAGTGGTCATTAAATTTATTATCAACTTGAGTTTTAGTATAATATTTATTTAAATTAGAACTTAAAATATATTTACCATTTATTTCATTTTTTGTATAATAGTTAGCTAATCTTGAAACAAAAACATATTTATTATCAGATTGTATTTTAGTATAATATTTTAGTAAATTAGAAATCAAAGCATATTTACTATTAGATTGAGTTTTAGTATAATAATTATCTGATAGATGTGTTTTATCTACAGATCCTTGTATATTTACATTAATATCTGTTTTATCATGTCCATAAAATAAGCTCATTTATATTATTCCTCAGATTTTATATCTGGTTTATTTTTATGTTTGTAAACATGATTACCTATTATTATACAACCAGATAGGACTCCTAAAAAAGGTAATAGGGGAGATATTTTTTCTACTAAACTGTACACATCTCGTTTTAAAAGGTCGTCTGATTTAAGCTGTTTTGTTAATTCTTTGGAGTCTTCAATAGCATCAAACCCTTTTAATATATCTGAAAATTTTGATATAACTAAATCAGTTAAAAACTCATTAGCTTTTTGTAATCGTTTTTTCTCGTATTCAGTGTACAATTTATCAATAATTTTTTGGCTAGCTTTTTTAATATAAGCAACTGACTTGTCTAAATTACCATCTTCAGCTAGTTTAAGTAATTTATCTCTTTTATTAAAACCCTCTTGTATATTATCATCACATACAGCATCTTTGATAGTATCATTTGTGGAATCAATCTCATTAATTATATCATTAATTGTTTCAGGCTCTTTACGCTTTGGCATATATATAACACATGTTTTATTGCGGAATAACAATTTTCCATTGGTATGGGTATACAAGGTGTATTTCTAAATATGCATACTTATTGTTTTTCAATTTTTTGGTTATTTCTTCTATATCATCTTTCTGAAAACCATAAAGATAATCATCAAATATTGTTTTCATGTCATTGCGGTTTGGATTATAAAATGTAACTAAATAACTTATATTTTGACGATAAGGTTTGGCAATACTTGTCAATTGCTGTGTAATCATAATTGTAGAAAGCCCATAATGACGAGCACTAAACCCTAAACGAACTAATTCAGATGTCCTATTTTTAACATCTAAGCAACTAGCAACATCATCGAGAATAATAAGACTATTTGTACCTTTATATAAATAACTCACATATTTTAAAACAATATCTATCTGATCTTGGTCACATTCTACTTTAATTAAATCAGAATCATTTATATATTTCCATTCTTGATAGGTTTTATTGTATGATAGCGTTGGACATAATAAAATGATATAATCAAAATGTTTATTAAAGTTTTTTTCTAACATTGTAAGAAGGTAATGACTTTTACCACAATTCGTCATACCTACAATAATCATATTAAAGGGTGTGTTCATTTATATATTACTGGTTATTCTAATATTGAATACTTTGTAAATCATTATTAACAAATTGAACAAGAGCATCACTAATAACATAGATGTAACAGTTTAAATCTTTTGTATATGCTCTTTTTTTAATCTCTAGTAAAATACCATTTTGAGTATTAATGATTCGTTTTCCGTTACCAGCAATATTGTTTTCTTGAAAAGTGCGTAAATCGATCACTAATACAAATTTATCATTATAGAATTTTTCAATTGTCATGAAGCAATCTATTGGGTTAGTTTTATCAAAAAATCTTTTTGCTTCTTCATAAAATACTTTTTTATCCATGCCTTGAGCGAAAATACAATTTGGTAAACCTTCAATAGTGATTTTAACTGAATCGATATTGGGATATATAAAATTTTCACTATCACTAACTGAATTTTCTGTGAATAGTAGTACAATACCTTTCATACTTTTACGAGGTACATTGACATTAATATTCTGTAATGTGCTTGATTTATCCCATTTTTCCTTTTTTAAGAGGGTTATATGATGGTAAAATAGGCTTCTACCTATAGAATATAGATTTGTTATCTCATCTGCAATTTCTTGATTTTCAATAGTTTCATATTCTAGCTGAATATTTTCTAATTCATAATCACCGATACTTTGACCACTTTGAGGAATAAGTACTTGATCACTTGGTGGTAATGTTATTATGTATTGAAAGTTATTATTCATATTGAAAGGGCAATACAATCCATGGTCTTTAATAATATAGTCAATATTAATCTTCTGTCTTGTACCATAAATATCATACATTAATTTATCTTCTACTTTTTCTGAACTCCCACTTGTAGCAGCACTATCATCCTTAGAAATAAGTTTTCTTAGATTTTGTCTACATATACCATATTCAATAAGGCTTTGTCGGTCACTTTTAGGTAACCACAGGTCTTTGTATACACTTATAATATTATGTTCACAACAATCGTACAAAATTTCTCCTGCCACTTTAATTTGTAGTCTATGCTGTAAAATCTTACTTAGATTATTTAGAAAGTGACTTTTTGTATTACTGATTTTAAGATCAAATGATAGATTAAGTGAACCAGGAACTAAACAACTATTTGCTTTCAATTTTGGTATATTAACATAAATTTGTTCATTCGGTTTAACACTATTAGGATTAAAGGTTATACTATAAAAAGTACGGGTACCTTTAATTTTTGCCATATTAATTCTTTTAAAATTAGGTAAAAGCTCTTCTTGTAATCTGTTCATATATATTAAAACATATTTTATTTTCTTCTTTGTTTATACTGATCATATATTAACAAAGCAGCAGCAATAGCTAAAATCCATAGATTAGAAGCTACCCATGCTAGACCTTTAGCTCCCCAAGATATAGCCTGAGCGATAATATTCAATAATGGTCCTAACACTGGCCATAATTTTTACCTAGATTTGCTAAAGCCTTAGAAAATTTACTAGTAGCTTGAGCACCTTGTAGGATTGCTTTTCTGCACCAATGACAATGGTTGTAATTATACCAGCAATAGATATAGCTAAAGCTGATAATCCTGGAATATTTTCCTTAACCCATTCTTTAAACTGTTGTAATCTAGTAATGTCTTCTTCCTGTTTCTCTCGTACATTCTCTTTTTCTAATTGCTCTTCTTCTTCTTTAATTATAGTTTCTAATTCAGCAGCTCTTTCATGTAAAATAGCTAATTCATCAATATTGTTGTCAATACCATTTTCATTTTCTATTTCATCTATTCTAGCTATAGTTTTGTTTAGCTCTTCAGCAAAGTGATTTATTTGTGCTTTTATGAATTGCGGGCGTGTTCGTTTATCAATAGTTTCAGATGTAGTCATAACACCTATATGTTCTCTAAGTTCTTGATTAGTTATTTGATTGAAATTTTCTGTATATTGATTATTTAAATCAACCATAGGCATACTCTCTTCAGTTTTTATAAATTCATCTTGCAAATTAATAATTCTTGTAATTTCGTTTTTAAATTTTTTAACAGCTTCTTGAGCAATTTTATTTTTATTATATTGTAATATTCCATTATTATTACGCTTCAAAATAACTATACCTTTATTGCTTCGTTTATTTCTTGTATTTAATGGTTTGTAAGTAATATTATTTATATCAGTTCTACTTAAATTTAATCTAAGATTTATACCTTCATCATATGCCATACCTTTTAGGTGATTAAATCTAAACTCTTTTTTATAATGTTTTGTAATAAACTGTTCAACAGCAAAAGAAACTTCATTTTCAGGTTTATTAATATTTGTATAAATAGGAGTAGAAGTAGGGACATCAGGAAGAGTATTAGTTTTATTTGTCTTTTTTCTAATTGTTACACCAAAATTATCGTCGGTAAATGATGTTTCATAATATTCATTATCATTGTTATTATCATCATCAATAAATTGAAAATTTTTCCAATCTTCATTATCATCTTCTTGCTTCTTATCTTCTAATTTAAGATAATCAAAACCTCCTTCTGCCATTATATAGATTACTCTATATTTTGTATTTCACTTTCAGGAACCCAACTGTTATGTTTATTATCATAACCTAACCATTTAACTAAAACCATTTTTTTACCTTTAATCTTTTTACGTTTTAATATCTTTTCAACTCTATAAACATCATCTTTCTTATTCGCAACTGATAATTCCTCTTCATAAAATTTACCAATTATAGGCTCTCCTTCTACATCTTCTATCTCATATAAATTCGGGTCTCATTTAATAACTTTAGTCACTATAAAAAGCTCTTCTGTAAAATTTGCTTGATAGCCTTTTGTAAATATAGATTTATACTTTGATATTCTAACTATATCACCAATTTTAATCTTAGGTAATGGTAAATAAGCAACTTCATGACCGTATAATGTATTCCATACTTCATCTTCATTATTTTTATTAACATCTTTAGGCTTCATCAAGATTGTACTGTGTTTTGTATTGTTATAATTATATAGTAAATCATCTAATATATCAAACCCTTTATATGTTCCTTTACTGTAAAAATATTTCCACATAGATGTTTTAAGCGTTCTGTTGAATCGTTCGACAATCGCAGCCTTTTTATCATTTTTAGTAGAGAAGTACTTAATTCCATGTTTTTCTAATAATGATTTAACACCTACATTAGAAAATTCTTTGCCCTCATCAAATTGAGCTAGTTCTGGGTAATCATTAAATCTATCTTTAAATTGACTTAATAGCTTTGCAACAGCTTTTGTCATATTATTTGTGTCTTTTCTATAAACAGGGATAGTAAATGCATATCTACTTAATATTTCAATAGCTGTTAATATCCAATAATAACCATTGTTTTTATACTAATAAGAACCCATATCAACTAAATCCATTTGTATTTGTTCACCAAGATAGTTTACCTTTGTTTGTTTGAATTTATGCCTTCTAATAATAGGTTTATATCTAGTGTATGTATCTTGAGATATTAACCATTTTTTAACCTGTTTTCTACTAACATCTATACCTTCTTCTAATGCTTTCTGATACAGCCGTTCTGCTGATTGATATCCTGTTTTAGGATTATAATAAATATCTCTTAAACTTTGCTCAATTTTAATGTCTTCATCCATTTAACTTACTCAAGATAACATAAGTAGAATACTACCTACATTAACAGGGTTACCATCTTGATCTAATATATTAAATATTAGCTCGTTAAAGCTCCTTTTATAATTGTAACTTTAGATTCAATATCATTGTATTCGTATACAGTACCAAATAACGACTGAATTGTTATTACTGGTAAAGTTAAAGCTATATTACTTTTTTTCCTTCAGGGTTATAATTATAACTTGAATTTACAATATTAGAAGAAATTTGAATATAGTTTAATCCTCTGTTTATATCTACTTTAGAAACACCATTTTTACATCATTTTTTTAAAAGTTTTTATGGTATCATTAAAACCTAACATTTTAATAAGAGTATCAGACAATACTAATATTTCATCACTATTATTAGTTATTTTACAAGTTCCGTTGTTTTCTATCATCTCAAGCTTTATGTCATAAGACTCAAGAAATGTTTTAAGCATCTTAAAAGTCCAGTATCCAGCATCTATATTATATTTAATAGGTCCTAATGTAAAAGCTAAAGTATTATTTAATTTAACATTTTTGTATTCCCAATACACATAAGCTTTTTTGATATATAAATATGAATAGTTAGTTGTTACTATACTTTCTTGTAAGTCAATTTTTTTACGATCTCCGTCTATAAAAACAGTGAACTTCATATATAACATAGCTTATATTATATGTCAGACAAGCAAATCGAAGAAAATGCTATAAAATTAAGCGATGATGATTCAAAAAATATACAAACATGGCCAAAAATATATTTAGAAACAACTAAAACGCCTTCGTTTTCAAATCTAATAGCAGCTGTTAATGGAGATGAAGGTCATTACCAGGACTTTTTTGATAAATCAATTCATAGGTGGAATGCAAAGTTTATTGTGAAACCTACATTTCAAAGGCCGGTAAATATTGATATCTGTAACTTTAAATTGTATGTCACAGAGAATGATTATTTTATGAGTAATTTACCACCTATAACAGCCACATGGTCAAGTGAAATTAAAAGTAAAAAAGAACAGTCGACTGGTATAAGATATAATATTAAAAGTCATTTAAATTATAAACAAGAAGCTTACTATGCTATGATTTGTGGTGCTTATGTTGCCAGTTTTTTATGCGGTATCGGGCTTAATCATTTAAATTATGATAAAAGTAAAATTATACAAAGCCTTGTTAAATACCATTTTATTATCAGATCAAAAATTTATGAAGCATCCATCGTTATTAGACAAATATGACTTTACGGAATTGAAAAGCATATACCTTATAAAGGTATTTTAAAATTTGATAAAACAATGATGGGTATTATGTTAATTTTCAATATTCAACTACTGATTATCGTAGCTTCATTGCATATCATTCAGAAGGTATTACATTAGTCGGAAAAATTCTTTTACAAGAGTCTATTGAAAGCTTTGTTTATACAATTCTTGGAGCTCAAGCAAATACAAGATGGTCAATAGTTAATCATGGAGCTAAGAGCCTGCAAACTCAAAACGTTTTTAGAAAATTATTAAAAGATACTATAGTACAAAATGATACGACTGTATTTATATCTAACATGAGGAAAGCTATAAAAGACACGAATGTTATTTTGAATATGGCAATAAGCCCTGGTATGATTTTAATACCAAGCCGTATGATAATATTAAATAAAAAGATTGATGGGTATAATAATATTTTAACATTAGCTAATAAAACTATGAAATTCGGTATTAATTCTAAAATAAATTATTATGGAGTTAAAAGGAAGAACCTAAAAAGTACATCAAGATAATACACCATCACAACACCTAGATACTCTAGATGAAGTTCATAAAAACCAGTAGTACATAAACATACAAAATGATAGTAAATAATCCCCATCAAACAGATATGATTGCTTTACTCAGTATATCAACGCTATCATCATTCATATTAATTAAATACGTCTTATAATATAATATGAAAAAAGTTCTAGATTTTAATCATATTTCGAGTGAGTTGAGTAAAGAGGAATATGAAAAGCTTAAAAAGTTATATTTGTACTATCACAAGATGTATACCTGTTATAAATGGAAGTATAATAAATTAAAGAAAATTAGACTGTCATTAAACATGGGAAGTACTTTTCTAGTCTCAACTGGTGGTATTGTTGGTAGCGTAACCCTTAACCCGATAGTTATAGCCACACTAAGTGGTCTAGGTGCTTTAGTTCAAGGTTATATAGTTAAGAGTAAAATTAATAATAACTTAGAAATGTGCAAATTTGCATATACATCATATAAAAAAATACTTATGGATATTAGATCATATTTAAGAGGATTAGCTTATGATGAAGTGATATTTCTATCAGACGTAAAAGTTATTGATGATATTATAATAGACAATTGTACTACTATAGATGGTATGGTTAGTAAATATAATAAAAAATATAAAGATCTGTGAGTTATCTATGAGTTATCTATAAGATTATCTGATAGTTATCTGTGAATAAAATCTACATTATTATATAACATGTCTGAAGAAAACCTAAAAATAACTACAGTTAAGAAAGAGAAAGATCCTGTTCGAGTCGAAGCTGGTAAAAGATTAGCTGCTATATCTAAAGTTGCTAAAGAAAAAAAGATGCGAGATAGGATTGAATTAGAAAATAAAAAGAAAATTGAAAACAATAGCTGGAATATTAATTATGGATTTTTATTTGGAACTATTGGAGTATTAACTGCTATTGCTAGTCTCTATTATACAAGAAAAAATGATAAAAGACAGGAAAAATTAACAAACGATAAAGCAAAAGAAGAAACAACTAGTGAAAAACATGTTTTGATACAAAAAAATAAACAATATAATTTAGACTCATTTGAATAAAATATTTCCTATTATATATGAGTAATACTATGACTAAGAAACAATTTATGAATGAGGCTTTTGATGCAGTGCTTGTGACAACAACTGCTGTAGGTCTTTCTATGGCTTCTAGAAAACTACTAGGTCAAAAATTAACAGACACAAACAGTATCAAAGATTTTGCAAAACTAGCTATTGCTATTACAACATCAACAATGCTAGTTAAATATGCTCAAGACAAAAAATGGGTCCCTGAAAATCCATTTAAATCTGTATAAATATATATGACAAGTGTTATTACTAGTGGGGTTGGAACAGTTTTTGGATCTATTATTAATGGTCTTGGTTTCTCTCTAGCCAGCTTTCTATTTCATAAACTTGATAAAAACGGTTATGCTGAGGAAATTAAAAGACACAATAAGGCTCTAGAGGACCTATCTAAGGCTAAAGAGGTATTCTATGAAAATGAAGTCAAGCAGCATGATAAAATACAACAGCTAAGACAAGAAATTGAGTATGCTGATGATGATATAGAATTGACAAACAAAGCTCTAGATACACTTAGAAAAGTACAAACAATACATTACAATGGGTTAACATTTCATAGAGAACCACAATTAAATGACTTTTATAAACCATCTAAGAATATGAAAAATTATCAATCTGGTACAATGGTTGTGATTGGTATTATATCTGGATATTTAATATATAAAATTACTTAAAAAAATAAAAATATACAGTATTAGTATATGTATTGCAATGAATTTGTTCATAAAGAGTTAGAAGAGTTTTTTGGTTATGTAAATTGCTGCTTTTGTAATAAAAAGATTTGTGATAGTTATATTAACAGATCTGTTAAGACATACTTATGTTGCGAAAATCAAGAAATTATTTCAGATAACAATAAAATGGTTTGCAAAAACTGTGGATCTGTTCACTCATATAAGATAGTTAATGAATGGATACCAGAGATTTGGAAATGTCAACGATCAGTTCATTCAAAAAAAAATGGTTTTATAATAAAATTAGATTGTGTGTAACTTTTGAATATGTTGAGATGATTACAAATGATTTTATAAAGGTTGTTAGTACAATGATTAAACATAAGTTGATACAGAAAAGAATATTAGTATGTATAACTATTATATAATACGTTTAGCTAGTAGGAGGGTATACCATTAAAACACCCTGTTAGAGATATGAAAAATAGTAAGACAAAAGAGTTTTTGATGATAGATTATTTGGTGAAGTATATAAAATCCTTGAGTGGGATAAAAATATCGACTGTACTTATTATAAAATTGGATAGAGTCAAAGAAATAAAAATTTACTATTATATATGAATCTTAAAATCTATTAAAAAGATTAGAAATTTTATTCTATGTTGTAAAAAACTAGTTCTAATATAGAAGTTGTTTTGAAGGATTTTGAAAAAACATTGTATAAATCAAAAGATAATTTAAACGCACCTTAAAAAAAAATAAAATATATAGTAATTATATAGAATGGTGAAAGTTATAAAAAACAAAGATGTATATAAATTTAAAGGACATGAAATTAATTTAGATTTATTAGATGAAATTATGAAAGATAAAAACATGTATATTAAATCATTAACGTACGAACTTTATTATAAAGACGATATTGATAGATATATAACTAAATATTATGAATTACATACAAAAGACTGGTTATCTTTTTCAAAAGATAAATATAATGTTGAAAATATAAAAAAAATATTACATGTGATGTGTAGTATGAATATTGATTATGAACCTGTTATATTGAATACATTTAAACCATCTAATATATATACTCTTAGTAGTGATTTTATATACCTAATATATATAATATTAGTAGTGATTTTATATACCACAGTTTACATATATCACTGAAGCTTTGTTTAATAAAGATCATGGATGGGATGATTGTTATTTTAAGTATGAAATCAACAATATAGATACAGATGTTTATGTTATAAAATTTGATTTATATGAATATGGTCCTTATATAACTGCTTCTGGTATTATTAGAATCTATCTTAAACGCATTAAATAACTATTTAAAAAATAAAATATATAGTATTAGTATATATGTGTTCAGATAAACCAATACGAGGAAGACCAAAATTTATACTAAAGAACAAATCAAACAACATAGGACATTATATATGCTCTCAAAACCATGGCATTGTGATTTATGTAATAAAACATATAGTTTAGCATATAAAACTTTACATCTTAAAACTAGAAAACATTTAATAAATTCAAAAATTAAAAATAATACAGTTTTACAAAAATTTAGGTGCGTTTAAAAAAAAAAAATTAAATATATAGTAATTATATATGATAGAAAATAAAAAAACTTAAAAGACTTAAAAACAAAAGATTATATTAATAACATTGAAATGAGTAATAATAAAATATCATTATGTCATTTCGGCCTGGGTGGGTTTTTGACTTTTTAGACCATTATTTATTATCTAAATTTGATGTATATATATTAATTGATGGTTTACCAACAAAAATAAAACATTATGATTCTGATCAAGAAGGTTATAAAAAATGTAAAGATTTTAAAACATTTAAACATACTTTAATATCTGAATTAATAGAATATGATTTTAAATTAGTTGAACATAATAAAAAATTAAAATTATTAAGATTTAAACCTGATAATCATAAACAAGAACTATTGTATTATTATGATACTACTGTACAAGAAAGTTTAGATGATCCTGTTATTCGTGCACAATTAAATCAGTGTATATGGTTACATATGAAAGGGTTCAATCCTTATTATGAATATGGTTTAATGCCAAATATGTTACCAAATTTATTACATAAAAATCTGAATTAAAAGAATATTTAAAAAAAATAAAACTAAAAATGTTAAATAGATTAATTTAATTATTTTTATAAAAGTTTTAAATATAGATTTATTTCTATAATTAAAATTAGTGCGTTTAAAAAAAAATAAAATAAAATATATAGTATATATATGAGTAGAGATTATTTAAATCGAAAGGTACTTAAAGACAAACCTATTTTATATAGTATGCCTAATATGAATAGAGATAAAACAAAACATAAGGTACTTAAAGACATGAGTATTTTATATAGTATGCCTAATATGAATAGAGATGAACTTCAAAAGTTGACTAAAGACGATTTAATTAAGTTAGTATTAAATCAAAAGCCGTGGGTTGAAGTTAATAATACTTCAATTTCCAAACCAGTACAAAAAGTACTATCACAATCCAATATTAAACAAATGACTGTGAAACAGTTAAAAAATATTGCTAAGGAAAAAAAGGTTAAAGGTTATTATAAACTTAGAAAAAACGAATTAATCAAAGTATTAACACCAGTCCCAAAACCAAGAAAGAGTGTAAAAGATATGGTTAAAGAGTATGAGAATAATACACAGATGCTATCAGATAAAAATAAAAAACCAATACCAACACCAAGAGTTAAAATAAGAGAAACTAACAATGCTATAAAAGAAAATTAACATTAATGTCTTCGGTTATGAAGATAAACAACCATATCCATTATTCATATCAAAAGAACAATTTGAAGACCATATAGAACTACTATTGATAACTGATAATGAAAACAAACATTATGTATTAATAAAAGATTTTAATAAATTTATGTACAATCAAACAAAACATAAAGAAAGAAAACATTTTGTATGCGTTGTCTTCAATGTTTTAGTTCTGAAAAATATTAAATAACCATATAGAAAACTGTATATTAATAAATGGTATACAATCAATAAGAATGCCCGATAAAAATAATAACATACTGAAATTCAACAACTATCATAAGCAACAACCAGTACCATTTGTCATATATGCTGACTTTGAGGCTATTACAGAAAAGATATCTGGTTGTAATCAGAATAATAAAAATCATTACAGAAGCCTATCAAACACAGACTGTGGTTATGGATATAAAATTGTTTGTTGTTATGATGATAAATTCACAAAACCAATTCAACTATATAGAGGTGAAAAGGCTGTTTACAAATTTATGGAAGCTATGTTAAAAGAAGTTAAATATTGTAAAAATATTATGAAAAACCACTTTAATAAACCATTAAAAATGACATCTGATGATGAAGAAGACTTTAAAAAAGCTGATGAATGCCATATTTGTAACAAAAAATATACTAAGAAAGATATTCGAGTTCGAGACCATTGTCATATCACTGGCAAATACAGAGGGTCGGCTCATCAAGATTGTAATTTAAAACTTAGAATAGACTCTGATAAATTAAAGATCCCAGTAATATTTCACAATCTGCGGGGATATGATAGCCATTTTATTATGCAAGAGATTGGAGCTATTGTTAATAAGCATACATACAAAACCAAAAAAGGAGAAGAAACACAGATGAATATAAATGCTATACCTAATAACATGGAAAATATATGGCTTTCATGTTAGGTAACCATTTAACATTTCTTGATAGTTTTCAATTTATGAGCTCTAGTCTTGAAAAGCTTGTTAGTAATTTACCTAAAGAATCATTTAAATATACCTCTAAGCAGTTTAAAGGTGAAAACTTAATTTAATGACTAAAAGGTATATACCCATATGATTATATGGATAGCTTTGAAAAGTTTGATGAGGGTTGCCTTCAAAAAAAGATTTTTATAGTATTCTTACTGATGAAAATATATCAGATGATTCTTATAATCATGCTCAAAAAGTGTGGAATACATTCAATCTCAAAAACATGGGTGATTATCACGACCTGTATCTGAAATCAGACGTTTTGTTATTAGCTGATGTATTTGAAAACTTTCGAAAACATGTCTTGAATACTATAACTTAGACCCATGTCATTATTTTACTAGTCCTGGCTTTCATGGGATGCTATGCTGAAGATGACAGATATTAAATTAGAACTAATGACTGATATTGACATGTTTCAATTCATTGAAAAAGGTATGAGAGGAGGTATTTCTTATATTTCTAACCGATATGGTAAGGCAAATAACAAGTATATGAAAACATTTGATAAGAATAAACCCTCAAAATATATAATGTATCTTGACGCTAATAATTTATATGGATGGGCTATGTCACAATACTTACCTACTGGTGGTTTCAAATGGTTAACTGAGAAACAGATTAACAACATAAACCTTGCTAAATATCAAGTAGATAATAAAAAAGGTTTAATTTTAGAAGTTGATTTAGAATACCCTGAAGAACTACATGATTTACATAACGATTATCCTGTTGCACCAGAAAAAGTTAAAGTAACTAGTGATATGTTATCAAAATATTGTAAGACAATTGCTTCTAATTACAATATATCAACAGGCTTAGTAAGCAAACTTATTCCCACTTTAGGAAATAAAGATAAGTATGTGCTACATTATAGAAATCTTCAATTATACTTAGATCTCGGGTTAAAGTTAACTAAAGTACATAGAGTACTTGAATTTAATCAATCTCCATGGTTGAAAAAATACATAGACTTTAATACTCAAAAAAGAACTAATGCAAAAAATTCTTTTGAAAAAGACTTCTTCAAACTCATGAATAATTCAGTATTCGGTAAAACGATGGAAAACTTACGAAAAGAGTAGATGTTAGACTAGTAACTAATAAAGATAAATTATTAAAATTAGCTTCAAAACCTACTTATGTAAGTAGTAAAATCTTCAATGAGAACCTTGTGGCTGTACATAAGATCAAAGAAACACTAACCCTTAACAGGCCGGCATATGTGGGAATGTGTATCTTAGATTTATCTAAAGTATTAATGTATGATTTTCATTACAATTATATCAAGAATAAATATGGTGATAAAGCTAAACTTCTTTTCACAGACACAGATAGTCTAACATATGAAATCGAAACTGAAGATGTCTATAAAGATTTTTGGGTTGATAAAGATAAATTTGATACTAGTGATTACCCAGAATACCATAAATATCATGATAAAACTAATAAAAAAGTTATTGGTAAAATGAAAGATGAAGCTGCTGGAATAGTAGTTAAAGAATTTATTGGTTTAAGAAGTAAGATGTATAGTTATATTAAAGACAATAATAAAGGAGATAAGAAAGCTAAAGGAATTAAGAAAAATATTATTAAAAACAAAATAAAACATGAAGACTATAAACAAACACTATTTGAAAATAAACAAATACATCATACAATGAAAACTATTAGAAGTGTAAACCATCAACTTAGTAGTTATGAAATTAATAAAGTATCACTTAGCTGTTTTGATGATAAACGGTATATATTAGATGATGGTATAACTACTAGAGCTTATGGTCATTATTTAAATGATAATTAAAACTTATTTTAATATACAGTTATAATGTGTAGTAAGCATGTAGCGTGGGCCTCTGTTAGAGTAAAATCATACATACCTGCTCCTCATGTTTGACTACATATCACATAACTGTTTATAAAAAGCGATATACAAAAGAATTCAAAATCCTGAAACAATTATTAAAAACACTTTTAACAAAAATTATATGACACGCGCTTGACAGACAAATTAAAAAAACATATAGATTCCATATTTTGTAAAACATTGTATTATTATACATGCGCTGATGAAATGTGCTGGTTACATTAAACAACCATTGTTAGAAACATGCACTAAGACACGCGCTGCTACTGATATTTTAATAACACTTGATTATTAACACTTGATTATTAAAGACGGTTTTTTGAAGAGCATTTTTTAAGCCTCTGTTATTCTCGAATATTCTTCGAATATTCTTCGAATGCTACTTCGAAACCCGATTTTTCACTTCGTGAAAAATTTCCCCACCTGGGTTTCGAGAATTCTCGGGCATCCCATTCCCCTGCTCAATTTTAGCTACGCTAAAATCTGCGCTGCCGGATGCCCTCCGAAACGATGCTTGTTAACATTTGTTTGTAAAGACCGTTTTTAAAACATATAGATTCCATATTTTGAAAAGATGTTTTATTAACACTTGATTTCTAAAGATAGTTTTTAAAGAGCATTTCTTAAGCCTCTGTTATTCTCGAATATTCTTCGAATATTCTTCGAATGTAAGGGGGCGAGCCGAAAATTCTAGCTAAAGCTAGAATTTTTTACCCACCAGGCTCGCATGAATTCTCGGCGATCCCATCCCCCTGCTCAATTTTAGCTACGCTAAAATTTGCGCTGCCGGATCGCCTCCGAAACGATGCTTTCTTGACACTTGATTTCTAAAGATAGTTTTAAAAACATATAGATTCCATATTTTTACCCCTTTGAAACAATGACTTTTTTCACACAGCTTTCTTACATGACCTTTTACTGAGGGACGCCTTTTGAATCATGGTCTTATTTTATGCTGTTATAAAGAAAGTTTTTACTACTATATTGAAACAAACAATTTTTTACACAGCTTTTTTACATGACCTTTTTACCAGAGGGACGTCTTTGAACCATGGTCTTATTTTAAGCTGTTATAAAAATAGTTTTTACCCAAGGTTATATGTAGTATAGTACATGGGGGGATATAGCGCACTTTTAGTGCGCTAGAACCCCCATGTACTATACTACTCGTGAAGCCATAACTTTCTCGTTTACATACGCAATTATGCCGCCACCTTTTTTCCCGATTCGATCTTTTCTGTGTAATGTGTAGCCGGGTATCATGTAATAGCTGTCTGGAATTTTACTTGATCCGAACGTCTCAGTGAGAATTAAGACGTCGAGTTTAGCAGAACTGTTGTTGTTCGAGGTGAGCATTAGAGATAGTTCTTCCAATTTGGTGTCAGTCAGTCTTTGGATGTTCCAGTGGCAGACTGATAAGCCTCTGAAGCCTACAGGAGGTTGAAGGTTATTAGGTCCTGGATTGACAGCAATATCGCCAGATAGAAGAATACACAGACAAAATTGGCCAAGTTTGACGAACCGCAACAACGCCTGCAGCTTCAAATTCAAATCGCAAGGTGTGCATTTCGAAGGCTTTGACTTACAGTCGAACGTTGGTGGAGCAGATATTTCCTTCCCAATGAAGAGTTTGACTGTAGAGCGATCGAATTCAGGTGTAATTGAAGTAAATTGGCCAAGTAAAACGCTGATAATAGTCAATTGAAGCACGACTGCAAAAACACATCTGCATGCCATGACTAATTTTCAGGCTTGATCGCTTTTGGCCTATTAATTTTATTTCCGTTTGCCCAAGTGAGCAAATTTGTTATTCGATAACAGCTCAGGTTGTTCGCAAGTACGCACTAATCAATGAAACTGAAATCTTATGACTGAAACTAAATAGTGTAAGGTAAACATGCGGGTAGGAGTCAACAGATTAGTTAAGTTTGTGGAGAAGTGGGATAAAGTTGTGAAAGTTGGTAAAATGATTGGCGAATGTAGGTTTACCATAGACAGAGGTAGTTGTTGCTAATCAAAAGGCAGATGTCAAGGTCTAAAAATGGAAATCTGCTATCGTTCTCCTTCTCTGCGGTGAGATATTGGGATGTTGATGGTTTACGTAATCAAAGCAGAAAGAGCTGAAATTAGATAATTTGATTATCTTTTATTTAATTAGATAATTTGATTAGATAATTTGATTATCTAATTTTTAGCTCTTTCTGCTTTGATTACGTAAACCAACAACATCCCAATAATATGTTTGTAAATGTAGATCGTCCAGGTTGGTATAGTCCTGAGAAGGAGTGTTTTTGTTGTTGACTGACGTTTCGACAACCTTAGCGGTAGTCATCTTTAGAGTCAAATGAAAATGACTCTGAAGATGACTACCGTTAAGGTTGTCGAAAAATGACTCTGAAGATGACTACCGCTAAAGTTGTCGAAACGTCAGTCAACAACAACAAAAACAGTCCTTCTCAGAACCATACCAACCTGGACGATCTACATTTACAAACATGTAACGATACTCCCGGGCTCAAACCATTTACTTTATCCCAATAATATCTCACCGAAGAGAAGGAAAACGATAGCAAACTTCCATACTTCAATTTTTAGAATTTAATACCAGAGAGCAATGTTCAATTAAGATAAGTGTAATACCAGAGAGACAATTGTGTATGAATAGAAGTACGTACTTTCTAGTAACACAATTCCGGTAATTAGATTCCGGTAATAGAACGAGACATGATGATGGTGTACAATTCAAATGGTTGCATCAATAGGATAGTTCATTATGTTCAATCGCTGTATATCACTGTGTCTGACGACGGTGTTTTGATGACTTCAGAAGTACAAAGCTTGAAAGACCTAAAAACGTAAGATCCCAATTTTCTCTCGAATATCACTATCCAGAGGCAATGTTCCATATTTTCTTAGGTAATGTAAGACAATATTTCCAAGGTTGTGTTCATGAGAACGTTGAAAACGAAACAGAGATAAACTGAGTAAGGCATAAAGTAAATCCTATAATCTTTACGATTCTGGATCGGCCGTATCCTGCATGCTTCATTGCAGACGTAATTTTTTGAGCTTAGGTGAATTTATTCCGAAGATATTTCGATTTCAAAAACTTTGTTGTGAAGTTGATTTGATTGTTTGATTAAACATGACGATAGTTCTTATTGAATACAAACTACCGGCGTAAGTATTTTTACATATTTATTGGACACAGCAAATGACTTAACAAGCTCAACTTGCCAATCAGTCATCATCTTCTTCAAAAGTCTTAAAATAAATTGTCCATCATAGGTTTCTTAGGCATCCATATAAAGTTGTGTGGTATTGGAGACTGGTTTTGGAATGAAGAAGAACACTGAAATCGTCATCCTTTCTCTCTTTCCACCTTGTAGTACAGTTTGTCAACTGATACCTCCTAAATTTTTTGCTTCCGTCAATGACCCATACGAATTTCTCGATGCGAAACAAAGCACTGTCGCCCCACAAGGCCATAATTTGTTTATATCTCAGAATTGCTTTCAAAAACAAAATTTTTCGCGAAAGCCGCTCAAGACATGACATTGCCTTAATCAGTGTCTGTTTTTTAATGAAAGATAGAGTGGGAAGTATGGTGTCAATTATTTTTCTGCTTCACTAGCCATTGCTTATGATAATTCGAGTTTAACCTATCAAAAGCTTGCATGTAATAGCTATATTATAAAGGCGATCCGACCACTAGTGTTTCTCCCCAGAATAACGAACGCTAAAATATAGTTACCTCAATGCATCACTTGCCAATCATTTAGGCAAAAAATGAAGGCATATTCAATGACAACACCTTATTATGTAGTACATTAAATGAAAATCAATAGCACAAAACAAATGTCGATGAAATTTATTGAACGCTTATTATAACTCTTAAACAAGTATTTACAATATTGATGACGCAGCAATTCTGCCTTTGCATGTGAAATTTTTATGAGTGATAAATTGAAGGTCCTTTTTTTACAGTGAATGGTTTGAGCGTTGGAGTATACTTAGATGATTTTTAGATGTAGATCGTCCATGTTAGTAGAGTTTTGAGGAGGACTGCTAGTGTTAACGTTGACTGACGTTTCGACAGGCTTAGCGCCGTAGTCATCTTCAGAATCAAGTGAGGAGTAAAAGTCAAGTTTGCCGTATTTGTTGTCTGGTTCTTACGCCATCGTATTGTGCATGCAGAGGTAATTTGTACATGTCAATTGTGTATTTCGGATTAGTCTAGATATGAGTAACCCACTTCTTGATTGCACTTCTTCGAATTGAATGCACCTGGAACTGTTAGCTATTAAATAACGTTTGGATAGCATGCTAATTATAGATGTTGAATGTGTGGAGTCTAATAAGCAGCTTCAGACTGTTTAACAAAACACAGATCTTCCCCCAAGAAACTACATAGTGTCTTCGAAAATGGATACATTCTATTAGGTAAAACATTATCTCGAAAAAGAATTAAAAGCTAGATGAGTAATGTCAAGGTTACCTGAAATTATGTTAATGATGGGAAGGTGTAGAAAATAGAATGGATTTTTGTTTGTTGGGCACATAGTCGTTAGAGTGCGCGATGTAAAAGGAAGATAAAGATAAAGTGCTTACGAAAACCTAAGTGTTCTTAAATATGGGCGTAAGAATATCGTTTGTTTTTTTTTGGTTTTTTTAAGAGGGGACATATCTATTAATTATACGTAATGTTAAGTTCTTTTGAAATCCAGTGTTTTCAAAGGCTTATAACATGCATACATGAAAATGACCCCAGTCTTCCTACGCCTGCATGTTCTCATAAGCTGCAAATCTTGGCTTGTTTTGGCAAGATTGCTATCGAGTGAGTAATACAACATTGAGATTGTTTTGTGGTTGCACCTAAGATCTTTTTCAAAACAGTTTTCTGAGAATTTCTATTTGACACGTCAGGAGTTTTATTAAATGTCTAACGAAGTATGGGCAAAGTGAGAACAAAATCATGTTTTTGAAAAAAACCTGTTATCTGTATATGTTTTTTGTATTTGCGATAGTTTTCATTCTTTTTCATTATCATTATAGCTATTCGTAACTTTTCTCAATATTGTTTATTTTTTGTTGTTAGATTATTAAGAAAGTTGACAGTCAGAACCTAAGGATATGCTATAAAGTACATTTAGTCGTTAACTTATTACTGGAATGTTTAACTTATTACTGGAATGTTTGCAATGATAAAGTCGACTTTGGATTTATCATATTTTTAGATTGCAACCCACCTCCATGTAATTATCAAACATTGTGGCTCGCTCACAAATGCTGGTGCACACAATAGTAGATAAAGTGTTTTTTTTTTACTTGACCGCCAACATGGCGCCATGACATGACATTCAAATCACCTATTTTGCTAGGAGCAGTTAAAGTGACACTGTGACGAAAACTTGAGTCAAAATTTTATTACAATTTATAAAATGAAGAGTTGATTAAGCATACTCTCCAAATTTTAGCGGAAAATTCCATCATAATCCAGGTTTTTTTGTATTCAAACCTGCTATTACTCGGCTGCAATTACTGAGCTCTCATTTAATAAATTTTGGCACTCTATGTTTCAAATTATTTTATTTCACTATAGTTCAGAAACACATATAGACTTCAAATTGTCTTCTGAGCCTTTTCTTAGCAAAAACGCTTACACAGACGAAGTTTATTAGGCTAATACTGAACCTGCATGCTGCAGCTACTTGTTCTGAGCATATAAAATATTTGCAAGTTTTAAGCATGCGATAGCATAAGCAAGAATTAAGAATTATCTTTACGATTATCTGAAGAGAACCCAACCAATACTTGGTAATTTTGTCTCTGTATAGAGTCAATTGTACGGTGTTATGTTGAGTATTCTGTATATTATTGTATAAATACTCGAGTGTTAACAAACTTTATACGTGTATAAACTGTGGGGCAACTGGAACTTAGAATTTGTCGTGAAACATAGCGAGAGTATTTGTTATTTTGAAAGTTGTGACCTACAGAAAGAAATGATGGCACATAAAATGATGGAGGTGCTTCATTTAGCACCCTGATTTGAACCAGTATGTTAAAATACTTTGTTGCTGAAAACTGCTGGTTGAAATTTTGAAACAATTTTACCCTTATTGTCCCACGCTTAACTCTTGCTAATATTCCATATGCTCAGTACTAGTAGCTGCAGCCTGCAGGTTTGATGAAAATATATATTTTTAACTGCAAATACAAAATCTAAAATACAAGTAGCTACGTTTATTAACTTTAAATGTTAAGCATACACCAAGCGGGGCTACTTTAAAATTTTAAAATTTTCCATTTACTTCTTTAGCAATAATCAACATTTCATTTTGCTGCGCCAAAGAGAGGCTTGTTTTTTAAAGTGCATCGCTCGAAACTCAAAACTCACCGGGGTTCTAGCTAGCTATCAAAAAATAGGTACGCAATGCCAATCAACTAAATAGGACTAAATGAAGTAGGTAAATGAACATAATTCAAATAAAATTGTATATTTGATATCATTTACACCAAACTCGTTTAATATTTAAAAATTAACTTTAGTTATAGGACTAAAATTAAGTGAGTGTTTCACCATTTCTGCATTTTTCGAACGCTTAGATTGCACGTCTAAAATGCATGTGCTCTCAAGAATCGCATCAAGGAAATAACGTCATTTAGATTTCTTCCGACTTTTAAAGGATTTTTTCACTTAAAGCCATTTTCTTACAGTTAAGTTTTAAAAACGTTTTCTGACGTGTCTTGGATGTAAGCCGTATTTGTTCGAACAAGTGCAGCGGTATTAATTTTTCTCACCACACGTACGGCGCTTATTGGAGGGCAGCGCTAGCTCGGGGGAGGCCTTATGACATGATTATTCAACATAATTATACAGGGAATTAATTGTGTTTTTAGCCATCGGGTCGTGTTTTTTATTTTTTTTTTTCTAATCACGTCTTGAAAAGTCTATACATTTCCAAAGATTTTGTGTTTATTGCAAACAATGTTTTATAGTAAACGCTTTGCTCAATAATTGCAAGTGATCGAAAGTATTTTGTATTTCCTGTTCATGGATTACATAGTTTTACTTCTGGTGTCCTAACTCCCTCTATTTGTAGGAGTTAGGACACCAGAAGTAAAACTGCCTAGCGTCCGCCATTTTTGTTCCAAAAGCCAGCATATAGAATATAGCGTTATAGCTAGAGAAGACAAATTTTTGGCTTTTTTTGCATGTTTACAGAGCGACAGGGATCAGTATCTTTTGAATTTAGTTGTTAAAGGTAGTATGGATATCGTGTTATTAGAACAGCTTTAATTTAAACCAGTGGACTACTGAACTGAGCTACAGTAGGATATACCACAAAGTCAATTGTGTCGTGCTCGTGTGCGGCCATTCCGGATTTATGACTGCAAATGTAAACAGAAAATAAATCCGACATAAAACATCCCAGATTTGCGATGAATCCGAAAACTTTAGCCCTAGTGTAAACGGGGTCTTAATGAAAATTCGCTTGCGAATTGTAAAGAAGCTTTTCAGCAATTTTATTGTGGCAATCTGGAATGCTCGTTTCAGCAAGGATTTGCTTACAGTTTTCAATAAGGAAAGTTACAACGTTCTGCTTTAGAAGTATTTGATCTTGCGTTTTGTAAACAACTGCTCTGCACACGTAGAAGATCTTTAACAGCACGTGAGATGTAAGTTAAAGATGTTATGGTATAATCCCTTAACTGCGTAAATGATTGGGCTTTTACTTGGTAATCATGTTCTCCAGTGGAAGCGGGCGGTTTTTTCTCGAAGCCTTAATGCAAGTTTTCACAATGTTTGTTGAGTTTGATGAACTGCTGAACTAAGTAACCACCAAGATGTTCTAGGCTTTATAGTTCTTGACTCTTGGTCAAGTCAATCATCATCACAATGTTGTTCTTCTATACATAATGGATTGTCATTAAGACAACTCTTTGGAAGCTTTATGTCAAGAAAAGATATTTTGTCAGCTGTTTTGTCTGTTTCATAAGATGATGTTTCCTTTCCAGGCATGCATTGTGTCATACCACACACCAATTTGGTTGCAAAACTTCTGTTGCAAAGCTGTTGCTGAAGCTTCTTTACTTATAATTTCTTCTTCAATCAGGTATTGAATTGCTGCTCCTATTTTTCTTGACAAGAGATTCTTCGCAAAGCTTACTTCATTTTGTTGAAATGACATAGATTTAAAGCTTTATCGTCCAAGTGTGGTGCTACTTTCATGTTGTGCATTTAATCATGGTCAACCAACTCTTTGACAAAGCGTATTGTAACTGCATTACTTGGTAGGTTGTTGTCACGAACCACATAATCTGGTAGATAAATAACTTGTTTTCGGTTCAAGTGATTGCGGATATATTTTAACAAGTGTAGAACATCTGGCATGAAGGTTAGTTGCATGTTTTCAACCACAGGATGAGAGCATGAATTAGATAATACCAATTGTTCGTATTTTTTGAAAATTTACAGGATATACCGAATTTTCTTAAAATTACCTGATTACCACCTCGTATATCCATTGTGATATTCATGACTTTAAGGTTGCTTTCATGCGCTTTTTCTATTATAACAATTATTATTTGCTTGATCTGAACAGCATTAAAAGAGTCTCCTGTAAAGTAGTAAGCTACCACCTGCTTCCATCTGGTTGTCAAGCCACATAACATCAGGACAAATGCTTGATTTGCCATAACATCTACCATTGATTTGTATTTGCTCCCAGAAATGGTACATTGTCCTTTACTGAGCCTGTTTTTGATCAAAGTCATATGAAGATTTGAAGGACGTTTGATCTAGTAGAAGATAACTGTCACGCTTTTCATCTGTCATGGATTTTGTCTTGGTATGAAATATTAGAAGAGTAACTGTATGTAAGAACATAATTAAAGGTGTACCGATAACTGCTTAAAATAACTTTTTAGTTATGCAAGTATACCTTCTCGGCAAGTGCTAAACAAGCCTCAGAAATTATACCAGCTGAGAAACCAATGTGTTGCATTCTCCGATTTAATGTGCGAACGAGGGTAGTGGCTAGTTAAAGTCCAACAACATGTTATAGCCAGTTGTTCCACAGGAATATCTTAGTTGTGTGGCTTGCTCAATGGTGGAATTGCACCAAAAGACTGAAATTATACCATTTATAGAACTTAGTAAATTAAAAATTGCTCTCCTCATTACATGAATACAATATTTTTAAATGTTAAAACAAGTCACGTTTACCCTGTGTACGTTTTTCATTTCTATTTTTTTCTAGTGTGAAAAGTTGATCATCGTTGAAGATAGCTGATAAATTGTTACGAAGATTCTTGTTCTTATTTTTCAGTTTTACAATTTCTTCCCGCCATCTTCTAATTTCAAGTTCTTCAAAAGATTTGACTTTAGAACAGTTTTCATCGTAGTTTTCAGATTGCATTAATTCATTGACCTCGCTCTCTTTAAAAAAATTCCTTGTCCAAACCGTGTTAGCGTTTAACGGAGTTGATTTTTGCACAAGGTTTAGAGAGATTCTGAAGCATTAGAGATTTTTTTAAGTCAACACATACCGAAGAAACATTTACGAAACACAGCAAGTACTTGCCCGTTGTTCTAAAAATTCGTTTTCTTGGACTTTTTCTACGAAGTACTGGTTTTTGATGCGAAAACAGAATGGGAATTGCATTTGGCTTCAATTTACGGAGAATAATTGCCTCAAACTGACTCGCTTGAAAGTGCATTTTCATAAAATTATCACTTTTATTTACGAAGCCGTTTAGCAAAATCATAGAGTTTTGAAAGAAGGTTTATCAACGAATATACAGGGTGTCCACCAAAAAAGTTACACTACAGAAATCATTTAATTCTTCCTAAAGCGTACACAAGAAAAATTAAACGAGAATTTATAATTTCAATAGTGTCACTTTTATAACAATACTGTACTTAAATAAGGTTGGTACACGAGATATGATACAAGTAATCAATCCTTCTAAAAAACGTTTTATTCTAATTGATATTCTAATAACACAAGTAAAATCATTTCATGGCATGCTGACAAAGACGAGAGGTAGATGTTGGATTGAAGTGTTCCAGACTTATTGCGCAGAGCCCTTTCTTTCTCTTTTAAATGTTCTTTTTCCCACTCGAGACCGCGTACATTCTATATCCATCGTTTCTTCGAATGCTGCAATCAACCGCGCAACATGAAACCATTTTAAAAGAACTTTGTAATTAATCTCCTATGTAAACAATAGTTAAACTTCCCGCTTTTTCAACAAAAATGGCGGCTAAAATACCCATGTGACCACATTTACCCAATCGTTACGCAGAATGCAAAGAGCAATAAGTGTCCCAACTCTTTCAATACAGAGCTATCTAGCATGCGCAGCGGCTACCCACAAAACTGAACAGTTTAGAAAACGTCACTATAGTCATCAACGCGTAAAATTTGCAAAACCCTTTCGTGTAAATGGGTAGTTAAACTTCTAATGGTTAGTCTAACTATAAAATTTTCGAAAATAATAACCTTTTCTGGGTAAAATTCTGTTCCCGAAAAGCACTTTTGAAAAGCTTGCGCACGGAAATGACGCAGCTAAAATACGATTAGAACACAAAGGATTAAAATATGGCACATGTTCTTCAAGATAAGAAAGTTTTAGGAAATTTTGCTGATGCGTTTCAAATTGCCGATTATTTTGAACTTTTGTTTTAAAATGCCGTTATAATCGTTATCAGTTATGCGTAGGTTTGTGTTTGAATATGAATAATTAATGAAAATGGCAATTAAAAGGATGAAGCACAAAAATCCGCATTTTGGATGCCGATCTTTCATGCACGTTTTAATAATTCTTTAAATTCTTTGTTAGCTTGAAAAGCACGTGTTTTATTTCATTCCTATGTGTTCTATCTCCTTTTAGCTTTGTAATTTTGTGTGCAAGCTACTTTAAAAGCGCGTTCAAGGTTGTTTGAATATGGATCATTGATTTATCGTACTTGTTTATCAGATCCTTTTGGAAATTTCCATTAATAGCTCTGTGTCACTAAATGTCTCAATTGATAAAAAGCTGGTAATTATAGTGAGGCTGCTGAATGCTTTAGAGCTATTAGAAAATGGCAACATTTATTGCAATTACCATTTATTTTCAACTATTGATAAATACCATGCGGAATATTTCAATCACAGTGTAAGAAATCCTGTATCAACAGGAGTGCTTGGATTCAAGTTTCACTGGCTAAGATTTTGTTAAAAAAGACTCATTGTTGAACTGCCATGACAAGTAGAGAAGATATTATTTTTTCGAATTTTAGGCTTGTCTTCTGTCATTGAAAGATCAATCCACTTTTATTATCCTGATCAAGAAAAGCTCAAAACACAATGCAGTCATTGAGCTCCTTTATTCAACATAAAAAATTCTAATCATGTACACATCTTAGCTTTGAAGGAACACCTAAAACTGGTCAAGTATTTCAACCTTACCATTTTCCAACTCTACTTTTTTTTAATTAGTGTAATCCTTTGTTGCATGAATTTTTTCGCCGATCAAGGCCCATTGTGTTCGTTGGTTGTTGTTCTGGAGCAATACCATGCAGCAAAGGGTCAAATAAGGAAAACTCGCTCATAGCCACATCTGTAGTGGATTGCAGCTGTTACTAGCTAACTGCCGTATGTAATTTATCGCGCATGTTGTGCTTTGCGTTGCATGAACTTCGAGAAGATTTTCGGGCACGTACGTCGCATGTACGCCATAGTTTTGTACGTTTGTAACCCTTTGCTGCAAGAATTTTTTCGCGAATCAAGGCCATCGCGTTTGATGATTGTTGCCCTGAAGCAACATCAGCAGCAAAGGGTTCGGAGGAAAAATTCAAATTGTAGCAATTCCACTTCACATATTTCTCATGCGGAGACCAAAAAATTTCAGCAAATGAGAAAGGTACTATTTTCAAAGTTTTTCGAAAGAAGAAACAATGATTAGGACTTTTGTTGAAGTAGCAGCCATTGCTGTAAAGGTATCGCATGAAAAATAATGCTCAATCCAGTGCGGCTTCTATTAGTTGTACTATGCCAGAATATTTCTCTGAATCTGTGCATTTACAAGAAAGCTTAAAACAATTGATTGCAAACCAAGGCATGCACCTAATAATTAATTTGATGCAGCCCTTTATAGAGAAATGGTTAAAAGTATATCTACCAATGAGATCTGGTTGGGAATGTTTTTAGGTTTCAAAAGAATTATGTTTTCCCTCCCTTCCGTTATAAGAACGAGAGAGTTTTAGATATGAGTGATTTGAAGATTTTTAATGGTTTTGTTATTTCCTATCAGAGGATGGTGCATATTGTTTATCTTGTTTAATTTTGGGGACCTTTTCCCTTTAAAATGTTTTAAAAGTTCTAGATTGATAATTACTCTTTGCAGTTTGTGATGGTATGTAGATGTCCATGTCAGAGTCAGGCTGTCAAATAAATACGACAGTCAGATTTCTAGACATGCTGATGAGTCCCTGACAAAAGGCGAAACAGCGAAACATTTTAATGTAAATGTTTTGAGCCCGGGAGTACCGTTACATGTTTGTAAATGTAGATCGTCCAGGTTGGTATAGTCCTGAGAAGGACTGTTTTTGTTGTTGTTGACTGACGTTTCGACAACCTTAGCGGTAGTCATCTTTAGAGTCAAATGAGGAGTAAACGTCAGGTTAGCCGTATTTGTTATCTGGTTCTTACGTCATTGTATTGTTTTATCACACCTAAATCGCACATCTCAACTAAAAACATTTCACTTCACACTAATTCACAATGACAATACACATTTCCTGTACACACAATACAATGACGTAAGAACCAGATAACAAATACGGCTAACCTGACGTTTACTCCTCATTTGACTGTGAAGATGACTACCGCTAAGGTTGTCGAAACGTAAGTCAACAACAACGAATACAGTCCTTCTCAGGACTATACCAATCTGGACAATCTACAATTACAAACATGTAATTCAATGTTAGAAAATAAATATTTTTGCACACAAATGATAGTCATAAAATAAGATTATTGTCCGTTCTAAAATGCTGGAAATTGCATTTCCGACACCCTAGTAATCAAAGTTTTCCGGCAGAGCATGCCCCTTCGACCCCCTTAGAGGGTGCTTCTTGACTCACGTTTGAAAATTATAATTATAAATTACCTGGAAGGGAAAAGGGGTCTGGAACCGGGTATCAAAAACATGGCGGCAAATAGGAAATTTTGCATGAAAAACTTCCCCTTGAAAAATTTATTTTCTTTTTCTCTCTCTCCTAATTTCTAATAAACTTATTCTGTTCAATACAAATTCAACCAATGTTAAAAACTCAAGAACCGTTACTCTTTCGATGCAGAGATATGCTTTAAGGTTTTACAGAACACATACGCAATTATATAAAGAAAATCTACGGTAAATAAACTTAAAGTATAGTCAAACAACATTTTAGATTAAAAATAAGTTAAATAACAGTAGACGGATTTCCTTAGTGGGACCGTGAACATAAAATACATTAAAGTTTATATACAAACTTTGCTCTCTGTAATATGTATTCGTAAAGAGCTTGATAAAAATATCTTTATCGATTAGATCTATAAGTGTTAGAAAGTATGCACACAAATCCACGAGAAAACCCTCGACGTCTAGTTAAATCTTGGTTGTTGACAAGTATGGTCAGATTTAAGTATGGTCAATGGATATCTTAAATTTTGTTTTAATTTATCATACTGGATTATTACATGTTTGTACCATTTACATGTTTGTAACCATTTTCAAACCATTTACTTTAATACTGGATTATGTCGATTCAGATATTTCTGGCAGTTCTACTGAGTACATGTAAAGCAAATATCTTAAACTTGGTGAGCTAGAAAAAGAACAGAATTCAACTTAAATTGTGATATAATGCTGTTTTCAGTTGGAAACTTTTTAACCAAGATATTAAAATAGGATAGTAAACTATT
Organism: Xenia sp. Carnegie-2017; assembly: GCF_021976095.1. Taxonomy (NCBI): domain Eukaryota; kingdom Metazoa; phylum Cnidaria; class Anthozoa; order Malacalcyonacea; family Xeniidae; genus Xenia; species Xenia sp. Carnegie-2017. Next base: position 3,543,829 of record NW_025813487.1, on the reverse strand, counting down.
GTATGGATTGTATTATAGAGTTCCCACAGTGCTCAAACCTATAAACGTGAGCTTTGCATAGCTCATGGATCATTCAATGTACTCCGTTTACTAAGTGGGAACATTTAACTAAAATAGATATAAATATAACTAATTATTGACTCATGAGAGCTGACATTTACAGACCTTTTCCATTTTCGTATACAATAAGGCTCTAGCTACGGCCTTGTTTGTTGCATTGAACCCTTAATCGACCACATCTTTTTTTTTATCACAACTCATTTGGTTTAGTGATTGTTGCAGATATGCTAAACGGGAGTTCGGGGACCATACAGGGTTATTAAAGAGCTGTTTCTCAGCCATAGAATGCTGTGCTGAAATATGAAAAAGTCACGTGACGTTGAACCGTTTAAAAAATGGCGGTAGATAAAGAGGTATCAAGAAGTATAAAGAAGCAAGCAATCAAGCAAAGCTCCCACGATTTTTTTGTGAGCAGAAATTTAATCGTCCGTTCAGGTAAAATTTATCAATTATTTTTAACTCTTCAACGATAAGTAATGTCAAATTTTCATTTTTATGTGTAGGTTATAATATTGTTTGGCTGTGTAGTTCAGATTAGATTTTAGTGGCTACTTTGAAAGTGTTAGGTACCTTGCCTTGTATCAGAGTTTTTTGTGGTTTAATTATTCTTCGCCAATGGGTAGTATTGCTAAATGTAATGGTCCTAATTATCATTTAGGCAATATGATAATAACATATTCCTGAAGAATGCATTCATTTTTCCATATGATATATGTATGATGATATAATAAAAACTTTATTGTTTTTTGTAAAATTTATCATAGGATGATACACAAGTCACTTCATACTTACTCCAACTTGTGTTTCACCCTATACTATATTTCATACTTTATTGGCACTCCTTCAGCATCAACCAGTTTATCTATATGATGTTGTTTGCACTAGCTACAACTCTCACTACAAAAAACTTCTTTCAATATTATCATTTAGTATACATATGTGCATTTTGAATTATTATGATTGGTAATAACAGCTTGTGGATGATTTTCTTTCGCAACCCCTGATTAGTGATAAGCCGAAAGAAAATAAATTTAATAGCTTCTCGTGCATATTTACTACTGTATTTTATACTATGTATATGAAGTTTTATATCAGAGTTTCCATGACCGAATTCTTTGTGTTAAGTTTCACACTGCTTCTGCAGAATCATATATTTTTCTTGTTACCTATTTCTTGAATACCTCTTTTAGGAGTTTTCTAATTTTCATTTCTAATCTTTTAATGTGATAACTTTTATGTTAGAACCATGCCTTAAACTGTCTATCTTTCTTCTTATTTAGAAACTTGATTTCATTGTTTAGACAGTCACTAAATACAAAATACTTGCATAGTACATGTTAAAATCAGGCATTCATTGGGAAACATAGTAAACATTTTTATTGATAATCTATTAGCCACCCTTTCTCTAGATTGACTGTTTTGTTTTTTAAATTCTGTTATACTTATCCTATTATTATGAGATATTTTGTCAATGAGCACCATTTAAAGCAGTTTACCATTGCTTTTACTTTATGGCTTACTACATTAATCTTTGTAGGCAAATTTGCTATCCTTATAGGCATTGTTAGGATGGCTATGTGGCCACTACCCCATGAGAATCAGTCCCTGCTAAATATTGAATTTGCTAAACTATTATCATCCATGTTCTTGCTGATTCATCATCTGTTGACAATGTAAATGTTTTATTAGTTTATGATTTATATTCACCAATATGTGTCATCGGCACTAGGATATTACTGTGTTTTTAGCCCAATGATGGATTAAGGTGATGTTTGAAGGAGGGAGTGCACCTTCAAGCCTAGGCAAGAAGGAGTGTAAGATGGGTGCAAATTTCCAAAGAATTATTAAATGCAACAAGCAGTTCATCTAAAGCAATTGTCATTGAAGTTCAAAGTAGCACATGTACGTCAAAATTTTACAGTTATGTTCTGCATTTTTGATATTCGTCTTACATATGTCTCCCAAATTTGTTTGATACGTTTGCTTCATATAACAAAAACGTCTGACTACCACAGTCCATTTTTCTGTTTCATGCTTTAAATTATTTTTGACCAATCAAGAGTGAAAATGCAATGAGGTACTCAAAATTAGAACAGATCTTGTTCAACAAGAGTAAGACTAAAAATAATTGCCTTAACGGATTGTGATGCGTCGTTAAATCCTGTGGGAACGGGGGAGACATGTCCCCTCACACTTAAAAATCATCGATTTCAATTTAGGAAAAGTTTTAATTTTCTGACCCCCCCCACCCACCAATTTTCGAAACAGCACTAAATAGAATATTACTTTGGAAGATGGATTCTTGCGGGCTACCTTAGACTTACAAGGTTATTTGGTCACCAGAAAAAAATAGCAAATTCAAAAAATATTTTTATAATCTTTTTATTGAATATGCACGAGCAAACACTACAGTTAGCAAAATGCACGAAGAATAAACATAGAAGTACACATAAGTAGACATGCACGAAGAATAAACATAGAAGTACACATAAGTAGACAGGCACGAAGAATAAACATAGAAGTACGCATAAGTAGACATGCACGAAGAATAAACATAGAAGTACGCATAAGTACAGGCACGAAGAATAAACATAGAAGTACACATAAGTAGACATGCACGAAGAATAAACATAGAAGTACGCATAAGTAGACATGCACGAAGAATAAACATAGAAGTACGCATAAGTAGACATGCACGAAGAATAAACATAGAAGTACATAAGTAGACAGGCACGAAGAATAAACATAGAAGTACATAAGTAGACAGGCACGAAGAATAAACATAGAAGTACACATAAGTAGACATGCACGAAGAATAAACATAGAAGTACACATAAGTAGACAGGCACGAAGAATAAACATAGAAGTACGCATAAGTAGACATGCACGAAGAATAAACATAGAAGTACGCATAAGTAGACATGCACGAAGAATAAACATAGAAGTACACATAAGTAGACAGGCACGAAGAATAAACATAGAAGTACACATAAGTAGACAGGCACGAAGAATAAACATAGAAGTACGCATAAGTAGACAGGCACGAAGAATAAACATAGAAGTACGCATAAGTAGACATGCACGAAGAATAAACATAGAAGTACACATAAGTAGACAGGCACGAAGAATAAACATAGAAAGTGCATAAGTAGACAGGCACGAAGAATAAACATAGAAGTACGCATAAGTAGACATGCACGAAGAATAAACATAGAAGTACATAAGTAGACATGCACGAAGAATAAACATAGAAGTACGCATAAGTAGACAGGCACGAAGAATAAACATAGAAGTACGCATAAGTAGACAGGCACGAAGAATAAACATAGAAGTACACATAAGTAGACATGCACGAAGAATAAACATAGAAGTACGCATAAGTAGATGCTGAAGAATAAACATAGAAGTACGCATAAGTAGACATGCACGAAGAATAAACATAGAAGTACATAAGTAGACAGGCTGAAGAATAAACATAGAAGTACACATAAGTAGACAGGCACGAAGAATAAACATAGAAGTACGCATAAGTAGACAGGCACGAAGAATAAACATAGAAGTACGCATAAGTAGACATGCACGAAGAATAAACATAGAAGTACATAAGTAGACAGGCACGAAGAATAAACATAGAAGTACGCATAAGTAGACAGGCACGAAGAATAAACATAGAAGTACGCATAAGTAGACATGCACGAAGAATAAACATAGAAGTACACATAAGTAGACAGGCACGAAGAATAAACATAGAAGTACGCATAAGTAGACAGGCACGAAGAATAAACATAGAAGTACGCATAAGTAGACAGGCACGAAGAATAAACATAGAAGTACGCATAAGTAGACAGGCAAGCGTTCAAAGTAGACAAAGAAAAATTTTTCAGTATACTACCACAAAGTATGTGATATGAATGGACCATGGTTATTATTCCTCTCAAACCTTCTCTGTACTATGCTGTCTTTGAATAAAGGGTGGTCGTTAACCATCACGTAACGCATGCTGAGCTTACATTTATATCTAATATTATGTTTGATATTGTTAGGAAACTTATTTGTTAGAAAATCTTCCTTGTTAAATAATTATTTTTAGCTCTGTCTGCATGCTTTCAAGAATTTTTTCGTAAGTTAAAGATTGTTGATAAAAATCACAAAGTGAGTCGTATCCGCTTATTGAATCCAAAAGGCTGCTATTCAAAGCATGAATCAGGAAGAAAGGACTGCCTGTAACTATATTTCAGTGTTTTTGATAGCATTTCTCCACTGAGCTAACTTAGTTATATGCTCATAATAGCGATTCTCGTGTTGAAATATAGACAAGGTGACAAAAATGGATTTTTAAACATAGTTCTTGAAATAATTAGAGTTTAGTTATGAATGCTTATGTTTGAGTACAACCAAATATTAGAAACTACAAAATTATCCTACGCCATTTTGGCATTGTGATTATGCAAAAGCTAAAGTTTTAAAAAATCGTTTACAATATTCACTCCTTCGCAGATATGAAGGATGTTTCATCATAAATTGGGTTAGCCTGATGCATGACTACCACCTGTCGACTCTGTCCTCTTGTCTCTCTAAAAGTTCAAAAGATAACATAAAAATTTAGTTTAATTTATAATCAATAAGCTCCAAATAATTCTCAATGTTTGCAATAGTTCCATCTGAATATATTAATATCAGAATTCATAAGCGCAATGTATTTTTTTCGTTGAGTGGTTGGGTCTGAAAGTTTTTATTCCGGATTTCAGATTCCGGTATCGGAAGCCCGTATAGTTTTCACGGATGTGTAAATTGTTTTAAAGTTTCTGTTTACTTCAACTGTTTGCAGTGACAATGAGATATAGTTTGTGTGCACGTGACCTCAAGGGTTTATAGTACGTCATTTCGGGGAAGTGAAGAACCAACATTGCTTCCAGTAATGCAAAACAGTCCATAATCATAGAATAAGGAAACACAGAAAGCTCACTCCATTGAATTTTCTTTTGTGCATATCTTATTACGCATTTGTTTACCATAATGGCGGGCCAGTCAATTGGCCTGTTTTGACCTATAGGAATGTTAGCATGCGTAACTGCAGCCAGCACTTACCGAGTGAAGTGGCCTTTGTGTGTATTCCTTTAGTCTGTGCCATAATTACTCGATTATACATCCAAACTTTTAATGCCTTACGTAGTTGTTTTTTCTCGTGTAAGTTAAAGCATATGTTTCTCGTCATTTGTTCCACGTAAAACCTTGCTTTAATGGCATTGATTTTCATTTTTGTGGTTTTTTTTATTAGGTCGACTTAAGATGGCTGAACAGACTTGGGACCTGGAAAAGTTTTCCCGGTAAGTTTTGCTTTTTATCGTTAACATTTCTATGCTGCCTTAGACATTTCTATGCTATCTAGAAATAAAAAACATTTTCTGTGTTTCTATGGAGTTATAGAAACACGCGGAAAAGTTTTTCCCGTAAGTTTTGCTTTTTATCGTTAACATTTCTATGCTGCCTTAGACATTTCTATGCTATCTAGAAATAAAAAAACATTTTCTGTGTTTCTATGGAGTTATAGAAACACGCGGAAAAGTTTTCCCGTAAGTTTTGCTTTTATCGTTAACATTTCTATGCTGCCTTAGACATTTCTATGCTATCTAGAAATAAAAAAACATTTTCTGTGTTTCTATGGAGTTATAGAAACACGCAGAAAAGTTTTCCCCGTAAGTTTTGCTTCTTATCGTTAGCATTTCTATGCTGCCTTAGACATTTCTATGCTATCTAGAAATAAAAACATTTTCTGTGTTTCTATGGAGTTATAGAAACACGCGGAAAAGTTTTTCCCGTAAGTTTTGCTTTTTATCGTTAACATTTCTATGCTGCCTTAGACATTTCTATGCTATCTAGAAATAAAAAAACATTTGCTGTGTTTCTATGGAGTTATAGAAACACGCAGAAAAGTTTTCCCCGTAAGTTTTGCTTTTTATCGTTAACATTTCTATGCTGCCTTAGAAATTTCCATGCTATCTAGAAATAAAAAAAACATTTTCTGTGTTTCTATGGAGTTATAGAAACACGTGGAAAAGTTTTCCCCGTTATTTTTGCTTTTTATCGTTAACATTTCTATGCTGCCTTAGACATTTCTATGCTATCTAGAAATAAAAAAACATTTTCTGTGTTTCTATGGAGTTATAGAAACACGCAGAAAAGTTTTCCCCGTAAGTTTTGCTTCTTATCGCTGCCTTAGACATTTCTATGCTATCTAGAAATAAAAAACATTTTCTGTGTTTCTATGGAGTTATAGAAACACGCGGAAAAGTTTTCCCCGTAAGTTTTGCTTTTTATCGTTAGCATTTCTATGCTGTCTTAGACATTTCTATGCTATCTAGAAATAAAAAAACATTTTCTGTGTTTCTATGGAGTTATAGAAACACGCAGAAAAGTTTTCCCCGTAAGTTTTGCTTCTTATCGTTAGCATTTCTATGCTGCCTTAGACATTTCTATGCTATCTAGAAATGAAAAACATTTTCTGTGTTTCTATGGAGTTATAGAAACACGCAGAAAAGTTTTCCCCGTAAGTTTTGCTTATCGTTAGCATTTCTATGCTGCCTTAGACATTTCTATGCTATCTAGAAATAAAAAAACATTTGCTGTGTTTCTATGGAGTTATAGAAACACGCAGAAAAGTTTTCCCCGTAAGTTTTGCTTTTTATCGTTAACATTTCTATGCTGCCTTAGAAATTTCCATGCTATCTAGAAATAAAAAAAACATTTTCTGTGTTTCTATGGAGTTATAGAAACACGTGGAAAAGTTTTCCCCGTTATTTTTGCTTTTTATCGTTAACATTTCTATGCTGCCTTAGACATTTCTATGCTATCTAGAAATAAAAAAACATTTTCTGTGTTTCTATGGAGTTATAGAAACACGCAGAAAAGTTTTCCCCGTAAGTTTTGCTTCTTATCGTTAGCATTTCTATGCTGCCTTAGACATTTCTATGCTATGTTAGATTATGAACTTTATTCAAAGAGAAGGATTCGTATTGATTTTACAACAACAATATATATATGTACATGTGCAGGAAGTATGTAAGATCGTACGATTGTCACGTGTCCATTGATCTGTATCTAATGAACTGAATTAACATTAACTTTAACAAATGAAATACTTTATGTTATATTGTATCATGTTAACACCCCCACTCAGACTCAGCTTCCTCATGATGAGTCTGCTATGTGGTTAACTAAATTCCTAAAAGTGTTGCTCGATGTTTTCTACTTTGACTCGAGATAATGACTTTGTAAGAATGTCTGCTGTCATTTCTTCGGTTGGAACGTAACTGATCTTTATTTCCTTGTTTTGTACTCTTTCTCGAATGAAATGTAGTTTCGTATCGATGTGCTTTGATCGTTTATGCATTACGGGATTGTGACACATCTTTATACAAGATTGGTTATCTTCTCCAATGTTGGTTGGTTTCTTCATTGGGTAACCTAAATCTTTCATTAGTGCTCGTAGATATATTGCTTCTTGTACAGCTGCCGCCATAGCTTGATATTCGGCTTCGTTGACGAAAGTGCTACAGTTGCCTGTTTCTTCACTTCCCAGCTGATTGCACCTCCGTTCCCTTCAAATTTGAAGTAATATCCTGTAGTTGATTTGCGATCATTGAGATCACCACTCCAATCTGCGTCTGAATCACCAACGATATCGAGATTGGAATTCTTCAAGAATGTTAATTGTAAATCGATAGTTCCTTTAAGATATCTTAATACGTGCTTTGCTGCTTTCCAATGTGAAATGTCTGGTTTATCTAGGAATCTTGATAGCTGATTAACAATGTGAAGGATATCTGGACGGGTTTGTTTACCAATAAATAGTAATGATCCAACTAAACTTCTGTATAACTTCGCATCGACTAACTTCTGATCGTCGTTGCTTTTGATTAGCTTCAGATTTACTTCTCCAGGCGTTGCTGCTGCTTTACAATCACTCATATTGAATTGTTGAAGAACAGATTCGATGTATTTCTTTTGGTCAACGGTAATCTTGTCGTGAGATCGTAGAATTCGCATTCCTAAGAACCAGTGCAGTTTGCCACGGTCGTCCATCTTGAAATTTTGCTTAACATTGCTTTGATATGATTAACTGCTTTTCACTCGTACCAGCCACTATAATATCGTCTACCCAAACTAATACGTATGAGTATGTTCCATCTTCTTCTTTTCTCACAAATAAACAATAATCGTTGCAGCTACGTTTGAATTTTTCTTTAATAAGTAGACTAGCCAGTGCTTCGTACCAATTCTTTGCCGCTTGTTTCAATCCATAGATTGATTTGTTTAGCTTGCAAACTTGCTTTCGTCCTGATTTTGCTTTCTTGGTAAAACCTTCTGGTTGTTCTAGATAAATTTCTTCTTCTATGTTGGAGTGAAGGTATGCTGATTTAACATCCATCTGGCCAATATGTAGACCTTTTTGTGCTGTCATTGCGAGCAGTATTCGAAAAGTTTCGGGTTTACATGTTGGAGCGTAAGTATCGAAAAAGTCTAAGCCTTCGACTTGAGCATAACCCTTGGCTACATATCTTGCTTTATATTTGTCGATTTTACCATCTACTCCATATTTTACTTTATACACCCATTTTCCTGGTAGGACTTGCGCATTTTCTGGTTCGTTTTCTATTGTCCATGTGTTATTGTCCATTAGTGAATCATATTCTGCTTTCATCGCTTTTCTCCAGTTTTCAGCATGCGGTGTATTAATTGCTTCATGATAAGACTTGGGTTCTTGTACACTTTCTTCATTAGTTGTGTTGAACGTATAGTATAATCCATACCTTTCTGGTGGCCGCCGATTTCTGCTTTCTCTAGGAAGCGAGATTTCTTCCTCTGGATTTTCTTCATCTTCTTGCTGATGTTGAACAGCAGGTATCGGTGCATTATTTTCCCCCACTTCATCTTGAATCGGTTCCTTTGTTTTCTCATCTTTCGAACGATCATCGTCGAAATCCATGTTGGGGCTCATAAGATTTGGTTGTTCTGGATTTATCGTATCTTTTGCTGAAAAAGGTTGAATTTCACTTTCTTTGAAGACAACATTGCGTGCTTTGATGACTTTCATTGATTCGAATTCTTGCAGGATGTAAGCTGTGCTTTTGTCATCGTAACCAATAAATTTCGCTTTCACAGATCTTGAATCCAATTTCTTTAGGTTGGTCTTCCTTTTCATGACGTATGCTGTGCAGCCAAAAGTGCGTAGATGATTTAATCTTGGGGTTTTTTCGGTGAATAGCTCGAAAGGACTTTTACCTTGTTCGCTGTTGGCAGTAACGGTGAGATTTCTGATATGAGATGCTGTGGATAAGGCTCTTACCCAATAACGTTTTGGTAACTGTGCTTGGATTAATAGACATCGTCCCATTTCAACTAGAGTTCGATTATAGCGTTCGGCAACTCCATTTTGTTGCGGGGTTTCGGGTACTGTAAATTCCTGCTTTATTTTTGATTCTATGCAGTAAGCTTTGAATTGCTTCGATGTATACTCTGCTCCATTATCGCTTCTCAATTTTCGAGGTAATCCTGATTCTGCTACGTACTCTTTAAATTTTCGAATGCTTGTGCTTTCTTGCTCATGAATTTAACGATTGCATACTTCGAGTATTCGTCCACAAAGGTAATTGCATATCTGCATCCACTGAGGCTAGGCACTTCAAATGGACCAAGAATATCTGTGTATACCAATTCGCGTGGTTTCTGGGACTTATTGTGGGCTTCTTTAGGTACAGGTTTGCATGATTGCTTTCCAAGAGCGCATGTTTCACACACTTTCCTTAATTTGTCTTCGCAGTTAACTGTGCGTTTGACATCATCTTTGTTCAAATGTCCGAGGCGTTGATGCCACAGTTGAAAATCACCTTTTATTTCTCTTTTATTCTGGTTGCTTGTAATGGAATTACAGGAACTGGATCTTTGGAATATGATCTCTAGATAAAATAAACCTGCATTTTTGTTTAGGGCAATTTCTGGACCATGATTTAACATCAACTTTGCTTCACACTCTTTGAATACGAACTTATGTCCAAATTTGACAGCTCGGTTGACAGAGAGTAGGTTGACTTCATAATTTGGCACATAAAGGACATTTCGCAGTACCATCTCTACTTCTTCTCCATCGTTCAATAAAAGCTTTACTGGTACGTCACCAATACCTTCGATAGGTGTTAATTTTCCCTTTGGATCCTTAACATTTTTAGTATTGCATGGTTTTAAGTTGTTGAATAGTTCCTTTTTAGTAATGATGTGATCTGTGCAACCGGTATCAATGATGATATAATTCAATCTTCTACTGTCACTATTTATTCCAGTGCCACTGTTCATGCATTGAGAGTATGATGAGAATGAATTTGGTCCTCTTGTTGGAGATTCTTCGGTTTTATTCTGACTCCTACATGCTCTTGATAGATGTCCCTTTTTCTTGCACTTCGAACAGAAAGCTGAACTTCTTTTACTACATTGCTTGGCAAAATGACCAGGGAGTCCACAAACATAACAAGTTCCTTTTTGCTTGATTGGGGCTTTGTTTTTGCCTGATGCATTTCCAGAATGCATTGCTATTGCGCTATCTTCTCCTTGGTTTCTTTGGATCCGACTATCCTCGTAATTCTGTAGTCGAGTTCTCAGTTCTGAGAAGTTAGCTGCTGGGTTGAAACTTTCTTGAACCACGAAGTGTTCAAATTTTTCTGGAAGTCCATTAATGACTAGAGCATTAAATAATGTTTCTGATATATTTTCTCCGGCTTCAGTGAGTCGAGACATTAATTCTTGTGATCGTATGAAGTATTCGGATAACTTTTCACTTTCACCTAATTGTAATCGAGATATTTGTCGAACTAGACTTACTACAGTTGGTTTTCTACGTTAGAAAATCTTTGTTGCAGTAGACGCCACGCTTTTGCTCCGTCTCCGACACCATCTGGCGACAAGCAGTCATGTCGTATGTATAAAGGCTGTTGTTGTCAAGAGCTAATGCAATATGACACCATACCGTGTTGTTTCATTCTTTGATTTCATCAATTTGTTGATTTCTCTCGCGTACTTTTGTTTCCCATTCGGACCTTTGCTCACTTGTAGCGTCGACTGTTAACGGTGTAACTTCTTGAGGTATGACTTCTCTACCAATGAGAGCTTTGTACAAACCTTTCGTTTGCATATATGCAGTAAACTTTGTGCTCCATGCCGGATAGTTCTCGGCTGTTCCATCGAACACAAGCCACTTTATTGTTTGACTATCCATAAATACGGTCTTGTACTATTTCTGTACTATTTCGGAGCTTTTTCTGGGCTATTCCTTTGCTATCTGGGCTACTTCTGAGCTTCCTGGGCCCATAACCTGTTAGATTATGAACTTTATTCAAAGAGAAGGATTCGTATTGATTTTACAACAACAATATATATATGTACATGTGCAGGAAGTATGTAAGATCGTACGATTGTCACGTGTCCATTGATCTGTATCTAATGAACTGAATTAACATTAACTTTAACAAATGAAATACTTTATGTTATATTGTATCATGTTAACATTTCTATGCTGCCTTAGACATTTCTATGCTATCTAGAAATAAAAAACATTTTCTGTGTTTCTATGGAGTTATAGAAACACGCGGAAAAGTTTTCCCCTTAAGTTTTGCTTTTTATTGTTAACATTTCTATGCTGCCTTAGACATTTCTATGCTATCTAGAAATAAAAAACATTTTCTGTGTTTCTATGGAGTTATAGAAACACGCAGAAAAGTTTTCCCCGTAAGTTTTGCTTTTTATCGTTAACATTTCTATGCTGCCTTAGACATTTCTATGCTATCTAGAAATAAAAAAACATTTGCTGTGTTTCTATGGAGTTATAGAAACACGCAGAAAAGTTTTCCCCGTAAGTTTTGCTTTTTATCGTTAACATTTCTATGCTGCCTTAGAAATTTCCATGCTATCTAGAAATAAAAAAAACATTTTCTGTGTTTCTATGGAGTTATAGAAACACGTGGAAAAGTTTTCCCCGTTATTTTTGCTTTTTATCGTTAACATTTCTATGCTGCCTTAGACATTTCTATGCTATCTAGAAATAAAAAAACATTTTCTGTGTTTCTATGGAGTTATAGAAACACGCAGAAAAGTTTTCCCCGTAAGTTTTGCTTCTTATCGTTAGCATTTCTATGCTGCCTTAGACATTTCTATGCTATCTAGAAATAAAAAAACATTTTCTGTGTTTCTATGGAGTTATAGAAACACGCGGAAAAGTTTTCCCCGTAAGTTTTGCTTTTTATCGTTAGCATTTCTATGCTGTCTTAGACATTTCTATGCTATCTAGAAATAAAAACATTTTCTGTGTTTCTATGGGTTATAGAAACACGCAGAAAAGTTTCCCCGTAAGTTTTGCTTCTTATCGTTAACATTTCTATGCTGCCTTAGACATTTCTATGCTATCTAGAAATGAAAAACATTTTCTGTGTTTCTATGGGTTATAGAAACACGCGGAAAAGTTTTCCCGTAAGTTTTGCTTTTATCGTTAGCATTTCTATGCTGCCTTAGACATTTCTATGCTATCTAGAAATAAAAACATTTTCTGTGTTTCTATGGAGTTATAGAAACACGCAGAAAAGTTTTCCCCGTAAGTTTTGCTTTTATCGTTAGCATTTCTATGCTGCCTTAGACATTTCTATGCTATCTAGAAATAAAAAAACATTTTCTGTGTTTCTATGGAGTTATAGAAACACGCGGAAAAGTTTTCCCCGTAAGTTTTGCTTTTTATCGTTAGCATTTCTATGCTGCCTTAGACATTTCTATGCTATCTAGAAATAAAAAAAAACATTTTCTGTGTTTCTATGGAGTTATAGAAACACGCGGAAAAGTTTTCCCCGTAAGTTTTGCTTTTATCGTTAGCATTTCTATGCTGCCTTAGACATTTCTATGCTATCTAGAAATAAAAAACATTTTCTGTGTTTCTATGGGTTATAGAAACACGCGGAAAATTTTCCCCGTAAGTTTTGCTTTTTATCGTTAACATTTCTATGCTGCCTTAGACATTTCTATGCTATCTAGAAAAAAAACATTTTCTGTGTTTCTATGGGTTAAACACGCGGAAAAGTTTTCCCCGTAAGTTTTGCTTTTTATCGTTAACATTTCTATGCTGCCTTAGACATTTCTATGCTATCTAGAAATAAAAAACATTTTCTGTGTTTCTATGGGTTATAGAAACACGCGGAAAAGTTTCCCCGTAAGTTTTGCTTTTTATCGTTAACATTTCTATGCTGTCTTAGACATTTCTATGCTATCTAGAAATAAAAAAACATTTTCTGTGTTTCTATGGAGTTATAGAAACACGCGGAAAAGTTTTCCCCGTAAGTTTTGCTTTTATCGTTAACATTTCTATGCTGTCTTAGACATTTCTATGCTATCTAGAAATAAAAAAACATTTTCTGTGTTTCTATGGAGTTATAGAAACACGCGGAAAAGTTTTCCCCGTAAGTTTTGCTTTTATCGTTAACATTTCTATGCTGCCTTAGACATTTCTATGCTATCTAGAAATAAAAAAACATTTTCTGTGTTTCTATGGAGTTATAGAAACACGCGGAAAAGTTTTCCCCGTAAGTTTTGCTTTTTATCGTTAACATTTCTATGCTGTCTTAGACATTTCTATGCTATCTAGAAATAAAAAAACATTTTCTGTGTTTCTATGGAGTTATAGAAACACGCGGAAAAGTTTGGGAGAAATGAAATTACGTTTCAAGAACGCGTGCACGAAGTGCGATCGCTTCAAACAATTTCAAATTTTATGTATTTTCAAAAATTCAAATTTTTAAAGTTTACTATTTTCTAAAGGGAATTAGCATAGCTATTACAACGGAAAAATACTCAAAAACATCCTTTGAAAACTCAAGATTCGTGTTATATTGACAAAGACAAATTTATAAACGATATTTCCACTATTTTTAAAGTAAATATCCTTTCAATTAAAATCGTAGATTTGTCTCTTGTTAATAACTCGAATTTTGAGTTTACAAGATGATGTTTTGTAGTGTGTTTGTGCTATATTTCTTTCAGTAATCGGCTGAAATACTTTTAGAATAGCTAAGCTTTATGTATTTTCGGAGACTTGTTTGAAATTTGTGCGGTCTTTTATTTTGTGGGTTTTGCAAAATTTGTCTGATTTGAGAGTTATTTTGACTTATCATTTATGTATAGCTAATCGGACTTTGTCCGATTTTTATTGGGTTTGAACGAAAGCTAATCGTAGTTGTGCAAATGTCCTATTGGTTCCTGTTAACAGGTGCAAAATGTAATATTTCTATCAACTTTTCCGAATTTTGTCAATGAAAGTCAATTTGAAAGTCTAACTAAAAATAATCAACGTAAATAATTTTAGAAGGAAAGGTCCTACCTAAACCGTGTCATACCTTCTTCTGAAACATCGTCGGTACAGAATAACTATTACCGATATTATGAGGATTAAGCCAAAGCATTCACCCACTGACGGTAAGACGATGTTGAAAATCAAGTTGTTCTTGTCTGTAGTCCTCGTTTTCGTCGATACGAAGAATTTGGAAGAAAACACGATTTTCACTCGGGTTGTGTTCCTAAAACTTGCCCCTCCAGAAATATTAAACAAATGAACAAAAATGTAGACGTCTTTTTCATTTTCTGGTATGGAGTAAAATTGAAGTCGCATAGATGAATTCCACTGGCCTTCCCTCATAAGCACTTCTCCTAATTCAGGAGATACTTTGAATGAACTTTGTTGAAACTCGACTTTCCACGATATATTTATATCTCCGGTCGAACCTTTGAGTCTCATCAGTGTTAAAAACATTTGTTTACTATGAAGTTTAGGATCGTACATCACACTGTCGTTTTTGTCAATGTATCCATAAGGCATCGTGGGCGACATATCTGATTTATAATTTCATGTCAGCAGTAGTAGATGCGTAGTAGCTCCCACCGATAATCTTGCATTTGTTCTTAGCAAATAAAATTTTACGTCAAAAACCCTTGAGATGATAGTAAGGTATAAAAATGCTTAGAAGCTCTAAAATTGAAAACAAACAATGTTAAAAACGTTGACTTTGTAGTTAAATGCAGCTGCATCAGGTTTACATGAAGTACACATTTATAAATTCACCTATTTACAAATTTATAAATTCAGAACATATGATTATTAAGATACTTGATGGTTTACCCAAGCTAAGGAGCCAGAGCTTTCCCGATAAGCAAGTTGCAGTAAATATAATTCAATCTGCCGTATTAACGTACTTTGTACTCCTTACTCTACACGTATATGGAGACGGGGGGGACTGGGAAAAGCTGAGACGTGCCAAAAAAAGAAATTTCTCGTTTACTTTTCATATAGATAAAGTATAAGTTGAGAAACAAGATTTATTAATGATACATAATGTCTTAGTCATACATAAAGATTGAAATGAAATAACCAGTAAATAGCATCAAATATTTTGTTAAAAGAATGTGCTGGCAGTATCTTTTTCTCACTTCACAGACTTTAAAACGAAAGGAGATCAGACAACATATGAATGACACTCCAATTAATCACGTGAGCCTCTTGTTACGATATGTTATGGCATTTGTTGTACAGCTTGGTAACTTCGTACTACGTCTAAAGTTTACCACTTCATTGCGAAGACTTGTTGAGCAAGTCACTGCTGTTCGTGCATATTACTTTAAAAAATTTGTGATGTTAGATGGCAAAATTACAGGTCTGGAAAGAAGAATTGAGTATCTCGAGGGTCGTGGTGGTAGCAATAGTTATAACACCCAGTTGTCCCCAGAGGTTTCTTTGTTGCGTGAAAGAATTGCAACACTAGAGCGACAAGCCAGAGACGATTTTTCCACTATACAACGGTTTCGTGAGCGTTTAGATCAATTAGACAAATCAATAGTGAGAAACATGGTAAAGATTATGAACCTCGAAGCACAACGTGAAGAGCGCGCACTGGGATCAAATCATACACAGCTATTATGGTACGTTACTTTGGAGAATAGACAACTTCAATCGAAAGCGACAGGACGCCATTAATGATGTTAAGAATGCCTGGTACAGTCCACCATTTTACATTTCTCAATATGGTTACAAGATGTGTGCTAAGATCTATATGAATGGTGATAGTCGGGGAAATGGAACTCATTTATCTTTCTTCTTTGTTATCATGTAAGGTAAAGCTATTTTAGCAGTTTCTACTTAAGCTGCGTCAAAAATTGGAGGTGGATTTTCGTAGGTATAAAATAGGCTGTCCAAGAATGTTTGGTAGCATGCAGATGATGGCAAAAATTGCGTTAAAATTGAGATAATGTAATTTGATTGCTCTAGAGGCATAATATCTAAGAATACAGAATACGTCACGTGACTCGCTGTGCTTTTTGGAATAGATAAGATTAGAAGTTAGATTCCCAGTTGGAACAAGTTGTTGAATAATGTAGATTGTGATATGAAGAGTATAAAGCCAAAGATCTATATTTTCAATTCACCGCAAAAGCAGACTAAAGCTTACAATTGTTTGTGAGATGCGATACTTTTTATTTTTTTTGATCATGTACGAAAATAAATGACGAAAGAAAGGAAAGGTATGCCTTGGGATTTATTAAGACTTATATCATATTATTATAAAAATTTATATTGTGTATGATATTATTTCTAGGTGATTACGATGCTCTACAAACATGGTCATTTCAAAAGAAGATCACAATGATGTTAATAGCTCAAGGAAATGGTGATCACATGATTGATGCTTTTCATTCAGATCCTCAAAGTTCCTTATTTCAGGGACCAGTGTCTGATTTAAATCTATTTGGATTGCCACTTCTAATTTCTCCGATAGAGAGTTTAAGCAATCTTCTGTTCATTAAAGAGAATACAAAGTTTATTAAGTTAATAGGCAAACGCAACCCGACCTAAACATGTTACAAACAACTCACCTAGCTCTTTCATGTAATTTTTAGTTGTCAATACAAAACGCTATTTGTTGTAAAGCACTCAATAGTGTTTATATAAGTTTTTCTTGTTTGCTTCTGGTCAGTATATCCACAGTAAAGGAATATACAACAGTAGGGGCACTTCGCTGTGCAATTGGCTGCTGTATATTTAATGAGTTTACTGGCTGCCCTTTGCCATATCGTCAATCCAATTGGTCAAAGAATTCAATTTACTGGCTGCCAATATGGTAATCACATGCGTAATAAGATATGCGTGGCACGAAAACACTCAGTACAGTGGCCCTACTCTATGTTCTCTATACCGTAGCATTGTTATGAAGTATGTCCCCATGTTTACTTTGTAACACGGGCTGAAATGTACGTTTGGTCATATCCTATCTACAGTTTTGTACTTTTATCATTTAATTTCATTAGAATCGAATTT
The DNA here is from genome assembly GCF_021976095.1 of Xenia sp. Carnegie-2017. NCBI lineage: Eukaryota > Metazoa > Cnidaria > Anthozoa > Malacalcyonacea > Xeniidae > Xenia > Xenia sp. Carnegie-2017. The sequence goes on along the minus strand of NW_025813487.1, from coordinate 3,526,380 downwards.
TTCTACATTTGAAGCGTTTTCTTTCTCAAATTATTTCACAGCACGAACAATATTTACAAAGAATCATCTTACGTCTGTTGTGTTTCCCTATTTTATATTCACTCTTTAGATCATTCATTAACAATGAAGATGGTTTGAAAGAATTTAGACTATGTTTTGATTAAATAACACCTCTTAAAAATTTTTGTGTTCACCTTAAAAATCTGTGGTTGGGATGATGTGATCAAGTGATTTAAAAAGGAGGAAGCAATCATCAACATGTCGTCTGTAGAGAACAGGTTTGAATTTGTGGGGGTAGTTTTTCAGCCAGTTTTGTTCATGGAATATGTTGGTCGAAAGAGGGCCAGGAGTCTACCCATAGCAACACCATCAAATTGGTGGTGTAAGCGGTCGTTAAACATAAAGTGGCAATTTTTAACAGATAGCGTTAGTAGATTACTGAATTCGGTGCTGCTGAGTCCATGAAATTGTTTATGATTAGTAATAAAAGATCACAGATGATATTGATTGTTTCATGAAGGGGAATGTTGGACAAAAGAGAAGTTGCGTCAAAACTAGCCATAACAACTTTGTTAGAGTTGATGTTAGTGTTAAGTATTTCTTGCACGAAGGAGAATGAGTCCTTTATCATGAAAGAGTTTGGAGATGGGTGTAAGCAGCAGAATGAAAAATTTAGCTAGTTTATATGAGTAGTGATTTATACAAGATAGAATGGGTCGTAAGGGAATGGTTGGTTTGTGAATTTTTGCAAGTCCATATAGTATACCTATTTGTGAGCCAGTCGGGTGGAGTTTATTGTAAGTCTGTTCATCAATTGATTTCGTTTTCTGGAGTTGTTTGAGTAATGATTTCACCTGGGTTTCACGTTGTTGTGTTCAAATTTTGAGGAATCAGAGAGGATTTCTGACATTTTGTTATTGTAGTCGGTTTTATCAAGAATGACAACGGCATTAGGTTTCATGACAACAATGCTATTGTCATTCTTCAGGTCATTTAGAGCGTTGATTTCGTCTTTTGAAAATAAAAAACTAGGACGGCTGTAGCTGTGATGACCAGATAGTGCAATGTCTTTCATTCGAGTTTTTACGGATTTATAGTGAAAACCAGAGTGTTCATAGATGCTTTCATTATGAGTTGCGGCGAAGAATTTTTGGAAGGGTGCGAGAAAATTACAGTGGCTTAACTTAGTAGGTGGAATGGCAAAATTTAAACACTTAGAAAGGATTTCTTTTTCTTTGTTGGCGATTAACCTGTTCAAGAAATTGAACACCACTTTGTCAGGGTTGATTTGAATGTTATTGTCGTTCTTAGAGCAAATGTGAAAAGGCTTTCGATCTTGTATGTGTTGGTGTTGGTTTAATTTCTTCAAGTTCTCACGATCTTAAACATTCTTGAAAAGTATAAAGTCTAGTGTAGATACGGATGAAGCCAGATGAGAATGGGTCGTTATTACTTGAGCAGATAGCACGCGTATACTAGAGTGTTTGTCGTTTATTTCTTCGAGGAGCAGTTTGCTTTGACATTGTCGATAAGCGCTAGAACTACGCAGACGGCGATTTGCAACATTGAACCACAAGAAACGTGGTATTGTTTATGACTATGTTTAAAATTATTTGTTGAGCTCTAATACTTATATTGAGAATTCGCTTTCCGCCTGGCTCTTCATTGGCAACAATATTGATAAATCGATATGACAATAAAACGCGTAAAGAATTCAGAAAGTATTAAAAGCAAAATTGAGCTAAAAATTCCTTACAACATGTCAAATGCGTAAATGGCGGATCTGACGTAAGGACATAAAAATTCTGGGACACATCGCACCCCTGATTTGCCCAACTGTTCTCTTCCTATTTTGAGCTTTAACGTAAGTCAGGTCCGTTTAATTTTGTAGAAATGAAATGTAAGTACTGTGTATTTACTGGCGAAGTAAGAAATTTATGGCAGAAATCAAAAGGTTTGGTTATAACCTTTGTAATGTGAATGGTTTTACTATTCGCCACTAAAAGGTTTAACCTATAGTGGCAAATTTGTTCAGAAAGAATGGTCCCGGATATCTGTACTGTATTGGTTAAATATGGAGGTTACACCATAAATGGAATGATATAAAGTTATTAAAAGAACATTGTACAACATCATACGTATGTATGAACATTTACATTGGAAGATGAAAACTGACAACATTCTATAATGACTTTATTCTATAAAAATGAAAACAGGCAAATGCAAAAGAGAATGAAAAAACATGATCCGGTTTTATAGAACTTAAATGAGTTCATATGTGTTAAATTTTATTTGCATTAATATGAGGTTATTATGAAGGATCACGGTGGTCTATTTTACAATTTGAATACAAAGAAAAGAGATCATCTTTAAACTAGGATTTTATGACCAAATCTTCCAAACTGTAGTTGTCAATATAAGGAGACCACGTCTTGACCACGTTCAACGCGTTTAAATATAAAATTCCTTAGAATCTTACGATTTCTTTTGCGTTTTAATGTCGTTATGCAAAGTAACGATGCATGATGTTGTAGGGTAGGTTAGTATTCATTAGACCTTAATGAATTTAAAAACTAGACTTTAATTTTGAGGAAATCTTCATTGAATCTTGCATTCATGTCTGGATAAGTTAAGGTTGTGAGAATGGTTTAAAGGCGTTCTGATTGACGTCACCAATATCTTCTAGCCCAAAATTATAATATTAGCGTTATTTAATGTGCGGAATAATTTAATTAATAAACAATTGACGTAATATCGCTGAAAAATAGTCAATTGTTAGTAGCATTTCATATATATTAATGAAGGGAGAGCTTAGTTCTTTTGTTTGGCAGCAATACGTTTTGTTTTTAAAAATTAGATTTGATAGATATCCGGTAATTTGTTCAAGTACAAACAATGTATTTTAACCCTATAGAGACCATTGTTGCTCACAGACAACAAACACCAAACGAGATGTGTAAGAACTTTTGAAAAGGCACGGCTCCCAGAGGGTTAAACAATCATGGAACAAATACATATAATGACATGCTTAACACTATTTATATAGATACCTTTCACTTCAAGCTACATATAAACCACGAGGCGTCATGGAAGGCAGATGTTGTTCATAGGAGATGGAACAAGACTATACACATAGACGACAAGTGTAAAGATTTGTGATTGTGCCAAGCACAATAAAGTTGTTGCCTTCAACTCTCCTCGAAGACGAGTTACCGAAACACGTCTCGTTTGATTGCAGATGTATTTAAACGTGTTGATAAAAAATCAAGACCGTAAATATCTGAATGCTACTGAACAAGGACATACCGCACATATTTAAACATTTGAAAGCCACGATGTACAGATAGATACTATCAGTATTACGTCTTAAATGTTGATAGTAGCAGCAAAAAGAAATTTCAAAATCCTGTATGAAAATAGATCCTACGGCTGGAAACTACAAATGTAAGTAACTAAACTGACGATAAATGATAGTTTGTTTTTGGATTTGTCTCTATTGTTCTTGTGAAACTCTTAATGGTTTTTATTGATGCTACTAATTTCTGGTTTGTTTCTTCAATATCACATTAGTTATAACTGAATATATGCAATGAATATAAATACACTAAATTTGCCATCTGTCTCCAATGCACTTTGTGGTTGAGTGCATAGAAGTGCAGCTTTCATAGATTAAGGTGTAGACTTGCAATAAACGAAAGCCGTTATTGTTTTTTTGCTCAATTTTCTACGACTCTCTACTATATTTTTAGTAGTAGAAATTCGGGGAAAACAGAACGCCCTTAAACCCGATCCTTACCTTAACCCAGCAAGACATGACTGCTAGATCAATTAATATTTGGACGAAATTAAAGTCTAGTTTATAAATTCATTATCGCCTCATGAATCTTAACCTACAACATCATGCATCTTTGCTTTGCATACGACATTAAAAAAAAATCTGTAGATTCTGATGAATTTTTTATTTAAATACGTTGAAGGATAATTACTTATTGTCTTTGTGAAGGTGAAAAGCTCCTAAGGAGCCAATCGCAATAAATATTTTAGTCAGGACAAAAACTAAACAGATGTTAACAACGGAAAACTAGTCATTTAAACGTTGTAGAAAGTAATGTGAATTCTGTCTCTTTACTGACGAAGTACTGAAGTATGAGTTGCATGGAATAATCAACTAGTCTTAATGGTAGGCCTCGTAATATGAAAGCTTTCAATGTAAAATGCTTTGATAACGATGTAAAGCCTTTGATCGTTTGAAACTTGTTACATCTTTCAAACTTAACCAACTAACGCTATTTGTGCAATGTTGTGAATGTTCTACCATTTGGATAGTCAAACAGAAAACATATAAAATTTGCTCATTCTCAATATATCTGATTAAGAATTTAAAACGCAAACTAACGTCATATGTAGAGTTCTTCATCATGAAATGTCGTACATATGTTTTATATTTTCTTATATTGTAGATCCCACATGGATAGAGTTGTGAAAGTCCTTTACCACCTGTGTCATTCACTTCAATTACTCTTACTAGTTTGTCATTACTCATGTGTCATGGTGATTCATGGCCAAAAATGTTCATTTGTAGTTTGGATTCTTTGTGGATGTCAGTTGTTTGTTCATATAATGATGATGGGCCCCATTGTTATATGAGCCCACCAAAGGTGGTCAGCTGACATTCATAGGAAATCAAATCTGCACTAAGCATTCTTTGAGTGATGATATAACTGGGGTATTGAAGTGATCCTTTTCCTTCACTTGAAGTTACCATAAGAGTGCATTGTAAACAGTAATCTATCGAAATGGTGATTCATAATACCAGTAGCCCTTTATTGGTTACGTCGATTACTTTGTGTATGGAATGGTATAAACATATTGAATGGACATTGCATAACGGCATTTGTACATGTGAACATTAATATTGAAATGATTGGACTATAATCTACGAAGATGGAAAACAAGCGAGTGGAAAAACATGATCTATGTCTTGTGGTTTGTAAGTTGAGTAGATAAGATTAAAATTAACTTATAGCTATGAGTAACTGCATGAGATATTCAAAATGATCCTGATGGTCTATTTTATAATTTGAACTATAATCATGAAAAACACCCATATTAGCTAAAAAAGTCAATAAAAGATGTCAATTGCTGTGAGAAAATAGCTGGCTTTCACTCGCTACTTTTTACTAATTTTATTAAACGTTTATAAACAAAATTGTAATGTGCAAGTAGGGTTCATTGAAATTTTAAGATAAAAATGTTACGATATACACGTTACGATATACACGTAAAACTGCGCTGTGAAAAAGTGGAAGAGACCTACTAAGACGCCTGGATCAGACGGACCAGGACAATGCTTGAAAATCAGGTATTAAAGTTTTGTTCTTTTAAAATATATAATTTCTGATTTTATTCATTCATTATGCTGACATTTATAATGTGTTTTTATAGAGTAGCTATGTCTGTAGACGTAATAACTAGACATTGAATGAACGATCAAGTTGGACAGAAGCACGAAGAAACAAGCATCCTTATTGAAAGATTCCCACTTGCGACTTTCGTTATGCATACTATTAATCAGTATAACGCATTTTAAATTCAACCGTTAAAATTTCCGTAAAACTAAATTTTCACAATTGTCAAATTTTTGGACAAAACACACGAGTGAAAGCCAGCTATTAATGAAGGTCTTAAAAAAGCAACATAGCAATTTTGATCAAATGAAATCTAGTAGACATCAAAAATAATTTGTATGCAAGTCACGACGTCACTTTGGTCATTTCATTTTTTCTTGTTATTGGTAGGTGAATGATCAGGTCGAACATATTGAAAGAATTTTTCGTATGATTTCATTTCTTTTCTTCAAACACAAATAAATAAGGTAGTCAGCCCACTTTTTTGTCGCCGCTTTTTTTGTCGCTTTGCAAATTAAGATACGAACGACGAAGCTACGATCTGACTACGCTGCATGTTAAAGTAGATCATCGGGATCATTGAAAACAACAAAGATATGAAACATCTTAAAACAACAAAAATTTTAGGAAATTTTTCTAAATTTTGATCTTTTTTTTATTGGAGGGTTTTTTTACCGGATCTACCGGTTTTCCCTTCCATTTCGTTTTGTTTTGGAAAAAAAACCAGTGTCCACATTTGGGGACAAGCGAAGTCATTTGTCATAACATTATTTATTGTAGCTATCATGAATATTCACATTTATTTTTTATTTCTCGGCCTTTGGGTATATTTCCCAAAACACTGCGTTTAATGAATATAATGACATACATTTTGAAAAAAATATGTACGCAAGTTTTGTGCTCAGTCAGATCTTCTAAGACAAATTTTTAATCTTCTGGACTCAGCGAGAAAATCATGATTTTATACAGTATGGAAGTGTGATTTGCGTACATAATGAAAATTCCATGATTCTTTCATTTCACTAAGGAGACTTAAAATATTGCTTTAAACATGAGCAATGTGACGAATTTACTCATTACTCACAATAATATTGGCACACACCATTCGACAATTTTCTCCCCCACCATGAAGTGAGATGTTTTATGCCTATAGAAAGTACATTCCCAATGATATAGAGAGAAATGATAACACCAAATACACAGAGATTATTCTTGATATTAGATAGTTTGAGGTTGAGATTTTTAAACTACAATGTGCTTCTCAACGTCACTGCACATCTGAGACTAGCATTATCTTAATGACTATTTTCATTGCATCCTTTACTGTTGTATCGACAGTGTTTTTTCTCATAGCTAAGTAATTATAATGCGTGCAGTCGATGTTTAAAATGTATTCGTAATTTACAGTGGTTTATTTAATAACAAAGGTTTTTATAATATGAAGTGACTTGTGCAATAATATGCATGTATGGAATTTTTAATCAATAAAGAAAAAAATCCGTTTACAGCTTCCAAAATCGTGTCATACTCATTGACATTTAAATCTTGCCTTAGATCAGTGATCATCTATTCCTGAGTTAAAACTTGTGAAACTTTATAACATTTAGCAGCAGTCCTTTGGGATTTGACTAATCTCAATGTTATTATGTACTCTGCATGAAGTTCTTGTTTATGTATTTTTATTTCTATAACAATTGTTTTTAGTCAGTGATGTATACTCAGTTATATAACTAGAATGTTCTACATAGATGTCATTAATGTTTTATAATACTGTTTGTGGAAGGAGATCCTGACTCACTCTTCATCTTCGTTTGCTATTTAAATGTGTTTATGTAACAAAACTTACATTGATAATAGATTGATGTTACAATAAGGTATGAATTATGATCATCATTTTCAAACTGATATGTATGTGGTCGCGTTCTTTATATTAAATATCTCATCTTTGTAAGGTATGTGACATGTAAAAACTAAAACAAGCATATTTTTTCTATACAGTCGTCATATATAAAGTCTTATTTCTAAAACGAAGGTAATTTGTCGAAAGTAAAGCGAGTTTCTGAAACTATATAACTAACTTTACATAACGAATTTGCTACTAAAGCATCTCGATAATGTAGGACTAAACATTCAAGAGAAATCATATTTAAGTTAAGTACCAAATTTCTAACTATTGTCAATTGTAAGCTGCACGGCAAAGGAAAGCAAAACACTTCAAAGGTATGGGAGATGTGAAATAGCATATTTGTCTACTGAAAAAATGGGAATCCGTAAAAATTTATGTAGAAAGGATAGTATGTCCAATCATGCATCGCCTCCCTTTTTTTGCCGACGCCACTTTTGACTAATCGCTGTTTGTCTAACAAAATGTTGTTAATTGTATTGAGCAAACCATTCATTTTAAAAGTAAGAACACTTGTAAAATAAGCAAATGTTGAACACAGGAAAAATGTGTTTGCACAGAGAAAGAACGCAACCCAATCTATTTTTGTGAAATGTTGATTCATGCAACACAGCGAGCTTTTAAAATTAAACTTTTGATCATGTTTGTTAACAGTTTTAAGGTTTACTTTTATTGCAACCTTTACTGTTGTATCTACAGTGTCTTTATTGATCATAAGTAATAATAATTGTGTGCAGTTGATGTTTGCCATGTATTTATAATTTACAATGGTTTATTTAATAACAAAGTTTTTTTATAATATGAACTGACTTATACAAGAATATACATGTATGGAATTTTTTATTAATGAAGGGAAAAATCCGTTCACAGTTTCGAAATTCGTGTCTTAATCACTGGCATTCAAATCTTGTCTCAGATAGGTGATTCTCTATTCCTGAGTTAAAACTTGTGGAACTTTATAAGATTTAGCAGCAGTCCTTTAGAATTTGACTAATCTCAATGTTTTTATGTACTCTGCATGAAGTTCTTAATTATGTATTTTTATTTCTATAACAATTGTTTTTATTCAGTGGTGTATATTTAGTTATATAACCAGAATGTTCTACATAGACGTCATTAATGTGTTTTAATACTGTTTGTTGAAGGAGATCCTGACTCACTCTTAATCTTTGTTCGTTATTTAAATGTTTTTATGTAACAAAACTCAGAAGGATAAAAGATTGATGTTACAATAAGATTCGAACTATGATTGCCATTTTTAACTGATATATATGTAGTCGCGTTTTTTATATTAAATTTCTCATCTTTTGTTAGGTACATAACATGTAAAGAACTAAAGCAAGCATAATTTTGTCCACATGATCGTCGTATATGAAGTCTTATTTCTAAAACAAAGGTAATTTTACGTAAGTTAACCGAGATTTTGTATTTACATTTCTAACTTTTCTAACAAATTTGATACCGAAGCATTGCGTAGTATGAAGTATGACTTTAAACAAATCAATGTTCATTTCCATTCCAAATGAAAATCGTTTGAATGATTCTATAAGTGACTTTTAAAGCTATATTTAATACCACGACTGGAAAGTAGGTTTCATTTATTGTTTCAAATTATCCACTATAAAAATTGCGGCTCTTACACGAAGAAAAGGTTTGATAATAAATAATTCGGAGACAGTGATGCGCTTGACATTCACATATCTCATGTCATAATGAGTAATATAGAGACTACCGGTTCTGGCGCACTCACCCCCTAGCAGGCTGCATACATAAATGTAAGCGCCCCAGCCCTAGTGCACCTACGTGGTTCACATACATAGTACGCAATAGGTCGGCACAAAAATCGCACCGGATAACGCAAAGACCAAATTCAGGACAACGGCAAGAGCCAAAGACGGGCGGCCAACCCCAGCGCCAGCGCAGCCGGCCGTCGGGGCTATATTATTTATTCATACATATATTCTCACATATTGTATATCCAAACATTCGAAAGCCATGAGGCAGAGCAAGAACAAGTGTGCGTGGTTATTATCCGGAAAGCTCACCACATGTAGACGAAGCTGCATAGGTGAATACTGTGGATTTCATATGAGGCGGTTAAGGGAAGGCGGGCGACTTCCACAACCATATCGTAAGTGTGGGGTCGTAACACAGGCAGAAAGTATCCTTTGTAAAGCCTGAGGTGCGAATAGGGTGCAGCATATGTTTGTTTATAAACAGAAACAAGCAAGAAAAAGGTTTGCGAGCGCACTCGCCGAATTAATTTCTACATTTTGAATTGATTTCGACATTTAGAATTAATTTTGATTTAGAAAAATATCTCCCCTAATGCATATCAACCAGATTTGCGACACTCAAGATGGATACTGTTAATAAACTTCTGCAACTCTATGACCAAGGTGTAATCAGCGGACACGCGGTGAACGCCTCTCTTAATGCTCTTCAACCGCACGCTGCCTTTAACACCCACGCTACGAAATGTCACTTCGCCTATCTCCAAGCCGCGCAAGCGCAGGCCTATCCCCAAATCACGCAAGCGCAGGCCTATCCCCAAATCACTTAAGCGCAGCCCCGTTAAGTTTACCGATGATGAAGTTGATGCATACATCGATGAGCTTCTGGCTGAAATGTTATTGAGGCGCAGACCACAACGCCCCACAAGGGCTCCTCCCCCACCACTTACGGAACTTAAGTGGGATGAAATAAAGGCCTTCATCTATCATCTGAGAGCCTGGAAAATGCAGGTGCCGAAGGGGCACCCCTTTGAACGCGAGTTATTGGCTTTCCTCATAAACTCCCAGCCCTACATCGAACGCAAACTAGTCGAGGAGTTATTATCTCTACGAGGAGTTAAGTTCCAGTTGGCTGTAGAGGTTGAGCTTCGGAAGGATGAAGCAAATGGTACTGAAGTGCATCAAGCACCAGTGTTCAGGACAAAGCAGATCACGCTGCTACAGGAGCATGAGATTCCGCAAGCCCTACATGAAGCCTTCCAAACTATCCTGGAGAGGTTAAAAAAGTTCACTCGGGAAGGGTCTGGGTACATAGGGGATCGTGTCAAAACACTCTAGCTTGACATCGCTCACTACCAGCCTTTACGCGGAGGCTCATACCTTCTTCTTCCCACTGCGATCAAGAATAAGAAGGTCATCTTCAACGTGAAAAACAAAGACGACGACTGCCTCCGCTGGTCTCTAAGGGCTGCGCTGTTTCCTGCGACTAAAGACCCGCAACGGCCGGGCAAGTATCCCACTAAAAACGGCCTTGAATTTGCGGGGGTGAGTGCACCCACACCGCTCTCCCAGCTCGAACTAGTAGAGCGTCAGAACGACCTTGCTATCAAGGTGTTTGGTTGGGAAGGCGGCGTCATTCCTTGCCGCCTGAGTAAAGTAGAGAGAGCTCGCAAGACTGTGAATCTCTTCCTCGTCTCGGATTCTAAAAATCCTGAGAAAAACCACTACACTTGGATCAAGAACCTCAACCGCCTTCTCAACCGGGAAGCAAAGGACACCACCGGCTACCCTTCTGTGAGCATTGCCTTCACGGCTTTACCAGACAGGATTTGCTGGAAGAGCATAAGCCTGAATTTCGAGGCAACCATCAGAATGCCAACCCCCAGAAAAAATGACAAAATCACCTTTGAGAACTACCACAGCAGCTCAACCTTCCTTCATAATCTACGCTGACTTTGAGAGCCTGGTCTTTAAATTCGAGGCAAACCCAGCAAACCAAGAGGCACGAGGCATGCGGCTACTCGTACATAGTCGTTCGTTCCGACGGGGAAACGCAGCCACCGCAGCTCTACCGAGTGCCTAACGCAGCCAAGCATTTCCTGTATGCGCTCCAAGAAGAAGATTGTAAGATCAAGGCGGTGTTGACTAACTCCGAGCGTATGCACATGACAGGAAAGCACTGGGGTAGCCACAAGAAAGCCACAACCTGCCACGTTTGCAGCAAGCTCCTCAAAGACGACTCCGGTTGAGACCACTGCTACATTACTGGCAAGTACCGAGGTGCGGCCCACAATGAATGCAACCTCAAGTTGCACAACCTGCGGGGCTACGACAGCCATCTCATCGTGCAGACCATCGCAGAGACTGAAGGGGAGGTCAGCTGCATCCTCAACAACGCTGAGAAATACATCTCGTTCAGTATCGGCCATCTTTGATTCATCGACAGCGCCCAGTTTATGCTCTTATGTCTGGATACATTGGTGGAAGCCAGCGATCTGCAAGACATGCGCATCACAGTAGGCTTCGAGCCAAACCTCCAGAGGTGTACCCTACTGCTCGGCAAGGGGTATACCCCTATGAGTATATGGACGGCTGGTCCAGATTCAACGAGGGTTCCCTCGTGCCGAGGGAGGCTTTCTACAGCAAACTCTCCGTTGAAGGCATTACCGATGACGATTATGCCCATGGAAAAAAGGTCTGGGACGCCTTCGTCTGCACATTCCTCGGCGACTACCACGATCTCTACCTTTAGACCGATGTTATCCTCCTCACCGACGTCTTCGAGAACTTCCAAAAACTGTGCCTCGAGCAATACAAGCTAGACCCGGCCTACTCTTATTCGAGCCCGGGTCTGAGCTGGGACGCTCTCCTGAAGCACACGGGGATGGAGCTCGAGCTGCTCACTGACATAGATATGCATCTCGTCATTGAGAAGGGCCTGCGCGGCGGCATCAGCATGACCAGCAGGTGCTTCACCAAAGCCAACAACCCTAAGGTGCCAGACTACGATCCAGGGAAGCCAAAAAGCTAGATCCAGTACTTTCTCGGGGGCAGTCACTCGGTACGACTAGGACTGTTTATGGTTTGGGTTTGCTTTTGATGGCCGATCTCCAAGCAACTCTGTTGCACAAAAAAGCTGTATCCTGTAGTACGACACCAACAACCAGTACGGCTGGGCAATGTCGTAGTCACTACCCACAGACGCGTTCGAGTGGGTCGACCAAGAGGATGCAAAGGCAGCCCTGGAACAGTCTGTGGATGTAGAGAAGGACTACATTCTCGAAGTCGATCTGGAGTACCCAGAAGAGCTGCATGACGAGCACAAGGCATATCAGTCGACGCCAGAACGCCTGAAGGTCGACAACGCGTGGATGTCGGATTACCAGCAAAGTATCCTTAAAGACTTGTATGGGGGTGCGTCTCACGAGGTCGAAAAGCTGGTCTCCAATCTGCGCGACAAGACCCATACGTCCTGCACAATCGGAATCTGCAGCTCTATCTGCAGCTTGGCATGCGCCTGAAAAAGATCCACAGGGCGCTCCGCTTCGATCAAAACCCATGGATGGAGCCCTACACCCAGAAGAACACCAAACTCCGGAAGAAGGCAAAGAGTGACTTTGAAGTCAACCTCTACAAGCTGCTGATCAACAGCGTCTTCGGCAAGACGATGGAGAACCTCCGAAAGTGTGTTGATGTGAAGCTGCTCCGGCCAAGCGAGACCGAAAGACTCCGCAAACTTATCGCCAAGCCGACATTCAATCGGCATCTCATCTTTGGCGTAGCGGTAGACCTCGTAGCTGATGTCAAACTTATGTCGGGGGATAGCACTTCGCGCAGGTGCGGGCAAGTAGATCTGCCAGATAGCCTGTTTTGTTAGCCATTCATGAGCCACATCCTCGCCGACGTCAACCTCTTTAGCCAGCTTTGGGATAGCAGCACGGCCGTGCCAGTACCCCGCAGGACTGTAGTACACCTCTGCGAGACATTCCTCAACACTTCGTCCGTCCGTTTGGTAAAAACGCGACCATGCTTTGTCGGAACGACGGCTTTGACACTACGTCAAAGCAGCCGCCCCGCTGGGACAACATGGCGCCTGCAGATAGCCCTTTCTCGACTCTGCACTGCAAACGTATTCGTAACCATGACTCGCTCGGGAAAGGCGTTCAGAAAATATTTGCGCAGCTGGGGCTCTGTATATGCTTCCTCTATTTTAGCAAGCGCACGTCCAAAGCTATCGAAGACAAGCACATGCGTTCCAGTACAACAAACAGTTAGCCAGTGGTTCCCCCCTTCGTCCGGATCATGGAGAGGGTCGATGTTGTCCGTGTTGCTGATGCAAAACTGCCCATTGTGGAGATGTGGTAGGCTGTCGTAGCTAACAAACCGTCATCGGGCTCGCTCGGCCTTCATGAGGCATTCGATGTGAATGCTCGGGTAAGGATAATCCATTCCTTATACTGAGCACAGCGGGAGGCTGTTGGGAGCAGACACAGAATAATCCCTTACGCGAAGAATGCTGCTATCCCGTTCGCCCTCAGTACGCTCATCTTGCTAGTGGACAACGTCGTTGACAGTATCTTCGGCGCGGGCATTTTTAACGGCAACATGTCTCCCCCTCCGACGACTACCGCATGAAATATGTGCCATCCCGTGAGCAGACGACGAGCGGTGCGAAAAGATCGAGGGTTGGAAAGACTCGCAAGATGACGGGAACAATTCGAAGAACACGCGCAGTGCCAAGGTCGACAACAAGACGGAACACGGGCGCGTCGAAGCGCCTAGAAGAGCAGCAGGGACATGACGGAAGACCACGGGGCGAGCGAAGAAGAGCAGTTTGGAGGAATTCAAGAGCATGCTCCTGGATGCTACAAAGAGCACGGGCAAAAGAGCAGCGAACCGCGCAAAATCGAAGGCCATTTTTGGGTTGAAATCGTCAGCCAGAAATTTGGCGCCCAATGTCCTTGCTTCGGCGCCCGCGGCGGCTTCACATTTCTATGAGCCCGTCAGCAACAGCATCTCCCAGGCCTTGTGGGCAGCGTCCTCGACTCCGACGAGCGCCCACGCCGGACAGTCGCTAAACATTTAGAGCGGTGCATATCTTTCCGAAATGGATTTTTGGCTGTTATTCCCCGCCCCCGTGTCAGTCGTCCCGACGCCATTACAGGCACCCGCGCCTCCCGTTCTTCCAAGTGTTATGGTACGCGATACTAACACTGGTGGCGGCAAATACCCCGCTATCCCCGGGCTTGAATTTCACAAAAAGAGTGGTTTAACAAGCTTCTGCCTTCACTTAAAAAATGGGGGCAGATTGTTTTCCTCTTGGGTCAGAGCAATATGGGCAAGAGCTTCTTCATGAAACGTCTCCTTGCTCACGTTCGTCCGAAAAGGCTGTTCGTACTCAAAGGCTGTGGGATAGATTGTTTTAAATTGAAACAATTACATAGATTGGTCAAGTATAATTTATTGAAGTCTCAGGTTGAAGTTGCAGGAGATCAGACAGCATGCTCTTGCGGTGCCGGGGTCAGGGCACTCTCTCTCAAAGTGTCGCGCAGCTGAAGGTAAACAAGCTCGACCTCCATGGCGTTGATGACCGTTTGGGTGGTTTACTGAGAATTGTTACAAGAACACTGCCGGATCTCGTACGACAGGACGTTGTGGTGGCGCGGTTTGGGGAGGGTGCAAATCTGAAGAATGGCAAGATACAGATTCAGAGTCTCTGGATTGAGCGGGCAGAAAACGACTGGTATCATATGAGCAGCGGTAAACTGCGAGAGGTTTGGGGTTGGAACTTCCATCTCTTCTGGCGGGGTGATGGCACTTTTCTTCTCACTTGCTACAACGCAATCGCTTGGGCAGTCTCGACCCGACGGGGCACGTTTGGATACAATATGAGACGTACCTGTAGGGTGTATTATCTTGAGTTCCCCTTATACGACGTATCAGCATGGCGTTAGATTTGTGTATGACCCAAGCAGTCGAGATTTGGCTCCAAACAAGGAGACCTCCTGTGACGGATTTAACGCGCTTCCACTGCCAATATGATGGCGAGCAAGATCTACCAAGCTCGATCTCTGTATGGGAATACGCTTTTGACCGTCCCATCCGTACACTGCTGTTCTCGCCCAAGCTCAGACCGCCAAGCGACTTGAGTATCGTCGTTATTATGGCACTGCTCGTTATTAGCACTGCTAACGGCTGAAGGTGAACGTGTCGAGAAAACAACTTTCGAAGTGGGCAAGTTGTAATGCAGTCTCGACCCTGCATTAGAGATTGACGCGGGGGCCGTTATAGGGTTTTCTTCAACAAGCGCTACCGTTGGTTTGATAGTTTAGATAGCGCTCTGCTACGCCCAAAACGAGGTGGTACTCACTTTCACTGCAGTTACCATCTCGAAGCGCTCGGCTCGTGATCAGTGAGATTGTTCGGAGCACGGTCTCAGCGGACGTCCGAATGCGATCGTGTTTTTCAGCTTTCTTGTCCAATCTGCGGCTCACGACCCGACCAGCGATAGTGGCAGTGCCGCAAACAGCTGCTAGGCCTTCGAGCGCGATCCCGACAGGAGTTAAGACGATGGTACTCAGTACGCCCACGCCGCTAACAGCACTGCCCACAGTGATACAGACAGTGCGTTGCCTGCGCCGTCTAACCCATTTACAGGTCTTTTGTACTTTTCTAGAGCGTTTAGTAGGCTTCCATTTCCGTGTGCAAGCGAGCTAAGATCTCTGAAATCTTCTGTAATCGGTACGTATTTCCGGCAACGCTCGCAGTAGGCAGCGTAAGATAGAGAGGCACTGTCGATACCGGAGTTGAAGAAGGGGGTGTAAAGGACTCACGCGAAGTTAGAAGCACAGCTGGACGCTGCACGTGCGAGAGGGCATGAGGAGGAATAAGCTCGGGCGTATGGAAGCTCTGAAAAAATTCATCGTCAAGTGGCGGATGGCGATTCACACTAGACATAAACTTAGTGCGACATTTACTGTGTTGCATCCCCGGTTGTGTCATCTTGGTGTGACAGTTTTCGTCACCCCACCCATACCGGAGGCTACAGACTTAAGCTGTGATCATAATAAATCACTGCGGTGAAAATCTCTTTTAATTACAGCCTGTTGTTTGCGAGGGGATGGAGTTAGGGAAAACCAGTATTTGAATAAAATGTTGTGTATGATATAGCCGTCGCTGGTATGGAGTGTTTGGCATGTCAAACTGGCGCTATAAGCGTCATGAATCTAGCCGAGCATTTTAACGGTCGGCGGTATAATCGCGCGTGGTTGGCTGGCAAAGCTATGAAATTCGTTTGCCGCCTGTGTGACGACAGCGGTGCTGTCAACGGCGGGGATGAGGAATGGCTATGTAAGAATGTCGAGTCACCTGGGCACCAAGAAAAGCTATTTGAGGGGCTGATGAGATTAAGGGGGTGAGCTCACTGCTTCCTTCAGGCTGCTCCCGAGGAACTGCAGTGATAAGTTGAGCTTACGAGGGAGCGAGTAGATGCTCTCTGATGTGTCCACCAAAGAGCAGTTAAGTGTTATTGCTCGGTTTGACAAAGTAAATAAAATTTGTGAGAGGCAATTACAATTTGTGGATGTAAGTATGAAAAGAAATGCCACAACAATATCACAAGTTGTCAAAGATAATCTTGATGAGTATTCTCATATAAAAGAAAAACTGGTTTTGCAAACATATGATGGTGCTTCTGTCATGTCTGGCAAAATCAATGGTGTTCAAGTATTGGTTCGACAAGAGTATTCTTTTGCCATTTTGTTCAATGTGCAGCTCATAGATTGAACCTGGCCATTTGTCAGTCAGCCTCATCAATTTCCCCGGTTAAAATCTTTTTCATTAATATAAGTACATTCAGCACATTTACAAGCAATGCCCCAAATAGAAAAGCTTTTCTCACATTAAACAATCTTGAGTTTCCTGCCCCTGGTGAAACAAGATGGTATTATCTCTCTAGATTGATCAATGTATTGCACAAAAACTCTAAAAAAAACTTTTAGATATTTTTGAGGGGGTACTTGAACAACCAGCTGGATGGGACAATGAGTCATTAAGTAAATTAAGTGGCTCTTTGCATTATCTTGATAGCTTTCTCTTTTGTTTTCTAGTGTGTGTTTCTTTACAGGATTTTATAACAGTCCACATTTTTGAATTCCATTATTTAAAATAGGAAACCCATTTTAATTATGGCATAAGGCAAGATTGAAAATTTCAAGAAGTTTATTGTATCACTTCCCACAGATCAAGCTTTCACCGAGTTTTACCAAACTGCACTAGAAAAAGTAGGCCCACCAGCAACAGAGCAGATAGTTGATACAATTACAAACAGCTTTATTTTGAGATTATTGATTCCATTAAAGGCATGTTAAGTGAACGATTTCAAGATATGAATCAGTTCAAGTTTTTAGATCTTGTAAATCCTAAAGTATTTAATAAATGGAAGGGCATAGTTTCACAGGAGAAGATCAATCTTCTCAAGGATAAAAATAGTCCTCTTTTTGACATCCCAACTTTAGAGAGTCAACTTTCCTTCATTTACAACGACAAGGACTTTCAGAAAGAGTGCAGTAATGAGGTGCTTAAATACATACACAAATTTAATATCCAGTCGAGTTAACGTCAAGTGGTAAATTTCTTAAAATTGAATGGTGTCTTTATTAGAATTATAATGTTTAAGTAACCATTTTAATATAACATAACCAAATACAACGTGCAGTGCAATAGAACAGAATAAGAATACTAAAAGATATAGAATGCCAACAAGACAAAGAACTTAATATATATAGAAGTGTTAGTGCCAAAGTCCATGATCAATTATCCAATCATGTATCATCATTATAGATATGAATTTCCTGTATCAAATTACTCTAATAATACGTCTATATCCCAATACTCCCACTAAATGATTATACTTGAATCAGTTGAATGTTCATTGTTCTTTAATCTTGATAACGCCTAACATTTTCCTGAATTTCTGAAAAGTATCTTTACTAAGTCCTTTTGTAAATATATCCGCTAGCATATTCTCACTGGAACAATATTTAACAGAAATGATATTTTCGTGAACTTTCTCTCTCACATAGTGGTATGCCACATCTATATGTTTTGTCCGAGAGTGGAATTTCGGACTTCTTGATAGCTCAATAGCCCCTTGGTTGTCTTCATAGATGATGGTAGGCTCTCGTTGTGTTATTGAGATACTATCCAGTAGCTTTCTCAACCAGACTCCTTCTTGGCATGCTGTACTTAAAGATACATACTCTGCTTCTGTTGTTGATCTTGCAACACATCCCTGTCTTTTGCTGCACCAACTCACAGTATTCCCATTAATTTGATATATGTACCCTGTGGTAGATCGACGTGTCACTATATCTCCACCCCAATCTGCATCTGTATATCCTGACAATATTGGATCATTGCCATCTGTGGTAAATTGTACACCATAATCCAATGTACCTTGAATGTAACGTAGGATCCTTTTCACTCCTCTCCAATGCTCTAATCCTGGTTTTGCCATAAACTTTGATAAAGTTCCAACTGCAACAGCTAAATCGGGTCGACTTATCAATGTAGCATAGTTTAAGCATCCAATTGCCATTTGATATTGCTTCACATTAACTGGATTCTCACCTTCACTTAACACTTCATACTTCTTTCCAAATTCAAGTGGTGTTGAGACTGCTTTACAATTTTGCATGTCGAATCTTTTCAGTATTCCTTGTAGATAATTCTCCTGATTAATGGTTAATGTTCGCAATCTTCGATTTCGTTTTATACTCATCCCTAGGACATAATGAATCTCACCAAGATCTTCAACATAGAATCTATTTGCAATTCCTGACTTTTCTTTTTCCAACATCTCAATAGAATTGGAGAAATGGAGCATGTCGTCAACATATATTGCGATTATGACAAAGTTAATCTTACCATTTTTGGACTTTACGGATTTGACATATACGCAAGGATCTGCTGAACTTTTCTTGTACCCATTTGAAAGCAAGTGTTTATCGATAGAGGTATTCCAGCACCTTGCAGCTTGCTTTAACCCATATATACTTTTATTAAGCTTGCAAACATATTCAGGATGATCTTTGTCAACAAAACCATCAGGCTGCCGTAAATAGATTTCTTCCTCTAATTCTCCTTGAAGAATTGAAGAAATGCAGTTTTTACATCTGTTTGATGTATTTCCCAATCACACATGGTTGCCACAGCCAATAAGGATCTTATGGTATTATATCTTGCTACTGGAGCAAACACATCTTCGTAATCTACTCCATATGATTGAGCATAACCTTGAGCAACTAATCTTGCCTTAAATCGTTCAATTGAACCATCAGCTTTTCTTTTTACTTTGTAAACCCATTTACTCCCGATTACGTTTTTGTTTTCTGGTAAAGGTACTAAATCCCAAGTATGATTATCTTTCAACGAATTGTATTCTGAGATCATTGCGTTCTTCCATTCATTCGCATGTTCTCCAGTTTTTGCTTCTTTTATATTGTTGGGTTCACTGATGTCTGCAGTTAAGTCGCTGACTGTGTAACATTCTTCGTCGAATCTTTGAGGTGCTCTTCGTATCCTTTCACCTTTGAGTTGTCTAACCTCATTCATGAATCTCTGTTCATAAGAATTTTCTCCCACTCGATTGCAATCATCTACTTCTCTTGCATCAACTTTACCGTTTTCATGTTCAGCGTTTCGATCTTCTATTGATTGGCTTTCATCATTGCTATTTACAGGAACATCATGCACATTACGATTTTCTTCATTTTCAATGAGTTTTTGCTCACGCTGTTTGTTTTCAAAGTTATAAAATTGCTGCTCTAGAAACATAACGTCACGACTTTTATAAAACTTTTTTGACATTGGATCAAATACCTTAAACCCTTTCGTCCCATCAGGATAACCCATGAAAATCGTCTTGAGAGATTTTGCATCCAACTTTTTCCTTTGCTCTTTAGGAATGTGCATATATGTTATGCAGCCAAACACTTTCAGATTACTTACATCAGGTTTTATCCCAAATAGACACTGATAAGGAGTTATACCGTCCAAAGCAATTGTTGGACTTCTATTTCAAAGATAAGTTGCTGTATTTACAGCTTCAGCCCCGAATTTATTGGGTAGACGTTAGTGCATCAACATACTTCTTGCTGATTCCATTATCGTACGATTCATCCGTTCTGCAACTCCGTTTTGCTCTGGGTTATACGGAACAGTTGTTTGATGTGTGATGCCATTGTCCTTTAAAAACGACTCAAATTCTTTTGATTGATACTCACCACCGTTGTCTGTGCGTATAATCTTAACTTGCTTACCAGAGATATTCTTTGCATAGTTGAAAAACTCTTTAAACTTTTCCAAAACTTCGTTCTTGTTCTTCAAAAAGTATACTTGTACATATCTGGTGTAGTCATCGATAAAGGAGACATAATATCAAGATCCACCAATGGAATTCTCTTGTATCGGTCCACATACATCACTATGTATAATTTCGAACGGTTCCTTAGCTCCTTGTGAAACGTCTTTTGGAAAAGAGTATCGATGCTGTTTTCCCAACACACAAGCTTCACAAAACTGATTTTCACATGTTACATTGCCAATTCCATCGACCATATCATTCTCGACGAGTTTCATTACATTGTTTATTCCAAGATGTCCCAATCTGCAATGCCATAAATTCAAATCTGAATCAAAGCCTTGTTCTTTTGCAACATTCATATAATGCTCGACAATTTTCAAAATGTACAGTTTTCCTTGTAGTTCTCCCACTGCTAACAGTTTTGAATTTCGTCGAATGTTACAAACATCGTTTTCGAAAGTAACAATCGCAGTCTTACCATCGCTCGAACAGATAATAACAGTCTTACCATCGCTCGAACAGATAATAAATTTCTATTTATGTCAGGTGAATACAATACATCCTGCAAAGAGATGTTTTTGTTTCCGTCGCCAAGAATAGCTTTTACCTTATAAGTTCCTTTGCCATACGCTAAAATAGAGCGGTTATCTCCAAGGTTTACTTCACACGGTTGCTTAAATTCTACGTAATTGCATAAGCCTTCCAACTCGTAAGTCATGTGCTGCGTTGCACCGGAGTCGATAATCCAATCTGAATTCCTTGTAATGTTTGATGAATTTGAAATCAACGCATCACCATTATCGATCTCGCTATTTTCTTCGTTTTCTGCAAGCTGAGCAGACTTGTTTCCCTTGTTGATTGAAGAGTTGCCACTGTTTGGAAACTGCTTCGTCTTCTTCTGCGGACAGTCTTTTGCTAGATGCCCTTTCTCGTCACAAATGAAACACTTGCCACGAAAGCCTTTCTTTCGATTAGAAATGTTCTCATTCTGACCACCACGTTGTTTCCCACCTCGAAACTTGTTACGTTGTATGAAAAATGCATCCTCTGTTCTGGTCTCGGAATCTTTGACTCTGTCTTCATCATTTAGTATCATGTTTTTCACTTTCTCATAAGAAAGTTCATTCTCACCAACAGCATCCAATGCCGTTATTAATGGCTTATATTTATCTGGCAAACTAGCCAACAGGGTCATTGCCAGTTCCTTATCATCGATACTTGCACCCATTTCTTTTAGTTGCTCGTGTAATGATTTTAAGTTGTTTATATGCTCTAGCATATTCCCTCCAACATGAAATTTTGACGAATAATATTGCTGGCGAAGACGAACCTTTTGAAGTAACGATTCCCTGGCAAATTGACTTTTCAAAGCGTCCCATGCTTCCTTTGCCGTTATCGTTTCTCTCACGTGCACTTGCTGATCCGGCTCGATAGCCAAGCAAATATACGTCCATGCCTTTTTCGCTGAGGAATTGAATCTCCTTCGAATATCTGCACCGGCATCGTCGTTAGGAGCAATCGCACTACCTTCGACGAATTCAAACAAGTCCATGCTTTCCAAATATAACCGCATGTTGAAAGCCCATGACCGGTAGTTCGTGCCATTCAATTTTGCGAACTTAAGAGCGCTATCCGAAAATGACATTGCTTATCTTACTTACCTTACTTAATGACATTACTTATCTTTAGTAGGACAGTTTGCGTCCTGGGCCCATAACCTATTAGAATTATAATGTTTAAGTAACCATTTTAATATAACATAACCAAATACAACGTGCAGTGCAATAGAACAGAATAAGAATACTAAAAGATATAGAATGTCAACAAGACAAAGAACTTAATATATATATAAGTGTTAGTGCTAAAGTCCATGATCAATTATCCAATCATGTATCATCATTATAGATATGAATTTCCGGTATCATATTACTCTAATAATACGTCTATATCCCAATAGTCTTAGCAGTGGCAAGTGCTTCAGTAGAGAGGTCGTTTCCTTGCTTGAAAAGGGTCAAAAGCTATTTGAGGAATAGAATGGGTAAAGGTCAGCTTAGCTCTTTCTGTAGAATGTCTATTCACAAAGATATGATCGAACAAAAAGAGGAATCAGAGCTGTTGCATGATGAGGTTGTTGAAAATTTTTTAGAAAAACCCAAAAGGCTGGCCCTTCTTTATAAATGATTAGTATAGTATGTGTTTTGATATTTGTTTTCATAATGCATGGTACTTCGTTGAGAAAATTAAGCATAGCTTTAAAGAGTAAAGCCGTCCCTGTTTTCCATCCCTCATTCGAAACAAGTGTAGACTAACAAGAGAAATGCCAAGAAAAATCTCTCTCTATGCATTTTAGGAAGTGTCGTATACTATGTTATTTTTTGTGCTAATCCAAATTTCTTCTTTTTATTCAGGGGACAATTGTCTCCTGCGTAACTTTTCTCTGAGCCACCTTTAGCACCTTTTTACTAGTGGCAGTTTCGACTATTGCCACATTAAAAATGCAGCTAATAAAAAGGAGTTTTTATAAATTATAGTTTAACAAATAATTCGCCCCCGAAGTCGCAGAAAATGCTGTTTCCAAGGCTCTGGATTTCAAAATTTTCCTGAGAAGCATAGTGGGGTCGCGCGTTCGGCGTGAGGTGATGAGCTGGGGTTACTATTTTTCCAGGCTACGCCACTGGTAACAACCACAAATAGTCTTAAAATATTGCTGTGAAAAAATGATTGAAAAACGTCACAATCCTTAAATACAGTTCCAGAATATTTTTAGAAGTTTTTGATAAGTTTTAAATAAGTGAAACAAGTGTGTAGGTTGAAGTAATTGAAGAAATATCATGTTTGTCATAACATGATTATTTCGAACAATAAATTGTAGATGACATCGTATTTTTTTACCAATTTTTTTAGACAAAAGTTATAAATGAGGAGGACTATTTATAAAATTTCTTGTAATTATGTTTTTTATTAATCCCTTTAATGTTGTGTTAATTCGCACATTGTAAATTGATGCATTTTGCAAAAACTCGTTCTTAATTTTTAGTTTGAAAAATGGATTTACCTCCTAATAAATTGAAGATTGAGGCGAACGGATCTCGTTTAAGTAAACTCTTGATAAATAAAGGAACACAAGCTTTGAAAACAACATTGCACTTTAATATAAATTTTCGTTCGTCAAACCTAAGCGATGAACTTAATAAAACCTCAAATAAAAGTACATTGGAGTCATTAAGAAAAAGAAGCGTCATCAACAAAGAGCAATGGGACCTTCTTTATCCATCAACTGGTTTGCCAAACCTTGAAAACTTTGATATTTCATTGCTGACTGTCTTATTGCGTAACATATGTGGTCTAACAGCGCCACATGGTGGATGGGATAATCTTCCTTCCTCTTCAGATTCTTCAATCTCAGCAAATATTGCAAGAATAAAGTTTTATCGAAACAAAGTGTATGGTCACATAACTACAATTAGTGTAGATGACAGTGAGTTTGAGTACTGGTGGCAAGAAGTCTTAAAAGCATTGGTTGGTCTGGGTATTAAACAAACTGAAATAGATGAATTAAAGAAAGCTCCCCTTAGTTCCGATGAGGCAAATTATATTGAAATGTTAAAAGAATGGTATAAAGCAGACGAGCAGTTAATCGATGTCACTGAAAAAATCAAAGAAGATGTGAAAGTAATGAATAGATATGTTGTAGAGATGGCAACAAAAGTTGCGAACATAAATGAAGATGTAAAGAAAACAAAAGCTGATGTAGCAGGAGTAAAAAAAATGTTACAGGACAAAACATATTCAGTTGTCGAAAAGCTTGGAAAGTGTAATTTTAACGGTCTTATAAAAGATCTTAACAAGAAATACCTTAAAGGCACTAGACAATGGTTATTTGAAAAACTCGACACTTGGCTTAACGATAGAAGTGAAGATGCTTCTAATGTCATGGTTTTGATTGCCGGTCCAGGCGTTGGTAAAAGTGTGTTTGCTGCTGAGTTGTGTCGACGATATTCTGAAAAGAAGAAACTTGCTGCTTCTCATTTCTGCAGATATAATATATCAGATTACAGAAATCCTCGAAAATTGATAGAATCATTGGCTAGTAGCATGTGTGATACAATACCAAATTTTAAAAATAAACTGAATGAAGATTTACAGAGAAACCATTCCAAAGAATCAATCACCGATGAATTCATTGTTTTATTAAATAATCCATTGCATTCATTGGAAGATCATGAACCAATGCTTTTGGTTATTGATGCCTTAGATGAAAGTCAAGTTGACGGCAAAAGTGAATTATTGAAATTGATTGCAAAAGAATTTGACCGACTGCCTAAATGGATTAAGATCTTCATCACCAGTCGTCCAGAACTTCCTATTCAAACAGAATTGAAAGACATGAATCCTGTAGAAATAGAAACTCAACCTCATGATAGAAAGAACAAATACGATCTGGGCAAGTATTTAGCACATGAGTTGAAGAGTAATTTCTTCATTGCTGACAGTGATGACAGTAATGACAGGTGGCACGAGGATAGTGATGACAGTGATGACAGTAATGACAGGTGGCACGAGGACAGTGATGACAGTGATGACAGTAATGACAGGTGGCACGAGGACAGTGATGACAGTGATGACAGTAATGACAGGTGGCACGAGGACAGTGATTACAGTTATGTTTCATTTGACAGTGATAATTCGCTGTGGACAAGAATAGCTGCTGTCGCTCCTCATTGCATCAAGATGACGTGTATTTGCCATTCGTTGTCCCTTTGTGTTCAGCATGCATTTGAGAAACTTCCGTCGAGTGTAGGATTTCTTCTGGCAGAAATTCCGAAATGGTTTTCAAAGAGCGCTATTAGAAGAGAAGCATACAAGACGCTCTACGAAGTGATGAATCCAGACGATGTGCAAGATGTACCGTTTGAGAAGTACTCAACTACGAGGTGGCTTGTGAGAGGAAAAGTTATATTTCGCATTCTCACAAATTGGTTTGAGCTGCAAGCTTACTTCCGAACAGCACAACCAGAGACGACGCAGGCAGCAAGATTCAAGGCTCGTATTCTTCTGGACATGCTCAATGATCCAGTCCTATATCTTTATTTCCATTTCGTTTCTCCTCTGGTCACAGAATTCGACAGGGTGAATGCCTTCTTCCAGGCAACTGATGGTGATCCAGAAGAAATGTTCACGGAACTAAATGTACACCATAAAAGTTTATATGGTAGAGTTTTCGACCACCAAGGAAAACATCTAGCCATTTATGAAGTTGACTTTGGTGGAAAGTTCTTGTCAGAAGCATAGAAATACATTTCTTCCCAACAAGACAAACGACGTGCTGAAGCTGAAGTTTCTGAAGTGAAAAATAGGTGTCTAGAATTTCTTGTGGAAGCTGTAAATCAAGTAAAGAAACGTTTACCAGCTGTCCGGAATATCTTTAAAGGTTTAAGCGCCCTGCATCCAAGGAAAGTTCTTGATGTAACAACGAGAGCCGATTTTGAGCAACTGCCGCTTCCTAATCTACGAAAGGATCAAGATTATGCAATTGAGGAGCAGTACAGGAAGATCGTCCACCGAAATTGGAAAGAGGAACAAATTTTTAACGGCATCATACCTGATACAGCAGTTGCATTTTGGTCAAAGATAGTTCAGTTCCAAACTTCTCTTGGGGTCAAACCATTCAAGGAATTGGCAACTTACGCCTTAAGCTGGCTGACAAATCCTGTAAGCAATGCAGTGGTTGAAAGAACCTTTTCCTTGGTGACATCAGTGAAGACCAAACAACGCAATAGGATGAGCTTAGAACTGCTAAATGCCATTATTCGTATTTGTTCCAGCCTACACTTTGCCGGGAACTGCTGCATCAACTTTAAGGTAACTAAGCGAATTTGCCACTAAACACATGTATGAATGTGAGTAGAATAAACATTATAAGAACTATGCATAAATATTTATATAAATCTGTATATATGGAGAGCAGTAAAAATGACAACTATGCACGTCGAGATCTTATAGAAAGACAGATAAAATAGTTTATTCACTTTGTATTTTTGACATGGCCTTTTAAGCTTGTAATGCTTATCAAGAAATTTTGGACGTGTAGTTCATTTTTCTCTTCATTTCGTCAACAAGCACCTTATATTTTTGCAACAGCGAATAAATTTTCAGTCTTACGTTCTGTATTCACCTCTTCCCATATGTCCTTTGATGTGAACATTAGGCGTTGGCATCGCTAGATTTGCAATGTATGGTATATATTTATGATAAATCCATATAGACTATAAGAAGCAATTAGAAAAACTTATTAAAACCGCATGCCATAAACAGTGCGGGCTCAGAAAACAAGTTTGGCCTCTTTTGTTGCCATTTGGCCACTTTTCAAACCATATTTGGCTACAAACGAGCGCTGGAGCCTAACAACCCTGCAATGCACCGTTAAATATTCAGAGTTCTTTGTTGCAGAATTCGGCGAGACTTCGTATGTTTTTCGATTCCCAAAGGCAATCGATCATTTTTCAAGTAAAAAGAAATATTCACTACCTTTACATTTAATGATAAAACACCATTATCGTGATTGTATTTTTTATCATACAAGCCAGAATGAAAAGCTTTATGAAATCACTCAGTTGACAAAATACAACGATCAAAGAGAAATCGAGTTTTGTTTACCAAATGTTAGGTGTCCATGTGTTGATAGGACTCTTAACAAAGTCCATCCAATCTCGTTTAAGGAATTTTATGTTTTGCCGTATTTTTCCAAGCTTGAAATTTTCAAAACTGATCATCTTTGGAGACCTTCATTTATCTTTGAAAAATTTAAAGTTCAATGTTGTTGTTTTTCACCGGATGGGTCTATTTTTGCTGCTTTCTCTGTTGGTGACCACGTCAACATTCATATTTGGAGCATTGAACGTTGCACTATTATTCAAACTGTACCAATGCAACTGAAGAATGCATTAGGATGTTGGTGGTCAGATGGTTTACTGTGGATATGGGATGGTTCTGATCATCTTACGAAGATATCCACTTCGTCTAAAAATTTTGTAGATTCTACTCAAGCAAAGCATGTTAACATTGGATTTGAACCTAAGAAAATCTTAACATTTGGTGATGTCCTAGTTTGTATTGACGATGAAAAGTTTGTTCAAGTTGTTAGAATTACAAAGGGTGAGATACAATACAACAAAAGACTTTCTGTTGATAGTTCAAAATTTAAAACAGCAGCTGTATCACCTGATAATTCTGTTATTTTAACTGTAAATGAAACAGAATGCACATTATGGAAATGGGGAATTAACAACAATGAACTTTACTTGAAACCTTGGTTTACTGCAAAAATACCCATAAGGTCTTTTATTAAATATATAAATTCTTTTTTAAAAAAATATGTTTTATATAGAACTATAAATGATCCCGAGGTCAATGGCTGCTTTACAAGTGATAATAAAAAATTGGTCATTCTAATCTTTGGCAACTACAACGAAAAAATGGGTATTTATGTAATTAATTTGCATAAGAAAGGTGATGTGAATGCGATTTTTGCATTATGTCGATGAAAGCTTTACTAAGTCCGTTCAAATCGTACACAAATCGTATTGCATTGGAGCAACTAGTAATAACGGATTGCTTGCTGTAGATTTAAAGAGTGGTGAAATATGTGCTGAATTTTACGGATTACGTTCTATATTTGATATAACTGTGCATTCCAACACAGATACAATAGCTTTTGTGTCCGGTGAGGGATACGGAATTCAGTTTTGTAAACTTAATGTTCCTGAATAAATCCACTAACTTAGCCTTTTTTAGCTATATTAACCTATTGTATTTACTAACATTACATATCACTTAAAACGAACATAAAAAGTTCTTTATATCACAAAAGGACAGTTATTTATGGTATCAACAACGAACTGAATAATATTGCAGAAAAAATTGTCCATATCCTTGGAAAATCTGTCTGTTTTTAGTTATGTAAAAATATGAGTAATGATTGATTAATGATTATGATTAAAGGTTTTTATTATTCATCTTCAGATTAAAAAGTACGATGAATTTACATTGATTTTCTATATATTTACCATACTATACTAAGAATTACATGTTAACTTTATTATATATATATTTACAAGATCTAGCAATAAAAGATTGTTTATGACGTTTGGTCCGAGATAAAATACTATAAGTTTTGCTTTTACGCAACTCGTGCGAATTTTCTTTAGGATAAGGTACTAAAAATTAGCATGGATGATCAGGTACCTCTATAATCCATTTGATCTCTTGGGTAGTTGCTAGTTCACGTCTGCTTTTCAAAGAGTGCAAGTAGTTTTTATCTAGTTGTAAAATTTTTAAACTTCTTCTTTGTACACGTTCAATTTCTTGCTGTAAAAAATGTGGAAGTCCTGCCCAGACTGCCGATGCATACTCTAATACTGGTCTTATTTTTGATGTATATCTTAATAATCCAACATCTGAAGGTAATTGAGACTTCCTACAAAGTCGAAGATGATATAGTCTTTTATTTGCCTTGCTTGTAATTTGATGTACATGTTCATTCCATTTAAGATCATTTTGACATGTTACGCCAAGAAATTTGAAACTAGTAACTCTTTCTATTTCTTCTTCACCAATAAATATGGGGGTGGTGGTTCTTGTATTGAGTCCGTAAAGCATATCCGCATATCCTTCTTTTTTTCCGAATTCAGAGTCATTCTGTTATTATCAGCCCATTTCCGTAATTCGTCGATTACTTTTTGCATGGAACTGCATTCACCTCTTTCGACAATCTGGTTCTGAGTGCAATCATCCGCATATTTACATGTATTAGCATCTATTTCTTTAGGAATATTGTCGTCTAAATCATTTATATATACATTAAGGAGCACTGGTGATATGACAGCGCCTTGTGGAAAGCCCAAAAGGCAAGGTTGGATGGATGACATGGCTCCTTGTAGGTTGACTTGTTGCGTTCTTCCTGTCAAAAAACTTCGAATCCATTGCCAGAAAGACTTATTAATTTCCATAGATGCTAATTTTTGTAGTAATATATTGTGATTCACCTTAATGGCAGTCTATAAATAATACGTGAACTCCCTTACCAATTTTGTATACCAATTTTGTATACCAATTTTGTGTCATAGATATTAGAGCAGATTCAGTAGATCGGCCATGAGTAAAGGCATGTTGGTTACTCTTTATTTTGAAATCCGATTTATTCAAATGGAGTTGAAGTTTGTCTATTAATTTAGCCATTTGAGGAAGGACAGATATAGGTCTGAAGTCATTTTCAACATTGCTTGGATTATTAACTTTAGCAAATGGACATCACGGACAAAGATAGAGATTAGTTTTTTGTAATGTCAAGTAAAGATCTTTTTCATCCTATGATTCCCATCAACTTTCAAATTTATATTTGGAGAATTCAACATTGTAACATTGTCAAAGTTGTGATGAAATTGAGAATATCACACGAAGATGTTGATTGTCGTAAGGATGGTCGCTTGTTTTACATGTGAAAATTACCAAAAGTGAGAAACCTTAGATCTCTGAACGAACTATATATTAATGGTTTACTTTTTAATACAAATGTATGGTCAGATAATTTGGTTATTTTTATTATATGTTAAACGTTCACTACATAGAAATGAAACAATGTCGACAACTCATTCATTGTGAGTCATTTGATTATATGGTGTTGTTGTAGATGAAGATTATTTTAAATTATAGAGTGACTTTCTTTGAACATTCTTTCAAAAACTGTAAATAAAATTTACCTTACGCATGGTAATATCGTGGAAACAAGTTTTGTATGATGTTAAAAATTTACAATTATAAAACACCATCATGATGTCATGTCATGTCCTTGGGTTTTATGGTCATTAGTTGAAAAATGTGAGAGATCATTTTTGTACGTTTATTATGTACATATGACCTTAAAGACAGAAAATGTTATATACTGTCAACAATTCCCGTATGTAAAACATCATGATGACGTTATGGAGTTCACTGATACTTCCTTATAGTCACGTGACTAAATGGATGGAATATAGAAAGATGGCGGAATTCCAGTGGAATAGTAATTCATAGAGATGCCTTAGTAAGATTTTATTTTCATTCCTTTTGAACTTTTTAAATCGTTCAGTCATGCAGAAAAACGTGAAAACAAAGAACGTGTTCCTATCTGGTGCTTTACAAAGAATTCTACTCGATAAAGAAACGAAAAAGTCTCATCATTCACAACTAAAGAAAGCTTGCGAAACGGCTTTAGGTATAAATCCATAAGTAATGATTGTAGTTATTGCTGATGTTTTTGGATTCTATTTGCTCTATGTTTTTATGCATTGTCAACCAGTTTCTACATTTGCTATCAACAAAACATTAAGTGTAGTAATCTTTCATTCAAGATGTCAAAGAACGCTGTCGATAGTATCTTTCAAATTGCTCAATGTATGATTTGTACTTTTCATACGTGGCAAACAGTTATTTTTTAGTGTCAATCGCTTGTTCATGTTCTTCTGCTTGAGTTATATGTATATATGTTTATGAAGAAATCTATGTCAATGTGTGCAATGAATATAATGTACTGCTGTGTTCAGGAATGTTGCTTTACAAAATGATCGCTTTATGATTTTGATCTATTCTAGAGGAATAGACGCTGTTCAAGGAAATGAAAAATCTACAGGGTAAGTTTAATTATGTAAAGTTGTCCAATTTTCTTTCCAATTTTCCAATTTTAACACGACCAAAATGAGTTATTAATCTTATCAACGTGTGCAATGAATATAATGTACTGCCCAGGCTGGAAAGTATGTCGTTTTTCGACGAGATCTCCGTTGCGCACTATGAAATAACTGGTGCACTGGTGCGCATATGACGATCAAAGCATAATAATATTAATTTAATATACGAAGTATCGCTAATCTCGGTGTACACAGGCTGTTTTCAGTGTTTTGTTGTGTCAAACATGTTGTACGTCGCAAAATCTTTGAAAGGAAAAATAGTAATTTAAGGAATATTGATGATACAGTGTGTGATATTGCAAGAGACTGAATCTTGCTTTGTAAGCCTTTGTTGCTATTAAATTAAAATATCGGAAGTTACTGTTTATAAAAATGTCATTTCTCAACGCATAACTTCTGTTTGAATTGGATGCGAATATCTCAAATTTCGCCCACGGCTGCACAGAACTGTCAATTAAATTATCGTTCGCGGACCGTGGTTGGCGCATACTTTGAAAAATCCTCTTTTTTCATCAAAATATAGCAAAGCAAATGCATCAGGCGTCAGCATGCGTCCCCATGTTGAGTTCGTGTTATTCGTCATGAATAACATGAATGAACTTAAATGAACGAACTGATTTAAGTGATTTTATTATTTTACAGAGCAGTATTTATAGTATTCATTACAAGATCCACGCGCTATGAAATATGAATGCGTTGTTAGAATGTGGTGTTAGGCCCGTTTCAAACGACAAACTTTACAAGTGTCGAATGCATTAAAAACAAAAGATTATGAGGAATTTGTCTCATTTTTCTTTGCCTGAAATGCGTTCGGTGCATGTAAAGTTCGACGTTTGGAAACAAGCCTTAGATTAATATTATTTCGCCTAAAAAATAAAAAGTATATGCGTATAGATGTTTAAAACTTAATGTGAAATTATTTTTCAAACAATTTTACGTTCAATTTTAAACATTTTTGGGAAAACTTTTAGTCATGCATTGTTGCATGACCTGCATGACCGCTGGCGTCGCCACTGGCTATAATTTCATAAAGTCCGTGTCACCACTGTAGAAAGTGGTATTAAGTTACTGTTAGATTTATTTTATTGGTGGGTTTATTTTGATATGATAAGCACATGGTTGGCACTTTTGGACTTGGGATTAGGTTGTCTAACGGACAACTTGTAATCACGCTATCAATAAATAACTATATAAAAAGCAAGAGGCAACCACGCTTTTTAAAACCAATTTCGGTCCTCTTCTGTTTTTTAACGTGCTCTGAAAATGACTTCTGAAATTGAGGAAGATGAGACAAACGAACTTGTCAATGTAAAATCGCAACAATCAGCTGAGGTGAGCATTGTCCTTTCATCATTTTTCAAATTTCTCAGAATGAATTCTAAGATTATTCTAATGAAATACTAAATATCTTCATTTAGGAAAAGTGGAGTGCCATATTTAGACGAAAACGACCATCACCATCTCTGAATGCCAATGCTCCACCGGAGAAGAAGGTGAAAAAGGATCAATGTGATCCACACATATGTCTGCTTTGTTCACAAGAGTTGACAAGAGGATCCAAGTCGTACAAACAAAGGCATTGGGCAAGAAAACATAGTGGAGAGAAAGGAAATTATATGTCAGTCATTGTGCCAATAAATCATGTGAAGGCTGAAGCATTGTTAAAACAAAAAAAGATTCAACAAAGGGAAGAGCAGATTGCAAATGAAGAGACTGTTAATACAGTCAATACAGATCTGTCATCGTCATGCACGTCCACGATCACGTCCATTTTTTCTGGTCATGAGGTATATGCGAATGAGGCTGACAGCACTCAGACCAGTACTTCTTATACTGGAATACGAATGTTATATTTCCAAATGTATTGGTAACTAAGGATAAAAACACAGCAGGGAAAATACAATCCACGGTAGCAGATTTTTTTTACGAACAAGGATCGCAAGAGATTGATGACGTATCAGAGAATCCTATTGCAAGAAGTGAGGATGGTATCAACCAAATTCTAGTCAGATTACAGGCATTAAATATGGATGGTGATGCTAGAAGAAGATCAAGCCAAAATCCCATAACAACCGAGATAGAAGCTGTTAGCGATGCTGGTGTTAAGGCTGCCAGCAATTTGGTGGAATTGACCAATTGCGAACAAATACAAGTCGATATTCTGACAGATGGATGCCGCGTAACCTGTGTTCCTTGCCACGAATATATCAAAGGAAATCCTATTTTAAAAATACAAGTGATTGCTAATTGTAGAATACAAAGTGTATAGATGTAATCTGATTAACACATTTCCTTAACTTTTAACAATGGTCTAAACAAACCCTGTGGCCTTGGTCTGATCTATGATGTTTCTCGGACTGAAAAGTACTCACAAGGATCCAACCAAGAATGGTACAGTTTTAAGAACAGAATCCTTGAACATGTCAACTGTAGTTCAACGCGAAATGCTGGTAAATTCCATATGAAGGCCTTACAGTATCATTTGAGTCAGAAACAACGAGAGGAAAGAAACATTGACACTAACAATAAGCTGGTGTCTGCAGGAATAGAAATATGTAAGATCAAGACTGCGGCTTTATCGTACGAGTCATTGGTAGCATTCCTTTCCTTTTGTGGAGTAGACGTTGGGACTATCGGACATGGAAGGTTTGATTTTAAGGGTTTTTGTATCGCAGGTGTTTTGTCATTAATCTCAGCTGTCTATCTTCCAACA
This sequence comes from Xenia sp. Carnegie-2017, assembly GCF_021976095.1. Taxonomy (NCBI): domain Eukaryota; kingdom Metazoa; phylum Cnidaria; class Anthozoa; order Malacalcyonacea; family Xeniidae; genus Xenia; species Xenia sp. Carnegie-2017. The sequence goes on along the minus strand of NW_025813487.1, from coordinate 3,492,534 downwards.
TTATAGAAAGCAGTTTCCACATATAATAAAGGCTGCATATATCAACGTCATTAAGCAAACGGCATCGTATCTACAAAAATCTTTGCTAAATACTGGCTTGCCCCCCCCCTTTTCAGTTGCAATAGACAAATCTACTCCTCACAGAGACACGAATCAGGCCATAATGATCTTTTTACCGGTGAATGGTAAACGCACTGCGATCCAATTGATGCTCCACTAGTGTACGAGTACAGAGCTGCAGATTCCGATGACGAAGACACTATTAGAGGAGGTTATGGAGAAGATCTTGCCGTACAAGTAATTGAAATTTTAAAACGATCATTGCAGCTAACTAGCTCGGATTTAAGGTTGTTGCGAGGTAGGATGTTATTATGAGACCTGACTGAGTAGATGTGTGAGTAATTTACTAAACACGTTCTCCGTTTGCTTACTTTCATTTTCTAATTGTTTCTAGGTGTTCATGCTGATGGAGAGTACCAAGCGAGTGTATTTCAAACGAAACTATACGAGCTTTTGGGGATGCATCGAAAACCAGATCCATACTTTCTTCTTGCTTAGGATGCATCCCACTGGCTAGACCTAGCGATCGTTGAGCTACGTGAAAACTCCTTGTCTTCCAATTTTATCAAGCTTATCATCAAACGCTCTAATCGCTTGCACACATTATTTAGAAGTGGCTGAGGACATGCCGAGTACAAGACGTATTCCAAAAGTCAAGGATTAAAAAGGCTCGAAACTGTGACATATGCAACCACGCGATTTTCCAGTTCTGCTTTCGATCAATGGAAGAAAATTTACAATAGTTATCCCGCTTTGGTTACGGCATACAGTGCAAATCGAGAAGATAAAAAGGATGATTGTGAGGAGACAAAATACCAACTCAGAGGTCAAGATTTTGCCATAGATCTATGTGGAATAATTGATGTGTTTCAGCAAGTTGTTTCGTTAATGATCAAATGTCAGAGCTTAAACGTGCCTCCCTGGAAAATTGTTGCTTGGTTTCCGATAGTCATTACTATTTTGGAGGATATCAGGACAGAATTAAAGCGACTTAACGACGGAAATGTTGTAAAACCAGCTGAAAAGTTGTTGCCAAGTCTTGCAAAACATTGGCAAGAATTAACAATAGAAGAAGTCGAAGAATGTTCGTTTCAAGGAATACAAGTCTACGAAAGATGGCTCGTAGTCAATGAGAGTGAGCAACTCGTCGAAGGACCGTCTACAGACAAGACTGGGAAACAACATAAGAGAAAGACTATTACTTGGGAGGCACGATCACCAATTAATTGCCTAGATGGTCTTTATCAACTCACAGAAGATAATCCAATGTGTCTGGCATCTCGCTACAAAAACATTAAGATCGACAACATCACTAAGTTAGAAAATGTGTTTGACATTGAGGGACAAACAAAGCTTCTTTGTCATTTTTCTCACGCGAATGGGCGGATCAAAGTCAGCAGGGCTGGAAGACATGTTTGGGATCTTCGCGGGAAAAGAGAGTTTGCCGATTTTTTCAAGTACATTTTGAGAATATTTATCTTGGCCTTACTATGTGTAATACCTTTATCACATAACACTCTTACCTAATCTTTCTAAATCTTCATGTTTTAGGTATGTTTGCCAATTGCCTCATGTCATGCAGCTACTAGACGACCAACAATTACTGAAACTGTTACCGCATAACAGTGATAATGTCTTGGAGCAATTTAAAGAAACTGTGACGAGAATGGTCTGGGAAGGTCTTGGTAATTGTCGTTCGTATATGTTCATCGATGAAAAGGACCAACCAGTGACAGAATTTGAAAAGGAGCAGCTAATTTCCCTTAAATGCATTGAGGATCCTGCACTAGATTTGTGGTTTACTCTGAAATTTTCTTCGGGAAAGGCAGTGAAAGCAAGGATGAACGAAGAATTTGTGTACACCAGCATGTACACAAATGAAGATATAATAAAGTCAATTGGCCAAGAAATGTGCATTGCCCTTGACGTAGCTCTTTCCACAAGTGGTTGTGAGGCTATAGTAGAAGGATTTTATAGTCTTATGGGTACTCACAAGAAAACTGGAGGCCAATCTAATGAGGTTTTGGTTCATAGATCTATAGTAGATTGGTGCGTTCCCCATCCCGTTTCATGTCCTCGTACCGTGAGAGCCATTGCAGAAATTTATACAAACGGTGATGAAGACTATAAACTGCCAAAACATCGGCTACCATATTTTAAAGAAGACAGAGCTTCAAATTTTAACGTGAGCAAAGTTGTGGATAGAGTGAGGCATGAGCCTCCTCGATGTCCACATGTTTTGCATGAAAATGATTTTGGTGAACTATGACGGAGTTGAACTCACTCAAGGATTTATAGTTTTAAATGCGATATTTTATCTTTTAGTTTTTAATTTATCTGTACACTGTAAATGTACACTGTAATTGTAAATGCTTGTTGCCATTGCAAACTATTCAACAAACACGTAAGAGCTTAAATAAAGTTAACTACTGCGTTATTTCAGGAATACTCAGCACCGCATGCATCATTGAATTACTCTGCCACGCCCTCAAATATGGCGGAATTTTGCCACGCCCAAATATGCCTGGTGAGCAATAATATTATTAAAAAAAATTTCCGGTGTGCAGAAGACATACTTTCCAGCCTGGCCTTGGAGGTCAGCAATACAACCCAAAATAGAGTTGCGAAGGAGTCTTACAAAGTATAACTTCTCTGCCATGTTTTAGGGTTGTAGACTTGTAGGTAAAACAATTGGTTTATTTTGTTTTTATTATTATCACATCAAGAAAATAAATTATAAATAAATTATAATGTGATTGAGTAAAATTTGATGTTTTGCGAGTCTCGAATAATGATACGTCATCATAATGGAATGTTCAACAACAAAATGAGTTTTAACAGAAATTGTACAGGACAAAATCCGATTGTGAAATTCCAGAATGGAATATGATCAAGACAAAATGCACATTGCAAAGGACAAAATGCGCATTTGTAATTGAAAATATAGCTATTAATTTTGGCGGAGATCATCCTATATAAGTTTGAGATAGAGCTTTTTGCTCTCTTATGCTTCAAAAATTCATTCGAATACCGAAATAAATATAAAAACAAGTCCTGTCCAAGTTCCCACATCATTGGCTAGAAGTCAATCATCTTTAGAAAATGAGTTGATGTAACTCAATTTCTCACGCACAATTCACCACGACACGATGTCCTTTGCCGTAAGTTTATTTATAATTATAGGTTATCGCATAATTTTGATTATAATTATCCGAGAGCCGATAAATTTAAATATAAACCCATCAATGTGTCCATGAAAATGTAAAGCCATACGGCTTCAGTTTATCTTACCAGGTGTATTTAGGGCGTGGATTCAAAACTTTCTTCCTATTAGTCTGTTTGCGCGTCGAGGTCTCGTTGCTTCAAGGTCGATTTCTTTGAGCATAGTTTGAATAGTCAAATAACGTCTAGCAAGTTACACTTAGATAGCAAAAGCCTCCAAATAGCTCTATATCCAAACATAATAACGCATTCATTGAGTTCTCGAAAAATATATTGTCTGATACGATCTTCATTAACAACATTCCTGCGTCAACGCAACACGTACAATTTCAACTTATTTAAAATAGCATTATTTGAATTAGAAATGCTATGGAATTTATCAAGTAAACTCAAAATAGTTTACTTCTGGTTGCGTTCCCGTATTTCTGTTTGTGTTGTGCTTCTGCGCATGCATAAAATAACCTTTTATAAAGTTAAGTAATGGAAGCTGTTGTTTTTATGCAGTAAACGACCGTAGAATGTTGAAATTTAGCAAATATGGAAGGACGTTTGAAAACATGAGACTCTATCGTTAGAGATTAGACTTTAAATTGGTATTGGTGAAACATAGTGTGTCTTTGTCGTAGACTCGTAGTGCAACAATTTGTTACTAACCAATGCTAACTCAGGGTTACGTATTAGCAAAAATGCTTGAAAAAGTTTTGAAAAAGTAACAAATGTTTAATTTATGCACGCCGCATGATCAATTAAAACGTGTAGTGAATGAGTTAGTGGTCAAGAACTACTTGTATAAGAGTTTGTATGCATTTTGTTTACCAGAAGTAATCTCAACTTGAAGAGGTAAAATGACCACGACAAACAACATGGTACATGTGACAATTCTTTAATCAGGGACGAACCCTAAAATCGACACCCCACTAAAATTGCAATGTCAACATAGTTCTAACTTTCAAAAACAAAAAGAAATAACTTTTCTAAAGTTCTTGACATGTTTAGAAGGCTCACTTTAGGGTGGTCATGGGAGGAAAAACTTTGCATAACATCAATATTTACTGAGAGAATTACTATGTACCATCTCTGGTCAAATGTAAAGTTTGCATAAATTAACCAATATTCTTGTGACTGACTATCACGTGCTTTCGAATAAAGTAAACAAACAGTTTCTCAGCAGGCATCCCTTTAAGGTGGTCGCTAACTCCGTAGTCGGCTTCGGCCATCCCCAGTTTCTCCTGGCGAGGAGGAAGTTGCAGGAGATTAGATAGCAGGCTCTTGCGGTTCCGGGGTCAGTTCAGAAGTTCGGTGATTTGTTGGCTTTGCTTGACACCTACTCCAAAACACCCGAGAGCAAACTTATAAATTACGGTCGTCATTTTATGCCTGAAAGCGTCAGAGGCAAGATGACTAGCGATGCAGCCTTTATCAATGCGCTCATTAACGGGAGCCGCATCACTAGCAAGTGTGTTGCTATATTGAAAGCTTGAGGCCTTGTATAAATGTTTCATGGACATGGCATTTTGGACGACCACTTGGGAGAAGACGGCGGCTGCTTCGGTTATCAGTGATCAGGAGGAGCAGCTTGCTTGCTTGCAGGATGCTGTGGTGTGAAACTAAACAAAAATTGGGAATGAGGATACCGAGGGCACTCGCTCGAGCGCACAACGAAGCAGAGCGCTTCGCTTCGTTGAAAGACGACATTAGAAGCCAGATAAAGAGAGCTCTCCGCGAACAGACGCGAGAGATAGAAGCACATCTGGACGCTGCACGCGCGTGCGGGCGTGAGGAGGGCATTCCGCTGGGGGCGTATGGACGCTCTGAAAAAAATACAGTGTCAAGTTGCGGATGGCGATTCACACTAGACATAAACTTTGTGCATCATTGACTGTGTCGCATCCCTGGTTGTGTCACCTTGGTGTCACAGTTTTCGTCACCCCACCCACGCCGGGGGCTACAGACCCAAGCTGTCGTAGAAACTGCTCGAATATTGCATCACCGCGGTGAACATCTTTTTAAATTACAGCCTGTTGTTTGTGAGGGAAAACCAGTAGTTGAATAAAACGGTGTGTGATAGCCGTCCCTGAGATGGAGTGTTTGGCATGTCAAACTGGCGCTATGAGCGTCATGAATCTAGCCGAGCATTTCGATGGTTGGCGGCATAATCGCACGTGGTTGGCTGGCAAACCTATGAAATTTGTTTGCCGCCTGTGTGACGACAGCGGTGCTGTCAGTGGCGGGGATGGGGAATGGTTATGTAAGCATGTCGAGTCGCCCGGGCACCAAGAAAAGCTAGTTGAGGAGGAGATGAGATTTAGGGGTTTGCCTCACCGCTTCCTCCGGGCTGCTCCCGAGGAACTGCAACGGCAAGTTGTGCTTTCGAGGGAGCGAGTAGATGCCCATATGTCGCGTTTTTTATCTCTCAACCTGTGTTCTGTGTTTTGGTGAGGAAAATGTAAAGCATATAGGAGATAGTTTTCTTTATTTTCATTTCAATTACTAATGATGACGATTTGGATTTAACAGATTGTCAAAATTGTCGAAGAATTTAGAGATATGATTAGAGTCAAGCTATGTTTCTATGGGGGACTACTGCAGTTTAGCGGACACCTTGGACGCTCACCCAAACCCTACCCTATAATACCCAGGAAACACGAGCCCGCGGTGACAAGCGCTTCGGGTGTCCGCTAAACTGCAGTGTAACAAAAATTTAAATTCGAACAGAATCATCAGCGATATAGTCCTATCAAAATGTTAATAAGCAAATATTCATACAACACAGCAAACCAGTTTGATATATCCTGTTAAAAGAGCGACGTATCTCTTCACCACACGATTGTTAGACAAATAAGATATATTATTTATTAACTAGGAGTTACTATCGCAAGGTATTTGCTGCCTTTTGCACCGAGTAGGCGAAAATATTATTATTTTAAGTGTTTTTCATTATATCAAGTCTACTATTTTAATGCCTTGATGTTATATCAAGTACTGGGTCATGTCACTAGGCAGTGAACACAATTTTTATCGAGAGAAAGAAATGAAGCACACAAGTCTTTATAAATGACTTGTAGTACTATTTTTAATTGATCCTTTTAACTTTTGTGAACATTTTGTATATTTAAAATTATACCTTTTTTCACAAACTCATTTCTTATTTCTAGAATAAAAAATGGCTTCGCCACCTAAAAAATTAAGGATTGAGGAAAATGGATCTCGTTTGAGTAAACTTTTAATCAATAAAGGAACCCAAGTCTTAAAAATAAGATTGCAAGTCATTATAGCCCTTCAATCATCAAACTTAAAAGATAAACTTAATGATGCTTTTAACAGAAAGAAATTGGAATCATTAAAAAAGAAAAAAGTCATCAACAAAGAGCAATGGGACCTTCTTTACCCTTCAAATAAAACACCAGAAATTGGAATTTTTGATATTTCATTATTGACTGTCTTATTGCGTAACATATGTGGTCTAACAGCGCCACATGGTGGATGGAATAATCTTCCTTCCTCTTCAGAAACCTCAATCTCAGCAAACATTGCTACAATAAAGTTTTATCGAAACAAAGTGTATGGTCACATAACTACAACTAGTGTAAGTGACAGTGAGTTTGAGTACTTGTGGCAAGAAATTTCAAAAGCTTTGGTTGGTTTGGGTATTCAACAAATTGAAATAGATGAATTAAAGAAAGCTCCCCTCAGTACCGATGAGGAAAATTATACTGAAATGTTAAAAGAATGGTATAAAAAAGAAGAGCAATTTATCGATGTCACTGAAAAAATCAAAGAAAATGTGAAAGTACTAGAAAGAAATGTTGTAGAGATGAAAGAAGAGATAGCAACCAAAGTTACGGACTTAAATAAGGATGTGAAGAAAACAAAAGCTAATTTAGCAGGAGTAAAAAAAATGTTACAGGACAAAATACATTCAGATGTCGAAAAGCTTGGAAAGTGTAATTTTAAAGGTCTTATAAAAGATCTTAACAAGAAATACCTTGAAGGCACTAGACATTGGTTATTTGAAAAACTCGACACTTGGTTTAACGATAGAAGTGAAGATGCTTCTAATGTCATGATTTTGATTGCCGGTCCTGGCGTGGGTAAAAGTGTGTTTGCTGCTGAGTTGTGTCGACGATATTCTGAAAAAAAGAAACTTGCTGCTTGTCATTTCTGCAGATATAATCGATCAGATGAGAGGAATCCTCGATTGTTATTAGAATCATTGTCTTGTAACATGTGTGATACAATATTAGATTTTAAAAGTAAACTGAATGAAGAATTACAGAGAAATCATTCAAAAGACTTAATCACCGATGCATTCCGTGTTTTATTGAATAATCCATTGCATTCATTAAAAGATCATGAACCAATGCTTTTGGTTATTGATGCCTTAGATGAAAGCCAAGTTGATAGCAAAAGTGAATTATTGGAATTGATTGCAGAAGAGTTTCGCCGACTGCCTAAATGGATTAAAATCTTCATCACCAGTCGTCCAGAACTTCCTGTTCGAAAGAAGTTGAAAGACATGAATCCTGTGGAAATTACAACTCGTCCTCGTGATGAAAACAACGAAGAAGACCTGTACAAGTATTTGAGACATCAGTTGAATGATCGTGTGCAGAGAAATCGCTACGTTCCATGGTCATTAGTTGAAAAATGTGAGGGATCATTTCTTTATGCGTATTACGCACAACAGAGCTTGAAAGAAGAAAATACTGAGCTTACTTACGAAAACATTCAACAATTGGTCCCTAGTGGGTTAAGCGGTGTTTACAAAAAGCAATTCAAAAGAGTAAAAGAATTGTTAACGAAAAAAAATACCACAAATTCTGTTATCTCAGAAACTACTTTCATGCAATTTCTTGAATTGTTGGCTGCCTGTCGGGAGTTTTTACCATTCACTTTACTGTTTAGCTGTTTAGGTTTTTCTGGTGACATCAAGTTTGAAGTCCGAAGTAAAATCATTGAAGTGTTATCTCAAATTTTGCCAGTTTACAATGATTATTTAACCGTGTATCACAAATCTCTAATTGATTGGTTAAAATCAGATGGTTACGAACAGCATGAGTTTACAGTTGATCCAAAAAATGGTCATAAGTCCCTATGGCATGCTTGTGAGAAAATGTTTAAACACATCAAGTCGATGAACATTTTTAAAGATCAGATGAACACTGCTATGATTAAATATGCTTTGAAGAATGGAGTCCACCATATGATAGAATGTGGCGAAAATGTCGACTTAAGCTGGGCAGTAGATGTCAAAATGGTTTGTGCGATGTTATTGTGTGGGGAAGACATTTACGTGGATACCATTTTGTGTGAATTGCTTGAAATCATTATGGAACTACGAACTTTCTTTAGAGAAGATGTACTTGATGAACTATTATTTCTTTTGTTTATTTCGAGAGAACATTCATTTATGGATAAAAATATCTTTAGTTATTTACAAATTATTGCAAATCAAATTCATGTCAATAACGAAAATAGATTATTGGCAAGGGATTTATTGAAACAAGGAGAGTTTGTTTGGCTTGAGTATTTAGACTCAACATATTTAATAAACCATCATCATTTGACTGTCCCCTTGCGTGCTAACGTTACATGTCTTTGTGTGTCGTCCAATGAAGAACTTCTTGCCGTAGGATATGAAAATGATCAAATATCTATTTTTGAACTTCCTGAATTCGAACAACGATGCACTCTCGGCACTGTACTTGACGGTTCAAAGTTGAAGGAATGGGAATTGGAAGACAGCTTAGCATCCCAGGATGACATCTATGACTATTCAATATTAAACAAGTCTTGTTTTGTACCTGGAAACATCTGTTGTTGCTCCTTTTCACCTACCGGAAATAGACTGGTAACTAGTGATGGATCTACTGTAGTAAAGTTGTGGGACGTTAACAATGGACGTTTGTTATTATGTTTACAGTCAGATGATGTCGTTAATCGTTGCTCTTTCTTAGATTCTGGTTTGTTTATTACAGCAGCATATGTAGGAGATTATCATGAACGTCCTATAGATGTCTTCACTGTATGGAATTCATTAACTTTGCAAAGAATCGATCGAAGCTGCGTAGTTGATTTCCAAAAACTACAATGCACCGATAAATATGCAGAGTTCTATGGGGCAGAATTCTTCTATACTTCGTATGTTTTTCAATTCCCAAAGGCAATCGATATTTTTTCAAGTTATATAAAATGGTTAATACCTTTACATTTAATGATAACACACCATTATCGTCATTGTATTTTTTATCATACAAGCCAGAATGGAAAGCTTACTGAAATCACTCAGTTGACAAAATACAACGATCAAGGAGAAATCGTGTTTCATTTACCAGAAGTTAGGTGTCCATGTGTTGATATGATTCTTAACAAAGTCCATCCCATCTCGTTTAAGGAATTTTACGTTGTGCCGTATTTTTCCAAGCTTAAAATTTTCTTTGGAGACCTTCATTTATCTTTGAGAAATTTGAAATTAAATGTTGTTGTTTTTCACCGGATGGATCTTTTTTTGCTGCTTTCGTTGTTGGTGACAACGTCAACATTCATATTTGGAGCATTGAACGTTGCACTATTATTCAAACTGTACCAATGCAACTGAAGAATGCATTAGGATGTTGGTGGTCAGATGGTTTACTGTGGATATGGGATGGTTCTGATCATCTTATGAAGATATCAACTTCCTCTGAAAATTTTGTAGATTCTACTCAAGCAAAGCAAGTTAACTTAGGATTTAGACCGCAAAAAATCTTAACATTTGGTGATGTCTTAGTTTGTATTGACGAACTAGATTTTGTTCAAGTTGTTAGAATTACCAAGGGTGAGATACAATACAACGAAAGACTTCCTATAGATAGTTCAAACTTTAAAGCAGCAGCCGTATCACCTGATAATTCTGTTATTTTAACTATAAACAAAACAGAATACACATTATGGAAATGGGGAAATAACAACAATGAACTTTACTTGAAACCTTGGCATACTGCAAAAATACAACACATAGCCTTTTTTCTTCACGAAGAGATGATTGAAAATGATCTAGAGCTCAACTGCTGTATAAGTAATAGTAACCAAGCGTTCATTGCATTCTATTTTGAAGATAGCCCTCAAAACTGGAACACTGGCATTTTTGTAATTAATGTGCATAAAAACAATGACGTGAGGGCGATTTTCCATAGTATCAAAAGATTCTTATTGTCTAAGACAATCGTCCATAAATCATATTTAATTGGTGAATCTCTTGGCACATTGGTTGCTGTAGATGTAAACAGTGGTAAAAGGTGTCCTGAATTTTACTCATTAGGTTCTATATTTAATATAACTATGCATTACGACACAGAAACTTTAGCTTTAGTAACAGATGGTGGATGGGGAATTAAATTTTTAAAGCTCAATGTTCCTGAATGAATCCACTAACTCAACCTTTTTTAGTTATATTAACCTATTGTATTTACTAACATTACATATCACTTAAAACGAACATAAAAAGTTCTTTATATCACAAAAGGACAGTTATTTATGGTATCAACAACGAACTCAAAAATATTGCAGAAAAGATTGTCCATATCCTTTGTTTTAACCGTGGAAAAACTGTCAGTTTTTAATTATGTAAAAATATCACGGACAAAGAGAGATATTAGTTTTTTGTGATGTCAAGTAAAGATCTTTTTCATCCTATGATTCCCGTCAACTTTCAAATTTATATTTGGAGAATTCAACACTGTAACATTGTCAAAGTTGTGATGAAATTGAGAATATCACACGAAGATGTTGATTGTCGTAAGGATGGTCGCTTGTTTTACATGTGAAAATTACCAAAAGTGAGAAACCTTTCATCTCTGAACAAACTTTATGTTGATGGTTTACTTTTTAATACAAATGTATGGTCATATAATTTGGTTATTTTTTCTATATATTAAGCGTTCACTACATAGAAATGAAAGAATGTCGACAACTCATTCATTGTGATTCATTTGACAATATGGTGCTGTTGTAGATGAAGATTATTTTGTTTAAATTATAGAGTGACTTTCTTTGAACATTCTTTCAAAAACTGTAAATAAAATTTACCTTACGCATGTTATTATCACGGAAACAAGTTTTGTATGATGTTAAAAATTCACAATTAGAAAACACCATCATGATGTCATGTCATGTCATTGGGTTTTATGGTCATTAGTTTTATGCTATATACTGCCAACAATTTCCGTATGTAAAAACATCATCATGACGTCATGTCAATAGCTGTGATAAAAATTAATAAATAAAACTTTTACGATTTGACACAAGTTCATTTGAACTAAAGAACTGAATTTTTTTAGTAAAATTTTTTTGAATTATGAACTTCACTTTCTATTTTCATTTTTTAAAATAAAATTTGTCATTATAAAGTTGATGGAAATACAACGTACAATATACAGCTATAGTTCTAACTTGTAACATTTGTACACAACAACAAACGTTTTAGTGATAATTTTGAAGATCCATGTGCTTTAAACACTTTAATGTAACAGATTTTTCAGGTTCTAAGTTTGGGTCATGTTATGAAAAACAGGTAAGTATAGCGTACATTTTTTTGTCTTTTAATGACTAAGGTAAACATTGGAGTTTTTTAAACTAAGCATGTTTCAACATCTCGTGATGTCATCTTCAGTATTAGTGACAATATTATGTATATGATACAACATATACGGTAGTAATGTGATACAGTGATAGTTTATTTAAATATAAGTAGATTATATACAGTAAAATATTGACATGAATTAATTATGAATGCGTTTACAAGTTCTTCTCTAATTTAAACTTTTAAAATTTTAAGTTTTTAAGTTTCTCTATCTTTACAAAAGGGGAAGGATAACTAAAGACAGAGTAATAAAATTAGGGCAACCTCTCGAGCAGGTGCAACCCTCAACCTTCGGTCTTCGGCTTACACTGATCTGCTTTTGAGTTCTCCCAAAGTTCTCCTCAGTTTGCATAAGCCTGTGAAAAAACATGAAACATCTTTTATTTCTTAAATGCATGATCATGTTACATTGAGGCTTCATTTGACAAAATTAAAGGTTTTGGCTGCGTCTACACTATATACCAGATTTGCTCATCAAGATATCTTCATTTGGCATCAAGGTAACAGTTTTGAGTAAATGCTTATTAAGTTGATAGATTTTAGTCAATTTAATTGTGTTTTTTGCCTTTTTTTGCCTAAAAGATTTTTGTCTTTTTATGCATAGAAAATTTAACCTGCAGTGATAGCAATTCTATACAGTAAACAGGGCCTTATTTTAGCTCACAAAAATAAAGTTCGATGTTTGAAACGGGCGTAAAAATTTTGTTCAAAGACGTTAGAGGGTTAATGATTGTATGTTTGAAAGGTCATTTGTACCTCACGCCAAAAAAGGAAAAAATTTTATCGTGACGTCAATTTCAGAAGTGTTAAAGTATTTAAATTCGCATGTGTTTACTTCAACGTCAGTCAAGTCGCTTTAACTTTATAGAGAGGAAATATAAGTACTGTGTATATACTGGCGAACAGGCGAAGGAAGAAATATATGGAAGAAATTAACAGGTCTTGTTAAAACTTTCCTAATGTGAAGGGTTTTACTATTCGCGACTAAAAAGGTTAAATTTAGAGTGGGAAATATGTTCAGAAATGATGTCCATGACGTCTTTACTGTATTGGATGAATATTGAGGTTACACCAGAAATGAAATGATAAAAATTTATTAAAAAAAAATTCTATAACATTAATTAGCATTTATGTTGGACTATGAAGACTGACTACATTCTACAAATATGGAAAAAAGGCAAATGCAAAAGAGGAGAATGGAGGAACATGATCCAGGTTTTAAAGTTCGTAAGTAGAGTTGACAAGTGTTAAATTTAGTGTGCATGAGTATGTTGTTATTATGAAGGATCACCGTGGTCAATTTGAAGATAAATAAAAAAATCATCTTAAAACTAGGATTTTGTGATTAAATCTTTCAATTTTTTGTTGTCGATATAAGAGGTCAAGTTTTTAAATGCATACTAAAATATTTCAGTTTCTTATGAAAAATTACAACACAATAGTCTATTTTAAAAAGCGTTCATTGAATTTCTAAGAGGAAAAAATGTCGCTAAGTAATTGCACAAAGCATAAAAACTTATGCGATCAACAAAAAAGCAAGAGACACCAAGTAACAGGAGTCAGATTGGAAAAGAAAAATTTTAAACTACGACGTTATTTGAAAAAAAATCAAAGGTTTTACCAAAATCAAAGGAGACCACTCTAACAAAATCTGCATGCTCGTTCAACCATTTTAACCAAAGATACCGACGTTTGTAACCTATAAAACTTAACTCACATATCTTACTGAAAGTACTTAACAAAAAACGGAAAATGTCAAATTAATTTAACGTAGTGCAGAGAGGCCGATACCTCATCAAAGGAGCTTTTCTTAAAAGATATTATATCTTTTCTTACATAAAGTACGGAAACTCAATGTTTCCTGTTTCCAGTTTGTTATTTGCATTTTTACTTGAGGGAGAAACTTTTCTTTCTTGTTTTAATGTAATAAACCATATTTAATCATTTGTACTTTGCTTGAAGTTTTCTCTTATGCCAAAGAAGACAAGTACCTCCAAAGTTTGAACGCTTCTACCAAGGTATTTATATAAACAACTAATATTTGAAATACCATCGATCAATTTTCTATAAAAGCGATTGTGTTAAGTAGCGTAGTCAGTTCTCAAGTTTAGTCACGCTATGAAAATTTCGGAACTTTATGATCATTTATTTCTTTGGAAACCTTTTTTTTTCATTGAGAGTCTTTCACTGATCATCAGAAAGTTTAATAAAATCAATTGTGTTTTTTTAATGTACACCGTGAATGTTTAACGACATCAAAACTCAATCTTCTAAAGCTATTCATCCGACATCACTATTTACTTAATAAAAACTTAAACAGAGAATATTATTATAGTTCATAGCTCGACAAAATAATGCAAACGTGGCATCATCGACATTCATTCATTGTCATTGATAACTCGTAGCAAAATTCTTTCATTTTCCTTATTTTGGTCGTACAGTTTGTGTAAATTCTTTGTGAACTCTTCGAGAGTGTAGCTTTTAATTAATTCTTTGCATAGCCATAGTTTATCGCTAGTTTTGAAAGTATAACTGAGTTGATATCACTTTAATTACCTTGTTGAATTTTTTTTGTAAATTTTTCATGTGAGATTCAAAATTTTGCTAAAAACCAATTGTTTTGTGCATATGAACACCTTCACTGCTCCATTCATATAAATACAAAAACAAATAGTTCACCTTAGATAATAAACTCAAAAGAACATATAAAGTGTGAATGGACTATTAAACAGACAGTTGTAACATTTTGAAAGATCCAAAACATTCTTTGATAATTTTCTTTCCTCCACATATGTATAGTCTTGTAGTAACAATGGAAGTATTAAATGGCCGTAGGATATTTAAGAGGTTGATATTGTTATATTTTTGTAATGTACCAGAATCAAGAAATATAAAATTTCATGATGACTATTTTGTATTATTTTCTTATCAAAATAGTGCAAGCTGATTGATGAAGGGTAAGTATACTTGCTAGTAAAATATTTTTTTATATAAAATTCTTTGTAGCATAACATTTGTTTTCCTGTTAATACAATACAAATAGTAGAGTAATTTGATATGGATATGGTTTCAAATTCCATTCCATTGATGTAGACATAGTTTTAAACTTATGTCATAAGTGATAAATCACTGGAAAATACTAAAAGACATGAATACAAACAGAAATCTGTATTTTACTGTACATATTATCAATGCATTATTTGATAATGAAGTGCATTTGAAAACATTTTCTTGTCTACATTCTCAGATATTCAAACTCTAAATATACAGTTTATTTATCTGTTCTAATTTGTCATGTAAAATTTTAAATTTTAAAGATGGCATTCATATCAGTAGCCACTGGTCTGTACTAATATATAATCATTTGGTTGTAATAAAGTGAATGATTTAAACCTGGGAGTATTGTTACATGTTTGTAGATGTAGATTGTTCAGATTTGTGCAGTCATGAGAAGGATTGTTGTTGTTGATGTTAATTGATGTTTTGTAATTCTAAGTGGTAGTCATCTCCAGAATAAAGTGAGGAGTAAAACTCAGGTTTTCCATATTTGTTGTCAGGTTCATACGTCATCATATATTGTGTGTACAGGAAATTTGTCTGTGTGTGAATGTCAATTGTGTATTGTCATCATGGATTAGTCCAAAGTGATGTTTTTTGTTGCTCATTTTTTTCATGTTATTGCTGCCACCCTGGGGTGTGTACATAATCATGACATAACTGGACCCAGTTCTTCTGGCCAATGTATATAGAGGTGAAATCTTGATTTGTTTCTGTCTGTTGGCTTCTTTTTTTCTTGGGGTTTACGGAATGAGGGAGCTTAAAATCACAACAAAGTAGAACCTTTGGAAACATTTGAGATATTTTGTACTTATTTCTACTTTTATTTAAGGTTTGAGAAATTGTCGATAAACTGTCGACATGATTACGATTCTTTACAAAGTTCTTTCAAACATGGTAATCCTCCTCCACGTTATCATTATGAAAACAGAACATTTCATAACGTCAGGTGATTATTATCTTACTGTGTTTATTTTAATCTTTAAAAACCATTGAGTGAATGTATTTTCTCTTTTCTCTTAATTTGAGTGGATTTTGAATAAATTTCGAACTAGAAATAGCGTTTTACATTCTGCTCTTAATGTTAATTGAGATTTCATAATTTTGCGTAATTTCTTTCATTGTTGGACACTGTGGGGTGGGGTTAGGATAAATAGGGTTTTTATAATACTTAAGGTGAGGGATTTGTTAGGGTGAGGAAGAAGGAAAAGAGTCATGGTGACTGTGTGCAACGCTTTCTCACCCATCTAAATCCTGTGCAACCCTTTCTCACCTATGTATTTAAATCCTATGTAACCCTTTCTCACCTATCTAAACCCTGTGCAACCCTTTCTCACCTATGTATTTAAACCCTACCGTACCGACCTCGATTAACTTGACTTGACTCGCAAGTATCGAATGGCGATGCAGTTGCGAGTCACTCTCGAGTGCGGGAAGCTTGCGAGTGAATCAAAATAACTCGCAAAAGTTTCTTTCTCCTGTATTTGAAATTGACAAACATAATGTTAAGTGTAGTGACAAGTAAAATCACACCATCTCATTCATTTTTGTCGGCGTGAAGTCAGAAAAATTGTTTCAGAAACCAATCTCATATTTGAAACATTTCTACTGGCAAGTGAATCGCAAAAGTTCTAGCCATTTACTATACACGTGGTCTTATATCGTTCTTGCTATTAAATGTCTATGGCCTTTATATCAATAGCGACTACATCCAAAACTCCAGGTCAACGAAGTTCTTTCAGAACCAAATTCAAAAGATTATACGTACACTCATCGCATAGCTACATTTCTTAAATATTTGGCTTTAAAGAATATTCGTTTTTTGAATGCATTCTTCCCTAAGATTATATATGTCCATAATCTAAGACTGTTAGAAGAAAATGTTTGAGCGCTATTTTCATTTACTCATTGATTGCGTGACATTTACTTTACATTTCTTTATGGTTTCTACCGCTTTACGAATAACGTTTGTGCCATGAAAAATGTGAAGTTATTAAAATGCTTTTGTAAAAAAAATCAAAAGATTTTAAGGTCGTTAGGTCCCGAGGTATTGCTTCAAATGAATAGTCGTTTTTCTCCCATGTTTCATAAAAAGATATAGAACCGTTGCCTTCAAAATGTTCAACAAATTTTACTTGTCACTACACTTAAGATTATGTTTGTCAACTTCAAATACTGGAGAAAAAATTTTTGCGAGTTCTTTCGAGTCACTCGCAAACTTCTCACACTCAAGAGTGACTCGCAACTGCATCGCGAATCACTCGCCCACTCGCCATTCGACACTCGCGAGTCATTTCATGTTACTTATTGTAACCCTTTCTCACCTATCTAAACCCTGTGCAACTCTTTCTTACCTACTTAAACCATCAACACCCCAACATTAAGTTCACAAATAATAATGTTCTAACATTTGGTTAGAGTGACTAAATTCGAAGACTGACTACGCTACTGTATGTAAAGTTAGTTTTATTTGTTGCTTTTAGTGCAGTAATTTCGCGAACACCTTTAACTAACAAACACTAACATAATTATTATATGTTTATTTTATTCTCAACCTAACAGTTTAGCCAACAAACACTAACATAATTATTTTATGTTTAGTTTATTTTCAACCTGACAGATCGAATACAGATTTGGGTGACCAGGATTGTGAATTAAGAATCGTCAAATGCATCAATATTCCATTTCCTTCAGGTAAATATCTCTTTTCTTCATTATTGTTGAATTGGTTTAAAATCTTTGTGCTTAGGATTTAGGATAAAACATAGTGGATTAATAAGATGTCTAGAGGATTACTAAGTGTCAGGTCAAACAATGGATGTTTTATGTGATACATACATCTATAAACCTTAAAAATCAATCTTTAAAAAATTTCAATATACTTCAAGGTTACAACAAAGACGATATGAAAGTGTATGTGTCCTATGAATTTCCCTTTCCAAACGTAAGTTGGTTTATGTTTCATTTAAGAAATAAAAGATGTTTACTGTGTTTACACAGGCTTATGCAAACCAAGTAGACCTTTGAGAGCAGATCAGTGCAAGCCCAAGACCAAAGGTTGAGGGTTGCACAAGCTCTAGAGTTCTCACAAACGTCTCCGAGGTTTGCATAAGCCAGTGCAAACACGAAAGACATCTTTTATTTCTTTAATAAAATAACAATAATGCGAAAAAGACAAACATTTTAATTTTTCCTCTAAAATGTATTCATGATGGATTTGCAAATTCTCTTTGACTGATTGTTTGTTTTCATTGAGTTGATTGGTTGAGCTCAGATGTGTTTTGCACAGGTTAATGCAAACACGGCTCTAGACCAATCAGCGCACGCGTTTCATTGTGTTTATTTTATCAAAAAAATCACATTTACACTACAATGATTCACCAACATGACTGTGAATTGACATCTTTGCATGATTAGACGCAACGCAAGAGCGTGCAGTTGTGACAAACAATGGAAGCATTGTTAACAATTTTGTTAGACAATAAAATCATTGTTCAAGCAGTTGTTCTCATTACCGTTGAACAAATTCTATGTTTTACAAACGACAGATTTTGCTCATGTAACAAACACTTTCTCACTTTTTCTCACAGTTCTCACAGTTTTGTGTGTTCGTTCTTTTCCATGGTTATTCAGTCATATTCGTATAAGTTTTCAAGGTAAACTTTTATTTACCATAAAGTCGATGGATGTTCGCCTCATGATACATGAATGAAAATTAAACGAGAGTTAATGAAGAAATGAAATAAATATGAAACATTTTTTCGTTGATGCAAATTACCAGTCAAAAGGCAGAGTTATTTAAACTTTTCTAGCCCTGTTTCTCTACTGTTTCAACGAAACTTCTAAGTCAAAGCGTTGACAGATTCATTTTTCCCACAAGATTATCAGTGTATAAATTTCACATTCCCATTTTCTCTTTCAGCCACGATTTTTGAGAAATATTTCTCTGCGACCATCGACTCTTTCCAAGATGCCGTCAAGTGTCTCTCGGAATTCGCATGCAACACAAGTTTCCCGGACACGAGTATGGAAGCAATAAGACTGATACGAAATTGCGCCAAATTTGTTTCCGAAAATCCTGTGGTACGATGATTGCAAATCTACTTTCTTTTCACCTTTGAAGTGATTTAAAATTATGCAAAATCACATCAAAGGTAACCACTTCGGATCAAATCAAACCCAAATCATCTATTTCAATCGCTTTTTTGTGCAGCATTTACCAATGGCGTCTGTTTTCTTTTCTTTTATAAACAGATATTTAAAGACTAAGGAGTAGAGGATGCTGGGATATCAGAGCAGGATAGAATCTGGGTGAAAGGCTGGTTTCCAGTCCTTTTTGAGCTTTTGTGTATCATCAACCGATTTAAACCGTGATGTTTGAAATCATGAAAACATACGGGAACACGTTTCTCCAACATTGGTGGCGTGATGTGTTTAAAGTCGTGTTTCGAATTTTCGACAACTTGAAACTACCAGATAGACAGATAAATTGGCAGGAGGTTAGAAAACTGTCATTATTGGGCTCTTATTTTATGACAAGCGTCACTTCCGGCTAAATGGCGCGCTTTGATTGTCTCAGAAACATTTTTGCCGGTCCATTATTCGCCCGTAATCGAGCACTGTTCAAAACGCGTAGTTTATAATATGTCGTTATTTTGCTCTTATTGTCTATGATTGCCATAAACACACATTATATCGCAAAAAGTCAACTTACATACACGACTATCCAGTTCTACATGGAATAATATTCATTTCATGTGTTCACGTCTATCCACCTTCATTCCTCATTCACTCATCCATTTCAATTGTGTATCCACTCTATTGAACTAAAATACATGGAACGCTACCTGTAATAGAAAACCGTAGTAATTTTTTTAAGCTAAATTTTACACCCAGACACGCGTGTGTAGTTCAATCAATTTTCACTCCGCAAGAGATTCTCGAAACACTAAACACACGTGTCTGGGTGTAAGATATGGCTTCAATTGTTTGCTTCATGTAGGGTTCCATGTATTTTAGTTCCATGATCCCCTCATATCTTCCTCTATTTCTTATTAACTTCTATCCACTTTCATTCTAGAGTCACTTCATTCTGTATATCTACTCGTATTTACATCATTCTCTATCCATTCTTATCCTCTTGCATTCCCTATTCACACACCGATTGCATTTTGTGTAAACGGTTTGTACCAGTATGGAAGGTTTGAAACACTCGTTTGTGAAAGTTACCCACCTGTAAAGAATGCTTTTGCCTTTAAATCAGAAGGGAGTAGTGTTAAACTGAGGGAAGGTCGTTTCCTTTACATAGAGTAAAGTCCGTGTATAAGGTGTTGTATTTCCTCGTTATAAAATGAGACATCAGCTGTTTTGAAATTTGTCATGTTTCTTTATAGAAATCAGGTAAAGACATGTCAATGTGTAAAGACGATATTTGAATCAACCGTACCTCACGAACTATTGAAATGGAGACCCGCTGACCAACAAGTAATGAGTCTACACACACCAGATGTCACTCCTGCGTCATCACCACTCAAGGTAAGTTACACTTAGGGCCTGATTATATGAAGGCTAGCTGGCCCAGATAGCGAGCTAGCCCAATGATTTCAACGGATTGAAAAGAGCCAAAATGTCAAGGTTAAAAATTACAACTGTTTGAGAATTACAACTGTTTGTAATTCTCAAATTATGGCAAATTGGTCGTATTAATTTTAAATGTTTTGCGTAGTTATTAAATCAGAATATTATGAAATTGCTTAAGAAGATTTATCTGATAATAAGTATTGAATCGTTTCCATTTGCCAAAATGATTTAACGCTTGGCTGAATCCCGGCTACCGGGATCATGTAATCCGCCCCTTAGTATTTTTTATGAAGTTTTAAAGCCCAACACTCTAAAATTATAGACAAACTTTCATAACTATTCTGTTTGTTTTATGTATTTATTACCCTTAAAATTGACGTATATTGTAGATAATGTCACCTGTCGACCTGGAGGATGATATCGTGCCCAAATATCCCGAAGGTAAAGTAAAAGTTTGTGAATTTTTTAAATGAAAATTTTTGCTTCATTTGTCTCCATGATTATAAGATTGGAAAATGGTTTATGGTAAGCTAAAGCTCGCTTATTAAAAAAGCTCATTTGAACCAAAAGCTCATATGAAGCAAAAGTTCGCATATTGCAATATAGCTCGTGTGAATCTTTAACTCGTATGGACCAACAGCTTGCATTCTTTGAGTAACAAGTGAAAATATTTCCGTATTATTTTTTAGACGAGGACGAAAAAGATGGTCAGCAATCGTCAAAAGGTTTGAATAAAACGGGGAAGGAAATGCCTCAAGAAACAGTTGAAGAAACCAAAGAACAAGACAGCATTAGTTTACATAGTAAGCCTAGTTTACGATTTGAACCTGTCGAAGAACACGAACCAGGTAACTATGTGTTAGAAATCAATTGAGATTAATGATTTGTTGTCACAGCCTGCTGCCATTTACGTGTTTAATTTACTTTGGCTTGTTGGAAAGGCGTAGCAAAACGTATAATTCATATATGCTTTTGAAAAACTCAACACCCGAATGTCATTTTTAAATTTTTTCATGTATGTACTTTAACGTCGTAAAATCATCTCATTATTTTAGTTGTGCAGACGGAGAGGATCCTGTTCAATTCATTGATCATTAAGTGTGTCGTTCAATTGGAACTTATCCAAATGATCGACAATGTCGTCTTTTTCCCAAGCACCAGCAAGCGAGAAGATGAAGATACAATGTCTGAATTACAGGTCAGTTATAATTACAGTCGTTGTAGGTAATACTGAGATCAATTGCTTTGTCGTAATGTTGTTATACCAGAGTTCCTCTTGGTTGCATAAGAAAGTTCTTAGCTAAAGCACAGAATATGTAATATACAGAAAAGACACTTATATCGAAACCTTTGATGTTTTTGTCCTCAAGCATATTGTGCCGCGCATATCGACTGCCATTATTCCAGCAAGATATTTAGGGCTTTTCACTAGTTTCCAACCATTAAAATGAACCGACGTCCTTTCTTTTATTGAAATATTTTTAGTTTCATTACGAAGAAATGGCGTCATGTAATTGTAGTGGTTGGAAACAAATGAAAACCCCTAAATATATCTTGCTGGAATAATGGCGGCCATGAGGACGCAGTACACACTTGAGCGGCCCTTCTGTATAATTATTTTTCTGTGGTTGTAGGGGTGGGGTGGTCACAAAGTCATATATGCATCTCTTAACCTGTGGAGAACAATTGATTTCACTGGAAGTTAATACAACAAAACATGAATATCTGAACCTCCCTATTTATCGAGTTCACAACTGGTTCCTCCTTCTTTAGACACGTAAAAAATTTCAATAACTATCCTCAAGAGACTTTATAGAATAAACGATTTCCTTGGGTTGAATTCCTTAAAGTTCCTTATGTGTTGTATGCAGGCTTGTAAGATCCTCTTTCACCTGATTGGTCAAACTGATTCTCTAAATCATCTACAATGGTGTAGTAAATCCTCTTTGACCTGATTGGTCAAACTGATTCTTTAAATCACCTACAATGGTGTAGTAAATCATCTTTCACCTGATTGGCCAAACTGATTCTCTAAATCACCTACAATGGTGTAGTAAATCCTCTTTCACCTGATTGGTCAAACTGATTCTCTAAATCACCTATAATGGTGTAGTAAATCCTCTTTCACCTGAATGGTCAAACTGATTCTCTAAATCACCTATAATGGTATAGTAAATCCTCTTTCACCTGATTGGTCAAACTGATTCTCTAAATCACCTATAATGGTGTAAAAAGACCTCTTTCACCTGATTGGTCAAACTGATTCACAAAATCGCCAGCATTGGTGTAATAATAGCCAAATTGCAAATTTTACGAATTTTACTTTCCTTCGCGAAATACCAAAAGAAATCATAGAACTGAACTATGTGATCACCGGAGTGCTATCGTGTTGATTACATTATTATATACACAATGAAAGTCGAACTATTTAGTTAAAAAATAGCCATTTGAATACCATATGTAGCTACAACCGTGTTTTTCCAGAAAGTGATTGTCAACCATAATCCAATCAATTGCGCTCTTTGAGAGTTTTGCATCTTGGTTTTTGACGTTTATTTACCCAGAGCTGAACTTTCATACGATTTCATGTCTTGACATTGTTATAAGTAGCAACGATACACTGTAGTCAGAGTTGTTTACTTTCAATAATCGTACATGTCTCATTATGATTGGTGACTTAGTTTTTCATTATTTTAGGGTGTCAACACTCCTCGACGAACCGCTAAACGAAAACACGACGAAATGTTTCCACATCTTACCTCTAACCAGCTCTTTTTGTTTTGCGAAGTGCTGGAGAACTCGTATAAGTTTGCTAAAAGCTTCAATTGTAACAACGAGCTGACGACGGCGCTTTGGAAAGCTGGTAAACGCTTCATTAATATATTGTAGCATTTGACACGAGCGACACATTTTTGTACAGTTTTTGTTTGAATTGAAAATTAATACACGAGTAAAAACATCACATTCAAAACATTCAAGCAAAAAGGCAAATTTGGGGCTGTCCTTCCTATTAGGGCACCCACTCCAAAAGCTGTGTATGTCCGTATACCTAGACACCCACATGCAGCGTGACCAAGTTTCTTTACCAGATTTGGCCGTATGAGCTTAAACTATCCTCCCCCCCTCTTTCTGAATGTTGCATCTACATAAAACAGGTGGGAAATTCTAAGGTCATTAGACCAAGTCTTGTGAAAGTAAAAAACATTTGCTTTTATGGTTATACTGCACGCATGGTTTTTTTCTGATAAGTAAAAGTAAATTGATCTTTGATCAGGTTTTGTTATTGAAACAAGAGACGTCCAGTTTGGCCTGCCTGTTGAGAATTCTCTTTCGCATGTACGATGACGTTGCGAGAAAGGAATCATGGGAAGGCGTCGTGGAAAAGGTGTTGAGGTACACCTGGGGATTAGCAAGATCAACAAACCATGTGCATCCTCACTTTTAGAAACCATTTAAACTTTTCCTCTAGGGCTTGATTTGATTTCTTTCTTTTTCTTTGTTTTTAGGATCTGCGAGGAAGCTTTGAGGCAGTTTATTGAATTACAGTCAGTTGGTCACAGGGATGCTTGGACGAGTTTACTATTGCTTATGTTTACCAGAATTCTTCGTTTGAACGATGAAAGAGTGAGTAGTGATTTTTTTATATGGTTAAATGATGGAAATGATGTGCTGTGTCGCACTCACCCCCCGTCTTGTAAAGTACGAGCATGCGCTTCTCGAAACTCAAAGACTGATTCCCACCAACCCCCGAACCATAGCGTGTGAACATGCCTTCTCCAAAAAGTTATGGTTGTAGACAGTTTAAGATAGAGCTTTTTGTTGAGATTGTATTCTTGATGGTAGACAGTTTGTATGGAGGGTGATCTCCCCCGAAATTAATGGCTATATTTTCAATTACTAATGCGCATTTTGTCCTTTGCAATGTGCATTTTGTCTTGATCATATTCCATTCTGGAATTTCATAATCGGATTTTGTCCTGTACAATTTCTGTTATAACTCATTTTGTTGTTGAACATCCCATTATGATGACGTAATATTCGTGAATCGCAAAACATCAAATTTTACTCGATACATTATAATTTATTTATAATTATTTACCGCCAAAAATTGTTAATATCAATAAATTATACTCTTGCAATATTTTATGCAATAACTTTAACGATCTTTGTCCTTCGAAGCAACTTTAGTATTCTGTACAAAAGAAACGATTTTTTTGGTATGGGGGATGATAATGGAGCGAAAAATCGAGAGGCAGCAGCTTTACTTCGCCGAGCAGCAAATTTACTGAATCCAGACTCTTGTGGATCAGCAAGTTTTACATCTTCATCGACTGCTCAAGATGGTAATCTTGCCGATCATGGAGCTGCTCAACGTGTCCAGTCGTAAACACTAGACAGCACATTGCAAGACAACAACAGGAGGCAGTGCACACTTGAGTGGCCCTTCTGTATAATTATTATTCTGTGGTTGTAGGGGTGGGGTGGTCACAAAGTCATATATGCATCTCTTAATCTGTAGAGAACAATTGATTTCACTGGAAGTTAATGCAACAAAACATGAATATGTGAACCTCCCTATTTATCGAGTTCACATTTGGTTCCTCCTTCTTTAGACACGTAAAAATTTCAATAACTATCCTCAAGAGACTTTATAGAATAAACGATTTCCTTGGGTTGAATTCCTTAAAGTTCCTTATGTGTTGTATGCAGGCTTCTACGATCCTCTTTCACCTGATTGGTCAAACTGATTCTCTAAATCACCTACAATGGTGTAGTAAATCCTCTTTCACCTGATTGGTCAAACTGATTAACAAAATCACCTACAATGGTATAGTAAATCCTCTTCCACCTGATTGGTCAAACTGATTCTCTAAATCACATACAATGGTGTAGTAAATCCTCTTTCACCTGATTGGTCAAACTGATTCTCTAAATCACCTATAATGGTGTAGTAAATCCTTTTTCACCTGATTGGTCAAACTGATTCTCGAAATCCCCTGCAATGGTGTAGTAAATCCTCTTTCACCTGATTGGTCAAACTGATTCTCTAAATCACCTACAATGGTGTAGTAAATCCTCTTTCACCTGATTGGTCAAACTGATTCACAAAATCTCCGGCATTGTTGTAAAAATAGCCAAATTGCAAATTTTACGAATTTTACTTTCCTTCGCGAAATACCAAAAGAAATCATAAAACTGAACTATGTGATAACTGGAGTGCTATCGTGATGATTACACTATTATATACACAATGGAAGTCGGACTATTTAGTTAAAAAATAGCCATTTGAATACCATATGTAGCTACAACCGTATTTTTCCAGAGAGTGATTGTCAACCATAATCCAATCAAATGCGCTCTTTGAGGGTTTTGTATCTTGCTTTTTGACGTTTATTTACCCAAAGCTGAACTTTCATACAATTTCATGTCTTAACATTGTTATAAGTAGCAACGATACACTGTAGTCAGAGTTGTTTACTTTCAATAATCGTACATGTCTCATGATGATTGGTTACTTAGTTTTTCATTATTTCAGGGTCTCGACACTCCTCGACGAACCGCCAAACGAAAACACGACGGAATGATTCCACATCTTACCTCTAACCAGCTGTTTTTGTTTTGAGAAGTGCTGGAGAACTCGTATAAGTTTGCTAAAAGCTTCAATTGTAACAACGAGCTGACGACGGCGCTTCGGAAAGCTGGTAAACGCTTCATTAATATATTGTAGCATTTGACACGAGTGACACATTTTTGTACAGTTTCTATTTGAATTGAAAATTAATACACGAGTAAAAACATCACATTCAAAACATTCAAGCAAAAAGGCAAATTTGGGGCTGTCCTTCCTATTAGGGCACCCACTCCAAAAGCTGTGTATGTCCGTATACCTAGACACCCACATGCAGCGTGACCAAGTTTCTTTACCAGATTTGGCCGTATGAGCTTAAACTATCCTCCCCCCCTCTTTCTGAATGTTGCATCTACATAAAACAGGTGGGAAATTCTAAGGTCATTAGACCAAGTCCTGTGAAAGTAAAAAACATTTGCTTTTATGTTTATACTGCACGCATGGTTTTTTTCTGATAAGTAAAGATTGAGGACACACAAGTAAACTTTTCCTTTGCTTTATTCATTATACACTTCTCTGTATAGTTTCCTTGATCATTTGAAGGTTTTAAAGGACAGTCGAAGCCCAATTTATTGAAACAAGAGACGTCCAGTTTGGCCTACCCTTGAGAATTCTCTTTCGCATGTACGATGACGTTGCGAGAAAGGAATCATGGGAAGGCGTCGAGGAAAAGGTGTTGAGGTACACCTGGGGATTTTCAAGATCAACAAACCATGTGCATCCCCACTTTTAGAAACCATTTAAACTCTTCCTCAAAGTCTTGATTTGATTTCTTTGTTTTTCTTTCTTTTTAGGATCTGCGATGAAGCTTTAAGGCAGTTTATTAAATTACAGTCAGTTGGTCACAGGGATGCTTGGACGAGTTTACTATTGCTTATGTTTACCAGAATTCCTCTTTTGAACGATGAAAGAGTGAGTAGTGATATTTTGTATGGTTACATGATGGAAATAATGTGCCGTGTCGCACTCCCCCCGTCTTGTAAAGAACGAGCATGCGCTTTTTGAAAGTCAAAGACTGATTTCCATCAACCCCCTTACCATAGCGTGTAAACATGCCTTCTTCATAAAAGTTGTGATTGTAGATAGTTTGATGTAGAGCTTTTTCTTACGATTGAACTCTTGATTGTAGATAGTTTGTATGGAGAGTGATCTCCCCCAAAATTAATAGCTATATTTTCAATTACTAATGCGCATTTTGTCCTTTGCAATGTGCATTTTGTCTTGATCATATTCCATTCTGGAATTTCATAATCGGATTTTGTCCTGTACAATTTCTGTTAAAACTCATTTTGTTGTTGAACATTCCATTATGATGACGTAACATTATTCGTGACCATTAAGTTCTATAAGACCATATACAGGATTATCAATATATTTTGGTCGTAGTATAGACTCCATTGAGGCTGAATGGTGGTGTGAAAAGAGAAATCTTTTATTTTTCATTATTTAATAACTACATCCAGATAATGAATGAATTAGTGTGTTTATACATGTAACTTCAATTATAAAGGCAAAGGAATATTACTTAAAGAGGAGATGCCGAATTATGGTGCTAATTAAAATTTTAAAACGAAACTTCAGTTGGCAGTGGTCCTATGCGAGAATTTTTCAGCCTAGTAACGAAAATGATTCTTGATGGTTTTCCACTGGATGGTGAAGAAAGGCCCAAAACTCTTGTTTTTGAATGAGAAAATGACCTTAAAGTTCCTGTAGCTAACTCGTTTTTGAGAAGTACAGGCTTCTATAAGTGCATTGGAAGAATGATTTCACATTCTTTTCTACATGCTGGATCACCACTATTTGGAATTTCTAAAGTAGTTGTTGATTATTTGGTATGTGACAAAGATGAGATTCTTTTAATAGAAGTTGTGGATATACCGGACATTCACCTGAGGATTGCATTGAATGAGGTTTGAAAAGTTTTATTGCATCTGAACATTGCTTTTCTGTATTTTGTTTGAGCTAATCATGTGTTTTATGACATAGTTGAACAGCCTTGGCAAAGATGAAGCTCCTGGAACTGCATTGAAAGATGTTTTAACTCAGTACAGAGCTGAAGCTTCAATTTTAGATACATCATTCTCTGTTGCAAATCGTCATGTTATTGCCCAGCAAATCATGTTACATGCTGTCATTACTTGTAGAAAATCAAAGTTGCAAGATCTAGCTGATGGAATGAATGAGTTTGGACTGATTGATTTCCTGAAAAAACACAAAGATGTTGTTCAACCACAACTTTTCCACAATAAACTGCTTCTCTTATTCATAAAGGCGCCTTAAAAAGAATTATTGAAATTGAAGAAGGCCTTCATTGTAATCAACTGATGTTGTTTTTGAAACAATACATTGATCTAATTGATGGGACAACTAGTGGTAAGTGTTTTGGTAGAAAGATGCAGGGAAGGTTGTAAGTGTATGTATGTTTTTTGTGTGAATATGGTTTGCTTTTTAATATTTGCACCACAACTGATTATATATTATATGTTGGAGCAGCAGTAACTTTTTCTGTTTGAACAATATCAATGTCAGTAATATTTTCTTGCTTTTAAATTGGACCTTTGCTTTCTCCAAAAAAACTTAAATGTTTGACAGTTTGAGGTACTAGTTATATTAATACTTTAATCCCTGTCCTTTCTTAGGGGCAAATCTTAAAGATCTGTTGTCTTTTTGGACTGAGTGTAATTTACTGCCTGCAAATGGTGCAATCCTGCATCTCAAAGTTGACAGAACGAAAGATTGTAATCTGCCCCCAGAAAGTAGAACTTGTTTTCATTTGTTAGTTCTTCCATGTTATGAAAACTTCGATGAACTGAAAATTAAACTGGATAGAGCTTTGCAATTTTTTTCAAGAGGATTTACCAATATTTGATCTTGGAACAGTTTATACATCTCTTTCAGCAATAACATCGCTTGTTACAGCTAATATGGATGATGCACAAAATTGAAATATTTTTATTCTTTGTTTTGGATATCAATTTTATAGTTAAAGACTTAAAGTGAATATGTTAATGTTTCATTAAATTTTGTTCTGGCAGTGTATCAGCATTTATGTGCTAAAAAATGTTTTCTGCTAAAATGTTTGAATAATCAACATAATGAAAAATTTATAGCCAGCCTTGCCATACATATCTTCTTTTGTATTATCTGAATTGACACCAACAAACAATAGATCAAGTAGCTTTTCTTGTTTCGTGAGTTCACAATGTCACTCGTCTTCCTGGTGCAGTCTGGTATTTACAAACTGAAGCATCTCAATGTATATGTCAGCACCATTATGATTGGAAGGACTTAAAGGATTAATGGTTCTTTGCAGCTCATCAAGATCTATTTCATTTAATGGAATGTTGGTTTCTGGAACAACCTGTAGTGACGTACATAACGTGCGTATATTATTCATTTAGATTTATGTATTAGCAATAGAGGCAATAGCCAATCCTACACTTACTCCCAATGACCCTACTGTTGACACATCTGCTAAATCTGGGGAGCTTCATCAACTTCGCAAACCGTTTCGGATCTTGCTGCGTCAGTACAGGCTCTCAATCTTCGTTTCCCTTCATCGTCCGATGTCAATGACCGTCCGCCTCGCTCTCGTAATCGGCAACCGAATGATCCCAATCACAGACCATCTTATAATGGTTATTGCTGGTATCACGCCCAATTTGGCGCCGCTGCCCGAAAATGTGTTCAACCTTGTACTTTCCATACATCGCTACGGTCAAACTACAACGCCAGACAATAGACGCGGCGATATCGTCTCAAGCCTGCACATCTCGCTCCTCCTATGCCCAGTTCCCCTAGTCACACCCATACGCATGAAGCTGCCAAAAAGGACAACGAGAACTGTCAAACTACAGCACCACAAATAAAACAAACACGCTCTGGTCGTTGTGTTAGTTTACCTCAACGCTATATTTCTATCGTTTCTCATTAATTTCATTAATTTTGACACTAGCCGAGGGCTCCTGTAGTGACGTACATAACGTGCGTATATTATTCATCTAGATTCATGTATTAGCAATAGAGGAAATAGCCAATCCTACACTTACTCAAACGCGCTACTTTAACTTACGCACTTAACTTTATAATTACGTAAAACTACTCAAATTTCAAGTACATTATCCGCCTTGTAATAACTGCACTTGTTTAGCCAAATATATAAAAAGCCTGTAAATAAATTCTAACAGAGAGAATACTCACGACTGTTGTAAATAACTTCTTCGCTAGTGAATAAAATAATCACAAAATTTAATAGCGTTCTAGTACATTGAACTCACGTTCGGAGCTCATACGAAAGATTTATATAACGCAAAATAGTCAATGATTTATAAATAGTTACATAACTGAGATTTTCTACATAGACACACTATAGAAGAACATACAGTAGAGCCACTTTATTGAAATTTTCCTGCCACAAATATGTTTTTACGCATGTGATTACCATAGTGGCAGCCAGTCAATTGCTTTTTTTGACGAATAGGAACGATAAAATGTCTAACGGCAGCCAGTAATCAAATTAAATATACAGCAGCCAGTTGCACACGAAGTGGACCTACTGTATATTCCCTATACTGTGACATAGATGTCATTTTATGTTTCATAATATTGTTTGTTGAAGGAGATCCTGACTCACTCTTTTATCTTCGTTCGTTATTTAAATGTGTTTATGTAACAAAACTCATATGGATAAAAGATTGATGTTACAATAAGGCATGAACTTTCATCACCATTTTTTAACTGATATGTATGTGGTCGCGTCGTTTATATTGAATCTTTCAAACGTTTGTTGAGGATGTGACATGTAAAGAACTAAAGCAAGCATAATTTTGTTCACACGGTCGTCTTACTTCTAAAATGGAAGTCATTTTAGAAAAATTAAGCTATATTTTAGAATTACATTACCGACATAGCAAATTAGCTAAAGCAGCATCGCGATAAAGTATGACTAAACATGCATGAGAAATCATATCTAAATTCATATACCAACTTTCTAACTATTGACAATAAGCTGCATGACAAAGGAAAGCAAAACACGTTCAAAGGTATGGGAGAGGTGTAATAGCATACTTGTCGACGGAAAAAATGGGAATCTGTGAACATTTATGTAGAAAGGATAATATGTCCAATCATGCATCACCTCCTTTTTTTGCCGACGCCACTTTTCACAAATCGCTGTGTGTCTAACAAAATGTTGTTAATTGTATTCAGCAAACCATTTATTTTAAAAGTAAGAACATTTCTAAAATAAACAAATGTTAAACACATTTAAAATTTATTTACACAGAGAAAGAACGCAATCGAATCTATGTTTGTTTGACAGTTTTAAGGCTTACTTTCATTACAACCTTTACTGTTGTATCTACAGTGTTTTTATTGATCATAAGTAATTACACTTGCGTGCAGTTGATGTTTGATATGTATTCATAATTTACAATGGTTTATTCAATAACAAAGATTTTTTATAATAAGAACTGACTTATGCAAGAATATACATTTATGGAATTTTTGATTAGAAAAGGGAAAAGTCCATTCACAGTTTCGAAAATCGTGTCTTAATCATTGGCATTCAAATCCTGTCTTAGATAGGTGATGCTCTACTCCTGAGTTAAAATATGTGAAACTTTATGAGATTTAGCAGTACTCCTTTAGAATTTGACTAATTTCAATGTCATTATGTACTCTGCATGTGGTTCTTATTTATGTATTTTTATTTCTATAACAATTTTTTTTAGTCAGTGATGTATACTTAGTTATAAAACTGGAATGTTCTACATAGACGTCATTGATAATTTATAATACTGTTTGCTGAAAGAGATCCTGACTCACTCTTCATCTTTGTTCGTTATTCAAATGCGTTTATGTAACAAAACTCATAAGGATAAAAGATTGATGTTTAAATAAGGTATGAGCTATCATAACCATTTTTGATCTGATATGTATGTGGTTGCATTCTTTATATTAAATCTCTCATCTTTGTAAGTTATGTGACATGTAAAGAAATAAAGCAAGCATAATTTTGTCTACACGGTCGTCATATATGAAGTCTTATTTCTAAAACGAAGGTAATTTGTCGAAAGTAAAGCGAGTTTCTGAAACTATATTACTAACCTTACATAAAAAGTTTGCCACTGAAGCATCTCGATAATGCATGACTAAACATTCGAGAGAAATCATATTTAAGTTGATGTACCAACTTTCTAACTAATGACAATAAGCTGCATGGCAAAGGAAATCAAAACACGTTCAAAGGTATGGGAGAGGTGAAATAACATATTTGTCTACGGAAAAAATGGGAAACTGTGAACATTTATGTAGAAAGGATAGTATGTCCAATCATGCATCATCTCCCTTTTTTTACCGGCGCCACATTTTACTAATCGCTGTGTGTCTAACAAAATGTTATTAATTGTATTGAGCAAACCATTCATTTTAAAAGTAAGAACATTTGTAAAATAAGCAAATGTTAAACACAGCAAGAATTTATTTACACAGAGAAAGAACGCAACCAAATCTATTTTTGTAAAATGTTACATTTTTGTTTAACAGTTTTAACGTTTACTTGCATTGCATCCTTTACTGTTGTATCTACAGTGTCTTTATTGATCATAAGTAATTATAATTGCGTGCAGTTGATCTTTGATATGTTTTCATAATTTACAATGGTTTATTCAATAACAAAGGTTTTTTATAATAAGAACTGACTTATTCAAGAATATACATTTATAGAATTTTTGATTAATAAAGGGAAAAATCCATTCACAGTTTCGAAAATCGTGTCTTAATCATTGATATTCAAATCCTGTCTTAAATAGGTGATTCTCTAAACCAGTGTTATAATTTGCGAAACTTTATAAGATTTATTAAAAACCCTTTGGAATTTGAGTAATCTCAATGTTATTATGTACTCTGCATGAGGTTCTTATTTATGTATTTTTTTTTCTATAACAATTGTTTTTAGTCAGTGATGTATACTTAGTTATATAACTAGAATGTTCTACATAGATGTAATTGATAATTTATAGTTCTGTTTGTGGAAGGAGGTCCTGACTCACTCTTCATCTTCGTTCCCTATTTAAATGTGTTTATGTAAAAAGAAGGTAAGTTTAGAAAAATTAAGCGATATTTTAGAACTACATTACCGACATAACAAATTAGATAAAGCAGCATCTCGATAAAGTATGACTAAACATTCAAGAGAAATCATATTTATGTTGATACACCAACTTTCTAACTATTGACAATAAGCTGCATGGTAAAGGACAGTACAGCTTTTTCAAACGTATGGGGAGAAAGAAGAACATGAGAACATTTTCTACATGTAGGACGCTGAATTTTTCTTTATAAACTATACTTTTCTATGGAAAAAGGTGATCCTGTAAAAATTTATGTCGGGGAGGGGGCACATATCCTATTATGCATCGCCTCGCTTCTTTGCTGACGCCACTTTCGCCTAATCTCTATGTGTCTAGCAAAATGTTGATAGTTGTACACAACAAACCATTTCTTTTAAAAGTAAGACAATTTGAAAAATAAGCAAATGTTAAACTCAGCAAGAATGTATTTACACACAGAGGAAGAGCGCGACCGAATCTATTTTTTTGAAATGTTGATTCATGCAAAACAGTGAGCTTTTAAAATTATACTTTTATTCATATGTTAGTTTAACAGTGTTAAGGTTTACTTTTATTGCATCCTTTACTGTTATATGTATAGTGTTTTTTATTGATCAAAAGTATTTAAAATTGCGTGCAGTTGATAATTAAAATGCATTCATAATTTACAATGGGTAATTCAATAACAAAGGTCTTTTTATAATATAAACTGACTTTTGCAATAACTTACATGTATGGAATTTTTGGTTAATGAAGTGAAAAATTCCATTCAAAATTTTAAAAAATTGTGTCTTAATCATTCACATTTGAATCCTATTTTAGAAAGGTGATCCCTTTATTCCTGAGTTGAAACTTGTTAAACTTTTTATTATTTAACAGTAGTCCTTTGGAATTTGACTTATTTTAATGTTATACTTTGACTTATGCAAGACCATACATGTATATGGAAAAAGGTGGATCTGTAAAACTTTATGTAGGGAGGGCACATGTCCAATCATGCATCACCTCCCTTTTTTGCTGACGCCACTTTTGACTAATCGCTGTGTGTCTAACAAGATGTTGTTAACTGTATTGAGCAAACCATTTATTTTGAAAGTAAGAAAATTAGCAAACTACGCGAATGAGACGCAGGAAGAATGTATATATACATAGGAAGAACGCGACCGAATCTATTTTTGTGAAATGTTGATGCATGAAACACAGTGTGCTTTTAAAATTATACATTTGATCATATTTGTATAACAGTTTTAAGGTTAACTTTCATTGCATCCTTTACTGTTGTATTTACAGTGTTTTTATTAAACATATAAATAATTACAATTTCTTGCAGTTGATGTTTGAAATGTATTCATGATTTACAATGGTTTATTCAATAACAAAGGTTTTTTATAATAAGAACTGACTTATACAAGAATATACAAGTATGAAATTTTTGATTAATGAAGGGAAAAATTGGTTCACAGTTTCGAAAATCGTGTCTTAAACATTGACGCTCAAATCCTGTCTTTGATAGATGATTCTCTATTCCTGAGTTAAAACTTGTTGAACTTTAAAACGTTTAACAGCATTTCTTTGGAATTCGATATATCACAATTTTATTATGAACTCTGCATGAGGTTCTTATTTATGTATTTTTATTTCTATAACAATTGTTTTTAGTCAGTGATGTATACTTAGTTATAGAATAATATTGTTTGTTGAAGGAGATCCTGACTCACTCTTCATCTTCTTTCGTTATTTAAATGTATTTATGTAACAAAACTCATACGGATAAAAAGTTGATGTTTCAATAATGTACGAATTAAATATGATCACCATTTTTTAACTAATATGTATGTGGTCGCGTTTTTTATATTAAATTTCTCATCTTTGTAAGGTGTGTGACATGTAAAGAACTAAAGCAAGCATAATTTTGTTCACATGATCGTCGTATATGAAGTCTTATTTCTAAAACAAAGGTAATTTTACGTAAGTTAACCAAGATTTTGTATTTACATTTCTAACTTCACAAATTTGATACCGAAGCATTGCGTAGTATGAAGTATGACTATAAACAAATCAATGTTTATTTCCATTTCAACTGAAAATCGTTTGAATGATTCTATAAGTGACTTTTAAAGCTATATTTAATACCACGACTGGAAAGTAGGTTTCATTTTTTGTTTCAAATTATCCACCACAAAAATTGCGGCTCTTACACGAAGAAAAGGTTTGATGATAAATAATTCTGAGTCAGTGATGCACTTGACATTCACAGATGCCATGTCATACTGAGTAGTATAGAGACTACCGG
Source organism: Xenia sp. Carnegie-2017 (assembly GCF_021976095.1). Classification (NCBI taxonomy): domain Eukaryota; kingdom Metazoa; phylum Cnidaria; class Anthozoa; order Malacalcyonacea; family Xeniidae; genus Xenia; species Xenia sp. Carnegie-2017. Next base: position 3,456,961 of record NW_025813487.1, on the reverse strand, counting down.
TTCTGGCGAACTTCACCCCCTGGCAGGCTGCATACATAAATCTGAGCGCGCCAGCCCTAGTTCTCTTACACAGTACGAAGTACTGTGTATACATGGCTCCCGACAAAAAATCGCAAAGGTCCTGGCGCACTTCGCAGTTCGAGAAGGAGTATACACAAATCAAAGCGCCCCAGCCCTAGTTCGCGTACGTGGTTTACGTTTATAGTAAGCACACAGTAAGCACATAGGTCGGCAAAAAATCGTACCGGATAACGCAAAGACCAAACTCAGGACAACGGCAGGAGCTAACGACGAGCGGCTAACGCCTGCGCAGTCGGCCGTCGGGGGTCTATTATTTATTTAGACATAAATTCTCACATATTGTATATCCAAACATTCGAAAGCCATGAGGCAGAGCAAGAACAAGTGTGCATGGCTATTACACGGAAATCTCAACACATATGGACGAAGCTGCATGGGTGAATACTGCGGATTTCATATGAGGTGGTTAAGGGAAGGCAAGCGACTTCCACAACCATGTCGTAAGTATGGGGTCATAACACAAGCAGAAAATATCCTTTGTAAAGCATGCAGTGCGAATAGGGTGCAGCTCATGCTTGTTTTTAAACAGAAACAAGCAACAAAAAGGTTTGCTAGCTTACTCGCCGAATTAATTTGGACATTTAGAATTGATTTCGACTTTTAGAATTAATTTTGATTCAGAAAAATATCTCCCCTAATGCATACCAACGACATTTGCGACACTCGAGATGGATACTGTTAATAAACTTCTGCAACTATATGACCAAGGTGTAATCAGCGGACACACGCTGAACGCCTCTCTTAAGGCTCTTCAAGCGCCCGCTGCTTTAACACCCACGCCAAGAAATGTCACTCCGCCTATCCCCAAACCGCGCAAGCGCAGCCCCCGTCAAGTCTACTGATGATGAAATTGATGCATACATCGATGAGCTTCTGGCTGAAATGTCATTGAGGCGCAGACCACAACGTCCCACAAGGGCCCCTCCCCTGTCACCCACGGAACTTTAGTGGGATGAAACGAAGAACTTCAGCTATCATCTGAGAAAATGCAGGTGCTGAAGGGGCACCCCTCCCAACGTGACTTGACCAAACCCTAAGACGCGTACCCTCCTGCTCCACAAGCGGATCTACCCCTATGAGTATATAGACGGCTGGTCTAGATTCGACGAGGGGTCCCTCCCGCCGAAGGAGGCTTTCTACAGCAAACTGTCCACTAAAGGCATTACCGATGACGAATATGCCCACGGAAAGAAGGTCTGGGACGCCTTCGGCTTCACAACCTTCGGTGACTACCACGACCTCTACCTTCGGACTAATGTTCTCCTTCTCGCCGACGTCTTTGAGAACTTCCGAAAACTGTGCCTCGAGCAATACAAGCTAGACCCGGCCCCCTTATTATACGAGCCCGGGTCTTAGCTGGGACGCTCTCCTCAAGCACACGGGGGTGGAGCTCGAGCTACTCACTGACATAGATATGCATCCGCTGTTCAGCACAGCAAACAAGAAGGTGCTGGGAAAATGAAGGACGAGTGCGCTGGGGCGCCTATCGCTGAGTTTGTGGGACTCAGTCCCAAGATGTACTCTATCCTGAAAGCCGAAGATGTTAAAATAGCCAAAGGTGTTAAAAAGCGTGGCAGGACCCCATCGTCTAAGCCGGCGCTGTTTCGGTACCAAAGCACACCACTTGGAGCTTCTCGCGCACAAACGTGCCCTTAGGTCAATCGCTCATAAATACAACACGGGCTTATTGCCCTCAACTACAGCCCGCTCGACCTGGTGGGAGGTCACACTCCAGATAGGATCGGTCGCCCTCCGCCGTTCGCCACCCTCGAGGTTGCCAGGCGCATACAAATACCGCAGCATAACATCCGATGGCAAGCGTCGCTCTTTGAAACCAACTGGACGAAGCGCCGGCCCAACGGGTTTGGCCTTAACGCACTTCTTCCGAATCGCAAGAGTGGGCTTTTCGCCCGTCAAACGAGTAGTTTCATTATTGAGCGCTTTAACCACCTCAGGTAATCTTGATACCCATTCTTTGTTCCAAGTTCCGGGCTCAGCCAGCTCGCGATGATACTCATAGCCGAACAATCACTCCGCCAAAGTTCGATTAAATCCTTTTACGATCCCCTGATCTCTATGAATCTCGACCTTATCCCGTCGAATCGTGACACCATTTTTATCACACGCTTTTGTACAGCCTCGCGGAACTCCAAGCCAGAACAGCATGGCGCCCGCAGACAGCAGTCACTTGACTCTGCTTTGCAAACGTATTCGTAACCATAACGCACGAATTCGTAACCGGACACGCTCGGGAAAGGCCTCCAGAGAATATTTGCGCAGCTGGAGCTCTGTATTCTTCCTCTATTTCAGCGTGTGCACGTCTAAAACTATCGAAGACAAGCACATGCGTTCCACTACAACAAACAGATAGCCAGTGGTTTCCCCCTTCGTCCGGATCATGGAGGGGGTCGATGTTGTCCGTGTTGCTGATACAAAACTGCCCATTGTGGAGATGTGGTAGGCTGTCGTAGCTACAGACCCCAACGAACCGTCTTCGGGCTCGCTCGGCCTTCATTAGGCGTTCGATGTCAACGCTCGAGAGCGGGTAATCTATTCCTTATACTGAGCACAGCGGGAGGCTGTTGGGAGCCGCCACCAGGATGGTCCCTTATGCGAAGAATGCCGCTATCCCCTTCACCATCAGTACGCTCAGCTCGCTGGGGGACAATGTTGTTGAAAATATTCTGTGGTTATTCTTAACGGCAACATGTCTCCCCCCCCGACGACTACCACGTGGAATATGTGCCATCCCGAGAGCATCGACGGGCGGTGCAAAAAGATTGAGGCTGGAAAGACTCTCAAGACGACGGGAACAGTTCGAAGAGCACGGGCAGCGCCAAGGTCGACAACAAAACGGAAGACGTGGGTGTCGAAGCGCGCAGCCCACAGAAGAACGGCAGGGACACGACGGAAGACCACGGGGCGAGAGAAAAATAGTGGTTTGGATGAATTCAAGAGCATGCTTCTGGATGCTGCAAAGAGCACGGGCAAGAGATCAGCGAAACGCGCAAAATCTAGGGCCATTTTTAGGTTGAAATCGTCAGCCACAACTTTGGCACCCAATGTCCTTGCATCGGCGCCCGCTGCGGCTTCACGTTTCCATCAGTCCATCAGCAGCAGCATCTCCCAGGCCTTGCGGGCAGCGTCCTCGACCCTGACGAGCGCCCACATCAGCCAGTCGTTTAACATTTAGAGCTTTGCATATCTTTCCGAAATGGATTTTCGGCTGTTATTCCCCGCCCCTAGGTCAGTCGTCCCGACGCCATCACAGATGCCCGCGCCTCCTGTTCTTCCAAGAGTCATCGCGCGTGATACGTCACTGGTGGCGGCAAATACGTCACTTTGAACACCTCCGCTGATCAATATATCCAACCTAACACGGTCTTGAAGAATTATTTTGTCATGCCTGAATCGATCGAGGATACAAGTATAGAACCGGAATCCTACGTCATCATCAACGACATACACGTCACGAATCTCAAAAGCGGAACGCCGAGGGAATGCCTCTATAAGTTCTTTACGATGTATAGTCATCATCTGAAATTGAACGTCTTCTTCCTCTCCCAGAGCTTCGACAACATAAAGGGAATGAAGGTTAACACAAACTTTCTCTATCTCTTCCGATTCACGGATAAGTCGAACGTGAAACGGTTTCTTAATACGCTCTTCGGCGGCACGGGCAATAAACCGGTGCTAATCTTCTCCTCCTCAAACTGTACGAGAAACTCTTGACCTGCTGCAAGCGCCCGATCCTCGCTATGGACTGCACCAATCAGCGATTCGCCTATTGCGGCGAAAATTCAATTGCGGTGGACTTTCAGTGAAAGTTTTGCTTTCTCCGTCATTACCAGAAAGTTTTTTAGCTTGCTAGCAGCTTTGCAGCTTTTTTAACTGAGAAAAAATCTGACCAAGAATTACAGAAAGAAGTTCGGGAGGGATATCACCAGATTTTTAAGCCTATGTTTGAAGAAAATGGAACATATTCGAGTCCGGATCGTCGATGGTCTCCCACAGCGGCTTGAGCGGGCGGCGGATGGTTATCTGTCGGCCTTCCTCATCCCAAAAGCGCGGCGGCCGGAAGTCCTCCAGTTAATCGAGAACCAACCCGAGCACATTATCAAACGCGCTAAGTCCTTTATGGAGGTCTTGGGTTATCTCCCCGATGGGGCCCAAGCAAAGGGGGCTGGAGCACCATATCGCCACCGGGATTTCATTTTCTTTCTGCGTTAAGCATTGCAGTATATACCAACCAATCCCCTTTCTAAGTTGAGCTTGCTAGAGCTAAAAAAACACCCAAGCGTAAAAGAGCTCTATGCCTTGTTCGAGAGCAACCCTGAGCTTCTCAATGAAGAGTCAGTCGTGGGCACGGTCAAATCCATGTAACTAAAATATTCTGATGATACAGGCCAAGTTCGTGACAGCGTCGCTGATGTCCGTTTGAAAAACCAACTCCTGGCGGTCACTACAACAGCGCCTTCTCTCCAGACTCGAAAAGAGGAGGACTTCGATCGCTTGCTGCTGCTCGTCTTTGCCCGCTTTCTGGCAAAGATTCCCGAGGCCTTTCTCAAAAGCAACTATTTCACTCCGCGTGCGCTGCTGGTACAATTGTTTACGGAAAAACTTATGGTTTAAAGCAAAGCTCAGGGAGGCTCAGGCGGATCAGGATATGCGTGTTGTCATCGTGGCTGACTATCGCGTGCTTGTGAACAACGTAAACCTACAATTTCGCAGCAGGTATGCTTTTAGGTGGTCGCTAACGCCGTAGTCGACTTCGGCCATCCCCAGTTTCGCCTGGCAAGGTGGAAATTGCGGTCCCGGGGTCAGGGCAGAAGTTCGGTGATTTGGCGGCCTTGCTTAAGACCTACTCCAAAACACCCTAGAGCAACCTTATAAATTATGATCGTCATTTTATGCCTGGAGGCGTCAGAGACAAGATGACTAGCGATGCTGACTTTTTTAATGCGCTCCTCATCAACGAGAGTCGCACCAATAGCAAGTGTGTTGCTATATTGAACGCTCGAGGCCTTGCATGAATGTTTCATGGACATGGCTTTTTGGACGTTATATGACTCGATGGGGCACGTTTGGATACAATTGGAGAGTGTATTGTACCGCATAGGTACGTATCACGATAGGGGACGTACCTATAGGTTGTGTCATCTTGAGTTCCCCTGATAATACGTATCAGCTTGGCGTTAGATTTGTGTATGACCCAAGAAGTTGACATTTGGCTCCAAGCAAGGAAACCTCCTGTGACGGATTTAACGCGTTTCCCCTGCCAATACGATGCCGAGCAAGATCCACCAAGCTCGATCCCTGTATGGGAATATGCTTTTGACCGCCCCACCCGTACGCATTTGGAGGCTGTTCTCACCCAAGCTCAGGCCGCCAAACGACTTAAGTATCGTCGTTCCAATAGAGCTGCGAGGAGGGTGGGACTCCCTCCTACGCGTATTACTCTGCAGGCGGAGAGGGGAGGTGGCGGATGGTCTCCGCTTGACCCGGTTCTCAGTCAGAGTGGAGTGCTTCACATGGGGATTGCGGCTGCTGTAAACGATGTTGCGACCGTCCGGCCGGCTGAAGGTGAACGATGTCGAGAAGACAACTTTTGAAGTGCGCAAACCACGCGGGCAGGTTTCTGCCTTCACAATTTTTTGACCTGCATTAGAGGTTGAAGCGGGGGCTGTTATTGGGTTTTCTTCAACAGACGCTACTGTTTATTTTATAGTGACATTGCTGTTGGAGCAATATGACCTCGTGTGAGCCCTCCGCGCCCCCTTCTTTACCTCCGGTGTCGACGGCGCCTCTCTATCCTACGCTGCCTACTGCGAGCTATGCTGGAAATACGTACCGATTACAAAAGATTTCAGGGGTCGAAGCTCGCTTGCACACGCAAATGGAAAACCGCCAAACGCTCTACAAAAAGTACAAAAGAGCTGTGAACGGGTTAGACGGCGCAGAAAATGCCCTGTCTACTATCACTGTGGGCAGCGCTGTTAGTGGCGTGGCCGTACTCAGTACCGTCGTCTTAACTCCTGTCGGGATCACGCTCGAAGGCCTAGCAGCTGTTTGCGGCACGGCCACTATCGCTGGTCGGCACTTGAACTGCAGATTGGACAAGAAAGCTGAAAAACACGATCGCATTCGGACGTCCGCCGAGACGGAGCTCCAAACAATCTCGCTGATCACGAGCCGAGTGCTTCGAGATGACAACTGCGGCGAAAGTGAGTACCAACTCGTTTTGGGCGAAGCAAAGCACTTCACTTCGTTTAAAGACGACATTAAAAGCCAGACAAAGAAAGATCTCCGCGAACAGACGTGAGAGCTAAAAGCAAAGCTGGACGCTGCACGCGCGAGCGAGCGTGAGGAGGGCATTCAGCTCGGGCGCATAGACGCTCTGAAAAAAATTCATCGTCAAGTGGCGGAGGGCGATTCAGGCTAGACATAAACTTTGTGCGCAATTGACATTGTTGCATCCCCGGTTGTTTCATCTTGATGTGACAGTTTTCGTCACCCCACCCACGTTGGAGGCTACAGACCCAAGCTGTGATCATAATAAATCACTGCGGTGAACATCTCTTTTAATTACAGCCTGTTGTTTGCAAAGGGATGGAGTGAGGGAAAACCACTATTTGAATAAAATGATGTGTATGAAATAGCCGTCACTGGTATGGAGTGTTTGGCATGTCAATCTGGCGCTATGAGCGTCATGAATCTAGCCGAACATTTCAATCGTTGGCTGGCAATGCTATAAAATTCGCTTGCTACTTGCATGACGACAGCGGTACTGTCAGCGGTGGGGATGAGGAATGGCTATGTAAGCATGTCGTGTCGCCCAGGCACCGAGAAAAGCTGGTTGAGGAACAGATGAGATCTTAGGGGGTGGCCTCACCGCTTCCTCCGGGCTGCTCCCGAGGAACTGCAACGGCAAGTTGTGCTTGCGAGGGAGCGAGTAGATGCCCATTTCCGCATATTGGACTGGGTCCTCGAGGGGAGCCTCCTCGACGAGTACTAACTAATAGACCCCGACGGCCGGTCACGCGGGCGCTGGGGAGGGCCGGCCGTCTTTGGCTCCTGGGTTTGGCCTTTGCTATCTGGGCGATTTTTTGTGCTTACTATGTGCTTACTATGTTAATCACGTACGCAGACTAGGGTTGGGGCGCTTAGATTTGTGTATACTCCTTCTCAAAATGTGAAGTGCGCCAGGACTGGCAGTCTCTATATTACTATCTCAAGATGTCTTGCTTCTTCGGAATTTGTTTTAAACTAGTAAGATATAATAACGTTCAAGACGCTTCTTTTGTTGCTGAACAGTTACGCCGAAATTTTAAAGTTACAAAAACCGTTTCGTTTTCTCTTGAAACTATTTCTAAGTTTCATTAACAATAGTTAAAATAAGGAAAATCAAAATATTTGACAAATGGTTTGGTTTACTCTGGTGAATCTTTGGAGAAAGCAAAAGAATGATATTTTTTGAGTTTCTTAAATGAATTAATATCGCATATATATTTAAAAATAAATGATTCTTTATAAAAACCATGATTAATAGACACAAGAAATAACTATTTATGTTGTTTAAAACATTTACAGTTCAAATATCAAACATACATTAGATATAGTTGTCGGAAAATCGTCGGTCGTAACAACCAGTGGCGTAGCTATCGATCCCGCTTCTCCCGCCTGGCTGGAGTACAAATTTCCCAAAAAATAATAAATATTCTATTTGGAGATTAGATATACGTTCTTTCACAAACAATTGGTAATAATATGTTTTATTCGTTCATTTTCACGCTTTTATTCGGTGGTTCGTAATCGTAATTCCGAAAAACTTCAAGATTTGTCTTGTAACCTACCATCCGCCTTTTCTCGCACACTTCAGTGCATACTGGCGCGATTTCTCCACGTATTCTGCCTATCTTCAGAGGACGGAACATAGAATACAATTATATATGAGAAGATTTAGTTTCTGGTTGGCTAGGGGACTTAGCGCATGCTCAAATCTGCTGTTTTTATAGTCGAACTCCCACTGTTTTAAATTGGCGGAGGTTGTAATTATTCAACCTTTTAGTATACGAGTACAGCGGTTAGTAATTATCAAATTACAAGATCATTGTCGGTATTAATTTTCTATTGTGTTTGCTCTCAAATTGCTACTTTGCATTTGTGTATGACACAATGGCTTCAAGTGCAACTGCGATTTGCTCAACTGATGTTGATTTAGGAAATAGCTTATTAGCTAAGTCGTTCACTGCTCGATCGTCGGTCGAACAGAATGTTATCGTTCACGAACGGCATACTCCTGATTTAACTATCCAAAATAAGGGAAGAACATTTCAGAGAGATTGGTATGAGGCGAAGGACTGGCTGTGTGGCAGTACAACCTTGCAGAAAATATTTTGTAGGCCGTTTCCCCCGAAAACATCGCCATCATGGACTAAGAATGGCGCAATGATATGTGGAGTATTATGTCTGCTGCTAAGAAGCATGAGAAAATCTAAATCGCTTTGTTCATTGTGCAGCTCATAGATTGAACCTGGTTCTTTGTCAGTCAGCCTCATCAATTTCTCCTGTTAAAATCTTTTTCATCAATGTAAGTACATTCAGCGCATTTACAAGCCATGCCCCAAAAGAAAAGCTTTTCTCACATCAAACAACCTTGAGTTTTCTGCCCCTGGTGAAACAAGATGGTATTATCACTCTAGATTAATTAAAAACTCTTGAACAACCAGCTGGGTGGGATGATGAGTCATTAAGTAAAATAAGTGGCTTACTGCATTATCTTGATAGCTTTCTCTTTTGTTTTCTAGTGTGTGTTTTTTTACAGGATTTTAGAACAATCCACATTTTTGTGTTCCATTATTCAAAATAAGGAAACCCCTTTTAATTATGGCATAAGCAAGATTGACACTTTCAAGCAGTTTATTGTATCACTTCGAACGGATCAAGCTTTCACCGAGTTTTACCAAACTGCACTAGAAAAAGTAGACCCACCAGCAACCAGAGTAGATAGTAGATACAATTACAAAAATCTTTATTTTGAGATTGTTGATTCAATTACAAGCATGTTAAGCAAACGATTTCAAGATATCATTCAGTTCGAGTTTTTCGATCTTGTAAATCCTAAAGTATTTACTACCTGGAAGGGCATAGTTCCACGGGAGAAGATCAATCTTCTCAAAGATAAGTATTGTCCTCTTTTTGACATCAACTTTCCTTCACTTACAACGACAAGGGCTTTCAGAAAGAGTGAAGTAATGAGGTGCTGAAATACATAGTTAAATTTAATCTCCAGTTAACGTCAATTGGTAAATTTGTTAAAATTGAATGATATCTTGGCAGTGGCAAGTGCTTCAGTAGAGAGGTCGTTTTCTTGCTTGAAAAGGGTCAAAAGCTATTTGATGAATAGAATGGGTCAAGGTAGGCTTAGTCCTTTTTGTAGAATATCTATTTACAAACATATCATTGAACAAAAAGAGGAATCAGAGGTATTGCATAATGAGGTGGTTGAAAAATTTGCAGAAAAACCCAGGAGGCTGGCCTTTCTTTATAAATGATGGGTATAGTATGTGTTTTGATATTTGTTCTTATAATGCATGGTACTTCATTGAGAAAATTAAGCATTACTTTAAGTAATAAACCCATCAAACTCTACCTGCCCCAATCTAAACAAGTGTAAACTAACAAGTGGAATGCTAAGAGCAATCTCTCCGTATGCATTTTAGGAAATTCGTATACTATATTATTTTTTGTGCTAACGCATTACTGCATTATCTTGATAGCTTTCTCTTTTGTTTTCTAGTGTGTGTTTTTTACAGGATTTTAGAGCATTCCACAATATTGTATTCCATTATTCAAAATAGGGAAACCCATTTTAATTATGGCATAAGCAAGATTGGCAATTTCAAGCAGTTTGTTGTATCACTTTCACAGATCAAGCTTACACCGAGTTTTACCGAACTGCACTAGAAAAAGTAGGCCCACCAGCAACCAGAGCAGATAGTAGACAGCTTTATTTTGAGATTATTGATTCCATTAAAAGCATGTTAAGTGAACGATTTGAAGATATTAATTAGTTCGAGTTTTTAGATCTTGTAAATCCTAAATTATTTACTACATGGAAAGACATAGTTCCACGGGAGAAGATCAATCTTCTCAAAGATAAATATAGTCCTCTTATTGACATCCCAACTTTGGAGAGTCAACTTTCCTTCATTTACATCGACAAGGACTTTCACAAAGAGTGCAGTAATGAGGTGCTTAAATACATACACAAATTTAATCTCCACTCGAGTTAACGTCAAGTGGTAAATTTTTTAAAATTGAATGGTGTCTCGGCAGTGGCAAGTGCTCCAATAGAGAGGTCGTTTTCTTGCTTGAAAAGGGTCAAAAGCTATTAGAGTTTCGACTATTATCACATTAAGAATGCAGCTAATAAAAACGGGTTTTTATAACTTATTGTACAACAAATAATTCGCCTTCCAATTCGCAGGAAATGCTGCTTCCAAGGCTCCGGATTTCAAAATTTTCCGGGGGAGCATAGAGGGGGTTGCGCTTTCGGTGCGAGATAGTAGGCGGGAGTTACCATTTTTCCTGGCTACACCACTGGTAACAACCAAAAATAGTCTTAAAATAATGCTGTGAAAAAATGATTGAAAAACGTCACAATCCTTAAACACAGTTGTAGAATATTTTTAGTAGTTTTTGCTAACTTTTAAATAAGTGAAACAAGTGTGTAGGTTCAAGTGGTTGAAGAAATATCATGTTTTTCATAACAAGATTATTTCAAAAAATAAAGTGTTGATGACATCGTATATTTTATCAATTTTTGATACGAAAGATATAAAAGAGGAGGACTATTTTTGAATTTGTTGTAATATTGTTTTTTTATTAATCCCTCTCATGTTGTGTTAATTTTGCACATTGTAAATTGATGCCTTTTTGCAAAAACATTCATTCTTAATTTTTAGTTTGAAAAATGGATTCACCTCCTAAAAACTTAAAGATTGAGGCAAACGGTTCTCGTTTGAGTAAACTTTTGATAAATAAAGGAAAACAAGCCTTGACACATAGATTGCAATCTTTATTAAAGCCATTGAGTTTAGCTAATAAACTTAAAGATCCCTCTACAAAGAAGACACTAACATCTTTGAAATTTAAAGTCATCAAGAATGAGCAATGGGATCTTCTTTACCCGTCAATCGGTGACCCTGACATTGAAAAATTTGACATCACACTATTGACTGTCTTATTGCGTAATATATGTGGTCTAAAAGCGCCAACTACAGGATGGGATAAACTTCCTTCCTTTTCAGATACCTCAGTCTCAGCAAATATTGCAAGAATAAAGTTTTATCGAAACAAAGTGTATGGTCACATAACTACAACCAGTGTAAATGACACTGAGTTTGAGCACTTGTGGATTGAAATCTCAAAAGCATTGGTTGGTCTGGGTATTCAACAAACTGAAATAGATGAAGTAAAGAAAGCTCCACTCAGTCCTGATGAAATAAATTATATTTTAATGTTAAAAGAGTGGTATAAGAAAGAAGAGCAGTTAATCGATGTCACTGAAAAAACCAAAGAAGATGTGAAAGTAATAAATAGAAATGTTGTGGAGATAGCAACAAAAGTTACGAACATAAATGAGGATGTAAAGAAAACAAAAGCTGAATTAGCAGGATTAAAAACAATGTTACAGGACAAAACATATTCAGTTGTCGAAAACCTTGGAAAGTGTAATTTCAACGGCCTTATAAAAGATCTTAACAAGAAATACTTACCTGGCACCAGACAATGGTTATTTGAAAAGCTCGACACTTGGTTTAACGATAAAAGTGAAGATGCTTCTAATGTCATGATTTTGATTGCCGGTCCTGGCGTTGGTAAAAGTGTGTTTGCTGCTGAGGTGTGTCGACGATATTCTGAAAAGAAGAAACTTGCTGCTTGTCATTTCTGCAGGTATAATAGATCAGATTATAGAAATCCTCGAAAATTGATAGAATCATTGGCCAGTAGCATGTGTGATACAATATCAAATTTTAAAAGTATACTGAATGAAGAATTACAGAGAAATAATTCCAAAGAATCGATCACCGATAAATTCCTTGTTTTATTAAATAATCCATTGCATTCATTGGGAGATTATGAACCAATGCTTTTGGTTATTGATGCCTTAGATGAAAGTCAGGTTGAAGGCAAAAGTGAATTGTTGGAGTTGATTACTGATGAATTTGACCGACTGCCTAAATGGATTAAAATCTTCATCACAAGTCGTCCAGAACTTCCTGTTCAAAGGAAATTGAAAGACATGAATCCTGTGGAAATTACAACTGATCCTCGTGATGAAAACAACGAAGAAGACCTGCACAAGTATTTGAAACATCAGTTGAATGATCGTGTGCAGAGAAATCCCTACGTTCTTCAGTCATTAGTTAAAAAATGTGAGGGATCATTTCTTTATGCCTATTACGCCCAACTGAGCTTGAATAAAGAAAATATTGAGCTTACTTACGAAAACATTCAACAATTGGTCCCTAGTGGGTTAAGCAGTGTTTACACAAAGCAATTTGAAAGAGTAAAAGATTTAACGAAAGAAAGTCCGGGAAATTCTGTTATCTCAGAAACTACTTTTATGCAATTTGTTGAATTGTTGGCTGCATGTCGGGAGTTTTTACCATTAACTTTCCTGTTTAGCTATTTAGGTTTTTCTGGTGACATCAAGTTTGAAGTCCGCAGTAAAATCATTGAACCGTTATCTCAAATTTTGCCAGTTTACAATGATTGTTTAACCGTGTATCACAAATCTCTCATTGATTGGTTAAAATCAGATGGTTATGAGCAGCATGACTTTACAGTTGATCCAAAAAATGTTCATAAGTTCTTATGGTGTGCTTGTGAGAAAGTGTTTGAACAAATTAAGTGGATGAACATTTTTAAAGATCAGATGAACACTGCTATGATTAAATATGCCTTGAAGAATGGAATTTATCATTTGTCAGAATGCGGCGAAAATAATGACTTTAGCTGGGTAGTTGATGTCAAAGTGGTTTGTGCAAGGTTAAAGTGTGTGGAAGACATTAACGTGACAACCATTTGTTCGGAATTGTTTAAAGTCAATAAGGAACAACGAACTTTTTTGAGAAAAGAGGAACATGAAGAACTACTATTTCATTTGTCAATGACGTTTTTGACAATGAAGAATAAGTCATATTTGTCAAGGTTAGATGATAGCTTAGCTTTTTTACAAATTATTGCAAACAGAATTCATGCCAGTAACGACAAAAGATTATTAGCAAGGGATTTATTGAAACAAGGAAAGCTTACTTGGTTTGAGGATTTAGACTCAACATATCTAACAAATCGTCATCATTTGACTGTCGCCTTGCGTGCTAACGTTACATCTCTTTGTGTGTCGTCCAATGAAGAACTTCTTGCTGTAGGATATGAAAATGGTCAAATATCTATTTTTGAGCTTCCAGAATTCAAACTACGATGCACTCTCGGCACTGCAATTAATGATTCAAGGTTGGAAAAGTGGGATGATGTAAACACAATTATGTCCCTGTGTGACATCTATGACTATTCAACATTAACGAAATCCTGTTTTGTACGTGGAAACATCTGTTGTTGCTCCTTTTCACCTAACGGAAATAGACTGGTAACTAGTAATGGATCCGCTGAAGTAAAGTTGTGGGATGTTAACAATGGACGTTTGTTATCATGTTTACAGTCAGATGATGTCGTTAATCGTTGCTCTTTCTTAGATTCTGGTTTGTTTATTACAGCAGAATATGTAAACGATTACCATGAACGTCCTAAAGATGTGTTCACTGCATGGAATTCATTAACTTTGCAAAGAATCGATCAACGCTGCGTTGTTGATTACCAAAAACTACAATGCACCGATAAATATTCCGAGTTCTTTGTTGCAGACTTCGTCGAGACTTCGTATGTCTTTCAATTCCCAAAATCAATCGATATTTTTTCAAGTAAAAAGGAATATCCAGTACCTTTACATTTAATGAAAACCCACCATTATCGGGATTGTATTTATTATCATACTAACCAGAATAGAAAGCTTTCTGAAATAACTCAGTTGACAAAATACAACGATCAAGGAGAAATCAAGTTTTGTTTACCTTATGTCTGGTGTCCATGTGTTGATAGGAAATTTAACAAAGTCCATCCAATCTCGTTTAAGGAATTTTGCGTTCTGCCGTATTTTTCCAAGCTTAAAATTTTCAAAACTGATCATGTTTGGCGACCTTCTTTTATCTTTGAGAGATTTGAAATTAAATGTTGTTGTTTTTCACCGGATGGATCTTTTTTTGCTGCTTTCGCTGTTGGTTACCACGTCAACATTCATATTTGGATTATTGAACGTTGTACTATTATTCAAACTGTACCAATGCAACTGAAGGATGCAGAAGGATGTTGGTGGTCAGATGGTTTACTGTGGATATGGGATGGTTCTGATCAACTTATGAAGATATCAACTTCGTCTGAAAATTTTGTAGATTCTACTCAAGCAAAGCATGTTAACATTGGATTTAAACCTAAGAAAATCTTAACATTTGGTGATGTCTTAGTTTGTATTGACAAAGAAAAGTTTGTTCAAGTTGTTAAAATTACCAAAGGTGAGATACAATACAACAAAAAACTTCCTGTTTATAGTTCAAAATTTAAAGCAGCGGCTGTATCACCTGATAATTCTGTTATTTTAACTGTAAACCAAACAGAATGCACATTATGGATATGGAGAAATAACGACAATGAACTTTACTTGGAACCTTGGCTTACTGCAGAAATACCTATAACAGCTCTCATTGAAACATTTGTTCGGAAACAGATAACTGTAAATGATCTAGAGTTAAACTGCTGTATAAGTGATAGTAAACAAGCAGTCATAAGACTTTGCAAAGGCAACGAAGGTATGGGCATTTATGTAATTAATGCTCACGAGAATGGTGATGTGAATGCGATTAGACATGATGTTGAATATGGTTTGCAGTCCAACCTAATCATACACAAATCTTATTGCATTGGAGTGTTTGTTGGGTCATTGTTTGCTGTAGATTTAAAGAGTGGTGAAATGTGCGCTGAATTTAAAGAACATTATTACAAGTCTAATATAACTATGCATTCCAATACAGGAACTTTAGCTATAGTTGACAGTTTACATTGCAGAATTCAGTTTTTGAAACTTAATGTTCTTGAATAAATACGTCAACTCAAACTTTAATAGTAAATTCAAAAACCTTTTGAGAAAATTGCACATAGATGTTAATGGTCGTAAGAATGAATGCTTGTTTCCACCTACTACAGTTTTGTAATGAAATATACTTATTCTACCAGGCAATCTTTAAGAAATCATCTATATTACCAAAAATAAATTTGGACCAATTTTGCAAAAGATCTTTTAAATTAATTGGTACTATTTCTTGGAATGTCTTACCTCCTGCTATTAAAGAATGTAAAATATTATCTATGTTTTGCAATAATCTGAAACGATGTATAATTGCTTTTTATAACACGAATGACTTGTATTTAAAAAGAGCGCTTCTAAACTAATTGATCATGAATATTTATTTATGATCCTTTCTTAGATTTTACTTGTAATCTTTATAAATAAATTGTCATTTAAACAGGGCATCCTCTAGATTAGACTACTACTGTAAGATGCTTTGTCAAACTTATTATTATGTATTGTATCTCTGAACAAATTTCATGTTGATGATTTACTTTTTAATAAAAATGTATGGTTAGATAATTTGGTTATTTTTATTTAACAAATAGATAACATTTAACAGTTGTCTATAAAGTTATAGATACACGGGTATGGCGTCATTGTGATAAAAACTGAGTGGCCACGTGCCGCCGGGCAAATCAATGTTTGAAAACAGGATTTTTTCTTTTCTTTTTGCTCAAATACGTCTAATGCTTCAACTAGGCATTCTTAATTTCTTTATTTGCCCATTCAGGGATACATTCAGGTAAATATTCAAATAAATTCTCCGTTCGTTTGTCATTTAAATACTAGGAATTTTCTGTGACCTCAAATCCGTCATCTGTCCTGTTATAGATCATAGCTCTCGACCAATAAAATTGCTCAAATTCTTCTGGTTATTATATAATATTATATACTAAATGCTCACTACATAGAAATGAAAGAATGTCGACAACTCATTCATTGTGAGTCATTTGACAATAAGGTGTTGTTGTAGATGAAGATTATTTTGTTTAAATTATAGGGTGAATTTCTTTAAACATTCTTTCAAAAACTGTAAATAAAATTTACCTTACGCATGTTAATATCGTGGAAACAAGTTTTGAATGATGTTATAAATTCACATTTATAAAACACCATCATGATGTCATGTCATGTCATTGGGTTTTATGGTCATTAGTTGAAAAATGCGAGAGATCACTTTTGTACGTTTATTATGTACTAATAACCTTAAAGAAACAAAATGTTATATGCTGTCAACTATTCCCGTATGTAAAAACATCATTATGACGTCATGTCAATAACTGTGATGAATATCAATAAAACTTTTATGATTTTGACATAAGTTCTTTTGAATTGAGGAATTAAATTAATTTGAATAATATTTTCTTGATTAAAAAATTGGAGAATGTTAATTCTCACTTTCAGTCTTCAATGGTTAAAATAAAATTTATTGTCATGATGTTGGGGTTGATACAACGTTAAATGTACAGTTTCAACTTGTGACAATTGTAAACAAAACAATAAACATTTTACTTATTATAAATATTAAAGCTCAACAAAGTATATTTAAAAGAGCCATTCAATACAAAAATGACGTATAAAAAGAAATATTTATTTAATAGCGTAACGTTTCGTCTTGGTTCTCAAGACATCATCAGACAGTATTGAATTACAAGTATAAAGGGATTTATATATATAATAGCTATTTACATAATATTAAATTATATGGTGGGATGAAAAATGTGAAAGTAAAAATGGGATAAGATGTTATAAAGTGGGATAAGTGGAAATCACGAAAGAAACAAAAACACACACAATCACAAAGTATACAGACATGGAGTTTTCTTGTGAATTCCACTTATCCTTGGGCTTTAATATTTATAATAAGAATTTGCTTTCCATCACGTATATCCCTGGTCACTATTCTGAAGAACGATTTTACTAATAATCTTAAAGATCCTTGTGCTTTAAACACTCCACAGATTTTTCTAGTTCTAAGTTTGGGGTATCTTATGAAAGAACAGCTACGTATAGCCAACATTTTGTTGTCTTTTACTGATTAGTAAACAACTTAAGTAAACATTGGAGTTTTCCAAAATAAACATGTTTCAACATCTCGTGATGTCATCTTCAATATTAGTGACAATATTATGTATATGACAACATATATGATAGTAATGTGATACAGTAGTAATTTATTTAAATATAGGTAAATTATATACAGTAAAATATTGACATAAATTAGTGGTGATTGTGTTTACAAGGGATTCTTTAATTCAAAATTTTAAATTCTTAAGTTTTTAGATTTTTCTTACTGTAAAAAAGTGAGACAAAAGAATCTATGCTTGATAACTAAGGATAGAGGAATAAATTTAGGGGAAGGAGGTCAATCTGCCCCTTCCTTATTCCCTAGAGCCATCATTGTATATTGAATAATCATGTTACATTAAGGTTCAACTTAGCAAAATTTGAGGTTTATGCTGTGTTTGCACTATATACAGAATTTGCTCATCACGACATCTTCAATTGTTTTAAAGCTGTAACAGTTGGAGGAAATGCTTATTAAGTTAGTAGATTTAGTTAATTTAATTTTGTTTTTGACATTGAACGATATCAATGATTTTAATACATGAAAATTCAACCTGTAACGATAGCATTTCGGTATAGTGTAAATGGAGCCTTATTATAAATGCAGAACTTTACACGTGCAAAGACAAAAGAAAATAATGTAAAATTCCTCATTATCATTTGTTTTAAAAACATTCAGCTCATGCAAAGTTCGATGTTTGAAACGGACGTAAAAGATTTAATGCAAAGTATTTCTTTTGTTCAAAGATATTAAAGGATTAATTATTGTATCTTTGAAAGGTGACATGAGGTATCATTATTTAGAACATGGACAAAGCCATTCGGCCAATCAGCATTCTGTAGTTTGTTGTTCTATACCTCATAGTTCCTACAAATAATTAATTGGTATGAGCTTCTTTAAGGCTATAAGAAAATCCACAGATGGAGGGAAAACAATGGAATACAACAGCTCATTAGTATTCTTTAAATCTCGTTAGTATTCCCTATATAGAGAATACTAATTTGGATATTGTTTTCTGTTTTTCATTTCTTTATAAGTATTCTCTAAATAGAAAATACTAATGACTGTAGTAACCCTACAGTGCATATCCGAATATCTAACAAACAGATAAAATCTAAGGCGTTTATAACATATTATTGTGAAGTAAACAGATTCATATTGCTCACAAATTTAAAAAGGAAATAACTCTTACAAACAAATCAGAAAAATTTAATATTGCACTCAAAAATAATAACAAATACCGGTACTCTATCACTTAAAATAAAACGACATACGTGTTTCGCCATGTCCAAAACCAAAAAAGTCTTTGTGTCTTTTGTATTTACAGTGCAGCCACATTTTTGTTTCTCCTCGTCTACCTTCGCTTTCTTTGGACTTAAATTGTTGACTGCAGAAGGAGGTTGAAGTGCGTTTGCAATCTCACATTCTAGCAAGTCCAACTCACTAAGCTCACGCATGTCTTTAAGTGCACAGATTAAAATATACGACGTCAATTCGTATATTATATCTTTTCATTTTTGAAATTTAATTACTTTTCTTACACTGAAACAATATTTACTGACTGATAACCACTTAATTGAAAACAAGACATCTTAGGTCCCGTCCACACGTATCCGAATTCGTTCGTATCCGCAAATATTTTGTTGCGGTTACGCTTATCGTCCACACGTATCCAGCGAAAACTCCAGTGCTTTTTTTAAAGAATTTTCAATTTGGGGGCAAAAAAGGAAAAATTGCACAACAAAAAATGTGGCCTTGAGGTTTAGCAAATGACAAAATTCTAAAGAGAAATTTTTTAAAACTTTATTTTTTAACTTTAGCTTTGCTTCTTTATATCCGTAGATTTAGGAACCACAAAAAAATTACTTGTCAACTTTTGAAACTTAATTTTGCTTTTATTACTTTTATCAGAAACATTCTTTCTCTTCTCTCCAGTTTGTATAGTCTCAATAAAATGGCATTCCATATTCATAGACATAGCCTAAGTTTGCAGGACGTATTTAATCAACAATCCTACACCAAATAGGCACGGTTCCTTTCAATGCCAGAAATAAGTCCTTAAACGTTTTCGCTATTCTATATTCTAAAACGACACTTAATAAAAGGTTCAATTCATCATCTGTCCATATAAAAGCTTCATTCTTACCTTTGATGAATTAGAAGCAGCAGTTTTTGTCGGATAATTTAACATTTTATAGCCAGCTCATTATTCGTAAAAGCGCATGCTCTGTAATCAACAAGTGGGTATTTGTATCGTTTTCGTAACTACGTGTGGATACACAAAAACACATCAAATTTGCATACATGTGGACGCGTAAAGTCTTGAATCCAGAACAAAATGTTTACAGCTACGTGTGGACACACAAAAACACATCAAATTTACATACATGTGGACGCGTAAAGTCTTGAATCTAGAACAAAATGTTTACATCTACGTGTGGACACACAAAAACACATCAAATTTACATACATGTGGACGCGTAAAGTTTTGAATCTAGAACAAAATGTTTACAGCTACGTGTGGACACACAAAAACACATCAAATTTACATACATGTGGACGCGTAAAGTCTTGAATCTAGAACAAAATGTTTACATCTACGTGTGGACACACAAAAACACATCAAATTTACATACATGTGGACGCGTAAAGTCTTGAATCCAGAACAAAATGTTTACAGCTACGTGTGGACACACAAAACACATCAAATTTACATACATGTGGACGCGTAAAGTCTTGAATCCAGAACAAAATGTTTACAGCTACGTGTGGACACACAAAAACACATCAAATTTGCGTACATGTGGACGCGTAAAGTTTTGAATCCAGAACAAAATGTTTACATCTACGTGTGGACACACAAAAACACATCAAATTTGCATACGTGTGGATGCGTAAAGTTTTGAATCTAGAACAAAATGTTTACAGCTACGTGTGGACACACAAAAACACATCAAATTTACATACATGTGGACGCGTAAAGTCTTGAATCCAGAACAAAATGTTTACATCTACGTGTGGACACACAAAAACACATCAAATTTACATACGTGTGGACACGTAAAGTTTTGAATCCAGAACATAATGTTTACAGCTACGTGTGGACACACAAAAACACATCAAATTTACATACATGTGGACGCGTAAAGTCTTGAATCCAGAACAAAATGTTTACAGCTACGTGTGGACACACAAAAACACATCAAATTTACATACATGTGGACGCGTAAAGTTTTGAATCCAGAACAAAATGTTTACAGCTACGTGTGGACACACAAAAACACATCAAATTTACATACATGTTGACGCGTAAAGTTTTGAATCCAAAACAAAATGTTTGCGGATACAAATGAATCCGGATACGTGTAGACGGGACTAAAAAACTCTGACTGCGCCGTCGTGAATTTCTATCTAATGCTCGGACTCTTAATCCCATAGAACACACGTAATCCTGCTCTAACCTTTACTTAATTTCAGAAGCGTGAAAGTGTTTAAATTTGTATGTGTTTACTTTAACCATAGAATAGAAAATGAACAGAAGGATAATTTAGTGTCGGAGCCTTTGAAGTCAGTGTCCTCGCGCATGTCTCATTGCGCATGCTAGAAATTCGACGGCCGCCATTACTCTGACAACTACTGGCTAAAGAATTTGTATATAATTGTATTGTGCGAACCTTAATTTACACATTGTGAAGGTTTACTTTTGAAATCTGCGTTCTAATTATCAGAACTTTAAAATACAATGTGAATACTGTCCATTTGACTTTAAAAGCGCGATTCTCTTACCCAAATATTCCACTTGACGGTATAATTTTTAGTAGTTAGCAACCGCAGTCCGCAGTCGTAGCCAAAGTAATGGTGGATCTGACGTAAGCGCATAAAAAATCTGGGACACATCGTGCCCCTGAGTTGGCCTTCTGTATATTTCCTATTCTGTGCTTTGACGTAAGTCAGGTCCATTTAACTTTGTAAAGATGAAATGTTAAGTAATGTGTATTTACTGGCGAAGTAAGAAATTTATGGAAGAAATCAACAGGTGTGGTTTTAATCTTTGTAATGTGAATTGTTTAACTGTTCTCCACTAAAAGGTTAAATTTAAAGTGGTAAATATGTTCTGAAAGGACGGTCCCTGATATCTGTACTGTAAGGGTTAAATATGGATGTTACACCATAAATGTATAATATAAAGTTATTAAAATAACATTTCATAACGTCATTTGTATGTGTGAACATTTACATTGAGGTATGAAAACCAGGGGCGGATCTAGACCGATGCAACCGATGCGAATGCATCGGTCAAAATATTTAGATATTAAAATCTGCGAGTTTGCATTTTAATGAAATAAATAGCAAATATTATTTTCGAATTATTTAAAACGCACATTTGACAGTGATATATTGTTTAGTTAACTTATAGATTTAGCAGTTTTAAGCTAAAATTTGTTCTAGAAATAACATTTGTGTTCTCCGACAATTTGTCGTATTCCATGACACAAATAGCGAAAGAAAAGTCGATAAAATCTAGCGAAATTTTGTCGTGAATACATAATTAGTAAGTAATTTAATAGTATTCTGCCAGCACGTCACGGTAGATGGAAGAGGCATCGCTACGTCACAGTAGATTTGCGATGCATCGGTCGATGCATCGGTCCCGAGTCCTTTTCCGCGTGAAATCTACTGTGACATCAGCAAAACCATTGTTTTAGGGCCTCACGTCACGGTAGATTTTGCCGCTGAGCGATGCATTTTCCATAATTTTGTGATTGTGGGCACATCGATGCATTCAACTTTGAACTTCAAAGTTGAATGCATTGTTATTTGATCACTTGATATAACTCGCAATCATCGATCGAAGTCATGGCTGTCGAGAATATCAAACACGATCTGTGTACTCTGCTTCGAGAAGAGAAGTCATTTGATATTAATGGAGTGCGTCGAACCTATGAAACGAGAGCTGCTACTTTTATTTCAAAATCCTCTCCTTGGAATCCCTTTCAAAGGGTAAAATGGGAGAGATATGTCAAGTGAAATGTTAATACCTAAGCACTTGACAGCTCATTGGCAAAGTGGAGAACTAAGAGCTTTAAAGTAAGTAAATTTACCTTTATGCTTGCATGTTTTAAATGTAAATAGTGTACTCATTTCAGACTCAGAGTGTAGTCGTGTAGATAACGACGAATAATCATCATAAAATATACACGATGTCATATTACTTATGCAGCACTTATACTTGTATTCATATGTAATATAATACAAACTGTAATATGCAGGGGTAGGTGCGATTTTAGTTGCATTTTAGTTTATGTATTGTATGGATTACATTAAAAATGTAATGACTGTATTCCTTCTTCCAATATACTTATGACTTCAGTAGAAGCTAACATTTTCTTTTCCAAATAACCCTGTCAGACATTTAAGTTTTGAATTCTTCTGATTTCTAATTTTTAGCCACACAATGAGGATTTTCTTAACTCTGCTATATTTAGAAGTAGAGGTGATGGTAATTGTCTGTACAGAGCCTGCTCAAAATTACTTTGTGGCAAGGAAGACCTATGTCATTTGCTGAGAGACTTGACAAACATTGAGCTATTCAATCACCAGGAGTATTATGCTAACCACCCTTACTTAAAAGATAAGTTGCATTTTTTAAGTCAGAAAATACTGCTTTTTCTGCATCAGTATCAGATGTGGCTTTAGGCAATGGCTATGATAGGAAAAATCCAAGCACAAAGGTAATAGTAGTTATGGAGGAAGCTCTAAATAATGCATGCAATGGTACTTATTCTTCACTTATGTGTACATTTGGTTTGTCTTCTGTCACTGGAATGACTATAATTTCAGTTTATCCCGAAAAGTTGGACCAGGAGACCAAATATTCACAATTTCTAAATGGTAAAATTCTTCCACGGCAAGCACACCAACATATTTCAAGTCAACTTGTTCAGCCTGCTAAGTTAATTTTAATGTGGACAACTACTGGTGCTTATTCTCTTCCAGAATTAGATATAGAATTTCAACCCAATCATTTTGTACCACTAATTGAATTTAATCAAACTAATAACTCAAGAGTTAATAATAAAAAAAAAATTACTGACCACTTTAAAGTTGATGTCTTACAGAAAAATAAAAGTGGACTTGAGCAACAAATAGACACAACTTTGGTAGCACCTGCAAAATCCTCACCAAGGGAAGACTCAGATGGTAGCAGCTATGATTGCTTGAAGACTTCCTTAAAACGTGGGTTAAATTAGTGATTGTTCATGTGCAAATATATTTTAACTATAGGTAAGCATGCTTTTCTAAGAACATAAGTAAAGCATACAATGCAATATAAAGTATTCGTTGTGGGATGGAGGATATTTTTTGTACATGTGAATAAATCCTTCCTTCTAAACATGAGATCGTCAAATTGGCAACAAGCTTTCACTCAAATGCACCAAAAACAATGACCTATGATATATGACCTTGTATATTAACGCATTCAGGTTTTATTATTTTGAATGTAGTCGTATACCTACATCTTAGTAATGTTTTATTTAGGACCTCTTTCATGCGACTTTGAAGATGGAAAAGTATCAAATGCTTCTTGTCCCTTGTCAAAATCTGTAAAAACTGATATGACAGATGTTGATCCCTTGGATATTGGACATTTTGTATCTGTGGCGGCCCTAGATGACGACACAAAGCTAAGACTTATAACAAATCACTGGAAGCCTCCCCCTTCTTTCAATTTTCCTTTTTCTGAGAATGATAAATCTTCAAGAAAATTTTGTGCTGGCTGGCTAGATCGTTGGTCCTGGTTGTGCTACTCTAAATTATTTGATGGAGCCTTTTGTTATTATTGCGTTTTGTTCGGTCATCAAACAGGACATAATGGTTCAAAGCTTAGTAAATTATTTAAGGAACCCTTAAGAAACTGGCAAAGTACGGCAACAAAATTTTACCAGCATGACAAATATTCCCTAATTCACCGTGACTCCAAGTTACGTTTGTCGCAGTTCCGATCATCTTAGAAGTGCCCGCATTCAATACAATCGTGACGTTTTAGGCTCTATTATTAAAACTATTATACTGGCAGGCAGACAGAATCTTCCCTTACGAGGCCACCGTGACGACTCAAAGTATTTTCTATCTTCTAATCCTGGGAACTTTCAAGCCTTTTTGAATTTTAGAGTAGACGCGGGTGACGCGAAACTAGAAAAACATTTTGAAAATGCAAGTAAGAATGTAACTTATCGTTCGAAGACAATTCAAAACAAGCTGATAAAGATCTGCAAGGAACAAGTCAAAGAAAAGATTGTTTCTGACATCAATTCTAGTGAATGCCCAATTTACTCAGTCCTTGGTGATGAGGCAACAGACTGCAGCAGTATCGAGCAGATGCCAATTGTTGTAAGGTATGTTGACTCAAAGCAAGAAATTAATGAACGATTTATTAAATTTGTTGAGTGTGAAGGAATGACTGGCGAAGCGCTAGCGAAGAATATCAAAGATACTTTAAACGAAGTTGGGCTACTACTTTCCAACTGTCGTCGTCAGTGCTATGATGGTGCCAGTGCAATGTCAAGCAAATCAAAGGGAGTTGCTGGTCGTATTTTAAAGAAAAATCCAAAAGCTTTGTATATCCATTGCGCTAGTCATCGATTGAACCTTGTTGTTGCTAAAGCATGTGGTGAGCAAACTGTCAAAAACATGTTGGGGCATGCTCAAAAGATCTTCAGTTTCTTCAGCCCATCCCCCCTACGAATGCAGTGCTTGAGGCAGAATATGGAAAAGTCTGGGTTACGTCGTAAAAAACTAGGAGCTCCATCCACATCGCGTTGGGTTGAACGGATACGTACACTTGATGGATTTGTGGAAGCATTTGTACCTGTTTGTCAAAGTTTAGAGTACATGAAGCTCAATATGAATAAAGATTTTGATAATTCAAGTAGGGACGCAGAGGGATATCTTCGTTCCATAAAATCTTTCGAATTTATTGTTAATCTTGTGATTACGTCAAATGTTCTGCATCACACAATGTTGTTGACTGTCCAACTGCAGCAAAGGATGATCGATATCGCTGAATCAATTAAACATATAAATCTTTTGAAGTCACAATAAAAAATTTTACGCAGGTCGGCTGATACAATTCATGACCAATACTACGAAGAAGCAGTGGATTTAGCAAACAGAGTAAACGTTGATGAAAAAATTCCTCGACTTGCAATGTTCAGACAACTCGTGAAAACTATCCTGCACATACAGCACGTGAATACTACCGCATGAAACTAACCATCCCTCTTCTTGATCACTTGATTGAACAGATGGAATTTCGGTTTTCTTCAGAGGTGTGCGATATTTGTCGTGGATTCTATATTATACCTAGTATTTTTCTCAATTGCAAGGACGTTAATTGGAAGGAAGAGTTTATGAAGTTTGCTGTTGCATATAAAGAGGATATGCCACACTTTCGGAAAATACATGCTGAATTAGGATTGTGGGAAACAAATTGGAAAGGGGGCTTTGAGAAAGTTAAGTACGATTCAATTGCCGACACGCTTCGAACTTGTAACAAACTTGCGTTTCCAAATATATTTACAGCGCTTAAGATACTCGTTGTTGTACCAGTCACTACATGTGAGTGTGAAAGATCCGTTTCTGCCCTTCGTCGAATGAAAACTTGGTTACGTAGCACAATGATCAACGAAAGGTTAAATGGATTAGCCCAAATGCATATTAATGATGATATTAAGTGTGATGTCGAAGAAGTGATTAATACCTTTGCTAGACAAAACCCAACGAGGATGCAATTTCTTGATATCCTGGAGGAGAAAGAAACAGATGCTTGACGATGAGCTCCATGAGAAGTTCTTAATGCTGATAACCAACCTACATTTTCTTTGAGAGTTATCTTGTTTTCAGGCGTTATTGAGAGGACGAAGACCACGTTTAAACATTGATTTTCTTAAACATTTCATCTTTGCTGTGGTTGGAAGAAGACGATCTTTCAACATTGCTTTTATAATTGTTGTCATCTTTGCTGCCGTTAGAAGAAGACCATCTTTGAACATTGCTTTTATTAAACTTTTCATCTTTTTTACCGTTGGAAGAAGACCACCTTTGAACATTGCTTTTATTATTGCTGTTATCTTACAAAAGACGGCTCATGTTATTTTTTCGATAAAATTTACGCTTAAGATTTTTCTGTCACTTTTCCCAAATCGCTGGAAAATGCTTTTCGGATAGTGAAAATTCAAAAAAATTCTGGGGGAGCATGTCCCCAGACCCCCCTAGCGGGGGCTCGCGCCTTCGGCGCTCGCAATGCATCGGTCAGCTAAGGAGCTGGATCCGCGCCTGCTAGAAATTCGACGGCCGCCGTTACTCTGGCAAGTACTGGCTAAGGTATTTGTATATAATTGTGTTGTGCAAACATTAATTTACACATTGTGAAGGTTTACTTTTGAAATCTGCGTTCTAATTATCAGAACTTCAAAATGCAATGCAAATACTGTCCATTTGTTTTTAAAAGCGCGATTCTCTTACCTAAATATTCCATTTGACGGTATAATTTATAGTAGTTAGTAACAGCAGTCCGCAGTCGTAGCCAAAGTAATGGCAGATCTGACGTAAGCGCATAAATAATCTGGGACACACTTCACCACTGAGTTGGCCTTCTGTTCATTTCCTATTCTGTGCTTTAACGTAAATAAGGTCCATTTAACTTTGTAGAGATGTAATGTAAGTACTGTGTATTTACTGACGAAGTAAGAAATTATGGAAGAAATCAACAGGTCTGGTTATAATCTTTGTAATGTGAATGGTTTTACTATTCGCCACTAAAAGGTTAAATTTAAAGTGGTAAATATGTTCAGAAAGGACGGTCCATGATACATGTACTGTAAGGGTTAAATATGGAGGTTACACCATAAATGGATAATATAAAGTTATTAAAAGAACATTGTATAGCGTCATTTGTTTGTGTGAACATTTACATTGAGGTATGGAAAATGACTACATTCTATTAAGATGAAAAGTGGAGAATGAAAATACATGATCCAGGTTTTATAGAACTTAAGTGAGTTCAATTTAGTTTGCATTAATATGAGGTTATTATGAAGGATCACGGTGGTCAATTTTTACAATTTAAATACAAACAAAAGAAATCCTCTTTAAACTAGGGTTTTGTGACCAAATCTTTCAATCTGTAGTTGTCAATATAAGAAGAGCACGTCTTGACCTTATTCAACGCGTTTAAATAAAAAATATCGTTAGAATCTTACGATTTCTTTTGCGTTTTAATGTCGTTATGCAAAAGTAACGATGCATGATGTTGTAGGGTAGGTTAGAATTCATTAGACCTTAATGAATTTAAAAACTAGACTTTAATTTTGACCAAATCTTTATTGAATCTTGCAATCATATCTTGATAAGTTAAGGTTCTGAGACTGGTTTAAGGGCGTTCTGATTGACGTCACCAACATCTTCTAGCCCAAAATTATAATATTAGCGTTATTTAATAGGCTAAATATGTTTAATTAATAAATAATTGGCGTAATATCGCTGAATAATGGTCAATTGTTACTAGCATTTCATATATATTAATGTAGGGAGAGCATAGTTTTTTTAGCATAGTTTTTTTAAAAATTAGATTTGATAGATATCCGGTAATTTGTTCAAGTACAAACAATGAATTCTAACCCTATAGAGGCCGTTCTTGCTCACAGGCAACAATCACCAAACGAGATGTGTAAGAACTTTTGAAAAGACACGGCTCTCAGAGGGTTAAACAATCATGTTGAACAAATCCATATAATTACATGCTTAACACTATTTATAAAGATACTATTCACTTCAAGCCACATATAAACCACGAGGCGTCATGGAAAGCAGTTGTTGTTCATATGAGTTAGAACAAGACTTTACAAATAAACAACAAGTATAAAGATTTGAGATTGTGCCGAGCAAGATAAAGTTGTTGCCTTCAAATTTCCTCGAAGACAAGTTACCGAAATACGTCTCATTTGATTGCTGATATATTTAAAGTTTTAAACGTGTTGATAAAAAGTCAAGACCGCCAATATCTGAATGCTACTGAACAAGGACATAGCGGACATATTTAAGCATTTGAAAGCCACGGTGTACAGATATATACTATCAGTATTACGTCTTAAATGTTGATAGCAGCAGCAAAAAGAAATTTGGAAGAGGAAAATCCTTGTTTCAAAATCATTAATGAAAATAGATCCTACTGCTGGAAACTACAAATGTAAGTGACTAAACTGACGATAAATGATAATTTGTTTTTGAATTTATTTCTATTGTTCTTGTGAAACTCTCAATGGTTTTTATTGATGCTACGATTTCAGGTTTGTTTCTTCAACATCACATTAGTTATAACTGAATATATGCAATGAATATAAATACACTAAATTTGCCATCTGTCTCCAATGCAGTATGTGGATGAGTGCATAGAAATGCAGTTTTCATAGATTAAGGTGTAGACTTGCAATGAACGAGAACCGTAATTGTTTTTTAGTCAATTTTCTACGACTCTCTACTATATTTTTAGTAGTAGAACCTCGGGGAAAACAGAACGCCCTTAAATTCTCTCCTAACATTAACTTAGCAGTATATGAAATCAAGATTCAATTAATATTTGGACGAAATTAAAGTCTAGTTTATAAATTCATTATCGTCTCACGAATCTTAACCTACAACATGCATCTTTGCTTTGCATACCGACATTAAAACGCAAAAAATCTGTAGAGTCTGATGAATTTTTTTATTTTAATACGTTGAAGGATAATTACTTATTGTCTTTGTGAAAGGTGAAAAGCTCGTAAGGAGCCAATCACAATAAAAAAATTATTCATGACAAAAATTAAACAAATGTTAAAAACGAAAACTAGTCATTTAAACGTTGTAGAAAGTAATGTGAATTCTGTCTCTTTACTGACGAAGTACTGAAGTATGAGTTGCATGGAATAATCAAGTAGTCTTAATGGTAGGCCTCGTAATATGAAAGCTTTCAATGTAAAATGCTTTGATAACGATGTAAAGCCTTTGATCGTTTGAAACTTGTTACATCTTTCAAACTTAACCGACTAAAGCTGTTCGTGCAATGTAGGTGAATGTTCTACCATTTGGATAGTCAAGCAGAAAACATATAACAATTTGCTCATTCTCGAAATATATGATTAAGAATTTTAAAACGCAAACTAACGTCATATGTAGAGTTCTTTATCATGAAATGTCGTACATATGTTTCATACTTTCTTATATTGTAGATCCCACATGGATAGAGTTGTGAAAATCCCTTTACCACCTGTGTCATTCACTTCAATTACTCTTACTAGATTGTCATTAATCATGTGTCATGGTGATTCATGGCCAAGAATGCTCGTTTGTAGTTTGGATTCTTTGTTGATGTCAGTTGTTTGTTCATATAATGATGATGGGCCCCATTGTTATATGAGCCCACCTAAAGGTGAGCAGCTGACATTCATAGGAGATCAAATCTACACTAAGCATTCTTTGAGTGATGATATAACTGGGGTATTGAAGTGATCCCTTTTCCTTCGCTTGAAGTTACTATAAGAGTGCATCGAAAACAGTAATCTATCGAATTGGGTTTCATAATACCAGTAGCCCCTTAACTGGTTACCTCGATTACTTTGTGTATGGAATGGTATAAACGTATAGAATGGACATTGCATAACGGTATTTGTACGTGTGAATATTAATATTGAAATGGTTGGAATATAATCTACGAAGATGGAAAACAAGCGAGTAGAAAAACATGATCTATGTCTTGTGGTTTGTAAGTTGAGTAGATGAGCTTTAAAATTAACTTATAGCTATGAGTAACTGCATGAGATATTCATAAAGGATCCTGATGGTCTATTTTTATAATTTGTACCATAATCATGAAAAACACCCATATTTGTTAAAAAATGTCACACAAAGATGTCAATTGCTGTAAGAAAATAGCTGTCTTTCACTCGCTACTTTTTACTAATTTTAATAAACAAAATTGCAATGCTGCAAGTAGGGTTTATTGAATTTTTAACATAAAAATGTTACGATATACACGTTACGATATATACGTAAAAACTGCGCTGTGAAAAAAGTGGAAGAGACCTAGTAAGACGTTTGGATAAGACGGACCGGGACAATGCAGTTCTTTTCAAAATATATAATTTCTGATTTTATTCATTCATTATGCTGACATTTATAATGTGTTTTTTTATAGAGTAGCTACGTCTGTAGGCGTAATAACTAGACATTGAATGAACGATCAAATTGGACAGAAGCACGAAGAAACAAGCGTCCTTTTTGAAAGATTCCCACTTGCGACTTTCGTTATGCATACTATTAATCAGTATAACGCATTTTTAAATTCAACCGTTAAAAATTTCCGTAAAACTAAATTTTCACAATTGTCAAATTTTCGGACAAAACACACGAGTGAAAGCCAGCTATTAATGAAGGTCTTAATAAAGCAACATAGAAATTTTGATCGAATGAAATCTAGTAGACATCAAAAATAATTTGTATACAAGTCACGACGTCACTTTGGTCATTTCATTTTTTATTGTTTGTTGGTAGGTGAATGATCAGGTCAAACGTACTGAATGAATTTTTCATATGATTTATGTATGAGCTGCTATTAGTTTTTATTTTTCGTCTATTCATTAAAATTTTTGTTAACACTCTGCACTCTTTCATTTTTTGTTCTCTACTAAAGTTTTCGTTTCTTTAATTCAAACACAAAATATTTGCGGTGTCAATAAATAGGGTAGTCAGCCAACTTTTTGATCGCTTTGCAAATTTAAGATACAAACGACAAAGCTACCATCTGACTACGCTGCATGT
Organism: Xenia sp. Carnegie-2017; assembly: GCF_021976095.1. Taxonomy (NCBI): domain Eukaryota; kingdom Metazoa; phylum Cnidaria; class Anthozoa; order Malacalcyonacea; family Xeniidae; genus Xenia; species Xenia sp. Carnegie-2017. Next base: position 3,425,705 of record NW_025813487.1, on the reverse strand, counting down.
TGAAGTAGATCATCGGGATCATTGAAAACAACAAAAATATGAAACATCTTAAAACAGCAAAAATTTTAGAAAATTTTTTAAAATTTTGATCTTTTTATTTATCCGGTTTTTTACCGGATCCACCGGTTTTCCCTCCCATTTCGTTTTGGTTTGGAAAAAAAAACAGTGTCCACATTTGGGGCCAAGCGAAGTCATTTGTCATAACATTATTTATTGTAGCTATCATGAATATTCACATTTATTTTTATTTCTTGGCCTTTGGGTATAATTCCCAAAACACTGCGCTTAATAAATATTAATGGCATATATTTTGAAAAAAAATATGTACGCAGGTTGTCTCCTCAGTCAGATCTTCTAAGACAATTTTTTTAATCTTCTGCATCAACCAACTCAACGAGAAAATAAAGATGATTTGGAATACCTGATACAGTATGGAAGTGTGATTTTGCGTATTTAGTTTGATTTGCAATTTAGTATTTACACCAAAATTAGTTTTCAGCAAATATTTTAATTATGTATTTCCAAACTAGTGTGAAATCATATATTTATTGTGCAACTGTGACGATGTTAGCAAGTCACGTGTCATGTATTATTAACCAGAGCCTTTAACCAGTGGCTGTGAGTAGTGTGACAATCCCCAGCCTTTCATGAAGATTTCAAATTGTTTATCAACTGGATAGGAGATTTATTCTTCGAATAATAGTTATCCAACCTTTTTTTCATTCAGCCCCTGGTGAATTGTGAAATTGTTTGCTTAAAGATCATATTTAATTAAGAATTGATCATATGAAGCTCAGTTGATATTCATGTGAATGTTGGTTTGAGATCAATTAATCCTTTTATGTTGTTGTATCCTAATCACCTATGATGAATTCCTGTAATGATGTTTTAATCTCATGACGTCATTGACACGGTATGATTGCGTGACTAGTAGAAATGTAAAATTATTGTGAAAGACAAGCTGTTAGCAATCTAGTATTTCCACCAAATATAGTTTTCAGTTAAAAATTTTGATGATGGCATTTCTAAATTTTTGTGAAATCTTATTTATGACGCAAATGTGACGATGTTAGCAAGTCACGTGACATGTATTATTAGCCAGAGACTTTGAACAGTGACTGTGGGGAGTGTGACAATCCCTTTCTTTTGATTAAAATGTGAAAAATTTGATCAAGATAAAAAGAGATTTATCCTATTGATAAGAGTTATCCGCCTTTCGTGCAAACGGCCCCTGGTGACTTGTGCAATTGTTTACATTAACATATAAGATCGTATTTAAGTAAGAATTTATCATATGAAGCTCAGTTGTTATTCATGTGATTTTTGGTGAGGTCAATTAATCCTTTTATGTTGTTGTATCTCAATTATCCATGATGAATTCTTATAATGACGTTATAATCTCATGAAATGGTATAAGTTTATAGGACAGAAAGAAAGACAAAAACTTAAAGAGAAATAGCTCTTGTCATTGTCTGTTTCCAATACCTTTAAATTTAGGACTTAGGAGTGTTAAAGTGTAAGAGCAACCTTTAAGATAATAGTCAAAACTCTTCTGCTTATTCTATAAATAAAACACTTCAAGAAATACATAAAAAAATTTGTAAATAGATTTACCACACGGTGACAGATGTCAATTTCCGCATCAGTGCAAGCTTTGATTACATTCATGTATAATTGCACTGTAAAGCTTTGAAAGCTGTCTTTAAAGAGAGCATTTAAAAAACTCTCTCATATGCATGTTTATGTGAACTTGCTCTAGAAATTACACCATTGCCTTTACTAATGATTTCTATTTCAAACTGAAAAATATTTTAGCTGTCTATATTTTTTCTTCTATTAACATTGTGATAATTAAACTTGTTTTTTTGACATTAAAAATTCTCTTTTCTTAAAATGTGTGTCCGAGAAGATGGTTTAAAGGTTTGATCCAACTTACAAGCTCAATATTAGTAACAAATATAACAATTTTCAAAATAACTAATTACATAGGCGTACGGAGGCTTCAATCTCTGGCTGGACGTGTGTTGTACTTACCCAAAATGTTACGTATTTAAGTAGTATTTCATGTAGAAATTTAAAACCACATGACAATTGGTCAAGTAAAGTTACATTCTTTCAATTCCGTGGCTAAAGATATTAAAGTGGTTTGTTTTTTAGTTGCAAACACCAAAGACACAAGATTGAGAAAATCCAAGGAGTCAGGGGTTGAACCCTTGGGCAACTTTAATTTCTTGAAAATCATCATTCACTGCATTTTGAGTACATTTTTAATAAAAAAAAAAATAAAAGTAAGAAAAAGTGAAAATGATCGATAAAGGCTTTTTGTACAAAGTGAAAATAACAAGAAAACACCTTTTCAAATCTCTATAATTTCCCTGCACAAAAACAACTATTTTAAGGGGGGGGAGTGTCACATATCTTCCCTAGCAGTCACATATCTTCCCTAGCAGATTTGAATCTGTCGAAGAACACGAACCAGGTGACTATGTGTTAGAAATCAATTGAGATTAATAATTTTTTGTCACAGCCTGCTGCCATTTACGTGTTTAATTTACTTTGGTTTATTGGAAAGGCGTAGCAAAGCGTATAATTGATATATGCGTTTGAAAAACTCAATCTGAAGTAAACAGCGACGTCATGTATTATTTCCTGAAACTGCTTATGTTCTAAAAATTTACATTTTTTGCAATGTTTGAAACAATAATGTTGTTCATTGTTACTAATAGAACTAATAATGTTTCTAATTAGTTCTCTTGTTAACACTTATTTTTCATAAAAAATAGCACTGACTTAAGAAACTCATTTTTGTTTTATTTTTTGGCATTCGTTTCTTATTTCATTTTATTTTGGAGGACCTCTAATAAGATAAATTAGCCCTTTGTTTCGCATGTTCAGAAGTTTGATTTTTACCGACAAATGAAAAAATCGTCTGAGCGTGAATACGGAAATGTTCAACCAACACCCGAGTGACATTTTTTAATTTTTTCATGTATGTACTTTAACGTCGTAAAATCATCTCAATATTTTAGTTGTGCAGACTGAAAGGATGCTGTTCAATTCATTGATCATTAAGTGTGTCGTTCAATAGGAAATTATCCAAATGATCGACAATGTCGTCTTTTTTCCCAAGCACCAGCAAGCGGGAAGATGAAGATACTATGGCTGAATTACAGGTCAGTTGTAATTACAGTCGTTGTAGCTAATACTGAGATGAATTGCTTTGTCGTAATGTTGTTATACCATATTTCCCCTTGGTGACATAACAAAGTTCTTAGCTTAAGCACAGAATATGTAATATACAGAAAAGACACTTGGCATCTTTACTTGTTAGGAATAAATTTAATCAATGAAAAACTTTGTCAAACATAATGTGCCAGGATTGTTACCATTGCACTTGACTGTATACAAGTAAGTTGTTTTTTTTTGATGTGTTAGGACACTTGGAGTCTTTAGTTGTAACAAATAGATTTAATCTCGGAAACATTGTCATTGCGTTGTCTCTAAGCCATTACAATTGGATAGCACAAAATAAAGTTGCTACAGAACATTTTATGTTACTTTCCTCCAAAATTTCTCCCAGAATAAGCTAGAAGATCCATACTTCAAAAAATTGGTCATTATTGCTATCCTTATCTATCCACAGTACTTACTCATATCCAATCCTCCAAGTTCCCATGTGTCTTTTCACCAGAATCCTTTATCCCTCCATATGTCTATGTAGGTCATGTATTCATCTTATATAAAGTTCTATATTTCATATTCTTTGTTTTTAGAAACTCATTGCTTATGGTCATATTGTTGGCGATACACCAGACTCCATTGAACCAGAGAGGCGTTTAATTGACAGAATTATTGAGACTATTTGTAGTTGCTTTACTGGTATAATTACTGATGTAAACGTTCAAATACAAATTATAAAGATATTTATAAAGAGTAATCTCCAACTATTAAAGTATTTAATGAGAGAAATGATGTATCTTTGAAGAATTTAGCGAGGGTAACGACATATGTTTCTTACATTTTTAGTCTAATTTTTTATTATTTTTAATATTACGTCACCTACACCAGATATAACATAAAGTTCACAAAAAATATTCTCGTACTATATTGAACTTGCAGAAACGATGTTTTTTTCAAGGGAAAGAGCTATTTGTTATATAAATATAAGAAAAAGTATGCTAGGAAGACAATTTGATCTTTTTTAAAAACAGAACATTAATTTAATTTTCAAAGCCTTTATCAAACTTTCTATTTTATAAAGTTATTATAAATTACTTACAAAAATCATCACAGAAAAGAGTATCCAACCATGTATCAAAACCGTATGAGGTACATACCCATATTTTTCAAGGAGTTTAATGAATTTTTATCATCTATTGAATTTAAAAGTATTGTCAATTTTTCGTAGATTCTTTACAATACGACAATAATTCGTGATAAAAGTTTATAAGTTCTGATAGAAAACAAATTGTAAAATTAATATTATTGTGACGTTTCGTCTTTTAATAAATTTAATTTTACAATTTGTTTTTTTTTGGTCTATTTCTATGGCTCTAATCAGAACTTTATGTTGGGCATTAATTTTTATCACACGAATTCGATTTCCGCTCGGCAAGTCTCTCGCTACGACAGTAAGAAATTGAAGGTCTGTTATGCCGATCGGTACTTAGTACCAATTACATCAATACACCTCTTGATCTTTGACCCTGGAATTTCGGTAAAATAGTTTCGCCATTTCCATTTGGACAATTTTTGGCCTTTATTCTCTTCAAACTTTTTTTCAAATTTATACTGGAACCTGTTGCACGAAGCGTGGATAGCGTTATCCATTGGATAGTAGTTTTTTAAATTTGTGAATATGCATGGTTATATTTTGTTTATGATGATGAAACTGTGTAATTCTAGAACCAATATTGTATTTTATTTATTGTCCAGTTCGAATCGTTGATTTTTCCCTTTTAAGGTATTTTTGAAGCGCTCAAAAACGTTGCTACTTATGTCAATGATAGCGTTATTTGACCTTCGTGCAACTGATCTCTTCTCTGGTAATTTATTGGTAAAGTCTCAGCCTTGGTCTCTGTAAAAAATATAAATCTTGTGAGAACTATATATGGACAATGAACATGATTATTGTCTACATTTCAGCTGTATCCAGTTACAAGTGCGGAAGTGAATCAGAATGATCTCGTGATGAGCACATCCCTTGCATTTGAATGATGTGTACATTACAATACGATTAAAGGGAAAATCGAAAAAATATTTCAATATAAAACTGTGACTCTACGGTGTGGAACGAAATAATAAGTGTGGAAATAAAGAAATAGTCGTTTTGGTCATATTTGGTGAGTAAAATTGTGTAAAACATTGATTTTAAAGCCGTATTGTTTAGCTACTCGTTGTATTGTATCAAAGGTTTGACTAAATGGCAGAATAATCCTCCACTTGGATTCATTGACTGTGCATCCACATTTTCAGTAGATGCACATGATATTATGCCGTATATAAGACGATTCTAACTTCTGAGAAAAGAAAAATCAACGTGAAACGAAACTATAAGCTAAATAGCGCTACATCTATTGGACAATACGATAATATATATTTATGCTTAGTATATCAAATTGCGTTTCATCATATAAACACAAATGATCTGTTTATCAACCAAAACGACTATATTTTATTATTTAAATCAACCACAAACGATTTGCATCAATTATACATTACCACATTGACAGGTAGTTATAGATTTATAGTGCCATTGTCGCACAACCTAAGCGTTCTGTTGTGCGGGATGCTAAATCACCATTCTTTTGACGACAAACGTTGGTCATTACCACGAGTATTAAGATCAAAAAATGCGTATCCAATTCGTCCCTTCAAGACTTCAACTCAATGCGTTACAATGCATTAATCAAATGCGTCGATAAAATGCGACCATCAAAAATGCGTATTGAAACAACCAGAAACAGCGTTTGCAGCCTCTATATATACTACACATTCAACAAGATAAAATTACAAAGTTTCCTCTTTGCCACGATTGGAAAGAAGGACTTCCTCAGCAACTCAATGCTTTAAATTTCCCATGACAAATGCATGTGCGTAATTTAACGTAAATAGTTCCCATTTTACCATGCTCTTACTTCTTTTGTAATGTTCGTGCTTACAGAAAGAGAAAGATACTTCACTTGTTTTTATTATTTATGAAAATTTCTTCCCGTATACTATTTTATAATGATAAGTTTTACATCGTCCATATTATTATTGATAAATTGATAAATATTACGACAAGCAGGTCACGTTGCAAGAAAAACTGTCTGTTGCTCATTTCTTTTGCTGTTTTCAGTTTTTCCAATTTTTATGAGCACAAAATGGTTAAAGCCACAAAGAATTCAACATAATTTATGTATTTTTTTAATGATCCTTTTATTCATTTGAAAATGACTGACTCAAGTAGTACCAACTATTGTCTGACTATAGCTGTTGATCTTTGCTTTGGAAACTCAAACTTTGACAAAAAATGGCCATTTGGATCGATATTTGGATACATTTTGCCTATTTTTTATTCTAATAATTTTTTGAAATCATATTGGTAACTTATTATAAAAGTCTATGTCAAAAACATAAATCTGGTGAGAACCATATATGGACAATGAACATGATTCATTTTGAACATGAACATGAACATGATTCATTTTGTCTACTTTTCAGCTGTATCAAGTTACAAGTGCGGAAGTTAATCAGAATGATCTCGTGATGAGCCCATCCTTTGCATTTCAATGATGTGTACATTACAATACGAAGAAAGACAAAATCGAAGAAATATTTCAATATAAAACTGTGACTCTACGTTGTGGAACGAAATAATAAGTGTGGAAAAGAAGAAATAGTCGTTTTTATCATATTTGGTGAGTAAAATTGTGTAAAACATTGATTTTAAAGCCGTATTGTTTAGCTACTCGTTGTATTGTAAGGTTTGACTAAATGTCTGAATACTCGTCCACTTGGATTCATTGACTGTGTATCCACATTTCAGTAGATACACAGATGATATTATACCGTATATAAGACGATTCTAACTTCTGCGAAAAGAAAAAACGTGAAACGAAACTATAAGCTAAATAGCGCTACATCTATTGGACAATACGATAATATATATTTATGCGTAGTATATCAAATTGTGTTTCATCATATAAACACAAATGATCTGTTTACCTATCAAAACGACTATATTTTTATATTTAAATCAACCACGAACGATTTGCATCAATTATACATTACCACATTGATAGATAATTATAGATTTATAGTGCCATTGTCGCACAACCTAAGCGTTCTGTTGTGCGGGATGCTAAATCACGATTCTTTTGACGACAAACGTTGGTTCATAACAACGAGTATTAAAATCAAAAAATGTTTATCCAATTCGTCTCTTCAAGACTTCAACTCAATGCGTTACTATGCATTAATCAAATGCGTCGATAAAATGCGACCATCAAAATGCGTATTGAAACAACCAGAAACAGCGTTTGCAGCCTCTATATATACTAAACATTCAACAAGATAAAATTACAAAGTTTCCTCTTTGCCACGATTGGAAAGAAGGTTTTCCTCAGCAACTCAATGCTTTAAACTTCCCATGACAAATGCATGTGCGTAATTTAACGTAAATAGTTCCCATTTTACCATGCTCTTACTTCTTTAGTAATGTTCTTGCTTACAGAAAGAGAAAGATACTTCACTTGTTTTTATTATTTATGAAAATTTTTTCCGTATACTATTTTATAGTGATAAGTTTTACATCGTCCATATTATTATTGATAAATTGATAAAATTTACGACAAGCAGGTCACGTTGCAAGAAAAACTGTCTGTTGCTCATTTCTATGCTTTTTTTTTCCATTTTCCAATTTTTATGAGCACAAAATGGTTAAAGCCACAAAGAATTCAACATAATTCATATATTTTTTAATGATCCTTTCATTCGTTTGAAAATGACTGACTTAAGTAGTACCAACTATTGTCTGACTATAGCTGCTTATCTTTGCTTTGGAAACTCAAACTGTGACAAAAAATGGCCATTTGGATCGATATTTAGATACATTTTGACCTATTTTCTATTCTAATAATTTTCGGAATCATATTGGTAATTTATTTTAAAAGTCTCTGTCAAAAACATAAATCTGGTGAGAACCATATATGGACAATGAACATGATTATTGTCTACATTTCAGCTGTATCAAGTTACAAGTGCGGAAGTGAATCAGAATGATCTCGTGATGAGCCCATCCCTTGCATTTCAATGATGTGTACATTACAATACGAAGAAAGGCAAAATTGAAGAAATATTTCAATATAAAACTGTGACTCTACGTTGTGGAACGAAATAATAAGTGTGGGAAAGAAGAAATAGTCGCTTTGGTCATATTTGGTGAGTAAAATTGTATAAAACATTGATTTTAAAGTGGTATTGTTTAGCTACTCGTATTGTATCAAAGGTTTGACGAAATGGCAGAATACTCGTCCACTTGGATTCATTTACTGTTCATCCACATTTTTAGTAGATACACAGATACACATGTAAGGTTTGACTAAATGGCAGAATACTCGTCCACTTGGATTCATTGACTGTTCATCCACATTTTTAGCAGATACACAGATACACAAAGCATATATTATACTATATTTAATACATTACAAGGTGATTCTAACTTCCGAGAAAATAAAAATGAGCGTTAAACGAAACTATAAAGGCTGAAACACACTAGGCAGTCGCTTTAGTCCCTCGTCTAAAACTACCGCTTTGCGTGCTTACTAAGCTAGTAACGTAGTCGCGTCATCCATTGAGTTCTATAATAACTAGAGCGGCTATCTCAAGCGCGGCCTTAGATATCTGATGATGCCAAAAAAATGGTGGATTTCGTCCTTTGCCGCTGAGATTTACCGAAATTGACCGCTTTTCCGAAAATTTCACAATTTCCCACCCCCTCCTGAGGAAAGAGTGAGGAAAATGTATGTGTGTATTTGGGATTCGGCAAGCAATTTTTTGATGAAAATGAAGGTAAAAACCTTAAATTCATAACAGCGAGTCAACTGTGGTTGTCAGTTATCTGCTGCTACGAGGATGCATTTATAACTGTCGACGAAAGACCTATATATCGGCTACACATGTATGAATGTAGATGTGCGTCGTTTTCTTACCAGCGTCAAACTTGTTTGATCGATTAAACTCTTTAGTCTATACAAAAAAGTATATCATAGTTCATCTCCACGGTTCACGAGAGAGAAGTTAGCTTATTAGTTATCATTGCTACTTTGCTTCTTTTCATGCAATGGGCAATGGCTTTTTTCGCCACAATTGTAGGATTTTTATTTGCTTCTTTAAAAAAGTACATATTAAATCTCTGGATATTTACGGATTTTCTGTAATTGAGTTTCATATGAAATTTCAAAAAGACTCAAGTCTGCATAGGTTTGGTAAATGAAAACAAACAATATTGTATAGAAATTACTTTAAGTAACCTTTTTGTGATGTTCTGAAGTGCAACTGCATCAAATACTTGTGAAGTTGTAGCACATTTTGATTTTGTTGTATTGATATATGAATTGGGCAAAATGCAAATAATCATCAAAACACTTATGCTTCCAATGGTGTTTATAATTCATTTGTAGTTTTAATACTTCTACCTTTCTTTTTCACTTTGTTTTGTTTTTCCTATATTTGCAATATAAGTGCACTATAATTTGAATGATTAACACAGTTTTCACCTCAATAATAAATTTCATAAGCAGTTGGTAGTGCATTTTGTTCTTTGAGTATCCACATTTGGTGTTTTGTTCATACAAGAATGATGAAGTGCAAGTAGATATGTTATAGCAAGGCAATAAAACCAAATGAATTACATTCCTATAGTGTACTTTTATGCTAGAAGCTTAAAAGCTTTTTAGAAATTAGAAAGTTATTGGATTATATTACCTCTATATCATCAATCTCATGATAAGAAATAAGAAGCAAAAAATTTGTAGAAAAGCTTTGAAAAGTGAAAACTTTCTTTAAAAAGCAGCAATAATGCATATGATAAATCTCCATTCTGTACTCTAATAGGTAAATAAGCTCAAATTTTTCTTAAAGAAATATAAGAAATATACAGTACAGTAAATTTAAAGGTTTCATCACTGAATCTTTAATGCTTCAGTATAGTGCATTAGATATTAGTAACATTCAAACAACACTCAACTAAAATATTTTGATAAAGATATGACATGATTTAAACATTAAGTTACATAAAACCCAATGGCTTATGCAGTTTGAAGCTTCACATCTGCATTGACTCATCATCAATCTCAGTGCAAATGTTTACATAGACACAAACTTTATGGCCTTCCATTTTACATGTTTGTGAATTGACAATTCATTAAGCATCAAAACACACACAACCTTCTTGCCATCTTTCTTTGGATCATGAACTTTAACTTCAAGGCATCCTTAGTGAATCCATTGTCTCCATCCATAGAATTTGACCACGATCAAATTAAATAACTCTGGATAGGGCAGATAATAAATCAGTTATCTTTACAGCATTATCATTTTTTAAGACTCTGCCTGGTCAATAATATCTTCCAGTCATCTTTACTCCTTGATCTTCCCTGCATGTTGTCAGCAAAAAGAACATAACAAGCTCTGCTCTAAATCACGGCTACCGTTGGGGCTGATCATTTTTTTTTGATACTTACTCACAGAGCAAAATGTGTGCAGGGTCTTTTTTGCTTTAGAGAAACTATTTTGCAAATAAATGGGTAAATTTACGATTTCATGCATTAACAAATGACAGAAAAGTATGCAGAATTTTATGAACAAAAAAAGGAAAACATCAGTATATTTTGCGTTCAAGTCAGTCTTAAAAAATACGATCTTTAATATGTATTTTATGGCTTTTCAAGTGCATGTATAATTGCTTTTCAATCGTTGACGGACTAACAAAACAAACAACTACCTCACCTGTGAGAAGCGATATGTTCCTTTTTGTGGAAACTACGACATCCAACAATTGAACGATTGAAGTGTCGGCATTATAAAAGAAATGCCAAAAAAGAATCGTCACAGAATATGGAACTACGATATCCATATTCTGTGATATCGTGTTTGTTCTTGAAAAACTCTTTATAATTTACTATAGACACCAGGGGGAGGTCGAGAATATTATTTTTCTGCAAAGCGATCATTTCAGCTGAAATACGTCCTTTGGCCGCCATTTTTTTGGCATCCTCGCCCCAGTAAAGTTAACCGCTCTAGTTATTATAGAACTCAATGGCGTCATCTAGTCGCTTTGAAGGTTCAACATGTTGAACTTTTGACATAAGTCGCTTTAGTCGCTTTACACTGATTGGCCAATAGATACATTTTAACTTCCTAAATGCATATCATATTCCCTGTCATAAGCATCATACGGAATTTATAGATTATGCCTTGGAAAACGAGGGCAATATATAGTGAATTCACAATGGAATCTTTCAGTTTTTATATGACTTATCAAATAGGGACAATAGGAGCTACAAACTGGAACCCTAAGGCACAACCTAAATGCACAGAATAAGATTGTCCACGATATACGCGTAATGGGCTATGATCATATTGGCGTGTTTTAACTGGCTTGTTCTCTTTTCTCCACCTAGTAGTTTGTACTGAGTAAATATTCATATATTAGTAGCTATAATAAAGGCAAAAATAAAAAGTTTAAGTTATGTCTTTGTGTGTAACAAACAGAAATCTCCGCCATGTTCAATAGACGCCACGGTAAAAGTCGCGATGGTCGCTGCATGTGTGTTTCTGGCTTTCAAGCGACTGACGCGTCAGCATCAATTCGCTTTGGACGCGCGACTGAAGCAACTGCCTAGTGTGTTTCAGCCTTAAGCTAAATGGCGCTATGTCTTATTGGATAATACGATAATATATATTTATGCCTGGTTTAGTAAATTGCGTCTCATCTTGTTAACACAAATGATCTGTTTTCCTATCAAAACGACTATATGATAATATTTATATCAACTGCGAACGATTTGCATGAATTATACACTACCACAGTAATAAGTAAATATAGATTTAAAATGCAATCGCACACGCAGTACTCTCATGATAATGCACAATTAAATTTATTTAAATTGATAAAAAATTTTAAGCCAGGTCTCGTTGTCACAAAAAAGTGTACGTTTTCTTTTTCTTTTGCTGTTTTGCATTTTTTGATGATCCTTTTGTTCGTTTAAAAATGCCTGACATGGAAGTCGACTAATTCACTGATTTCAAGAATCACAGGATTTTATCATCAAAGAGGAATCAAGTTAGAAAGAAAAGAGCTTGAATTTCTTACACATAAGATATTTATTTGTTTTGAATAAAAGTGCGGTTTTTATCTTTGGACAGCAACTTGTGTCAATCACTTTGTTTGATGTCATTTAATAAATTTTTAAACATTTGCTGCATGAAATTAGAAAATCAGTTCGATTTTGACGAACAGCTTATTTTGCTCACATTGTCACATTCAACATCTAAACATTATTGATGTTACAATAAGGTTTGAACTATGATCACCATTTTTAAACTGATATGTATGTGGTCGCGTTTTTTATATTTAAGTGCTTCTATGACGAAAACTTAACGTTAAAAAATCATCGATTTTAGCATTCAATAGTTTAAACACATATCAAGTATTGCTTTCGTAAAATGTAAGCAAAAATTAGGAAATTGAACGAGACTTACCTGAAGTTGAAGTTTGATTGGGATTCTATTAGTATCTACAAAGCAGAAATTACACGAGATACTACGCATGCGCACATTGGTCATATTTCAAAGATAGTGGCCACATGAACCGCCTAAATGTGCATATGAACGATATGCAGGAAGGCAGTAACATGATGGTGGGCGTGTAATGTCTGCACTGTAGATCCTAATAGAATCCCAATCGAACTTCAACTTCAGGTAAGTCTCGTTCAATTTCCTAATTCTATTAGCATCTACCGCAGAGATCCCACGAGATTTGAAAGTCATGTGGACACACTTCATGCCTACCCGCAAATACGCCATTAAGGTATAAACTTATTTTAATTGGAGATGTGCCAAACATACCCTGAAATAGTAACAAATATGAATTTAAAGTATTTCCTTCTCTTGCACTATACATGCAAGTATATGTGTTCTGAACTCCCTGCCAAGTTCAGCTAAAGAGATTTCTCGTCCAGTATCTTTCTTATTGGGAAGCTGAAAGAATGGCATTCTCAAACTCCGCATTGCCACATTGAGACACAACGTTCTTATTGTAAAACCGATGAAAAACACAATCAGTCTTCCAACTTGCAGCTTTCAGTATGGAGTTTATCGAAACATCACATTGCTTTGCTTTACTGGTGTCTGCGGCTCGTGTACCATGTGGTTTGAACGTTTCTATATCAATTCCTGCAGCTTGCATGACAACCTTTATCCAACGAGATATAGATGACTTTGATACTTTATGAAAGGGTCGAATTGTGGTAAGAAATAGTTGATTTTCTTGACCCCGAATGGGAGCAGTGCGTTTAATATATTCTTCCATGACTGAGGCAACACATAGTCGGTGGTCGCAGGGAACTTTGGTATCACTAAAGTAGGTTGAATGCGTGTTGGTCCAGACTGTTTGACAAGTTTGACGATATAGAAGGTGTATGAGTCCTCTTCTTTCTTTACAGTTAAGAGGTTCATGAGGTGGAGTGATTGGGCACGCTGCCCTGTGACTAATGCACAGAGCATTACCAACTTATGAGTTAGCTGTTGTAGGGTTAAGTCTTCTACTGCGGGATATGTCTTTAAATACTCTAAAACAATGGAGGTGTCCCAGGTCACTTGATATCTTGGTAGTGCTGGTCTAGAATGGAACACTCCCTTCATAAATCTCTGAACCATATAATGTGTACCAATCGTAGAATTCCCTTCAGTAATAACGAATGAAGATAACATACTTCGAGCAGTGTTTATGCAACTGTAACTCATCCCTTGATGAAATAGGTGCTGTAGAAAGTCTAGAACTGCCGGTAAAGTTGGATGAAGGGGATCTGCATTCCGTTTATTAGCATAGAGTTACCACTTGTTAAGGTACACCTGATATTGTTTTGTATTCCTTGCCGCCAGGAATTGAGTATTGTTGCTTGAGCCTGTGGTGAAATGCCCTTACTTGAGAGTGATCTCCGGATAAGAGACAAGCTATCAGTCTCAGTCTAAGTCTCCCTTTGAGTAGATATTCCTTTGTTTAATTGGATGGTAAGCTCACGTTGCTTTTGTTTTTGGGTAGGAGAATGGGTCAGTGAATAATTAATCTTGCCAGCATCGGATACTAGGATTGAGTTGGCCAATTCGGCAAGATGAGAATTGTCCGTGCCTGGGCCATTTCTACTTTTTTGTAAAACGTGTGATATAATACTAAAGGGTGGAAAAGCCTAAAGAAACAATTTACTCCAATCAATGCAAAAAGCGTCAATAGCTCACGCCTGTGAATCTGGGTGCTAGGAGACATAGGGTTGATAGTTTAGTCTAGAAGCAAACCCATCAACTTCTAGTGTCCCAAAATATGCTGTTATTTCAGGAAATAATTCAACATCAAGCTTCCATTCTTTGGAATCATCAAATGTTCTGGAAGCTTTGTAAGCCACCACATTAAGTTTCCTAGGGATATAGCTGTCAGTTAACCATATGTCCCTGATTCTGCCCCCACGCCCATATTTCCCTTGCAATTTTATTGCAATGGTGAGAGTGGTAGCCCCCCATTTAGTTAATATATGCAAGGGCCGTGGTATTATCTGTTATTACTTTAATGTGGGTGTGGGCTAGATCTCTACATAGAGATTGTAGCCCAAACAGTATTGCTTTGAGTTCCAGGCAGTTAATGTGCGAGTCTATTTCGGCGATTGACCATTCACCTCCGGGGGACTGTTTGTTAATACGTGCGCCCCATCCCTTGGTAGAGGCGTCCGCATTCAATACGTGGTCAATCCTGCCATGATTCAGATGTTTTTTGGACTCATATGCATTATCAATCCACCAAGATACGTCCTCCAACGCCGAAGGAGAGAGTTTCAATGTCGAATCAATGTTACCCCTGTTAGACTTAAGGGCTGTCGTTTTGTCCCTATGAAGATGACGATAAAACAGTGGGCCATATTCAACGCCAGGGAAACAAGCTACCATCATAACAATTAACTTGGCCACTTCCGTATGCTAGGCGAGTCAGATTTTAGCACCCTCCTGGCAACCTCGCATAATTTGTTGTGTTTCTCTATGGATATAGAGATAGTCATACCTATTGAATTTAATACAAACCCTAAATTTAAGACATCTTCAGATTAATGAGTTAATACATATACACGAGGTTTTAAATACAAGCATATAATATGGGGTGTTAAATTACATGTGAGAGGAGTAGGAAATTTAGATGACGGAATTAAGTGAGAATGGCGGTATATTAAAGAAGGTGAAGGGGGATTGAGTTGCCTTGGGTGTTAAGAGAGGGTTTAAGTTTGGATATAAGAAGGCTTTCATGAATCATAAGGTCATATTTGTCGGAGGAGGAAGAGAGAATTGAGAAATCATTAAAATCGGCAGGGTGAGATGTATTTCTTATATGAGAAAGAACTGCAGATGGTGGTGGACATAAGGAAGGCCCTGTTAAGGAGAGATTCCAAGTGTTCTGATATTCTGGTGTGTAAATGACGCGTGGTTTGACCCACATACGATGCAGAGCAGCATCGACACTTGAATGAGTATACAACACCAGATCTCAGGAGCTTGGGAACCCTATCCTTAAAAGGAAAGAAAGAGGAGAGACGCCTGGAAGAACGAAAGACAAAGCGAACGTTGATATGAGGAAAGGCAGCATTGCAGAGTCGAGTGATTTGAGTGCGAATCTGAAGACAGTGTAGGCCAGTGAAAGGGAGACAGAAGTACATGATTTTCTTAGGGCAGTGTGAATAAGATCTTTGGGTTCAAATGTATTGTTGAGGAAGCGGTGAACATGATTGTCAAATATGTATGAAGGGAAGTTGTTTAAGGTGAACAATTTTCTAACGACTTCTAGTTCGGTATGAAAGTGTTCATAGCTGGAGCAGAGGTTGAAAATTCTGTGAAGTAAAGAGGAGATCAAAGAGCGTTTGTATTTAATGGGAATGAAACTATGGAAATTGGTGACCAGTGAAAGTGGGTTTACGATACACGGAGGTGGAAAACTTGCCGTTTGAGCGAGTTATTTTACGTCAAGAAAGGGAGCGTGTTGTCTTTTTCCAGTTCAGATGTAAAGGAGATGTTAGGATGTTGGTTGAGATAGGTAGGAAAAGAGGTATGTGATCCAATGATCGGAAGAGTAGAAAGCAATCATCAACGTAACGTTGGTAAAGAAGGGTTTGAAGGTGGAGGACAGTTGTGAAGCCATGAATTTTCATTGAAGGCCATAAATATGTTCGCAAATAATGGGCCTAGGGGGCTGCCCATAGCCACACCATCAATCTGTTGATAAACTTGGCCGTTAAAGAAGAAATGACAGTTTTTGACGGAGAGGGAGAGAAGTTGAGTGAATTGTGAACGGTCAAGGCCTTGAAAGGACGTGTTATTGGAGAAGATGTGATTAGTTATTATGGCGATTGTTTCATCCACTGGGATGTTCGTGAACAATGATTTAACATCAAAGCTCGCCATCACAACGCTATTGGCGTTAATGTCACTTTGTAAAAGATCTCAATTCTCTCTTCCTCCTCCGACAAATATGACCTTATGATTCATGAAAGCCTTCTTATATCCAAACTTAAACCCTCTCTTAACACCCAAGGCAACTCAATCCCCCTTCACCTTCTTTAATATACCGCCATTCTCACTTAATTCCGTCATCTAAATTTCCTACTCCTCTCACATGTAATTTAACACCCCATATTATATGCTTGTATTTAAAACCTCGTGTATATGTATTAACTCATTAATCTGAAGATGTCTTAAGTTAAAGACGAAACGTAATTAATAAATCCTTCTCTATTTTATTATTGTAATGGCTTTTTTAAAAGTATTTTGTTGGGCTATTATGTTCATATTGAAAATTCGCTTTCCGCCTGGCAAATCTCTGGCCACGATTTTGAATAAACGCTACAAAAACGGAGCACTCGAAGCGTTCAGGAAATTCCAGCGTCTCGAACTCAAGCTTGGAAAAGCCAAACTCGACCTAGAGTTCCTTATTACGTGTAAGAAGCGCTCGATAATACCAAGATTCCTATGGTTTAAGGTTGCTAATCGCAGATTGCGATCCTCTAGCGCCTATCGACAATGTCAACACAAATTGTTACAAGAAGAAATAAACACAAAGCACGCTCGGATACGAGTACTGTCATCACAAGCTACGACCGCACATTCCAGACTGGCATCTTTGGTTTCAAACCTTGACTTCATTCACCTAAAACATGTTTCTGATCGTGAGAACTCTAAAAAACTAAACCATCAACAACGCACCCAAGACCGCAAGATATTTCGCCTTAGCACTGGACAGATTAACACAAACCCAATCAACCCTGACGACGTGGTTTTCAATTTCTCAAATCGTTTCATCACCCAAAAGAAAAGAAATCCTTTCTAAGGGCCTCAACTTTGCTGTTCCACCTGCCAAACTAAACTCGTGCACTTTCCTCACACCATTTGAGAAATTTTACAATCGCCTTCAACAAGAACCCGTCCACACACCTCTGGCTTTTCTCTGACTCAATTAAAGCTAAACTAAAGGACATAGCTTACTCGGGTTTTCGCAGTTACAGCCGACCGAATGCCTTATACACGGAGAATGAACTAAACGCGTTAAATGATCTGAGAAATGACAACAGCATTGTCATCCTGAAACCGGATAAAGGCAACGGAGTTGTTATTCTGAATAAAAACGACTACAACAAAAAGATGATGGAAATTCTAACGGACACATCGAAATTCGAACTTCTAAATGATGATGCCATCAAAATTACACTGAAACGCGAGAATCAAGTAAAGACGTTGCTGAGAAAACTAAAGGCAGAAAAATGCATAAATGAAAAAACATACAACGAACTTTATCCCACTGGTACACGTATCGGCATACTTTATGGACTCCCTAAAATTCATAAATCCTCCATCCCTCTAAGACCAATCTTATCTAGTATTGACCACTACTCCTACAAGCTAGCCAAATTCTTTATTCCTTTCCTTACATCAATCTCCGCCAACTCCCATGTTATCAAGGACTCTTTCTCTTTTGTCCAAGATCTTTTACAAAGTGACATTAACGCCAATAACGTTGTGATGGCGAGCTTTGATGTTAAATCATTGTTCACCAACATCCCAGTGGATGAAACAATCGCCATAATAACTAATCACATCTTCTCCAATAACACGTCCTTTCAAGGCCTTGACCGTTCACAATTCACTCAACTTCTCTCCCTCTCCGTCAAAAACTGTCATTTCTTCTTTAACGGCCAAGTTTATCAACAGATTGATGGTGTGGCTATGGGCAGCCCCCTAGGCCCATTATTTGCGAACATATTTATGGCCTTCAATGAAAATTCATGGCTTCACAACTGTCCCTCCACCTTCAAACCCCTTCTTTACCAACGTTACGTTGATGATTGCTTTCTACTCTTCCGATCATTGGATCACATACCTCTTTTCCTTACCTATCTCAACCACCAACATCCTAACATCTCCTTTACATCTGAACTGGAAAAGACAACACGCTCCCTTTCTTGACGTAAAAATAACTCGCTCAAACGGCAAGTTTTCCACCTCCGTGTATCGTAAACCCACTTTCACTGGTCTCTTCACCAATTTCCATAGTTTCATTCCCATTCAATACAAACGCTCTTTGATCTCCTCTTTACTTCACAGAATTTTCAACCTCTGCTCCAGCTATGAACACTTTCATACCGAACTAGAAGTCGTTAGAAAATTGTTCACCTTAAACAACTTCCCTTCATACATATTTGACAATCATGTTCACCGCTTCCTCAACAATACATTTGAACCCAAAGATCTTATTCACACTGCCCTAAGAAAATCATGTACTTCTGTCTCCCTTTCACTGGCCTACACTGTCTTCAGATTCGCACTCAAATCACTCGACTCTGCAATGCTGCCTTTCCTCATATCAACGTTCGCTTTGTCTTTCGTTCTTCCAGGCGTCTCTCCTCTTTCTTTCCTTTTAAGGATAGGGTTCCCAAGCTCCTGAGATCTGGTGTTGTATACTCATTCAAGTGTCGATGCTGCTCTGCATCGTATGTGGGTCAAACCACGCGTCATTTACACACCAGAATATCAGAACACTTGGGAATCTCTCCCTTAACAGGGAAGCCTTCCTTATGTCCACCACCATCTGCAGTTCTTTCTCATATAAGAAATACATCTCACCCTGCCGATTTTAATGATTTCTCAATTCTCTCTTCCTCCTCCGACAAATATGACCTTATGATTCATGAAAGCCTTCTTATATCCAAACTTAAACCCTCTCTTAACACCCAAGGCAACTCAATCCCCCTTCACCTTCTTTAATATACCGCCATTCTCACTTAATTCCGTCATCTAAATTTCCTACTCCTCTCACATGTAATTTAACACCCCATATTATATGCTTGTATTTAAAACCTCGTGTATATGTATTAACTCATTAATCTGAAGATGTCTTAAGTTAAAGACGAAACGTAATTAATAAATCCTTCTCTATTTTATTATTGTAATGGCTTTTTTAAAAGTATTTTGTTGGGCTATTATGTTCATATTGAAAATTCGCTTTCCGCCTGGCAAATCTCTGGCCACGATTTTGAATAAACCCTAAATGTTGTAAAATCTGTGTGGGTTCTGTAACAGATTTAACTTTATGGGGTAGAAATCCTAACTTCTGAAACAATTGTAGAAAGTCATGTACGTTTTGCTCGCATTCTGAATAGGAGTAGCCCATTAAGAAAGAGTCATCAATGTAACCGCTAGAAATGTTCCCAAGCTCCCTCAGCTTAGAACATACAAGCTTGAGTATCTTTGTAAATAAACGTGGAGCGGAAGATAATCCTTGAGCAACGCAGGTGAATTGGTTACAGATTACCTTTCCACATAAATTTTAAGTATTTTTCATGCTCTATGTGTATTGGTATTGAGTAATAGGCAATCTCTAAGGTCAACGGATGCCATGTAGCCTTCAAGTCGCAAGGGCTAAGTAAAAGTATGGATAGATTCCATTTTAAAATGGTGATATGTTACAAATGTGTTGAGCTCTTTTAGGTTTAATATCATTATAAAAGATCCATCTTTCTTAGCTCTAAGAAAGATATTGGAGGTAAACTCGCCTTGTTCAAGCATGCTTGTAACAATGATACCTTTCTCTAGAAATTATCTATTTTGACGATCGACATTTTTGAACTTCCAAAGGAGACATTTTTAAAGAGTGTGGTTGTTTTAGCTGGACTGGGTCTGTAAGAAAATCAATCTTGTATTTGCTTACAGCTGGTAAAATAGAAGGCTCCCTTCACTTCCCAATAAATTGTTGTATCCAGCCTGCAACTATACTACAATCATTGTCTCCCCCAGATATGATAGAAGTACTACACCCACGTTTACTAGAACTTACATGGTGGAGAGTAGGAGTCACTGCTTTCTTAGTGTTTTTCCCTTGTCTCGACTTTCCTCTTGGGTTGGTTTTTATAATAGTTGCGTCGTTTGGGTCGGCTTTGCAAATGACCGCCCCGACGTTGGAATAAAAAAGATACATTAGAATTATATGAGCTGGTCAATTGTTGATGGTTGTGTTTCCGTTTTTGGCTTTTCAGTTGCTGTGCAGCCTTTTTGCTTTCTTTTACTGTTTTCGGGCGTTCTTTTAATCATCACCAAACAGTTCTGCAGCAACAGGTTCTTTGTTACTACAGATTGCCTTGTAATTTTCATCAAGGTCAACTTTGAACAAGTCTCTGCGGCACATGTTCAGATCATGATTAGCTGAAGAGAGAAGCACAATATATGTGGACAGCCCATCCCAGATAACCTCTGGTATCCGTGCAGGTGTTGTAAGGTTTGTTCCAAGAGAGGTACTAATCGATCCCGCAATTCGGGAAATCGGAATGAGGCCCTTTATTAAGGCTTCTTGTAATTTTTGTAGACGTACATCCATGCTACGTGTGGATGTCCTAGCAATGTCCCAAATTTCTGGGTTCACCTTTGTAACTCTTAACAGGTGACAGTTTTCGTGGCGTTTTTACCCCTTCCTTCCGTTTTGGTAATGTTTGTTTGTTTAGTCCAGTGGACAAAATTCTGGTCAGAATTTTAGAAATTTTAGTTGGCAATGGTTGGTCTGTCGGTTCATTCTCAGTCACTTTGTGAATCAGCTCATCTACCAAAGCATCGCTATGGTTTGCTAGAGCTGGATCTGTATCTGCAACTACAGCAGCAGTCCCGTTGGTTGAGTGTTCGTCATCAGTTTCATTTTCAGACATAACATCACCATCGTTCCTTTGGCGTGCGGCCTCATAAGCTTGCTTGAGCTCTTTTAAGACAGGAGCAAAAGTATTCATCAAGTCAGTAAATTGATCGAATTTCCTGTTAGGATCGTCCAAAGTAGTTCTCCCGTCATTTCCTTCTTCTAGGAGATTGTTGTTGTTGGCTTTAGCAGGGTGTTTATACCCGGCCCTGCCAGATTTGCCCATTTTCCCTTGTAGACGAGACCGTTTCTGTTCCGGTTCATCGTCTACATTCACGTTTCCTAATAAGCCCGACAGCGTCGGATTAGGATGGTTATGCAAGAGCGTCAGGTCGTCTGCTTGCTCAATTGCTTTGCTGACTTGTGCCATTTGTTGTTGAATAGATTATCTAACCACAGAAAGAGTTTGCCGCGCAAACTCAGTGGTTATGTAGGTGTTTTGTCCTGTATTGTTTTCTGGAACTTTTTTGTCGTTCTACACAGCAGGATGGCAAATTATTTTATGGAATATTCGTCTAAGAACAAACACGCCATCTGTAATAGCGGTGAGCAAGGTTGAGAATAACCAATGTGCACATGCGTAGTATTTCTCGTGGGGTCTCTGCGGTAGATGCTAATAGAATCAATGTTTATTTCCATTCTTAATGAAAATCGTTTGAATGATTCTATAAGTGACTTTTAAAGCTATTATTAATACCATGTATGGAAAGTATGTTTAATTTTTTGCTTCAAATTATCCACTATAAAAATTGCGGCTCTTACACGAAGGAGAAATGGTTTGATAATAAATAATTCTGAGTCAGTGATGCGCTTGACATTCACAGATGCCACGTCATAATGTGACATTTTTTAAAAATAAATTAAACGTAAGTGAACAGCACAATGTACAAATGTTTAAGTAAAGATTATGTTCCATGGGTCAAAATGAACTCATAATAACGTATATATTTCATCATTAATCATTATTTTTTAA
The DNA here is from genome assembly GCF_021976095.1 of Xenia sp. Carnegie-2017. Lineage (NCBI taxonomy): Eukaryota > Metazoa > Cnidaria > Anthozoa > Malacalcyonacea > Xeniidae > Xenia > Xenia sp. Carnegie-2017. The sequence continues at coordinate 3,403,266 of NW_025813487.1, read as the reverse complement.
TATAATTACACTTTAGTAAGCAATACAATGTTTAAATGTAAAGTAAAGATTAGGCTCCAGGGGTCAAAATGAACTCATAATAACGTATATATTTCATCATCATTCATTTTGCACGTAATTTATTTTTAGATGAACTTTAATTTGATGAATTTATTCTTAGATGAACATGTACACTGAGAAACTGAAATCAAGATACTTGTTTTGTTTTCCAACGTGTCTAACTGTTTTAGTTACTTGAATTAAATCGTGTAACAACACAAAGTCGAAAAATTTCACTGACTGTCAGGCCAGGCCCGCAGTGAGGTGATAGGCAAGGGGGCATTTAGCCTTGGGCCAGTAATATAATAGGGGCCGACGTCTCCACATTTGGACACATGAATATTGCAAAATTTAAGTTTATAGAAAAAGTAATGAATGATTTGTGTATTATTTGTACTTTTCTTACGTTATCTCATCATGCAGAAGACATTCATCAATTGCTAAGTTTTATAAATTCTCGTAGCATCTTCAAACGGAATCACGCTTTAAGTGTTATCAATATGAGCAGGTATGTGGTTAGAATGTAAGACTTGGGGGAACAACAACATTTTTTCGGAGGGAGCAGTTGTAGACGTCAAGTTATACTGTATTATAACAATAATATAATTTATCACTAGTTAATTTTTGTGGTTAGCCGCTGTGCATGCGTGGCTAACCACTATAACTTACTGAAAAAGTGTCTGAGTGAGGCAGTGAGGCAGGCAGTGTTTGTTCGTCGTGATATCTTCGGCTGTGTCATCGGTAATAGTCGCATATACGAACGATCACGAATAGAATTGTTTTAAGTAAAGTCAATACTTATGTTGTTCTTTAATTACCTATGCTTTAGAGCGTATAATCTGCACTTTGTTTTAGTGACTACAGATAAAGCCGTGCAGTTGAAAATATCATTCATTTATACGCTTTACTGGTGATTACAGACGTCAATCATAACCTATATGGAACTACTGCAGTTTAGAGGACACCTTGGACGCTGACCCAAACCCTACCCTATAATCACAAGAAAAACGAGCCCGCGGTGACAAGCGTATCCGTTGTCCGCTAAACTGCAGTCTAGCAAAATTTTAAATTGGAACAAAATCATCAGCAATAAAGTCCTATCAAAATGTAAATAAGCAAATATTCATACAACACAGCAAACCAGTTTGATTTATCCTGTTAAAAGAACGACGTATCTCTTCAGCACACGATTGTTAGACAGATAAAATATATTATTTATTAACTAGGAGTTACTATCGTAGGTAGTTGCTGCCTCTCGCGCGAGTTTTCGAAAATATTATTATTTTTCGAAATATTATTTTGTGTTTTCTCATTGTATCAAGTCTACTATTTTAATGCCTTGATGTAAGATCAATTACTGGGTCATGTCACTAGGCAGTGAACACAATTTTTATAGAAAGAAAGAAATGAAGCACACAAGTCTTTATAAATGACTTGTACTACTTTTTTTAATTCATTCTTTTTAACTTTTGTGAACATTTTGTACATTTTAAATTATACCTTTTTTCACAATTTTATTTCTCATTTCTAGAATATAAAATGGCTTCGCCACCTAAAGAATTAAAGATTGAGGAAAATGGATCTCGTTTGAGTAAACTTTTAATCAATAAAGGAACCCAAGCCTTAAAAACAACATTGCAATCTTTATTAAAGCCATCAAGTTTAGCTGGTAAACTTAAAGATCCTGCTACAAAGAAGAAACTATCATCTTTGAAATATAAAGTCATTAAGAATAAGCAATGGGAACTTCTTTATCCTTCAATTGGTGACCTTGACATTGAAAACTTTGACATCACAATATTAACTGTCTTATTGCGTAACATATGTGGTCTAACAGCTCCACATAGTGGATGGAATAATCTTCCTTCCTCTTCAGATACTTCAATCTCAGCAAACATTGCAAGAATAAAGTTTTATCGAAACAAAGTGTACGGTCACATAACTACAACTAGTATAGATGGCAGTGAGTTTGAGAACTTGTGGCAGGAAATTTCAAAAGCATTGGTTGGTCTGGGTATTCAACAAACTGAAATAGATGAATTAAAGAAAGCTCCCCTCACTGCCGATGAAGCAAATTATGTTAAAATGTTAAAAGAATGGTATAAAAAAGAAGAGCAGTTACTCGATGTCACAGAAAAAATCAAAGAAGATTTGAAAGTAATGAATAGAAATGTTGTAGAGATGAAACAAGAGATGGCAACAAAAGCTGATGTAACCAGAATGGAAGAAATGAAACGGGACAAAATATGCTCAGAACTTAAGAAGCTTGGTAAGTGTAAGTTTGATGGTCTAATTTTCCTCAAAAAGAAAATTTTCTCGATAACGAAAACCCTGACACAATAGAGACATGAAAGACAAATTGTTTCTCGCAAATAAAATCATCATATGCTCAATAAAATAATTGAATACTGCAAATAACCATTTCCAATTCGGCAAAATGAAAACAATACTAGCAATCGTTTTAAAGATCGCAAATACCATAGTGAATGGTAAAAGTAATTCACTGTGGTATTTGCGATCTTCAAAACGATTTTCAGATTTGTCACCACAACAAAGTCTCAATTTCAAAACTAATAATGTTGCAGGAGAATGAGAAAAAGCATGAGGTAGACTTTGAGTTTGCAGAAATAAAGATAACGATGTTCACTTTACCAAGATGAGTAAGAGAAACAGTACGTGTCAGTTAATTTAGTGTTAAAGCATAAAATGCCTAAAACGAAAATTTAGCAACCTCTGTGTTATACATTTATTGAACAGACATTTCAATATGACAATGGACTTCCTGTACTAGTTTATGCATATCACTTTTCATTCTCGAGACATTGAAGTTTTTATTATGTCCGATTTATCTGTTGTCACATTGCATAATGAGAACTAGATGTATTAAATAAATTTGCTGATACATTATTTTAACATGACGGAGTTTCCTTCTTTGTGACGTGTTAATGATATAAATTACTGCGTACCATTATCAATCTAAAGTTGTCAGGAAAATTGAGGGTATTTGAAACATTGCAGCGACTCATTTTGCATGCAATATTATGTCACAAGTTAGATAAATTGATAATTGCAAGGACTTCAGTATTTTCAGAATGAAAAAAGTCATGCAGAAAAGGTTTTAGAAAGCACTCTGTCATTTCAAAAGTTCTGGTCAATACAGATATAATTTTACTAGCAAAATTTTCGTTTCATTGGCACTTTTAAGATGTCAAAACAAGGTTTGAGAGTATAATTGTTGAGATCGAACTTCAAATGTTAATGTTTTGCAACAAACATAAGATATTCTATGTAAAAGGCGAGTGTCGAGAATAGAAAGAAAAATTGAATGAAGCTATTTTGTTATCTTTCGGTATAAAAAATTTTTTAGACTCTAAAAAGTATATGTTCTCAAAATTTTAATTTAATATTTTCGAAAAACGCAAGTTGCTCCTTAAGAAAAATTCATGAAATTACTGCAGAGAAAAGTTTTTGTGATTAATTGTTTGGTATAAGCTAACCTCGAATGTTACCAGTTAAAAAATTTATGAAATGTCTAATAATTGTTGATACATTTTTTTAAAGTGTACGGTATCAGTAGCCTTTCCTAATTGGGGAAATTTAAGCTATTTTAATGTATTTATTTTGTTTCTTTAACCCTTGATTATAATCTTTTTATCTAGAAAAGTGGAAATACATCGATGAATCAACGAAACATAGAGAATTGTTTTTAAAATTGATTGAATATGGGCGCAATCGCAGTGTTGAGGTTAAAGTGGTGGGCAATGTACGTGTAATATTCTCAGAAGAATTTTGCATTGGCGAAGGAAGTGATGCAACCCGTGTTTATCTTGGACTGGGTAAGGATGGTTACGGTAAAGCAGTCAAACGAATACATCGAGATAGCTTTATCCAGCTTGCACAGCAAGAAAAGAAAATTTTGAATGAATTCAATGCAAAAAAGTCGAAATATGTTGTGAATTATTTCTACTTAGAAGAAGATAATGGAACGGATTATGTTTATTTGATCTTAGACTTATGTGAAGAATCACTGGTGAAGTTTGTGGAAGATTCTACTTTGCATGATCTTCAAAAAGCTCTTCCTGATATTCTTAGACAAATTTTAAAAGGATTAGCTGATCTTCATAGCGACCCAAATCCTATTCTACATCGGAATTTGAAGCCTTCCAATGTTCTGCGAGACTCAAAAAGTCAATTTCTGATAGCTGACTTTGGCATGAGTCGAATAATGAAGAATGACACGACAACATATAAAAGCAATTTTTCCATGGGAACCCAGCATTGGATAGCTCCTGAATCATATTGCGAAGATGATGATTCAGTAAACAAAGCGCGTTACAAAAGAAGGTCTGATGTATATGTAAGTGTAGGAATGTAAACATTTGTAAGTTGTAATGAAACTCAACGTTGTTAAATTGCATTTTGATGTAACGCTTTTTATTATTTTAGAATGCAGGGATGGTAGCTTATTATGTTGCTACAAAAGGAAAACATCCTTTTGGAATTCAACGGTATAGACTGGAAAACATGTTGAATGGAAACCCTGTTGGTTTGAAAGAAATCAAGGATGAAACATTAAAGGACCTTCTGTCGTGGATATTAAATCTAAAACCTGAAGACAGACCATATTCTAACGAAGCATTAAAACACCCATTTCTCATGTCAGATGATGAGAAGTTTGAAATGTTATGTGAAGTTGGGAATCTTCATCAGATTAAGACAAATGATCTCCAGTCAAGTGTCGTTCAACAATTGAATAGCGAATGCGTACTTTGGAAAAGTCAAATTAATTGGGATGTCTATGATTATTTTCGCACGTACGAGAACAATGGAAAACTTTATAAGGTCCATTATACATCTTCATGGGCAGAATGCTTAAGGCTTATTCGAAATACTCGCCAGCATTGGAACGATCGACCTCTACCACAACCAGAATTATTTTACAAGATTGGTGATTACAGGGCGTATTTTCTCCGAACAATTCCTAATCTCCCTGTTCGGGTACATGCTGCGGTCAGGTCCAATAAAGAATTGAAAAACAAACCAGAACTCAAGAACTTTTCAAGAACACCAACAGTTCCTCCAACAACACCCGCAGATCCTTCAAGAACACCAACAGTTCCTCCAAGAACACAACTGGTTTCTCCAATGCCACCTCAGCGTGAGAATGATAGTAAACTCGAAGAGACATTAAAAGGACTTACTTTAAAGAGAGATCAGTATAAATTGGCTGCTCGCAATTGTAATAGAAGTGGGGACAAAGAAAATGAAAAAAAATATTTGATTGTATCGAAGGTGAGTTACTTTTAAAGGAACGGAAATGAAATTTAAGTGGAAGCATTGTCATGCATTCTCCACAGGTCTTTTTATGGTGTTCTACAAATGCGCGAAATTGATTCCTAATCTTAATCCCTAAGCCTAATCCTTAATCTCATTGTAGTAGGCTATGTCTGTAATGTTGGAGATTGAATTAGAGCTCTATTTGTTGCATAAGAGATTTATTAAAACTTTTGTTTAGGACTTCGATGCTGTCATTCAAGCTGTAAAGGATGAAAAAGATGTTGATCTCACACAATGCCCTCCACCTCCCCCTGGATTTCCAGGTAAAAGAATGATAACCGGGGGTTGATATACAAGTTCTGTCAGCTAAATTTGAGTTGATGTAAAACTTTCAACGCAATTTTTTGCCATACACTTTAAATTTCATTTCATCTACTATGTCGAGTGAAGGACCGATCAGTTATGTAAAATTTATGTGGTCTGCCGGTTACGTCAACAAAACCCAAAGCTCCTTAAGTATATCGTCCCCAGACATCTTCCACAGCTCTTCTAGTATCTGATACCTAGACCTCTTTCCTTAATTATCTTCCCTTATTTAAAAAAGTCGTTACTGGTCAACCATTATTCACCATTTCTTCATAGGATTTAATTTGAAAAGCCAATTTCTTGATGAACATTACAAAATTAAAAGAGACGTTCATGAAAAATTCAAAAGGTATGTTTAGGAAAACAAAATTCTTTGTGTCATCGTCTGTGTTATCTGTAAGATAGGACAAATGGGTATATGAATGGATAATAAAGGTTTATAGATACTTATAGGCACGTTGTGATTAATTTAGATTCTTTATCCTATTTCTCATTTTATTATAAAGCATATTGTGGATATGTGGCAACTATGGAACAGTTAGAAAAAACAAAGTTATACCATATGCTCATATGTATATCACAGTTGATGGTGTTGAAGGAAGGTCCGATGAAGATTTAAAGGAAGAAATTGACAAGATATTTGAATGGGAAGCATCAAAATTCATTGAAATCATACGTAAACCTTACAAAAGACCAAAGATTCGATATTTATCAAATTTCCGCGCTGTTCAAAATAATGATGCACCAAATCCAATGCAAAGACCAAATGGTTTTGTTATGGCAAACCAATAAACTTACTTGAAACCTTGGCATACTGCAGAAATACCCTTAACAGCTGTCATTGAAAAGGCATCGAATCCGAACACGTTTAGACGCACTGTAACCGGAATGATTTAAAAACGTTGACCAATCCTCATTTATCATGCATTATCCTATGTATTAAATTGGTGCTTAAAGTGACTCGTTCTATTTTAAATGCGCTATTTTTGAGCATAGTTATGTTTATGCAATTTACTATTGCCGTCTTATCAAAAGAATTATGGAAATAGAGCGAGCAGTTTTGATACGGCTCCTTTCAATGCCAGAAATGTGCCCTTAAACATTTTCGCTATTTTATATTCTAAAACGACACTTAATGAAAGGTTCACTTTATCATCTGTCCACATAAAAGCTTCATTCTTACCTTTAATGACCATGAAGCAGTAGTTTTTGTCGGATAATTTAACATTTTATAGCCAGCTCATTCTTCGTATAAGCGCATGCTCTGTAAGCAATAGTTAAGTATTTGTATTGTTTTCGCAGGTACGTGTGGATGCGTAAAGTTTTGAATCCAGAACAAAATGTTTACAGCTACGTGTGGACACACAAAAACACATCAAATTCGCATACATGTGGACGCGTAAAGTTTTGAATCCAGAACAAAATGTTTACAGCTACGTGTGGACACACAAAAACACATCAAATTTACATACGTGTGGACGCGTAAAGTTTTGAATCCAGAACAAAATGTTTACAGCTACGTGTGGACACACAAAAACACATCAAATTTGCATACATGTGGACGCGTAAAGTTTTAAATCCAGAACAAAATGTTTACAGCTACGTGTGGACACACAAAAACGCATCAAATTTACATACATGTGGACGCGTAAAGTTTTGAATCCAGAACAAAATGTTTACAGCTACGTGTGGACACACAAAAACACATCAAATTTACATACATGTGGACGCGTAAAGTTTTAAATCCAGAACAAAATGTTTACAGCTACGTGTGGACACACAAAACACATCAAATTTACATACATGTGGACGCGTAAAGTTTTGAATCCAGAACAAAATGTTTACAGCTACGTGTGGACACACAAAAACACATCAAATTTACATACATGTGGACGCGTAAAGTTTTGAATCCAGAACAAAATGTTTACAGCTACGTGTGGACACACAAAAACACATCAAATTTACATACATGTGGACGCGTAAAGTTTTGAATCCAGAACAAAATGTTTACAGATACAAACGAATCCGGATACGTGTAGGCGAGGCCTTAAATTCTCTGCCATAAATAATCACTCATGGCTTTGGTCATGTTCTAAGACGGTTAGAGCTTAATCACTTGCGTCATATGGGATTAGGAGACACTCACATTAGATAAAATTCACTCTATCTAATCCTTAGATAGATAGATAGATGATTTATTTCTTAAAGCTGGCAGCCATATTGCTGAAATACGTTTAAGATTACATATAATACATACATAAATAAATTAACTAAATTACATCTTCAATGAGTTATAAGTTATAAAACTATTTCTAAAACGTTTGGTATTAAAACTAGTATTAAATGAAGATTGCGTTTTCATATTCTTGATGAGGCAGGATTATTTTTAATGCTCGCTTTTGGACTGACTCTAGGTTATCTGACAGTTACAATGTCAGACTATTGTGGAACACTGGGCAATCATACTCCAAGACAGGTCTTATACACGTTTTGTAAAATTGGAGCAACTCCTTCACTTCGATATTTGCTCGTTTTAGTTGAATAAGATAATAGAGGCGTTTACGGCATTTCTTAATTATTTCATTTACGTGGATGTTCCACTTAAGATTGCTGGCTATAACCAATCCCAAAACTTTCGCGTGTTGGACAATATCCAGTGTAATGTTATTGATGGTAATTGGTTGAAGGTCATTGGTATAAGATCCAAAACAAATGGGACTCTTAATCTCATAGAACACACGTGATCATGCTCTAACCCTTACCACAGTATAAGAATATACAGAAGAGTCACTCGTGTCGGAACCTTTGATGATTTTGTCTTCGCGAATGGTGGCCGCCATTATTCCAGCAAGATGATTAGGGTTTTTGACTTTTCCCAACCTTTAAAATGATTCGAAGTCATTTCTTAAGTCAAAATATATTTGAATTCATTATTCAGTAATGACGTCATGTAATTTTATTGGTTGTAAACAAGAGAGAAATCCTAATCATCTGGCTAGAATAATGGCCGACATGAGGAGGCGTTGTACACCTGAGTGACCCTTCTGCATAATCATTACTCTGTGCCCTTACTTAATTTCAGAAGCGTTAAAATATTTAAATTCGTACGTGTTTACGTTAACGTAAGTCAGGTCGCTTTAACTTTATAGAGATGAAATGTAAGTACTGTATATTTACTGGCGAAGTAAGAAATATTTACGGAAGAAATCAGAAGGTTTGGTTATAATCTTTGTAATGTGAAGAATTTTACTTGTTTCTTATTTGCTCGTTTGTGCTAAGTAAGTCTTATGTTTAAGTTCCTGCCAGTTTCCCCGATATAGGAGGCGTGGCAGTCGGAGCAGTTTATTTTGTAAAAATACAATATAAATAATGCACATGTCTAATTATACCGTGACGTAAAGGTCCAGGATTAAAGCAATATTTGGTCACGACTACTCCAAAAACAAGTCATTTACTTCACTAGATTCACTAAATTTTGAAAAAATTAAAGCGATGAGCAACTAGAACAAATTTTCAAAAAAAATAACCAGCACTGTGACGTCACTGCATAGTTAATTTGGTACTAAAAACCAAACAGAGTTTACTACTTTTAAACAATTTAGTAAAAAGTGAATTGTATTAATAATTTTTTGTTCACTCTCTAGATTTTGGATATATTTAAAAACAATCTACCGTGTAGTTTTTTATTTACAGGCCTTTGTCTAGCAATGACTTGAAATTCTGAACGTAATTATAAAAGATCATATTACGCGCATTCGTGTCATCCGACTTTGTCGATGATTTTCTATAACTTATTTTTTTGTGCCACCTCCAGATTTTGGATATATTTTAGACAATATAAAAAAGACAAAAAAACAAATTTGAAAGACAAATTTGTCCGGCTTGACGCTATGAGGCGCGAAACGGGACAATATTCGAACTCGTTTTATTTATATGCTAAACTTGAAAAATATATGACGAACTGTTGTCAGTATGTTGACATGCCCGTGTATCGAAGAGTCGGACAAACTGTTTTCGATGCAGAATTTCTTTCGTTTTTACAATCTGTCAAATCAGTAATTGTGGAAGTTCGTGCTGCTTGTAATACAGCCTCTCAGACTCTAGACCAGTTCGAAGTACTTGAAACTCGTATTGAGGAAATATTTTGGTCTTTTTCATTGCTAGCAGAAGGAAGGGAATATACATGGACAGTGCAAAGTTTATTCAATGAATTTTTAGTTTATGCAAATCAAATCAAAGAAAATACCAAACACAAGTGTGACATTCTAAGAAACAGCACAGAAGCAGTTGGCACAAGTTATACCTGCCCCTTAACACGCACGGGCAGGAGAGGACGTCCGCGTTACACTGTACAAAAAAGCCAAATAGAATTCCTTCGCGAAAAAAGATTTTATTGGGTACGAATTGCAAAATTGCTTAATATTTCAATTCGAACGCTTCAAAGACACAGAGAACAATTGGGCATTACTGATGAACCTTACACTAATGTAAGTGATGGAGACCTTACCCAAGTAATGCAAGAGGTAAGACTCACAACTCCAAATATAGGTCAAACGCGTATGGTTGATGCACTTCGAAGCCGTGGCATGCATGTACAAAGATTTAGAGTTCGTCAAATAATGAGAACAATAGATCCATTGGGAACAGTTCTTCGATGGAACCAAGCTGTCTATCGTCGTAGGTATTCCGTGCCCTATCCAAATGCACTTTGGCACATAGAAGGTAATCATAAATTAATTTCATGGAGAATGGTAATTCATGCATGTATAGATGGCTACAGTCGCTTAATTTTTTATTTGCATTGTTCAAACAACAACTTAGCTGCCACAGTGAAAGAACAATTTCTAGTAGGAGTGCAGAAATGGGGGCTTCCATCTCGGGTGGGGTGTGACCATGGTCTAGAGAATGTGGAGGTTGCACGTTATATGTTGCATAACAAAGGATTGAATAGAGGAAGTATTCTTACTGGGAAATCAGTCCATAATGTTCGTGTGGAGCGATTACATCGTGATGTCTATGAAGGGGTGTTGTCATACTATGTAAAACTCTTCACAGAAATGGAGAATGAAGGAATATTAGATGCTATGAATGATTTGCATTTGTTTTGCCTTCATTGTGTCTACATACCTAGAATTCAAAGAGCACTTGATGAGTTTATTGCCCAGTGGAACTCACATCCTGTGAGCACAGAGTCAAACTTAAGTCCTGACCAACTTTTTGTTCAGGGAACTTTTTAAAGTGGAGCATACATTGCAGGTACCAGCATGGTTGGGAATAATGATGAAAATCTGGGGAGTGGGATTGACATGGATTTAGATGCTCCATTGCAAATTGAGGACAGTGATTATCAGGTAGCTGTTCCAGAAATTTTATTTACTTCTTCAGCTGAAGTTTGGGCTGTGTTAAAACAACATATCAATGAATCAGCAAATGATGAAAGTGATGGAACATTTCTTTATTTGTCATGCATTCAACTTTTTGAGAGTATTTAATCAAAACTTTGTCAAACTGCATTTAAAGGAAAAAAACTATATTTACAAAAGATTAATTGATAGAAGTTGATTATATTTGTAATGAGAACATTTTCCTATTTTTTTTGAATACTTGTTCGTTTTAGAGTTCCATTAGTAAGTGGATGACATACTGATGATTTTTACAAAAAAATATTTTGTTTCCTTCAAAACTATTTTGACTTTGTTGCTGCCAAAAATATTTGTAAAAATGCTCTTTGATGTTCATTTCACGTAACAAAACAGTAACAGTTTAATTTCTTCAAACAAAACTTGAACATAACAGTAAATAAAGTATTACAAAGTATTCAAAAGCACAATATATACATGACAAAGTAGCTATCAAGGAGTTAAACAATATGAAAGGACCACGATTCTTTCTCCTTCATGATATTGGTGAACTCTTCTGAGAGTTCATTGAATGATTGGTAGGTAGATGGTAGTTCCAACATAGGTCCGCATGTTTGAGCAATTGGTACTCGAAGTGCATTATCTGCAGCTGTAAAAGCCACTTCAATTGATGGTACAATTAACATGTTACTTCCTGTTGTGAATTGCAAGAACAATTCTAAAGAACTTTCTGAAAGTGTTGTGATAAACTTCTTTAAATATTGAAATGCTTGGACTTCAGAGTCTGATGATGGGGATGCAATTAGTATTTTTACAACATCTTTAGGAGAGGGTTTTTTCTTATCATACAATTGTTTTACAATGTCAATGTTACTGAACTGACTTATATTTTTCAATGGCTGTAATATGGGAACCAACAATTACAAATGTAATGTGGCTTCTGTATTAACTCCTGATGAGCAAGTGAAACAGGGAAATACTTAATGGTATAATAACCAAATACCATAAATCCACCCACTGCTTCCCATTCTTGACGTTGGTAATCATGCCTGATTGACGGAATTTTTTCCGTTGCACCCATTGTTAATGCAGGGAAAAACTGTTGCCAAAACAGGCTAACAACCTCACGTGTAACCCCAGAACCTCTACCATCTTCAATATTACCCCTTTCATCTACAATGGCAATACTTAATATGCAGCCAACAAAAGCAGGATCCTTGAATTCATCTATGATATCCTTAAGAACATGGCTTCTGTGAATTAGAACTTCTCTGACTGGTAATTTACTTGGTAGGTCTACCAAAATACACAATACCCTAAGTCTAAACATAAAAAATATAAGGAAAATGTTGACTTAAAAACATTGCAATTTACCTTGAATTTCTAAAGGTCCCTGAATATCAGAATATTCAACATTCTGGAATGGTTGTCGATCTAAAAAATAGAATGCTTATGTTCAATTTTAAAAAAAAAATAAAAGTATGCATATTGAATTTAATTTCAATATTTCCTGACCTTGTGTTTCAAGAGGTAAGGAATCGTTGCCATGCTCAGGATTTACAATGGCATCCATTTCATCAGAGATGGTAATGTTATAAGCAACATCAACAAATAAATTGGTTGACAGATTTGACTGACCGCCAACCTCAGAAATCTGCTGGTGAGCATCAAACCTCAACTATGACTGCTTGTTTCTCAACGATGTCTAAAGTCTCACCATGAGTAGGACTAGATTTATCAGTCTTCTGTGAATCTACCAGAGCACTCTCATAATCACTATCTTCATCCAGACACTCATAGGAACGAATGTAGACTGATCCTTGACCAGAAAGTTTAAGCAAAAGGTTACCAGTCATTTCCACTCCTGGTGCAAGGTTTGGTTTGATGAGTTTGCCATAAGATGCCTAATGTAAATTTACATTACTGTCAGTAAACATTCATTCAAACAAATGGAGAAGTTCATGATCCATTCCGAATTTGCTTTCACACAAATGCTACTCAACTGAAATGTCCGTAGAGATATTGAACCAAAAATTTTTTTAGTTCTATAGTTATAAGTAAAAGAAACAGGCATTTTTCTGATAATTTGATGTACAGATAACCATTTCATTGCAGTCATATGGTAGATTCAAAGCATTTTCAACTTACTTTCATGTACTCAAAGCATAACAGCAAATACTTTGGAAATGCCTCCGCAAATCTACGTGTTAGTATTTGTGTATCCCACTCACGTTGGAAAGGAAAGCTGCGCACTACAAAGCCTTTACTATCCAACATAACTCTTGTGGAGTGCGTGGGCACAGTTTCTTCTTCTGGATTGGGGATAAGAACCAAGTCTCTCAGTACAGGCTTTAAATATTTATTGTTTCTACGAGCAAAAAGGCCTGATAAAAATGCTGTTCTCTTCGTCCTGTGCGGGACACTGATGATTCAGGGGATGCTTGAGGCCTACGTAGGCTTGGAAACCGTCGATAAATTTCCTCTGGGACGCTCGTACTTTAGCCGTTGAACTACTATTTGTTGACAATGCAACGCTTTCCCTTCCAAATTGAGATATACTAGGAGTCCTAGCTATCCTTTCTAGGTCAGAAATTCTTTGTAACGCCTTATTTAACACATCTTCCATGACTTTCTCCACACAGCAAACCTGAAAACAACACAGATATCAGTATCAAGTTATCAACTACATCGCGTAAATCATCATGCATAAATTTGCATTAATTAGAATCAATTTTTAAAGTTTAGCATATATTTCTTAAGTTTAGCATATATTTTTTAAGTTTAGCATATATTTTTTATGTTTAGCATATATTTTTCAAGTTTAGCATATATTTTTTAAGTTTAGCATATATTTTTTAAGTTTAGCATATATTTTTTATGTTTAGCATATATTTTTCAAGTTTAGCATATATTTTTCAAGTTTAGCATATATTTTTTAAGTTTAGCATATATTTTTTATGTTTAGCATATATTTTTTATGTTTAGCATATATTTTCAAGTTTAGCATATATTTTCAAGTTTAGCATATATTTTTCAAGTTTAGTATATATTTTTAAGTTTAGCATATTTTTATGTTTAGCATATATTTTCAAGTTTAGCATATTTTTCAAGTTTAGCATATATTTTTCAAGTTTAGCATATATTTTTCAAGTTTAGCATATATTTTTTAAGTTTAGCATATATTTTTTAAGTTTAGCATATATTTTTCAAGTTTAGCATATTTTTTAATTTTGTTTATATATTTTTCAAGTTTCATATATTTTTCAAGTTTTATATTTTCAAGTTTAGCATATATTTTAAGTTTAGCATTTTTAAGTTTAGCATATATTTATGTTTAGCATATTTTTCAAGTTTAGCATATATTTTTCAAGTTTAGCATATATTTTTTAAGTTATATTTTATGTTTAGCATATATTTTTATGTTTAGTATATTTTTAAGTTTATATATTTTTCAAGTTTAGCATATATTTTTCAAGTTTAGCATATATTTTTCAAGTTTAGCATATATTTTTCAAGTTTAGCATATATTTTTTAAGTTTAGCATATATTTTTTATGTTTAGCATATATTTTAAAGTTTAGCATATATTTTTAAGTTTAGCATATATTTTTAAGTTTAGCATATATTTTTATGTTTAGCATATATTTTCAAGTTTAGCATATATTTTCAAGTTTATATATTTTTAAGTTTAGCATATATTTTTATGTTTAGCATATATTTTTATGTTTATATATTTTCAAGTTTAGCATATATTTTTCAAGTTTAGCATATATTTTTTAAGTTTAGCATATATTTTTTATGTTTAGCATATATTTTTTATGTTTAGCATATATTTATGGGGCGCCAAGCCGGACAAATTTGTCTTTCAGAAAATATATGTGCTGAACTTCAAATTTGCATTGTCTGAATCGAATAAATCGGTTCTCAACTCAAAATATATCTGGTAAACTTAAAAAATATATGCTAAACTTAAAAAATATTTGCTAAACTTAAAAAATATATGCTAAACTTAAAAAATATATGCTAAACTTAAAAAATATATGCTAAACTTAAAAAATATGTTCTAATTATGATGCTTTGCGGCCTTGTTTTTAACACGTTTCCGGTAAGCGTGCGTGGCCGCCATTTGCAAATTGCAATAGATTCTCGAATCTCGATTGTCGAAGATGCTAAATCAAAATGAACTTCAGTTTCACTTGAATAACGCGTTACAAAGAGTTAGCCAGTTGGAAAGTTCAAATATTACTCCTAACAATCCGCTTGGTTCGACGAACAACTCCAGGAGAAACAGCGGCTCGACCGGCTCGACCGGCTCGACTTTAACGGAAGAACTGCAAAGGAGTTTTCTAAGCTTAGCAATCACGCAGCAATAAGTTCAACATCAACCCAAATGCCATTGAGTCGGGCTTCAACGTCGCATCTTTCTGGCAACAAGAAAAAACGAAAGCGCAAATCGACGACCTCTAAATCAACCTTGAAACCCAAAGCAGTGCACAAAGACCTGGTGTTGGTTCCGGAACCGACTCAAACTTCAGTTCCTACTCATTCTTCTCGTGTTTCGTTGGAAAGTGACGGTTTCGTTATTCACAGCTTTCCTTTTGTAAGAGAATGGGATGATATTAATTTAAAAGAAGAAATAGAAAACGTTTTTCCGCAGATCCAAAATTGTGGTTATGAATATGTGAAGGTAACATAAACCATATATGCTAATATACGTACTAGCATAAGCTTAAACGTCTTGTCCAGGGTGTATTGGTGGGTGTGCAGTGAGGGGAGTTAAAAAACAGCATACAAATGAATTAGTATTATAAGCCATTTGCTCCTACTTTTCTGGAAATTCCTTTTGCCTTATAATTTCTCTATGAATATTATAATATCTGGATTTAAGACACCGTTTATTTAATCAGTGATAAATGTTTTGTTTATAAATATGTAATTCGTTAATGTATTTATACATTATTTCCTCATCTTTTTTACTATAGGCCTCATATGGAAAACTTGTTTTACCAAATTTAGCCCCTGGGGTGACTATGAACTGCAACATGCTCTTGAAGTTGTCAGGCCAAGGTGCTGTTTACATACGCTCCAATGAAAAACTTAGTGCTTTTAGTGAAAGTGACAATTCTGCTGATGAAGAATTGCTGAAACCAGCATTAATTAAGCAAGAACCAGAAGTCCTGGAAATTCAGTCTGAGTCAGATATTGAAGGAACAGGTAACTGGAGTTCAGGCATAAATTAACAATTTTGTAACAGATATAAAATGAGGTTGTGCTTAACATGCAGCCTTTTTGTATATGCATATAGGGATAAGGTTTTGTGAATTTTTGTCTGAGTCAGTGTGTCTATATGTAAATATCATACATAAATCACCATACCAAAACAGGAAAGTACTTCCATTCAATATCAATAAAGACTGTGGAAAATATGAATGTATTAATATCATATTGCCAAATGTATGACTTAAGAAAATAACTAAATCCTGTAAGCCATAAAAGTAGAGCTAGCTAAATTAAATCATTTTTTCATTTGTACCAACTCCTGTTGGTGTAGCCAAAACAGTTAATAAATGTGCTTATAGTATGAGAATCAGATGTTTAAATAAATACTTAAGTTAATAGAATGTGAGTGACTCTAATTATTTACCAATCTTAATACCAAACTCTTAATAATATCAACCTATTTGTGATTCCAATTTTGAATTAGCGTTGTTTTTTCTGCAGAATATATAGTTTAATAACGAAAATGTTATGTTAATGAACGTGATTTTTATATTGAAAAAAAATTACGAGAACTGTACATTCTATTGATTGATTGTTGTTTCGCTCATCAATTGTAAACACTCTCTAAACACATTTACACCATGATTTCCATCATCATTTAGGGGATCAATAGTTTCGTGTGCCAAGATTGTTTGCTCTTCATTGACATTTACTTGTGGCACAGAAACATTATAGTCGTCATCACTGATTAAGAGAGTTTCACTTTCGTCTAAATCCATGCTGGCACCAAGTTCGTCTTGGTCACTCTCTTCTACCAGTATATTTTCATTGCAATTGGACATAGCTCCACTGATAAATAGTTGTTCAGGACTCAGATTCTCAGCAGTACTAATGGGGTGGCTATTCCATTGCCACTTAAATTCGTTAAGAGATCTTTGAATTCTTGGGATGTAAACGTAATGTAGTGCGAATAGGTGATGTTCATTAAGACAATCAAGCAAACCATCTTCTTCCATGTTAGTAAATAGCCAGACATAATGAGAAAGTATGCCACAATATACGTCTCTATGGAGACGTTCAACTCTAATGTTATGCACCGATTTACCCGTTATAATACTTCCCCTTCCACAACCCCTGTTGGTTAGCATAAAGCGTGCAACGCCTACATTTTCTAAGCCATGGTCTGATCTGACTCTAGATGGCAAACCAAACTCTTTGACTCCCTGTGTAAAAAACTCTAGCACAGATGATGCGCGATTATTATTGGCACATTGCAGGTATATAATAAGTCGGCTGTAACCATCAATACATGCGTGAATAACTATCCGCCATCGTATTAGCTTGTGGTTGCCATCAATGTGCCATAGAGCATTAGGATGCGGAACATAATACTTACGTCGGTAGACTGCTGAGTTCCATCTAAGTGCTGTTCCAACTGGATCAATTTTTCTTAAACACTCTCTCACCCTTTGCCTCTGAACATGAATCCCTCTAGCCCTTAGCGCACCTACCATCCTACTCTGACCAATATTTGGGGTAACTTTCCTTATGTCTTCCATAGCTTGGGTAAGCTCATCCTCCGAGATATTAGAAAACTCGTCATTGATGTCTAATTCGTTTTTTCTCCTCCGTAATGTTCGCGTAGACACATGAAGTAACTTGGCAATGTTAACCCACGAAAAGTGCTTGCTTCGCAAAAATTCCAGTTTATTTTTTGTAATATGGTATTTTGGTCGACCCGGCCCGTGTGTTGGATTAATTGGACACCTGTAACAATTTTCATCATTGATTGATTGGAGCCTTTCTACTTCAAGACAAAGAGCTCTTTGAATTGACAATAGACTGTTTAAGACGTTTGCAAGCAAACCGAATGTTTCTTGATCAGTGTTTGCGTTGTTTAGTAGAGTTATGAAAAAAGAACACGTACAATCCATTCGATTATTTAAGATTTCCAGGTTATCTAGTCTATCTAAGGGGACCTGGACAATGCTATCGGTCAAAAAAGACACTATACCGGTTATAACTGATTTCGCAGACTGTAAAGATGACGCCCAATCAACGTCGATGATGCCCCACCTTGTCTACGATAAAGAGGCATACTTAATGTTTAATTTTCCCTATAAAATAGTCAATTTGTCAGTTGAATAGATTACTAACGTTGAGCTCAACCCAGTTCCTAGCCTCTCTACTTCGACTGTGCGTCGAGCCGCTGTTTCTGCTGGAGTTGTTCGTCGAACCAAGCGGACTATTAGAAGTAATATTTGAACTTTCCAACTGGCTAATTCTTTGTAACGCGTTATTCAAGTGAAACTGAAGTTCATTTTGATTTAGCATCTTCGACAATCGAGATTCGAGAATCTATTGCAATTTGCAAATGGCGGCCACGCACGCTTACCGGAAACGTGTTAAAAACAAGGCCGCAAAGCATCATAATTAGAACATATTTTTTAAGTTTAGCATATATTTTTTAAGTTTAGCATATATTTTTTAAGTTTAGCAAATATTTTTTAAGTTTACCAGATATATTTTGAGTTGAGAACCGATTTATTCGATTCAGACAATGCAAATTTGAAGTTCAGCACCTATATTTTATGAAAGACAAATTTGTCCGGCTTGGCGCCCCATATATATTTTTCAAGTTTAGCATATATTTTTCAAGTTTAGCGTATATTTTTCAAGTTTAGCATATATTTTTTATGTTTAGCATATATTTTTTAAGTTTAGCATATATTTTTTAAGTTTAGCATATATTTTTTAAGTTTAGCATTTATTTTTTATGTTTAGCATATATTTTTCAAGTTTAGCATATATTTTTTATGTTTAGCATATATTTTTTAAGTTTAGCATATATTTTTTATGTTTAGCATATATTTTTTATGTTTAGCATATATTTTTCAAGTTTAGCATATATTTTTCAAGTTTAGCATATATTTTTCAAGTTTAGCATATATTTTTCAAGTTTAGCATATATTTTTATGTTTAGCATATATTTTAAGTTTAGCATATATTTTTTTTTTTTTTTTATTTTTTATGCATATATTTTCAAGTTTAGCATATATTTTCAAGTTTAGCATATATTTTTTTTATATATTTTTATGTTTAGCATATATTTTTATGTTTATATATTTTTTCAAGTTTAGCATATATTTTCCAAATTTAATATATATTTTCAAGTTTAGCATATATTTTTTAAGCATATATTTTTATGTTTATATATTTTTCAAGTATATATTTTTCAAGTTTAGCATATATTTTCAAGTTTAGCATATATTTTTAAGTTTAGCATATATTTTTAAGTTTAGCATATATTTTTGTTTAGCATATTTTTCAAGTTTAGCATTTATAAGTTTAGTTTATATTTTTAAGTTTAGCATATATTTTCAAGTTTAGCATATATTTTTCAAGTTTAGCATATATTTTTTAAGTTTAGCATATATTTTTTAAGTTTAGCATATATTTTTTATGTTTAGCATATATTTTTCAAGTTTAGCATATATTTTTCAAGTTTAACATATATTTTTCAAGTTTAGCATATATTTTTCAAGTTTAGCATATATTTTTCAAGTTTAGCATATATTTTTCAGGTTTAGCATATATTTTTTAAGTTTACCAGATATATTTTGAGTTGAGAACTGATTTATTCGATTCAGACAATGCAAATTTGAAGTTCAGCACATATATTTTCTGAAAGACAAATTTGTCCGGCTTGGCGCCCCATAAAAACGAGCTCGAATATTGTCCCGTTTCGCGCCTCATATGGCGCCTCATAGAGAACCTTATATGGACAAAATAAAACAAATTCCGAAGAGGGACATCTCGTTTTCTTGATATTTAAGATATTACAAGAGTTAGAAACAAAATAATGCGTAATATTTCGTCTTTATTCCAAAGACATCAACAGACTTATGGTTTACAATGCAGGCTGCGAAACGTTTATATATAAGTATATTGTTTAGTCTTATAGTTCTAATTACATAACTTTGGAATAAAGACGAAATATTACACATTATTTTGTTTCAAACTCTTGTAATATCTTAAATATCAAGAAAACGAGATGTCCCTCTTCGGAATTTGTTTTATTTTGTATTATTTGAAATTGTCTGCTTGTCATGGTTATATGGAGTTTATGGACAATGAACATGATTGTTTTCATAAGCTGTAACTGGATATGCTGTATCCAGTTACAAGGAAGTGAATCAGAAAGATCTCGTGATGAGCCCATCCTTTACATTTCAATGATGTGTACATTGCAATACGAAGAAAGACAAAATTGAAGAAATATTTCAATATAAAACTGTGACTCTACGTTGTGGAACGAAATAATAAGTGTGGGAAAGAAGAAATAGTCGCTTTGGTCATATTTGGTGAGTAAAATTGTGTAAAACATTGATTTTAAAGCCGTAATGTTTAGCTACTCGTATTGTATCAAAGGTTTGACTAAATGGCAGAATACTTGTTCACTTGGATTCATTGACTGTTCATCAACATTTTCAGTAGATACACAAATACACATGTAAGGTTTGACTTAAATGGCAGACTACTCGTTCACTTGGATTCATTGACTGTGTATCCACATTTTCAGTAGATACACAGATACACATGTAAGGTTTGACTTAAATGACAGAATACTCGTTCACTTGGATTCATTGACTGTTCATCCACATTTTCAGTAGATACACAAATACACATGTAAGGTTTGACTTAAATGGCAGACTACTCGTTCACTTGGATTCATTGACTGTGTATCCACATTTTCAGTAGATACACAGATACACATGTAAGGTTTTACTAAATGGCAAAAAACTCGTCCACTTGGATTCATTGACTGTTCATCCACATTTTCAGTAGATACACAGATACACATATAAGGTTTGACTAAATGGCAGAATACTCGTTCACTTGGATTCATTGACTGTGTATCCGCATTTTCAGTAGATACACAGATACACATGTAAGGTTTGACTAAATGGCAGAATACTTGTTCACTTGGATTCATTGACTGTGCATCCACATTTTCAGTAGATACACAGATACACATGTAAGGTTTGACTAAATGGCAGAATACTCGTCCACTTGGATTCATTGACAGTTCATCCACATTTTCAGTAGATACACAGATACACATGTAAGGTTTGACTAAATGGCAGAATACACATCCACTTGGATTCATTGACTGTTCATCCACATTTTCAGTAGATACACAGATACACATGTAAGGTTTGACTAAATGGCAGAATACTCGTCCACTTGGATTCATTGACTGTTCATCCACGTTTTCAGTAGATACACAGATACACATGTAAGGTTTGACTAAATGTCAGAATACTCGTCCACTTGGATTCATTGACTGTTCATCCACATTTTCAGTAGATACACAGATACACATGTAAGGTTTGACTAAATGGCAGAATACTCGTCCACTTGGATTCATTTACTGTTCATCCACATTTTCAGTAGATACACAGATACACATGTAAAGTTTGACTAAATGGCAAAATACTCGTCCACTTGGATTCATTGACTGTGTATCCACATTTTCAGTAGATACATAGATACAAATGTAAGGTTTGACTAAATGGCAGAATACTCGTCCACTTGGATTCATTGACTGTTCATCCACATTTTTAGCAACTACCTAGTGTGTTTCAGTCTTAAGCTAAATGGCGCTATGTTTTATTGAATAATACGATAATATATATTTATGCCTGGTTTAGTAAATTGCGTCTCATCTTGTTAACACAAATGATCTGTTTACCTATCAAAACGACTATATGATAATATTTATATCAACTGCGAACGATTTGCATGAATTATACACTACCACAGTAATAAGTAAATATAGATTTAAAATGCAATCGCACACGCAGTACTCTCATGATAATGCACAATTAAATTTATTTAAATTGATAAAAAATTTTAAGCCAGGTCTCGTTGTCACAAAAAAGTGTACGTTTTCCTTTTCTTTTGCTGTTTTGCATTTTTTGATGATCCTTTTATTCGTTTAAAAATGCCTGACATGGAAGTCGACTAATTCACTGATTTCAAAAATCACAGGATTTTATCATCAATGAGGAATCAAGTTAGAAAGAAAAACGCTTGGATTTCTTACACATAAGATATTTATTTGTTTTGTAGCAAATTTCTCCTTTGCACGTTAGCACAAAGCAGTTATGCGTCCGCCGGTTCTCTATGGGACTGTATACTATCTAAAGCTAGCGCGTCAAACACAATTCTCAAATGTCATCAATTTAATTTTTTTGTCAAAGTTATACATCAATTCCAATTCATGCTCCTTACTTGTTCACAGGCATCAACAAAAGACAATGCCGTCTTAGTTTGACCCTTCAAAAATACTCAATAATCATAAGTTCTTTTTTCGCTTTAACGATAAGTTCCTAGTCTCAAATAACAATCATAATTTATTTACACAGTTTCCGACATGTTTTGAATAAAAGTGCGGTTTTTATCTTTGGACAGCAACTTGTGTCAATCGCTTCGTTTGATGTCATTTGATAAATTTTTAAACATCTGCTGCATGAAATTAGAAAATCAGTTCGATTTAGACGAACAGCTTATTTTGCTCACATTGTCACATTCAACATATGAACATTATTGATGTTACAATAAGGTTTGAACTATGATCACCATTTTTAAACTGATATGTATGTGGTCGCGTTCTTTATACTAAATCTCTCATTTTTTGTAAGTTATGTGACATGTATAGAACTAAAGCTAGCATAATTTGATCGACGAGGTTGTCATATATGAAGTCTTACTTGTAAAACAAAGGTAATTTTACAAAAGTAAAGCGAGATTTTATATCTACATTACCGACCTAACAATTTGCTAAAGAAACATCTCGATGAAGTATGAATAAACATGCATGAGAAATCATATCGAAGATTATTTTTCAACTTTTTAACTATTGACCATAAGCTGCATGGTTAATGACAGTAAAACCTGTTCAAAATTATAGAGGAAGGCAAAATAACAAGAGAACATTTTCTACATGTGGGATGCTGAATTTTTCTTTATAAACTGTAACTAACACTAGTGCCAGTCCCAAAGATTCGAAACAATATTGTTGTTAATGTAAACTTACGAACGCGTAAAGTATTAGTACTTCTAACTCTTTATGGAAAATATACGAATCATTGCGATCTGGATATAAATGAGAACAAATCTTACACACAAATAAGCAAATGTTACACACAGGAAGAATGTATTTACACAGAGGAACAACGCGACCGAATCTATTATTTCTAAAACGAAGTTAATTTGCCAAAAGTAAAACGAGATTCTGAAACTATATTACTAACTTTACATAAAAGATTTGCTACTGAAGCATCTCGATAATGTATGACTAAACATTCAAGAGAAATCATATTTAAGTTGATATACCAACTTTCTAACTGTTGACAATAAGCTGCATTGTAAAGGACAGTAAAATCTGTTCTAAAGTATGGGGGAGGCAGAATAACATGAGAACATTTTCTACATGTAGGATGCTGAATTTTTCTTTAGAAACTATACTTGTCTATGGAAAAAGGGGGATCTGTAAAAATTTGAAAAATAAGCAAAAGTTAAACACAAGAAGAATGTATTTACACTGAGAGGAAGAACGCGACCGAATCTATTTTTTGTGAAATGTTGATTCATGCAACACAGTGAGCTTTCAAAATCATACTTTTGATCATATGTTAGTTTGACAGTGTTAAAACAATTCTAGTCGTGATCGTTCACATATGCGACTATCACCGATGACACAGCCGTAGATATCACGACGAACAAACACTGCCTGCCTCACGCCTCACTCAGACACTTTTTAAGTATTGCATAGTGGTTAGCCCGCGCATGCACAGCGGCTACCCACGAAAACTAACTAGTGATAAATTATATAATTGTTATAATATAGTATAACTCGACGCCTACGACTGCTCCCCCCCCCCCTCAAAAAAAAATGTTGTTGCTCCCCCAAATTTTACATCTTAGCGACATGCCTGCTCATATTAATAACACTTAAAGCGTGATTCTGTTTGAAGATGCTACGAGAATTTCTAAAACTTAACAATTGATGAATATCTTCTGCATGATGAGATAACGTAAGAAAAGTATAAATAATACACACATCATTCACTACTTTTCCTATAAACTTCAATTTTGCAATTTTCATGTGTTCAAATGGGGAGGCGCCAGCTCCTATTATATAACTGTCCCAAGGCAAAATGCCCCCTTGCCTATCACCTCACGGCAGGCCTGGCCTGACAGTCAGTGAAATTTCTCGACTTTGTGTTGTTACACGATTTAATTCAAGTAACTAAAACAGTTAGACACGTTGGAATACAAAACAAGTATCTTGATTTCAGTTTCTTAGTGCACATCATGTCATGCTAAATCAAAGATCATCTAAAAATAAATTACGTACAAAATGAATGATGCTGAAGTATGTACGTTATCTGACGTTCATTTTGATCACTTAAACATAATCTTTACTTTACATTTATACATTGTATTGTTTACTAAAGTGTAATTATTTTAAAAAATAATGATTGATGATGAAATATATACGTTATCATGAGTTCATTTTGACCCCTGGAACCTAATCTTTACTTTACATTTGTACATTGTACTGTTTACTTAAGTTTAATTTATTTAAAAAGAACTGTCACATTATGACGTGGCATTTGTGAATGTCAAGCGCATCACTGACTCAGAATTATTTATTATCAAACCTTTTCTTCGTGTAAGAGCCGCAATTTTTATAGTGGATAATTTGAAAAAAAAAATGAAACCTACTTTCCAGTCGTGGTATTAAATATAGCTTTAAAAGTCACTTATAGAATCATTCAAACGATTTTCATTTGGAATGGAAATAAACATTGATTTGTTTATAGTCATACTTCATACTACGCAATGCTTCGGTATCAAATTTGCTAAGTTAGAAATGTAAATACAAATCTCGGTTAACTTACGTAAAATTACCTTTCTTTTAGAAATAAGACTTCATATACGACGATCGTGTGGACAAAATTATGCTTGCTTTAGTTCTTTACATGTTACGTACCTAACAAAAGATGAGAAATTTAATATAAAAACGCGACTACATACATATCAGTAAAAAATGGTGATTATAATTCATACATTATTGAAACATTAACTTTTTATCCATATGAGTTTTGTTACATAAACACATTTAAATAACGAACGAAGATGAAAAGTGAGTCAGGATCTCCTTCAACAAATAATATTATTCAATAACTAAGTATACATCACTGACTAAAAACAATTGTTATAGAAATAAAAATACATAAATAAGAAACTCATGCAGAGTACATAATAGCATTGAGATTGGTCAAATTCCAAAGGACTACTGTTAAATAGTATAAAGTTTAACAAATTTCAACTCAAGAATAAAGGGATCACCTTTCTAAAATAGGATTTGAATGTGAATGATTAAGACACAATTTTTGAAACTTAAAATGGATTTTTTCACTTCGTTAATCAAAAATTCCATACATGTATATTCTTGCATAAGTCAGTTCTTATTATAAAAAACCTTTGTTATTGAATAAACTATTGTAAATTATGAATACGTGACAAACATCAACTGCACGCAACTATAAATACTTATGATCAATAAAGACACTGTAGATACAACAGTAAAGGTTGCAATGAAAATAAACCTTAAGTAAAGTCAATACTTATGTTGTTCTTCAATTACCTATGCTTTAGAGCGTATAATCTGCACTTTGTTTTAGTGACTATAGTCAAAACCTTGCCGCTGAAAATATCATTCATTTATACGCCTTACTGGTTTTTTTTCAGACGTCAAATATATCTCGTTTGGGCAAAAAATACAAGGAACTTGATACTCTGTGCAGTCCGTACTTGTATTTTGTTTGGTATTTTATTCATATGTCACGTTGTTTATCTCTCACTCTGTGTTCTGTGTTTTGGTGAGGAAAATGTAAAGCAGATAGGAGATAGTTTTCTTTATTTTCATTTCAATTAGTAATGATGACGATTTGGATTTAACAGATTGTCAAAAATGACGAAGAATTTAAATATATGATTAAAGTGAAGCTATGGTCCTATGGGGGAGTACTGCAGTTTAGCGGACACCTTGGACGCTGACCCAAACCCTAGCCTATACTCACAAGCAAATACGAGCCCGTGGTCAGAAACGCTTCGGGTGTCCGCTAAACTGCAGTCTAGCAAAAATTTGAATTGGAACAGAATCATCAGCGATATAGTCCTATCAAAATGTTAATAAGCAATTATTCATACAACACAGCAAACCAGTTTGATATGACATGCATATATTATGACATGCTTACCATTAAGTTTGAATTACCATTAGGTATGGTTTTTCCACTTTTAACGTTTTGTACTAAACTTTATAGTTTTACTGTATGTGTTTACTGAGTATACTGTAAAGTAGTATATTCACTGCACCATATCGACGTGATATTTTTTATTCAGGTGGTTCTAAGCCAGCAGCACCAACACAATCCAGTGTATCTAAAACTCCCCCCATCGTCACTCCTTCTCAATAGACATCCTCCAGAGTCTCTAGTGAACGTACTAACAATGACCCTAAACAACCACCCGCTGTACCATTTATACCAGTATGTACTCCAAATACACCTTTAGATCCTCCAAAAACACCACCAGCTTGTACAAAAACACCCCTAGTTCCTCCAAGAACACCCGCAGATCCTTTAAGAACACCAACAGTTCCTCCAAGAACACAACTGGTTTCTCCAATGCCACCTCAGCGTGAGAATGATAGTAAACTTGAAGAGACATTAAAAGGTCTTACTTTAAAGAGAGATCAGTATAAATTGGCTGCTCGCAATTGTAATAGAAGTGGGGACAAAGAAAATGAAAAAAAATATTTGATTATATCGAAGGTGAGTTACCTTTAAAGGAACGGAAATGAAATTTAAGTGGAAGCATTGTCATGCATTCTCCACAGGTCTTTTTATAGTGTTCTACAAATGCGCGAAATTGATTCCTAATCTTAATCCTTAAGCCTAATCCTTAATCTCATTGTAGTAGGCTATGTCTGTAATGTTGGAGATTGAATTAGAGCTCTATTTGTTTCATAAGAGATTTATTAAAACTTTTGTTTAGGACTTCGATGCTGTCATTCAAGCTGTAAAGGATGGAAAAGATGTTGATCTCACACAATGCCCTCCACCTCCCCCCGGATTTCAAGGTAAAAGAATGATAACCGGAGGGTTGATATACAAGCTCAAAGTTCTGTTAGCTGAATATGGGTTGATGTAAAACTTTCAACGCAATTTTTTATCATAAACTTTAAATTTCAATTCATCTACTATGTCGAGTGAAGGACCGATCAATTACGTAAAATTTAGTGGTCAGCCGGTTACGTCAACAAAACCCAAAGCTCCTTAAGTATATCGTCCCCAGACCTTTTCCACATCTCTTCAAGTATCTGATGCCTAGATCTCTTTTTTTAATTGTCTTTCCTTTTTTAAAAAAATCGTTATTGGTCAACCATTATTCACCATTTCTTCATAGGATTTAATTTGAAAAGCCAATTTCTTGATAAACATTACAAAATTAAAAAGGACGTTCATGAAAAATTCAAAAGGTATGTTTAGGAAAACAAAACTCTTTGTGCCATCGTCTGTGTTAGCTGTAAGATAGGACAAATGGGTATATGAATGGATAATAAAGGTTTATAGATACTTATAGGCACATTTTTTTTAATTTAGATTCTTTATCCTATTTTTCATTTTATTATAAAGCATATCGTGGATATGTGGCAACTATGGAACAGTTAGAAAAAACAAAGTTATACCATATGCTCATATGTATATCACAGTTGATGATGTTGAAGAAAGGTCCGATGAAGATTTAAAGAACGAAATTGACAAGATATTTGAATGGGAAGCATCAAAATTCATTGAAATCAGGCGTAAACCTTACAAAAGACCAAAGATTCGATATTTATCAAACTTTCGCGCTGTTCAAAATAATGATACCCCAAATCCAATGCGAACACCGAATGATGTTGTTATGGAAAACCAATCAGCCGATGGCTCTCGTGGTACAATGACAATGTTCTGTGGCAAAAACAATAAGTATTACGCCTTGACATGCGCACATGTTGCTTGTGGCGCAAGTGACATGGTGGACAGTGCATTGGCTTTCAATCAGAAAAATGACTTTTTGGCAATTCGCGATGCCGTCAAACACCTTAATGAAGGTACAGCTTATTTTTACAAACTACCAAACAGTGATAATGAATTTCTACTTCCCTCTAAAGGCGTGATTGGTCATTTTGACAAAGAAGTTGATATTGTGAGAATTTTCATCGGTGATAAACGTTGTTTTCAGAAGCTTGGAGGAGATGACATGGAACGTTTTGCCTTGAATTTAGATCTAGCATATGAAGAACTTTACGAAAGATTGGAAAATGAGGATGAATCTGTGAGAGTTCGAACAGATTATCATAACTTTGGTACTTTAAGTGATCTACATGGTACTCACTTGACAAGGCATTCAAGAGAAGTCATTTTTGAAGATGCAGTGATGGTCAAAAGTGATTGCCAATTTCTAAAAGAAAGTGACTCTGGTGTACTTGTTTATTTTTTGGATAAACAAGGAAAGTGGCAGCCATTTGCATATGGTGTATGTGATATAGAAGATGATGGTGAGGGTGGTGAGGGTGGTTGTGGTGATGGTGGTAATATTAATGATGATGATGGTAGTGATGGTGGTAATGATGATGATGATGGTGTTGATGATGGTGGTGATAATGGTGATGATGGTGATGATGGTGATGGTGGTGATGGTAATGATGATGATGAGGGTGATGGTAGTGATGGCAGAAATATTGATGATGGTGAGGGTGGTGAATGTGGTTGTGGTGATGATGGTGACATTGAACGTGATGGTGTGGGTGATGGTGTGATATTTGAAGGAGGTCCACGTTTGAAGACCTTCGTATGTTTAAAATTAGATAATGCTTTAACTGCTGTTGAATTGAAGGATTGTGAATACTACAGGTCAGAGGTCAAAACAGCAATCCAACGTAATCGGAACAAGACCAAACGATAGCAGAAGTTTCTACTAACATTGACAAGAAATAATAAGACATAAGATTGTTTCTGAATATTGCCGAACTGGATCCGCTGGTGAATAAAATATCTTTTCTTCATGAATAATCGTTTGTTATTTTTGATAAGTTTGATAAACTCATTAGGTTTAAGATAGATATGGAAATCAGTACCTGGATTGTATTGCAAATCTATGCCATTTTTGTAAAAAAAATCCACTATTGATAGGCAGGCTTAGGTGGGTATATAAGCAGATAGATAAATAGATAAAATAGTAAATAGTTTAATAAAATTTGACATATGGCAGCCCATTGGCTAAATTGCATGCGGAGTTTTAACAATGAGAATTCTATTACCAAAAGTCAACAAAAAAGTTTGGATTATATATAACTTAAAACTGGACAAATCGTAACTTTTTCATGCTCAAACGATAATAATATCTTTTAGTATCTGTAACGAAAAGTTTTGAAATCGTGAAACGTACATGTTTGGACGAGGCCCATATAACAAAAGATGAATCATATGTTCATGTTACCCCTAAAAAAGCTATTAATTTCGAAGGAGCTAAATGCGGCAAAACCTGCATAAAGCTGAATGACTTCTAAAAATGCGCACAGAATGCAATATCGTAAACATCTTGATCTCTTTTTCAAAAAAGATTGTTTCTGAGATGATAGTCGTTGATCGATGCAATTGACGTCATATTATTTCGGTCAGGTTTTCATTGTTGTTTCGTTCATCACAAACGTCAACTTTGTTCCTTCTGAAAACTTCATTGTTGAATTGTAATAAATTTTCATATTTTGAGCAAAAATTCTTTATCGCCCACCTAGCTATTTCATACGACAGCATTTAGTCAATAACCAGATCTTTTTCCTTCCAAACATGCCCTTTTTCCCAACTTTTACAGGGTCCAGCAGCGATAGGCTCGTCTCAGAGGTGTTTTCTTCTTTAGGTTTGAAAGCTGCTTTATCTTTCTGGCAAATGGCGAGTTTACGTAAGAATTATTTATGGTGGTGACAAAACACAGTAGAATTGCTTGATATTATTTGTGTAGGACACTGGATCGGTCACAACGCAGGTCAGCGGTAATTTTCTGCAAACGTCATACATGTTTTCAACCCTCGATGTTAAACAATTTAAATTTTCCGTCAAAATGATGGAATACTCTTCCAGAGTTTTGGTGATTTATGCGGTAATGAGCTCTTGTTTTCAATTTGGTTTGCATAACTTCGAAAATTGAAATCTTTTGGGAAGATCTTACATTTCGTCAAAATATTTACTTTTAAGCCGATTTGTGAGACTGACTTAATTAATTTTGTCAGACAATGAGTTCAACTGCTGAGCCGATATCTTAATGAGAAATTCCTATATATTTTTTGTCATACACATTTTGAATGATTGTTCTTGGTGGAAGTTGCGTTGCTAAGTTAGCAACAGATATAGTATATCCTAAAAATTATGAGACCAACTCTTAAATGTAGACCAATAACCAATTAAATATTTAAAATTGGCTTTACTGCAAGTTTACATTGTGCTTACGTACTGAAAATTTGGTACTGAAATTGTCCTTTCTGGTGTCGTCATGCTCAGTTGTTATTGCTTGCAAAGCTGTCGGCCCTAGAGCGTTAATTGCTTGGGAGAGGGGGGGAGGGAGGGGTTCATACTCTCAGTTGTGTCGTTCTGATTTCATTTTGAAAAAATTTTAACTCAAGAGAAATCTATGTGCGAACTTCTTTAAAAGAAAGCAGTCCTGCTCTGGTTGCACAACTGAATATAAAAGTAAATAACCCCCTACTCACACAAAAAAAACCGTACAAAACCAAACCAAAAAACAACAAAAAGCAACACAAATAACGCTCTAGTTACGGCCCTCTTTGTTTGTATCTTTCACAGTCACATTATCGTCCAGGGAAAATGGTATTAGTTAATGATTACTTTCATTATAATGCGTCATTATGTTTATAGGATATTTAGAATTTTGTAAGATTATCGTAACTATGTTTTAAGAGAATATATCAAACAAATTACCTAAAAACTCTCGAAAAACTCTGTAAAGAAATTATTCGGTAACCTTAAATGCAACTTACTGTATTGAAAAATACCTATTATATTGCATGGATTAAAATTTAGCCAATGGTAAAAACAACTATTAGAAATAAGAATCCTTTGGAACTAATCACTCTCTCAGAAGTAACTTCCATTTGAGTCAACTAATTTGGAAATCGAAATATTTTGAGCGGCTTCTTGCGAAACTCTTCTGCAATTCATAAAAGCGCTTCTTTCCTCTCGGGTCCAGGCCACTTATTTTGAAACGCATCCTTGCATCACAAAGAAAATGCCAATACTGTACCATCACACGAATCATTTGACAACAAGGTAGTTGGTGAACGCGTTATTATCAAAGAATTTACCTAGCAGGCACAAATAGGATGAATCTCTGACGGTTTAAGGATAAAAATAAGGTGTTCTACATCTTATAGGGTACGTAAATAAGCCTGTTGTTCTTCGTAATGTGTGTGTAGCGATCAAATAAGATTAACCTTTGTATGTATGTCGTAAAGCCAAATTTCATGCTTAGTGCATGACTTGTGTTTAGAAATTTTAATGCCATAATGAAATGTGTAAATTTTAATCCTTTTCAGAAAATTTCAAATAAAAAACTATTATTCTCGCAGTCAGGAACACAGTTACATAGCATGGGTAAACATGAACACCAGATCAGCAATTGTTTGTTTAATTATTCGTCAAATGACGGTTAATTTTGACGGTTCTGGTTTCGAATGGGTTGAGTACATTTTGAATAATCGGGTGCAAGGATATCGCTACGCTCTATTTCTATTGGTTGAAAAATGTGAGGGTTCGTTTCTGTACGCTTACCACGCACAAGAGAGTTTAAAAAAAGAAAAAACTGAGCTAAGTGTCGAGAATATTGAACAATTGGTTCCTACTGGGTTAAGTAAATTTTACACAGAACAATTCAAGAGATTAAGTAAATTATTGGAAGAAACAATTTTATCAACACACAAAACCGTTATTTCAGATAAAAACTTTACGGAATGTCTTGTAGTGTTGGTGACTTATCAAAGTATTTTGCCTTTGTCTTTTCTTTTTCAATGTTTAGGTTTTTCTGATGACATGAAGCTTAAAGATCGTATTAAAATACATAAAGTGCTATCTCAATTTTTTCCAATTTAAGATGATTGTTTAACCGTGTATCACAAATCTCTAATTGATTGGTTAAAATCAGATGGTTATGAAGAGCATGAGTTTACAGTTGATCCCAAAAATGGACATAAGTTTTTATGGCATGCTTGTGAGAAAGTGCATGAACACATCAAGTCGATGAACATTTTTGAAGATCAGATGAACACTGCTTTGATTAAATATGCTTTGGAGAATGAAATATTTCATATATCACACGAAGATATTGATCGTCGTAAGGATGGTCGCTTGTTTTACAAGTGAAAATTACCAAAAGTGAAAAACCTTTGATCTCTGAACGAACTTTATGTTGATGGTTTACTTTTTAATACAAATGTATGGTCAGATAATTTGGTTATTTTATTATATATTAAACGTTCACTACATAGAAATGAAAGAATGTCGACAACTCATTCATTGTGAGTCATTTGACAATATGGTGTCGTTATAGATGAAAATTATTTTGTTTAAATTATAGAGTGACTTTCTTTGAACATTCTTTCGAAAACTGTGAATAAAATTTACTTTACGCTTGTTAATATCGTAGAAACAAGTTTTGTATGATGTTAAAAATTCACATTTATAAAACATCATCATGATATCATGTCATGTCATTGGGTTTTATGGTCATTAGTTGAAAAATGTGAGAGATCATTTTTGTACGTTTATTATGTACATATGACCTTAAAGAAAGAAAATGTTATATACTGTCAACAATTCCCGTATGTAAAAACATCATCATGACGTCATGTCAATAACTGTGATGGAAATTAATGAATAAAACTTTTATGATTTTGACACAAGTTCATTTGAACTGAAGAATTGAGTCTTTTCGAGTAAAATTTTTTTGATTAAAATATTGAAGAATGATAAACTTCACTTTCTAGTTTCATTTTTTAAAATAAAATTTATCATTATAATGTTGATGGAAATACAACGTTCAATATATAGCTATAGTTCTAACTTGTAACAATTGTTCACAACAATAAACGTTTTAAATTAAATGGTTTGAACCCGGGAGTATCGTTGCATGTTTGTAAATGTAGATCGTCCAGGTTGGTATAGTCCTGAGAAGGACTGTTTTTGTTGTTGTTGACTGACGTTTCGACAACCTTAACGGTAGTCCTTCTCAGGACTATACCAGTCCCGAGAACAGCCTTGTCGAAACGGCTCAGTTTGACTCTGAAAATGACTACCGCCAAGGTTGTCGAAACGTCAGTCAACAACAACAAAAACAGTCCTTCTCAGGACTAAACCAACCAGGACGATCTACATTTACAAACATGTAACGATACTCCCGTGTTCAAACCATTTACTTTAAAGTAACAGGTTTTGTTAAAACTTTCGTAATGTGAAGGATTTTACTATTCGCGACTAAAAGGGTTAAATTTAGAATGGGAAATATGTTCAGAAAAGATTAAATATTAAGGTTACACCACAAATGGAATGATAAAAAGTTATGAAAAGAATATTGTATAACATGTATGAACATTTATGTTGGACTATGAAAACTGACTACATTCCACAAATATGGAAAAGAGGCAAATGCAAAAGAGGAGAATGGAAGAATATGATCCAGGTTTTAAAGTTCGTAAGTAGAGTAGACAAGTTTTAAATTTAGTTTGCATGAGTATGAGGTTATTATGAAGGATCACGGTGGTCTATTTTTACAATTTGAAGATAAAAAACTAGGATTTTGTGATTAAATCTTTCAATTTTTTGTTGTCAATGTAAGTGGTCAAGTGCTGCAAGTAAATAGTTGGTTTTCACTCGCTTTTTTTTTAAATGCATACTAAAATATTTCAGTTTCTAAAGAAAAATTACAACACAATAGTCTATTTTAAAAAGCGTTCATTGAATTTCTAAAAGAAAAAAATGTCGCTAAGTAATTGCACGAAGCATAAAAACTTATGTGATCAACAAAAAAGCAAGTGACACCAAGTAACTGGAGTCAGATTGGAAAAGAAAAATTTTAAACTAAAACGTTATTTGAAACTGAATCAAAGGTTTTACCAAAATCAAAGGAGACCCCTCGAACAAAATCTGTATGCTCGTTCAACCATTTTGACCAAAGATACCGACGTTTGTAACCCTTACAACTTAACTAACATATGTTAATGAAAGTACTTAACAAAAAACGGAAAATGCCAAATGAGAAATTAATTTAACCTGGTGCAGAGAAGCCTATACCTCATCAAAGGAGCCTTTGTTAAAAGATATTCTATCTATTCTTACATGAAGTACGCCAACTCAATGTTTCCTGTTTCTATTTTGTTATTTGCATTTTTATTTGAGACAGATACTTTTCCTTCTTGTTTTAATGTAATAAACCATATTTAATCGTTTGTACTTTGCTTGAAGTTTTCTCTTATGCCAAAGAAGACAAGTACCTCCAAAGTTTGAACGCTTCTACCAAGGTATTTATATAAACAACTAATATTTGAAATACCGTAATAAAGTAAATGGTTTGAACCCGGGAGTATCGTTATATGTTTGTAAATGATGATCGTCCAGGTTAATAAAGTCCTGAGAAGGACTGTTTTTGATGTTGTTGACTGACGTTTCGACAACCTTAGCGGTAGTCATCTTCAGAGTCAAATGAGGAGTAAACGTCAGGTTAGCCGTATTTATTGTCTGGTTCTTACGTCATTGTATTGTGTGTACAGGAAATGTGCAGGAAATGTGTCATTGTGGATTATGTGAAGTGAAATATTTTATTTTTAGTTGTGATGTGTGATTTAGGTGTGACGTTTTTAGTTGTAATGTGTGGTGTCAATTGTGTATTGTCATTGTGAATTAGTTTGAAGTGTAATGTTTTAGTTGATCGTTTGTTTGTATTGTGAATAAGTCGTTTGTAAGGTGCCGGTAATTGCTGTGATCTGTTCAGGGTTTGTTCCAAATTGGTATACCAACTTTCTGTCGCGTGCCTGTCAGTACTGTAAGTGATGCATTTTGCCGAGTCCCAGTCAATGTTGTGCTTTGTGATTCGGTGATGTTCGGCAATGTGATTAGTTTTGTCTTGTTTCTTAGTAGCTCGTTTGTGCTCAGTAAGTCTTATGTTTGTTCCTGCCAGTTTCCTCGATATAGGAGGCGTGGCAGTCGGAGCAATTTATTTTGTAAACTGCACCTTGTCGTTCGTTGGTTGTTCTTTGTCCTTTATGTCGTTAGTACTTGTCGTAATGTTGTGATTGGTTTATGTGCGACACGTATGTATGGTCGTAAGATACGCGAGATAGTCTCAGACGTACCTTTGATGTAAGGTATCGTTGCTGTTGTCACTGAGTTGTTCGTTTCGTTGGGTTCGTTGGGTTTGTAAGTGTTGCGTTTGATAAAGTCAGAGTTATAGTTGTTTTTGTCAAAAACACGTTTGAGATAGTTGTTTTCGTTTTGTAGAGCGTCCGGTGAATCACATATGATTTGTGCACGTCTTGTTAATGTTCTGATTGTGGTGGCTTTGTGTGATGTAGGGTTGTAAGATGATTGGATCATTCTGTGGTTCGCCTACTTACGAACAATTGTATCATTCTGTGGTTCGCCTACTTACGAACTTTCAAAGTACTTGACTAACATACTGCAACCACTCACAAACAAATCAAAACACAAGCTACAATCCACTGAAACTTTCATTAAAAAACTGTGCACTATACAAATACCAGACAACTATATACTAGTGTCTTTTGATGTGAAATCACTGTTCACCAGTATTCCACTTAATCTGGCACTTACTTGTACAAAAACCCTCATTACAAACACCACGGACGTACTGCCATTACCGACAGAAGACATTATGGAGTTACTAGAGCTCTGCCTCACCTCGACTTACTTCCAATACAAAGGAACACACTACAAACAATTACATGGGACAGCAATGGGCTCGCCCGTTTCTGTTGTAGTTGCTGAAATTGTAATGCAATCTATAGAGGAACGGGCACTCATGACTTACAAACATGCACTACCTTTTGGTTTCGCTACGTAGATGACACATTACAGCACTACATGCAGACGAGATTGATGACTTCCATACCACATCAACAAACAGAACAGCCACATACAATTTACCAAAGATGTCGAAGAAAACGGAACTCTTCCTTTTCTCGACTGTTTGGTAAAACATGACAATCAAAAACTAGGAACAACAGTTTATCGCAAGCCAACACATACTGACCGACTACTAGACCAATCATCTTACAACCCTACATCACACAAAGCCACCACAATCAGAACATTAACAAGACGTGCACAAATCATATGTGATTCACCGGACGCTCTACAAAACGAAAACAACTATCTCAAACGTGTTTTTGACAAAAACAACTATAACTCTGACTTTATCAAACGCAACACTTACAAACCCAACGAACCCAACGAAACGAACAACTCAGTGACAACAGCAACGATACCTTACATCAAAGGTACGTCTGAGACTATCTCGCGTATCTTACGACCATACAACATACGTGTCGCACATAAACCAATCACAACATTACGACAAGTACTAACGAACATAAAGGACAAAGAACAACCCAACGAACGACAAGGTGCAGTTTACAAAATAACTGTTCGACTGCCACGCCTCCTATATCGGGGAAACTGGCAGGAACTTAAACATAAGACTTACTGAGCACAAACGAGCTACTAAGAAACAAGACAAAACTAATCACATTGCCGAACATCACCGAATCACAAAGCACAACATTGACTGGGACTCGGCAAAATGCATCACTTACAGTACTGACTATAGACAACGGCTTACATTAGAAAGTTGGTATACCAATTTGGAACAAACCCCCCTGAACAGATCACAGCAATTACCGGCACCTTACAAACGACTTATTCACAATACAAACAAACGATCAACTAAAAACATTACACTTCAAACTAATTCACAATGACAATACACAATTGACACCCACACATTACAACTAAAAACGTCACACCTAAATCACACATCACAACTAAAAATAAAATATTTCACTTCACACTAATCCACAATGACAATACACATTTCCTGCACATTTCCTGTACACACAATACAATGACGTAAGAACCAGACAATAAATACGGCTAACCTGACGTTTACTCCTCATTTGACTCTGAAGATGACTACCGCTAAGGTTGTCGAAACGTCAGTCAACAACATCAAAAACAGTCCTTCTCAGGACTTTATTAACCTGGACGATCATCATTTACAAACATTTGAAATACCATCGATCAATTTTCTATAAAAGCGATTGTGTTAAGTAGCGTAGTCATTTCTCAAGTTTAGTCACGCTATGAAAATTTCGGAACTTTATGATCATTTATTTCTTTGGAAACCTTTTGTTTTCATTGAGAGTCTTTCACTGATCATCAGAAAGTTTAATAAAATCAATTGTGTTTTTTTAATGTACACCGTGAATGTTTAACGACATCAAAACTCAATGTTCTAAAGCTATTCATCCGACATCACTATTTACTTAATAAAAACTTAAACAGAGAATATTGTTATAGTTCATAGCTCGACAAAATAATGCGAACGTGGCATCATCGACATTCATTCATTGTCATTGATAACTCATAGCAAAATTCTTTCATTTTCCTTATTTTGGTCGTACATTTTGTGTAAATTTTATGTGAACTCTTCGAGAGTGTAGCTTTTAATTAATTCTTTGCATAGCCATAGCTTATCGCTAGTTTTGAAAGTATAACTGAGTTGATATTACTTTAATTACCTTGTTGAATTTTTGTTGTAAATTTTTCATGTGAGATTCAAAATTTTGCTAAAAACCAATTGTTTTGTGCATATGAACACCTTCACTGCCCCATTCATATAAATACAAAAACAAATAGTTCACCTTAGATAATAAACTCAAAAGAACATATAAAGTGTGAATGGACTATTAAACAGACAGTTGTAACATTTTGAAAGATCCAAAACATTCTTTGATCATTTTCTTTCCTCCACATATGTTTAGTCTTGTAGTAACAATGGAAATATTAAATGGCCGTAGGATATTAAGCTGTATTTAAGAAGTTGATATTGTCATATTTTTGTAATGTACCAGAATCAAGAAATATAAAATTTCATGATGCCTATTTTGTATTATTTTCTTATGAAAATAGTGCAAGCTGATTGATGAAGGGTAAGTATTCTTG
The DNA here is from genome assembly GCF_021976095.1 of Xenia sp. Carnegie-2017. Taxonomy (NCBI): domain Eukaryota; kingdom Metazoa; phylum Cnidaria; class Anthozoa; order Malacalcyonacea; family Xeniidae; genus Xenia; species Xenia sp. Carnegie-2017. The sequence goes on along the minus strand of NW_025813487.1, from coordinate 3,364,575 downwards.
TTAGTAAAATATTTTTTATATAAAATTCTTTGTAGCATAACATTTCTTTTTCCGTTAATACAATACAAATAGTAGAGTAATTTGATATGGATATGGTTTCAAATTCCATTCCATTGATGTAGACATAGTTTTAAACTTATGTCATAAGTGATAAATCACTGGAAAATACTAAAAGACATGAATACAACACAAATCTGTATTTTACTGTACATATTATCAATGCATTATTTGATAATGAAGTGCATTTGAAAACATTTTCTTGTCTACATTTTCAGATAGTCAAACTCTAAATATATAGTTTATTGATCTGTTCTAATTTTGTTATGTAAAATTTTAAATTCTAAAGATGGCATTCATATCAGTAGCCACTGGTCCGTACTAATATATAATTGTTTGGTTGTAATAAAGTGAATGATTTAAACCTGGGAGTATGGTTACATGTTTGTAGATGTAGATTGTTCAGATTTGTGCAGTCATGAGAAGGATTGTTGTTGTTGATGTTAATTGATATTTTGTAATTCTTAGTGGTAGTCATCTCCAGAATAAAGTGAGGAGTAAAAGTCAGGTTTTCCATATTTGTTGTCAGGTTCATACGTCATCATATATTGTGTGTACAGGAAATTTATCTGTGTGTGAATGTCAATTGTGTATTGTCATCATGGATTAGTCCAACGTAATGTTTTTTGTTCTTCATTTTTTTCAGGTTATTGCTGCCACCCTGGGGCTTGCACATAATCATGACATAACTGTACCCAGTCCTTCTGGCCAAACTATATAGAGGTGAAATCTTGATTTGTTTCTGTCTGTCAGTTTCTTTTTTTTCTGGGGGGGGGGAGAGAATTTTTACAGAATGAGCTTACAATCACAACAAAGTAGAACCTTTCCAAACATTTGAGATATTTTGTACTTATTTCTACTTTTATTTAAGGTTTCAGAAATTGGAGATAAACTGTCGACATGATTACGATTCTTTACAAAGTTCTTTCAAACAAGGTAATCCTCCTCCAAGTTATCATTATGAAAACTGAACATTTCATAACATCAGGTGATTATTATCTTACTGTGTTTATTTTAATCTTTAAAAACCATTGAATGTATTTTCTCTTTTCTTTTATTTTGAGTGGATTTTGAATAAATTGTGAACTAGAAATAGCGTTTTACATTCTGCTCTTAATGTCAATTGAGATTTCATAATTTGGCGTAATGTCTTTCAGTGTTGGACACTGTGGGGTGGGGTTAGGATAAATAGGGTTTTGATAATACTTAAGGTGAGGGATTTGTTAGGGTGAGGAAGAAGGAGAAGAGTCATGGTGATGGTGTGCAACGCTTTCTCACCTATCTAAACACTGTGCAATCCTTTCTGACCTATGTATTTAAACTCTACAGTACCGACCTCGATTAACATGACTTGACTCGTGAGTATCGAATGGCGGGTCAATTGCGAGTGACTCTCGAGTGTGAGAAGTTTGCGAGTGAATAAGTGACTTGCTATTTGCGAGTGAATCGAAATAACTAGCAAAAATTACTTTCTCCAGTATTTGAAATGGACGAACATAATCTTAAGTGTAGTGACAAGTAAAATCACACCATCTCATTCATTTTTGTCGACGTGAAGTCAATGAAATTGTTTCAGAAACCAATCTCATATTTGAAACATTTCTACTGGCAACTGAATCGCAAAAGTTCTAGCCATTTACTATACACGTGGTCTTATATCGTTCTTGCTATTAAATGTCTATGGCCTTTATATCAATAGCGACTACATCCAAAACACCAGGTCAACGAAGTTCTTTCAGAACTGAATTCAAAAGATTATACGTACACTCATAGCATAGCTAGATTCCTTAAATATTTGGCTTTAAAGAATATTTGTTTTTTTAATGCATTCTTTCCTAAGATTATATATGTCCATAATCTAAGGCCCTGTTCACACGATACCGGATTCGTTTGATACCGGATTACTTTTCGTACCGGATAGGCCTTGCGTTTACACGGCTCCGCTGCTATCCGATACGCTTTGTATCGTTTTCCGGAGCGATTTGACTCCGCTGTGGAAGTGGTATGAAAACCAATCCGATACGTTCCGTTGTCGTGTGAACGCTCGAATCCGATACGTTCCACTTTGGCAACTAAGAAGTCCGTGCGATTTTTCAAAAATGAAAGCAAACATAGCGATACAAACTATGTTTTAAATGAATAATCCGCCAGCAAATATAATATATCTTCAACATGGCATGTTTAAGCTTTTAACAATGTATTATCGCAGTGTGAAAAGCTTCTTTCTAGTATTATTGTAATGGAACATATATTCGGTCGTATTTGAACTCTACACTCTTCCAGTCCTTGCGCCCATTCGTAAAAAACCTTAATACGCCTAAGAAAAAACTCTACTTAGTTATCTGTCAAAAAAATTCTCATTTTCTTACGAAATATTTGAATTAGCAACCATCGTCGTTATCGTTTGCACGCACAAGTACTGGGGCGATATAAAAACTTATGTATCGTCTTACGAATCCGGCATCGTGTGAACAGAGTGCATTTTTCGTATCGGATAGCTCAGCGAATCCGGTACAAGACGAATCCGGTATCGTGTGAACAAGGCCTAAGACTGTTAGAAGAAAATGTTTGAGCGATATTTCAATTTACTCATTGATTGCGTGCCATTTACTTTACATTTCTCTATGGTCTCTACCGCTTTACGAATAACGTTTGTGCCATGGAAAATGTGAAGTTATTAAAATGCTTTTGTAAAAAAATTCAAAAGATTTTAACGTCATTAGGTCCCGAGATATTGCTTCAAATGAATAGTCGTTTTGCTCCCATGTTTCATAAAAAGATAAAACCGTTGCCTTCAAAATGTTGAACGAATTTTACTCGTCACTACACTTAAGATTATGTTTGTGAATTTCAAATACTGGAGAACAAAATTTTTGTGAGTTATTTAGATTCACTCGTAAACAGCGAATTATTTTATCCACTCGCAAACAGCGAGTCACTTATTCACTCGCAAACTTCTCGCACTCGAGAGTGACTCGCTCACTCGCCTTTCGACACTCGCGAGTCATGTCATGCTACTCGAGTCAAGTCATGTTACTTTTTGTAACCCTTTCTCACCTATCTAAACCCTGTGCAACCCTTTCTCACCGATGTATTTAAACCCTATGAAACCCTTTCTCACTTATGTTTATAAACCCTATGTAACCCTTTCTCACCTATCTAAACGCTGTGCATCCCTTTCTAACCTATGTATTTAAACTTTATGTAACCCTTTCTCACCTATCTAAACCCTGTGCAACTCTTTCTTACCTACTTAAACCATCAACACCCCAACATTAAGTTCACAAATAATAATGTTATAACATTTGGTTTGAGTGACTAAATTCGAAGACTGACTACGCTACTGTATGTAAAGTTAGTTTTATTTGTTGCTTTTAGTGCAGTAATTTCACGAACACCTTTAACTAACAAACACTAACATAATTATTTTATGTTTATTTTATTCTCAACCTGACAGTTTAGCCAACGAACACTAACATAATTATTTTATGTTTATTTTGTTTTCAACCTGACAGATCGAATACAGATTTGGGTGACCAGGATTGTGAATTAAGAATCGTCAAATGCATCAATATTCCACTTCCTTCAGGTAAATATGTCTTTTCTTCATTATTGTTGAATTGGATTAAAATCTTTGTGCTTAGGATTTAGGATAAAATATAGTGGATTAATAAGATGTCTAGAGGATTAATAAGGTGTCTAGAGGATTAATAAGTGTCAGGTCAAACAATGGATGTTTGATCTGATACATACATCTATAAACCTTAAAAATCAATCTTTAAAAAATTTCAATATACTTCAAGGTTACAACAAAGACGATATGAAAGTGTATGTGTCCTATGAATTTCTCTTTCCAAACGTAAGTTGGTTTATGTTTCATTTAAGAAATAAAAGATGTTTACTGTGTTTGCACAGGCTTATGCAAACCAAGTAGACCTTTGAGAGCAGATCAGTGCAAGCCTGAGACCGAAGGTCGAGGGTTACACAAGCTCGAGAGTTCTCACAAACGTCTCCGAGGTTTGCATAAGCCTGTGCAAACACGAAAAACATCTTTTATTTCTTTAATAAAATAACAATAATGCGAAAAAGACAAACATTTTAATTTTTCCTCTAAAATGTATTCATGATCGATTTGCAAATTCTCTTTGACTGATTGTATGTTTTCATTGATTTGATTGGTTGAGCTCAGATGTGTTTTGCACAGGTTAATGCAAACACGGCTCTAGACCAATCAGCGCACGCGTTTCATTGTGTTTATTTTATAAAAAAATCACATTCACACTACAATGATTCACCAACATGACTGTGAATTGACATCTTTGCATGATTGGACGCAATGCAAGAGCGTACAATTGTGACAAACAATGGAAGCATTGTTAACAATTTTGTTAGACAATAAAATCATTGTTCAAGCAGTTGTTCTCATTACCGTTGAACAAATTCTATGTTTTACAAACGACAGATTTTGCTGATGTAACAAACACTTTCCCACTTTTTCTTAAATCAATGTTATTTGTCTACACTAAATTTTAAAATTACTCAACTTTAGGATCAACCTCAAACTGGCTTCACGGAAACCATCAAACACAACATTTATCCTGGTAAGTTTTATTCGAAATGAATGATATCATACAGCATTAGTTCCCTGCATGATCTTGTATTGAGGGGTGAGTGGGGACTGGGGAGGAGTTGCTTTACTATGCTACCTCAAGCAAATAATTGAAGCCATATCTTACGCCTGACACGCGAGATTTTACCCCAGACACGCGTGTTTATTGTTTCGAGATTCTATCGCGAAGTAATAATCGATTGACTACACACGCGTGTCTGGGGTGTCTGGGGTAAAGTCTCGCGAGTCTTGAGTAAAATCACGGCTTCAAAAATTATTAGAGTTTTGTATTACAGGTAGCGTTCCACGTATTTTAGTTCAATGCTATGGACAGAATGGTCGTGTTACTTAAGTACTCATGACGTCATTAATATCCTATGTTGTGGTTATTGGAGTGGCAATGGGGACTGGGGAGGAGTATTTTTACTAGAGACAAAATGGTCGTTTTACTTCAGTTCTCGAGACGTCAATAATATCCAATGTTGTGATTGTAAGCTTTTTTGATATGCTAGAACCTTCCCCTCTCATTAAATTCATTATCCTACATCGATGATCAATTACGCTGTTCGTATAGAATTTGATCAAAAGTTTAAGATATCTATCTACAGAAAAAAACCGATCGTTGGCGAGAATGTTTCGACAACAAAGTGTGAAATTTGAGGTAAAATACAACAGGTTTGTCGTACGTGAGATGGATGTTTCATTGTTTTACATTATATGAAATATTTTTTATCGTCAGTAAATGTTCAAACCATTTAGAGGATTTCTGAAAGGTGACAAGACGCTGGGTCAAGCTTCTCTTAAGTTATCACCGTTTGATAATAGATGTGAAATTCACGAATGTCTAAATGTAAGTAATGTGTGGTATTTTTTTGAACTTTATGAATTAATAATTGCAGAAACTGTGCTTAAATCATTGAACTATATATAACTGGACGGCCACCAACCCTCTAAAATTTGAAGACAACATTTCGGTAAGCTAAAATGCCGAACTATACGCCTATAGTATAAGCTTTGTACAAATATAGGCATGTTTACTCAATGTAGCATTTTAGACTTCACCATCTTCTTAATGTCTGCCACGTGATCTGTAAAGGCAGAAAAAGGACTAGAACTAGTTTTCCAGTTAGACCTCCATTATTTCATAAACACATCATACGTAATGTCACTTAAAATACATGTTATCTTGATTCAAAATTTACGTACGTAAGAAACGATTGCTGTCGTAAGTGGACTTAATTACAATTGCAGCTTATGGATCCCGAGAAAGGTCGCAAGGTGATTGGTGGAAAGGTTGAAGTCAAATTACGTATTCGTGAACGTCTGACAGATAAAGATGTTGAAATCTTGACGCAAAATTGGTTGGTCATCGATGCATTTGTAGCACCAACAAATAGAGTGAGTATATAAAGTTAAGTTGTGTATAAATATGTAGTTTTCACAGGGTTGTGTTTGTTGCATTGAACTAAAATACATTGAACGTTACCTGAAGCAAATAATTAAAGCCAAATCTTACACTCAGACACGCGTGTTTAGTGTTTCGAGATTCTGAAAATTGATTGACTACACACGCGTGTCTGGGTGTAAAATTTAGCTTCAAGAATTTCTTAGACTTTTCTATTACAGGTAGCGTTCCAGATGTATTTTAGTTCAATGGTTTATATCACGAAACCATGATTACGTTAGACTGAATAGTGGATTTATAAAACTTATTAAAATGTTATACATACTGTATGCAGCAATGAAACTGTCTTATATTGAAATGGACGTTTTAGTTTATCTATAAAACATTTGAAGTACATGAGCTATACTATAGATAAATAAATATTCTGGATACAGAAACTCGAGGACATTTTTTTCTTTCCATATAACTGAGTCACATGTCTCCTCATTCTCTCCCCTCCTTCGTATTTCGTTAAATGTTCACCGTTGCGTATTGGCTGTTATAAAATAGTTTGCAATTGGTTGTCTTTCTTAATTTTTTAGCCAATCAGTGCTTCGTCAACAAGTAAGGTATAAATCCTTTGATATGTATAATATATGGATTGCGCACCATGTATAAAATATAAGAAAATTGAAGCCGGAAGTGTGCGCATTTGCTTATGACCTTCGTGTGGGGCTGTAGGACCCACTTTACTCTACTTTTGTAGTAGAAAATCATAGTTTTCGCGTTTTTATTCCTTTTACAAAGCATTGATTTAAGATAAATTTTAATCAATTGGACAGGAAGACCGATAGAGAATTTCAACCCCTTAAGTTATGTTTTCTCGTCTTGTACAAGCTTATACATCCCATTTTCAGTAGCTATGTATGAACACGAATCAGATCTGATTTTTTCACTAGAAGTTTCACTTTAGGTTTTTTAAATGTTCAAGATCAACAAAAGCGATAGGAAACATATAAAGCTCATGAAAGCAGAAAATGATCGCATCGTCAATATATATTTAAAGAAATGTGGGGCATACACTCTGCACAACTTCACGTTAAATTTTTAACAATGAATACTATCCATATATTTTACATATCAATGTATCAATCAGTTAATGGCAAAAAGTTTTCTATCTTCCTTTTTTCTTTGAAAGATCTGCGTCTTTCTGTGTTAATAATTTACTATTTTTAAACTCGGATTGCTTCTAAAATTATTCAAAAATGTTTTCTTTTTACAGCTTAAAAATCCAGAAAATGGCAGAAAAGCAAAGAATTCAAAGCAGTAAGTACATTAATTATCTTTTATTTTAGGCAATATATGATACCAAGTTATCACAGAAATAATCTAAATTTTTTATGAATAAACTAAAATTTTTAATACAACGTTAAATTATAAAGTAAACTATAATATAACTAAACAAAATTTTTCTTCTCACATTTTCTGTTTAGATCTAAAGTTTGTACGATTGAATAAAGATGCTCTTTAAAATTAATATATTTCAATAATATGAACAAAGTGTAAAAATCTTCTAATTTAGACTTTTTATATTTTGATATTTATTACGATATTTATTTTGTGTCATTTCAACATTAACTTTCATAAATGAAATTGTCGAATATTTATCTGGATTATTTCCTCGTAACTAATTTAAAATCCACAACATAAATAACTCGTGATTTTGTAATATGCTCTAAAGTAGTTAAGACACTCTAAGGTCTAGTTCAAACGTCCAACTTTATATGAGCCGAACGTATTTAAAACAAAAAATAATGAGGAAGTTCATCTCATTTTCTTTTGTTTTTAAGGCGTTTGGTTCATGTAAAGTTCGACCTTTAAAACAGGACTTAAGTTCATTATACTTTTAGTAATATTATTCGTTTTATAGAATGTGAATCACTGTTCGTTGTATTAAAAGGAATTTATCGTCGCCTCGATTATAAATTAATTCACTGACAATTTCATTAAAAGTTGACATTTACTATATTGAGAAAGTTGTAGATATCATGCTTAAATGTATAAATACAATTTCAATGTTTAAATGTTGACGTTATCGATTCATTATACAACAGAAAAAATATATTTTGTGTCTTTTTGTACTTAAATTCTGTTTGCTCTAAGGTTGAGTGCATATGTGAAAAACAGAAAAAGGTTTTTTTAAACATAAATTGTACAGAAAATGACACTGTACAGTTTTGAAACTTTACCTATAAAAAAATTGAACGGTCATTTTTGGTCATTTGGTCAAAATGGTCATTTTTGTTACTTCTAGTAAAGTATATTTTACCTCAAAGCATTATGTTCAATGGTGCATAAGGGTGATTTTGACCAGCCTAGTGCTTGTAACATGATGCAATTCTCAAAAAACTTAATGTGCAAAATCTTTTTTGTCATTTTATTTGTCATCTAGTTTATTTGAGTTTTCACAGTAACTTGGTATAGCCATCTAGCTGTATTGAGATAAACATTAATTCATACTGAATGGTAAATTTTGTCACATGACATTTTCATGTGACCATTGTAGTAGTATCATTTATGTATCAAGTTAATAATTAATTACGTTGACCATGTGCATTCCTATGGAGCTTCGGTAAATCTATTCTGTGAAATAAACTTATATTTTGATTCTTGCCTACTTCCACCATCATGAGTTCAACAAACTGTCAATAATTTACACTCAAAATAACAGTAAATGCACTTTCCACACCTCCTCCTCCTTACAAATAACTACTTGCCGCAAAACATCACACTTTTTTTAGTTTTCTCCTTGAGTCATGAACAGGCAAGTCTCACTCTGACTCTAAAATAAATGGAAGTGTGAAACTATTGTCAAGTAAACATAAATGATAACGAGGAAAGGTTTACTGGGGGTTGCAGAGGTAAGGGTGTACACACATCCTACCCTTAGTTAGATGGTGTGCAAGAGAGGAGTTAGTTTCCCTATAAAATGTTACTATACAATGTAGTTGTGACTTGTATTTGATGGAGCAGACTTCCAAAAAAATATCAACAAATCATGGCTAGCCTATGTCAGAGGGCCATTCTTGTTGTACAGGTCTATGCAAATTGCAATATTAAAGGAAAGCTTGCTCCTGCACACAACATATGTTGCATCTGTTTAAGCAATTGCATAAATGATACTGCTTCATTCTGGCTCACAGGAGTGGCCTCCAACTCTGTTCTGATATCATCTTTATAAAATTTTTATTATTTTTGATTGAAAAAACTTGACGAAACAAAATGCAAACAAAATATAAAAAAGATAAAACCTGCCAAGCTGTAAATAACTTATTTTACAATTGCTTTTTAAATTAGATGTTTGCATATTGAAATCACAAAAATAATTAATTTTGAATAAAGCAATTTAATTTATGCAACAGCTCAAAGGAATGTGACATATGCAGGGTAATCTTTTCTTCATTTTACATAGATCCTTACATGAAGTGTAAGTCTATGGCATAGGTTAAATCATGACATAAGAGTCAGAAAGTTTAAGATAAATAGTCTGACATGGCAGGGCAACCTCTACCAAGTTGCCACTAAAATCTTATCTAAACTAGAGCACAGGTCCACTACAAAATCATCTTGGTTTCATTTCTATGTCAAGTAATTATAAAAGATCATAGTTCAATATTAACCATAAAATGTGTGATTGATGTTGTCTTCAAATAAGCTTTTCTCTGTAACATTGGCTGTCTAAATTTAAAAATTTGACATAATCTCACAGCTTATCATTTGCTTAATCAGCAGAAATATAATAACCACAATCTTCAACAACACTCTTTATGGTTTAAATAATGCACACATACAACAGGATTTTACCTTAAAGGAAGCATTTCAGTTCATATATGAAGGCAGAAAAATATTTAGCAGTACAAGAGCTTATGTGATCAATGTTTCACAGAAGAACATATGATAAAATTCAATGTTGTTGACCGCTCAGACTTCTAACAATCTTGGTAATAACGTATTTTATCTTAATATATATATATAAATCTATGAAAAAATCAGGATTACCTACACTAAAAATGGAGTTAACTATGGTGGCCCTTCCCATTGTTACCAAAGCATTTCTAAGACATTTTTAATATTGCTAAAAATTTATGTTTAAATTTCTTTATGTTTTTCATTTATATTCAAAATTATAATTTTTTGTGGCCATTATAAAAATATGTCATAAAAATTGCTATGGTAACAATGAGCCATCATGCTACGGAGATATTTCGACTTTTTTCTAATATTTGTAATTAACTTACAAAATCGCAACAGAAAAAGTTATCCAACCATGTATCAAAACCATATGTCGCATACCCATAATTTTCAAGGAGTTTTATCCAGTCAATTATCTATAAGTTTTGTCAAATTTTCGTAGATTCTTTGCAAGTGAAGATTCATTATGCCGACCGGTGTTTTGTACCTACTATAGTCTGACTATAGAAGTAATGTTTGGTTGGCGACTTAAGTCAGGAAACTTTGACAAAAAATTGGCCATTTTGATCGATGTTTGGATACCTTTTGCCCTATTTTCTATTCAAATAATTTTTCAGAATCATATTGGTGATTTATTGTAAAATTCTCGGTAAAATATGTAAATCAGACGACAAGGAAGTGAATCAGAATGATCTCGTGACGAGCCCATCCTTTACATTTGAATACACACGTCTACACTGCAACACGAGGAAAGACATAAATGAAGAAATATTTCATTATAAAACTGTGAATTTACGTTGTGGAACGAAGGAATGAGTGCTGAAATGTAGAAATAGTCGTTTTGGGTCATATTTTGTAAGTAAAATTCTATAAAACATTAATTTTAAAGCATTATTGTTTAGCTACTCTTTATATTGTATCACAGATTTTACTAACGTTTTGTATTTGAACTTTGATATAAATTTTTCCGTTGGCCGTTGATTTGTTTCATTTTATAGTTTTGTAACTAATTTTTGTACTTTATTTTTCTTCTTTTTTAGTTTGAAGTTCAAATAAAGGTTTCACGATTAAAACCAAAGATTGGATCTCCATTAAAAGTAAGTCAGAGTATTTACAGCATTATATTCTAAATAAATTTCTTTTTTGAAAATGGCTTCACCACCTGATAAACTGAAGATTGAGGCAAATGGATCTCGTTTAAGTAAACTTTTGATAAATAAAGGAACCCAAGCCTTAAAAACAACATTGCAATTAAATTTTAACAATTTATCATCAAGTTTGATAAATGAACTTAATGATTCTTCTGCAATGAACAAATTGACTTTACAAAAAAAGAAAAAAGTCATCAATGAAATGCAATGGGATCTTTTTTTATCCACCAACTGGTTCACCTGATGTTGAAAACTTTGACATGTCATTATTGACTGTCTTGTTACATTGGATGCTGATTTTTTCTTTATAAACTGTAACTGACACTAGTGCCAGTCCTCAAGAATCGAAACAATATTGTTGTTAATGTAAACTTAGGAATGTGTAATCTATTTTTACTTCTAACTCTTTATCGAAAATATACGAATCATTGCGATCTGGATATAAACGAGAACAATTGGTAAAGATACTTTACTTATATTCGGTTGTTTTGTTTGTTGTTTGTTCATTTCCTATTTAATTCTAAGTACATTTTCTGTATGTAACTAGTTGACATCTACTGTCAATAATACCAAATGTTGCATGCAGGTGCCAGAACTTTTATGCTGCGGGAGTTATACAAACTATACTTGTATATAGAAAAATGGCAATACATGAAAATTTATGTAGAGGGGGAGGAACATGTCCAATTATGCATCACCTTCGTTCTTTGCCAATGCCACTTTTGACTAAACTCTGTGTGTCTTGAAAATGTTTGATGATTGCTGTGTGCGAATTAGTTCAGAAAAAACGATGGGCAATTTTTTGACAAAGTGTTTCTTTAAAGGTAATCAAATTGATATTACATTAATTATTATATAGCGCTAATTGCTAAATTAATATTTTTAAACGTGAACAAATTCCTATGATTTACGACAGTGTTTTTCGTTAAAACCGCTGATCCAGTTACAAATGTACGAGAGAAATTTTTTCGCATGTTATCCTCTCCTTTTTTTTTGCAAACTTTACAGCGCAATAAATTCACAACTTGGCTATCATCCTAGTGATCAAACGAGTCAGCATTTGATGTTTCCATCCATTTTTTTACTGTCTTAACCTTGCTGGTAGCTACAACCTTTCGACGAAAATGGCAAGAAAGACAAAAGTGAAAAGAGAATAACCGAATATACTTTTGCTTTCTGATTATTAACAGTAGCATCCTTGATGTTTACTTATGATAAAAAACATCATAGCAAAAAGTATGGCTGATCAAGGTTGCCAGTTTGGCTTAATATTTTGAGTCAAACTTGGCTTCTTTTTCTCACGTTAGGCTTATTTAAAATAAAAATTTCCTTAGTTTATTCTTCAAATTTGGCTTATTTAAGTTTTTTTGTCTTGTTTTAAGAATCAAAATCAAAATGTTTCCCTTTTTACTGAAAATACTCAAAATAGCTATGATGCCAAAAACAGTACGTAACGGTTTACAAAACAACGCAAATGAAAAATTTACAGTGATAATGTATTACATCCCTATTGTCATAAGCATATAAGCGCCATGTATGTCGACTGTTGACAGACTTCTCAGTCTCAGTGACAACGTCTTTGAATTTGATGACATTGTGTGGGACATGGATTTTAATGTCGTGCAGCGCACTCGTTTATAAAGTAAAAATTAAGCTTGAAAACTTTCTTCAATTTATGTGGTAGTAATCAATAAAGACGTTTTTCGCATATTGTTTGAAAAAGGGATGTGCAGTTGTTTTCATTTTAGCTAAAACGATGTGCAAATTGCACATTGCACACCGTTAATTCACACACTGATGATTGTATTGAACAAACCGTTTATTTGAAAGTAAGGAAGTTAGCAAAATTAGCAAATTAAATGAGATATGATCTTCGCACTTAGCTGGACAATTTAAGCAATCGTCTCAGGACCTGAAAAAATCAGGTGACTCAACGGGATTGCGACGATTGCTTAAATTGTCCAGCTAAGTGCGAAGATCATATCTCATTTAATTTCAAACACCGCACTGCATAAAACATTCATACAAAATTAGCAAATGTTACACACGGGAAGAATGTATTTACACTGAGAAAGACGCAACCGAATCTATTTTTTGTGAAATGTTGATTCATGCAACACAGTGAGCTTTTAAAATTATACTTTTAATCATGTTTGTTTAACAGTTTTAAGGTTTACTTTCATTGCATCCTTTACTGTTGTATCTACAGTGTTTTTATTGATCATAAGTAATTATAATTGCGTGCAGTTGATGTTTGCTATGTATTCATAATTTACAATGGCTTATTCAATAACAAAGGTTTTTTATAATAAGAACTGATTTATTCAAGAATATACATGTATGGAATTTTTGATTAATGAAGTAAAAAATTCATTTAAAGTTTCGAAAATCGTGTCTTAATCATTGGAATTCAAATCCTGTCTTAGATAGGTGATTCTCTATTCCTGAGTTTAAACTTGTGAAAGTTTATAAGATTTAACAGTAGTCCTTTGGAATTTGACTAATCTCAATGTTATTATGTACTCTGCATGTTACGATATACATGTTACGATATACACGTTACGATATACACGTTACGATATACATGTTACGATATACACGTTACGATATACATGTTACGATATACACCTTACGATATACACGTTACGATATACGTTACGATATACACGTTACGATATACATGTTACGATATACATGTTACGATATACATGTTACGATATACACGTTACGATATACACGTTACGATATACATGTTACGATATACATGTTACGATATACATGTTACGATATACATGTTACGATATACATGTTACGATATTTACGTTACGATATACATGTTACGATATACACGTTACGATATACATGTTACGATATACGTTACGATATACACGTTACGATATACATGTTACGATATACACGTTACGATATACACGTTACGATATACATGTTACGATATACGTTACGATATACACGTTACGATATACATGTTACGATATACACGTTACGATATACATGTTACGATATACGCGTTACGATATACATGTTACGATACATGTTACGATATACATGTTACGATATACATGTTACGATATACACGTTACGATATACGTTACGATATACATGTTACGATATACATGTTACGATATACACGTTACGATATACACGTTACGATATACACGTTACGATATACGTTACGATACACGTTACGATATACATGTTACGATATACATGTTACGATATACATGTTACGATATACACGTTACGATATACACGTTACGATATACACGTTACGATATACATGTTACGATATACATGTTACGATATACATGTTACGATATACATGTTACGATATTTACGTTACGATATACATGTTACGATATACACGTTACGATATACATGTTACGATATACACGTTACGATATACACGTTACGATATACATGTTACGATATACACGTTACGATATACATGTTACGATGTTACGATATACACGTTACGATATACACGTTACGATATACATTACGATATACATGTTACGATATACACGTTACGATATACGTTACGATATACACGTTACGATATACACGTTACGATATACGTTACGATATACATGTTACGATATACACGTTATACGTTACGATATACATGTTACGATATACACGTTACGATATACACGTTACGATATACATGTTACGATATACATGTTACGATATACATGTTACGATATACATGTTACGATATACATGTTACGATATTTACGTTACGATATACATGTTACGATATACACGTTACGATATACATGTTACGATATACACGTTATACGTTACGATATACATGTTACGATATACACGTTACGATATACACGTTACGATATACATGTTACGATATACACGTTACGATATACACGTTACGATATACATGTTACGATATACATGTTACGATATACACGTTACGATATACACGTTACGATATACACGTTACGATATACACGTTACGATATACACGTTACGATATACATGTTACGATATACACGTTACGATATACACGTTACGATATACATGTTACGATATACACGTTACGATATACATGTTACGATATACACGTTACGATATACACGTTACGATATACGTTACGATATACGTTACGATATACACGTTACGATATACGTTACGATATACGTTACGATATACACGTTACGATATACGTTACGATATACATGTTACGATATACATGTTACGATATACACGTTACGATATACATGTTACGATATACACGTTACGATATGCACGTTACGATATACATGTTACGATATACACGTTACGATATACACGTTACGATATACATGTTACGATATACATGTTACGATATACATGTTACGATATACATGTTACGATATACACGTTACGATATACATGTTACGATATACATGTTACGATATACACGTTACGATATACATGTTACGATATACACGTTACGATATACACGTAACGATATACACGTTACGATATACATGTTACGATATACATGTTACGATATACATGTTAGTTTTTATTTTTCGTCTATTCATTAAAATTTTTGTTAACACTCTGCACTCTTTCATTTTTCGTTCTCTACTGTTTTCGTTTCTTTGTTCAACACAAAATATTTGCGGTGTGAATAAATAGGTAGTCAGCCCGCTTTTTTTGTCGCCGCTTTTTTTGTCGCTTTGCAAATTTAAGATACGAACGACGAAGCTACGATCTGACTACGCTGCATGTTAAAGTAGATCATCGGGATCATTGAAAACAACAAAATATGAAACATCTTAAAACAACAAAAATTTTACTAAATTTTCTAAATTTTGATCTTTTTATTGATTGAGGTTTTTACCGATCATTTCTTTTGTTTTAAAAATAGTGTCCATATTTGGGGCCAAGCGAAGTCGTTTGTCATAACATTATTTATTGTAGCTATCATGAATATTCACATTTATTTTATTCTCGCCTTTGGGTATTTCCCAAAACACTGCGTTTAATAAATATAATGGCATATGTTTTGAAAGAAAATATGTACGCAAGTTTCTGCTCAGTCAGATCTTCTAAGACAAATTTTTTTAATCTTCTGCATACACCGACTCAACGAGAAAATAAAAATGATTTTATACAGTATGGAAGTGTGATTTGCGTACACAATGAAAATTCCATGATTCTTTCATTTCACTAAGGAGTCCTTTTTACTTAAAATATTGCTTTAAGCATGAGCATTGTGATGATTTTTTACATTACTCACGGTAATACGCTTAGCCCAATTATATTAGCACACACCATTCGACAATTTTCTCCCCTACCATGAAGTGAGATGTTTTATGCCTATACCAAATACATTCCCAATGATATAGAGAGAAATGATAACACCAAATACACAGAGATTAATCTTGATAGTAGGTAGTTTGAGATTGACATTTTTAAACTACAATATGCTTCTCAGCCACTAACATCTGAGACCACATTCAATAAATATTTTCATTGCATCCTTTACTGTTGTACCGACAGTGTTTTTCTCATAGCTAAATAATTATAACTGCGTGCAGTTGATGTTAAAATGTATTCTGTAAGCTACTATAGTTTATTTAATAACAAAGGTTTTTATAATATGAAGTGACATGTGCAATAATACATGCATGGAATTATTGATTAAGCATGGGAAAAAATCTATTCACAGTTTCGAGAATCGTGTCTTAATCATTGGCATTCAAATCCTGTCTTAGATAGATGATTCTCTATTTCTGAGTAAAAACTTGTGAAACTTTATAAGATTTAGCAGCAGTCCTTTGGAATTTGACTAAGCTCAATGTTATTATGTACTCTGCATGAGGTTCTTATTTATGTATTTTTATTTCTATAACAATTGTTTTTAGTCAGTGATGTATACTTAGTTAAATAACTAGAATGTTCTACATAGATGTCATTAATGTTTTATAATACTGTTTGTTGAAGGGCATCCTAACTCACTCTTTATCTTCGTTCGTTATTTAAATGTGTTTATGTAACAAAACTTACATGGATAAAAGATTGATGTAACAATAAGGTATGAATTATGATCACCATTTTTCAACTGATATGTATGTGGTCGCGTTGTTTATATTAAATCTCTCATCCGTTTGTTGAGTATGACATGTAAAGAACTAAAGCAAGCATAATTTTGTTCACACAGTCGTCTTATTTCTTAAAGGAAGGTAATATTACATAAATTAAGCAATATTTTAGAACTACATTACCGACATAACAAATTAGCTAAAGCGGCATCTTGATAAAGTATGACTAAACATGCATGAGAAATCATATCTGAATTGATATACCAACTTTCTAACTATTGACAATAGCTGCATGGCAAAGGAAAGCAAAACACTTTCAAAGGCATGGGAGAGGTGAAATAAGATACTTGTCTACGGAAAAAATGGGAATCTGTGAAAATTTATGTAGAAAGGATAGCATGTCCAATCATGCATCACCTCTCTTTTTTTACCCGCGCCACATTTTACTAATCGCTGCGTGTCTAGCAAAATGTTGTTAAATGTATTGAGCAAATTATTCATTTGAAAAATAAGAACATTTGTAAAATAAGCAAATGTTGAACACAGGAAAATGTATTTACACTGAAAAGGACGCAACTGAATCTATTAAATGTTACATGTTTGTTTAACAGTTTTAAGGTTTACTTTCATTGCAACCTTTACTGTTGTATCTGCAGTGTCTTTATTGATCATAAGTAATTATATTTGCTTGCAGTTGATGTTTGTCATGTATTCATAATTTGCAATGGTTTATTTAATATCAAAGGTTTTTTATACTAAGAACTGACTTATGCAAGAATCTACATGTATGGAATTTTTGATTAGAAAAGGGAAAAATCTATTCACCGTTTCGAAAGACAATTGTGTCTTAATCATTGATATTCAAATCCTGTCTTAGATGATTCTTTATTCCTGAGTTAAAACTTGTGAACTTTTACAAGATTTAGCAGTAGTCCTTTGGAATTTGAGTAATCTCAATGTTATTATGTACTCTGCATGAGGTTCTTATTTATGTATTTTTATTTCTATAACAACTGTTTTTAGTCAGTGATATATACTTAGTTATATAACTAGAATGTTCTACATAGATGTCATCAATGTTTTATAATACTGTTTGTTGAAGAAGATCCTGAATCACTCTTCATCTTTGTCCGTTATTTAAATGTGTTTATGTAACAAAACTTACATGGATATAAGATTGATGTAACAAGGTATGAATTATGATCACCATTTTTCAATTTATATGTATGTGGTTCGTTTATATTAAATTCTCATCCGTTTGTTGAGTATGTGACATGTAAAGAACTAAAGCAAGCATAATTTTGTTCACACGGTCGTCTTATTTCTTTAAAGTAAGGTAATATGACATAAATTAAGCAATATTTTAGAACTACATTACCGACATAACAAATTAGCTAAAGCAGCATCTCGATAAAGTATGACTAAACATGCATGAGTAATCATATCTAAATTGATATACCAACTTTCTAACTATTGACAATAGCTGCATGGCAAAGGAAAGCAAAACGTTCTCAAAGGCATGGGAGAGGTGAAATAAGATACTTGTCTACGGAAAAATGGGAATCTGTGAAAATTTATGTAGAGATGGCATCCAATCATGCATCACCTCCATTTTTGCCAAGCCACATTTTACTAATCGCTGTGTGTCTAACAAAATGTTTAATTGTATTGAGCAAACCATTCATTTTAAAAGTAAGAACATTTGTAAAATAAGCAAATGTTGAACACTGGAAATATGTATTTATTAACTGAGAAAGACATTAAACCGAATCTATTTTGTGAAATGTTACATGTTTGTTTAACTGTTTTAAGGTTTACTTCATTGCAACCTTTACTGTTGTATCTACAGTGTCTTTATTGATCATAAGTAATTATAATTGCGCAGTTGATGTCATGTATTCATAATTTACAATGGTTTATTTAATATCAAAGGTTTTTATAATAAGAACTGACTTATGCAAGAATATTCATGTATGGAGTTTTTAATTAATGAAGGAAAAATCCATTCACAGTTTCAAAATTCGTCTTAATCATTGGCATTAAATCCTGTCTTAGATAGGTGATTCTCTATTCTTGAGTTAAACTTGTGAAACTTTATAAGATTTAGCAGTACCATTTGGAATTTGAATAATCTGTTGTTTAATATGTACTCTTCATGATATTCTGTTTATGTATTTTTATTTTATAACTATTGTTTTAGTTAGTGATGTATACTTAGTTGCAGATTAAACTGTTTGTTGAAGGAGATCCTGACTCACTCTTCATCTTCGTTCGTTATTTCAAATGTGTTTATGTAACAAAACTCAAATGGATAAAATGTTGAATTTTCAATATTGTATGAATTATGTCACCATTTTAACTGATATGTATGTAGTCGTTTTTATATTAAATTTCTTATCTTTGTTAGGTATGTAACATGTAAAGAACTAAAGCAAGCATAATTTTGTCCACACGATCGTTGTATATGAAGTCTTATTTCTAAAACAAAGGTAATTTTACGTAAGTTAACCGAGATTTTGTATTTACATTTCTAACTAAAAAATTTGATACCGAAGCATTGCGTAGTATGAAGTATGACTATAAACAAATGAATGTTTATTTCCATTCCAAATGAAAATCGTTTGAGGATTCTGTAAGTGACTTTTAAATCTATGTTTAATACAACGACTGGAAAGTAGGTTTCAGTTTTGTTTCAAATTATTCAAAAAAATTGCGGCTCTTACACGAAGAAAAGTTGGCAAAAATAATTCTGAGCCAGCATAGATGCACGTCATAATTTTTCAAATTTCTTTTAAATTCTTATTTATTTCAATTTCTTATTTATTTCTGATTTCTTATTTATTTCAACTTAAATTTCTTTTTAAAAACACGTCATAATGTGACATTTCTTTTAAATATAATTAAACTTAAGTAAACAGTACAATGTACAAATGTAAAGTAAAAATTAGGTTCCAGGGTCATAATGTGACATTTCGTTTTAAATATAATTAAACTTAAGTAAACAGTACAATGTACAAACTTTTGGAAACAGGGAAATGTTTTTCGAAGTTTCCTAATTTACTCACACTCGATATTCACGCAAAGATATTTTGCCTATTTTTATAACAAAGGAAATACGCTCATAAGCAACATACGAACATCAATTTTATCTCAAAAACAAAACCCACGTGATTAGTCTTTTCAAAAAAAATATAAAGTTTCCACACGATCCCTCATATGACTTTTATGTTACAAGTAATTTGCTATAGTACTTAATGTTATGGTTAATGTACATCTTCTCATCCTGTAAAATTCTCGCACACGTTGTTCTGCCTCGATCGCTGCTTGTCTTATAGGTACAAAATGTTCGGCGTTTGATTTAATTTTGTTATCTTCTCCTTTGTGTGCTCCCCGCCCGCTGTCTGGGATGAATCGCATGATAACTCCAGAGGGTATAAATGTTGAACGGCTCTCTAAGTGATCTCGACCTGCTCTCAGTTTTGCCGCACGTACCACGCCATCTCTGCTTTCAATTAATTCAACTACCTTACCCATCAACCAATGATTTCAGTTCTTTGGTTTGACTTCACCAATACGATATCACCGAAAGAAATAGTTGTTCCTCGTGCATTATGTTTCTTTCGATGATGTTCTCTTAAGCCCCTCATATACTTTCTGGTCCAACGACGCCACATTTCTTCCTTAGTCTTCTTTTCAATACTTTAAAACTTTTCAGACTCTTGGTTTCGTGAAAGGTTTTAATTCAGGAAGGTAACTGGACTAAACAAAAGGATTGAGTTAGGTGTAGGAGTAGACTGTTGTCGTCTTCCAACATGTAACAAAGCGGTCTACTGTTCATTGCTAATTCCACATCTAATAAAACTTCAGACAACTCATCCCAAGTTAACACACCGTTTCCAATAGCCCTATAGAAGCAGCTCTTCATCAATCCTATTAACCGTTCAAACTGACCTCCGCACAGGGAGCCCTACTGAGATTGAACCGCCACGACACCATTATTTGTTGAGAAAGGGATTGAGCTTTTCGTCTTTCTGTACACTCTTCAGCTACTTTGACGCTGCCACGAAGGTGGTCGCGTTATCCGAGTATATGATGGAAGGTTTTCCTCTTCTAGCCACAAGACGTTTAAAGCTTTTGATGAATTCAATGGTTTCCAAGCTAGGCACGAGATCAAGAAATACTGCCAGTTTCAGAGAACATGAATATAAAACGATGTAGGATTTCCCTATTCTTCTATTTTTTGTGTGCTTTATGGGTCCTGCGAAAACTACGCCAATGATTTCAAATGGATTGGATGGGTCTGTTCTTGTCAAGGGGACCAGAACATGGCACATGCGCTGGTATCAGTCTAAATCGTTTACAGCTCCAACAAGATCCAATGATTTTCTCGCGTAAATGGGCCAGAGTTAATCCTACGCCACTGTGCGAAGTGTTAAAATGAGCTCTCTGCATCAATTTCGAAATTAACTTCGCTTGGTCAGGAGGTATATTTGGTATTCCTCATGAATTCTCCCATGACATCTCCATATTCCCTTATTACTTAACTGGAGATTGAGTTGCTCTTTATCTTTAAAGAATTCTTCCGTGTTCACGAACTGTTGTTGCGCTCGTTTTATTCAATACTCCTCTTGTGCCAACACCTCATCCATATTCAATGCTCCATTTCTTCTTTGGGTTAAGACAATTGTGTAAACCGTGCCATCCATCCAAAAATTCTGATTATTTTATGTAGCTCAAACTTATCGAAAATTTGGTCAAGATAACGGGTTTCAACAGTCAGAAATGATAACTCCCGTTTGAATTCTTGAATTCTTTTCTGCGTTGCTATACTCAGTAGCGTTCGTCACGAGAGGAGGGGGCCAATCTTGGGGTAGAGTCAGCCAGGATGGTCCCTTCCACCAAAGATCACACTTTTCTACACTACCGCCACAACTTCCCAAATCTGCTGTATTTTCCGCAGTTGGTACGTGCCTCCAAGATACATTGGAATGACTTTGAATTTTCTTTACTCTGTTCGCTACAAATTTCCTGTACTCTCCATCATCTCTCAACCAATGTAACGCGACGGTGCTGTCTAGCCAACAGGTAATTTTTTCTACAACCTTAAATCCACTCAATGCTTTTCTAACGTTTACCGCCAAGTTGATAGCCATATGTCCTGACACAAGCTCCAATCGAGGGATGGTCAAATTCAATTTTTGCCAAACACGATTTCGCTGCTACCGAGCTTTGGCTCCCTCCACATGATTGCTTAATTACTGCGTACACTGCTGCATACGCCCCTTTTGTTACTTGCATCACCAAATGCATGAATCTTAACTTCTTCAATGTTCTGAAAGTAATTTGAATTTCAAAAGAAGTCGGTAGGGCACAACTGAATATATGAATATACACACCCCAATTAACGTTCTAGTTACGCCTCTGCACAAGTGTCATGGGTGATACTAGTCCTAGCGGATCGTTAATCTTTGCCAAATACGCTAGTATGCCTCGTTTCGTCAACACTGCTGGAAATTCAAGAAACAATACTTGTAACACGTCAAGCAACTTCTCCCATTTGAGCCCCAATAACTTACATTCGCCCTCTGTTGAGTTTCCTCCTAGTTGTCGTTTTGCAAATGATAACTCGTCATCCATGTTATCTGTTTCCCAATCCTGAACATTAGAATGCCATTTATTTAGTATAAATTTTGCTTTGTCAAAAATCTCCACCGCTGCACTATATAACTCTCTCACCTACTCGGTGATAGATGCTCCCGAAATCAAATCGTCCACGTATAAGCTCTTGCGAATATCCTCGACGACCTCGGGATAACGGTTTTCTAAGATGGTAAGGTGTTCCTGGAGCACTCTGTTGAGAAAAAAAGGCGATGGTGTTAGCCCAAACACCACTTGAATGAATCGAAACACTTCTATTTCACTACTGTTGACGTTCTTGATCCAGTGAAAACGTAAGGCATCTTGTTCACTTTCACCTGTAGAAAGGCCGTTTTCAGATCTCCAGCGATAGCTACTGCATGAAATCGATTAAGGACAATGACGCTCTAGAGCTGATTATGTAATGGTGGTCCAGTTAGCAAACAGTCGTTGAGAGAAGGGGAATTATTACACTCACTTGTAGACGCATCGCACACAATTCGTAGTTTCGTAGTTTCAGCGTCCTTCCTTACGACTGCATTGTGTGACAGATAGAATTCCTTACCCTTCACTTTATGATTTACCTTCTCAACAACTCCTTGCTGTAGTTGCTCTCGTATCACCGAGTCATACTCCATTAACATATTTTCACGTTTCAGTTTGCGTAAAAAATAATTAAGGCGTCTTAGGCTTTCGTTACGATTACAAGCAGTGATGGATGAATAGGTTTCCATGGTAATGCAGTCTCATACAATCCGTCGTCCGAACGTATTAATTGTTCTTTGAATTCTTCCATAACCATTGAACTAGTTCCTGAATCATCTGCCAAACCTAAGACATCTAATGCACACAAGTCTGATACTGAACAAGCAACTCTTGCTCATCGTTTCCAGGTGACATTACTGCTCAACCAAACCGAGTACGTTCTGCTATCGGTTCCCCAATACGTCATACTCTGAGTTTCTCAGGGTTCCTTTTGACGTAATCATTAACACCTAAAAGCAGATGAATCGGCAACAGCCTTTTCTCGTCAACGTCGTTCATATGTACTCTGTTTAGATGGGGAAATTTCGATAAAGTCTCCTTATAGCCAGGGTTTTCCAAGAATAGCAACTCTTTCTTAACAATCTTTGTCACGTTAACTTCGAGACTGAAGTCATTCATCAAATCCATATTCATCTCGTACACTTTTATTTTTCTTGTTGTAATCCCGGTTAACATCACAATGTGACGCAGTCCAGTAGACTTTAACTTTGATTTAGTGAGGTTAACAGCTGTTCTTGAAGTGTAGGAGTGGCTTGCACCGCTGTCCAATAGAGCCAGGAACTTAAATCCATTGATACGTACAACAACAACTTTGATTTAGTGAGGTTAACAGCTGTCTTTGGAGTGTAGGAGTGGCTTGCATCGCTGTCCAATAGAGCATGGAACTTAAATCCATTGATACGTACAACAACCACAGGATGTATCACCGAACACTTTCCAATATGGTTTGCAGTCATCTGAGGTTCTTTGGACTCTTTAGAGTTTTCATTCTTATCACAAATGGAAGTGTGATGCTTACCTTGACAGATTTGACATCTTGTTTTGCTAATACAATCTGCTGCTCTATGTTTGGGTCCTGCACAATTGAAACACAGACGCTTTTCTGCCAAAGTTTCTTTCGATCCTCGCTGCGAACTACTTTCGTGCAGTTATGATTTATCAACTGCTTTATGATTTCCGGAACAGAAGATGCAGCCCTTGTTCTGATGTTCACAGCCATTTTCACCATTATTGCTTGCTATAAAGGATCTCCCTCTCTCTTTTAGAGTCCTTTTTCCCTGGTCCTTTATAGGATTGTTGCGGGTCCACTTCCCTAGAACTTCGAGAAAACTGTGTAAAGTTCCATTTATCCCAATCTTCATTCATGAGTGTCAACTCACTCTTAATCACAGCTAACTTTTCAAAGGTAAATCAAACGGCTGCATCAAGCTTATCGAGACATTTTAATGTTTGCAATGATTCAACATTATACAAAAGTGTTTCATAGAAGTTGTGCATTTTTCCCACATCTCGTTCACCGATTGTTGGCAGCTCAAGTATACTTTTCACATAGGCAATTATAACTTCTCCTTCGTCACCATACCGTTTCTCTAGAATACCTATGGCTCGATTATATCCTTCTTATGGATGTAATCATGGGAGACTATCCGTAAATGGGAGACCACCAATTAACTTTCTCACCTTCAATTCAATTAACTCTTTTAGAGGAGAAGTTGGTAACTGGATAAACATTTGATTTATCTATTTGAGCTTGGAATTGCCCCCAGAACCGAGTCTCGTGGTGTCCTATCAAACTTAGTTATAACGAGTTTTGGCATCTTTACAGTACTAGATCCCTCACTGCTAGAACTTGATTCGAGCATCTTTCAGCTTTTGTTGATATTCAAAATCGAGTTTCCACCGTTCTGCATCTGTCTCTTTTTTTTTGAAGTACTCGTTGCTTAGTTAGCTCTCTCTCAAATCTCAGTATCTGTTGCTGCTCCAATTCACAAAATCTTCCTGTGCTGCCAGCTCTAATCGTTTCAACTCGTTAGTGATGTGTCGTAGTGAATGAGGCTGCCATTCATCAGCCTCAGCTAATAAGTCGTCCACTTCCTTCGACCACTCTTGCACTTCTTCTTCAGTTTTACCATTAGTAAACATTTCATCTTCAATACATTCCTTGAGTTGATTTACTGCTGTTGAGCTTGTTGCAAATGACAACCGCTGTCATTCCATGGCCTCCTTATCTGCTTTAGACACGATATATTCAGTTCTATTCATGTGTAATTTCGAGGTTTTTGACTTGGCAGTCACGTTGGTAAGATTTACTGCCATCTTTAACAATTTGTACTGAAATTCTTCGCAAAATTTCAGGACAAATTTGTCCTTTTGATCAATTTAACGTCACAGTATGTATGCTCACACGTCGTGTATTTTCCGATTCAAACCTGCAGTATCGTCCTAATCCTGTTCAGTCCTGCCGGGGTCGCCATTGTTTTGGAAACAGGGAAATGCTTCTTGGAAGTTTCCTAATGTACACACACTCTCAGGTTGATATTTTTGCTTTATTTTTTATAACAAAGGAAATACGGTTATAAGCAACATACGAACATCGTTAATATTTTCATCTCCCAAAAAAACAAAACTCGCGTGATTAGTCTTTTCACAAAAATAATGCGCCTCCCCATTTGGACACATGAAAATTGCAAAATTAAAGTTTAAAGAAAAAATAATGAATGATTTGTGTATTATTTGTACTTTTCTTACGTTATCTTATCATGCAGAAGACATTCATCAACTGTTAAATTTTTAGAAATTATCGTAGCATCTTCAAACGGAATCACGCTTTAGGTGTTATTAATATGAGCAGGCATGTGGCTAGGATGTAAAATTTGAGGGAGAAACAACATTTTTTGGGGGGGCGCAGTTGTAGACGGCAAGTTGTACTGTATTATAACAATAATATAATTTATCACTAGTTAATTTTTGTGGGTAGCCGCTGTGCATGCGCGGCTAACCATTATGTCATACTAAAAAGTTGTCTGAGTGAGGCAGGCAGTGTTTGTTTGTCGTGATATCCTCGGCTCTGTCATCGGTGATAGTCGCATATGTGAACGATCATGAATAGACTTGTTTTAAGTAAGGTCAATACTTATGTTGTTCTTCAATTACCTATGCTTTAGAGCGTATAATCTGCACTTTGTTTTAGTGACTATAGTCAAAACCTTGCAGCTGAAAGTATTACTCATTTATACGCTTTACTGGTGATTACAGACGTCAAATAAATCTTGTTTGGGCAAAAATACAAGAACTTGATACTCTGTGCAGTTCGTACTTGTATTTTGTTTGGTATTTTATTCATATGTCGCGTTTATTATCTCTCACCCTGTGTTCTGTGTTTTGGTGAGGAAAATGTAAAGCAGATACGAGATAGTTTTCTTTATTTTCATTTTAATTAGTAATGATGACGATTTGATTTAACAGCTTCTCAAAATGACGAAGAATTTAAATATATGATCACAGTCAAGCTATGGTCCTATGGGGGACTACTGCAGTTTAGCGGACACCTTGCACGCTTACCCAAACACTACCCTATAATCCTAAGCAAAAACGAGCCCGCGGTCACAAGCTTTCCGAGTGTTCGCTAATCTGCAGTCTAGCAAAAACTTAAATTGGAACAGAATCCGTATAGTCCTATCAAAACGTTAATAAGCAAATATTAATACAACACAGCAAACCAGGTTGATATATCCTGTTAAAAGAACGACGTATCTCTTCACCACACAATTTTAGACAAATAAAATATATTACTTATTAACTAGGAGTTACTATCGCAAGGTTGTTACAGCCTCTCGCGCCGAGTAGGCGAAAATATTATCATTTTAAGTGCTTTTTCATTGTATCAAGTCTACTATTTTAATTCCTTGATGTAAGATCAATTACTGGGTCATGTCAATAGGCAGTGAATACAATTTTTATTGAAAGAAAGAAATGAAGCACACAAGTCTTTATAAATTACTTGTGGTACTATTTTTAATTTATCCTTTTAACTTTTGGGAACATTTTGTACATTTTAAACTATACCCTTTTTCGCAATCTCATTCCTCATTTCTAGAATAAAAAATGGCTTCGCCACCTAAAAAATTAAAGATTGAGGAAAATGGATCTCGTTTGAGTAAACTTTTAATCAATAAAGGAACACAAGCTTTAAAAACAACATTGAAAATCATTATAAGCTTTCAATCATCAAACTTGAAAGATAAACTTAATGATCCTTCTACAAAAGTAAATTGGCATCACTAAAATTCAAAGCCATCAACAAAGAGCAATGGGACATTCTTTATCCATCAACTGGCTCACCTGACGTTGAAAACTTTGATATTTCATTATTGACTGTGTTGTTACGTAACATATGTGGTCTAACAGCGCCACATGATGGATGGAATAAACTGCCTTCCTCTTCAGATACTTCAATCTCAGCAAACATTGCAAGAATAAAGTTTTATCGAAACGAAGTGTACGGCCACATAGCTACAATTAGTGTAAATGACAGTGAGTTTGAGAACTTGTGGCAGGAAATTTCAAAAGCATTAGTTGGTTTGGGTATTCAAAAAACTGAAATAGATGAATTAAAGAAAGCTCCACTCAGTACCGATGAGGCAAATTATATTGAAATGTTAAAAGAATGGTATAAAAAAGAGGAGCAGTTACTCGATGTCGCTGGCGAAATCAAAGAAGATGTGAAAGTAATAAAAGAAATGTTGTGGAGATGGCAACAAAAGTTACGAACATAAATGATGATGTAAAGAAAACAAAGCTAATGTAGCAGGAAAAAAAATGTTACAGGGCAAAACATATTCAGATGTCGAAAAGCTTGGAAAGTGTAATTTCAACGGTCTTATAAAAGATCTTAACAAGAAATACCTTGAAGGCACTAGACAATGGTTATTTGAAAACTCGACTCCTGGTTTAAAGATAAAAGTGAAGATTCTTCTAATGTCATGATTTTGATTGCTGGTCCAGGCGTTGGTAAAAGTGTGTTTGCTGCTGAAGTGTGTCGACGATATTCTAAAAGAAGAAACTTGCTGCTTCTCATTTCTGCAGATATAATAGATCAGATTATAGAGATCCTCGAATATTGATTGAATCTTTGGCCAGTAACATGTGCGATACAATATCAAATTTTAAAAGTCAACTGAATGAAGAATTAAAGAGAAACAATTCCAAAGAATCGATCATCGATATATTCCTTGTTTTATTAAATAATCCATTGCATTTGTTGGAAGATCAGGAACCAATGCTTTTGGTTATTGATGCCTTAGATGAAAGTCAAGTTGATGGCAAAAGTGAATTGTTGGAATTGATTGCAGAAGAATTTGACCGACTACCTAAATGGATTAAAATCTTCATCACCAGTCGTCCAGAACTTCCTGTTCAAAAGCAGTTGAAAGACATGAATCCTGTGGAAATTACAACTCATCCTCGTGATAAAAACAACGAAGAAGACCTGCACAGGTATTTGAGACATCATTTGAATAATCGGTGCAGGAAGATCCCTTCGTTCTATCGTCATTAGTTACAAAATGTGAGGGATCATTTCTTTATGCGTATTACGCACAATGGAGCTTGAAAGAAGAAATTGAGCATACATACGAAAACATTCGACAATTGGTCCCTAGTGGGTTAAGCGGTGTTTACACAAAGCAATTCAAAAGAGTTAAAGAATTGTTAACGAAGGAAAGTCCCAGAAATTCTGTTATCTCAGAAACTATTTTCATGCAATTTCTTGAATTGTTGGCTGCCTGTCGGGAGTTTTTACCATTAACTTTACTGTTTAGCTATTTAAGTTTTTCTGGTGACATAAATTTCGAAGTCCGCAGTAAAATCATTGAACTGTTATCTCAAATTTTGCCAGTTTACGATGATTGTTTAACCGTATATCACAAGTCTCTAATTGATTGGTTAAAATCAGATGGTTACGAACAGCATGAGTTTACAGTTAATCCCAAAAATGGTCATAAGTTCTTATGGCATGCTTGTGAGAAAGTGTTTGAACAAATTAAGAAGATGAACATTTTTGAAGATCAGATGAACACTGCTATGATTAAATATGCTTTGAAGAATGGAATCTATCATATGTCAAAATGTGGTGAAAATGTTGACTTTAGTTGGGCAGTAGATGTCAAAGTGGTTTGTGCGAGGTTAATGTATGTGAATAACATTAACATGTTTTATACCATTTCGTCTGAATTGCATGAAATCATTACGGAACTACGAACTTTCTTGAGAAAAGATGTACTTGAGGAACTACTATTTCATTTGTTTATGGCGAGAAAGCATTCATCTATGTATGGTGGTAGCTTATTTTATTTACAAATTATTGCAAACAGAATTGATGGCAGTAACGAAAAAATAATATTGGCAAGGGATTTATTGAAAGAAGGAAAGTTTTTGGTTTGAGGATTTAGACTCAACATATTTAACAAACCATCATCATTTGACTGTCTCCTTGCGTGCTAACGTTACATCTCTTTGTGTGTCGTCCAATGAAGAACTTCTTGCTGTAGGATATGAAAATGGTCAAATATCTATTTTGAGCTTCCTGAATTTGAACAACGATGCACTCTAGGCACTGCACTCGATGTTTCAAGGTTGGAAAAGTGGTATGATGGAGACAAATTTTTGTCCCTGTATGACATCTATGACTATTCAACATCAGCGAACTTTGGTTTTGTACGTGGAAACATATGTTGTTGCTCCTTTTCACCTACCGGAAATAGACTGGTAACTAGTGATGTATCTACTGAAGTAAAGTTGTGGGACGTTAACAATGGACGTTTGTTATTATGTTTACACTCAGATGATGTCGTTAATCGTTGCTCTTTCTTAGATTCTGGTTTGTTCATTACAGCAGAATATGTAGAAAATGAGAAAGACGATGATCTTGCCATGAAGGCATTTATAAAAGTGTTCACTGCATGGAATTCATTAACTTTGCAAAGAATCGATCGACGCTCTGTTGTTGATTACAAAAAAATACAATGCACCGATAAATATTCAGAGTTCTTTGTTGCAGAATTCGTCAAGACTTCGTATGTTTTTCAATTCCCAAAGGCAATCGATATTTTTCAAGTAAAAAGGAATATTCACTACCTTTACATTTTATGATAACACACCATTATCGTGATTGTATTTTTTATCATACAAGCCAGAATGGAAAGCTTTCTGAAATCACTCAGTTGACAAAATACAACAATCAAGGAGAAATCGAGTTTCATTTACCAAATGTTAGGTGTCGATGTCTTTATAAGAATCTTAAAAGAATCTATCCCATCTCGTTCAAGGAATTTTACGTTGTGCCGTATTTTTCCAAGCTGAATATTTTCAAAACTGATCATCTTTGGAGACCTTCATTTATTTTTGAGAATTTTAAAATTAAATGTTGTTGTTTTTCACCGGATGGATCTGTTTTTGCTGCTTTCGCTGTTGGTGACCACGTAAACATTCATATTTGGAGCATTGAACGTTGCACTATTATTCAAACTGTACCAATGCAACTGAAGAATGCATTAGGATGTTGGTGGTCAGATGGTTTACTGTGGATATGGGATGGTTCTGATCATTTTTTGAAGATATCAACTTCGTCTGAAAATTTTGTAGATTCTACTGAAGTAAAGCATGTTAACATTGGATTTAAACCTAAGAAAATCTTAACATTTGGTGATGTCTTAGTTTGTATTGACAACGAAGAAGATTTTGTTCAAGTTGTTAGAATTACAAAAGGTGAGATACAATACAACGAAAGGCTTGCTGTCTATACTTCAAAATTTAAAGCGGCTGTATCACCTGATAATTCTGTTATTTTAACTGTAAACAAAATAGAATACACATTATGGAAATGGGGAAATAACAACAATGAACTTTACTTGGAACCTTTGCATATTGCAGAAATACCCATAACGTCTTTCATTGAAAAATTTGTTCAGGAACAAATAATTGAACTTTGTCTTGAAGTCCGTCTAGAGTTCAACTGCTTTATAAGTGATAGTAACCAAGCGGTCATTGCATTCTATTTCAAAGACGACGATGGCTACGCAAGAACTGACATTATTGTAATTAATATGCATAAAAACAATGTTGTGAGTACGATTTTCTATAGTAACGATGATTTTTTAATGTCTAGCACAATCGCACATAAATCATATTTCATTTGTGAAGATCTTGACATGTTGGCTGCTGTAGATTTAAAGAGTGGTAAACAATTTACTGCATTTTACGGATTACATCCTGCATTTAATATAACTATGCATTACAACACAGGAACGTTAGCTTTAGTAACAAGTGATGGATGCGGAATTAAATTTTTAAAACTCAATGTTCCTGAATGAATCCACTAACTCAACCTTTGTAGTTATATTAACCTATTGTATTTACTAACATTACATATTACTTATGTTGAGAAACCTTTAATCTTTGAACGAACTTTATGTTGATGGTTTACTTTTTAATACAAATTTATAGTCAGATGATTTCGTCATTTTTATTATATATTAAACGTTCACTACATAGAAATGAAATAATGTTGACAACTCATTCATTGTGAGTCATTTGACAATATGGTGTTGTTGTAGATGAAGAATATTTTGTTTAAATTATAGAGTAACTTTCTTTGAACATTCTTTCAAAAACTGTAAATAAAATTTACCTTACGCATGTTAATATCGTGGAAACAAGTTTTGTTTGATGTTAAAAATTCACATTTATAAAAACCATCATGATGTCATGTCATGTCATTGGGTTTTATGGTCATTAGTTGAAAAATGTAAGAGATCATTTTTGTACGCTTATTATGTACATATGACCTTAAAGTGCACCTCCAGGCAAAATTTTTTATTGGTTATATCGAATCTATGTATGATGGCCAGCATATATGCGAAAAATTTTTTAAATCGGTTATATCTTTCCTTTTTTATGGCGGTTTAAAAATTGGCCTTTGAGGACCCTGTCCGTCGTATCAAGGAGTCTGTGTCTAGCGCATTTTCTGACGTCATGCAAGGTAGTCGGCTTTTTTCTTTGATTGTCTCAGATAAATGCGCTTATTAGGCATATACAATCTTGTTGCACGTGGTCGGACGAAGATGTAGTTTGTTTTTGTCAGAGCTATCATGGATAAGGATGTAATAGATTGGGAATGTGATTCGGAGGATTATCAGTCTGACGACTCCGATATTAATTTTATTCCCGGTTACATGATCGAATGTTCTGAGGTTAGAAATTCTAACAAAGATTTTAATCAAGAAAACGTGGGCCTAGCATATGCTGACGAGCCTTTGGCAGACGAAGAGTGGTTGGAAAATTACAACAGTCAGGAAAAAAACGTTTAGAACTACAAGAAAAGCTCGGCAAAAGACTGGACGGCTCTGTAAAAGTGGACGAGTGGTGTCAGTGCGGAAATTGTGATGTGACGCTACTCGTAAACAATAACGAATGCCATTGTTGTTTTGAACTTGATGGATGCCATGAAGCAATGAAAAGCGACGAAGTGATTAGCGATCTCCAAGCCGAAGGATCTCCTTGCTGCATACTTTTTATCATCTTCACATGAAAAGAAAACGTATATTTTAAGTAAAATTACATAGTAGGACTAAACATTGCAAATAAATTCAAAACAAAAATATGTTGAATCAAATCAAAACTTACTCACCATGCGTCTATCTCAAGCACTTTGCACGACCAGTTCACTGGAACTTTTCACCGCCACAGCATGTATGCTGGGATAAACACAAACCCCTAGATCATCGCTCTTTAGCTTCTGGTAATTCGGCTTTGTTTGACCAGGCAAAATAGCAAAGCGTCGCTCGAAATCCTCGGGCGTAAAATGTGCCGAACAAAGGGTCGACGTCTTCGAAGGTTCAAAGACCCGTTTTGCTTTGACGAAGTCAACCCATATTTTTCTTCTTCTCCTGGCTTCAGGTCGATTGTCATTAAAGTAGGGTATTGTGTGGAGACTTATACCGGAACTAAGACATGACTTATTCGTGCAATTTGCCGCCACACAGCTATTAACCATGTTTTTAGTTTTCAAAAACTGCACGTAATGTATTTAGAAACAACGGCCTTACTTTGACGAGTACCTTGCGTGACGTCATAAAATTTGCTCGTTCCAGGTTCTTGTAACGACGGACATGGTCCATCAAGAAGTGCATTTTTGTCAACTTCAAACCGCCATAAAAAAGGAAAGATATAACCGATTTAAAAAATTTTTCGCATATATGCTGGCCATCATACATAGATTCGATATAACCAATAAAAAATTTTGCCTGGAGGTGCACTTTAAAGACAGAAAATGTTATATACTGTCAACAATTCCCGTATGTAAAAACATCATGATATTGTCATGTCAATAACTATGATGAAAATCAATAAAACTTTTACGATTTTGACATAAGTTCATTTGAATTAAGAAATCATATATTCATATTTTTTTGAGTAAATTTTTTCTTATTAAAATATGGAAGAATGAAAAACTTCACTTTCTAGTTTCATTATTTAAAATAAAATTTATCATTATAATGTTGATGATAATACAACGTACAATATAAACCTACAGATTTAACTTGTAACAATTGTAAACAAAAAAAGAAACATCTTATTGATATATTTATTGTGCTTAAACACTCCAATGTAACAGATTTTTCAGGTTCTAAGTTTGGGTCATCTTATGAAAAAACAGGTACGTATAACGTACAATTTGTTGTCTTTCAACGATTAGTAAACAACTAAGGTAAACATTGTAGTTTTCCAAAATAAACATGTTTCAACATATCGTGATGTCATCTTCAGCATTAGTGACAATATTATGTATGTGATACAACATCCGATCATCAGAGAATCGTGCCATAAATATACATATGTTATGAATATATATAAGAAAGTGAACCAGCAATATTTTTCTCAAGATAGACGTATATGTTCGTCTTGTTGGACACTCTTTTTTGTTGCTCAAATGCTTGTTCCGCTCGGCAAATCTTTTTACGTTTCCCTAAAGTCATTGTTTTCATTCTAGATTCTAGTATTCTGTACAAAAGAAAAGATTTTTTTGGTATGGGGGATGATAATGGAGCGAAAACTCGAGAGGCAGCAGCTTTACTTCGCCGAGCAGCAAATTTACTGAATCCAGACTCTTCTGGATCAGCAAGTCTTAGATCTTCATCGACTGCTCAAGATGGTATTCTTGCCGATCATGGAGCTCCTCAACGTTTCCAATCGTCAACACTAGACAGCACATTGCAAGAACAACATCAGGCTTCGTCATCTCAAGCTTCCACATCAAGATAATCTTGTTCGATAAGAGAGCAGGAGTTTAGGCGGTTGTTTGCACCGTATAATCGAGCTAACAATGGAAAGATGTTTTCTCATCCACCAGCAAAACGTGGTCGATCTAATTCGTGGGGACAACAAGGTCGGTGTTACAAACCACAAGAGACTTGGACTCACGATTTTTTGCCTGGAAAACCATGAGCAAGATTGTGTGT
This sequence comes from Xenia sp. Carnegie-2017, assembly GCF_021976095.1. Taxonomy (NCBI): domain Eukaryota; kingdom Metazoa; phylum Cnidaria; class Anthozoa; order Malacalcyonacea; family Xeniidae; genus Xenia; species Xenia sp. Carnegie-2017. The sequence continues at coordinate 3,329,632 of NW_025813487.1, read as the reverse complement.
CTACTGGAATGGAAAAAATTAAATTACAAAAAAGCTGGTTTTGGACGTAGACGTATTTCTTTCCATAAAGATTCAAGTGCAGCCAAAGTGAAGGCAAAATTAGAAGAGATCTATCCCAGGCTGTTATCAGGCGGTGGTTTTGAGATATTAAGAAGTGGTTTATCACCCAAAGATTTGTATCTTATTACCCTCCACCAAATATTGGATATTCTGTCTACTTTCTTCGTGATAGGGCAGGCAATTGCATATATTAGACCAGTTCAAGCTGATCTAGATTCCTCATCCTTGGAAACGGATGATCATGCTCCTGCAGGAGATGCTCCAGAAACAAGGTATTGTATTCATAGCTTTGAGTAATTTAAAGGATAAATTATTATACAGGAAATGTTATATGTATACATACATTGTTTTGCTAGGATATATCTATTGGACCAACAGTAAAATGCTTAAATTGCTCAGTGCAGATTGCAATGAATTCAATCAGGAATCATATGAAAACTTGAGGGCAGTTCAATGAAGAAGATGGATTAATATCATGATGAACATCGACATTTAAAAGTTCTTTTGCGTTTGAGATTAACTGCAGAACAGCCTCTTCAAGCTCGAATACTTCAGCAAATCGCAACGTAGTATGATAAAGAGAATCAATACGAAAACGCAAAATCCCGATCTGGACTTCCTTCGAGGTCAGCAATACAACCCAAAATAGAGTTGCAAAGGAGACTTACAAAGTATAACCTGTCTGCCATGTTTTAGGGTTGTAGACTTGTAGATAAAACAATTCGTTTATTTTGTTTTCATTATTACTGCAACAAGAAAATAAATTATGAATAAATTATAATGTGATCGAGTAAAATTTGATGTGTTGCGAGTCACGAATAATGTTACGTCATCATAATGGAAGGTTCAACAACAAAATGAGTTAACAGAAATTGTACAGGACAAAATCCGATTATAAAATTCCAGAATGGAATATGATCAAGACACAATGCACATTGCAAAGGACAAAATGCGCATTAGTAATTGAAAATATAGCTATTAATTTTGGCGACGATCAGCCTCCATAAGTTTGATAGAGCTTTTGTTATCTTATGCTTCAAAAATTCATTCGAATACCGAAATAAATATAAAACAAGTCCTGTCCAAGTTTCCACATCATTGCCTAGAATTCAATCATCTTTAGAAAATGAGTTGATGTAACTCAATTTCTCACGCACATTTCACCACGACACGATGTCCTTTGACGTAATTTTATTTATAATTATAGGTCTCGCGTAATTTTGATTATTATTATCCGACAGCCGATAAATTTGAATATAAAGCCGTCAATTTGTCTGTGAAATGCAAAGTCATACGTCATAAGTTTATCTTATCTGGCGGCTTCATCTTATTTACTAGGTGTATTTAGGGCTTGGATTCAAATGCTTTCTTCTTATTAGTCTGTTTCCTCGTCGAGGTCACGTTGCTTCAAGGTCGATTTCTTTGAGCATAGTTTGAATAGCCAAATAACGTACTAGCAAGTTATACTTAGATTGTAAAAGCCTCCAAATAGCTCTATATCCAAGCATAATACCGCATTCATTGAGTTCTCGTAAAATATATTGTCTGATACGATCTTCATTAAAGTGCTTATCTCACAATTTTTTTTTTTTTCGAATTTTCTGATTGAGGTAAAAAAAATCATTGTAAAAGTTACTTTACAATTTTCTGATTGCTCGCTTCGTTTATGAGATAAATGCGTTTCTTTTCTCAAAATCGGCAATAATGTAGAAAATTGCTGCGCGTTCAATTTGCTTGATGAGAGCCTGAATCGAGAAGTATGTGACGTAACATAAGGACAGGAAGTTTTTCTGAAGTGTGACTTTTGCTATAATTTCTACTTTATTTACTACGGCTCTGCATCAAAATGCCTGATAGATGTGCAGTTTTCGGCTGTTCAAACCGAGCAAATTCTGCGGAAAGAATTTCTCTTCACCGTATACCATTTCACGGTGATGAGCGTCCTGAAGCGAAGCGAAGACGTAAAATCTGGGTGAATTTTGTTGCAAGAAAACGCGCTCGATGGACACCGACTAAGTATTCGGCTGTTTATTATTGTGATGGCAAAGTAATTTGGGCAAAGTTCAAATCTTTCCTGAGTCACATAGTAGACAAGCACACCAATTTGGATAATCCACTGTTTTCAAGTTGTTTTCATGGCCCTGATATTAAACCAAGGGAATATTTGTTAGAAGGTTTGTGAAGGCATTATTTAAAGATAACTTCCTAACAGTTTATCATCATTCTTAATTGTAATGTTTAAGGTTCAGTTGCTCATGAAAAGCTTAGTGCTAAATTGTTACACCCACAGCTGATGAAGTCAATTCACCAGGCTTCACCAGTTGCTCAAACAAGTTGTTTGGAAGGATTCCTTTCTGTCCTGAATCATTTTGCTCAAAAATGATTCATTATTCTATGTTGGAATGTATTGCAGGTGGGCGAAAATTTCCAATATGACAATGTTAGTTGTTTTGCAACTTCCTCAAGTCTTTATTGTTTAAGACACATTTTGGCATCCATCCACTTCAACAACAACTTAAGGCGTGATGTAAAGATGAAGAATGATGGCACTTTCCAAATAAATGTAGTGTATCCAAAGTTTAAAAATGGTGAAGGAACTGTGAGGGATGTCAGAGTTAAGTCCAAATTTGGTAAGTTGTTGCTAAATGTGTTGCTTTGCATCATTTCATAGTATTGAATACGACAATAATTTCTTTTTAGAGTATGTGGATGAATTATTTGAGAGTGTGATGCTGTCAATAAAAGACAAAGACGCATTATCAAATTCACAAAATCTTTTGAAAGAAATGTCCCCACCATCAATGAATGTCATGCTGCAAAAGCAACCCAGAGCTGAGGTGTTACTAAAACAGGTCCGTTGAAAATGCATTGTGGTCAATGATGTCCCTCCCTCAATTCCAGGTAATTAATAATGATTATATAAGATGTGGTAGCTAAACATGGTTTGAAAATCATTTTAAATAATGAAAATGTTTTTGTTTCATGCCAGCAGCTACCAGTGTGCCATTCAGCTGTCAGTCAAAAGTGGCAGTTTCAAAAGAAAAAAGTCAGCCAAAATGTTTGACATGCAAGAAGCCAATGAAAGGTCACAAACATGTGGCAGATTGCCCAAAAAATAGGAAAACTTAATTTTCACATCACTCATTTATTTCATTTTCTTCGTACCCTCTAAATTCCAACTTTTTATCATTAAATTTTGATCTTATTGCATGGTATGCACATGCTGGTAATGGTCTTCTTTCTTCTCCTAAGCATCCATAAATCATAGATGTGAATTCTCTGTATGCAACACATCGTAAAACCTGAATATAAAGCCAAATCATTACTAATGTGTCATAACACTAAAATATACTTAAATACTGGGAAATAACATAATATGCTATCATACATGTTTTCAGATCCTGTTTCTCTGTATCGTCTTTGTTCTCTGGTTTTGTATTTCCTAGCAGCCATTTTTAGCGACCACTTTTCCAAACAAACTGGTCTGAAACCTGGGTGTAGAGTGACACAACATGGAATAGTTGACAGATCTGCCAGAACCGACTGGTGTGTTAAGCTTTCAGCTACAGACTTAAGTTCTTGGCAGCACCAGGCCTCTAGAGGATTCTGAAGAAGTGTAACTTGACAAAAACCACACTTGCACCTGATCAATAAAGAAAATCACATTAAAAAATTGTAATCGAGCATCTTTTAACAATTTTTTGCCCAAAAGTAAATAAAAAAAGCGATGGTAATCTTGAATAGAAAATTGCACATTTATGTCTATATTTCATAAGTTGAATTGAAATTAGAAATTTTATTACACACCAAGAACTCAACTCAACTGTGTGATCAAGTCTTTTTTGTAGCATTTCAAGTTGCTTTTTATGTTCATTTTACTTTTGCACGTAGTCTTCATACCATGCTTGTTCGGCCATTGGTTCATCAACGTATAGATAGGACTCGGACTCGCCGTGATTTTCATCTATTATATTATATTCCTGGTCATTAATGTTCCTTGTTTCATCTTCGATGACATAACCGGGAATATAATCATACTCGAATCACATTGCGAACTATGAGAGCTTTCCGAATCAGAATTCAACTCCGCCATCTAATCGTTGATAACAACAAGCCCTTGACTTGTTCCTTAAGTTACGTCACAGAGACTTGATCCAGGCCCTATGCCAATTATCAACTTTTCTGTCAAATTTCATATTTGATCAATAATAATTCGAAAACAATGCAGCGCATGAAAAATTGTAATATAAGTTTTAGATTACTTTTGAAGAAGCAATACGAAAATTCGAAAAAATTGTGAGATAAGCACTTTAACAACATTCCTGCGTCAACGCAACACGTACAGTTTCAACTTATTTAAAGAGCACTACTTGAATTAGAAATGCTATGGAATTTATCGAGTAAACTCAAAACAGCCTACTTCTGGTTGCGTTCGTGTATTTCTGTTTAAGTTGTGCTTCTGCGTATGCATAAAATAACCTTTTATAAAGTTAAGTAATGGAAGCTGTTGTTTTTATGCAGTAAACGACCGTAGAATGTTGAAATTTAGCAAATATGGAAGGACGTTTGAAAACGTGAGACTCTATCGTTAGAGATTAGACTTTAAATTGGTATCGGTGAAACATAGTGTGTCTTTGTCGTAGACTCGTAGCAACACATTGTTACTAACCAATGCTAACTCAGGGTTACGTATTAGCAACAATGAGATGGATGTTAGTAACGTTAGTAACGTCAAGTTTTGAAAAAGTAACAAATGTTTAATTTATGCACGCCCCATGATCAATTACAAACGTGTAATGAATGAGTTAGTGTTCAAGAACTACTTGTATAAGAGTTTGTATGCACTTCGTTTACCAGAAGTAATCTCAACTTGAAGGTGTAAAATGACCACGACAAACAACATGGTACATATGACAATTCTTTAATCCGGGACGAAAATCCTAAAATCGAAACCTCATTAAAATTGTAATGTCAACATAGTTTTAACTTTCAAAAACAAAAGAAATCACTTTTCTAAAGTTCTTGACATGTTTAGAAGGTTCACTTTAGGGGTGGTCATGGGAGGAAAAACTTAGCATAACATCAATATTTACTTAGAAAATTACTATGTACCATCTCTGGTTAAATGTAAAGTTTGCATAAATTAACCAATATTCTTTGCTGAGATTGAATTTTCATATTTCAAAGGAAAGATCACATGAGATGAAAAGAACATTTAACACTGTATAGAGAGCATATAGTAGAGCTACTCCATTGAATTTTTCGTGCCAAGCATATCTTATTACGCATGTGATTACCATAGTGGCAGCCAGTCAATTGCTTTTTTGACGAATAGGAATGATGAAATGCCTAACAGTAGTGAGGCATGAACTATGATCATCATTTTAAACTGATATATGTGGTCGCGTTGTTTATATTAAATCTTTCATCCGTTTGTTGAGTATATGACATGTAAAGAACTAAAGCAAGCATAATTTTGTTCACAAGGTCGTCTTACTTCTATAACGGAAGTAATTTTAGAAAAATTAAGCGATATTTTAGAACTACACTACAGACATAACAAATTAGCTAAAGCAGCATCTCGATAAAAAATGAATAAACATACATGAGAAATAATATCTAAGTTGATAAACCAACTTTCTAACTATTGGCAATAAGCTGCATGGTAAAGGAAAGCATAACCTGTTCAAAGGTATGGGAGAGGTGAAATAGCATACTTGTCTCTGGAAAAATGGGAATCTGTGAAAATTTATGTAGGAGGTATAGCATGTCCAATCATTCATCACCTCCCTTTTTTGCCGACGCCACTTTTGACTAATTGCTGTGTGTCTAACAATATGTTGTTAATCGTATTGAGCAAAACTTCCATTTTAAAAGTAAGAACATTTGTAAAATAAGCAAATTTTTTACACATGAAGAATGTATTTACACTTAGAAAGAACGCAACCAAATCTATTTTTGTGAAATTTTGATTCATGCAACACAGTAACCTTTTAAAATGATACTTTTAATCATGTTTGTTTAACAGTTTTAAGGTTTACTTTTATTGCATCCTTTACTGTTGTATCTACAGTGTTTTTATTGATCATAAGTAATTATAATTGCGTGCAGTTGATGTTTGAAATGTATTCATAATTTACAATGTTTTATTTAATAACAAAGGTTTTATAATATGAAGTGACTTATGCAAGAATATACATGTATGGAATTTTTGTGTGATAAAAATTAATGCCCAACATAAATTTCTGATTAGAGCCATAGAAATAGACCAAAAAAAAACAAATTGTAAAATTAAATTTATTGTAACGTTTCGTCTTTACTCAAGACATCTTCGGACAAATACTAAATAGGATGTTAAGACAAGATATTATATTTACAAAAAGGTGTTAAATTACTACTAAAGGAAGCGGTGTCGAATGGATATATGATTAGGAAGTTAGGAAGTAAAATAAAGAGAAATTAAAAGAGGTTAAGTGGAATGGAGTTTCCTTGCACGTTAAGTGAAGGTTTGTATTTATTGATTAGAGGGCTTTCATGAATGGAGAGTTCATAAGTATCGTTGGAAGAGGAGATTATTTTAAAATCGTCTAAGTTGGGGGTGTGTCCATTTGCGTTAATGTGAGCAAGAATGCTTAATGATGCAGTGTGGGAAACTTGGTTGCCTGTAAGGGGGGATATTCCCAAGTGCTCCGAAAATCTGGTGTGTAGATGACGTGTGGTTTGACCCACATACGAGGCGTTGCAGCTTCGACACTTGAATAAATAGACTACACCAGATCTCAGAGGTTTGGGAATTTGTCCTTAAAGGGGAAGAAAGAAGAGATACGTTGAGAAGGGCGGAAAACAAATTTAATGGATATATGTGGGAAGGCTGCAGCACAAACGCTAATGATTCGTGTGCTAATTTGAAGGGAGTGTATGCCGGTGAAAGGAAGACAGAAATAGATGGGCATTTTGTGAGCAGTCAAGACAGGTGGTTTGGTGGCAAAGGTGTTGTTAAGGAAGCGACGTGTGATTTGGTCAATTATACGTGAAGGAAAACCGTTTTTGGTGAGTGACTTTCTGGTAAATTCGAGTTGTGGAGCACTTGGGAATATCCCCCCTTACAGGCAACCAAGTTTCCCACACTGCATCATCAAGCGTTCTTGCTCACATTAACGCAACTGGACACACCCCCAACTTAGACGACTTTAAAATAATCTCCTCTTTTAACGATACATATGAACTCTCCATTCATGAAAGCCTTCTAATCAATAAATACAAACCTTCACTTAATGTGCAAGTAAACTCCATTCCACTTAACCTCTTTTAATTTCTCTTTTTTTTACTTCCTAACTTCCTAATCATATATCCATTCGACACCGCTTCCTTTAGTAGTAATTTAACACCTTTTTGTAAATATAATATCTTGTCTTAACATCCTATTTAGTATTTGTCTGAAGATGTCTTGAGTAAAGACGAAACGTTACAATAAATTTAATTTTACAATTTGTCTTTTTTTTGGTCTATTTCTATGGCTCTAATCAGAACTTTATGTTGGGAATTAATTTTTATCACACGAATTCGATTTCCGCTCGGCAAGTCTCTCGCTACTATTTTAAATCATCGCTATAATAATGGAGCACTTGAAGCATTTAGAAAACTCCAACGACTTGAACTCAACATGGAAAAGCGAAACTCAACTTGGATTTTCTTACGACATGTAGAAAGCGCTCTGTGATACCAAGATTCCTGTGGTTCAAAGTAGCTAGTCGTCGCTTACAAAACTCTAGCGCTTATCGCCAATGCCAAAATAAACTCCTTCAAGAAGAAATAAACGGGAAACACGCTCGTATACGCGTCCTCGCAGCACAACTAACACAAGCACACTCCAAAAAAAAACAAACTAACGCAACATCAACATATCCAAGATCGCAAACTTTTCCGTCCCACATCCAAACATGACAACAACATCCCAATCGACCCTGATAAAGTGGTGTTCAACTTCTCAAACCGCCTCATTACTGACAGAGAGAAAGAAATCCTTTCAAAAGGCTTAAACTTTTCCATCCCACCAAAAAAGTTAACTATTTGCACCTTCTTAACACCCTTTGAAAAACAACCGTCTCAAACGAGAACCTGTTAATGAATCATCAGGATTTTTTCCAGACTCGATCAAATGAAAATTTAAAGACATTGCCCACTCAGGTTTCCGAAGTTACAGCCCACCACCTTTTCTATATTCACAAGAAGACTTGAACATTTTAAATAACTTAAAAAACGACAGAACTATCCTCATCACTAAACCTGACAAAGGTAATGGCATCGTAATACTTAACAAAGACGACTACACAAAGAAAATGGACACACTCTTATCTGACACTACAAAGTTTCAACCTCTTAATGGAGATCCAGTCAAAGTCACTTTACAACGAGAAAATCAAGTGAAGCCTATATTAAACAAGTTGAAATATGCCAAATCTATCGGCCAAGAAACTTACAAAGAACTTTACCCTACTGGTTCACGAATAGGTATATTGTATGACCTTCCTAAAATACGTAAATGTAACATCCCTCTCAGACCCATTCTTTCCTCCATTAATCACTATTCGTATAAACTAGCAAAGTTTTTCATCCCACTCCTAAAACCCTTCACTATAAGCAACCTCATCATCAAAGACTCTTTCTTGTTTGTTGAAGAAATCCTAAATTGCGATATAAACTCCAGTAACGTTGTCCTTGCTAGCTTTGATGTCGTATCCCTATTTACTAACATACCTGTTGACGAAACCATCCACATAATATCCAAAAGCATTTTTAACAACCACCAGTACTTCAACGGACTCACTGCAACAGAATTTGAAAAACTACTCTCTCTAGCTGTTAAGAACTGTCACTTTATCTTTAACGGGAAAATGTACCAGCAAATTGATGGTGTGGCTATGCGCAGTCCATTGGGCCCTCTCTTTGCTGATATACTCATGTCCTTTCACGAAAAATCCTGGCTTAATAAATGTCCTTCTTCATTCAAACCACTACTTTACCGACGCTAGGTTGACGATTGTTTTTTACTTTTTCATTCCTCCGATCACGTCCCTCTCTTTTTTGACTATCTGAACCGACAACACCCTAACATCACATTCACAGCTGAAGTCGAACAAAACAGAAAGCTCTCATTTCTGGACATTGATATCTCTCGTACTAATGGGAAATTCACCACTTCCGTCTACCGCAAACCTACTTTCATTGGCCTTTTCACCAACTTCCACAGCTTCATCCCACTTACTTACAAACTTTCACTAGTCTCCTGCTTACTTCACCGCATCTTCAATCTTTGTTCTACTTACGAAAATTTTCATACACAACTCGAGTTTACCAGAAAGTCACTCACCAAAAACGGTTTTCTTTCACGTAGAATTGACCAAATCACACGTCGCTTCCTTAACAACACCTTTGCCCCTAAACCACCTGTCTTGACTGCTCACAAAAGTCCTGAGAAGGACTGTTTTTGTTGTTGTTGACTGACGTTTCGACAACCTTAGCGATAGTCATCTTCAGAGTTAAATGAGGAGTAAACGTCAAGTTAGCCGTATTTGTTATCTGGTTCTTACTTCATTGTATTGTGTGTACAGGAAATGTGTATTGTCATTGTGAATTAGTGTAAAGTGAAATATGTTTATTTTTAGTTGTGATGTGTGATTTAGGTGTGATGTTTTAGTTGTAATGTGTGGGTGTCAATTGTGTATTATCATTGTGAATTAGTGTGAAGTGTAATGTTTTTAGTTGATCGTTTTTTGTATTGTGAATAAGTCGTTTGTAAAGTGACGGTAATTGCTGTGATCTGGCGGTTGAGTGTGTCCTAGCGTATCAAAGTGTCGAGGCTGTCTTAGCGTATCAAAGAGACTTGTCAAGACAACCAAAGACGAGATCAGAAGCAGGATACCCTCCACTTTACAATCGTCCTCTATACGTGACAACAACTTGACAAAGGACGAACAGCAAGCAATCAAACGACTAAAACACGACAACAACATTGTCATTTTACCAGCAGACAAAGGACGCGTGACTGTGGTCATGGACAGGAATGATTACTTCAACAAAATGGACACCCTTGAACAACGTATGAATAAGTCAAACGAGACCCAACACCATCACTAGTACGCAAACTTAACAGCAAGATCTTCTCTATGAGAAAATCTAACATTATATCTGAACGTATTTACTATCGACTCAGATGTTCAGTACCACGACCACCCAGACTATACGCACTACCAAAACTTCACAAACCACAAATACCCATGCGACCAATTGTATCATTCTGTGGTTCGCCTACTTAACTCTCAAAGTACTTGACTGAAATACTGCAACCACTTACAAACAAATCAAAACACAAGCTACAATCCACTGAAACTTTCATTAAAAAACTGAGCACTATACAAATACCGGACAACTATATACTAGTGTCTTTTGATGTGAAATCACTGTTCACCAGTATTCCACTTAATCAGGCACTTACTTGTACAAAATTGTAATGCAATCTATAGAGGAACGGGCGCTCACGACTTACAAACATGCACTACCTTTTGGTTTCGCTACGTAGATGACACAAGCATTACATGCAGACGAGATTGATGACTTTCACACTCACATCAAAAAACAGAACAGCCACATACAATTTACCAAATATGTCGAAGAAAACGGAACTCTTCCTTTTCTCGACTGTTTGGTAAAACATGACAATCAAAAACTACGAACAACAGTTTATCGCAACGCAACACATACTGACCGACTACTAGACCAATCATCTTACAACCCTACATCACACAAAGCCACCACAATCAGAACATTAACAAGATGTGCACAAATCATATGTGATTCACCGGACGCTCTACACAACGAAAACAATTATCTCAAACGTGTTTTGACAAAACAACAATAACTCTGACTTTATCAAACGCAACACCTACAAACCCAACGAACCCAACGAAACGAGCAACTCAGTGCCAACATCAACGATACCTTACATCAAAGGTACGTCTGAGACTATCTCGCGTATCTTACGACCATACAACATACGTGTCTCATATAAACCAACACATTGACAAGTACTAACGAACATAAAGGACAAACAACAACCCAACGAACGACAAGGTGCAGTTTACAAAATAAATTGCTCCGACTGCCACGGGGAAACTGGCAGGAACTTAATTATAAGACTTACTGAACACAAACGAGCTACTAAGAATCAAGACAAAACTAATCACATTGCCGAACATCACCGAATCACAAAGCACAACATTGACTGGGACTCGGCAAAATGCATTACTTACTGTACTGACAACGGCTTACATTAGAAAGTTGGTATACCAAATTGGAACAAACCCCCCTGAACAGATCACAGCAATTACCGGCACCTTACAAACGACTTATTCACAATACAAACAAACGATCAACCAAAAACATTACACTTCACACTAATTCACAATGACAATACACATTTCCTGTACACATAATACAATGTCGTAAGAACCAGATAACAAATACGGCTAACCTGACGTTTACTCCTCATTTGACTCTGAAGATGACTACCGCTAAGGTTGTCGAAACGTCAGTCAACAACAACAAAAACCGTCCTTCTAAGGACTTCCATAGGTATTATTGTGCAATACTTTGTCTTCTGTAATTGCGTAATGTATCTCAAGAGCAAGATATAATTTTTCAAAAATGCTAACCCCTTCAAGCGCTGCTACTCTTCTGCTTTGCTTGAACAACTTACAGCTACCAATACTAATTATTTATATGTACAAACTAACAATTGGGAATTACATGATAAACGACTTTATAAGTCTTTGTATCATACATCAAGCCTTTGAATTTGCTCCTTTTATGTCTTTGTAAAAAAATATTAATAAAGGACTTACAAATCAATTTTCTCAAAAATAGTATTTGGCGCAAAGAAACTAAACATAATTGGAAAGGTCACATGTTGAAGACAGACAGAAATTTATCGGGTGGCTTGTGTTTTAGGTGTATTACTGTTGTCTTGTTATAATTTTGATTTTACTTGTTTAGGTGTTTATCCTGAGCCATACCTAATCATTTTAAAATTTAATAAAATGTACGCAGTTGATATTCTTACCGAAGATTTTCATGTTGATATTATTCATGGATTCAGAGATAGTTTTTATCATATATGTTGCAACCATTATGACATGGAGATCGATGTATCTGAGGACATGATTTACTATATTGAACTTGGAGATATCAAAAGATCAAACCTGGATATGACTGATGTTGAAATTTTTGAAGAAAATGCTTGCGCTCATGATATGACAGTTGACTGGATCGGACGTCGTATATTCTACGTCAAGTCGAATAACATCATCCAGCAAATTTCTTTAAACAGCAAAAATTCAAGCGTTATGAGATTTACACCGGGCTTAAAATTTAATATGATCACATTTGATCCAATCAAGGGGTATGTACATATTGAAAATTTTTCCATCAAATTTCTAAAAGTAAACTTCAGAATCTATTTTGATGTAAAAAATATAATTTATTTTGAACGACTTGTCATATTCTTGACAATGTTACTGTGTTTATTTTCCTTTATGCTGTTTAAGATGTTGCAAATTGTAAATTGTTAGAGTTCTTCTATACAGCTTTTTGTATGTTAGATGTTCGAAGAGTTCACGTATATATAAAATGTGCATGAATGACTAGCTAAAGTCAACTGCACTGAACATATATTTAGTCATTTTCTTAAGACAGACCAATAACAAGCATACCAAGTGTTTGTTCTAAAAGCAAAATGAGCAGGTTGCCATCGATTTTATGGGTCAGATGAAACTTTGAAAGGCTAACAAGATACAAAGTCTTATATACTTCCTAAGTTTGCAACAAGGAGCAATAGGCTCAATAATATTATGGGTAATAAATTAAAAATCCTCCCTTTGGAAAAATATCCTTAAAAGGTTCGTAGTTTATGAAGTATGTAGAAATATGTTATCTTTAGTCAAAATTACTATAAATTTGATGAAGAAATCAAAAGAAAAATAAATTTCAGCTTATTTCAAGCATAAAGATGTTTTATACATCTAGAAAACATGCCCAAAATAGATGGGCTTTTCAGTTTTGAGTTGGCTTCGTTGATTTTTGATCTATCTCCAAGCATTTCAATGAGCTGACATCTATTGCTGGTTTTCAATTTTTTTTCCAATACAATTTGTTCTTCCTATGAGCTTTTCGTGAGATGTCAAATTCTAAGTAGGAAGTACTAGCGAATATGAAATATGCCATTGTATGCGATGTGCGACACTGAAATGAGTGTAGCAATAAGCTTGTGGCTTTGAGCGCTGTTTTGGTACAACTATCAAAGTTCAGTTAACATTTATAAGTCCCCCCTTCGGGTCCTTCCACGTCTCAAAAACAGATGTCGGAAGCAAGAGAACACTCCTTTAGGTTAACAAGCGTCTTATTTTTAATATATTCAATCTATTGCTTGTCTCACAATCGTCCGAGTGCTCGAAACTTACATAAATTACAGATAATTTCTGCTTGGTTTCACAAAATATTAAAATAACAATGAACATATACTTGTATACAATGAAATCCAAAATATTTGCAATGCTCCATTGCAATTTGTGAAGCCCTTGCGCGTCTCAAAATTATTTATACCTGGTACAGAACTTTTTGAAAATGCTATCTGAAAAATAGCAACAAAATGTCGTTGCTCCAATATTATCAATACATATACATGTGGTTTATACAAAGTATTTATATAATGTGCCCTCCCGGCTATCACCATATTTAAGGTGACTCCTGCGCTTGGGACACAGAACGTACGGTTACACATTGTATGGATTGTATTGTAGAGTTCCCACAGTGCTCCAACCTATAAACGTGAGCTTTGCATAGCTCATGGATCATTCAATGTACTCCGGTTTACTTAGAAAGAAAACGTACGTTTGAGACACACTGCATAGCAAGTATTTGAGAATTGGAAAACAACTGATTGCACCTTTTAAACAATCTATAGAAATAATAATATATAGTACCAAACTTACACCATACTTTCTTATTAATGTTACTATTTCAGCGAGAACTTTTTTGTTTAAGGTATCTTTTCTCAGCAGAAGAAAAATATCATAAAATTTGGATTTGGAGTAGGATTTCAAATAATGATCACGTTTCATCAGTTTCTCTTGAGTCAAACGCATATGATCTTACTCTTGACATGGGTGAAGAGAAGATATATTGGCGAGTTTCTGATGCCACTGTGTATTCAAGTGATTACCTCGCCAAAAATGTGGATGTTTTTGCAATATCAGGAGCACGAATAAAAGTATTTGGAAATTTTGTATATGTCATAAATAGTGCAAAGAAAGGCATAGTAACGGCCTATAACACAAAAGATAACTTGACTTATAACTTTTCCATTCCTGTGGCTGTGAGTGATGGTCATCATGGTATGGCTGTAGTACAAAGCACAAGTGTAGTGTCAAATGGTAAGTGAAATATCAAATCATTAAACATATGATTCATCAAAACACAAAATCACAAATACCACTCATAACTCAAACAAATACATGCACTTACGTAAAGTTTAGGCTAGGTAATGATTTATATGAAAAGTCACATTAAAAAGTCATTGAAAAAGCTAAATTTTTATGATTCACATCCATATCATTATGCTCATATATATTTAAAAAAGCAATTAAAAATCGTTTCGAAGAAACAAGTTTGTAATTCCTGCATTTATCATTTACATATGTACTTTAATTCTTGTAAGCATTTACTGCCATTAGTTAAACTCTACCTATTAAATACCAATATTTAGTGGCAAAACCCTTCAATTTTCCCATATGTGTATCCAACACATACTACAACAAAGTTGATGAAACATTAGAATGCAAATGTATGGAAGGATATGAAGGAGAACGTAATTCATGTACAGGTAGATATATGGATTTTTTATAACAGTACTAAAAGCAGAGCATCTAGTTTGTTCTCTACAATCCAAATTATTTTGCATATGTTTTCATTGTTAAATGGACAAGTGTTTATTTTAGCTATTTTCATTTCTTCTCTTTGATTTTATATAACTGTCTATCTTAAAAGCATTATCTTTTTAAAATAAGTGTCTTATTATTCACCAACTAAAAAACTTTACATGCTCTAAACATAAATATCATCCTCAATTAGACTTATAAAAATGCTACAATTTTGTTCTCAACTTCTTAACTTTGTTGCCGTGCTACTTTACCAGAAACTGTTGTTAGAAAACTGTCTGTAAACCAATACCAACAACTAATAAGAAGCAGCTTTGAGCTTACTGTGTTTTATATTATTTCTAAATTTATCGACTCGAATTAAGCAAACTACAAATCAGTGATAACTTTGAAAACCGTATCTTTGTTCATTCAGTAACTGCTTTATGAATCTGTTATTGTTATTTAAATGAAAAATTTGAAATTACATTACTCGCACGTTTTTATGTTAATTTTCTACCTTTAATTTAGAGATATGTAAGAGAGACATGGTTCTTCTCCTTGATACATCATACTCTATTTACAAACACAACTTTGATAGGAAAATAAAACCGTTTCTAAAAAAGTTGGTTTTCAGTCCTAAGCTCAAAGTCGGCCCTGACGGAACCCAAATTGCTATCGTTATATTCAGCGACGAAAGTCATACGAGGATTCTTCTACATTTCTCTGCTAAGACAAAAACAGAGTACATAACATTTATAAACCATTTTTTACTATGGGAGGCTGTTGCTGGTGCTAGAACGATGACTGGAACTGGTGCAGGCATTGTGGACAAACAGGTGAATTTCTCCTTTAAGATAGGAAAGCTGTAAAATAACACATCTCTTTGACTGATTACATTGCAAACTACATTTTATTTTACGAACAAGATATTCAAGGAGAGCAGTCCACACAACAACCGACCAAACATCCCTGACGTTGTCTTATTGATAACGGATGGTGAACCACGTGGAAGGAGAAGAGGTGATGAATTAAAGGACGCTTACAAATATTCAAGGTGATAAATGATGTGTTAAAGTTACTCTTTGATTTTTCTTTAAGTTTTCCATGATAACATTCTCTCGTTACAAATTTATAAACAACCTTTATTTTCATCACAAATAGATTTATAGCTCTCTACCGTCATCTACCATTCACTAGATTTAATGTATTATATTTTAATCAATTCAATAATATCAGATCAATGAAAGACAAAGGCATTCTTATTGTTGGTGTTGCTGATGGCATGCCATCTACAGTGAAAAAGTTTAAGCCAGTCATTAAAAAAATATCAACTTCAGAAAAGACAACTTTTGACACAGAAGTTGATTCTCTGAACGAAATACTGAACAAAATTGTTGATGCCTTCTGTACTACTTTTGTACCAGTTTTGTATCAATTTACAGTTTTGTTGTTGTTGAAGTCTTATCGTCATTAAATGAAGTCAACAAATGACCTGTCGTGTTTTATAAAGCAAAAACGGAATTTATATTATTTATAGCTGTTTTATGATGTCTTGTGGCTAGCAAAAAATTATTTTATATGCAAGTTTACTATTTAGCATTGTCATATAAGTAAATATTCCCTTACGTGATGTTGATTTTAGTACTTTCCTATAAAAAGGTCACTGTAGCTGTTCGTCTTTTCAATCTTCAACTGTTTACATCAATTCATCAAAAAAAGCGGTGACTGTAAGTTGGCCAATACCAGTTCGATGTAGAACGAACAGAGTTCCTCAATATACGATGACGATTAAACCAAATATCACATCCCCACACGATTTTACTGTTGGGAATCATCGTATTGAATATACTTTCACATTCAGAGAAGGATTTTATCTTAAATGTTACATAGATATTAAAGTTGAAAGTAAGTATTGACGAAAAGTCTTTGTAAGCTTTGAATATCCCAATGGAAACTATATCATTTCTCTGTTAAGTATTTCATCACCACAAAAACGGACATATATGTCGTCTTAGTTTGTATTTTAAAGACCGCTCTTTTCTCTGTTGTTCATTCATCAATACCTTCACTGACACACATTACCTTACTTAGTTTATATTTTAGAAATTATAAATACTGTTCTCTTTTTCTCTTATTCATTTATCTTTACTGACAATTGCACAAGCTATCTTAGTTTTGTTTTAGAATGTGTAAAAATAGTTTTTGTTCTCTTTTCTTCGTTTATCACCATCTATACTCACACACATCATTTAATGAATATTTTAGTGTGTGTAAAGACTGTTCTCGTTTTCTATAATCCATTCATCACTACTTGCACTAACATATGTTTTATTAATTATATTTTGGGTAAGATAAAAACATTTCTTGTTCTTTCTCACAGCATGTGAATGCCAAAGTGCAGCACCAATAACAAAGAAAATTAGGAAGAAAAACCGTTGTATATGTTAAACGGAACGAGCCAAAACCAAAGTGTCCACATACACTGATTAGTCTGTCACCATCAGGAGCAATTTTAGGCGAAGGAAATTTTGGAATTGGGAAATATGACATTACTTATGATTTCGCCATTAGAGGTAACGGGAAAAGCTTTGTTTCTAGCTGTCGATTAACGATCAAGGTCCGCGGATAAATTGAACAATATTTTTCTTTCTTTTTTTTTTCATTTGAATTACATGTATCCATGATTCACATTAAGGAGATTTATTGATTTATTTCTAAGTATGAGTATGTACTATGTAGTGTATAAATATATGTTGTAGTATGTGTATGTACTTTGTAGAATATTTTAAAGTTATTGCACTACCATGCTATGTTGTCATCGTTTCAAATACACACGTTCTTAAAGAAACAAAACAAAATAGGTTGTAAGAAAACTGATAAAATATTCAACTTTTGCTGTGTATAAGATCGTCTAAAGCGCGCGATACTTCTCAAATTGAGAACATCGCATGAATGTGATGTAGGAAATCTTTTAAGCGTTCTCGTTGACGCCATATCTGATTTATATGTATATATGTCATTAAGCTCTATAATAACTGCAGCGGCTTGGTGGACTGGGTCAATAATGCTAAAACATGGATGACAATTAATCTTTTTCCGCTGAAATGATCGCTTTGCAGTAAAAATAATATTCTCGACCTCCCCTTTGTATCTATAGTCAATTATATAGAATTTTTTAAAAAGGAGCGCGATATCTTTTTACGTATTTTTTTCATAATGCCAAACCTTCAATAGCTCAGTTTTTAGGTATCGTAATGTCCACAAAAAGGAGCATGTCGCTTTCACTGGTGAGATATTTGCTTGTAGAAATATTCTTACTACCTCACATGCAAAATATATATAAGAGCTAAATTATAATCACAGTCACGGTCACCAAATTCTGAAGCCTTGCATCTTTGTATCTTCTGTCGACATATAAATTGCTTGTAAATGATGCTAATATGTTCACAGGCATGTTTTCATCGTTAAAATCTTGGTGTTGGGTAGTATTAATTCGCATCTCAACAACTTTGAGGTATTAAAATGGAACAAGCGGGAACATGGAAACATATGGCACAGCAGAAAGCATCACCATCACCTTACCCTCATTTGGTTGGACCAAGATTTTGTGGCCAACCATAATGTAAATTGTTTTGGAGACAAAAAGCATGATGGGAAGATTTGCATTTTGACTTTCGGATTTTCATAGTTTTCAAGTGTTCTTAAATATGGGCTTAAGAATATCGTTAATTTTTTCCTTTTTGGGAGGGAGGGAGGAGCTCTTCATCTATTCATCAAAAAGCATGTTAAGTTCTTTTGAAATCCAGCTTTTCTAAGGCTTATAACATAAATACATGAATTTGACCCCCTCCCTCCCGCAATTATCAGTTTTCCTACCCCAGCATGCTCTCATATTCTGCAAAGTAATCGTGGCTTGTTATGGCAAGTTTACTATCGAGTGAGTTTTACAACACTGATGTATCTTTTTAGTCGCACTCAGGATCTTTTTCAAAACAGTTTTCTGAGAATTTCTATTTTACGCGTCACTAGTTTTATCAAAATGTCCAAAGCACTATGGGCAAAGTGAGCACAAAATTATGTTTTTTAAAAAACCAGTTATACGTATATGTTTTTTCCATTTCCTGTAGTTTTCTCTCTTTTTCATTATCATTATAGCTATTCGGGGCTTTTGTCAATATTGTGTAATTTTTAGTATTAATTTATTGAGAAAGTTGGGAGCCAAAACCAGCAAATAAGCTATAAAGTATATTTAGTCGTTAACTCATTACTGGAATATTTGATATGATATTCACTAGCATTCCCCAATCTAAATCACTGTATCCTACCAATTTTAAAGGTTTCTCGCTCTTTCTAAACGTTAGATTTAATTGTGGTGTCCCCTTAAAAGGTTTACGCATCTTACTCTCTCTACTTTCATGTTTTCAGGGTAATATACCAGGTATGCAGGGCAACACTTATCATACCCAATGAAAATCCCCTTCTTGCTTCTAGGTTCAAGCTTTTTCGGATTTTGCACATTGGCATAGCACTTCCCATAGCTCATACTTATTTTCATCTCGATTGAACATTATTGCTTTCCTGGGCCCATAACCTGTTGGGTTTGATGCAGTGGGCATGATAAATAATCACACTGATGTCTGGAGGTTTTATTACATTTATTCCCACATATAGAAGAAAAACTAACACACGACAACTAACTGATACACATAATGATACAGCTATTCACATACGTGACGCTAAACTATGATTGGTCATTTTCTTTCCTCTGCTCTTGTTACAAATAATATCGATTACGTTTACAATCATTTCTATAATTAAATATGTAGGAAGTTCACACACACTTTACAAGATACACATATATACATCACATGAGAGCATAACCTAACAGTTATTATTGAAGAACCTGGTGGAGCAGTATTTTATAGACACGTATGGGACGTCTATGGATCGTGAAAAAGTCAATGCTAAGTTGGAGAAGAGATTTGATTTACAAGAACATAGTCATTATAAGAGAAATTACTGCTTGGTCCCCAAATTTCTCGACATTTTTATATAAAAACTCTCTTATACCTTTTGGTTTCATTCACTCAACACCACAACCAATCCCCTCTCTAAACGTTGCCACGTTCATGTCATTGCTAGAGAAAACCTAAAAACAGCAAAAGCATCTCAAGAGAGTGTGCTGCAAGTCTGCAGTTGTAAGTCTGCAGTTGTAAGTCTATATTAAGAGAAATTATAAGAAGCCTTTTTTGAGCGTTAATTGTTTGCGCTTGTTAACGGTGTCTACAGTTAATTGCGAACTGAAGTTCAGCCTAATATATGAAAGGAGCTCATTCTTAGCCTAGAAGTGGGAACATTTAACTAAAATATATATATATAACTAATTATTGACATGAGAGCTGACATTTACAGACCTTTTCCATTCTCGTATACAATAAGGCTCTAGCTACGGCCTCGTTTGTTGCATTGAACCCTTAATCGACCACATCTTTTTTTTAATCACAACTCATTTGGTTTAGTGATTGTTGCAGATATGCTAAACGGGAGTTCGGGGACCATACAGGGTTATTAAAGAGCTGTTTCTCAGCCATAGAACGCTGTGATGAAGTATGAAAAAGTCACGTGACGTTGAACCGTTTAAAAAATGGCGGTAGATAAAGAGGTATCAAGAAGTATGAAGAAGCAAGAAGCAATCAGCAAAGCTCCCCACGATTATTTTTGTGAGCAGAAATTTAATCGTCCGTTCAGGTAAAAATTTATCAATTATTTTTCACTCTTTAACGATAAGTAATGTCAAATTTTCATTTTTATGTGTAGGTTATAATATTGTTTGGCTGTGTAGTTCAGATTAGATTTTAGTGGCTACTTTGAGAATGTTAGGTACCTTCAGGGGCGGATCTAGAGTATGTCAAATCCGTCCCGCGACTGATGTTTGAAATTCAAAAATTACCTATTCATATTAATTAAAAATTCATTAATTATTCTTATTTTCTTATCGTATTTACTTCGTGATAAAAATCCCGCATTATTTATTATTGAAAACTAATGACTAATCCAATGAATATCTCGTTGGTAACCAGATCAGTTGAATTTTAATTGACCTGGAATAACCGACTGATAAGCGGGGTGGCTTGACTGGTTCGACGGATAAAGGAGTCTATGAACGTCAAAACACTTATTTTATTGGTCAATAGCCAGATCAGTGGACAGTCTGGAATGGTCTCGACTGATAATAAGGGTGGCCGGACGTATAAGGGAGTCCAATTGCTATCTTACAATTGGTTCATTTGAATTTTTGCTTTATTGTGATTGGTTTGACGGATTTCGACTGATAACCAACTGAACTAACATAGTCAAGCTCACTGTCTGAATTGAATGTTTGATCGTTTTATAGTAATTTTTATAAGCATGATAGAAACTAAACTACAATCAGATGGAATTTATGGAAATCTTTTACAAATTGATATATTGACATGAATGCTGCTGTCCAAAATGTGAATTTTTTCAAGAGGGGGAAATTTATGGATAAATTTTAAATGCTTGGCAAAGACGATCTCGCGAGCGACATTTCAGTCATTGATGTTCAAAAAGCCAACATTGTTTTGAGTTTTATCAGCAGAAATCTACATCCAAAATCGTAAGTAAAGGACAAGTGAAGTGTATGCATGAATGTAATATATCAAAGTCAATTATGCGAGTGTGTGATGCGATTTATGTCAATATGGCGTATGGTAAGCAGATCGATGCTTGTAAAATTGTTGTTGACGAAGGACTTTTAGCTATGATTTCTTTAGTGCTTGGGGAATCGTGGCCGTTATACGGCAGCGAAATCCTACATTCCTGCAAATATATTCCAATGGACAAAAAATCTGTAGCCATAAGGCGCCATACTATTATTTACTTTATCATAAACAAATGTTTGGGGTTTTTCAGTTTATGATCATTGATCATTCAATCATTGGACAGTTATACTACATATTGTGTAAGATTTGAGAAAACTAACATTGATTACATGAGAAGCTGTTTACTATAACCTGTGATTTTGAGTCTTCTGATCCATGAAGCTTTTTATTTTGACAATTTGACTGGAATGGTATTAAACTTGAGTATTTCACATACATGGAAGGTTGTCCCATGTCACATATTGTCCCCTTTTCTAACTGAACACCTCATGTAGAGATGTAAAGGTGTGTTAATCTACAGCTCATACCAGATTGTTTGCCATAAATTCCAAAGGGCTATTGATGTGTGAAAAGCATTTTCTATAAAGTAAAAATGTCTTTCTATGTATGCAGATAAACCTTGAAATTTGGCAAAACAGCAAAGTATTTTTCATGATCACTAGGTAATTTTTCTGATGATCATTATAATTTCTAAACTAAATTATTTCTGATTTACATATAAACAAGCTTTGATCATATGAAAAGATATTTATCATAACCAGTAAGCATGACACATGAACCAATTTTAACATTCATGTAATTATATAATTAAAGACATGTTGGTTACATTCTGTTTGTATTTGCAAATACAATGCTACTAGTGATTGCTATATAGCACACCTTGCATATACTTACAGGAGATAATAGTCTAGTGAAATGCCTAATAAACATTTATGGCATTAAGCTGTCCTTAACTGCAAATTTTCACTCTGATAATTTTGCTTAACCTTTGGCAGAAAAAAATTTTGAGTTTTTTCTCAAAAGGTGAATTTGCTGGCACTGATGTGGAGATGGGTAAAGGGTTACAATAAACTTGCATGGTTTGAAGTCTGAGCTTTTCTATATCTATGAATTGTCACTTGTAGTACCAAATTTCTAACTTAACTAAACTCATTACATAGAGGTTTGAATGGTGGTCTCTAGGGGGGTCTATGCCTGACAACTTGGTAGAAATTTTTAAAGACTATATCTGTTTTTGAATAGCATTATTGTAAAATAAATTTTACGTTCCTAGACATGCTAATGAGCCATATATTTGGCATAATAATGAGCCTAAATATTTGGCAAAACATTCAAGTATTGTTCACTTCATTTTTTGTTTTTGAAAAAAACGTAAGCAAAATGTGTTGTTTTTACGCAAAAACGATGCCCACAAATACATTTTGTATTGCTCTAAAACGCTGAAAATGGCATTTTCAAGGCTCTGAAATTCAAAATTTCTCAGGGGAGAATGCCTCAGACCCCCCCAGGTGCGGAGCGCCTTCGACGTTTTATGACTGATGTTTGAAAAATCCTAGATCCGCCCCTGGGTACCTTGCCTTGTATCAGAGTTTTTTGTGGTTTAATTATTCTTTGCCAATGGGTAGTATTGCTAAATGTAATGGTCCTAATTATCATTTACGCAATATGATAATAACATATTCCAGAAGAATGCATTCATTTTTCCTTATGATATATGTATGATAATATAATAAAAACTTTATTGTTTTTTGTAAAATTTATTATAGGATGATACACAAGTCACTTCATACTTACTCCAACTTGTGTTTCACCCTATACTATATTTCATACTTTATTGGCACTGCTTCAGCATCAAGCAGTTTATCTATATGATGTTGTTTGCTCTAGCTACAACTCTCACTACAAAAAACTTCTTTCAATATTATCATTTAGTATACATATGTGCATTTTGAATTATTATGATTGGTAATAACAGCTTGTGGATGATTTTCTTTGGCAACCCCTGATTAGTGATAAGCCGAAAGAAAATAAATTTAATAGCTTCTCATGCATATTTACTACTGTATTTTATACTATGTATATGAAGTTTTATATCAGAGTTTCCATGACCGAATTCTTTGTGTTAAGTTTTACACTGCTTCTGCAGAATCATATATTTTTCTTGTTACATATTTCTTGAATACCTCTTTTTGGAGTTTTCTAATTTTTCATTTCTAATCTTTTAATGTGATAACTTTTATGTTAGAACCATGCCTTAAATTGTCTATCTTTCTTCTTATTTAGAAACTTGA
The DNA here is from genome assembly GCF_021976095.1 of Xenia sp. Carnegie-2017. NCBI lineage: Eukaryota > Metazoa > Cnidaria > Anthozoa > Malacalcyonacea > Xeniidae > Xenia > Xenia sp. Carnegie-2017. The sequence continues at coordinate 3,305,626 of NW_025813487.1, read as the reverse complement.
TTTCATTGTTTAGACAAACACAATATATTTGCATAGTACATGTTAAAATCAGGCATTCATTGGGAAACATATTAAACATTTTTATTGATAATCCATTAGCCACCCTTTCTCTAGATTGACTGTTGTGTTTTTTAAATTCTGTTATACTTATACTATTATTATGAGATTTTTTTGTCAATGAGCACTATTTAAATCAGTTTACCATTGCTTTTACTTTATGGCTTACTACATTAATCTTTGTAGGTAAATTTGATATCCTTATAGGCATTGCTAGGATGGCTATGTGGCCACTACCCCATGAGAATCAGTCCATGCTAAATATTGAATTTGCTAAACTATTATCATCCATGTTCTTGCTGATTCATCATCTGTTGACATTGTAAATGTTTTATTAGTTTATGATTTATATTCACCAATATATGTCATCGGCACTAGGATATTACTGTGTTTTTAGTCCAATGATGGGTTAAGGTGATGTTTTAAGGGGGGAATGCACCTTCAAGCCTAGGCAAGAAGGAGTGTAAGATGGGTGCAAATTTCCAAAGAATTATTAAATGCAACAAGCAGTTCATCTAAAGCAATTGTCATTGAACTTTAAAGTAGCACATGTACGTCAAAATTTTACAGTTATGTTCTGCATTTTTGACATTCGTCTTACATATGTTTCCCAAATTTGTTTGATACGTTTGCTTCATATAACAAAAACGTCTGACTACCACAGTCCATTTTTCTGTTTCATGCTTTAAAATATTTTTGACCAATCAAGAGTGAAAATGCAATGAGGTAGTCAAAATTAGAACAGATCTTGTTCAACAAGAGTAAGACCAAAAATAGTTGCCTTAACGGATTGTGATGCGTCGTCAAATCCTGTGGAACGGGGAGACATGTCCCTCACACTTAAAATCATCGATTTCAATTTAGGAAAAGTTTTAATTTTCTGACCCCCCACCCCACCCCACCAATTTTCGAAACAGCACTAAATAGAATATTACTGTGGAAGATGGATTCTTGCGGGCTACTTTAGACTTACAAGGTTATTTGGTCACCAGAAAAAAATAGCAAACTCAAAAAATATTTTTATAATCTTTTTATAGAATATGCACGAGCAAACTCTACAGTTAGCAAAATGCACGAAGAACAAACATAGAAGTACGCATAAGTAGACAGGCAAGCGTTCAAAGTAGACAAAGAAAAATTTTTCAGTATACTACCACAAAGTATGTGATACGAATGGACCATGGTTATTATTCCTCTCAAACCTTCTCTGTACTATGCTGTCTTTGAATAAAGGGTGGTTGTTAACCATCGCGTAACGCTTGCTGAGCTTACATTTATATCTAATATTATGTTTGATATTGTTAGGAAACTTATTTGTTAGAAAATCTTCCTTGTTAAATAATTATTTTTAGCTCTGTCTGCATGCTTTCAAGAATTTTTTCGTAAGTTAAAGATTGTTGATAAGAATCACAAAGTGAGTCGTATCCGCTTATTGAATCCACAAGGCTGCTATTCAAAGCATGAATCATGGAAGAAAGGACTGCCTGTAACTATATTTCAGTGTATTTGTTAGCATTTCTCCACATTCTCGTTGCTAACTTAGTTATATGCTCATAATAGCGATTCTCGTATTGAAATATAGACAAGGTGACAAAAATGGATTTTTAATCATCGTTCTTGAAATAATTACAATTTAGTTATGAATGCTTATGTTTGAGTACAACCAAATATTAGAAACTACAAAATTATCCTAAGCCATATAGGCAGTGTGATTATACAAAAGCTAAAGTTTTAAAAAATCGTTTGCGATATTCACTCCTTCGCAGATATGAAGGGTGTTTCATCATAAATCGGGTTAGCCTGATGCATGACTACCACCTGTCGACTCTGTCCTCTTGTCTCTCTAAAAGTTCCAAAGATAACATAAAAATTTAATTTAATTTATAATTAATAAGCTCCAAATAATTCTCAATGTTTGCAATAGTTCCATCTGAATATATTAATATCAGAATTCATAAGCGCAATGTATTTTTTTCGATGAGTGGTTGGGTCGGAAAGTTTTTATTCCGGATTTCAGATTCCGATATCGGAAGCCCGAATAGTTTTCACGGATGTGTAAATTGTTTTAAAGTTTCTGTTTACTTCAACTGTTTGCAGTGACAACGAGATATAGTTTGTGTGCACGTGACCTCAAGGGTTTATAGTACGTCATTTAGGGGAAATGAAGAACCAGCATTGCTTCCAGTAATGCTAAACAGTCCATAATCATAGAATCAGGAAATACAGAAAGCTCACTCCATTGAATTTTCTTTTGTGCATATCTTATTACGCATTTGTTTACCATAATGGCGGGCCAGTCAATTGGCCTGTTTTGACCTAAAGGAATGTTAGCATGCGTAACTGCAGACAGCACTTACGGAGTGAAGTGGCCTTTGTGTGTATTCCTTTAGTCTGTGCCATAATTACTCGATTATACATCCAAACTTTTATTGCCTTACGTAATTGTTTTTTCTCGTGTAAGTTAAAGCATATGTTTCTCGTCATTTGTTCCACGTAAAACCTTGCTTTAATGGCATTAATTTTCATTTTTTTGTTTTTTTTTATTAGGTCGACTTAAGATGGCTAAACAGATTTGGGACCGGGAAAAGTTTTCCCCGTAAGTTTTGCTTTTTATCGTTAACATTTCTATGCTGCCTTAGACATTTCTATGCTATCTAGAAATAAAAAACATTTTCTGTGTTTCTATGAAGTTATAGAAACACGCGTAGAAGTTTTCCCCGTAAGTTTTGCTTTTTATCGTTAACATTTCTATGCTGTCTTAGACATTTCTATGCTATCTAGAAATAAAAAAAACATTTTCTGTGTTTCTATGGAGTTATAGAAACACGCGGAAAAGTTTTCCCCGTAAGTTTTGCTTTTTATCGTTAACATTTCTATGCTGCCTTAGACATTTCTATGCTATCTAGAAATAAAAAAACATTTTCTGTGTTTCTATGGAGTTATAGAAACACGCGGAAAAGTTTTCCCCGTAAGTTTTGCTTTTTATCGTTAACATTTCTATGCTGCCTTAGACATTTCTATGCTATCTAGAAATAAAAAACATTTTCTGTGTTTCTATGGAGTTATAGAAACACGCGGAAAAGTTTGGGAGAAATGAGAAATTACGTTTCAAGAACGCGTGCACGAAGTGCGATCGCTTCCAAACAATTTCAAATTTTATGTATTTTCAAAAATTCAAATTTTTTAAGTTTACTATTTTCTAAAGGGAATTAGCATAGCTATTACAACGGAAAAAATACTCCAAAAAACATCCCTTTGAAAACTCAAGATTCGTGTTATATTGACAAAAGACAAATTTATAAACGATATTTCCACTATTTTTAAAGTAAATATCCTTTCAATTAAAATCATAGATTTGTCTCTTGTTAATAACTCGAATCTTGAGTTTACAAGATGATGTTTTTTGTAGTGTGTTTTGTGCTATATTTCTTTCAGTAATCGGCTGAAATACTTTTTAGAATAGCTAAGCTTTATGTATTTTTCGGAGACTTGTTTGAAATTTGTGCGGTCTTTTATTTTGTGGGTTTTGCAAAATTTGTCTGATTTGAGAGTTATTTTGACTTATCATTTATGTATAGCTAATCGGACTTTGTCCGATTTTTATTGGGTTTGAACGAAAGCTAATCGTAGTTGTGCAAATGTCCTATTGGTTCCTGTTAACAGGTACAAAATGTAATATTTCTATCAACTTTTTCCGAATTTTGTGAATGAAAGCCAATTTGAAAGTCTAACTAAAAATAATCAACGTAAATAATTTTAGAAGGAAAGGTCCTACCTAAACCGTGTCATACCTTCTTCTAAAACATCGTCGGTACAAAATAACTATTATCGATATTATGAGGATTAAGCCAAAGGATTCACCCACTGACGGTAAGACGATGTTGAAAATCAAGTTGTTCTTGTCTGTAGTCCTCGTTTTCGTCGATACGAAGAATTTGGAAGAAAACACGATTTTCACTCGGGTTGTGTTCCTAAAACTTGCCCCTCCAGAAATATTAAAATAATGAACAAAAATATAGACGTCTTTTTCATTTTCTGGTATGGAGTAAAATTGAAGTGGCATAGATGAATTCCACTGGCCTTCCCTCATAAGCACTTCTCCTAATTCAGGAGATACTTTGAATGAACTTTGTTGAAACTCGACTTTCCACGATATATTTATATCTCCGGTCGAACCTTTGAGTCTCATCAGTGGTAAAAACATTTGTTTACTATGAAGTTTAGGATCGTACATCACACTGTCGTTTTTGTCAATGTATCCATAAGGCATCGTGGGCGACATATCTGATTTATAATTTCATGTCAGCAGTAGTAGATGCGTAGTAGCTCCCACCGACAATCTTCCATTTGTTCTTTGCATAAAAAAATTTTACGTCAAAAATCCTTGAGATGATAGTATGGTATAAAAATGCTTAGAAGTTTTAAAATTTAAAACAATCAATGTAAAACACGTTGAATTTGTTGTTAAATGCAGCTGCATCAGGTTTACATAAAGTACACATTTATATATTCACCCATTTACAAATTTATAAATTCAGAACATATGATTATTAAGATACTTGATGGTTTACCCAAGCTAAAAAGCCAAAGCTTTCCCAATAAGCAAGTTGCAGTAAATATAATTCAATCTGCCGTATTAACGTACCTTGTACTCCTTACTCTACACGTATATGGAGACGGGGGGACTGGGAAAAGCTGAGACGTGCCAATAAAAATTTCTCGTTTACTTTTCATATAAATAAAATATAAGTTGCAAAACAAGATTTATCAATGATACATAATATCTTAGTCATAGCATCAAATATTTTGTTAAAAGAATGTGCTGGCAGTATCTTTTTCTCACTACACAGACTTTAAAACGAAAGGAGATCAGACAACATATGAATGACACTCCAATTAATCACGTGAGCCTCTTGTTACGATATGTTATGGTATTTGTTATACAGCTTGGTAACTTCGTACTACGTCCAGAGTTTACCACTCCATTGCGAAGACTTGTTGACCATGTCACTGCGGTTAGTGCATATTACTTTAAAAAATTTGTGATGTTAGATGGCAAAATTACAGGTCTGGAAAGAAGAATTGAGTGTCTCGAGGGTCGTGGTGGTAGCAATAGTTATAACACCCAGCTGTCACCAAAGGTTTCCTTGTTGCGTCCACCAATATCTTCTAGCCCAAAATTATAATATTAGCGTTATTTAATGTGCGGAATAATTTAATTAATAAACAATTGACGTAATATCGCTGAAAAATAGTCAATTGTTATTAGCATTTCATATGTATTAATGAAGGAAGAGCATAGTTCTTTTGTTTGGCAACAATACGTTTTGTTTTTAAAAATTAGATTTGATAGATATCCGGTAATTTGTTCAAGTACAAACAATGTATTTTAACCCTATAGAGGCCATTGTACCTCACAGGTAACAATCACCAAACGGGATGTGTAAGAACTTTTGAAAAGGTATGTCTCCCAGAGGGTTAAATAATCATGTGGGACAAATACATATAATGACATGCTTAACACTATTTATACAGACATCATCCACTTCAAGCCACATATAAGCCACGAGGCGTCATGGAAAGTAAATGTTGTTCATATGAGATAGAACAAGACTTTACAAATAGACGACAAGTGTAAAGATTTGTGATTGGGCCAAGCAAAATAAAGTTGTTGCCTTCAACTCTCCTCAAAGACAAGTTACCGAAACACGTCTCATTTGATTACAGACGTACTTAAACGTGTTGATAAAAAATCAAGACCGCCAATATCTGAATGCTCTTCAACAAGGAAATACCACACATATTTAAACATTTGAAAGCTACGATGTACAGATATATACTATCAGTATCACATCCTAAGTGTTAATAGCAGCAGCAAAAAGAAATTTGAAAGAGGAAAACCGTTATGACATATGATACACACGAAGTTACCTGTTTCGATATCAAGTATGAAAATAGATCCTACGGCTGGAAACTACAAATGTAAGTGACTAAACTGACGATAAATGATATTTTGTATTTGCATTTATCTCTATTGCTCTTGTGAAACTATCAATGCATAGAAGTGAAGTTTTCATAGATTAAGGTGTAGACTTGCAATGAACGAGAGCCGTAATTGTTTTTTGCTCATTTTTCTACGCCTCTCTACTATATTTTTAGTAGTAGAACCTCGGGGTAAACAGAACGCCCTTAAATTCTCTCCTAAACTTAACTTAGCAACATATGATTGAAGATTCAATGAATATTTGGACAAGATTAAAGTCCAGTTTATAAATTCATTATCGTCTCATGAATCTTAACCTACAACATATTGCATCTTTGCTTTGTATAACGATATTAAAACGCCAAAAAATTGTAGATTCTAATGAATTTTTTGTTCAAATACGTAGAAGGATTACTTATTGTCTTACTGAAAAGTGAAAAGCTCCTAAGGAGGCAATCACAAAAAAAATTTTAGTCATGACGTAAATTAAGCAAATGTTAACAACGGAAACTTAGTCACTTAAACGTTGTAGAAAGAAAGGTGAATTTTGTCTTTTTATTGACGGATTACTGAAGTATGAGTTGCATGGAATAATCAACTAGTCTTAAGTGTAGGACTCGTAATATGAAAGCTTTCAGTGTAAAATGCTTTGATAACGATGTAAAGCCTTTGATCGTTTGAAACTTGTTACATCTTTCAAACTTAACCAACTAAAGCTATTTGTGCAATGTTGGTGAATGTTTTACCATTTGGATAGTCAAACAGAAAACATATAACAATTTGCTCATTCTCAATATATCTTATTAAGAATTTAAAAACGCAAAGTAACGTCATATGAAGAGTTCTTCATCACGAAATGTCGTACATGTGTTTCATATTTTCTTATATTGTAGATCCCACATGGATGGAGTTGTGAAAGTCCGTTATCACCAATGTCATTCACTTCAATTACTCTTACTAGTTTGTCATTACTCATGTGTCATGGTGATTCATGGCCAAGAATCTTCATTTGTAGTTTGCATTTTTTGTGGATGTCAGTTGTTTGTTCATATAATGATGATGGGCCAAATTGTTATATGAGCCCACCTAAAGGTGGTCAGCTGACATTCATAGGAGATCAAATCTGCACTAAGCATTCTTTGAGTGATGATATAACTGGGGTATTGAAGTGATCCCTTTTCCTTCACTTGAAGTTACCATAAGAGTGCATTGTAAACAGTAATCTATCGAAATGGCGATTCATAATACCAGTAGCCCCTCGATTGGTTACGTTGATAACTTTGTGTATGGAATGGTACAAACATATTGAATGGACATTGGCTAACGGCATTTGTACATGTGAACATTAGTATTGAAATGATTGGACCTTAATCTACGAAGATGGAAAACAAGCGAGTGGAAAAACATGATCCATGTCTTGTGGTTTGTAAGTTGAGTAGATGAGCTTTAAAATTAATTTATAGCTATGAGTAACTGCATGAGATATTCAAAAATGATTCCGATGGTCTATTTTTATAATTTGAACTATAATCATAAAAAACACCTACATTAGCTAAAAAAAATTTCAATAAGAGATGTCAAATGCTGTGAGAAAATAGCTGGCTTTCACTCGCTACTTTACTAATTTTATCAAACGTTTAGAAACAAAATTGCAATGCTTGCAAGTAGGGTTCATTGAATTTTTAAGATAAAAATGTTACAATAAAATTTCTACGATATACACGTAAAAACTGCGCTGTGAAAAAAGTGGAAGAGACCTACTAAGACGCCTCAGACGGACCAGGGCAATGCTTGAAAATCAGGTAGTAAAGTTTTGTTCTTTTCAAAAGATATAATTTCTGATTTTATTCATTCATTATGCTGACATTTATGATGTGTTTTTTATAGAGTAGCTATGTCTGTAGGGGTAATGACTAGACATTGAATGAACGATCAAGTTGGACAGAAGCACGAAGAAACAAGCATCCTTATTGAAGGATTCCCACTTGCGACTTTCGTTATGCGTACTATTAATCAGTATAACGCATTTTAAAATTCAACCGTTAAAAATTTCCGTAAAACTAAATTTTCACAATTATCAAATTTTCGGACAAAACACACGAGTGAAAGCCAGCTATTAATGAAGGTCTTAATAAAGCAACATAGAAATTTTGATCGAATGAAATCTAGTAGACATCAAAAATAATTTGTATGCAAGTCACGACGTCACTTTGGTCATTTCATTTTTCATTGTTTGTTGGTCGGTGAATGATCAGGTCGAACGTACTGAATGAATTTTTCATATGATTTATGTATGAGCTGCTATTAGTTTTTATTTTTCGTCTATTCATTAAAATTTTTGTTAACACTCTGCACTCTTTCATTTTTTGTTCTCAACTAAAGTTTTCGTTTCCTTTGTTCAAACACAAAATATTTGCGGTGTCAATAAATAGGGAAGTCAGCCGACCTTTTTGTCGCCGCTTTTTTTGTTGCTTTGCGAATTTAAAATACGAATGGCGAAGCTACGATCTGACTACGCTGCATGTTAAAGTAGATCATCGGGATCATTGAAAACAACAAAAATATGAAACATCTTAAAACAACAAAAATTTTAGGAAATTTTTCTAAATTTTGATCTTTTTATTTATTGGAGGGTTTTTTACCGGATCCACCGGTTTTCCCTCCCATTTCGTTTTGTTTTGGAAAAAAAACAGTGTCCACATTTGGGGCCAAGCGAAGTCATTTGTCATAACATTATTTATTGTAGAAATCATTAATATTCACGTCTATTTTTTATTTCTCGGCCTTTGGGTGTATTTCCCAAAACACTGCGTTTAATAAATATAATGTCATACATTTTGAAAAAAATATGTACGCAAGTTTTCTGCTCAGTCAGATCTTCTAAAACAAATTTTTTTAATCTTCTGCATCAACCGACTTAGCGAGGAAGGAAAAATCATTTTATACAGTATGGAAGTGTGAGTTGCGTACATAATGAACATTCCATGATTCTTTCATTTCACTAAGGAGTCCTTTTTACTTAAAATATTGCTTTAAACATGAGCAATGTGACGAATTTTTATATTACTCTCGGTAATACGATTAGCACAATAATATTAGCACACACCATTCGACAATTTTCTCCCCTACCATGAAGTGAGATGTTTTATGCCTGTACAAAATACATTCTCAATGATATAGAGAGAAATGATAACACCAAATACACAGAGATTAATCTTGATAATAGATAGTTTGAAGTTGAGATTATTAAACTACAATGTTCTTCTCAACGTCACTGCACATCTGAGAGTAGCATTATCTTAATGACTATTTTCATTGCATCCTTTACTATTGTATCGACATTGTTTTTTCTCATAGCTAAGCAATTATAATGCATGCAGTTGATGTTTGAAATGTATTCGTAAGTTACAATGGTTTATTCAATAATAAAGGTTCTTTTTATAATAAGAAGTGACTTATGCAAGAATATACACGTATGGAATTTTTGACTAAGCAAGGGGAAAAAATCCATTCACAGTTTCGAAAATCGTGTCTTGAACATTGGCATTCAAATCCTGTTTTAGATAGGTGATTCTCTATTCCTGAGTTAAAAGTTGTGAAACTTTATAAGATTTAGCAGTAGTCCTTTGGAATTTGACTAATCTCAATGTTATTATGTACTCTGCATGAGGTTCTTCTTTATGTATTTTTATTTCTATAACAATTGTTTTTAGTCAGTGATGTATACTCAGTTATATAACTAGAATGTTCTACATGCATGTCATTAATGTTTTATAATAGTGTTTGTTGAAGGAGATCCTGACTCACTCTTCATCTTCGTTCGTTATTCAAATGTGTTTATGTGACAAAACTCACAAGGATAAAAGATTGATGTTACAATAAGGTATGAACTTTCATCACCATTTTTAAACTGATATGTATGTGGTCGCGTTGTTTATATTAAATCTCTTATCCGTTTGTTGAGTATGTGACATGTGAAGAACTAAAGCAAGCATAATTTTGTCCACACGATCGTCGTGTATGAAGTCTTATTTTTAAAACAAAGGTAATTTTACGTAAGTTAACCGAGATTTTGTATTTACATTTCTAACTTAACAAATTTGATATCGAAGCATTGCGTAGTATGAAGTATGACTATAAACAAATCAATGTTTATTTCCATTCCAAATGAAAATTGTTTGAATGATTCTATATGTGATTTTTAAAGCTATATTTAATACCACGACTGGAAAGTAGGTTTCATATTTTGTTTCAAATTATCCACTATAAAAATTGCGGCTCTTGCACGAAGAAAAGGTTTGGTAATAAATAATTCTGAGTCAGTGATGGATGCGCTTGACATTCACAGATGCCATGTCATAATGTGACATTTCGTTTTAAATATAAGTAAACAGTATAATGTACAAATGTTTTGGGAAACAGGGAAATGTTTCTTCAAAGTTTCCTAATTTACTAACACTCGATATTCACGCAAAGATATTTTTGCTTTATTTTTTATAACAAATGAAATACGCTCATAAGCAACATAGGAACTTCATAATTTTTATCCCCAAAAAAACAAAACCCACGTGATTAGTCTTTTCACAAAAATAACATAAAGTTTCCCACACACTCCCTCGTATGACTTTTATGTTACAAGTAATTTGCTATAGTACTTAATGTTATGGTTAATGTACATCTTTCTCATCCTGTAAAATTTCTCACACACGTTGTTCTGCCTCGATGGCTGCTTGTCTTATAGGTACAAAATGTTCAGCGTTTGGATTTAATTTTGTTATCTTCTCCTTTGTGTGCTTTCCGTCCGCTGTCTGGGTTGATTCGCATGATAATTCCTGAGGTTATAAAGGTTGAACGGCTCTCTCTAATTGATTTCGACCTGCTCTCAGTTTTGCCGCATGTACCACGCCATCTCTTCTTTCAATTAATTCAACTACCTTACCCATCAACCAATGATTTCGGTTCTTTTGGTTTGACTTCACCAATACGATATCACCGACCGAAATAGTTGTTCCTCGTGCATTGTGTTTCATTCGATGATTTTCTCTTAAGCCTCTCATATACTCTCTGGTCCAACGACGCCACATTTCTTCCTTGGTCTTCTTCAAATACTTTGAAACCTTTTTCAGACTCTTAGGTTCGTGAAAAGGTTTTAATTCAGGAAGGTGCCTGGACTTAACAAAAAGCATTGAGTTAGGTGTAAGAGTAGACTGTTGTCGTCTTCCTACATGTAACAAAGCGGTCTACTGTTCATCGCTAATTCCACATCCAATAAAACTTCAGACAACTCATCCCAAGTTAACTCACCGTTTCCAATAGCCCTATAGAAGCAGCTCTTCATCAATCCTATTAACCGTTGAAAATGACCTCCGCACCAGGGAGACCTACTGTGATTGAGCCGTCACGACACCAATTCTTTGTTGAGAAAGTGATTAAGCTGTTTGTCTTTTTGTACACTCTTCAGCCACTTTGACGCTGCCACGAAGGTGGTAGCGTTATCCGAGTATAAGATGGAAGGTTTTCATCTTCTAGCCACAAGGCGTTTAAAGCTTTTGGTGAATTCACTGGTTTCCAAGCTAGGCACGAGATCAAGAAATATTGCCAGTGTCAGGAACATGAATATAAAACGATGTAGGATTTCCCTTCTCTTTTATTTTTTCTGTACTTTATGGGTTTTGCGAAATCTACGCCAATGATTTCAAATGTATTGGAAGGGTCAGTTCTTGTCTCCAGAAGGGGACCAGAACATGGCACATGCACTGGTATCATTCTAAATCGTTCACAGCCCCAACAAGATCCAATGATTTTCTTTGTCGACTTGCGAAGTCTCGCGTGCATGGGCCATAATTAACCCTACCCCACCATGCAAGGTGTTAAAATGAGCTCTCTGCACCAATTTCGAAATAAGCTTCGCTTGGTCTAGGAGGTAAATTGGGTATTCCCCACCAAGTCGCCCATGACATCTCCAATTCCCTTATTACTTAACTGGAGATTGAGTTGCTCTTTATCTTTAAAGAATTCTTTCGTGTTCACGAACTGTTGTTGCGTTGCGATCTTCTTCTCTGCGTTGCTATACTCAGTAGCGTTCGTCACGAGAGGAGGGGGCCAATCTTGGGTCGAATCTGCCAGGATGGTCCCTTCCACCAAAGATCACACTTTTCTACACTACCGCTACAACTTCCCAAATCTGCTGGTTTTTCCACAGTTGGTACGTGCCTCCAAGATACATTAGGATGACTTTGAATTTTCTTCACTCTGTTCGCTACAAATTGACTGTACTCTCCATCATTTCTCAACCAATGTAACACCACGGTATTGTCTAGCCAACAGGTAATTTTTTCTACAACCTTAAATCCACTCAATGCTTTTCTAACGTTTACCACCAAGTTTATAGCCATATGTCCTGACACAAACTCCAATCCACTCAATTCTTTTCTAACGTTTACCGTCAAGTTGATAGCCATATGTCCTGACACAAGCTCCAATCCACTCAATGCTTTTCTAACGTTTACCGTCAAGTTGATAGCCATATGTCCTGACACAAGCTCCAATCCACTCAATGCCTTTCTAACGTTTACCACCAAGTTTATAGCCATATGTCCTGACAAAACTCCAATCCACTCAATTCTTTTCTAACGTTTACCGTCAAGTTGATAGCCATATGTCCTGACACAAGCTCCAATCCACTCAATGCTTTTCTAACGTTTACCGTCAAGTTGATAGCCATATGTCCTGACACAAGCTCCAATCCACTCAATGCCTTTCTAACGTTTACCACCAAGTTTATAGCCATATGTCCTGACACAAACTCCAATCCACTCAATTCTTTTCTAACGTTTACCGTCAAGTTGATAGCCATATGTCCTGACACAAGCTCCAATCCACTCAATGCTTTTCTAACGTTTACCACCAAGTTGATAGCCATATGTCCTGACACAAGCACCAATCGAGGGATGGTCAAATTTAAATTTCACTTTGTTAAAAATCTCCACCGCTGCACTCTTTAACTCTCTCGCCTACTCGGTGATAGAAGCTCCCGAAATCAAATCGTCCACGTATAAGCTCTTGCGAATATCCTGGACGACCTCGTGATAACGGTTGATGGTGTTAGCCCAAACACCATTTGAATGAATCGAAGCACTTCTATTTCACTACTGTTGACGTTCTTCATCCAGTGAAAACGTAAGGCATCTTGTTCACTTTCACGCACTCACACCTGTAGAAAGGCCTTTTTCAGATTTCCAGTGATAGCTACTGGATGAAATCGATTACGGACAATGACGCTCCAGAGGTGATTATGTAATGGTGGTCCAGTTAGCAAACAGTTGTTGAAAGAAGGGAATTACTACACTCACTTGCAGACGCATCGTACACAATTCGTAGTTTCGTAGTTTCAACGTCCTTCCTTACGACTGCTTTGTGTGGCAGATAGAGCTCCTTACATATCACTTTATGATTCACCTTTTCAACAACTCCTTGCTGTAGTTGTTCTCGTATCACCGCGTCATACTCCATTAACATATTTTCAAGTTTCAGTTTGCGTAAAAGAGAATTATGGCGTCTTAGGCTTCTGTTACGGATTACAAGGCAATGTTGGATGATTAGGTTTCCATGGTAATGCAGTCTCATACAATCCGTCGTCCGAACGTATTAATTGTTCTTTGAATTCTTCCATAACCATTGAACTTGTTCCTGAATCATCTGCCAAATCTAAGACATCTAATGCACACAAGTCTGATACTGAACAAGCGACTCTTGCTCATCATTTCCAGGTGACATTACTGCTCAACCAAATCGAGTACGTTTTGCTATCGGTTCCTCAATACGTCATACTCTGAGTTTCTCAGGGGTGCGTATTTTGACGTAATCATTAACACCTAAAATTAGATGAATCGGCAACAGCCTTTCTCGTCAACGTCGTTCAAATGTACTCCGTATAGGCGGGGAAATTTCGATGAAGTCTCCTTATAACCAGGGTTTTCCAAAAATAGCAACTCTTTCCTATCAATCCTTGTCACGTTAACTTCGACACTGAATTCATTTATTAAGGATTCCATATTCATCTCGTACACTTGCATTTTTCTTGTTGTAATCGCGGTTAACATCCCAATGTGATGCAGTCCAGTAGACTTTAACTTTGATTTAGTGAGGTTAGCAGCTGTACTTGAAGTGTAGGAGTGGCTTGCACCGTTGTTCAATAGAGCCCAGAACTTAAATCCATTGATATGTACAACAACAACTTTGATTTAGTGAGGTTAACAGCTGTCCTTGAAGTCTAGGAGTGGCTTGCACCGCTGTCCAATAGAGCCCAGAACTTAAATCCATTGATATGTACAACAACAACTTTGATTTAGTGAGGTTAACAGCTGTACTTGAAGTGTAGGAGTGGCTTGCACCGCTGTCCAATAGAGTCAGGAACTTAAATTCATTGATATGTACAACAACAACTTTGATTTAGTGAGGTTAACAGCTGTCCTTGAAGTGCAGGAGTGGCTTGCACCGCTGTCCAATAGAACCCAGAACTTAAATCCATTGATACCTACAACAACAACTTTAATTTAGTGAGGTTAGCAGCTGTACTTGAAGTGTAGGAGTGGCTTGCACCGCTGTACAATAGAGCCTGGAACTTAAATCCATTGATATGTACAACAACAACTATGATTTAGTGAGGTTACCAGCTGTCCTTGAAGTGCAGGAGTGGCTTGCACCGCTGTCAAATAGAGCCAGGAACTTAAATCCATTGATACGTACAACAACAACTTTGATTTAGTGAGGTTAGCAGCTGTACTTGAAGTGTAGGAGTGGCTTGCACCGTTGTTCAATAGAGCCCAGAACTTAAATCCATTGATATGTACAACAAGAACTTTGATTTAGTGAGGTTAACAGCTGTCCTTGAAGTGTAGGAGTAGCTTGCATCACTGTTCAATAGAGTCCGGAACTTAAATCCATTGATATGTACAACAACAACTTTGATTTAGTGAGGTTAACAACTGTACTTGAAGTGTAGGAGTGGCTTGTACCGCTGTCCAATAGAGCCTGGAACTTAAATCCATTGATATGTACAACAAAAACTTTGATTTAATGAGATTAACAGCTGTACTTGAAGCGCAGGAGTGGCTTGCACCGCTGTCTAATAGACCCTGGAACTTAAATCCATTGATACGTACAACAACCACAGAATGTATCACCAAACACTTTCCAATATGGTTTGCAGTCATCCCAGGTTCTTTGGACTCTTTAGAGTTTTCATTTTTATCACAAATGAAGGTGTGATGCTTACCTTGATAGATTTGACATCTTGTTTTGCTCCTACAATCTGCTGCTCTATGTTTGGGTCCTGCACAATTGAAACACAGACGCTTTTCTGCCAAAATTTTCTTTCGATCCTCGCTGCAAACTACTTTTGTGCAGTTAACTGCTTTATGGTTTCCAGAACAGACGATGCAGCCCTTGGTCTGATATTCACAGCCATTTTTACTATGATTGCTTGCCATAAAGGATCTCCCTCTCTCTTTTGGAGTCCTTTTGCCCTGGTCCTTGATAGGATTGTTGCGGGTCCACTTCCCTAGGGCTTCGACAAATTGTGTAAAGTTCCATTTATCCCAATCTTCATTCATGAGTGTCAACTCACTCTTAATCACAGCTAACTTTTCAAAAGTAAATTGAACGGCTGCATCAAGTTTATCTAGACATTTTAATGTTTGCAATGATTCAACATTATACAAAAGTGTTTCATAGAAGTTGTGTATTTTTTCCAGATCTTGTTCACCGATTGTTGGCAGCTCAAGTATACTTTTCACATAGGCACTTATAACTTCTCCTTCGTCACCATATCATTTCTCTAGAATACCTATTTCTCGATTATATCCTTCTTCTGTAAATGGGAGACCATCTATTAACATTCTTACTTTCATTTCATTTGACTCTTTTAGAGAGGAGAAGTTGGTAACTGAATCAACATTTTATTTATCTATTTGAGCTTAAAATTCCCCCATAACCTGACCCAGTCTCGTGGTGTCCTATCAAACTTATTTATAATGAGTTTTGGCATCTTTACAGTAATAGATCCCTCATTGCTAGAACTTGATCGAGAATCTTTCAGCTTTTGTTGATATTCAAAATCGAGTTTTCGCCTTTCTGCATCTGTCTCTTTTTTTTGAAGTAATCGTTGCTTAGTTAGCTCTCTTTTAAATCTCAGTTTCTGTTGCTGCTTCAATTTCACAAAATTTTCCTGTGCTGACAGCTCTACTCGTTTCGACTCGTTAGTGATGTGTCGTATACATTGATCAGCCTCAGTTAATAAGTCGTCCACTTCCTTCGACCACTCTTGCACTTCTTCTTCAGCTTTACCATTACTAAGCATTTCATCTTCAATACATTCTTTGAGTTGATTTACTGCTGTTGAGCTTGTTGCAAATGACAACCGCTGTCTTTCCATGGCCTCCTTATCTCCTTTAGACACGGTGTATTCAGTTCTATTAATGTGTAATTTCGAGGTTTTTGACTTGGCAGTCAGGTTAGTAAGATTTACTGCCATCTTTAACAACTTGTACTGAAATTTTTCGCAAAATTTCAGGACAAATTTGTTCTTTTGATCAATTTAACGTCACAGTATGTATGCTCACACGTCGTGTATTTTCTGATTTAAACCCGTAGTATCGTCCCAATCTTTTTCAATCCTGCCGGGGTCGCTACTGTTTCGGAAACAGGGAAATGTTTCTTCGAAGTTTCTTAATGTACTCACGCTCTCAGGTTGATATTTTTTGCTTTATTTTTTATAGCAAAGCAAATACGCCTATAAGCAAAATACGAACATCATTATTTTCATCCCCCCATAAACAAAACTCACATGATAAGTCTTTCACAAAAATAACATAAATTTTTCAACATTGTAAAGTAAAGATTAGGTTCCAGAGGTCAAAATGAATTCATGATAACTTATATGTTTCAGCATCAATCATTATTTTTTAATATAATTAGACTTTAGTAAACAATACAATGTATAAATGTAAAGTAAAGATTATGTTCAAGTTGTCAAAATGAACGCCAGATAACGTACATATTTTATCATCATTCATTTTGCAAGTAATTTATTCTTAGATGAACTTTGATTTAGCATGTACACTGAGAAACTAAAATCAAGATACTTGTTTTGTTTTCAAACGTGTCTAACTGTTTTAGTTACTTGAATTAAATAGTTTAACAACACGAAGTCGAGAAATTTCACTGACTGTCAGGTCAGGCCCGTCATGACGAGATAGGCAAGG
The DNA here is from genome assembly GCF_021976095.1 of Xenia sp. Carnegie-2017. Lineage (NCBI taxonomy): Eukaryota > Metazoa > Cnidaria > Anthozoa > Malacalcyonacea > Xeniidae > Xenia > Xenia sp. Carnegie-2017. The sequence goes on along the minus strand of NW_025813487.1, from coordinate 3,288,322 downwards.
GGCATTTTACCTTGGGCCAGTAATATAATAGGGGCCGGCGCCTCCCCATTTGGACACATGAAAATTGCAAAATTTAAGTTTATAGAAAAAGTGATGAATGATTTGTGTATCATTTGTACTTTTCTTACGTTATCTCATCATGCAGAAGATATTCATCAATTGATAAGTTTTTAGAATTTCTCGAAGCATCTTCTAACGGAATCACGCTTTAAGTGTTATCAATATGAGCAGGCATGTTGCTAGGATGTACAATTTGGGGGAGCAACACTATTTTTTTTGGAGGTGCAGCAGTTATAAACATCAAGTTATACTGTATTATAACAATAACATAATTTATCACTAGTTAGTTTTTGTCGGTAGCCGCTGTGCATGCGTGGCTAACCACTATGCCATACTGAAAAAGTGTCTGAGTGAGGCAGTGAGGCAGGCAGTGTTTGTTCGTCGTGATATCCTCGGCTGTGTCATCGGTGATAGTCGCATGTGCGAACGATAACGAATAGAATTGTCTTAAGTAAAGTCAATACTTATGTTGTTCTTCAATTACCTATGCTTTAGAGCGTATGATCTGCACTTTGTTTTAGTGATTATGGTCAAAACCTTGCAGCTGAAAATATCATTCATTTATACGCTCTAATGGTGATTATAGACGTCAAATATATCTCGTTTGGGCAAAAAATACAAAGAACTTGATACTCTGTGCATTCCGTACTTGTATTTTATTCATATGTCGCGTTGTTTATCTCTCAGCCTGTGTTCTATGTTTTGGTGAGGAAAATGTAAAGTTATTACTTAATGACTTAAGTTATTGTCCTATGGGGGACTACTGCAGTTTAGCGGACATCTTGGACGCTGACCCAAACCCAACCTTATAATCCCAAGCAAAAACCATCCCGCAGTCACAAGCGCTTCGGGTGTCCACTAAACTGCAGACACAAGCGCTTCAGGTGTCCACTAAACTGCAAAAATATAAATTGGAACAGAACAATCGGCAATATAGTCCTATCAAGATGTTAATGAGCAAATATTCCTACAACACAGCAAACCAGTTTCGTATATCCTGTTAAAAGAAAGACGTATCTCTTCACCACACGATTGTTAGACAAATAAGATATATTATTTATCAACTAGGATTTACTGTTGCAAGGTAAATGCTGCCTCTCGCGGTGAGTAGGGGAAAATATTATCACTTTAAGTGTTTTTTCATTGTATCAAGTTTACTATTTTAATGCCTTGATGTAAGATCATTTACTGGGTCATGTCACTAGGCAGTGAGCACAATTTTTATCAAGAGAAAGAAATGAAACACACAAGTCTTTATAAATGACTTGTTGTACTATTTTTAATTTATCCTTTTAACATTTGTGAACATTTTGTACATTTTAAATTAAACCTTTTTTCACAACCTCATTCCTCATTTCTAGAATAAAAAATGGCTTCGCCACATGAAAAATTAAAAATTGAGGAAAACGGATCTCGTTTAAGTAAACTTTTAATCAATAAAGGAACCCAAGCCTTAAAAACAACATTGCAATCTTTATTAAAGCCATCAAGTTTAGCTGGTAAACTTAAAGATCCCTCTATAAAGAAGACACTAACATCTTTGAAATTTAAAGTCATCAAGAATGAGCAATGGGATCTTCTTTACCCGACAGTTGGTGACCCTGACATTGAAAACTTTGACATCACATTATTGACTGTCTTATTGCGAAGTATATGTGGTCTAAAAGCGCCAACTACAGGATGGGATAATCTTCCTTCCTCTTCTGATACTTCAATCTCAGCAAATATTGCAAGAATAAAGTTTTGTCGAAACGAAGTGTACGGTCACATAACTAAAACTAGTGTAGATGATAGTGAGTTTGAGAACTTGTGGCAGGAAATTTCAAAAGCATTGGTTGGTCTGGGTATTCAACAAACTGAAATAGATGAATTAAAGAAAGCTCCACTCACTGCTGATGAGGCAAATTATATTGAAATATTAAAAAACTGGTGTACTGTTGCTGAGAAAACAAAAGAAGATGTGGAAAATATAAAAAATGACGTTGAGGAAATTAAAGAAATTGTGTCAACAAAAGCTGATGTAGCTGAAATTACACAAGAGATGGCTACAAAAGCTGATGTAGCTGAAATTACACAAGAGATGGCAACAAAAGCTGATGTAGCTGAAATTACACAAGTGATGGCAACAAAAGCTGATGTAGCTGAAATTACACAAGACATGGCTAAAAATTCTGATGTAACTGAAATTACACAAGAGATGGCAACAAAAGCTGATGTAGCTGAAATTACACAAGAGATGGCAACAAAAGCTGATGTAGCTGAAATTACACAAGAGATGGCAACAAAAGCTGATGTAGCTGAAATTACACAAGAGATGGCAACAAAAGCTGATGTAGCTGAAATTACACAAGAGATAGCTACAAATGCTGATGTAACTGAAATTACACAAGAGATGGCAACAAAAGCTGATGTAGCTGAAATTACACAAGAGATGGCAACAAAAGCTGATGTAGTTGAAATTGCAAAAGAGATGGCAACAAAAGCTGATGTAGCTGAAATTACACAAGAGATGGCTACAAAAGCTGATGTAACTGAAATTACACAAGTGATGGCAACAAAAGCTGATGTAGATGAAATTTCACAAGTGATGGCAACAAAAGCTGATGTTGTTGGAGTAAGAGAAATAATACAGGACAAAATATGCTCAGATCTTCAGAAGCTTGGAAAGTGTAATTTTAATGGTCTTATAAAAGATCTTAACAAGAAATACCTTAAAGGTACTAGGCAATGGTTATTTGAAAAACTCGACACATGGTTTAATGATAGAAGGGAAAATGCTTCCAATGTTATGATTTTGATTGCGAATCCTGGCGTTGGTAAAAGTGTGTTTGCTGCTGAGGTTTGTCGACGATATTCAAAAAAGAAGAAACTTGCTGCTTCTCATTTCTGCAGATATAATAGATCAGATTATAGAGATCCTCAAAAATTGATAGAATCATTGGCCAGTAGCATGTGTGATACAATATCAAATTTTAAAAGTAAACTAAATGAAGAATTACAGAGAAATAATTCCAAAGAATCGATCACCGATAAATTCCTTGTTTTATTAAATAACCCATTGCATTCATTGGAAGATCATGAACAAATGCTTTTGGTTATTGATGCCTTAGATGAAAGCCAAGTAGAGGGCAAAAGTGAATTATTGGAAATGATTACTGATGAATTTGGCCGACTGCCTAAATGGATTAAAATCTTCATCACCAGTCGTCCAGAACTTCCTGTTAAAAAGGAATTGAAAGACATGAATCCTGTAGAAATAGAAACTCAACCTCATGATAGAAAGAACAAATACGATCTGTGCAAGTATTTAGCACATGAGTTGAATGTCAATGACTTCTGGCACAAAGACAGTGATGACAGTGATGACAGTGATGAAAGTTTTGACGATTATTGCTTCAGTTATAACTACAAGGTTTTTCGTTTGTTAGTTGAAAAATGCGAGGGTTCGTTTTTGTACGCTTACCACGCACAACAAAGCTTAAAAAAAGAAAAATTTAAGATGACTGTCGAGAATATTAAACAATTGGTCCCTAGTGGGTTAAGCGGTGTTTACACAAAGCAATTCAAAAGAGTAAAAGAATTGTTAACGATGAAAAGTCCCAAAAAGTTTGTTACCTCAGAAACTACTTTCATGCAATTTCTTGAATTGTTGGCTGCCTCTCGAGAGTTTTTGCCATTAACTTTCCTGTTTAGCTATTTAGGTTTTTCTGGTGACATCAAGTTTGAAATCTGCAGTAAAATCATTGAACCGTTATCTCAAATTTTTCCAGTTTACGATGATTGTTTAACCGTGTATCACAAATCTCTCATTGATTGGTTGAAATCAGATGGTTACGAACAGCATGAGTTTACAGTTAATCCAAAAAATGGTCATAAGTTCTTATGGCATGCTTGTGAGAAAGTGTTTGAACAAATTAAGTCAATGAACATTTTTGAAGATCAGATGAACACTGCTATGATTAAATATGCTTTGAAGAATGGAATACATCATATGTCAAAATGTGGCGAATATGTTGACGTTAGCTGGGCAGTAGATGTCAAAGTGGTTTGCGCGAGATTAATGGGTGTGGAAGACATTAACATGTATACCATTAGCTCTGAATTGTTTGAAATCATTAAGGAGCGACGTACTTTCTTGAAAAAAGATATAATTGAAGAAGCACTTATTGATTTGCTTACGACACATAAATATGCGATGAAAAAGTTTGATGAAAACTTTTTTTATTTACAAATTATTGCAAACAGAATTCATGGCAGTAAAGAAAATGGATTATTAGCAAGGGATTTATTGAGACAAGGAAAGTTTGTTTGGTTTGAGGATTTAGACTCAACATATTTAACAAACCATCATCATTTGACTGTCTCCTTGCGTGCTAACGTTACATCTCTTTGTGTGTCGTCCAATGAAGAACTTCTTGCTGTAGGACATGAAAATGGTCAAATATCTATTTTTGAGCTTCCAGAATTCAAACAACGATGCACTCTAGGCACTGCACTTGATGATTTAAGATTGGAAATGTGGGATGATGTAGACAAATGTATGTCCCTGTATGACTATTCAACATCAAGCAAATTTCGTTTTTTACGTGGAAACATCTGTTGTTGCTCCTTTTCAGCTACAGGAAATAGACTGGTAACTAGTGATGGATCTACTGAAGTAAAGTTGTGGGACGTTAACAATGGACGTTTGTTATTATGTTTACAGTCAGATGATGTCGTTAATCATTGCTCTTTCTTAGATTCTGGTTTGTTTATTACAGCAAGATATGATGGAATTGAATCTAAGGATGTGTTCACTGCATGGAATTCATTAACTTTGCAAAGATTTGATCGACGCTGCGTTGTTGATTACCAAAAACTACAATACACCGATAAATATTCAGAGTTCTATGTTGCAGAATTCGTCAAGACTTCGTATGTTTTTCAATTCCCAAAGGCAATCGATATTTTTTCAAGTAAAAGGAAATATTCACTACCCTTTCATTTAATGTTAACACACCATTATCGTGATTGTATTTTTTATCATACAAGCCAGAATGGAAAGCTTTCTGAAATCACTCAGTTGACAAAATACAACGACCAAGGAGAAATCGAGTTTTGTTTACCAAATGTTTGGTGTCCATGTGTTGAGAGGAATCTTAAAAAAGTCCATCCCATCTCGTTTAAGGAGTTTCACGTTGTGCCGTATCTTGCCAAGCTTAACATTTTCAAAACTGATCATCTTTGGAGACCTTCATTTATCTTTGAGAATTTTAATATTAAATGTTATTGTTTTTCACCGGATGGATCTTTTTTTGCTGCTTTCGCTGTTGGTGACCACGTCAACATTCATATTTGGAGCATTGAACGTTGCACTATTATTCAAACTGTACCAATGCAACTGAAAAAAGCATTAGGATGTTGGTGGTCAGATGGTTTACTGTGGATATGGGATGGTTCTGTTCATCTTATGAAGATATCCACTTCGTCTGAAAATTTTGTAGATTCTACTCAAGCAAAGTATGTTAACATGGGATTTAAACCTAAGGAAATCTTAACATTTGGTGATGTCTTAGTTTGTATTGGCGAAGAAAAGTTTGCTCAAGTTGTTAGAATTACCAAGGGTGAGATACAATACAACAAAAGACTTCCTGTTGATAATTCAAAATTTAAAGCAGCAGCTGTATCACCTGATAATTCTGTTATTTTAACTGTAAACGAAACAGAATACACATTATGGAAATGGAGAAATAACAACAATGAACTTTACTTGAAACCTTGGCATACTGCAGAACTACCCATAACGTCTTTTATTGAAAAATTTGTTCAAGAACAGATAACTGTAAATGATCTTGAAGTCAGTTGCTTTATAAGTGATAGTAACCAAGCGGTCATTGCAATTTCTTTTAAACTCGAAGGCATAATATGGAGAACTGGCATTTATGTAATTAATGTGCACAAAAACAATCACGTGAGTACGATTTTCCATAGTATCGATTATTTTTGTTTGTCTAACACAATCGTACATAAATCATATTTCATTGGTGCATCTTATGGCACATTGGTTGCTGTGGATTTAAAAAGGGGTAAAAAATGTGCTGAGTTTTACGGATTAGATTCTGTATTTAGTATAACTATACATTGCAACACAGGAACTTTAGCTTTAGTGGGAAATAATGGACGCGGAATTAAATTTTTAAAACTCAATGTTCCTGAATGAATCCACTAACTTAACCTTTTTTAGTTATATTAACCTATTGTATTTACTGACATTACATATCACTTAAAACGAGCATAAAAAGTTCTTTTTATCACAAAATGACAGTTATTTTTGGTATCAACAACGAACTCGAAAAGATTGCATAAAAAATTGTCCATGTCCTTTGTTTTAACCGTGGAAAAACTGTCAGTTTTTAATTATGTAAAAATATCACGGACAGAGAGAGAGATTAGTTTTTTGTAATGTCAAGTAAAGATCTTTTTCATCCTATGATTCCCGTCAACTTTCAAATTTATATTTGGAGAATTCCACACCGTAACTTTGTCAAAGTTTTGATGAAATTGAGAATATCACACGAAGATGTTGATTGTCGTAAGGATGGTCGCTTGTTTTACATGTGAAAATTACCTAAAGTGAGAAACCTTTGATCTCTGAACGAACTTTATGTTGATGGTTTACTTTTTAATACAAATGTATGGTCAGATAATTTGGGTATTTTTGTTATATATTAAACGTTCAACACCTAGTAATGATAGAATGTCGACAACTCATTCATTGTGAGTCATTTGACAAAATGGTGTTGTTGTAGATGAAGATTATTTTGTTTAAATTATTTAGTGACTTTCTTTGAACATTCTTTCAAAACTGTAAATAAAATTTACCTTACGCAGGTTAATATCGTGGAAACAAGTTTTGTTTGATGTTAAAAATTCACAATTATAAAACGCCATCATGATGTCATGTCATGTCATTGGGTTTTATGGTCATTAGTTGAAAAATGTGAGAGATCATTTTTGTACGTTTATTATGTACATATGAACTTAAAGACAGAAAATGTTATATAATGTCAACAATTCCCGTATGTAAAACATCATGACGTCATGTCAATAACTGTGATGTAAATAAATAAATAAAACTTTTACGATTTTGACACAAGTTCATTTGAATTAAGGAATTGAATTTTTTTGAATAAAATTTTTTTGAGTAAAATATTGAAGAATGATAAACTTTACTTTCTATTTTCATTTTTTTAAAATAAAATTTATCATTATAATGTTGATCTTAATACAACGTACAATATATAGCTATAGTTCTAGCTTGTAACAATTGTAAGCAAAACAAGAAACGTTTTACTGATAATTTTGAAGATCCATGTGCTTTAAACACTCCAATGCATCAGATTTTTCAAGTTTTTAGTTGGGGCCATCTTATAAAAAACAGGTTCGTATAGCGTACATTTTGTTGTCTTTAGATGACTAAGGTAAACATTGTAGTTTTTCAAAGTAAATATGTTTCAAAATCTCGTGATGTCATCTTCAGTATCAGTAACAACATTATGTATATGTAACAACATATTTGGTGTTATTATGATACAGTGATAGTTTATTTAAATATAGGTAAAGTATATACAGTAAAATATTGACATTAATTAATGATAAATGTGTGTACAAGTTCTTCTCTAATATAAAATTACAAAATCTTAAGTTCTGAAGTTTTTCTTACTTTACAAAAGGGGAGGGATAACTAAGGACAGAGTAATAAAATTAGGGCAACCTCTCGAGCAGGTGCAACCCTCAACCTTCGTCTCCGGCTTGCACTGATCTGCTTTTGAGTTCTCCCAAAGTTCTCCTCGGTTTGCATAAGCCTGTGCAAAAACATGAAACATCTATTATTTCTTAATTGCATGATCATGTTACATTGAGATTTCATTTGACAAAATTTAAAGCTTTGGCTGCGTTTACATTATATACCAGATTTGCTCATCAAGATACCTTCATTTTCTTTTAAGAGGTAAAAGTTTGGAGTAAATGCTTATTAAGTTGATAGATTTTAGTCAATTTAATTTTCTTATTTGCATTTAACAATATCACTGACTTTTAATACATAGAAAATTTAACCTGCAGCTATAGCAATTCTATACAGTAAACAGGGCCTTATTTTAGTTCATAAATATAAAGTTCGATGTTTGAAACGGGCGTAAAAATTTTGTTCAAAGACGTTAGAGGATTAATGATTGTATGTTTGAAAGGAAATTTTATCGTGACGTCAATTTCAGAAGTGTTAAAGTATTTAAATTCTTATGTGTTTACTTTAACGTCAGTCAAGTCGCTTTAACTTTATAGAGAGGAAGTGTAAGTACTGTGTATTTACTGGCGAACAGGCGAAGTAAGAAATTTATGGAAGGATATAACAGGTCTTGTTAAAACCTTCATAATGTGAAGAGTTTTACTATTCGCGACTAAAAGTGTTAAATTTAGAATGTGAAATAGTAACCAGAGTAACCAGAGTCAGATTGGAAAAGAAAAGTTTTTCAAAGGTTTTACCAAAATCAAAGGAGACCACTCGAAAAAAATCTGTATGCTCGTTCAACCATTTTAACCAAAGATACCGACGTTTGTAACCTTTACAACTTAACTAACATATGTTACTGAAAGTACTTAAAAAAAACGGAAAATGCCAAATGAGAAATTTATTTAACCTAGTGCAGAGAAGCCTATACCTCATCAAAGGAGCTGTTGTTAAAAGATATTTTATCTTTTCTTACATGAAGTACGTCAACTCAATGTTTCCTGTTTCTAGTTTGTTATTTGCATTTTTATTTGAGGGAGAAACTTTTCCTTCTTGTTTCAATGCAATAAACCATATTTAATCATTTGTACTTTGCTTGAAGTTTTCTCTTATGCCAAAGAAGACAAGTACCTCCAAAGTTTGAACGCTTCTACCAAGGTATTTATATAAACAACTAATATTTGAAATACCATCGATCAATTTTCTATAAAAGCGATTGTGTTAAGTAGCGTAGTCAGTTCTCAAGTTTAGTCACGCTATGAAAATTTCGGAACTTTATGATCAATTATTTCTTTGGAAACCTTTTTTGATATGGATATGGTTTCAAATTCCATTCCATTGATGTAGACATAGTTTTAAACTTATGTCATAAGTGATAAATCACTGGAAAACACTAAAAGACATGAATACAAACACAAATCTGTATTTTACTGTACATATTATCAATGCATTATTTGATAATGAAGTTCATTTGAAAACATTTTCTTCTCTGCATTCTCAGATATTCAAACTCTAAACATATAGTTTATTTATCTGTTTTAATTTGTCTTGTAAAATTTTAAATTTTAAAGATGACATTCATATCAGTAGCCACTGGTTTGTACTAATATATAATAGTTTGGTAGTAATAAAGTGAATGATTTAAACCTTGGAGTATTGTTACATGTTTTTAGATGTAGATTGTTCAGATTTGTGCAGTCATGAGAAAGATTGTTGTTGTTGATGTTAATTGATGTTTTGTAATTCTTAGTGGTAGTCATCTCCAGAATAAAGTGAGGAGTAAAAGTCAGGTTTTCCATATTTGTTGTCAGGTTCATACGTCATCATATATTGTGTGTACAGGAAATTTTTTCTGTGTGTGAATGTCAATTGTGTATTGTCATCATGGATTAGTCCAAAGTAATGTTTTTAGTTGCTCATTTTTTTCATGTTATTGCTGCCACCCTGGGGCGTGCACATAATCATGACATAACTGGACCCAGTCTTTCCGGCCCATCTATGTAGAGGTGAAATCTTGATTTGTTTCTGTTTGTAGGTTTCTTTTTTCCGGGGGGGGGGGATTTACGGAATGAGGGGGAGCATACAATCACAACAAAGTAGAACCTTTGGAATCATTTGAGATATTTTGTACTTATTTCTACTTTTATTTAACGTTTGAGAAATTGGAGATAAACTGTCAACATGATTACGATTCTTTACAAAGTTCTTTCAAACATGGTAATCCTCCTCCACGTTATCATTATGAAAACAGAACATTTCATAACGTCAGGTGGTTATTATCTTACTGTGTTTATTTTAATCTTTAAAAACCATTGAGTGAATGTATTTTCTCTTTTCTTTTATTTTGAGTGGATTTTGAATAGATTTCAAACTAGCAATAGCGTTTTACATTCTGCTCTTAATGTCCATTGAGATTTTATAATTTGGCGTAATTTCTTTCAGTGTTGGACACTGTGGGGTTGGCTTAGGATAAATAGGGTTTTGATAATACTTAAGGTGAGGGAAGTTATTTCGATTCACTCGCAAACAGCGAGTTATTTTATTCACTCGCAAACAGCGAGTCACTTATTCATTCGCAAACTTCTCACACTCGAGAGTGACTCGCAACTGCATCTCGAGTGACTCGCTCAATTGCAACTCGTCTCTCTCAAATGACTTGCTATTGACTCGCGTGTCACTCGCCATTCGACACTCGCAAGGCAAGTCATGTTACTTTTTGCAACCCTTTCTCACCTATCTAAACCCTATGTAACCCTTTCTCACCTATCTAAACCCTGTGTAACCCTTTCTTACCTATCTAAACCCTGTGCAACTCATTCTTACCTACTTAAACCATCAACACCCCAACATTAAGTTTACAAATAATAATGTTCTAACATTTGGTTAGAGTGACTAAATTCAAAGACTGACTACGCTACTCTATGTAAAGTTAGTTTTATTTGTTGCTTTTAGTGCAGTAATTTCACGAACACCTTTAACTAACAAACATTAACATAATTATTTATGTTTATTTTATTCTCAACCTGACAGTTTAGCCAACAAACACTAACATAATTATTTTATGTTTATTTTGTTTTCAACCTGACAGATCGAATACAGATTTGGGTGACCAGGAATGTGAATTAAGAATCGTCAAATGCATCAATATTCCACTTCCTTCAGGTAAATATGTCTTTTCTTCATTATAGTTGAATTTGATTAAAATCTTTTGGTCTTAGGATTTAGGATAAAATATAGTGGATTAATAAGGTGCAGTGTGCGTATTAAAGGTGTGCAATGTGCAATTTACACATCGTTTTATATAATATGAAGACAATTGCACATCACTTTTTCAAACGATATGCAAAAAATTTCTTTATTGATTATTACCACATAAATTGAAGAAAGTTTTCAAGCTGAATCTTTACTGATCTTTACTTTATAAACGAGTGCTCTGCACGACATTAAAGTCCATGTTGGCACAATTTCATCAAATTCAAAGACGTTATCACTGAGACTGGGAAGTCTGTCAACAGTCTACATACATGGTGCTTATATGCTTATGACAATAGGGGTGTCATACATTATTAATGTCAATTTTTGCATTTGCGTTGTTTTGTAAACCCTTACCGTTTTTGGCATTATAGCTATTTTGAGTATTTTCATGAAAATCGGGAAACATTTTGATTTTAATTCTTAAAAGAAGACAGAAAAAACTTAAATAAGCCAAATTTGAAGATTAAACCAAAGGGAATTTTGATTTTAAGTAAGCCTAACGTTAGAAAAAGAAGCCAAATTTGGCTCAAAATATTAAGCCAAACTGGCAACCTTGAACAAAGGTGATGTTTTTTATCGTAAGCAAACATCAAGGATGTTACTGTTAATAATCAGAAAGCAAAAGTATATTCGGTTATTCTCTTTTCACTTTTGTCTTTCTTGTCATTTTCGTCGAAAGGTTGTAGCTATCAGCAAAGTTAATGCAGTAAAAAATGGATGGAAACATCAAATGCTGACTCGTTTGATTACTAAGATGATGGCCTAGTGGTGAATTTATTGCGCTGTAAAGTTTGCACAAAAAAGAGGAGAGAACAACATGCGAAAACATTTTCTCTCCTAAATTTGTAACTGGATCAGCGGTTGTAACGAAAAACACCGTCGTAAATCATATGAATTTGTTCACGTTTAAAAATATTAATTTAGCAATTAGCGCTGTATAATAATTAACGTAATATCGATTTGATTACGCCTCTAAAGAAACACTTTTGTCAAAAAAATTGCACATCGTTTTTTCTCAACTAATTCGCACACTGATAAGATGTCTAAAGGAATTATAAGGTGTCTAGAGGATTAATAAGGTGTCTAGAGGATTAATAAGGTGTCTAGATGATTAATAAGGTGTCTAGAGGATTAATAAGGTGTCTAGATGATTAATAAGGTGTCTAGAGGATTAATAAGGTGTCTAGAGGATTAATAAGGTGTCTAGAGGATTAATAAGGTGTCTAGAGGATTAATAAGGTGTTTAGAGGATTAATAAGGTGTCTAGAGGATTAATAAGGTGTCTAGAGGATTAATAAGGTGTTTAGAGGATTAATAAGTGTCAGGTCAAACAATGGATGTTTAATCTGATACATACATCTATAAACCTTAAAAATCAATCTTTAAAAAATTTCAATATACTTCAAGGTTACAACAAAGACGATATATGAATGTTTTATGCAGTGCGGTGTTTGAAATTAAATGAAGATATGATCTTCGCACTTTGTTGGACAATTTAAGCAGTTGTCTCAGGAGCCTTAAAATTCAGGTGACTCAACGTGATCCCGTTGAGTCACCTGAATTTTTCAGGTCCTGAGACGATTGCTTAAATTGTCCAGCAAAGTGCGAAGATCATATCTTCATTTAAAGACGATATGAAAGTGTATGTGTCCTATGAATTTTCCTTTCCTAACGTAAGTTGGTTTATGTTTTATTTAAGAAATAAAAGATGTTTACTGTGTTTGCACAGGCTTATGCAAACCAAGTAGACCTTTGAGAGCAGATCATTGCACGCCCGAGACCGAAGGTCGAGGGTTGCACAAGCTCTAGAGTTCTCACAAACGTCTCCGAGGTTTGCATAAGCCTGTGCAAATACGAAAAACATCTCATTCTTTCATATGACATTCCTTTCATGAGAAAACATGAGCCCAACAAAATTGACCTGCTCACCACTGTGTGACTTCATAGCTCAGTTGACATCTTTGTATGATTAAACACAACGCAAGGTCGTGCAATTGTGACAAACAATGGAAGCATTTTTAACAATTTTGTTAGACAATAAAATCATTGTTCAAGCAGTTGTTCTCATTACCGTTGAACAAATTCTATGTTTTGCAAACGACAGATTTTGCTCATGTAACAAACACTTTCTCACTTTTTCTTAAATCAATGTTATTTGTCTACACTAAATTTTAAAATCACTCAACTTTAGGATCAACCTCAAACTGGCGGAAACCATCAAACACAACATTAATCCTGGTAAGTTTTATTTGAAATGAATGATATCATACAGCATTGGATCCCTGCATGGTCTTGTATTGAGGGTGAGTGAGGACTGGGGAGGAGTTGCTTTACTATGGACCATTGAACTAAAATACGTGGAATGCTACCTCAAGCAAATAACTGAAACTATATCTTACGCCAGACACGCGAGATTTTACCCCAGACACGCGTGTTTAGTGTTTCGAGATTCTCTCGCGGAGTAATAATTGATTGACTACACCGCGTGTCTGGGGTAAAGTCTCGCGTGTCTGGGGTAAAATCACGGCTTCAAAAAATTATTAGGGTTTTGTATTACAGGTAGCGTTCCATGTATTTTAGTTCAATGCTGTGGACAGAATGGTCGTGTTACTTAAGTACTCATGACGTCATTAATATCCTATGTTGTGGTTATTGGAGTGGCAATGGGGACTGGGGAGGAGTATTTTTACAAGAGACAGAATGGTCGTTATACTTCAGTTCTCGAGACGTCAATAATATCCAATGTTGTGGTTGTAAGATTTTTTGTTATGCTAGAACCTTCCCTCCTCATTAAATTCATTATCCTACATCGATGATCAATTACGCTTTTTTTTCGTATAGAATTTGATCAAAAGTTTAAGATATCTATCGACAGAAAAAACCGATCGTTGGCGAGATTATTTCGACGGCAAAGTGTGAAATTTGAAATAAAATACAACAGGTTTGTCGTACGTGAGATGGATGTTTCATTGTTTTACATTATGTGAAATATTTTTTATCGTCAGTAAATGTTCAAACCATTTAGAGGATTTCTGAAAGGTGAGGAGACGCTGGGTCAAGCTTCTCTTAAGTTATCACCGTTTGATATTAGATGTGAAATTCACGAATGTCTTAATGTAAGTATTGTGTGGTATTTTTTTGAACTTTATGAATTAATAATTGCAGAAACTGTGTTTAAATCATTGAACTATATATAACTGGACGGCTACCCACCCGCTAAAATTTGAAGACAACATTTCGGTAAGCTAAAATGCCGAACTATACGCGTATAGTATAAGCTTTGTACAAATAAAGGCATGTTTACCCAATGTAGCATTTCAGACTTCACTATATTCTTAATGTCTGCCACGTGATATGTAAAGGCAGAAAAAGGACTAGAACTAGTTTTCCAGTTAGACCTCCATTATTTGATAAACACATCATACATAATGTCACTTAAAATACATGTTATCTCGATTCAAAATTTACGTACGTAAGAACGATTGCTGTCGTAAATGGACTTAATTACAATTGCAGCTTATGGATCCCGAGAAAGGTCGCAAGGTGATTGGTGGAAAGATTGAAGTCAAATTACGTATTCGTGAACCTCTGACAGATAAAGATGTTGAAATCTTGACGCAAAAATGGTTGGTCATAGATGCATTTGTAGCACTAACAAATAGAGTGAGTATATAAAGTTAAGTTGTGTATAAATATATAGTTTTCACAGGGTTGTGTTTGTTGCATTGAACTAAAATACATGAAACGTTCCCTGAAGCAAATAATTGAAGCCAAATCTTACACCCAGACACGCGTGTGTAGTGTTTCGAGATTCTGAAAATTGATTGACTACACACGCGTGTCTGGGTGTAAAATTTAGCTTCAAGAATTTATTAGACTTTTCTATTACAGGTAGCGTTCCAGATGTATTTTAGTTCAATGGCTTATAGCACGATTTTTTTAAGTATTTTCTCATCAAACTTTTATTATTCGAGTTTTGAGGACTGCAATTTGCTGTCAGATAGATGTAAAGCGACTTGTTTGAACTGAGAGTATTGTTACACGTTTGTAGATGTAGATTGTCCAGGTTTGTAGAGTCCTGAGAAGGACTGTTGTTGTTGATGTTGACTGACGTTTCTTCAACCTTACTCATTTACAAACATGTCCAGATATAGCTAGGTTAGATTGTCTGTGATAAACTTTTATTTATATTTGTCATTTATATTTTAGTGACGATGTGTTTGCTAGTGCAGACGCTGCCTACGTTCTGGCTTATTCTATCATCATGTTGACAACTGATCTAAATAGTTCACAGGTTACACAGACTTACTTCATTTGCAATGGTTTCCTAAAAAAGTGACATAATGTCTAAGATCACGTGACTCCATTGTGGTCACGCGAGATTTTCATGGTGTTGATATGGAGCCTTCATTGGAATCACGTGAAAAATTAGCCTTTAGATGCGACATCGTAATCACGTGAAATTTTCTTTCAGGTAAAACGGAAGATAACGAAAGAGCAGTACATTCAAATGAATCGTGGTATAAATGACAGTAAAGATCTTCCATCTGAATATCTTGAAGCAATTTATGATGATATTGCACAGAATGAAATCAAGATGAAATATACACCAAAAGTGAACAGTAGATACGATGCTACATGTATGTATTGGAACATTAATACGAGAATCAAGGCTTAACTGAAAAAATTATGCAGATGCTAGGTAAAGGTCTTGACTGCAAAGTGTAGAGTCCTACCTCTGAGATAAAGGTGAAGGTCTTGAGATGAAGGTGTTGGTCTTGAGATGGTTTAGGAAAGGGGCCCATAATGGATATTGAGATGCTCGGTGTTGGTCTTAAGAGAGCTCCAATGCATTTTCATGAAAGTAAAGAGATTTTTTATTGTGCTTCCACTTTACAGATTTGAATATTGAGAAACATCGTCGTATGTTGTATTCTATGGAAATGGAGCAGATGGCGGAAAACGCCAAAACACAAATGGAAGACGTGAGTCATATTCAGACGGATTTTGTCACGGCGATACAGATTGGTCACGTGAAGACAATGTTCAAGGTACGGGGGGGTGGAGTCTGGAGGATAATGTTTGTGGTGTATGTAAGGATTGATTAATGAAGCGTTAATTGTGATGTCAAATTATACGGACAGTGCCAAGTACGGGGGGCGTAGATTTCAAAACATGATGACATTCATCTTAATCTTGTTAAAGAAAAGACTTAGATTTTATGTAATGAATGTTTGCGATGACGAAGAGTAAATCTGTTTGATAATCTAATAATTTAAGTGACCAGTGAATGATTTGATTGGATTTTCTATTGAGATAATCCACTACATAAGCTAAATCTGCTTCCTACAACCGGCCCCAGTCCCCATTGTTGTTCATTTTGTTTTATGTGTTTAAGGTTGCATGGAGTCCGTTTCTTGCCGCGTTCAGCGTCAATCTACAAGACAACGACGATCCTTCTATTCCTTCATTTTGTCTTGATGGAATCCGCTGTGCAATACGAATATCTTGCATATTCAGCATGCCTGTAAGTTGATAAACACCCAACATTCTGTTCATTTTTACATATTTGGGTATGAAATAACGACATTAATATCTCTGCATACCTGTTCATCCCCTGGTGACCCTTTGCCGGACATAAATATATATTCAGAAATATGTTGAATGTTGAATTGTTGAAATTTATGAATATATTTACGTAGTTACATACACGTCGTGTTCTTTGCGTGTTATATGTTCAAGGTTTAGATGATACTCATGTGTATACAATAAAAATAGATGTTTGTTTACCTTTGAATTAATTGTCAGTTTGTGTACATATATGGATATATCAGGATGCATGTGAATGTGAATTAATCTTTACTTAAAAATTTTTTCAATGATTACAGTTAGTTATAATGATGTTATGATGTTAATATGAATTGAGATTCTTTACCATTAAGTTCATTTTTCGATACTCCTAATAACTCTTTTCACATTGTAGTTGAAAAGAGATGATTTCGTACAAGGGCTATCCAGGTTCACTTTACTTACTGCGACCAGTGGCACGCATATTCGTGAAATGAAAACGAAGAACATCGAGACGATCAAGACACTTCTTACCATCGCTTAAACGGATGGTAATTACATCGGGAAGTCTTGGCTCGAGGTAGAGAGAATCATCTTGCTATATATTATGGTTGGTGTCTACGACTGAAAATATGATCGATTGATTTTTTTCATCAAAGGAAAAAGTCTAGGTCTTGTCTGTAGTGGAAACTTCACGATATTGCTACAGTCTTTAACTTTCATTTTTACAAGTGCTTTGTTGACCGTATTCCATACCCTTCATCAGAGAATCGTATCACAAATGTACATCAGTAATGATTATTTATAAGAAAATGAACCAGGAATATTTTTCTCAAGAAAGACGTTTATGTTCGTCTTGTTGGACATTCGAAGAAAATTCGATGGATGATTCTCTATGTAGACATGTTCATTGTCCATGTTAGCAGAGTCCTGAGAAGGACTGTTATTGTTGTTGTTGACTGACGTTTTGACATCCTTAGCGGTAGTCATCTTCATCTTAAGTGAACCAGAGAACATTGAACATAAACATGAAAATAAAATTTTGAAGAACTCGTGCACTGTCCATACGTTATGTTCTCTCAGCAGAATATCTTCATCTCAACTTCTTCATTGTGTTTTATTACGTTTAGAGTTTTCACGGGATCAGTGAAACTGGATGGTGATGCTATCGGTAGGTTTGCATGTATACATTAAACTGCATCTTACATAAGATTTTTATACATTTAACTTGACCATAATTCACTGACTATTCTTAATCCCAAGGACCCAAATCTCCAATACCCGAAATCCCAAGTACTCAAATTTCTAGTACCCAAATACCCTGTTTCCAAATACCAAATCCCAAGTATCCAAATCCCAATATTCCAAATCCCCGGTATTCAAATCCCCAGTTCTCAAATCCCAAGTACCGTTATCTCCTGTATCCAAATCTCAAAATGTTTTCGTTTTTCTCCTAAGTCGATTTCGTGGAAGGTTTACGTCAAGTCTCGGAAGTTGAGCTTTCCAATCCTACAATGATACGTATGTTTAGTCTGCAGAAGATCGTAGAGATTGCTTATTAAAATATGGGTCGCATTCGGCTGCAATGTTCACGAATATGGGCTGTGTTGGGAGATCATTTTAACAAGGTTAGCGATTATTAACGACTAAAATTGTATCTTGATATTATTGATAAAAACATCAATTGTTGTGATGTAATCAGGTATAGTAACAAGATAATCGTTGTCGTCAATGCTCTATCAACTAAACCATCAGATCAACTGTGAACTATAATGATATTTTAAAACACAGTTCTAGTTTCTTTCATATCTCAAGTATAAAAACAAGATAATCAATGCCTTCATATCCAATGTTCTACCAACTATAGTACTTCTCCATCTTAGATAATTTATGTGCCATTTTAGTGTGGTTATATCCCTAATGAAGAAGTTGCGTTCTTCTGTGTCGACTCTTTGCGACAATTATCCATGAAATTCTTGGAAAAGGGCGAATTGCCAAATTTCCGATTTCAAAAGGATTTTCTCCGACCCTTTGAATACATAGTGAAGAAAAACTCGTAAGTTTATGCAGAGTCAATTCTGTCAGAAAATGTAAAGTTTTTTGCAGCTTGAAAATCTTTCTCTCAATAAAACAAAATGTGTGGAAGACTTTGCAGATTCTTTTCGAAGTTAAAATTTAACGAAGAATGTTACAAAGGACGTCTTTCAATCAATCGCTCTCTTTTGTCTGTTATAATTCGAAGGATTTGATTAAAGTTCTTTCTTCGATATCTTTATGAATTTTGCAACAAGAACTGCAATTTTCAGTCTACGATTTGCTTGAATCAACAACTGGACTTTTCACATTTTAGTTCTTCCACAATTCGTGATATGGTCGTACGATGTGTCACACAAATGGTGCATTCGTAAGCCGCAAACATCAAATCTGGTTGGAAAAATGTTTTCTCCGTTTTTCATTTGGCTGCGTCCG
This sequence comes from Xenia sp. Carnegie-2017, assembly GCF_021976095.1. Classification (NCBI taxonomy): domain Eukaryota; kingdom Metazoa; phylum Cnidaria; class Anthozoa; order Malacalcyonacea; family Xeniidae; genus Xenia; species Xenia sp. Carnegie-2017. Next base: position 3,269,202 of record NW_025813487.1, on the reverse strand, counting down.
ATCATGATGAAGGAATCGTGGAACTTGCTTTTCAAACAACAGGTTTGGAGTTTAAGGAAGGAGGTTTTTCTTCTAATCTTACCGCCGACCTGTTTGTTGTTCTCTTGGGTAAGGTTCTTCTATCGGTGCAAATTTTAAAATTTTAAAATAAAAATGGTTGCATATGTTTGAGAAATGGTGGTGAATCCGTTTTCAATCTTGGACTACTTAGACATGTGTAAAATATTGTTTAATTAAATTCAAATTGAATTTGAATATCGTTTAAGTAAATGTGTTTCTCGGATGTGGCAGAGAGCTTCGTTTATTTTTCAACAAGAATTTTATGTGTTCGTTCTTTTCCATGGTAATTCAGCCATATTTATATAAGTTTTCAAGGTAAACTTTTATTTACCATAAAGTCGATGGATTTTCGCCTCATGATGCATGAATGAAAATTAAACGAGAGTTAATGGAGAAATGAAATAAATGTATGAAACATATTTTAGTTGATGCAAATTACTAGTCAAAGGCAGAGTTTTTAAACTTTTCTAGCCCTGTTTCTCTACTGTTTCAACGGCACTTGTAAATCAAAGCTTTGACAGATTCATTTATCCCACAAGATTATCAGTGTATAAATTTCACATCCCCCATTTTCTCTTTCAGCCACGATTTTTGAGAAATATTTCTTCGCGACCATCGACTCTTTTCAAGATGCCGTCAAGTGTCTCTCGGAATTAGTATGCAACGCATGTTTCCCGGACACGAGTATGGAAGCAATAAGACTGATACGAAATTGCGCCAAATTTGTTTCCGAAAATCCTGTGGTACGACGATTGCAAATCTACTTTCTTTTCACCTTTGAAATGATTTAAAATTTTGCAAAATCACATCAAAGCTAACCACTTTGGATCAAATCAAACCCAAATCATCTATTTCAATCGCTTTTTCGTGTAGCATTTTCCAATGGCGTCTGTTTTCTTTTCTTTTATAAACAGATGTTTAAAGACTACGGAGTAGAGGATGCTGGGATATCAGAGCAGGACAGAATCTGGGTGAAAGGCTGGTTTCCAGTCCTTTTTGAGCTTTCGTGTATCATCAACCGATGTAAACTAGATGTCAGAACAAGGTATGGTGGAAATATTGAGTTGTATGTACTGTATAGATTAGTATGTATTGTATAATTTGAATGTGAGCTATTTTCCATCCATCAACTAGAGGCCTAACCGTGATGTTTGAAATCATGAAAACATACGGGAACACGTTCTCCAACATTGGTGGCGTGATGTGTTTAAAGTCGTGTTTCGAATTTTCGACAACATGAAACTACCAGACAGACAGATAGATTGGCAGGAGGTTAGAAAACTGTCATTATTGTGCTCTTATTATATGGCAAGCGTCACTTCCGGCTAAATGGCGCGTTTGATTGGCTCAGAAACATTTTGCCGGTCCATTATTCTCCCGTAATCGACCACGGTTCAAAACACGTAGTTTATAATATGTCGTTATTGTGGTCTTATTGTCTATGATTGCCATAAACACATTATATCGCAAAAGTCAACTTACATACACGACTATCCAGTTCCACATGGAATAATATTCATTTCATGTGTTCACGTCTATCCACCTTCATTCCTCATTCACTCATCCATTTCAATTGTGTATCCACTCCATTGAACTAAAATACATGGAACGCTACCTGTAATAGAAAACCGTAGTAATTTTTGAAGCCAAATTTTACACCCGCGAGAAAATCTCACACTAAACACGCGTGTCTGGGTGTAAGATTTGGCTTCAATTATTGCTTCATGTAGCGTTCCATGTATTTTAGTTCAATGATCCTCATATCCTCCTCTATTTCTTATTCACTTCTATCCACTTTCATTCTAGAGTCACTTCATCTTTATATCTACTCGTATTCACTTCATTCTCTATCCATTCTTATCCTCTTGCATTCCCTATTCACACACCGATTTCATTTTGTGTAAACGATTTGTACCAGTATGGAAGGTTTGAAACACTCGTTTGTGAAAGTTACCCACCTGTAGAGAATGCTTTTGCCTTTAAATCAGGAGGGAGTAATGTTAAACTGCGGGAAGGTCGTTTTCTTTACATAGAATAAAGTCCGTGTATAAGGTGTTGTATTTCCTCGTTATAAAATGAGACATCAGCTGAGAATGTTTTGAAATTTGTGATGTTTCTTTATAGAAATCAGAATGGATGACAACAACTTGTAATCACGCTCTATATGCTATCATCGATGTTTTTACTCAGTATTTTGATATTCTTGTTGAAATTCTTCTTGATGATATGTATGGCCATCTAGAGTGGTGTGTCAAACAAGTAAGCTTGAGATTACGCAACGTGTTTGTGCTTGGCATTTGCCTTGGTGATTGGTTCGTTGTGTCCGAGTTTGTGATTGGTTTGAAGTATGAGAGTTTGTGATTGGTTTGTTTGAGGTACATTAATATACAAGAAGTATCAGAGTTTCTTACAGGTTCGACTGTAAATGCTTTGTAACACCATGTCCTGCTTTGCTCGTTCATTCAATACATGTCTTTAGATAACGAGCAGTTAGCGAGGTCTAGTACCAATTGTTTGGAAAATCTCGTCATATCCAATGGCAACACGTTCTCCGAAGACGTCTGGGAAAAGACATGTCAATGTGTAAAGACGATATTTGAATCAACCGTACCTCACGAACTATTGAAATGGAGACCCGCTGACCAACAAGTAATGAGTCTACCCACACCTGATGTCACTCCTGCGTCATCACCACTCAAGGTAAGTTACACTTAGGGCCTCATTATATGGAGGAGGGCTGGCCCGGATAGCGAGCTAGCCCGATGATTTCAAGGGATTGAAAAGAGCCAAAACTTCAAGGTTAAAAATTACAACTGTTTGCGAAGCGCCACACGTCATTCTGGTCGTAATTCTCAAATTATGGAAAATTGGTTGTTTTAATTTTAAATGTTTTGCGTAGTTATTAAATCAGAATATTGTGAAATTGCTTTACAAAATTTATCTGATGATAAGTATTGAATCGTTTCCATTTGCCAAAATCCTTTAACGCTTGGCTGAATCCCGGCTACCGCGATGATGTAATCCGCCCCTTCGTATTTTTTATGAAGTTTTAAAGCCCGACACTCTAAAATTATAGACAAACTTTCATAACTATTCTGTTTGTTTTATGTATTTATTACCCTTAAAATTGACGTATATTGTAGATAATGTCACCTGTCGTCCTAGAGGATGATATCGTGCCCAAATATCCCGAAGGTAAATAAAAGTTAGTGAATTCCTTTAAAGGAAAATTTTTGCTTCAATTGTCTCCATAATTATAAGATTGGAAAATATTTCATGGTAAGCTAAAGTTCGCATATTAAAAAAGCTCATTTGAACCAAAAGCTTATATGAAGCAAAAGTTCGCATATTGCAATATAGCTCGTGTGAATCTTTATCTCGTATGGACCAACAATTTGCATTCTTTGAGTAACAAGTGAAAATTTTCCGTATTATTTATTTAGACGAGGACGAACAAGAATGGCCAGCAATCGTCAAAAGGTTTGAATGAAACGGAGGAGGAAATGCCTCAAGAAACAGTTTAAGAAACCAAAGAACAAGACAGCATTAGTTTACATAGTACGCCTAGCTTACGATTTGAACCTGTCGAAGAACACGAACCAGGTAACTATGTGTTAGAAATCAATTGAGATAAATAATTTGTTGTCACAGCCTGCTGCCATTTACGTGTTCAATTTACTTTGGTTTATTGGAAAGGCGTAGCAAAACGTATAATTGATATATGCGTTTGAAAAACTCAATCTGAAGTAAACAGCGACGTCATGTAACATTTCCTGAAACTGCTTATGTTCTAAAAATTTACATTTTTTGCAATATTTGAAACAATAATGTTGTTAATTGTTACTAATAGAACTAATAATGTTACTAATTAGTAATTATTACTACTTCTCCTGTTAACACTTATTTTTCATAACAAATAGCACTGACTTAAGAAACTAATTTTTCTTTTCTTTTTTTGCATTCGTTGCTTATTTTATTTTACTTTAGAAGACCTCATATAAAATAAATTAGCCCTTTGTTTGGCATATTCAAAAGTTCGATTTTACCGACAGATGAAAAAATCGTCTGAGCGTGAATACGGAAATATTCAACCAATACCCGAGTGACATTTTTTTATTTTTTCATGTCTGTACTTTAACGTCGTAAAATCATCTCATTATTTTAGTTGTGCAGACGGAGAGGATGCTGTTCAATTCATTGATCATTAAGTGTGTCGTTCAATTGGAACTAATCCAAATGATCGACAATGTCGTCTTTTTCCCAAGCACCAGCAAGCGAGAGAATGAAGATACTATGGCTGAATTACAGGTCAGTTGTAATTACGGTCATTGTAGGTAATACTGAGATAAATTGCTTTTTCGTAATGTTGTTATACCAGAGTTGTTCCCCTTGGTGGCAAAACAAACTTCTTAGCAAGCACAGAATAGGTAGCTTTAGCAAAGACTACGAGTACGACTACGATTTACGTCATTTTGGAGCGAATACATTGTTGCGACAACAACAACACGTAGCCGTCATCAATCTGAATTCAATGTTTTTTAAAAAATTCGTAGTCGCGACTACGATGTCTTTTTAAGAAAAGAAAGTAGGTATAATTTTTCCCTGTGTAAGAAATTAGTTTACAGTATTATTTTCGAGCATCCAGGTTTTAATTTAGAGCCTTTTTTGAGCGCTTGATGTACATTAAAAAGGAAAATATGACCTTGAAAACTTTCATGTATTTCGTACGCAAAGTGAAAGGTAAACAAACAAAAAATAGTACAAATATATCGTGCATAAAACTTAAAATAGTGAAGATTTTTCAGTCTAAAGAGTCCTATATTCTTGCAAAATCAGTATTACCGATTCGTTGATATCATTATTGACAAATAGAGCCGTAGCTGCTTTGCAAACGTCGGTGTTTTACACAATAAAAAGGCTCGTTCTGTTGTTTACAACTAAAACTAAATTTTGACGAAGCGACAACGACAACAAACTTCCTCGTGCCATTCCCTTACACGGTCAAATTTCGTACTCGCTGTCGTAGTGTACTCTTGCTAAAGCTCCCTTATATGGAGTATACAGAAAGTTCACTTATGTCTGAACCTTTGATGTTTTTGTCCTCAAGCATATTGTGCCACGCATATCGACTGCCATTATTCCAGCAAGTTATTTAGGGCTTTTTACTTGTTTCCAATCACTAAAATGAACCTACGTCATTTCTTATATTGAAATATTTTTAATCTCATTGCAAAGTAATGACGTCATGTAATTGTAGTGGTTGGAAACAAATGAAAAACCCTAAAAATGTCTTGCTGGAATAATGGCGGCCATGAGGACGCAGTGCACACTTGAGTTGCCCTTCTGTATAATTATTATTCTGTGGTTGTAGGGGTGGGGTGGTCACAAAATCATATATGCATCTCTTAATCTGTAGAGAACAATTGATTTCACTGGAAGTTAATACAACAAAACATAGATGTGTGAACCTCCCTATTTATCGACTTCACAACTGGTTCCTCCTTCTTTAGACACGTAAAAATTTCAATAACTATCCTCAAGAGACTTTATAGAATAAACAATTTCCTTGGGTTGAATTCCTTAAAGTTCCTTATGTGTTGTATGCAGGCTTGTAAGATCCTCTTTGACCTGATTGGTCAAACTGATGCTCTAAATCACCTGGAATGGTGTAGTAAATTCTCTTTCACCTGATTGGTCAAACTGAGTCACAAAATCGCCGGCATTGGTGTGAAAATAGCCAAATTGCAAATTTTACGAATTTTACTTTCCTTCGCGAAATAGCAAAAGAAATCATAGAACTGAACTATGTGATCACCGGAGTTCTATCGTGATGATTACACTTTTATATACACAATGGAAGTTGGACTATTTAGTTATAAAATAGTCATTTGAATACCATATGTAGCTACAACCGTGTTTTTCCAGAGAGTGATTGTCAACCATAATCCAATCAAATGCGCTCTTTGAGAGTTTTTCATCTTGGTTTTTGACGTTTATTTAGCCAGAGCTGAACTTTCATACAATTTCATGTCTTGACATTGTTATAAGTAGCAACGATACACTGTAGTCAGAGTTGTTTACTTTCAATAATCGTACATGTCTAATTATGACTGGTGACTTAGTTTTTCATTATTTCAGGGTCTCAACACTCCTCGACGAACCGCTAAACGAAAACACGACGGAATGATTCCACATCTTACCTCTAACCAGCTGTTTTTGTTTTGCGAAATGCTGGAGAACTCGTACAAGTTTGCTAAAAGCTTCAATTGTAACAACGAGCTGAGGACGGCGCTTTGGAAAGCTGGTAAACGTTTCATTAATATATTGTAGCATTTGACACGAGCGACACATTTTTGTACAGTTTCTATTTGAATTGAAAATTAATACACGAGTAAAAACATCACATTCAAAACGTTCAAGCAAAAAGGCAAATTTGTGGCTGTCCTTTCTATTAGGGCGCCCACTCCAAAAGCTGTGCATGTCCGTATACCTAGACACCCACATGCAGCGTGACCAAGTTTCTTTACCAGATTTGGTCGTATGAGCTTAAACTGTCCTCCCCCCCCCTTCTGAATGTTGAATCTACATAAAACAGGTGGGAAATTCTAAGGTCATTAGACCAAGTCTTGTGAAAGTAAAAACATTTGCTTTTATGGTTATACTGCACGCATGGTTTTAAAGGACAGTCGAAGCCGAATTTATTGAAACAAGAGACGTCCAGTTTTGCCTGCCTGTTGAGAATTCTCTTTCGCATGTACGATGACGTTGCGAGAAAGGAATCATGGGAAGGCGTCGAGGAAAAGGTGTTGAGGTACACCTGGGGATTAGCAAGATCAACAAACCATGTGCATCCCTACTTTTAGAAACAATTTAAACTTTTCCTCCAGGGCTTGATTTGATTTCTTTCTTTTTCTTTCTTTTTAGGATTTGCGAGGAAGCTTTAAGGCAGTTTATTGAATTACAGTCAGTTGGTCACAGGGATGCTTGGACGAGTTTACTATTGCTTATGTTTACCAGAATTCTTCGTTTGAACGATGAAAGAGTGAGTAGTGATTTTTATATGGTTAAATGATGGAAATGATGTGCCGTGTTGCACTCCCCCCGTCTTGTAAAGTACGAGCATGCGCTTTTCGAAAGTCAAAGACTGATTCCCACCAACCCCCGTGCAGTAGCGTGTGAACATGCCTTCTTCATAAAAGTTATGGTTGTAGATAGTTTGAGACAAAGCTTTTTGTTGAGATTGAACTCTTGATGGTAGACAGTTTGTATGGAGGGTGATCTCCGCCAAAATTAATAGCTATATTTTCAATTACTAATGCGCATTTTGTCCTTTGCAATGTGCATTTTGTCTTGATCGTCGTCCATTCTGGAATTTCACAATCGGATTTTGTCCTGCACAATTTCATTTTGTTGTTGAACTTTCCATTATGATGACGTAACATTATTCGTGACTCGCAAAACATCAAATTTTACTCAATCGCATTATAATTTATTTGTAATTATTTACCGCCAAAAATTGTCAATATCAATAAATTATAATGTTGCAATATTTTATGCAATAACTATAACGATCTTTGTCCTTCGAAGCAACTTTAGTATTCTGTACAAAAGAAACGATTTTTTTGGTATGGGGGATGATAATGGAGCGAAAAATCGAGAGGCAGCAGCTTTACTTCGCCGAGCAGCAAATTTACTGAATCCAGACTCTTCTGGATCAGCAAGTCTTAGATCTTCATCGACTGCTCAAGATGGTAATCTTGCCGATCATGGAGCTGCTCAACGTGTCCAATCGTCAACACTAGACAGTACATTGCAAGAACAACATCAGGCTTCGTCATCTCAAGCTTCTACATCAAGATCATCTTGTTCGATAACAGAGCAGGAGTTTAGGCGGTTGTTTACAACGTATAATCGAGCTAACAATGGAAAGATGTTTTCTCATCCAACAGCAAAACGTGGTCGATCTAAGTCGTGGGGACAACAAGGTCGGTGTTATAAACCACAAGAAACTTGGACTCAGGATTTTTTTTGTACGGCTAACCATGAGCACGATTGTGGGCCAAAGTGAAGGCAAAATTAGAAGAGATCTATCCCCGGCTGGTATCAGGCGGGGGTTTTGAGATATTAAGGAGTGGTTTATCACCCAAAGATTTGTATCTTATTACCCCTCCACCAAATATTGGATATTCTGTCCACTTTCTTCGTGATAGTTCTGCCCTAGGGAAGGAAATTTCATATTTTAGACCAGTTCAAGCTGATCTAGATTCCTCATCCTTGGAAACGGATGATCACGCTCCTGCAGGAGATGCTCCAGAAAACAAGGTACTGTATTCATAGCTTTGAGCAATTTAAGGAATAAATTATTATACAGGAAATGTTATATGTATACATACATTGTTTTTGCTAGGATATATCTATTGGACCAACAGTGAAATGCTTAAATTGCTCAGTGCAGATTCCAATGAATTTAATCAGGAATCATATGGTTGAATGTGGAATGGACAATCACAACAAACAATTTAAGAAGGTCAAGATCAACGTATGCTATAAGCTTGCATTAATTCCTATTACACATTTACTCTAAAAATGCCACACTGTTTTTTGTTCACCTACTTATTTTGACATTTGAAAGTTTTGTATCTCAGATAATATGAATATAATATAATTTGTTTATACATGTGACTTAAATTATAAAGGCAGAGGAATATTACTTAAAGAGGAGATGACTAATTATGGTGCTGTTGATAGCGCAGACTCAGATTCAGAAAATCTTCAACGATATGCAAAAAAACTTCTTTATTGATTGTTACCACATAAATTGAAAAAAGTTTTCAAGCTTTATCTTTACTCATCTTTACTTTATAACGAGTGCGCTGCACGACATTAAAATCCATGTTGACACAATGTCATCAAATTGTAAAGACGTCACTTTGAGACTGGGAAGTCTGTCAACAGTCGACATACATGGTGCTTATATGCTTATGACAATAGGGGTGTAATAAATTATTAATGTCAATTTTTGCATTTGCGTTGTGTTGTACACAGTAACGTACTGTTTTTGGCATCGTAGCTATTTTGAGTATTTTCGATAAAATCAGGAAACAGTTTCATTCTGATTTTTAAAAGAAGACAAAAAAAACTTAGACAAGCCTAATTTGAAAAATAAACCAAAGGGAATTTCGATTTTGAATAAGTCTTTCATGAGAAAGAAGCCCAATTTGGCGTTGGTGTATTTCTGTTTGTGTTGTGCTTCTGCGCATGCATAAAATAACCTTTTGTAAAGTTAAGTAATGGAAGCTGTTGTTTCTATGCAGTAAACGACCTTAGAATGTTGAAATTTAGCAAATATGGAAGGACGTTTGAAAACGTGAGACTCTATCGTTAGAGATTAGACTTTAAATTGGTATTGGTGAAACATAGTGTGCCTTTGTCGTAGACTCGTAGTGCAACACTTTGTTACTAACCAATGCTAACTCAAGGTTACGTATTAGCAACAATGAAATAGATGTTAGTAACGTTAGTAACGTCATGTTTGGAAAAAGTAACAAATGTTTAGTTTATGCACGCTGCATGATCAATTACAAACGTGTAATGAATGAGTTAGTGGTCAAGAACTACTTGTATAAGAGTTTGTAATCACTTCGTTTACCAGAAGTAATCTCAACTTGAAGGTGTACAATGACCACGACAAACAACATGGTACATGTGACAATTCTTTTATCCGGGACGAAAATCCTAAAATCGACACCCCACTAAAATTGTAATGTCAACATAGTTCTAACTTTCAAAAACAAAAAGAAATAACTTTTGTAAAGTTCTTGACATGTTTACAAGGTTCACTTTAGGGGTGGTCATGGGAGAAAAACTTTGTATAACATCAATATTTACTGAGAGAATTACTATGTACCATCAGAAAGTCATATATGCATCTCTTAATCTGTAGAGAACAATTGATTTCACTGGAAGTTAATACAGCAAAACATGAATATGTGAACCTCCCTATTTATCGAGTTCACAACTGGTTCCTCCTTCCTTAGACACGTAAAAATTTCAATAACTATCCTTATAAGACTTTATAGAATAAACGATTTCTTGGGTTGAATTCCGTAAAGCTCCTTATGTGTTGTATGCAGGCTTGTAAGATCCTCTTTGACCTGATTGGTCAAACTGATTCTCTAAATCACCTACAATGGTGTAGTAAATCCTCTTTCACCTGATTGGTCAAACTGATTCACAAAATCGCCGGCATTGGTGTAAAAATAGCGAAATTGCAAATTTTACGAATTTTTTCTTTCATGAAATACCAAAAGAAATCATAAAACTGAACTATGTGATCACCGGAGTGCTATCGTGATATTATAATTTATTTATAATTTGTTTTCTTGATGTGGTAATAATGAAAACAAAATAAACCAATTGTTTTACCTACAAGTCTACAACCTAAAACATGGCAGACAGGTTATACTTGGTAAGAATCCTTCGCAACTCTATTTTGGGTTGTATTGCTGACCTCGAAGGAAGTCCAGATCGGGATTTTTGCGTTTTCGTATTGATTCTCTTTACCATACTACGTTGCGATTTGCTGAAGTATTCGAGCTTGAAGAGGCTGTTCTGGAGTTAATCTCAAACGCAAAAGAAATTTTAAATGTCGATGTTCATCATGATATTAATCCATCTTCTTTTGAACTGCCCTCAAGTTTTAGTGGCACACCAGGGCGACTAATGTATAAAGTAAACGAAGATATTCTGCATTATTTTGGGATAAGCGTTTTACATTGAAAGATATGGCAAATCTTCAGGAGTCAGCAAAGAACCATTGAAAGGAGGATGAACGAGTTTGGTTTATCAGTTTCTAAGTGTGTTATTCTGACGTTAACGATTCACATCTCGAGTTGGTCATTAGAAACTTAACGAACTCTGTTCTTCTGGTACAGAGAAAACAGTTGACGCAATATTTCATCTACTTATGCAAAAAACGTAGCATTGAACGCGTCGGCAGCAACTAATTCTAGACGGTGATGAAAGCAGTGGACGACAGTGAGCCAGGAAGCGACTCCTTTCAGACGAGCTGCTAAACCAGTATTTCGCCCCATAATAACACTTGCCCCATCTAGACCAGTTGCAGCTAGTTTCGACTCAAAGTTTGTAGTGACAAAATGGGCAAAAGCTTCGTTCGTAGCTTTCTTTAGCCCTGTAGCATCTTCGTTTTCAACTGTTTCAACCGACATCAATTTGCAAGTACTACGACCGTTCTTATTCACATATAACACGTAAAATAATTCTTGTTATTTTACACTGGTATCGGTTATTTTACACTGATATCTTGTTATTTTACATCGCATAAAACAGACAAATATCTAGCATCCTTTAAATCTTCATCAAGATTCCTTTCATGACCCCAGAAATGTGATCTGACAACTCAGCGGCTGATCGGTCTGTTCGATACGATTTACCTAGATCAAAGCCGCACTTCTCCAGGAGCTCGCAAATGGGGATATATTTTTTGAAAGGCAACTCTTCTTTACACACAGTGTAAGTGGCATTAAAGAGATATTCCATCCTTTCGCGATCGGCAACTGCCATTTTGTTGAGTCCTTGCCCAATGGGAGTTTCGTTTAAGTATTCTTCAACATATTTCTCATTCAACGTTTCTTCCAAATTTAGCTTAACTGCCATCTTATGTTTATCAGAATTCATATGATTTACCACTGTTTTTTTCTTTACAACAGCTGATCCTGTTATGAATGTGCGAGAGAAATTTTTTGCGCTTGTTATTCTCTCCTCTTTGTTTATACAAACTTTACAGCGCAGAGAATTCACCACTTGGCCACCATTCCCGTATTCAAGCCAGTCGGCATTTAATGTTTCTATCCATTTTTTACTGTGTTAATTTTGCTAGTACATAAGTGTTTTGATGATTAATTGTATTTCGCCCAATTCAGACATCAATACAACAAAATCAAAATGTGCTACAACTTACAAGTATTTGATGCAGTTGCACTTCAGAACATCACAAAAAGGTTACTTAAAGTAATTTCTATACAATATTGTTTGTTTTCATTTACCAAACCTATGCAGACTTGAGTCTTTTTGGAATTTCATATGAAACTCAATTACAGAAAATCCGTAAATATCCAGAGATTTATTATGTACTTTTTTAAAGAAATAAGTAAAACTCCTACAATTGGCGAAAAAGCCATTGCCCATTGCATGAAAAGCAAAATAGCAATGATAACAAATAAGCTAACTTCTCTCCTGAACTGTGGAGATGAACTATGATATACTTTTTGTATAGACTAAAGAGTTTAATCGATCAAACAAGTTTGACGCTGGTAAGAAAACGACGCACATCTGCATTCATACATGTAGCCGACATATAGGCCTTTCGTCGATAGTTATAAATGCATCCTCGTAGGAGCAGATAACTGACAACCACAGTTGACTCGCTGTTATGAATTTAAGGTTTTACCTTGATTTTCATCAAAAGTTGCTTGCCAAATCCTAAATACACATACATTTTCCTCACTCTTTCCTCAGGAGGAGGGAAATTGTGAAATTTTCGGAAAAGCTGTCAATTTCGGTAAATCTCAGCGGCAAAGGACGAAATCCGCCATTTTTTTGCGTCATCAGATATCTAAGGCCGTGCTTGAGATAGCCGCTCTAGTTATTATATAACTCAATGGACTGGAAAGTCTGTCAACAGTCGACATATATGGTTCTTCTGACCATATACGGATGTAATACATATATAAATATTAATTTTTGCATTGCGTTGTTTTGTAGTTTGTACATCTGTAGTGACGTACATAACGTGCGTACATCACTCATCTAGATTCGTGTATTAGCAATAGAGGAAATAGCCTATCCTACACTTACTCAAACGCTACTTAAACTTACGCACTTAACTTTATAATTACGTAAAACTACTCAAGTTTCAAGTACATTATCCGCTGTGTAATAACTGCACCTTCTTTAACCAAATGTATAAAAAGCCTGTAAATAAATTCTAACACATAGAACTCTCACGACTGTTGTAAATAACTTCTTCGCTAGTGAATAAAATAATCACAAAATTTAATAGCGTTCTAGTACATTGAACTCACGTTCAGAGCTCATACGAAAGACTTATATATAACGCTAAATTGGTGACCCCGAAAGATATTCTTGACTGGCGAAATGGCTACAACTGATGAACTCAACACCTCTTCAACGACAGATTCTTCACCTGTCACATCAACCGCTTCTATGATCAACATCAAACTTCCACCATACTGGCCTAACTATCCAGAACTTTGGTTTTCTCAAATTGACGCTCAATTTACGACGCGCAATATCACCTCACAAAAAACGAAATACGCTTACGTTGTTGGTTCCCTTCAACCCGAAATTGCTCAGGAGGTTCGCGATATCATCCTTCATCCCCCAGCTCGTGATCCATTTGACATCCTGCGACGCGAGTTAATCCACCGTACCTCAACATCTGAGCAACAGCGACTTCACCAACTGCTCACAGGCGAAGAACTAGGAGATCGGAAGCCTTCCCAACTCCTTTGCAAGATGGAACAACTACTTGGTACCCAGACATTGCCCCCATCCATCATGAAACAATTATTTATACAACGTCTCCCTACCAATGTTCAGGCTATTCTGGCACCTACACAGGACACTCTTGACCTCAACAACCTTGCCAAGTTGGCCGATAAAATTAGAGGTCAACAACATTCAACAACCCACAGCCACCCTTTCGACCGTGGCAACAGAACCTATTATTGACACATCTGCCAAATCTGGGAGCTTCATCAACTTCGCAAGACAGTTTCTGATCTTGTTGCGTCAGTACAGGCTCTCAATCTTCGTTTCCCTTCATCGTCAGATGTCAATAACCGTCTACCTCGCCCTCGTCCGCAACCGACTGATCCCACTCACAGATCATCTAATAATGGTTATTGCTGGTATCACGCCAAATTCGGCGCCACTGCCCGCAAATGTGTTCAACCTTGTACTTTCCACACATCGCTACCGTCAAACTACAACGCCAGACAATAGACGCGGCAACATCGTCTGGCGCTTCAACACAAAGCCGCTTATTCTTCATTACCGACCAGACCACCAAACGACGATTTCTCATCGATACAGGTGCCGAAGTTAGCGTCATCCCACCACTTTCCGCAGATCGACGACAACGCAAGCTTATGACCTCCAGGCAGCCAATTCCTCTACAATTGCTACCTACGGCAAGAGGTCAATCACCCTCAACTTTGGACTCCGCCGACGCCATTTTCAATGGATCTTCACCATTGCTGACGTCCGCCAGGCAATCATTGGCGCTGATTTTTTGCGCCATTTCAACCTCCTCGTCGACCTTCGCTCAGAAAGTCTCATTGATGCAGAAACACACATTCGAGTCAATGGAATCGCCACATCAATGCCTTCTCTTTCTCTTGTTCATGCTACACAATCCCCTGCACCTTTTGTATTACAAGACTTCCCAGAGATCACTCGACCCACCACCAAAGAAACACCAGTGAAACATCAAGTAGTACATCACATTATTACCAAAGGTCCCCCATGCTTTGCACGTCCACGCCGTCTCCCACCTGATCGTTTACACATTGCCAAAAAAGAATTCCAACAAATGCTTGATCTTGGAATCATCCGCCCTTCCAGCAGTCAGTATGCCTCTCCTCTCCACATGGTTCCCAAGCCACAACCCGGTGACTGGCGACCCTGTGGTGACTACCGTGCGCTTAACCGAATGACTGTACCCGATCAGTATCCCGTTTCACATCTTCAGGATTTCTCTGCCAATCTCCACGGTATGACTCTTTTCTAAGATTGATTTAGTCCGTGCTTACCACCAAATTCCGGTCGCACAAGAAGACATCTGCAAAACAGCTGTCACGACACCATTTGGTCTTTTCGAATTTACCCATATGCCTTTGGTCTCCGTAATGCAGCTCAAACATTTCAACGTTTCATGGACGAAGTCACTCGTGGCCTTGACTTTGTATTTGTTTACATTGATGACATACTAATTGCTAGCTCTAACACCTCCGAACACGAAAAACACCTCCGCCTTCTCTTCACTCGTCTTCGTCAGTATGGTGTTATCATCAATCCTCAAAAATCTGTTTTTGGAGCAACATCTCTTGACTTTCTTGGTCACATGGTCAATGCTAACGGCATCCAACCTCTTCCCTCAAAAGTCGACGCTATCCGCAATTATCCTCAACCGGATTCTCTCCGCAAGCTCCGCGAATTTCTAGGTCTCGTAAATTTCTACCGTCGTTTTATTCCCCACTGCTCTGGTATTGTTCAGCCTCTCACCGATATGCTGGACACATCGGATTCTCATAAGAAATCTCAACCTTCCAAGCTTGACTGGTCTGATTCTGCTACAGCAGCATTCAAGAAACCACTGTATACAACAAACACTGTATACAACAAACCACTTTTTTAAAGTAAGAAAATTTGAAAAATAAGCAAATGTTAAACACAGGAAGAATGTACTTACACAGAGAAAGAACGCAACCGAATGTATTTTTGTGACATGTTGATTCATGCAACACAGTGAGCTTTTAAAATTATACTTTTGATCATGTTTCTATAACAGTTTTAAGGTTTATTTTTATTGCATCCTTTACTTTTGTATCTACAGTGTTTTTATTGAACATATAAATAATTACAATTTCTTGCAGCTGATGTTTGAAATGTATTCATGATTTACAAAGATTTATTCAATAACAAAGATTTATTCAATAACAAAGATTTTTTATAATATGAACTGACTTATGCAAGAATATACATGTATGGAATTTTTTATTAATTAAGAGAAAAATCCGTTCACAGTTTCGAAAATCGTGTCTTAGTCATTGGCATTCAAATCCTGTCTTAGATAGGCGATTCTCTATTCCTGAGTTAAAACTTGTGAAACTTTATAAGATTTAGCAGTAGTCCTTTGGACTTTAAATAATCTCAATGTTATGTACTCTGCATGAGGTTCTTAATTATGTATTTTTATTTCTATAACAATTGTTTTGAGTCAGTGATGTATACTTAGTTATATAACTAGAATGTTCTACATAGACGTCATTAGTGTGTTTTAATACTGTTTGTTGAAGGAGATCCTGACTCACTCTTCATCTTCGTTCGTTATTCAAATGTGTTAATGTAACAAAACTCACAAGGATAAAAGATTGATGTTACAATAAGGTATGAACTTCATCATCATTTTTAATCTGATATGTATGTGGTCGCGTTGTTTATATTAAATCTTTTATCCGTTTGTTGAGTATGTGACATGTAAAGAACTAAAGCAAGCATAATTTTGTTCACACGGTCGTCTTACTTCTAAAACGGAAGTAATTTTAGTAGAATTAAGCGATATTTTAGAATTACATTACAGACATAACAAATTAGCGAAAGCAGCATCTCGATAAAGTATGACTAAACATGCATGAGAAATCATATCTAAATATATATACCAACTTTCTGACTATTGGCAATGAAGTGCATGGTAAAGGAAAGCAAATCTTGTTCAAAGATATAGGAGAGATGAAATAGGATACTTGTCTATGAAAAAATGGGAATCTGTGAATATTTATGTATGTAGGGTACGTGTTCAATCATGCATCACCTCCCTTCTTGCTGACGCCACTTTGACTAATCGCTGTGTCTCTAGCAAAATGTCGATAGTTGTATACAACAAACCATTTCTTTTAAAAGTAAGAAAATTTTAAAAATAAGTAAATGTTAAACACAGGAAGAATGTATTTACACAGAGAAAAAACGCAACCGAATCTATTTTTGTGAATTGCTGATTCATGCAACACAGTGAGCTTTTAAAATTATAATTTGATCTTTTTTTGACTAGCAGTCTTAAGGTTTACTTTTATTGCAACCTTTACTGTTGTATCTACAGTGTCTTTATTGATCATAAGTAATTATAATTGCGTGCAGTTGATGTTTGCCATGTCTTCATAATTTACAATGGTTTATTCAATAACAAAGGTTTTTTATAATATGAACTGACTTATGCAAGAATATACATGTATGGAATTTTTCATTATGAAAGGAAAAATCCATTCACAGTTTCGAAAATCGTGTGTTAATCATTGGCATTCAAATCCTGTCTTAATAATTAGCATTTAAATATTGTCTTAATCATTGGCATTCAAATCCTGTCTTAATCATTGGCATTCAAATCCTGTCTTAATCATTGGCATTTAAATCCTGTCTTAATCATTGGCATTAAAATCCTGCCTTAGATAGGTGATTCTCTGTTCCTGAGTTAAAACTTGTGAAACTTTATAAGATTTAGCACTAGTGCTTGGGAATTTGACTAATCTCAATATTATTATGTACTCTGCATGAGGTTCTTATTTATGTATCTTTATTTCTATAACAATTGTTTTTAGTCAGTGATGTATACTTAGTTATATAACTAGAATGTTCTACATAGACGTCATTAATGTGTTTTAATACTGCTTGTTGAAGGAGGTCCTGACTCACTCTTCATCTTCGTTCGCTGTTTAAAAGAGTTTATGTGACAAAACTCACAAAGATAAATGATTGATGTTACAATAAGATATGAACCTTCAGCACCATTTTTAATCTGATATGTATGTGGTCGCGTTGTTTATATTGAATCTCTCATCTTTGTAATGTATGTGACATGTAAAGAACTAAAGCAAGCATAATTTTGTCTACACAGTCGTCATATATGAAGTCTTATTTCTAAAACAAAGGTAATTTGTCGAAAGTATAGCGAGATTCTGAAACTATATTACTAACTTTACATAAAAAATTTGCTACTGAAGCATCTCGATAATGTATGACTAAGCATTCAAGAGAAATCATATTAAGTTGATACATCAACCTTCTAACTGTTGACAATAAGCTGCATTGTAAAGGACTGTAGAACCTCTTCAAAAATATGAAGGAGGCAGAATAACATGAGAACATTTTCTACATGTAAGACGCTGAATTTTTCTTTATAAACTATACTTATCTATGTAAAAAGGGGGATCTGTAAAAATTTGTGTAGGGAGGGGCACATGTCCAATCATGCATCACCTCCCTTCTTTGCTGACGCCACTTTTGACTAATCTCTGTGTGTCAAACAAAATTTTGATAGTTGTATACAACAAACCACTTTTTTAAAGTAAGAAAATTTGAAAAATAAGCAAATGTTAAACACAGGAAGAATGTACTTACACAGAGAAAGAACGCAACCGAATCTATTTTTGTGACATGTTGATTCATGCAACACAGTGTGCTCTTAAAATTATACTTTTGATCATGTTTCTATAACAGTTTTAAGGTTTATTTTTATTGCATCCTTTACTTTTGTATCTACAGTGTTTTTATTGAACATATAAATAATTACAATTTCTTGCAGCTGATGTTTGAAATGTATTCATGATTTACAAAGATTTATTCAATAACAAAGATTTTTTATAATATGAACTGACTTATGCAAGAATATACATGTATGGAATTTTTTATTAATTAAGGGAAAAATCCGTTCACAGTTTCGAAAATCGTGTCTTAGTCATTGGCATTCAAATCCTGTCTTAGATAGGCGATTCTCTATTCCTGAGTTAAAACTTGTGACACTTTATAAGATTTAGCAGTAGTCCTTTGGACTTTAAATAATCTCAATGTTATGTACTCTGCATGAGGTTCTTAATTATGTATTTTTATTTCTATAACAATTGTTTTGAGTCAGTGATGTATACTTAGTTATATAACTAGAATGTTCTACATAGACGTCATTAGTGTGTTTTAATACTGTTTGTTGAAGGAGATCCTGACTCACTCTTCATCTTCGTTCGTTATTCAAATGTGTTAATGTAACAAAACTCACAAGGATAAAAGATTGATGTTTCAATAAGGTATGAACTTCATCATCATTTTAATCTGATATGTACTTCTTTCTAAGGCAATTTGACACTGTATCTGTTACAATTAAACACAATAGAATTCCTTAATGATTCATGAACTTCATCTTCTTCTGCTATTTCTAAAGTTTCAAAATCCCACAAACTGTTGACATTGTTATGTAAACTTAAATTTCCTGAACTTTCATGTACAATGAAGTTTACTTGAATGTGCATGTTATCCAAATCATTTCTTTCTTTCATGTGGCCGGACAACACCCAACGTAACTTAGTAGACACAGCAACTGGTTCATATACCTGTCCCTGAACAAAATTGCCTTCCTGAAGCCACCAAAGATAATCTGCTCCAATCAAAACTTCAATATCTGAAACCTCCTTATCCTTGCAAACATCTGAAAACCATAGACCCTTTAAATGTGAATAATCCATCTTTCTCAACTCTACATGTTCATGCACATTGTTTCATACACATTGACTAAACGACTTGATTTCTATCCATTCTTTTTTACTAGCCTGAATACCTGCTCACTTTATGATCTTTCTCTTCACAAATGACTAGTGACTTCTTGGATCACTGTGACTCCCAGTATATATACAGCTAGTGTCATAAAGAAATGTAAAAATCAACGCCAAAGATACCATTTAAAGAGCTATATTAATTACTCACTAAATTGTATAAAACAAATAACATATTTCAAGATATATATTGCCTTACTTTTTGTGTTGTATATGAAAATCTAAATAAATGAAAAAATATCCTTTCCAACCAGTCAAGATATAGAAATTCGTAATCATGGAAAAGATTATACAATATTTTATTCATACATGTGTTGAATTCCATCGGTCAAAACACAATTCGCCAGACCTAACACATAGAGAACCAGAGAGACAACACTTCCCGTTAAAACAAAAATTTCCATTCAATCAAGAACAACAACGGTAATTTACAACATCAAACTCATAACTATGAACTGAACAACATTTTGTACCAGTGACACACCAATGTGGTACTCCATTAATTTTTTTCACAATTTACACGATTTATATTCTAATAGAAATTTAATCAATGAGTTGAGCACATTATTTAAGTCGTTTTTGATATAATGACACTTCTTACATTTATAAAAATTTCTATTTAGAACTAAAAATACTCAAAAGCACATTTTGATAATAAAATCTTCGTTTTTTCAAAATGTTTAATCACATTATTTAAGTCGTTTTACAATTATAATGCGTGGCATATCTTACATTTAAAATAATATATTTTAAGATATTCTTAAGCGTGATTGGTAGATTGCTCTGAGTTCTATTGGCAATTACCAATTTAACATGTGAAAATGTGTAATTGCACTGTAAAGCAATGAAAACTGTCTTTAAAGAGAGCATTTAAAAAACTCTCTCTCTTGCATATTTATCTGTAATTACTCTAGAAACTACACCATTGCCTTTATTAATTATTTCTATTTCAAACTAATGAATCTTTCCGATTAAGATATGATCTTTTATGAAAACAAGACTATAATTTACCGCGATATTTCGATTTCATTTTGTTTTCATTACCAATTGTCAAAATTTCTATTTTATGAAGTTATTTGTAATTTACTTACAAAATCATCACAAAAAAGAGGATCCAGCCATTTATCAAAATCATATGAGATATAACCACAATTTTCAAGGAGATTTATGCTATCAAGCTGTTAGTTTTGTCAAGTTTCGTAGATTTTTCACTACACGACAATAAGGCATATTAAATGGAAGGTTTGTTATGCTGACAGGTGCTTAGTACCGATTATGATCTCATCTCTGGATCTTTGACCTTGGAGTTTCGGAAAAACAGTTTAGTCATTTCATTTGGATGATTTGTGGCCTCTTCCTATTGAAAAATTTTTCAAATTTATACTGGGGCCTCTTGCACAAAGCGTGGATAGCGTTGTCCATTGGATAGTAACTTTTACAAACTTGTGAAAAAAGTGGTTATATTTTGTGTATGATGAGGAAACTTTGTAAATTTGAACCAATTTTGTATTTCAATTATTGTCTTGTTCAAACCGTTGAATTTTTTCCTTTCAAGAGATTTTTGAAGCGTTCAAATACATTGCTACAAAGTTCATCGGATAGCGTTATTCGACCTTTGTGCAACTGATCTCTTCTCCGATAATTTATTTGTAAAATCTCTGTAAAAATATAATTGTGGTGACAACCATATATGAACAATGAACATGATTATTGTCTACTTTTCAGCTGTATCCAGTTACAAGCTGTGAATCATAATGATCTCGTGATGAGCCCATCCCTTACATTTCAATGATGTGTACATTGCAATACAATGAAAGACAAGAATGAAGAAATATTTCAATATAAAACTGTGACTCTACGTGGTTGAACCAAGAAATATATGTTGCAATAAAGAAATAGTCGTTTTGGTCATCGCTGGTGAGTAAAAATTGTGTAAAATATTGATTTTAAGCAATATTGTTTGGCCACTCGTTATATTGTAAGGTTTGACTAAAGGCAGAATACTCGTCCACTTGGATTCATTGACTGTTCATCCACATTTTCAGTAGATACACAGATACACATGTAAGGTTTGACTAAATGGCGGAATACTCGTCCACTTGGATTCATTGACTGTTCATCCCCATTTTCAGTAGATACACAGATACACATGTAAGGTTTGACTAAATGGCAGAACACTCGTCTACTTGGATTCATTGACTGTTCATCCACATTTTCAGTAGATAAACAGATATACATGTAAGGTTTGACTAAATGTCAGAACACTCGTCCACTTGGATTCATTGACTGTTCATCCACATTTTCAGTAGATACACAGATACACACGTAAGGCTTGACTAAATGGCAGAACACTTGTCTACTTGGATTCATTGACTGTTCATCCACATTTTCAGTAGATAAACAGATATACATGTAAGGTTTGACTAAATGTCAGAAGACTCGTCCACTTGGATTCATTGACTATACATCCACATTTTCAGTGGATACACAGATACACATGTAAGGTTTGACTAAATGACAGAATACTCGTCCTCTTGGATTCATTGACTGTTCATCCACATTTTCAGTAGATACACAGATACACATGTAAGGTTTGACTAAATGGCAGAATACTCGTTCACTTGGATTCATTGACTGTTCATCCACATTTTCAGTAGATACACAGATACACATGTAAAGTTTGACTAAATGGCAGAATACTCGTTCACTTGGATTCATTGACAGTTCATCCACATTTTCAGTAGATACACAGATACACAAAGCATATATTATACTATATTTAATACATTACAAGGTGATTCTAACTTCCGAGAAAATAAAAATGAGCGTTAAACGAAACTATAATCTAAATGGCGCTATGTTTTATTGGATAATACGATAATATATATTTATGCCTGGTTTAGTAAATTGCGTCTCATCTTGTTAACACGAATGATCTATTTTCGTATCAAAACGACTATATGATAATATTTATATCAACCGCGAACGATTTGCATCAATTATACACTACCACAGTAATAAGTAAATATAAATTTAAAATGCATTTGCACACGCAGTACTCTCATGATAATGCACAATTAAATTTATTTAAATTGATAAAAGTTTTTTAAGCCAGGTCATGTTGCCACAAAAGACTGTCCGTTTTCCTTTTCTTTTGCTGTTTTGCATTTTTTGATGATCCTTTTATTCATTTAAAAATGCCTGACATGGAAGTCGAATAATTCACTGATTTCAAGAATCATAGCATTTTATCATCAAAAGGAATCAAGTTAGAAAGAAAAACGCTTGGATTTCTTACACATAAGATATTTATTTGTTTTGAATAAAAGTGCGGTTTTTATCTTTGAACAGCAACTTGTGTCAATCGCTTCGTTTGATGTCATTTGATAAATTTTTAAAAATTTGCTGTATGAAATTAAAAAATCAGTTTGATTTTGACGAACAGCTTATTTTTGCTCACATTGTCACATTCAACATATGAACATTATGCAGCTAGAGCAAAAAAATTAATGTAAATACATTCGTACCTAGAATGTTGCTTTTTGTTAAATCTATTGTGTCAAATCTATTTTTTTATTGTGTCAAGTCGTTTTTATTACTGGATGCTGAATTCCATGATTTACTATCAACTACTGAGTCTTGTTACTGAGAAGAGTGAACGTATTTTTTAACGAATAAAAAAAGAAAAGATTATTTGTAAAATTACTTGCAATACTACTTGTTCATCAATCCATTTAATTTTGTGCTCATTTTGTACATTGCAAATTAATGCTTTTTGCACAAACTCGCTCTTCATTTCTAGCTAGAAAAATGGCCTCGCCACCACAAAAACTGAAGTTTGAGGCAAACGGATCTCGTTTAAGTAAACTTTTGATAAATAAAGGAAAACAAGCCTTGACACATACATTGCAATCTTTATTAAAGCCATCAAGCTTAGCAGGTAAACTTAAAGATCCCTCTACAAAGAAGACACTAACATCTTTGAAATTTAAAGTTATCAAGAATATGCAATGGGGTCTTCTTTACCCGTCAATTGGTGATCCTGACATTGAAAACTTTGACATCACACTATTGACTGTCTTATTGCGTAATATATGTGGTCTAACAGCACCGCATGGTGGATGGGATAATCTTCCTTCCTCTTCAGATACTTCAATCTCAGCAAATATTGCAAGAATAAAGTTTTATCGAAACAAAGTGTATGGTCACATAAGCACAACTAGTGTAAATGACAAGGAGTTTGAGTACTTGTGGCAGGAAATTTCAAAAACATTGGTTGGTCTGGGTATTCAACAAACTGAAATAGATGAATTAAAGAAAGCTCCCCTCACTACCGATGAAGCAAATTATATTGAAATGTTAAAAGAATGGTATGAAAAAGAAGAGCATATAATCAATGTCAGTGAAGAAATCAAAGAATATGTGAAAGTAACGAATAGAAATGTTGTAGAGATGAAACAAATGTTACAGGGCAAAACATATTCAGATGTCGAAAAGCTTGGAAAGTGTAATTTCAACGGTCTTATAAAAGATCTTAACAAGAAATACTTACAAGGCACTAGGCAATGGTTATTTGAAAAACTCGACACTTGGTTTAAAGATAAAAGTAAAGATTCTTCTAATGTCATGATTTTGATTGCCGGTCCAGGTGTTGGTAAAAGTGTGTTTGCTGCTGAGGTGTGTCGACGATATTCTGGAAAGAAGAAACTTGCTGCTTGTCATTTCTGCAGATTTAATATATCAGATTATACAAATCTTCAAATATTGATAGAATCATTGGCTAGTAGCATGTGTGATACAATAACAAAATTTAAAAGAAAACTAAATGATCAATTACAGAGAAACAATTCCAAAGAATCGATCACCGATAAATTCCTTGTTTTATTAAATAATCCATTGCATTCATTAAAAAATCATAAACCAATGCTTTTGGTTATTGATGCCTTAGATGAAAGTCAAGTTGATGGCAAAAGTGAATTGTTGGAATTGATTGCAGAAGAGTTTCACCGACTTCCTAAATGGATTAAAATCTTCATCACCAGTCGTCCAGAACTTCCAGTTCATAAGGAGTTGAAAGACATGAGTCCTGTGGAAATTACAACTAGTCCTCTTAATGAAAACAACGAAGAAGACCTGCACAAGTATTTGAGACATGAGTTGAGTCATCTGGCAAAAAAAAATAGTGATGGTGCTTTCAATTTATTAGTTAAAAAATGCGAGGGTTCGTTTCTGTACGCTTACCACGCACAAGAGAGTTTAAAGAAAGAAACTGAGCTAACTATCGAGAATATTGAGCAATTGGTTCCTACTGGATTGAGTAAATTTTACACAGAACAATTCAAGAGATTAAATAAATTATTGAAAGGAATAATTTTATCAACACACAAAACCGTTATTTCCGATAAAAACTTTACGGAATGTCTTGAAGTGTTGGTTTCTTATGAAAGTATGTTGCCTTTGTCTTTTCTTTTTCAATGTCTAGGTTTTTCTGATGGCATGAAGTTTGAAGATCGTATTAAAATACAGAAGTGCTATCTCAATTTTTCCAATTTACGATGATTATTTGACCGTGTATCACAAGTCTCTCATTGATTGGTTAAAATCAGATGGTTACGAACAGCATGAGTTTACAGTTGATCTAAAAAATGGACATAAGTTCTTATGGCAAGCTTGTGAGAAAGTGTTTGAACAAATCAAGTCGATGAACATTTTTAAAGATCAGATGAACACTGCTATGATTAAATACGCATTGAAGAATGGAGTCCACCATATGATAGAATGTGGCGAAAATGTTGACTTTAGCTGGGCAGTAGATGTCAAAGTGGTTTGTGCAAGGTTAATGTGTGGGGAAAGCATTAACATGTTTTTCATTAGGTTTGAATTGCGTGAAATCATTAAGGAGCGACGTACTTTCTTGAGAAAAGATGTACTTGAGGAAGCACAATTTCTTTTCTTTATGACAATGGAATATAACTCATATATGTTTGATGAAATATTAATTTATTTACAAGCTATTGTAAACAAAAGTCATGCAAGTAACGAAAAAAGATTATTGGCAAAGGATTTATTGAAACAAGGAAAGTTTTCTTGGTTTGAGAATTTAGACACAACATATTTAACAAACCATCATCATTTGACTGTCTCCTTGCGTGTTAACGTTACATCTCTTTGTGTGTCGTCCAATGAAGAACTTCTTGCTGTAGGATATGAAAATGGTCAAATATCTATTTTTGAACTTCCTGAATTTGAGCAACGAAGCACTCTCGGCACTGCACTTGATGATTCAAGGTTGAATAAGCGGGGTGAAAACACATTTATGTCCCTGTATGACATCTATGACTATTCAGCATTAAGGAAAATTGGTTTTGTAAGTGGAAACATCTGTTGTTGCTCCTTTTCACCTACCGGAAATAGACTGGTAACTAGTGATGGATCTACTGAAGTAAAGTTGTGGGACGTTAACAATGGACGTTTGTTATCATGTTTACAGACAGATGTTGTCGTTAATCGTTGCTCTTTCTTAGATTCTGGTTTGTTTATTACAGCAAGATATGATGGAATTTCTTCTAAAAAAGTGTTCACTGCATGGAATTCATTAACTTTGCAAAGAATTGATCGACGCTGCGTTGTTGATTACCAAAAACTACAATGCACCGATAAATATTCAGAGTTCTTTGTTGCAGTCATTGACAAGACTTCGTATGTTTTTCAATTTCCGAAAGCAATTAATATTTTTTCTGATGAATATTCACTATTTGTATATTCAAATATAACCCAACATTATCGTGATTGTATTTTTTATCATACAAACCATGTTGTAAAGCTTTCTGAAATCACTCAATTGACAAAATACAACAATCAAGGAGAAATCAAGTTTTATTTACCATATGTTAGGTGTCCATGTGTTGATAAGACTCTCAACAAAGTCCATCCCATCTCGTTTAAGCAATTTTACGTTGTGCCGTATTTTTCAAGCTTAAAGTTTTCAAATCTGATCATCTTTGGAGACCTTCATTTATCTTGAGAAATTTAAAATTAAATGTTGTTGTTTTCACCGGATGGATTTTTGGCCACTTTCGCTGTTGGTGACCACGTCAACATTCATATTTGGAGCATTGAACGTTGCACTATTATTCAAACTGTACCAATGCAACTGAAGGATGCATTAGGATGTTGGTGGTTGGATGGTTTACTGTGGATATGGGATGGTTCTGATCATCTTATAAAGATATCAACTTCGTCTGAAAATTTTGTAGATTCTACTCAAGGAAAGCATGTTAACATTGGATTTAAACCTGTAGAAATCTTAACATTTGGTGATGTCTTAGTTTGTATTGACGAAGAAGATTTTGTTCAAGTTGTTAAAATTACCAAGGGTGAGATACAATACAACAAAAGACTTCCTGTCCATAGTTCAACTTTAAAGCAGCTGCTGTATCACCTGATAATTCTGTTATTTTAACTGTAAACAAAACAGAATACACATTATGGAAATGGAGAAATACCAACAATGAACTTTACTTGAAACCTTGGCATACTGCACAAATACCCATAACAGCTCTCATTAAAAAATTTGTTCGGAAACAGATAACTGTAAATGATTTAGAGTTCAACTGCTTTATAAGTGATAGTAAACAAGCAGCCATAACATTTTCCACAGACTACGAATGGATGAACATTTATGTAATTAATGTTCACGAGAATGGTAATGTGAATGCGATTTTGCATGATGTCTCTAAAGTTGGTTTGAAATCCAACCTAGTCGTACACAAATCTTATTGCATTGGAGTATTTTTTGCGTCATTGGTTGCTGTAGATTTAAAGAGTAGTAAAGTATGCGCTGAATTTAACGAAGATTATTTTACGTCTCATATGACTATGCATTCCAATACAGGAACTTTAGCCATTGTTGACAGTTTAGATTGCAGAATTCAATTTTTAAAACTTAATGTTCCTGAATAAATACATCTACTCAAACTTTAATAGTAAATTCAAAACATTTTGAGAAAATTGCACATAGATGTTGATGGTCGTAAGGATGATTGCTTGTTTCCACCTACTATAGTTTTCTACAGAAGAAATTTACTTATTCTACCAGGCAATCTTTAAGAAATTATCTATATTACCAAAAAAGAAATTTGGACCAATTTTGCAAGAGGCCTTTTAAATTTATCTGTGCTATTTCTTGGAATATCTTACCTCCTGCTATTAAAGAATGTAAAATATTATCTATGTTTTGCAATAATCTGAAACGATGTATAATTGCTTTTTATAACACAAATGACTTGTATTTAAAAAGAGCGCTTCTATACTAATTGATCACGAATATTTGTTTATTCCTTTCTAAGATTCTACTTGTAATCTTCATAAATGAATTGTCATTTAAACAGGACATCCTCTAGATTAGACTACTACTGTAAGATGCTTTGTCAAACATATTATAATGTATTGTATCTCTGAACAAATTTCATGTTGATGATTTACTTTTTAATAAAAATGTATGGTTAGATAATTTGGTTGTTTTATTTAACAAATTGATAACATTTAACAGTTGTCTATACAGTTATAGATACACGGGTATGACGTCATTGTGATAAAAACTGAGTGGCCACGAGCCGCCGGGGCAAATCAATTTTTGAAAACAGGATTTTTTCTTTTCTTTTTGCTCAAATACGTCCAATGCTTCAACTAGGCATTCTTAATTTCTTTATTTGCCCATTCAGGGATATATTCAGGTAAATATTCAAATAAATTCTCCGTTCTTTTGTCATTTAAATACAAGGAATTTTCTGTGACCTCAATTCCGTGCGTCTGTCCTCTTATCATATTTTTAGATTGCACCTCCATGTAATTATCATACATTGTGGCTCGCTCACAAATGCTGGTGCACACAATAGTAGATAAAGTGTTTTTTTTTACTTGACCGCCAACATGGCGCCATGACATGACATTCAAAACACCTATTTTGCTAGGAGCAGTTAAAGTGACACTGTGACGAAAAATTGAGTCAACATTTTATTACAATTTATAAAATGAAGAGTTGATTAAGCATACTCTCCAAATTTTAGCGGAAAATTCCATCATAATCCAGGTTTTTGTATTCAAACCTGCTATTACTCGGCTGCCATTACTGAGCTCTCATTTAATAAATTTTGGCACTCTATTTTTCAAATTATTTCATTTCACTATAGTTCAGAAACACATATAGACTTCAAATTGTCTTCTGAGCCTTTTCTTAGCAAAACGCTTACACAGACGAAGTTTATTATGCTTATACTGAACCTGCATGCTGCAGCTACTTGTTCTGAGCATATAAAATATTTGCAAGATTTAAGCATGCGATAGCATAAGCAAGAATTAAGAATTATCTTTACGATTATCTGAAGATAACCCAACCAATACTTGGTAATTTTGTCTCTATATAGAGTCAATTGTACGGTGTTATGTTGAGTATTCTGTATATTATTGTATAAATACTCGAGTGTTAACAAGCTTTATACGTGTATAAAATGTGGGAAAACTGGAACTTAGAATTTGTCGTGAAACATAGAGTCAATTGTACGGTGTTATGTTGAGTATTCTGTATATTATTGTATAAATACTCAAGTGTTAACAAGCTTTATACGTGTATAAAATGTGGCAACTGGAACTTAGAATTTGTCGTGAAACATAGCGTCAATTGTACAGTGTTATGTTGAGTATTCTGTATATTATTGTATAAATACTCGAGTGTTAACAAGCTTTATACGTGTATAAAATGTGACAACTGGAACTTAGAATGTGTCGTGAAACATAGAGTCAATTGTATGGTGTTATGTTGAGTATTCTGTATATTATTGTATAAATACTCGAGTGTTAACAAGCTTTATACGTGTATAAACTGTGGCAACTGGAACTTAGAATTTGTCTTGAAACATAGAGTCAATTGTACGGTGTTATGTTGAGTATTCTGTATATTATTGTATAAATACTCGAGTGTTAACAAGCTTTATACGTGTATAAACTGTGGCAACTGGAACTTAGAATTTGTCTTGAAACATAGAGTCAATTGTACGGTGTTATGTTGAGTATTCTGTATATTATTGTATAAATACTCGAGTGTTAACAAGCTTTATACGTGTATAAAATGTGGCAACTGGAACTTAGAATTTGTCGTGAAACATAGCGTCAATTGTACAGTGTTATGTTGAGTATTCTGTATATTATTGTATAAATACTCGAGTGTTAACAAGCTTTATACGTGTATAAAATGTGACAACTGGAACTTAGAATGTGTCGTGAAACATAGAGTCAATTGTATGGTGTTATGTTGAGTATTCTGTATATTATTGTATAAATACTCGAGTGTTAACAAGCTTTATACGTGTATAAACTGTAGCAACTGGAACTTAGAATTTGTCGTGAAACATAGAGTCATTTGTACGGTGTTATGTTGAGTATTCTGTATATTATTGTATAAATACTCGAGTGTTAACAAACTTTATACGTGTATAAAATGTGGAAACTGGAACTTAGAATGTGTCGTGAAACATAGCGTCAATTGTATGGTGTTATGTTGAGTATTCTGTATATTATTGTATAAATACTCGAGTGTTAACAAGCTTTATACGTGTATAAAATGTGGCAACTGGAACTTAGAATTTGTCGTGAAACATAGAGTCAATTGTACGGTGTTATGTTGAGTATTCTGTATATTATTGTATAAATACTCGAGTGTTAACAAGCTTTATACGTGTATAAAATGTGGCAACTGGAACTTAGAATTTGTCGTGAAACATAGAGTCAATTGTACGGTGTTATGTTGAGTATTCTGTATATTATTGTATAAATACTCGAGTGTTAACAAGCTTTAGACGTGTATAAAATGTGGCAACTGGAACTTAGAATTTGTCTTGAAACATAGAGTCAATTGTATGGTGTTATGTTGAGTATTCTGTATATTATTGTATAAATACTCGAGTGTTAACAAGCTTTAGACGTGTATAAAATGTGGCAACTGGAACTTAGAATTTGTCGTGAAACATAGAGTCAATTGTACGGTGTTATGTTGAGTATTCTGTATATTATTGTATAAATACTCGAGTGTTAACAAGCTTTATACGTGTATAAAATGTGGCAACTGGAACTTAGAATTTGTCGTGAAACATAGAGTCAATTGTACGGTGTTATGTTGAGTATTCTGTATATTATTGTATAAATACTCGAGTGTTAACAAGCTTTAGACGTGTATAAAATGTGGCAACTGGAACTTAGAATTTGTCGTGAAACATAGAGTCATTTGTACGGTGTTATGTTGAGTATTCTGTATATTATTGTATAAATACTCGAGTGTTAACAAACTTTATACGTGTATAAAATGTGGAAACTGGAACTTAGAATGTGTCGTGAAACATAGAGTCAATTGTATGGTGTTATGTTGAGTATTCTGTATATTATTGTATAAATACTCGAGTGTTAACAAGCTTTATACGTGTATAAAATGTGGCAACTGGAACTTAGAATTTGTCGTGAAACATAGAGTCAATTGTACGGTGTTATGTTGAGTATTCTGTATATTATTGTATAAATACTCGAGTGTTAACAAGCTTTATACGTGTATAAAATGTGGCAACTGGAACTTAGAATTTGTCGTGAAACATAGAGTCATTTGTACGGTGTTATGTTGAGTATTCTGTATATTATTGTATAAATACTCGAGTGTTAACAAACTTTATACGTGTATAAAATGTGGAAACTGGAACTTAGAATGTGTCGTGAAACATAGAGTCAATTGTATGGTGTTATGTTGAGTATTCTGTATATTATTGTATAAATACTCGAGTGTTAACAAGCTTTATACGTGTATAAAATGTGGCAACTGGAACTTAGAATTTGTCGTGAAACATAGCGTCAATTGTATGGTGTTATGTTGAGTATTCTGTATATTATTGTATAAATACTCGAGTGTTAACATGCTTTATACGTGTATAAAATGTGGCAACTGGAACTTAGAATTTGTCGTGAAACATAGAGTCAATTGTACGGTGTTATGTTGAGTATTCTGTATATTATTGTATAAATACTCGAGTGTTAACAAGCTTTATACGTGTGGCAACTGGAACTTAGAATTTGTCGTGAAACATAGCGAGAGTATTTGTTATTTTGAAAGTTGTGACCTACAGAAAAAAATGATGGCACATAAAATGGATGGAGGTGCTTCATTTAGCACTCTGGTTTGAACCAGTATGTTTAAATACTTTGTTGCTGAAAACTGCTGGTTGAAATTTTGAAACAATTTTACTCTTATTGTCGTACGCTTAACTCTTGCTAATATTCCATATGCTCAGTACTAGTAGCTGCAGCCTGCAGGTTTGATGAAAATATATATTTTTAACTGCAAATGTAAACAGAAAATAAATCAGACATAAAACATCCCAGATTTGCGATGAATCTGAAAACTTTAGCCCTAGTGTAAACGGGGTCTTAATGAAAATTCGCTTGCGAATTGTAAAGAAGCTTTTCAGCAATTTTGTTGTGGCAATCTGGAATGCTCGTTTCAGCAAGGATTTGCTTACAGTTTTCAATAAGGAAAGTTACAACGTTCTGCTTTAGAAGTATTTGATCTTGCGTTTTTGTAAACAACTGCTCTGCACACGTAGAAGATCTTTAACAGCACGTGAGATGTAAGTTAAAGATGTTATGGTATAATCCCTTAACTGCGTAAATGATTGGGCTTTTACTTGGTAATCATGTTCTCCAGCGGGCGGTTTTTTCTCGAAGACTTAATGCAAGTTTTCACAATGTTTGTTGAGTTTGATGAACTGCTGAACTAAGTAACCACCAAGATGTTCTAGGCTTTATAGTTCTTGACTCTTGGTCAAGTAAATCATCATCACAATGTTGTTCTTCTATACATAATGGATTGTCATTAAGACAACTCTTTGGAAGCTTTATGTCAAGAAAAGATATTTTGTCAGCTGTTTTGTCTGTTTCATAAGATGATGTTTCCTTTCCAGGTATGCATTTTGTCATACCACACACCAATTTGGTTGCAAAACTTCTGTTGCAAAGCTGTTGCTGAAGCTTCTTTACTTATAATTTCTTCTTCAATCAGGTATTGAATTGCTGCTCCTATTTTCTTGACAAGAGATTCTTCGCAAAGCTTACTTCACTTTGTTGAAATGACATAGATTTAAAGCTTTATCGTCCAAGTGTGGTGCTACTTTAATGTTGTGCATTTAATCATGGTCAACCAACTCTTTGACAAAGCGTACTGTAACTGCATTACTTGGTAGGTTGTTGTCACGAGCCACATAATCTGGTAGATAAATAACTTGTTTTCGGTTCAAGTGATTGCGGATATATTTTAACAAGTGTAGAACATTTGGCATGAAGGTTAGTTGCATGTTTTCAACCACAGGATGAGAGCATGAATTAGATAATAACAATTGTTCGTATT
The DNA here is from genome assembly GCF_021976095.1 of Xenia sp. Carnegie-2017. Lineage (NCBI taxonomy): Eukaryota > Metazoa > Cnidaria > Anthozoa > Malacalcyonacea > Xeniidae > Xenia > Xenia sp. Carnegie-2017. The sequence continues at coordinate 3,236,286 of NW_025813487.1, read as the reverse complement.
TATTTGAAAATTTACAGGATATACCGAATTTTCTTAAAATTACCTGATTACCACCTCGTATATCCATTGTGATATTCATGACTTTAAGGTTGCTTTCATGCGCTTATTCTATTATAACAATTATTATTTGCTTGATCTGAACAGCATTAAAAGAGTCTTCTGTAAAGTAAGAAGGTACCAACTGCTTCCATCTGGTTGTCAAGCCACATAACATCAGGACAAATGCTTGATTTGCCATAACATCTACCATTGATTTGTATTTGCTCCCAGAAATGGTACATTGTCCTTTTACTGAGCCTGTTTTTTATCAAAGTCTTATGAAGATTTGAAGGACGTTTGATCTAGTCAAAGATAACTGTCACGCTTTTCATCTGTCATGGATTTTGTCTTGGTATAAAATATTAGAAGAGTAACTGTATGTAAGAACATAATTAAAGGTGTTCCGATAACTGCCTAAAATAACTTTTTAGTTATGCAAGTATACCTTCTCGGCAAGTGCTAAACAAGCCTCAGAAATTATACCAGCTGAGAAACCAATGTGTTGCATTCTCCGATTTAATGTGCGAACGAGGGTAGTGGCTAGTTAAAGTCAAACAACATGTTATAGCCAGTTGTTCCACAGGAATATCTTAGTTGTGTGGCTTGCTCAATGGTGGAATTGCACCAAAAGACTGAAATTATACCATTTATAGAACTTAGTAAATTAAAAATTGCTCTCCTCATTACATGAATACAATATTTTTAATGTTAAAACAAGTCACGTTTACCCTGTGTACGTTTTTCATTTCTATTTTTTTCTAGTGAGAAAAGTTGATCATCGTTGAAGATAGCTGATAAATTGTTACGAAGATTCTTGTTCTTATTTTGCAGTTTTACAATTTCTTCCCGCCATCTTCTAATTTCAAGTTCTTCAAAAGATTTGACTTTAGAACAGTTTTCATCGTAGTTTTCAGATTGCATTAATTCACTGACCTCGCTCTCTTCAACAAAATTGCTTGCCCAAACCGTGTTAGCGTTTAACGGAGTTGATTTTTGCACAAGGTTTAGAGAGATTCTGAAGCATTAGAGAGATTTTTAAGTCAACACATACCGAAGAAACATTTACGAAACACAGCAAGTACTTGCCCGTTGTTCTAAAAATTCGTTTTCTTGGACTTTTTCTACGAAGTACTGGTTTTCGATGCGAAAACAGAATGGGAATTGCATTTGGCTTCAATTTACGGAGAATAATTGGCTCAAACTGACTCGCTTCAAAGTGCATTTTCATAAAATTATCACTTTTATTTACGAAGCCGTTTAGCAAAATCACAGAGTTTTGAAAGAAGGTTTATCAACGAATATACAGGGTATCCACCAAAAAAGTTACACTACAGAAATCATTTAATTCTTCCTAAAGCGTACACAAGAAAAATTAAACGAGAATTTATAATTTCAATAGTGTCACTTTTATAACAATACTGTACTTAAATAAGGTTGGTACACGAGATATGATACAAGTAATCAATCCTTCTAAAAAACGTTTTATTCTAATTGATATTCTAATAACACAAGTAAAATCATTTCATGGCATGCTGACAAAGACGAGAGGTAGATGTTGGATTGAAGTGTTCCAGACTTATTGCGCAGAGCCCTTTCTTTCTCTTTTAAATGTTCTTTTTCCCACTCGAAACCGCGTACATTCTATATCCATCGTTTCTTCGAATGCTGCAATCAACTGCGCAACATGAAACCATTTTAAAAGAACTTTGTAATTAATCTCCTATTTAAACAATAGTTAAACTTCACGCTTTTTCAACAAAAATGGCGGCTAAAATACCCATGTGACCACATTTACCCAATCGTTACGCAGAATGCAAAGAGCAATAAGTGTCCCAACTCTTTCAATACAGAGCTATCTAATATGCGCAGCGGCTACCCACAAAAACTGAACAGTTTAGAAAACGTCACTATAGTCATCAACGCGTAAAATTTGCAAAACCCTTTCGTGTAAATGTGTAGTTAAACTTCTAATGGTTAGTCTAACTATAAAATTTTCGAAAATAATAACCTTTTCTGGGTAAAAATTCTGTTCCCGAAAAGCACTTTTGAAAAAGCTTGTGCACGGAAATGACGCAGCTAAAATACAATTAGAACACAAAGGATTAAAATATGGCACATGTTCTTCAAGATAAGAAAGTTTTAGGAAATTTTGCTGGTGCGTTTCAAATTGCCGATTATTTTGAACTTTTGTTTTAAAATGCCGTTATAATCGTTATCAGTTATGCGTAGGTTTGTGTTTGAATATGAATAATTAATGAAAAATGGCAATTAAAAAGGATAAAGCACAAAAAATCCGTATTTTGGATGCCGATCTTTCATGCACGTTTTTAATAATTCTTTAAATTCTTTGTTAGCTTGAAAAGCACGTGTTTTATTTCATTCCTATGTGTTCTATCTCCTTTTTAGCTTTGTAATTTTTGTGTGCAAGCTACTTTAAAAGCGCGTTCAAGATTGTTTGAATATAGATCATTGATTTATCGTACTTGTTGATTAGATCCTTTATAGCTCTGTGTCACTAAATGTCTCAATTGATAAAAATGTCTCAATGCTGAATGCTTTAGAGCTATTTGAAAATGGCAACATTTATTGCAATTACCATTTATTTTCAACTATTGATAAATACTATGCGGAATATTTCAATCACAGTTTAAAAAATCCTGTATCAACAGGAGTGCTTGGATTCAAGTTTCACTGGCAAAGATTTTGTTAAAAAAGACTCATTGTTGAACTGCCATGACAAGTAGAGAAGTTATTATTTTTTCGAATTTTAGGCTTGCTTCTGTCATTGAAAGATCAATCCACTCTTATTATCCTGATCAAGAAAAGCTCAAAACACAATGCAGTCATTGAGCTCCTTTATTCAACGTAAAAAATTCTAATCATGCACACATCTTAGCTTTGAAGGAACACCTAAAACTGGTCAAGTATTTCAACCTGACCATTTTGCAACTCTACTTTTTTTTAATTAGTGTAATCCTTTGTTGCATGAATTTTTTCGTCGATCAAGGCCCATTGTGTTTGTTGGTTGTTGTTCTGGAGCAATACCATGCAGCAAAAGGTCAATTAAGGAAAACTCGCTCTTAGCCACATCTGTAGTGGATTGCAGCTGTTACTAGCTAACTGCCGTATGTAACTTATTGCGCATGTTGTGCTTTGCGTTGCATGAACTTCGAGAAGATTTTCGGGCACGTACGTCGCACGTACGCCATAGTTTTGTACGTGTGTAACCCTTTGCTGCATGAATTTTTTCACGAATCAAGGCCATCGCGTTTGATGATTGTTGCCTTGAAGCAACATCAGCAGGAAAGGGTTCGGAGGAAAAATTCAAATTGTAGTAATTCTACCTCACATATTTCTCATGCGGAGACCAAAAAAATTTCAGCAAATGAGAAAGGTACTATTTTCAAAGTTTTTCGAAAGAAGAAACAATGATTAGGACTTTTGTTGAAGTAGCAGCCATTGCTGTAAAGGTATCGCATGAAAAATAATGCTCAATCCAGTGCGGCTTCTATTAGTTGTACTATGCCAGAATATTTCTCTGAATCTGTGCATTTACAAGAAAGCTTAAAACAATTGATTGCAAACCAAGGCATGCACCTAATAATTAATTTGATGCAGCCCTTTATAGAGAAATGGTTAAAAGTATATCTACCAATGAGATCTCTAATCTGGTTGGGAATGTTTTTAGGTTTCAAAAGAATTATGTTTTCCTCCCTTCCGTTATAAGAACGAGAGAGTTTTAGATATGAGTGATTTGAAGATTTTTAATGGTTTTGTTATTTCCTATCAGAGGATGGTGCATATTGTTTATCTTGTTTAATTTTGGGGACCTTTTCCCTTTAAAATGTTTTAAAAGTTCTAGATTGATAATTACTCTTTGCAGTTTGTGATGGTATGTAGATGTCCATGTCAGAGTCAGGCTGTCAAATAAAAACGACAGTCAGATTTCTAGACATGCTGATGAGTCCCTGACAAAAGGCGAAACAGCGAAACATTTTAATAACTAATTCAATGTTAATGTAAATGGTTTGAACCCGGGAGTATCGTTACATGTTTGTAAATGTAGATCGTCCAGGTTGGTATAGTCCTGAGAAGGACTGTTTTTGTTGTTGTTGACTGACGTTTCGACAACCTTAGCGGTAGTCATCTTCAGAGTCAAATGAGGAGTAAACGTCAGGTTAGCCGTATTTGTTATCTGGTTCTTACGTCATTGTATTGTTTTATCACACCTAAATCGCACATCTCAACTAAAAACATTTCACTTCACACTAATTCACAATGACAATACACATTTCCTGTACACACAATACAATGACGTAAGAACCAGATAACAAATACGGCTAACCTGACGTTTACTCCTCATTTGACTCTGAAGATGACTACCGCTAAGGTTGTCGAAACGTCAGTCAACGACAACAAAACAGTCCTTCTCAGGACTATACCAACCTAGACAATCTACATTTACAAACACGTAATTCAATGTTAGAAAATAAATATTTTGCACACAAATGATAGTCATAAAATAAGATTATTGTCCGTTCTAAAATGCTGGAAATTGCATTTCCGACACCCTAGTAATCAAAGTTTTCCGGCATAGCATGCCCCCCTTAGAGGGTGCTTCTTGACTCACGTTTGAAAATTATAATTATAAATTACCTGGAAGGGAAAAGGGTCTGGAACCGGGTATCAAAACATGGCGGCAAATAGGAAATTTTGCATGAAAAACTTCCCTTGAAAAATTAATTTTATTATCTCTCTCTCCTAATTTCTAATAAACTTATTCTGTTCAATACAAATTCAACCAGTGTTAAAAACTCAAGAACCGTTACGCTTTCGACGCAGAGATATGCTTTAAGGTTTTACAGAACACATACGCAATTATATAAAGAAAATCTACGGTAAAGAAACTTCAAGTATAGTCAAACAACATCTTAGATTAAAAATAAGTTAAATAACAGTAGACGGATATCCTTAGTGGGACCGTGAACATAAAATACCTTAAAGTTTATATACAAACTTTGCTCTCTGTAATATGCATTCGTAAAGAGCTTGATAAAAATATCTTTATCGATTAGATCTATAAGTGTTAGAAAGTATGCACACAAATCTACGAGAAAACCCCCGACGTCTAGTTAAATCTTGGTTGTTGACAAGTATGGTGAGTTTTAAGTATGGTCAATGGGTATCGATAAATTTTGTTTTAATTTATCATACTGGATACCGTTTGTAACCATTTACATGTTTGTAACCATTTTCAAACCATTTACTTTAATACTGGATTATGTCGATTCAGATATTTCTGGCAGTTCTACTGAGTACATGTAAAGCAAATCTCTTAAACTTGGCGAGCTAGAAAAAGAACAGAATTAAACTTAAATTGTGATATAATGCTGCTTTCAGTTGGAAACTTTTTAACCAAGATATTAAAACAGGATAGTAAACTATTCAGTACAATCCTTGAACAACTGCAGGGTAGAACTAAATGAATCGAAATTATTCTTTATTGAAATTACAACTTTTGAAATCAAAGAGTTTTAGCTTCTCTGTCATAAGACTGTGTATTGCTGCAATAGAATAAAACATTAAAACAGTGTCAACATGCGTTGTAAGATTAATAAATAGTCTTGTGTATTAAAAGTAAAAGTAATTGGTATTACCAAATTTTTGAAGACTCAAGTTTGGGAAAAAATAGAATTTGTACAAAGAAACTAGTAATCTTGGGAGAAACTAGTTGTTTTCCACAGGTCCATCTGGACTCTTTGCAATTTAAAACTGATTATAATTGCAAATTGATTTCAGTTATCGATTTTATTTAAATTCTAGTTCTCCAATCCACTCCGGCTCTTCTCCCTCTTTTGTTTGTCTTTGACTTCATTGCAACTAAAGCATTCCATGTGAATCCTGGATGACCTAAGAATATACCAAGTGTGGATTGATATCTGATGAGGCAATGCTAAATCAAACTTTTCATGCACAAAATCATAAGCTTGTCTATAGTAAAATTTGTAAATGGAAACAAATCTTGGTTCAGAGCAGTTCTTATCTTGGTTTTGTGTATTAACGTACTTAGAACAGTGGCATAGCCAGCCTGAATATTTGTTTATACTAGGTACGTTTTCACCATTATCATTATTCATTTCTCTAGAAATATATTTTTACAGTAAGTAAACACCAAAAATCTACATAGCCTGAACAAATTGCAGGCTTCCCTACTCCACACAACATACTTCATTTATCATAGTGTTTTTAACATAAATATTGTTCAATTTTAACCCAACTCTATTCTTAACAAACCATTATTTTTTCAGAAAAATATTATAAACAAATCCGAATTATTTATAAGTGAGCTCTCTTGATTGCAAGACGTGTATAGCTCGAAAAGAATTGGTTGCTTAGTGCCTCAAGAAAAGAATAAAATTTATTGGGAAAACACTGTTTAAAAAAAAAATTAGGTAGTAAAAAACATGAACAAAATACATGCCAAATGCCATCACATTTCAAGTATTGACAATCAACAATTTAACCCGACTCTTTGAAGGACAAACAATAATATTTTGTTTACCCGTGTCATGAAATAATTTCTTTTCTTGTACTATTTCGGCATTCATATACTACACAAGTTTGCAGCACATTTCATCGATGAAATTTTAAAAAGTTTTTGTTAGGAAAACAAGCTTTGAAATTTTCTATCATCGTATGTATGTTTCTTATAAAGATGAATTTTGCCTGAAAATCAAATTAAATGACTGTCACACACCATGCCTAAAGTGATATTTTCTTGCGTTTATGGCATAACGTTTATGCGCAACAGTAAAAAAGCTCAATCATAAAGAATCAGTTTACCTCGATGATATATTTATTTCTCTTTTGTGGACAAAAAATAATAACCCTTTCATGTAAAATATTTCATGCCATTTTTGGATGTTGTTATCAGCATGTAAATTTTTTTACTAAATGTATTTTATATTTAGATCACTTTTTTGAATGCTTCTAGATGTCAGCTATTTTTAAACAAAAACAATATAGCATCTGTGAAGCATGCTCTCTTTTTTGAGAAAAACTGACTCATTTGAAATGCAAAGTTTGAAGTTTCCTTCTTAGTTCGTCAATAACATCTGGGGAAACTTAACAAATTTGACATGCACTGTTAATTTTAGGTTGTCAAACAAACACCTTTATTGGTGGCAAGCGTCATTTAAGAAAATATGCAACATAAACCGGCAAATTCAAAATTATTATGAAAATAAATGGAATGACATTGAAAATGTATGACACCATCACAAAGTTGTGCAAGTCAAATATGTAAATCGGTAATCAACTTTTACACAAATTAATACGGTTTTTCAGTTCATATCATAACACAAATGATATGTGTTAAATTTTGCTTGCATTAATATGAGGTTATTATGAAGGATCACGGTGGTCTATTTTTATAATTTAAATACAAACAAAAGAAATCATCTTTAAACTAGCATTTTGTGACCAAATTTTTCAATCTTTAGTTGTCAATATAAAGAGGCCACGTCTTGACCTCATATAAAAATCGTTAGAATCTTACGATGTCGTTATGCAAAAGTAACGATGCATGACGTTGTAGGGTAGGTTAGGATTCATTAGACCTTACTGAATTTAAAAACTGGACTTTAATTTTGACCAAATCTTCATTGAATCTTGCAGTCAAATCTTGAAAAGTTAAGATTCTGAGAAGGGTTTAAGGAAGATCTGATTGACGTCACCAACATCTTCTAGCCCAAAATTATAATATTAGCGTTATTTAATAGGCTAAATATATTTAATTAATAAATATTTGGCGTAATATCGCTGAAAAATGGTCAATTGTTACTATCATTTCATATATATTAATGTAGGGAGAGCATAGTTCTTTTGTTTGGCAACAATACGTTTTGTTTAATAAATTAGATTTGATAGATATCCGATAATTTGTTCAAGTACAAACAATGTATTTTAACCCTATAGAGACCGTTGTTGCTAACAGGCAACAATCACCAAACGAGATGTGTAAGAATTTTTGAAAAGGCACGGCTCCCAGAGGGTTAAACAATCATGTTGAACAAATACATATAATGACATGCTTAACACCATTTATAAAGATACCTTTCACTTCAAGCCACATATAAGCCACGAGGCGTCATGAAAGGCAGATGTTGTTCATAGGAGATGGAACAAGACTTTACACATAGACGAAAAGTGTAAAGATTTCCAATAAAGTTGTTGCTTTCAACTCTCCTCGAAGACAAGTTACCGAAACAGGTCTCATTTGATTGCAGATGTATTTAAACGTGTTGATAAAAAATCAAGACCGGCATTATCTGAATGCTGCTAAAGAAAGACATACCGCACATATTTACACATTTGAAAGCCACGATGTACAGATATATACTATCATTATTACGTCTTAAATGTTGAGAGCAGCCGGAAAAAGAAATTCAAAAGCGGAAAATCCTTTTTTCAAAATCATGTATGAAAATAGATCCTACGGCTGAAAACTACAAATGTAAGTGACTAAACTGACGATAAATGATAATTTGTTGTTGGACTTATCTCTATTGTTCTTGCGAAACTCTCAATGGTTTTCATTGATGCTACTGATGTTTGATTTGTCTCTTCAATGTCACATTAGTTATAACTGAATATATGCAATGAATATAAATACACTAAATTTGCCATCTGTCTCCAATGCACTATGTGGTTGAGTGCATAGAAGTACAGTTTTCATAGATTAAAGTGTAGACTTGCAATTAACGAGAACCGTAATTGTTTTTTCGTTTTTCTACGACTCTATACATTACTTTTAGTAGTAGAACCTCGTGGAAAACAGAACGCTGTTAAATTCTCTCCTAACCTTAACTTAGCAATATATGATTACAAGATTCAATGAATATTTGGACGAAATTAAAGTCTAGTTTGTGAATTCATTATCGTTTCATGAATCTTAACCTACAACATCATGCATCTTTGCTTTGCATAATGACATTAAAACGCACAAAAATTGTAGATTTTAATGAATTTTTTTGTTCAAATACGTAGAAGAATTACTTATTGTCTTTTTAAAAGGTGAAAACCTCCTAAGGAGCCAATCACAATAAAAAATTTTAGTCATGACGTGATTAAACAAATGTTAACAACGAAAACTTAATAACTTTAACGTTGTAGAAAAAAGGGGAATTCTGTCTTTTTACTGACTGATTGCTGAAGTATGAGTTGCATGGAATAATCAACTAATTTTAATGGTATGCCTCGTAATATGAAAGCTTTCAGTGTAAAATGCTTTGATAACGATGTTAAGCATTTCATCGTTTGAAACTTGTTACATCTTTCAAACTTAAACGACTAAAGCTTTTCGTGCAATGTTGGTGAATGTTCTACCATTTGGATAGTCAAACAGAAAACATATAACAATTTGCTCATTCTCAATATATCTGTTTAAGAATTTAAAAAGGCAAACTAACGTCATATGTAGAGTTCTTCATCATGAAATGTCGTACATATGTTTCATATTTTCTTATATTGTAGATCCCACATGGATAGAGTTGTGAAAATCCCTTTACCACCCGTGTCATTCACTTCAATTACTCTTACTAGTTTGTCATTACTCATGTGTCATAGTGATTCATGGCCAAAAATGTTCATTTGCATTTTGGATTCTTTGTGGATGTCAGTTGTTTGTTCATATAATGATGATGGGCCCCATTGTTATATGAGCCCACATAAAGGTGGTCAGCTGACATTCATAGAAGATCAAATCTGCACTAAGCATTCTTTGAGTGATGATATAACTGGGGTACTGAAGTGATCCCTTTTCCATCGCTTGAAGTTACCATAAGAGTGCATCGTAAACAGTAATCTATCGAAATGTTGATTCATAATACCAGTAGCCCCTTTATTGATTACGTCGATTGCTTTGTGTATGGAATTAAAAACATATTGAATGGACATTGCATAACGGCATATGTACGTGTGAACATTAACATTGAAAATATTGGACTATAATCTACGAAGATGGAAAACAAGCGAGAGGAAAAGCATGATCCATGTTTTGTGGTTTGTAAGTTGAGTAGATAAGTATTAAAATTAACTTATAGCTATGAGTAACTGCATGAGAGATTTAAAAATGATCCTGATGGTCTAATTTTATAATTTGAACTATAATCATGAAAAACACCCATATTTGCTAAAAAAATGTCACCAAAAGATGTCAATTGCTGTGAGAAAATAGCTGGCTTTCACTCGCTACTTTTTACGAATTTTAGTAAACGTTTATAAACAAAATTGCAATGCTGCAAGAAGGGTTCATTGAATTTTTAAGGTAAAAATGTTACATAAAAATTCTACGATATACACGTAAAAACTGCGCTGTAAAAAATGTGGAAGAGACCTACTAAGACGCCTGGATCAGACGGAGCAGGATAATGCTTGAAAATCAGGTATTAAAGTTTTGTTCTTTTCAACATATATAATTTCTGATTTTATTCATTCATTATGCTGACATTTATAATGTGTTTTTTATAGAGTAGCTATGTCTGTAAACGTAATAACTAGACATTGAATGAACGATCAAGTTGGACAGAAGCACGAAGAAACAAGCATCCTTATTGAAAGATTCCCACTTGCGACTTTCGTTATGCATACTATTAATCAGTATAACGCATTTTTAAATTCAACCTTTAAAAATTTCCGTAAAACTAAATTTTCACAATTGTCAAATTTTCGGACAAAACACACGAGTGAAAGTCAGCTATTAATGAAGGTCCTAATAAAGCAACATAGAAATTTTGATCGAATGAAATCTAGTAGCCATCAAAAATAATTTGTTTGCAAGTCACTACGTCACTTTGGTCATTTCATTTTTCATTGTTATTGGTCGGTGAATGATCAGGTTGAACGTACTGAATGAATTTTTCATATGATTTATGTATGAGCTGCTATTTGTTTTTATTTTTTGGCTGTTCATTAAAATTTTTGTTAACACGCTGCACTCTTTCATTTTTTGTTCTCTACTAAAGTTTTCGTTGCTTTCGTTCGAACACAAAATATTTGCGGTGTCAATAAATAGGGTAGTCAGGCGACTTTTTTGTCGCCGACTTTTTTGTCAGGCAAATGTTTTTTTGTCGCTTTGCAAATTAACATACGAACGACGAAGCCAGGTCTGACTACGCTGCATGTTAAAGTAGAGCATCGGGATCATTGAAAACAACAAAAATATGAAACATCTTAAAACAACAAAAATTTTACTAAACTTTTCTAAATTTTGATCTTTTTATTTATTGGAGGGTTTTTTACCGGATCCACCGGTTTTCCCTCCCATTTCGTTTTGTTTTGGAAAAAAAACAGTGTCCACATTTGGGGCCAAGCGAAGTCATTTATCATAACATTATTTACTGTAGCTATCATGAATATTCACATTTATTTTTATTTCTCGGCCTTTGGGTATATTTCCCAAAACACTGCGTTTAATGAATATAATGGCATACATTTTAAAAAAAATATTTACGCAAGTTTTCTGCTCAGTCAGATCTTCCAAGACAAATTTGTAATCTTCTGCATCAACCGACTCAGCGAGAAAATGAAGATGATTTTATACAGTATGGAAGTGTGATTTGCGTACATTGTGAAAATTCCATGATTCTTTCATTTCACAAAGGAATCCTTTTTACTTAAAATATTGCTTTAAACATGAGCAATGTGACAAATTTTTACATTACTCACGGTAATACGCTTAGCCCAGGGGCGGATGTAGTGTATGTCAAATGCTTCGCGCGACTGATGTTTGAAATTCAAAAATTACCTGTACATATTAATTAAAAATCATTAATTATTCTTACTTTATTATCACATTTACTTCGTGATAAAATCCAGCTTTATTTATTATTGAAAACTAATGACTAATGCAATGAATATCTCGTTGGTAACCAGATCAGTTGAATTTTAATTGACCTGGAATAACCGACCGATAAGTGGGGGACCGATTGACCTGGAATAACCGACCGAACTAGTCAGGTTCGACGGATAAAGGAGTCTATGAACGCCAAAAACGCTTATTTAATTGGTCAATGGCCAGATCAGTGGACAGTCTGGAATGGTCTCGACTGATAATAGGGGTGGCCGGACGTATAAGGGAGTCCAATTGCTATCTTACAATTGGTTCATTTGAATTTTTGTCTTACTGTGATTAGTTTGACCGATTTCGACTGTTAGCCAACTGAACTAACATACAAGCTCACTGTCTGAATTGAATGTTTGATCGTTTCATAGTAATTTTCTAAAGCATGATAGAAACTAAACTACAATCAGATGGAATCCTACATTCCTGCAAATATATTTCAATAGACAAAAAATCTGTAGCCATAAGGCGCCATACTATTATTTACTTTATCATAAACAAATGTTTGGGGCTTTTCAATTTATGATCATTGATTTGATCATTCAATCATTGGACAGTTACACTACACATTTTTTAAGATTTGAGAAAACTAACATTGATTACATGAGAAGCTGTTTACTATAACCTGTGATTTTTAGTCTTCTGATCCATGAAGCTTTTTATTTTGACAATTTGACTGGAATGGTATTAAACCTTTCATACATAAAATGTTGTCCCATGTCACATATTGTCCCCTTTTCTAACTGAACACCTCATGTAGAGATGTAAAGGTGTGTTAATATACGGCTCATACCAGATTGTTTGCCATAAATTCCAAAGGGCTATTGATGTATGAAAAGCATTTTCTATAAAGTAAAAATGTCTTCCTATGTATGCAGATAAACCTTGAAATTTGGCAAAACAGCAAAGTATTTTTCATGATCACTAGGTAATTTTTCTGATGATCATTATAATTTCTAAACTAAATTATTTCAGATTTACATTTAAATGAGCTTTGATCATATGAAAAGATATTTATCATAACCAGTAAGCATGACACATGAACCAATTTTAACATTCATGTAATTATATAATTAAAGACATGTTGATTACTTTCTGTTTTTATTTGCAAATACAATGCTACTAGTGATTGCTATATAGCACACCTTGCATATACTTACAGGATATAATAGTCTAGTGAAATGCCTACTAAACATTTATGGCATTAAGCTGTCCTTAACTGCAAATTTTCACTCTGGTAATTTTTGCTTAATCTTTGCCTGAAAAAATTTTTAAGTTTTTTCTCAAAAAGTGAATTTGCTGGCACTGATGTGGAGATGGGTAAAGGGTTACAATAAACTTGCATGGTTTGAAGTCTGAGCTTTTCTATATCTATGAACTGTCACTTGTAGTACCAAATTTCTAACTTAACTCATTACATAGAGGTTTGAATGGAGGTCTCTAGGGGGGTCTATGCCTGACAACTTGGTAGAAATTTTTAAAGACAATATCTGTTTTTGAATAGCATTATTGTAAACTAAATTTTACCTTCCTAGACATGCTAATGAGCCATATATTTGGCATGATAATGAGCCTAAATATTTGGCAAAACATTCAAGTATTGTTCACTTCATTTTTTTTTTGAAAAAAACGTAAGCAAAAAATGTGTTGTTTTTACGCAAAAACGATGCCCACAAAATACATTTTGTGTTGCTCTAAAACGCTGAAAATGGCATTTTCAATTCTCTGGAATCCAAAATTTCTCAGGGGAGAATGCCTCAGACCCCCAGGTGTGGAGCGCCTCCGACGTTTTATGATTGATGTTTGAAAAATCCTAGATCCGCCTGTGGCTTAGCCCAATATCATTAGCACACATCATTCGACAATTTTCTCCCCTACCATGAAGTGAGATGTTTTATGCCTATACCAAATACATTCCCAATGATATAGAGAGAAATGATAACACCAAATTCACAGAGATTAATCTTGATAGGAGATAGTTTAAGATTGAGATTTTTAAACTACAATTTTCTTCTCAGCGTCACTGTACATCTGAGACTAGCATTATCTTAATGACTATTTTCATTGCATCATTTACTGTTGTATCGACAGTGTTTTTTCCCATAGCTAAGTAATTATAATGCATGCAGTTGATGTTTGAAATGTATTCGTAAGTTACAATGGATTATTTAATAATAAAGGTTCTATATAATAAGAACTGAATTATGCAAGAATATAGATGTATAGAATTTTTGATTAAGCAAGGGGAAAAAATCCATTCACAGTTTCGAAAATCGTGTCTTAATCATTGGCATTCAAATCTTGTCTTAAATAGTCGATTCTCTATTCCTTAGTTAAAACTTGTGAAACTTTATAAGGTTTAGCATTAGTCCTTTGGAATTTGACTAATCTCAATGTTATTATGTACTCTGCATGAAGTTCTTATTTATGTATTTTTATTTCTATAACAATTGTTTTTAGTCAGTGATGTATACTTAGTTATATAACTAAAATGTTCTACATAGATGTCATTAATGTTTTATAATACTGTTTGTTGAAGGAGATCCTGACTCACTCTTCATCTTCGTTCGTTATTTAAATGTGTTTATGTAACAAAACTTACATGGATAAAAGATTGATGTAACAATAAGGTATGAATTATGATCATCATTTTTCAACTGATATATATGTTGTCGCGTTGTTTATATTAAATCTCTCGTCCGTTTGTTGGGTATGTGACATGTAAAAAACTAAAGCAAGCATAATTTTGTTCACACGGTCGTCTTATTTCTTAAAGGAAGGTAATTTTACATATATTAAGCGATATTTTAGAACTACATTACCGACATAACAAATTAGCTAAAGCGTCATCTCGATAAACATGCATGAGAAATCATATCTAAATTGATATACCAACTTTTTAACTATTGACAATAGCTCCATGGCAAGGGAAAGCAAAACACTTTCAAAGTCATGGGAGAGGTGAAATAAGATACTTGTCTACGGAAAAAATGGGAATCTCTAAAAATTTATGTAGAAAGGATAGCATGTCCAATCATGCATCACCTCCCTTTTTTTACCGGCGCCACATTTTACTAATCGCTGTGTGTCTAGCAAAATGTTGTTAATTGTATTGAGCAAATTATTCATTTGAAAAGTAAGAACATTTGTAAAATAAGCAAATGTTGAACACAGGAAAAATGTATTTACACTGAGAAGGACGCAACCGAATCTATTTTTGTAAATTTTACATGTTTGTTTAACAGTTTTAAGGTTTACTTTCATTGCATCCTTTACTGTTGTATCTACAGTGTCTTTATTGGTCAGTAATTATAATTGCGTGCAGTTGATGTTAGTCATGTATTCATACTTTGCAATGGTTTATTTAATATCAAAGACTTTTTATACTAAGAACTGATTTATGCAAGAATATACATGTATGGAATTTTTGATCAATGAAGGGAAAAAATCCATTCACCGTTTCGAAAGACAATTGTGTCTTAATCATTGATATTCAAATCCTGTCTTAGATGATTCTCTATTCCTGAGTTAAAACTTGTGAAAGTTTATAAGATTTAGCATTAGTCGTTTGGAATTTGAGTAATCTTAATTTTATTATGTACTCTGCATGAGGTTCTTATTTATGTATTTTTATTTCTATAACAATTTTTTTTAGTCAGTGATGTATACTTAGTTATATAACTAGAATGTTCTACATAGATGTCATTAATGTTTTATAATACTGTTTGTTGAAGGAGATCCTGACTCACTCTTCATCTTTGCTCGTTATTTAAATGTGTTTATGTAACAAAACTTATGTGGATAAAAGATTGATGTAACAATAAGGTATGAATTATGATCACCATTTTTCAACTGATATGTATGTGGTCGCGTTGTTTATATTAAATCTCTCATCCGTTTGTTGAGTATGTGACATGTAAAGAACTAAAGCAAGCATAATTTTGTTCACACGGTCGTCTTATTTCTTAAAGGAAGGTAATGTTACATATATTAAGCGATATTTTAGAACTACATTACCGACATAACAAATTAGCTAAAGCAGCATCTCGATAAAGTATGACTAAACATGCATGAGAAATCATATCTAAATTGATATACCAACTTTCTAACTATTGACAATAGCTCCATGGCAAGGGAAAGCAAAACACTTTCAAACTCATGGGAGAGGTGAAATAAGATACTTGTCTACGGAAAAAATGGGAATCTCTAAAAATTTATGTAGAAAGGATAGCATGTCCAATCATGCATCACCTCCCTTTTTTTACCGGCGCCACATTTTACTAATCGCTGTGTGTCTAGCAAAATGTTGTTCATTGTATTGAGCAAATTATTCATTTGAAAAGTAAGAACATTTGTAAAATAAGCAAATGTTAACATAGGAAAAATGTATTTACACTGAGAAGGACGCAACCGAATCTATTTTTGTAAATTTTACATGTTTGTTTAACAGTTTTAAGGTTTACTTTCATTGCATCCTTTACCCTTGTATCTACAGTGTCTTTATTGATCATAAGTAATTATAATTGCGTGCAGTTGATGTTTGGTATGTATTCATAATTTACAATGGTTTATTCAATATCAAAGGTTTTTTATACTAAGAACTGATTTATGCAAGACTATACATGTATGGAATTTTTTATCAATGATAAGAAAAAATTCATTCACCGTTTCGAAAGACAATTGTTTCTTAATCATTGATATTCAAATCCTGTCTTAGATGATTCTCTATTCCTGAGTTAAAACTTGTAAAATTTTATAAGATTTAGCATTAGTCCTTTGGAATTTGACTAATCTCAATGTTATTATGTACTCTGCATGAGGTTTTTATTTATGTATTTTTATTTTTATAACAATTGTTTTTAGTCAGTGATGTATACTTAGTTATATAACTAGAATGTTCTACATAGATGTCATTAATGTTTTATAGTACTGTTTGTTGAAGGAGATCCTGACTCACTCTTCATCTTCGTTCGTTATTCAAATGTGTTTATGTAACAAAACTTATATGGATAAAAGATTGATGTAACAAGGTATGAATTATGATCACCATTTTTTAACTGATATGTATGTAGTCACGTTTTTTATATTAAATTTCTTATCTTTTGTTAGGTACGTAACATGTAAAGAACTAAAGCAAGCATAATTTTGTCCACACGGTCGTCGTATGTGAAGTCTTATTTCTAAAACAAAGGTAATTTTACGTAAGTTAACCGAGATTTTGTATTTACATTTCTAACTTAAGAAATTTGATACCGAAGCATTGCGTAGTATGAAGTATGACTATAAACAAATGAATGTTTATTTCCATTCCGAATAAAAATCGTTTGAATGATTCTATAAGTGACTTTTAAAGCTATATTTAATACCACGACTGAAAAGTAGGTTTCATTTTTTGTTTCAAATTACCCACTGTAAAAATTGCGGCTCTTACACGAAGAAAAGATTTGATAATAAATAATTCTGAGTCAGTGATGCGCTTGACATTCACAGATGCCACGTCATAATGTGGCAATTCGTTTTAAAAATAATTAAACTTAAGTAAACAGTACAATGTATAAATGTTTTTGGAAACAGGGAAATGTTTCTTCAAAGTTTCCTTATTTACTCACACTCGATATTCACGCAAAGATATTTTTGATTTATTTTTTATAACAAAGGAAATACGCTCATAAGCAACATACGAACATCATAATTTTTATCCCCCCCAAAACAAAACCCACGTGTTTAGTCTTTTCCCAAAAGTAACATAAAGTTTCCCACACACTCCCTCATATGACTTTTATGTTACAAGTCATATGCTATAGTAGTTAATGTTATGGTTAATGTACATCGTTCTTATCCTGTAAAATTTCTCACACACGTTGTTCTGCCTCGATGGTTTCTTGTCTTATAGGCACAAAATGTTCGGCGTTTGGATTTAATTTTGATATCTTCTCCTTTTTGTGCTCCCCGTCCGCTGTCTGGGTTGATTTGCATGATAACTCCTGAGGTTATAAATGTTGAAAAGCTCTGTCTAAGTGATCTCCACCTGTTCTCAGTTTTGTCGCATGCACCACGCCATCTCTGCTTTCAATTAATTCAACTACCTTACCCATCAACCAATGATTTCGGTTCTTTTGGTTTGACTTCACCAATACGATATCACCCACCGAAATAGTTGTTCCTCGTGCATTATGTTTCATTCGATGATGTTCTCTTAAGCCTCTCATTTACTCTCTGGTCCAATGACGCCACATTTCTTTCTTAGTGTTCTTTAAATACTTTGCACGTTTTTTCAGACTCTTGGGTTAGTGAAAAGGTTTTAATTCAGGAAGGTGACTGGACTTAACAAAAGCATTGAGTTAAGTGTAAGAGTAGACTGTTGTCGTCTTCCTCCATGTAACAAAGCGGTCTACTGTTTATCGCTAATTCCACCTCCAATTAAACTTCAGACAACTCATCCCAAGTTAACTCACCGTTTCCAATAGCCCTATAGAAGCAGCTCTTCATCAATCCTATTAACCGTTCAACTGACCTCCGCACCAGGGAGCCCTACTGAGATTGAACCGCCACGACACTAATTCTTTGTTGAGAAAGTTATTGAGCTTTTCGTCTTTCTGTACACTCTTCAGCTACTTTGACGCTGCCACGAAGGTGGTAGCGTTACCTGAGTATATGATGGAAGGTTTTCCTCTTCTAGCCACAAGGCGTTTAAAGCTTTTGATGAATTCAATGGTTTCCAAGCTAGGCACGAGATCAAGAAATACTGCCAGTGTCAGAGAACATGAATATAAAACGATGTAGGATTTCCCTTCTCTTTTATTTTTTCTGTACGTTATGGGTTCTGCGAAATCTACGCCAATGATTTCAAATGTATTGGATTGGTCTGTTCTTGTCTCCGGAAGGGGACCAGGACAAGGTACCTGCGCTGGTGTCTGTCTGAATCGTTTACAGCCCCAACAAGATCCAATGATTTTCTTTGTTAACTTGCGAAGTCTTGGAACGAAAATTTCTCGCGTACATGGGCCATAGTTAATCCTACGCTACCGTGCAAAGTGTTAAAATGAGTTCTCTGCATCAATTTCGAAGTAAAATTCGCTTGGTCGGGGAGGTATATTGGGTATTCCTCACGATATATCCATATTCCCTTATTACTTAACTGGAGATTGAGTTGCTCTTTATCTTTAAAGAATTCTTCCGTGTTCACGAACTGTTGTTGCGCTCGTTTTATTCAATACTCCTCTTGTGCCAACATTTCATCCGTAGTCAATGCTCCATTTCTCGTCTTCTTTGGGTTAAGACAGTTGTGCGTAAACCGTGCCATCCATCCAAAAATTCTGATTATTTTATGTAGCTCGAACTTATCGAGAATTTGGTCAAGACGACGGTTTTCAACAGTCAGGAATGATAACTCCCGTTTGATCTTCTTCTCTGCGTTGCTATACTCAGTAGCGCTCGTCACGAGAGGAGGGGGCCAATCTTGTGGTCGAGTCTGCCAGGATTGTCCCTTCCACCAAAGATCACACTTTTCTACACTACCACCACGTCGTCCTTCCTTACGACTGCTCTGTGTGGCATATAGAATTCCTTACCCTTCGCTTTATGATTCACCTTTTTAACAACTCCTTTCTGTAGTTGTTCTCGTATCACCGCGACATACTCCATTAATATATTTTTACGTTTCAGTTTGCCTAAAAAAGTAATGAATAATTTGTGTATTATTTTTACTTTTCTTAAGTTATCTCATCATGCAGAAGACATTCATCAATTGTTAAGTTTTTAGAAATTCTCGTAGCATCTTCAAACGGAATCACACTTTAAGTGTTATCAATATGAGAAGGCATGTGGCTAGGATGTAAAATTTGTGGGGGCAACAACATTTTTTTTTGGGGGGGGAGCAGTTGTAGACGTCAAGTTATAGTGTATTATAACAATAATATAATTTATCACTAGTTAGTTTTTGTGGGTAGCCGCTGTACATGCGAGTGAGGCAGTGAGGCAGGCAGTATTTGTTCGTTGTGATATCCTCGGCTGTGTCATCGGTAATAATCGTATGTGTTAACGATCACGAATAGAATTGTTTTAAGTAAAGTCAATACTTATGTTGTTCTTCAATTACCTATGCTTTAGAGCGTATAATCTGCGCTTTGTTTTAGTGACTATAGTCAAAACCTTGCAGCTGAAAATATCATTCATTTATACGCTTTAGTGGTGATTACAGACATCAAATATATCTGGTTTGGACAAAAAATACAAGGAACTTGATAGTCTGTGCAGTCCGTACTTGTATTTTGTTAGGTATTTTATTCATATGTCGCGTTGTTTATCTCTCACCCTGTGTTCTGTGTTTTGGTGAGGAAAATGTAAATCAGATAGGAGATAGTTTTCTTTATTTTCATTTCAATTAGATTTGGATTTAGCAGCTTGTCAAAAATGACGAAGAGTTTAAATATATGATTAGAGTCAAGCTATGGCTCTATGAGGGACTACTGCAGTTTAGCGAACACCTTGGACGCTGACCCAAACCCTACCTTATAATCCCAAGCAAATACGAGCCCGCGGTCACAAGCGCTTCGGGTGTCCGCTAAACTGCAGTCTAGCAAAAATTTTAAATTGGAACAGAATCATCGGCAATGTAGTCCTATCAAAATGTTAATAAGCAAGTATTCATACAACCTAGCAAACCAGTTTGATATATCCTGTTAAAAGAACGACGTATCTCTTCACCACACGATTGTTAGACAAATAAGATATATTATTTATTAACTAGGAGTTAGTATCATAAGATATATGTTGCCTCTCGCGCCGAGTGGGCGAAAATATTATCATTTTAAGTGTTTTTTCATTGTATCATTCTATTATTTTAATGCCTTGATGTAAGATCAATTATTGGGTCATGTCACTAGGCAGTGAACACAATTTTTATCGAGAGAAAGAAATGAAGCACACAAGTCTTTATAAATGACTTGTACTACTATTTTTAATATGTCCTTTTAACTTTTGTGAACATTTTGTACATTTTAAATTATACCTTTTTTCACAAACTCATTCCTCATTTCTAGAATAAAAAATGGCTTCGCCACCTAAGAAATTAAAGATTGAGGAAAATGGATCTCGTTTGAGTAAACTTTTAATCAATAAAGGAACCCAAGCCTTAAAAACAACACTGCAATCTTTATTAAAGCCATCAAGTTTAGCTAGTAAACTTAAAGATCCCTCTACAAAGAAGACACTAAAATCTATAAAATTTAAAGTCATTAAGAATGAGCAATGGGATCTTCTTTACCCGTCAGTTGGTGACCCTGACATTGAAAACTTTGACATCACATTATTAACTGTCTTATTGCGAAATATATGTGGTCTAAAAGCGCCAACTAGAGGATGGGATTATCTTCCTTCCTCTTCAGATTCTTCAGACTCAGCAAGCATTGCAAGAATAAAGTTTTATCGAAACAAAGTGTACGGTCACATAACTACAACTAGTGTAGATGATAGTGAGTTTGAGAACTTGTGGCAGGAAATTTCAAAAGCATTGGTTGGTCTGGGTATTCGACAAACTGAAATTGATAAATTAAAGAAAGCTCCCCTCACTACCGATGAGGCAAATTATATTGAAATGTTAAAAGAATGGTATAAAACAGAAGAGCAGTTAATCGATGTCACTGAAAAAATCAAAGAAGATGTGAAAGTAATAGAAAGAAATGTTATAGAGATGAAACAAGAGATGGTAACAAAAGTTACGAACTTAAATGAGGATGTAAAGAAAACAAGAGATGATGTAGCAGGAGTAAAAAAAATGTTACTGGACAAAACATATTTAGTTGTCGAAAAGCTTGGAAAGTGTAATTTCAACGGTCTTATAAAAAATCTTAACAAGAAATACCTTGAAGGCACTAGACAATGGTTATTTGAAAAACTCAACACTTGGTTTAACGATAGAAGTGAAGACGCTTCTAATGTCATGATTTTGATTGCCGGTCCTGGCGTTGGTAAAAGTGTGTTTGCTGCTGAGGTGTGTCGACGATATTCTGAAAAGAAGAAACTTGCTGCTCGTCATTTCTGCAGATATAATAGATCAGATTATAGAAATCCTCGAATATTGATAGAATCATTGGCTAGTAGCATGTGTGATACAATATCAGATTTCAAATCTAAATTAAAAGAAGAATTACAGAGAAATCATTCCAAAGAATCAATCGCCGATGTTTTCCTTGTTTTATTAAATAATCCATTGCATTCATGGGAAGATCATGAACCAATGCTTTTGGTTATTGATGCCTTAGATGAAAGCCAAGTTGATGGCAAAAGTGAATTGTTGGAATTGATTGCATGAGAATTTCACCGACTGCCTAAATGGATTAAAATCCTCATCACCAGTCGTCCAGAACTTCCTGTTCAAAAGCAGTTGAAAGACATGAATCCTGTGGAAATTACAACTCGTCCTCGTGATGAAAACAACGAAGAAGACCTGTACAAGTATTTGAAAAATCAGTTGAATAATCGGGTGAAGAGAAATCTCTACCTTCTATTGTCATTAGTTAAAAAATGTGAGGGATCATTTCTTTATGCGTATTACGCACAACTGAGCTTGAAAGAAGAAAATACTGAGCTTACTTACGAAAACATTCTACAATTGGTCCCTAGTGGGTTAAGCGGTGTTTACACAAAGCAATTCAAAAGAGTAAAAGAATTGTTAACGCAGAAAAGTCCCAGTAATTCTGTTATCTCAGAAATTACTTTCATGAAATTTGTTGTATTGTTGGCTGCCTGTCGAGAGTCTTTACCATTAACTTTACTGTTGAGCTATTTAAGTTTATTTGGTGACATCCTGTTTGAAGTCCGCAGTAAAATCATTGAAGTGCTATCTCAAATTTTGCCAGTTTACGATGATTGTTTAACCGTGTATCACAAATCTCTCATTGATTGGTTGAAATCAGATGGTTACGAACAGCATGAGTTTACAGTTAATCCAAAAAATGGTCATAAGTTCTTATGGCATGCTTGTGAAAAAGTGTTTGAACAAATTAAGAAGATGAACATTTTTGAAGATCAGATGAACACTGCTATGATTAAATATGCTTTGAAGAATGGAATCTATCATATGATAGAATGTGGCGAAAATGTTGACTTTAGCTGGGCAGTAGATGTCAAAGTGGTTTGTGCGAGGTTAATGGTTGTGGAAGACATTAACAGGGAAACCATTAGGTCTGAGTTGTTTGAAATCAGTAAGGAACTACGAAATTTCTTGAGAAAAGATGTACTTGAGGAACTAATATTTCATTTGTTTTTTACAATAAAGGAGTCATGTATATTTGGTAAAATTTATTTACAAAGTATTGCAAACAGAATTGGTGGCAGTAACGAAAAAAGATTATTGGCAAGGAATTTATTGAAACAAGGAAAGTTTTCTTGGTTTGAGGATTTAGATTGGACATATTTAACAAACCATCATCATTTGACTGTCTCCATGCGTGCAAACGTTACATCTCTTTGTGTGTCGTCCAATGAAGAACTTCTTGCTGTAGGATATGAAAATGGTCTCATATCTATTTTTGAACTTCTAGACTTCGAATGCAGTGCCGTGCCGAGAGAACGATGCACTCTCGGCCCTGCACTCGATGATTCAAGGTTGGATAAATGGCATGATGTAGATGATGTATACAAATTTATGTCCCTATATGACAAATATTACGATCTATCAACAATGGAAGTAGGTTTTGTAGGTGGAAACATCTGTTGTTGCTCCTTTTCACCTACCGGAAATAGACTGGTAACTAGTGATGGATCTACTGAAGTAAAGTTGTGGGACGTTAACAATGGACGTTTGTTATTATGTTTACAGTCAGATGATGTCGTTAATCGTTGCTCTTTTTTAGATTCTGGTTTGTTTATTACAGCAAAATATGATATTTCTTCTAAACATGTGTTCACTGCATGGAATTCATTAACTTTGCAAAGAATCGATCAACGCTGCGTTGTTGATTACCGAAAACTACAATGCACCGATAAATATTCAGAGTTCTTTGTTGCAGAATTCGTCAAGTCTTCGTATGTTTTTCAATTCCCAAAGGCAATCGACATTTTTTCAAATAAAAGGGAATATCTACTACGTTTACATTCAATGATAACGCACCATTATCGTGATTGTATTTTTTATCATACAAGCCAGAATGGAAAGCTTTCTGAAATCACTCAGTTGACAAAATACAACGATCAAGGAGAAATCGAGTTTTGTTTACCATATGTTAGGTGTAAATGTGTTAGAAGGACTCTTAAAAAAGTCCATCCCATCTCGTTTAAAGAATTTTACGTTGTGCCGTATTTTTCCAAGCTTAAAATTTTCAAACGTGATCATCTTTGGAGACCTTCATTTATCTTTGAGAAATTTGAAATTAAATGTTGTTGTTTTTCACCGGATGGAACTTTTTTGGCAGCTTTCGCTGTTGGTGACCACGTCAACATTCATATTTGGAGAATTGAACGTTGTACTATTATTCAAACTGTACCAATGCAACTGAAGAATGCATTAGGATGTTGGTGGTCGGATGGTTTACTGTGGATATGGGATGGTTCTGATCATCTTATGAAGATATCAACTTCGTCTAAAAATTTTGTAGATTCTACTCAAGCAAAGCATGTTAACATTGGATTTAGACCGCGAAAAATCTTAACATTTGGTGATGTCTTAGTTTGTATTGACGAAGAAAAGTTTGTTCAAGTTGTTAGAATTACCAAGGTTGAGATACAATACAACAAAAGACTTCCTGTTGATAGTTCAAAATTTAAAGCAGCAGCTGTATCACCTGATAATTCTGTTATTTTAACTGTACACAAAACAGAATACACATTATGGAAATGGGGAAATAACAACAATGAACTTTTCTTGAAACCTTGGCATACTGATGGAATACCCATAACAGCTGTCATTGAAGAATTTGTTCGGAAACAGATAAATGTAAATGATCTAAATTTCAACTGCTGTATAAGTGATAGTAAACAAGCAATCATAACATTTTGCACACATCACGAAGTTATGGTCATTTATGTAATTAATGTTCACAAGAATGGTGATGTGAATGCCATTTTGCATGTCGGTGACTATTATTTGATAGCCAACCTAGTCTTACACAAATCTTATTGCATTGGAATGTCTTATGGATTATTGGTTGCTGTAGATTTAAAGAGTGGTAAAAAGTGCGCTAAATTTAACGCACGCGACTATTCTATGTCTTTTATAACTATGCATTCTAACACAGGAACTTTAGCTATTATTGAGAGTTTAAATTGCAGAATTCGATTTTTAAAACTTAATGTTCCTGAATAAATACATCAACTCAAACTTTAATAGTAAATTCAAAAAGCTGTTGAGAAAATTGCACATAGATGTTGATGGTCGTAAGGATGATTGCTTGTTTCCACCTACTATAGTTTTCTACAGAAGAAGTATACTATTCTACCAGGCAATCTTTAGAAAATTATCTATATTTACCAAAAATAAATTTGGACCAATTTTGCAAAAGATCTTTTAAATTTATCGGTAATATTTCTTGGAATGTCTTACCTCCTGCTATTAAAGAATGTAAAATATTATCTATGTTTTGCAATAATCTGAAACGATGTATAATTGCTTTTTATAACACAAATGACTTGTATTTAAAAAGAACGCTTCTATACTAATTGATCATGAATATTTGTTTATTCCTTTCTAAGATTCTACTTGTAATCTTCATAAATGAATTGTCATTTAAACAGGGCGTCCTCTAGATTTGACTACTACTGTAAGATGCTCTGTCACACTTATTATTATGTATTGTACCTCTGAACAAATTTCATGTTGATGATTTACTTTTTAATAAAAATGTATGGTTAGATAATTTGGTTATTTCTATTTAACAAATAGATAACATTTAACCGTTGTCTATACAGTTATAGATACACGGGTATGACGTCATTGTGATAAAAACTGTGTGGCCACGAGCCAACGGGCAAATCAATGTTTGAAAACCGGGTTTTTTCTTTCCTTTTTGCTCAAATGCGTCCAATGCTTCAACTGGGCATTTTTAATTTCTTTATTTGCCCATTCAGGGATATATTCAGGTAAATATTCAAATAAATTCTCCGTTCGTTTGTCATTTAAAACCAAAGAATTTTCTGTGACTTCAATTCCGTGCGTCTGTCCTGTTATAGATCATAGCTCTCGAGTTTTATGGTCATTAGTTGAAAAATGTGAGAGATCATTTTTGTTCCTTTATTGTGTACATATGAACTTAAAGAAACAAAATGTTCTATACTGTCAACAATTCCCCTATAAAAAAACATCATCATGACGTCATGTCAATAACTTGTGATGAAAATTAATAAAACTTTTACGTTTTTGACATAAGTTCATTTGAATTGAGGAATTAAATTTTTTTGGACAGTATTTTCTTGATTAAAATATTGAAGAATATTATATCTCACTTTCTGTCTTCAATAAAGTTTATCATCATGATAAACAGGTACATATAGCGTACGTATTGTTGTCTTTTACTGATTAGTAAACAACTAAAGTAAACAATGGAGTTTTTCAAAATAAACATAATTCTACATCACGTGGTGTCATCTTCATTATTAGTGACGATATTATTTATATGATACACCATATATGGTAGTAATGTGATGCAGTGGTAGTTTATTTAAATATAAGTAGATTATATACAGTAAAATATTGACATGAATTAATGATAAATGTGTTTACAAGTTCTTCTCTAATTTAAAATTTTAAAATCTTAAGTTTTTAAGTTTTTCTAACTTTACAAATATTAAGGGATAACTAAGGACAGAGTAATAAAATTAAGGCAACCTCTCGAGCGGGTGCAACCCTCAACCTTCCGTCTCCGGTTTCCACTGATCTGCTTTTTTCTCCCAAAGTTCTCCTCGGCTTACATAAGCCTGTGCAAAAACATGAAACATCTTATATTTCTTAATTGCATGATCATGTTACATTGAGGCTTCATTTGACAAGATTTAAGGCTTTGGCTGCGTTTACACTATATACTTGTTTACTTTAACGTCAGTCAATTGCTTTAACTTTATAGAGAGGAAATGTAAGTACTGTGTATTTGCTGGAGAACAGGCGAAGTAAGAAATATATGAAAGAAATTAACCGGTATTGTTAAAACCTTCGTAATGTGAAGGATTTTACAATTCGCTACCAAAAAGGTTAAATTTAGAGTGGGAATATATTTCAAAAAGGATGTCCATGACGTCTGTACTGTATTGGTTAAATATTGAGGTTGCACCACAAATGGAATTATAAAAAGAATATTGTATAACATGTATAAACATTTATTTTGGACTATGAAAACTGACTACATTCTACAAAGATAAAAAGAGGCAAATGCAAAAGAGGAGAATGGAGAAACTTGATCCAGGTTTTATAGTTCGTAAGTAGAGTTGACAAGTTTTAAATTTAGTTTGCATGAGTATGAGGTTATTATGAAGGATCACGGTGGTCTATTTTTACAATTTGAAGATAAATAAAAAAAGTCATGTTTAAACTAGGATTTTGTGATTAAATCTTTCAATTTTTTGTTGTCAATGTAAGAGACCAATTGCCGCAAGTAAATAGTTTATTTTCACTAGTTATTTTTTTGAAATGCAAACTAAAATATTTCAGTTTCTAAAGAAAAAATTACAACACAATAGTCTATTTAAAGAGCGTTCATTGAATTTCTAAGAGAAAAAAATGTCGCTAAGTAATTGCACGAAGCATAAAAACTTATGTGATCAACAAAGAAGCAAGAGACATCAAGTAACAGGAGTCAGATTGGAAAGAAAAGTTTTAAACTACGACGTTATTTGAAACTGAATCAAATGTTTTACCAAAATCAAAGGAGACCACTCGAACAAAATCTGCGTGCTCGTTCAACATTTTAACCAAAGATACCGACGTTTGTAACCCTTGCAACTTAAATAACATATATTACTGAAAGTACTTAACAAAAAACGGAAAATGCCAAATGAGAAATTAATTTAACCTAGTGCAGAGAAGCCTATACCTCATCAAAGGAGCCTTTGTTAAAAGATATTATATCATTTCTTATATGAAGTACGCCAACTCAATGTTTCCTGTTTCAAGTTTGTTATTTTCATTTTTATTTGAGGGAGAAACTTTTCCTTCTTGTTTCAATGTAATAAACCATATTTAATCATTTGTACTTTGCTTGAAGTTTTCTCTTATGCCAAAGAAGACAAGTACCTCCAAAGTTTGAAGGTTCTACCAAGGTATTTATATAAACAAGTAATATTTGAAATACCATCGATCAATTTTCTATAAAAGCGATTGTGTTAAGTAGCGTAGTCAGTTCTCAAGTTTAGTCACGCTATGAAAATTTCGGAACTTTATGATCATTTATTTCTTTGAAAACCTTTTTTGATATGGATATGGTTTCAAATTCCATTCCATTGATGTAGACATAGTTTTAAACTTATGTAATAAGTGATAAATCACTGGAAAATACTAAAAGACATGAACACAAACACAAAGCTGTATTTTACTGTACATATTATCAATGCATTATTTGATAATGAAGTGCATTTGAAAACATTTTCTTGTGTGCATTCTCAGATATTCAAACTCTAAATATATAGTTTATTTATCTGTTCTAATTTGTTATTTAAAATTTAAATTTTAAAGATGCCATTCATATCAGTAGCCACTGGTCTGTACTAATATATAATAGTTTGGTTGTAATAAAGTGAATGATTTAAACCTGGGAGTATTGTTACATGTTTGTAGATGTAGATTGTTCAGATTTGTGCAGTCATGAGAAGGATTGTTGTTGTTGATGTAAATTGATGTTTTGTAATTCTTAGTGGTAGTCATCTCCAGAGTAAAGTGAGGAGTAAAAGTCAGGTTTTCCATATTTGTTGTCAGGTTCATACGTCATCATATATTGTGTGTACAGGAAATTTGTCTGTGTGTGAATGTCAATTGTGTATTGTCATCATGGATTAGTCCAAAGTAATGTTTTTAGTTGCTCATTTTTCATGTTATTGCTGCCACCCTGGGGCGTGCACATAATCATGACATAACTGGACCCAGTCCTTCTATATAGACCCAGTCCTTCTATATATTCAGATCTATATAGAGGTGAAATCTTGATTTGTTTCTGTCTGTCGGTTTCTTTTTTTCCAAGGGGGAGGGATTTTTACAGAATGAGGGGGAGCTTACAATCACAACAAAGTAGAACATTTGGAAACATTTGAGATATTTTGTACTTATTTCTACTTTTATTTAAGGTTTGAGAAATTGGCGATAAACTGTCGACATGATTCTTTACAAAGTTCTTTCAAACATGGTAATCCTGCTCCACGTTATCATTATGAAAACAGAACATTTCATAACGTCAGGTGATTATTATCTTACTGTGTTTATTTTAATCTTTAAAAACCAGTGAGTGAATGTATTTTCTCTTTTCTTTTATTTTGAGTGGATTTTGAATAAAATTCAACTTAGAAATAGCGTTTTACATTCTGCTCTTCATGTCAATTGAGATTTCATAATTTGGCGTAATTTCTTTCAGTGTTGGACACTGTGGGTTAGGATAAATAGGGTTTTGATAATACTTAAGGTGAGGGATTCGTTAGGGTGAGGAAGAAGGAGAAGAGTCATGGTGATGGTGTGAAACGCTTTCTCACCTATCTAAACCCCGTGTAACCCTTCTCACCTATCTAAACCCTGTGCAATCCTTTCTCACCTATGTATTTAAACCCTACCGTACCGACCTCGAGTAACATGACTTTGTTAAGATACGAACATTTAACGAAAAGATATAAACAATATGGTATTAAGTAGATATGACACATGTCATATTAAGTGACATACAGAACTTGTTATGGTAATATTGTTGTTCGCAGATACTCAACTTGTTATTTTGTTCATAATAAAAATCCTAATATTTCATACATTTTCCGAGCGTTATTGCAGAATCGCGAATAATTTAACAGGTTATGGGCCCAGGAGCGTTTGGGTTTCTGTTTATAACGGCAAATACGGAAAGTAGCTATATGAGATATCGCGATTCATGAGAATATAACTTACTTGAGAAAAACGACGATTTTTTTGAGAGCAAAAAAATCGTCGTTTTTCTCAAGTGTTTTTTAAAATTGCTGCTAATTAGAAATTATGGTAATATAACTTACATAAGTGCGAAATATTGAATATGGCGACTTCGGGAAAGGACGAAGCATTTACACGGATCGAAAAGTTTAATGGCCAAAACTTTCACCTTTGGAAGTTTAAGATGCCGATGATACTTGAAGAGAAGGATCTCTGGCAAATAGTTATCGGCGATGAGGTAGAACCTAATGGTGAAGGAACTACTGATACTCAACGTCGACAATATCAAAGGCGGGAAAGGAGGGTATTTGCAACAATATGTTTGTCTCTCGGCGATGAACAGCTATCCCTCGTTCGATCAGCGCGTACTGCAAAAGATGCTTGGGCGAAATTAGAAAGTCATTATGAAGTCAAATCTTTGGCCAATAAGTTATTCTTGCGAAAGAAATATTTCACTACAAGTATGGGTCCTGATGATTCCATGACCGAACATCTCAACAAGATGAAGGATATTGCAAGTCAATTAGAAGCATTGGGTGCGTCTGTTTCTGAGGAAGATCAAGTGGCGACACTCCTTTGTAGTTTACCTGATTCGTACAGTGGTTTAATAACAGCATTGGAATCTAGAGCGGATGACATATCATTAGAATTCGTTACTGCTAGACTTCTTCACGAAGAACAGAAACGTAAAGAATCCAACGAAAGTAAGGATATTAGTGAGAAAGCACTACTATGTCAAAAGTCCAAAAACGACAAAGTTAAGAATACCAAATTCAAAAGAAAAGGTAAATGCCATAACTGCGGGTTACCTGGACATTGGGCTAGAGAATGTCGCAAACCCAAACAAAATCAGCAAAGTGACTATAGAAATAAAAGGGAAGAAGCATCCTACGGAGCCACAGTTCAGAATTCATCATTGTTTACAGATAGCAAAGAATCTGCATGGTACATTGATTCAGGTGCATCATCTCATATGTCATATAATAAGGACATCATGGTTGATTTCATCTCATTCAAATTCCCTGAAAAGGTAAAGCTAGGAGATGACAGAGTAGTTCAAGCACTAGGAAAAGGAAATGTACACATTGAGATTAAGTCTAAGAAGAAGTATGAACCAAGAAGATTGGTTGACGTTTTATATGTTCCAGATTTAGGAAAAAATCTCTTCTCAGTTAGTGCTACAGCAAAACGAGGATACTCAGTTGAATTTAATCAACACACGTGCTTGATACTTGATCAAAATGGATCTATATCTGGATCAGGAAGAATGATGAATAACCTGTATGTTCTTGATGTTAAAGAAGAACAGGATGATTCAAAGCATGCGAATGTTTCTACAAGTGATACTAGCGAAGAAATATGGCATCAACGGTATGGCCATCTAAGCCTGAAGAATTTACGTCTACTTCGAGATCAAAAATTGGTTAAAGGTCTTAATTTTCAATCCGATGATCACTTTGAAGTTTGTGAAGGATGTGCACAAGGAAAGCAGATACGAGCAACCTTTCCTCGAGAACCTGCAACGCGTGCTAAAGATGTACTTGATCTTGTCCATAGCGATGTTTGTGGACCGGTGGAAGAAACAAGTCTTGGTGGAAATAAATATTTCATAACATTTATTGATGATAAATCAAGGTACACAACAGTCTACTTTATGAAGCGTAAGGATGAAGCTTTTGAGAAATTTAAAGAGTTTGAAGCAATGGTGACCAATCTCACTAACAAGAAAATTAAAGTACTTCGATCAGATAACGGTGGTGAGTACACTTGTCAAATGTTTGAAAAATATCTAAAGGATAAGGGAATTCAGCATCAGTTTAGTGTTCCAAGAACGCCACAGCAGAACGGAGTTTCTGAAAGAATGAATAGAACCATTCAAGAAGCTGCACGATCTATGCTGAACAACGCAAAACTACCAAAGAAATTCTGGCTGAAGCAGTTCATACTGCAGTCATCTTAAGAAATCGAAGTCCTACTGTATCCGTGAATGGAGTTACACCTTACGAATGTTTCCATTCTAAGAAACCTGATGTTTCACATCTGAAAATTTTTGGTTGCACAGCTTACATGCACGTTCCTAAGGAAACAAGGAAGAAATGGGACTCCAAAACCAAGAAATGCACATTTGTTGGGTACAGCCTCACAAGTAAAGGTTATCGACTCTACGACGCTTCAACTGGTAAAATTCACATATCAAGAGACGTGTTATTTGACGAAAGCTCATTTGATCGACGAAAGAAATCTACTATAGTAATACATGGATATGATAAAGATACTGTGACCGAAAAACAGAATGATGAACTATTTGAAGACAATGAAGAACATGAAGTCAATGAAGAAATGGAAGATAGTTCCAACAACAGTATGACAAATGAACTACAACAACCACGACGATCAACACGAATACACAAATCTCCTGATAGACATGGTGTGGTGATCACAGGTAATTGGTGGCAGAACAATGTCGCTAGCATTGATGATGAATCTATCCGTCACGATGAACCACTCAACATTAATGAAGCTTTTCATAGTCCAGATAAGGCGAAATGGAAACAAGCAATGGACAATGAATATTCCTCCCACATAAAAAACAACACTTGGACATTGGTTGATTTACCTAAAGATCGTAAAGCCATAGATTCTCGATGGATATTCAAAGTAAAGTACAAAGCAGACGGTTCAATTGAACGACATAAAGCTCGGTTAGTTGCTAAAGGATACTTACAAGAATACGGTTTAGATTATGAAGAAACATTTTCTCCAGTAGTAAAATATACATCAATTCGCTCTCTCTTGGCAATCGCTAATCAGTTAGATTTGGACGTACACCAAATGGATGTTTCGACGGCATTTCTGAACGGCGAACTTAAAGAGGAAATATACATGAAGCAACCTGAAGGATATGAAAAAAAGGGACAAGAACAGAAGGTCTGTAAATTAAACAAAAGCATATATGGCTTTAAGCAATCTTCGCGATGCTGGTTCGATACCATTGATCAGTTCTTAAAGAAATCCGGTTACGTTCAATCCAATTCTGATCCGTGCCTGTACATTAAACGAAAGGGAGATAATATCATGCTTTTAGCGTTATACGTCGATGATTTGATTCTTGCAAGTAACAACAAGAAAATGCTAGAAGAGGAGAAAGGTATTTTAAAGAAACGCTTTGAAATGAAAGATCTAGGTGAAATTCATTTCTGTCTTGGCATTCAAATTCAACGAGACAGGGAAAAGAAACAAATGCGACTTCATCAATCAAAGTATTTGACGAATTTATTGAAGAGATTTGGAATGCAAGACTGCAAACCTGTTGCAACCCCCCGTTGAGCTCGGAACCAAGTTGTTGAATAATGAAGGAGAGCCAATGAACATAACCAAATATCAAGCATTAATTGGTGCATTAACGTATGCAGTTACAGCGACAAGACCAGACCTGGCACAAGCACTTTCAACAGTTAATCAATTCTGTGCTAACCCTAGCCAAAACCATTGGAATGCTGCCAAACGTATTTTACGTTACATTAAAGGTACGATTAACCACGGCATTTGCTTTGATGGACATAAGGAATCTGAAGTCAAATTAAGTGGATTTGTTGATGCTGATTGGGGATGTGATCCAAATAATCGAAAATCACATTCAGGATACCTATTCATGATTTGTGGTGGATTGATAAGTTGGGCAAGCAAAAAGCAAAGTATTGTAGCTCTCTCATCTACTGAAGCTGAGTATGTTGCAGCATCACAAGCATGTCAAGAAGCAATATGGTTAAGAGGATTACTACGTGATTTAAACTTCACTCAAAAGGAACCAACTATGATAAAAGAAGATAATCAAGGAGCAATAAGTTTGTCGAAGAATCAAAAATACCATCCAAGAACGAAACACATTGACATAAAATATCATTTCATTCGCGACAAAGTACTGAAGAAAGAAATTGCACTTGAGTATTGTACGTCACAACAAATGGTTGCTGATATGTTAACGAAACCATTAGGAAAAACTGTATTTCAACGAATGAGATCTAATATGGGAGTAACAAACATTTAAAGGAATAGTGATTTGTTTATATTTTTCGAAAGGGAGTGTTAAAATACGAACATTTAACGAAAAGATATAAACAATATAGTATTAAGTAGATATGACACATGTCATATTAAGTGACATACAGAACTTGTTATGGTAATATTGTTGTTCGCAGATACTCAATTTGTTATTTTGTTCATAATAAAAATCCTAATATTTCATACATTTTCCGAGCGTTATTGCAGAATCGCGAATAATTTAACAGACTTGACTCGCGAGTATCGAATGGCGAGTCAATTGCGAGTCACTCTCGGATGTAAGAAGTTTGCGAGTGAACAAAATAACTCGCTGTTTGCGAGTGAATCGAAATAACTCTCAAAAATTTCTTTCTCCAGTATTTGAAATTGACAAAAATAATCTTTAGTGTAGTGACAAGTAAAATCACACCATCCCATTCATTTTTGTCGACGTGAAGTCAATGAAATATTTTCGGAAGCCAATCTCCTATTTGAAGCATTTCTCCAGGCA
The DNA here is from genome assembly GCF_021976095.1 of Xenia sp. Carnegie-2017. Classification (NCBI taxonomy): domain Eukaryota; kingdom Metazoa; phylum Cnidaria; class Anthozoa; order Malacalcyonacea; family Xeniidae; genus Xenia; species Xenia sp. Carnegie-2017. Next base: position 3,201,711 of record NW_025813487.1, on the reverse strand, counting down.
AGTGAATCGCAACAGTTCTAGCCATTTACTATACACGTGGTCTTATATCGTTCTTGCTATTAAATGTCTATGGCCTTTATATCAATAGCGACTACATCCAAAACTCCAGGTCAACGAAGTTCTTTCAGAAACGAATTCAAAAGATTATACGTACACTCATCGCATAGCTACATTCCTTAAATATTTGGCTATAAAGAATATTCGTCTTTTTAATGCATTCTTTCCTAAGATTATATATGTCCATAATCTAAGACTGTTAGAAGAAAATGTTTGAGCGCTATTTCAATTTACTTATTGATTGCGTGCCATTTACTTTACATTTCTCTATGGTCTCTACCGCTTTACGAATAATGTTTGTGCCATGAAAAATGTGAAGTTATTAAAATGCTTTTGTAAAAAAATTCAAAAGATTTTAACGTCATTAGGTCCCGAAGTATTGCTTCAAATGAATAGTCGTTTTGCTCCCATGTTTCATAAAAAAGATATAAAACCGTTGCCTTCAAAATGTTGAACGAATTTTACTTGTCACTACACTTAAGATTATGTTTGTCAATTTCAAATACTTGAGAAAGAAATTTTTGCGAGTTATTTCGATTCACTCGTAATTGACTCGCGAATCACTCGTCCATTCGCCATTCGACACTCACGAGTCAAGTCATGTTACTTTTTGTAACCCTTTCTCACCTATCTAAACCCAGTGCAACTCTTTCTTACCTACTTAAACCATCAACACCCCAACATTAAGTTCACAAATAATAATGTTCTAACATTTGGTTAGAGTGACTAAATTCGAAGACTGACTACGCTACTGTATGTAAAGTTGGTTTTATTTGTTGCTTTTAGTGAAGTAATTTCGCGAACACCTTTTAACTAGCAAACACTAACATTATTATTTTATGTTTATTTTATTCTCAACCTGACAGTTTAGCCAACAAACACTAACATAATTATTTTATGTTTATTTTGTTTTCAACCTGACAGATCGAATACAGATTTGGGTGACCAGGATTGTGAATTAAGAATCGTCAAATGCATCAATATTCCACTTCCTTCAGGTAAATATGTCTTTTCTTCATTATTGTTGAATTGGTTTAAAATCTTTGTACTTAGGATTTAGGATAAAATATAGTGGATTAATAAGGTGTCTAGAGCAGGGGTCTCCAAACTTTACAGCCTGAGGGCCACATGAACTTTCATCCAGCTTGTTAAGGGCCGACAAATCGTATACCGCTGGTCAAAGAGCAAATATTTTAATAAAACGAAGTACATAACACAAGCTTCATTAGTTAAGAAAATATTTATTCAAAATTTAAAGGTTAAATTTCAACCAAGTGTAATATCATAACAAAATCACAATTAGTCTGTTCAGTTTTCTCAATGTGAGTGGTGAAATTGGCTTTCTTAAGTGTCTCTGCGGGCCGGATTGAGAGGCCCAACGGGCCGCATCTAGCCCGCGGGCCGTAGTTTGGCGACCCCTGGTCTAGAGGATTAGTAAGTGTCAGGTCAAACAATGGATGTTTGATCTGATACATACATCTATAAACCTTAAAAATCAATCTTTAAAAAATTTCAATATACTTCAAGGTTACTTCAAGGTTGCACAAGCTCGAGAGTTCTCACAAACGTCTCCGAGGTTTGCATAAGCCTGTGCAAACACGAAAAACATCTTTTATTCCTTTTATAAAATAACAATAATGTAAAAAATAACAAACATTTAACTTTTTCCTCTAAAATGTATTCATGATCGATTTGCAAATTCTTTTTGACTGACTATATGTTTTGATTGATTTGATTGGTTGAGCTCAGATGTGTTTTGCACAGGTTAATGCAAACTCGGCTCTAGACCAATCAGCGCACCTCTTTCATTGTGTTTATTTTATAAAAAAAATCACATTCACACTACAATGATTCACCAACATGACTGTGAATTGACATCTTTGTATGATTAGACGCAACGCAAGAGCGTACACTTGTGACAAACAATGGAAGCATTGTTAACAATTTTGTTAGACAATAAAATCATTGTTCAAGCAGTTGTTCTCATTACCGTTGAACAAATTCTATGTTTTGTAAACGACAGATTTTGCTCATGTAACAAACATTTTCTTACTTTTTTTAAATCGATGTTATTTGTCTACACTAAATTTTAAAATCACTCAACTTTAGGATCAACCTCAAACTGGCTTCACGGAAACCATCAAACACAACATTAATCCTAGTAAGTTTTATTCGAAATGAATGATATCATACAGCATTGGATCCCTGCATGATCTTGTATTGAGGGGTGAGTGAGGACTGGGGAGGAGTTACTTCACTATGGACCATTGGACTAAAATACGTGGAACGCTACCTCAAGCAAATAATTGAAGCCATATCTTACGCCAGACATGCGAGATTTTACTCCAGACACGCGTGTTTAGTGTTTCGAGATTCTCTTGCGGAGTAATAATTTATTGACTACACACGCGTGTCTTGGGCAAAGTCTCGCGTGTCTGGGGTTAAGTCACGGCTTCAAAAAATTATTAGGATTTTGTATTACAGGTAGCGTTCCATGTATTTTAGTTGAATGCTATGGACAGAATGTCGTGTTACTTAAGTACTCATGACGTCATTAATATCCTATGTTGTTGTTATTGGAGTGGCAAGGGGGACTGGGGAGAAGTATTTTTACAAGGGACAGAATGGTCGTTTTACTTCAGTTCTCGAGACGTCAATAATATCCAATGTTGTGGATGTAAGCTTTTTTGATATGCTAGAACCTTCCCTCCTCATTAAATTCATTATTCTACATCGATGATCAATTACGCTGTTTTTTCGTATAGAATTTCATCAAAAGTTTAAGATATCTATCGACAGAAAAAACCGATCGTTGACGAGAATATTTCGACGACAAAGTGTGAAATTTGAAATAAAATACAACAGGTTTGTCGTACGTGAGATGGATGTTTCATTGTTTTACATTATGTGAAATATTTTTTATCGTCAGTAAATGTTCAAACCATTTAGAGGATTTCTGAAAGGTGACAAGACGCTGGGTCAAGCTTCTCTTAAGTTATCACCGTTTGATAATAGATGTGAAATTCACGAATGTCTTAATGTAAGTAATGTGTGGTATTTTTTTAAACTTTGTGAATTAATAATTGCAGAAACTGTGTTTAAATCATTGAATTATATATAACTGGACGGCCACCCACCCGCTAAAATTTGAAGGCAACATTTCGGTAAGCTAAAATGCCGAACTATACGCGTATAGTATAAGCTTTGTACAAATATAGGTATGTTTACCCAATGTAGCATTTCAGACTTCACCATCTTCTTAATGTCTGCCACGTGATCTGTAAAGGCAGAAAAAGGACTGGAACTAGTTTTCCAGTTAGACCTCCATTATTTGATAAACACATCATACGTCAGTGCTGCCACTCTGTATATGCACATTTCACCTACCAAAACTTTATTTTTCCCCTATCTCCCCCTACGACCATTTTCTTTGTTTTGCCCTACTTTCCCCCTACACAACAACATATCCCCCTATTATATACCTACGTCGGGTCAGACCATTGAATTTTTTAGTCTGTTTTTAAAAAAATGCATACAAAAAAAGATTTATTGAAAACGAAGAACATCTAGACGACAAAGTTAGTAATTTGGCGTAGGAAGTAATGACATGCAGGTGGCGCAAATGACGCACTGAGTTTATCTAAGTTGCTGATCTTTTATTGCCATATATGGTCACAAAATGTGCCAAAAGAAAGATTCTGTTATAATCACTTGCTAAATGGTGAGAACACAGGAAGAAAAGAGTATTTTGGGCATAAATGAGGCTCATTTTTAAACGATTTTCTTTTCTCCCTACAATACCCCTACATTTTACAGTTTTCCCCGTAGGTTTCCCCTTACCACCTACGAACCACTAAATCCCCCTACTGTACGGAATTTCCCCTAGGAGTGGCAGCACTGTCATACATAATGTCACTTAAAATGCATGTTATCTCGATTCAAAATTTACGTACGTAAGAACGATTGCTGTCGTAAGTGGACTTAATTACAATTGCAGCTTATGGATCCCGAGAAAGGTCGCAAGGTGATTGGTGGAAAGATTGAAGTCAAATTACGTATTCGTGAACCTCTGACAGATAAAGATGTTGAAATCTTGACGCAAAAATGGTTGGTCATAGATGCATTTGTAGCACCAACAAATAAAGTGAGTATATAAAGTTAAGTTGTGTATAAATATATAGTTTTCACATTGTTGTGTTTGTTGCATTGAACTAAAATACATGAAACGTTACCTGAAGCAAATAATTGAAGCCAAATCTTACACCCAGACACGCGTGTTTAGTGTTTCGAGATTCTAAAAATTGATTGACTACAGACGCGTGTCTGCGTGTAAAATTTAGCTTCAAGAATTTATTAGACTTTTCTATTACAGGTAGCGTTCCAGATGTATTTTAGTTCAATGGTTTATAGCACGAAACCATGATTACGTTAGACTGAATAGTGGATTTTTTAAACTTATTAAAATGTTCTACGTACTGTATGCAATAATGAAACTGTCTTATATTGAAATGGACGTTTTAGTTTATCTATAAAACATTTGAAGTACATGAGCTATACTATAGGTAAATGTATCTTCTGGATAGAGAAACTCAAGGACATTTTTTCCTTTCCATATAACTGAGTCACGTGTCTCCTCATTCTCTCCCCTCCTTCGTATTTCGTTAAATGTTGACCGTTGCGTATTGGCTGTTATAAAATAGTTTGCAATTGGTTGTCTTTCTTAATTTTTTAGCCAATCAGTGCTTCGTCAACAAGTAAGGTATAAATCCTTTGATATGTATAATATATGGATAGCGCACCATGTATAAAATATATGAAAATTGAAGCCGGAAGTGTGCGCATTTGCTTATGACCTTCGTGGGGGGCTGTAGGACCCACTTTACTATACTTTTGTAGTAGAAAATCACAGTTTTCGCGTTTTTATTCCTTTTACAAAGCATTGATTGAAGCAAAATTTTTTATCAAGTGGACAAGAAGTCCGATAGAGAATTTCACCCCCTTAAGTTATGTTTTCTCGGCTTGTACAAGCTTATACATCCCATTTTCAGTAGCTATGCATGAACACGAATCAGATCTGATTTTTTCACTAGAAGCATCACTTCATGTTTTTTAAATGTCCAAGATCAACAAAAGCGATAGGAAACATATAAAGCGCATGAAAGCAGAAAATGATCGCATCGTCAATATATATTTAAAGAAATGTGGGGCATACACTCTGCACAACTTCACGTTAAATTTTTAACAATGAATACTATCCATATATTTACATATCAATCAGTTAATGGCAAAAAGTTTTCTATCTTCCTTTTTTCTTTGAAAGATCTGCGTCTTTCTGTGTTAATAATTTACTATTTTTAAACTCGGATTGTTTCTAAAATGATTCAAAAATGTTTTCTTTTTACAGCTTAAAAATACAGAAAATGGCAGAAAAACAAAGAATTCAAAGCAGTAAGTACATTAATTATCTTTTATTTTAGGCACTATATGATACCAAGTTATCACAGAAATAATCTAAATTTTTTATGAATAAACTAAAATTTTTAATACAACGTTAAATTATAAAGTAAACTATAATACAACTAAACATAATTTTTCTTTTCAGATTTTCTGTTTAGATCTAAAGTTTGTACGATTGAATAAAGATGCTCTTTAAAATTAATATATTTCAATAATATGAACAAAGTGTAAAAATCTTCTAATTTAGACTTTTTATATTTTGATATTTATTACGATATTTATTTCGTGTCATTTCAACAATAACTCTCATAAATGAAATTGTCGAATATTTATCTGGATTATTTCCTCGTAACTAATTTAAAATCCACAACATAAATAACTCGTGATTTTGTAATATGCTCTAAAGTAGTTAAGACTGTCTAAGGTCTAGTTCAAACGTCCAACTTTACATGAACCGAACGTATTTAAAACAAAAAATAATGAGGAAGTTCATCTCATTTTCTTTTGTCTTTAAGGTGTTTGGTTCATGTAAAGTTCGACCTTTGAAACAGGCCTTAAGTTCATTATACTTTTAGTAAAATCATAGTCTTAACTCGCGGCTGTTTACAATATAACACTATATACAAATAGCGATTTAAAAGGATGTATAACTCAATTTTTTTAACATGCCTTCAACACGCTGTGTTGTGCAAGATTGCAGTAATAAGTCTGATAGATATACCGGCATTTCATTACGTAAAAGCCCAAACGACGAGTCTTTGATAAGAATTTGGGTTAAATTTGTTCAAACGAAGCGCGCAAACTTTAATCCGAGTTCGCGCGAAATTCGATTTATGATTTGTTCGAATCACTTCTCGGATGATTGTTTTGAGCGTTTATTCCATTTGTATGGTATGACTAGACGGCTCAAACCTGGTGCCGTTTCTACTATTTGGAAGAAAAGAAATCGAATTCGTGTGATAAAAATTAATGCCCAACATAAAGTTCTGATTAGAGCCATAGAAATAGACAAAAAAAAAACAACAAATTGTAAAATTTAAATTTATTAATTTTTATCACACGAATTCGATTTCCGCTCGGCAAGTCACTCGCTACAATTTTAGAAAAGAAATCACAAACACCAACAATGTCAAGAGAACGGCGTCAGGTTAGCACAAGTTGCAATTATTATATACTTACACATATTGCAGATGATAAATTTTCACAATTTGATAGAACCAATAATACATCCAGGCAAACTTTCAATATATAATATACATTTATACTAAGGTTTTAAAGGAAATACAAAATGAAGTGTCTGTATCATGCGATGACCTTTGGTCTTTAAACCTAACGAAGCTGCTTGAAAAACAAATTCGTTCAGGCAAACTTCGTTAAAGCCAGGGTGATCCAAAATGCATTTCCTTTCATCGATTTCGAACTGATACATTTTACCACGGCATTGCTCTATTTCCATGCAGCATCGGCACTATTGAGGGTTGACAACAAGATCCAACGAACAATGGCCACATTCACACCTTTAAGGTGGTCATATACAAAAAATTGAATTTTTTTCATTTTTAAAGATAGTTATAAGAAACTATCAGTATTTGAAAGACTTTAATGAAGAGAATTAACTAATGGAAAAAAAAAATTAAAAAATCACTAATTACACTAATTATCCAACATGGCGGCCCCTAATTAGCCAATAAATGAACTTCGCTGCGAACATGATATCTTGGGAACCAATGATCCAAATTCAATGAGTAAAGTTTTTTTTAAAAGCTTAGAACATAATCTAGTGCTTGACACTTTTCAATTTTTTATTAATTCTTTATAAACAAAAATATATTCAAAAATTTGATTTTCTTCAGTAATTTTGCATTTTTGGTACACATTTTATGACATAACGAGTAAATATTTCATCAACAATGCAAAATATCAAAATTTGAAAATGTCAAGCACTAGATAATATTACTAGCCTTCAACATACAAAATTTCAGGCATCTCTGACAAATAACAAAGATAATATGATGTCACAAAGTTTTTCCTAAGTGCTAAAATCACCAAAATGAGAAAACAGCATTTAAAGTTTACATAACCTATATTGTACCTCTGGCAGCCCTAAAAATTGCCAGCTTCATAAGTAACTCCTTCCTTGTGTTTAGCATTGTCAATATAATTCTTTCTAATGTTTCTTAATGTTTTCTTTGCTTTTCACCTTCTCTGAACTCTTCTTTGCCGACAACTTTATCCGATGATGATCACATTCTTGAGCCCCTTTACTTGTAAACATTCCAGGAGTTATGTCCAGTTCACTCAATACCTTTAACAAATTTATGTCCCCATCATTAAATTTAAGAATAGCCAAGTATGTTGCAAGAGCAACAGTCTCTTGTTCAACATATGTAGTCTTCGGACATCGTTCCCATATCATATTATTTAGACATTCATTAACATTTTGAGTTAAGCCATGAGTACATTTGTTCAACAAAGTAGCATTGCTCAGTTCTTCAAATATGGGCTCAATGACCTTAACAATACATTCAGGAATGCCTATTCTGTGCTTGTAGTTGTCCTTTTCCCTCTTATAGCCACACCAACTGTCTTCACCATCAGGACAAAGATGATGCTGAGGATTAGTATCAGTTGATGCAACATGATAGAGAGAAGCTTTTATCGATTTTGCCATTTCCTTAACATCATGAAGGTTTCCTCTTACTGACAAACCATAATAATTTTGAAGAATATCAATCTTCCCATCTGTAAGCCTTCCTTTTCCACTCAATCCTTTACCGTCAAGCTTTACCCCTTTCGTTGTATTCTTCAACTTACGAAGACGACTCCCAACCCTCTTTTGAATGTGACCAATACACTCCAACTTTTTTGGAATGCACTCTTCTCCATATGGCTTTCTTTCAACAATAGCATTATATGTTGAAGAATCCCCGTCGCCAAGCATTTCCTTGTATTTCAGTCCTCTAGAAGCAAAAGACCTCTCGAAAATTCGCACAGCTCCAGAAGTCTCCATACTGCTAGCACTTCCTTCATGATTGATCTTGCACTGATGACCAGCTTTCCACTCGTTGTATTTAGGATCACTTGTCCTATTTTTCCATTTGGCACATTGCTGACACCTGTCTGAGAGCACTTCCACGTCTAAACACTTTTTGGTTTGCAAAGATATTGCCGTAACAACACCATTATGGGATGCATGGCCTCTCTTTGCCATGTACCATCCAAAGATATTCCACATTCTGGTGCTCCATTTTCCTCTTTAACATGCATAGCATTGCTGAGCATGCTGTCATTGGCCAGTTGTTCAACAACTGGTAATAGCTTTCCATTTTGAATCAATGTAAAGCTTCGGCAAGTTGGTGGTGGAGCCATATTCATGACCTTGTTGAATGTGACCATTGCAGCTTGCCCTCGACCAATTTCTCGAAATGCTAGGACTGCTCGGACATTAACTTCGTGTGAACAGCCTTGCTTTTTAGATGTGTGGAAACTATACTTCCACTCACATTCTTTATTCTTACATTGAAGAAGAATATAATGCGCATAGCCTTTCCTTTTCCTCAAGTCCACATGGGATTCCACACTGCTTTCGCAATCAGGGCATTTTAAAATTCATCAAAACACCAAACAGCAAAGACAAGTCCATAAACACGGTGCCTTCTTTTGCAGTGTGTAGATTATTAAAATTTGAGCCAATGCTCCTCGTTTGATGACTTATTTTCTTTGCAGAAGGTCCAGGGTTTGCGTCATCGTTTCCGCCATGTTTTGACTTCTTTGCCATTTTTGATGGCGGAGTTCTAACCGCTTTTCTCTTTCTATTTCGACTATTCCCCATTATTTTTCGCTTTGATTATTATCGGAATAACAAAAGGAAAGCTCCGAAATACTAACAAAAAGACTTTTCTCCTCAGAGATACAAAATTATAATGTTTTTTGAAGAGCAACTTTTCGAACTGTGCGAGCACGCGATCAGCTTTGATATGTAATTATAACAGTTACCATGGTGCCAAAATGCAACCAATCACGATGTAACTTAACGAGAAGGCTTTGAATAACATCCACCAAAAGTAGAAACAAAAAATTCGCTTTAGAAGGGGAGTTTTTGGGGTGAAATTTGGGTAAAAATCCGTTGCTAAGGCGTTGCTATGGACCAAAAACTTTAAGAAGACAACTTTGAAAGCATTTTTCGTGGGTAAATGATAGTTTTAACGAAAAACGATTAGAACAATCAGAAAAACCATAGCATAAAGTACCGATAATGATCAAAAAAAAATTTTGAGTTTTTAGAAAAAATAGTGCCTTAAATTTGTATATGACCACCTTAATATTGGCCAAATTGTATGTTTCCATAAAGTTATCATAGCTAACGGTAGACGATTCAGATCAAAGTAACACACTAAGAATGACATCTTACCATGAAGTAACATCAACACGGGCATCAAAACGATCTTGCAGCATGTCTTCAACCCGCCTTTCTTCTGCGACTGCAGCTTCGTACTCAGCAATTTCATCGGGCGAAGCAAGCGGTTCAATATTATCGACAAATGGCAAAATTTCCGAATTAGATTCGTTCGAATTTGCCGTCACAAATTCCGATGAAGAAATCGATGCGTTTGTCTCGATCGAAGACTCAGAGAGCGAGCTAGATCTCGATGAATTTGACATTTTTTTGCTCTATTTATTTATTATATTGTATACTTTCCCATGTGCGCTTCTTGTTGTGTTAAGACTAAGACGTCACAGACCTTTGCTGATTGCAAATATTCAAAATGGCCGATTTTAATGGCGGACATGAAAATTAGACATTTCAAATGTTCATAACTCCCTCGTTATATTATTATTTTTGCTTACATTTTACGAAAGCAATAATTGACATGTGTTTAAACTATTGAATGCTAAAATCGATGATTTTTTAACGTTAAGTTTTCGTCATAGAACCACTTTAAGAAATAAAAGATGTTTATTGTGGAAATGTTCAAACTGAGGAGTCCTTTGGGAGTACTCGAAAGCAGATCAGAGCAAAAACATCTTTATATTTCTTTTATAAAATAACAATAATTTAATAAAGATAAATTCAAAACAAAGGTTTTAATATTTCCTCTAACATGTATTCATGATTGATTTGCAAATACTCTTTGATGGATTTAATTGATGATCCTCAGCTATCAACCAATCAACGCAGGCGTTTTATTGTTTTTATGCAAATTAAAGTTGTTAGTTGTCATTCGGGGAAGAAAAAAATACGAACTTGATTTATTTCTTCCACTGTTATATATTAAAGTGAAATGAATAAGGAGTGTTTCGAGGAGAACACACTGAAAACTAAGATGAAAACCATTTTGAAGTAATTTATTATTATGGAATATAAGATTTCTAGTTGAATTTTCAGGCTTGCATTAGCTAGTTCTTGTGGAAAGGACCGCATGTAGTGCTCCTGTCATTACGAATAATTTATGTATGTAAAAGTTTTATCGTGACTTGGCATTCTTCACTTGCAGACTATTTAAGTTTTATAAGATATGCTAATTCTATATGTCAAGGAAATGCTAAATACAAACGAGAGGACGTAATTTCGGAGAGTTTAGATCAAATGGGTGAACTACAAATGTAAAAACAGCTGTCCATTTACTGAAATCCACTGTTTTTCATTAAAAATTTTTCTTGCATGGTAGCAACAGTTGCTAGTGGCATAACTAAATATTCGCCAACGAATAAGATTCGTTCAATTTCATCAACATTCCTTCTATCTTAGCAACCTGCAGTGTTTGACTGCGACTCTACGTCTGCTATGATAAGGAGCTTCACAAATTCTAAAAGCAATCACATTGAAGCAGATAGCATAATTTTTCTCAAGACTTTTTAGGGACTATTGGCAAATTTCTGATCTAAACAAGTTCGTCACTCCTCTCGACACAGGTACGTCTGATTTACACGAATTTTGCCATATATAAGTAGAGACGTTTGTTCAAAGAACAAATTTTTTAATTGTTTGGTTTCTGATGTCTGATAAAATGACAAACAAAGCGTTCAAAAATATACTGGCGATATTGCCAAAGTGATTCTTGTTGCTCTTATGATAGCTACTAAGTTCGTCTATTCTCACAGGATAAGATTCGTACCGTTTTAAATGTCACTATTTTCAGACATGGGATTTCTAGAGAAAAACTGCTTTGATGTGAGTCATAACAGGTCCCTGTTAGTGTTATATATTTTCTATTAACCAAACTTGTACTTAACCTTCTAAGGGCCATATGTAGTGAAATGCATCATAATTTAACTACTCCATGCGGTCTGCGTTAAAGAACTCGAGATTGACAAAGTTTTAGGCGGACACTCATAATGTGTGTAGCATCGTGTTGTGACTCTCTTGGGGCCAGATGTTTCCTCAATTAAGTTTCGTTTCGTAGTTATTGCTCGCGCAAGCAATGGCCACTAACAGGTTGAAAATTTCGCCATGGCGGTTGCTAAATGAAAATGCAGACATGCGAACAAATACCGAAAGGGAAGCTGTAAAGCAGCACATTTGTTTTTATGTAAAGGAAGTTTCTTGTTTGGTTCATTTTTAACCTTTTACTTTGTTCCCCGTTCGCTGATATATGTGCTTTAATTCCCCTAGTTATTACTGTATAGTAAGTCTACATTATTTAATCAATCTTAGCACAAATCTTCGAATAAGTTATTGTAACAAAAAACAATAAAAATGGCTGGCAGAAGTTTTAGCTAAGTAAAGGACCAATTACATGAAGCAATTTCAGCCCGGGCTAAGTTTCAGCCAGGGACGTTACAGTATCCTATCAAAATAGTGTACCTGACTACATGAGAACAATTCTATGTATTGTGCCAGGTGCATCGCTAGATCCGTTACTGGTATCCATCACGTTGTAGTTAGGACGGATTATAGCAAGTTCTTCTTTAAGTCGATGACCCTAGTTTTTCTTCTTCGTCAATTTCTCGCAAAATTGACTGCACATCATGTTTAGGAACTTATGTGGGTACACTTGTGTTTAACTGAAGTTTATGCCAAAGGAACAATATCCTTTTAATCAAACATGTGCGTCAACGAACTCCCTAATTTATCTCTCAAGGTCATCATAGTTGTAGTCAATATTTCGTTGATGGATTAATATCATGATTAACATTGACATTTAAAAGTTCTTTTGCGTTTGAGATTAACTGCAGAACAGCCTCTTCAAGCTCGAATACTTCAGTAAATCGCAACGTAGTATGGTAAAGAGAATCAATACGAAAAACGCAAAAAACGCAAAAATCCCGATCTGGACTTCCTTCGAGGTCAGCAATACAACCCAAAATAGAATTGTGAAGGAGTCTTACAAAGTATAACCTGTCTGCCATGTTTTAGGGTTGTAGACTTGTAGGTAAAACAATTAGTTTATTTTGTTTTCATTATTACCGCATGAAGAAAATAAATTATGAATAAATTATAATGTGATTGAGTAAAATTTGATGTTTTGCAAGTCACGAATAATGTTACGTCATCATAATGGAATGTTCAACAACAAAATGAGTTTTAACAGAAATTGTACAGGACAAAATCCGATTATGAAATTCCAGAATGGCATATGATCAAGACAAAATGCACATTGCAAAGGACAAAATACGCATTAGTAATTCAAAATATAGCTATTAATTTTGGGGGAGATCACCCTCCATAAGTTTGTGATAGAGCTTTTTGTTATCTTATGCTTCAAAAAATTCATTCGAATACCGAAATAAATATAAAAACAAGTCCTGTCCAAGTTTCCACATCATTGCCTTGAAGTCAATCATCTTTAGAAAATGAGTTGATGTAACTCAATTTCTCTTGCACAATTCACCACGACACGATGACCTTTGGCGTAATTTTATTTATATTTATAGGTTCTCGCATAATTTTGATTATAATTATCCGAGAGCCGATAAATTTAAATATAAAGCCGTCAATGTGTTCGTGAAATGCTAAGCCATACGGCTTCAGTTTATCTTACCCGTCGGCTTCAGTTTATATTACCAGGTGTATTTAGGGCGTGGATTCAAATACGTTCTTCTTATTAGTCTGTTTCCTCGTCGAGGTCTCGTTGCTTCAAGGTCGATTTCTTTGAGCTAAGTTTGAAAAGTCAAATAACGTACTAGCACGTTATACTTAGATTGCAAAAGCCTCCAAATAGCTCTATATCCAAGCATAATACCGCATTCATTGAGTTCTCGTAAAATATATTGTCTGATACGATCTTCATTAACAACATTCCTGCGTCAACGCAACACGTACAGTTTCAACTTATTTAAAAGAGAACTACTTGAATTAAAAATGCTATGGAATTTATTTAGTAAATTCAAAATAGTTTACTTCTTGTTGCGTTCGTGTATTTCTGTTTGTGTTGTGCTTCTGTGCATGCATAAAATAACATTTTATAAAGTTAAGTAATGGAAGGTGTTGTTTTTATGCAGTAAACGACCGTAGCATGTTGAAATTTAGAAAATATGGAAGGACGTTTGAAAACGTGAGACTCTATCGTTAGAGATTAGACTTTAAATTGGTATTGGTGAAACATAGTGTGTCTGTCGTAGACTCGTAGTGCAACACTTTGTTACTAACCAATGCTAACTCAGGGTTACGGATTAGCAACAATGAGATGGATGTTAGTAACGTTAGTAACGTCATGTTTTGAAAAAGTAACAAATGTTTAATTTATGCACGCCGCATGATCAATTACAAACGTGTAATGAATGAGTTAGTGGTCAAGAACTACTTGTATAAGAGTTTGTATGCACTTCGTTTACCAGAAGTAATCTCAACTTGAAGGTGTAAAATGACCACGACAAACAACATGGTACATGTGCCAATTTTTCAATCCGGGACGAAAATCCTAAAATTGACATCCCACCAAAATTGCAATGTCAACATAGTTCTAACTTTCAAAAACAAAAAGAAATAACTTTTGTAAAGTTCTTGACATGTTTTGTTTAGAAGGTTCACTTTAGGGGTGGTCATGGGAGGAAAAACTTTGCATAACATCAATATTTACTGAGAGAATTACTATGTACCATCTCTGGTCAAAAGTAAAGTTTGCATAAATTAACCAATATTCGTGGCAGAGATTGAATTTTCATATATTCAAAGAAAAATCACATGAGATGAAAAGAATATTTAACAACAGTATAGAGAACATACAGTAGAGCCACTCCATTGAATTTTTCTTGCCAGGCATATCTTATTACGCATGTGATTACCATAGTGGCAGCCAGTAAATTGCATTTTGTGACGAATAGGATTGACGATATGGCAAGCGGCAGCCAGTAAACTAAGAGCCTGATCACATGAACCCGGTAACAGGGATTCTGCGAGGCGTAAAATGATTTTAATTCATTGAAAGAGTTAAAGTTTTAAACGCAAAATTTAAAACCTTTCTTAAGCGTCGTAATTCATTTTAGTCGTAATTTTCAAATCAAGCTAAATTACTTGTCTTCATTTTATAGGTTTTGTGAATTTCCAAATTCATAGTACTTCAAAGGGGGGGAGCACATGTCCATTCATGCATCACCTCCCTTCTTTGCTGACGTCACTTTTGACTAATCTCTGTGTGTCTAGCAAAATGTTAATAGTTGTATACAAAAAAACCATTCTTTTTAAAAGTAAGAAAATTTGAAAAATAAGCAAATGTCAAACAGAGGAATAATGTGTTTTCATATAAAGGAGAAACGCGACCAATCTATTTTTGTGAAATGTTGAGTCATGCAACACAATGAGCTTTTAAAATTATACTTTTGATCATGTTTGTTTAACATTTTAAGGTTTACTTTTATTGCATCCTTTACTGTTGTATCTACAGTGTTTTTTTATTAAACATATAAATAATTACAATTTTTCGTAGCTGATGTTAAAAATGTACTCAAGACTTACAATGGTTTATTCAATAACAAAGTTTCTTTATAATAAGAACTGACTTATGCAAGAATGTACATGTATGGAATTTTTGATTAATTAAGGGAAAAATCCGTTCACAGTTTCGAAAATCGTGTCTTAATGATTGGCATTCAAATCCTGTCTTAGATAGGTGATTCTCTATTCCTGAGTTAAAACTTGTGAAACTTTATAAGATTTAGCAGTACTTCTTTGGAATTTGACTAATCTCAATGTTATTATGTACTCTGCATGAGGTTCTTATTTATGTATTTTATTTCTATAACAATTGTTTTTAGTCAGTGATGTATACTTAGTTATATAACAAGAATGTTCTACATAGATGTCATTAATTTATTTTTAATACTGTTTGTTGAAGGAGAACCTGACTCACTCTTCATCTTCGTTCGTTATTCAAATGTGTTAATGTAACAAAACTCACAAGGATAAAAGATAGATGTTACAGTAAGGTATGAATTATGATCATCATTTTTAATCTGATATGTATGTGGTCGCGTTGTTTATATTAAATCTCTCGTCCGTTTGTTAGGTATGTGACATATAAAGAACTAAAGCAAGCATAATTTTGTCGATACGGTCGTCATATATGAAGTTTTACTTGTGAAACATAGGTATTTATACAAAAATAAAGCGAGATTTTATGTCTACGTTACCGACCTAACAAATTAGCTAAAGAAACCTCAAGATGAAGTATGAATAAACATGCACGAGAAATCATATCTAAGTTGATATACCAACTATTTAATTATCGACCATACGCTGCATGGTTAAGGAACAGTAAAATCTGTTTAAAGTTGTGGGGAAGGCAGAATAACATGAGAATATTTTCTATATGTAAGATGCTGAATATTTTTTTGTAAACTGTAACTAACACTAGAATCAAGACAATATTGTTGTTAATGTAAAGTTACAAATAAAGTAGATGGTTTGAACCCGGGAGTATCGTTACATGTTTGTAAATGTCGATCGTCCAGGTTGGTATAATCCAGAGAATAACTGTGTTTGTTGTTGTTGACTGACGTTTCGACAACCTTAGCGGTAGTCATCTTCAGAGGTAAAAAAAAAATGACTTACGAACGCGTAATCTAGTACTACTTCTAACTCTTTATCGAAAATATACGAATCATTGCGATCTGGATATAAACTTGAACAATCAGTAATGATACTTATATTCTGTTGTTTTGTTTGTTGTTTGTTCATTTCCTTCTAATTTCATTTTCTGTATGTATCTAGTTGACATCTACGATCAATAATACGAAATGTTGCGGGTGCCAGAACTTTTATGATGCAGGAGTTATACAAACTTTACATGTCTATAGAAAACATTGGAATGCGTGAAAATTTATGTAGAGGGTGGGGGGACATGTCCAATTATGCATCACCTCCCTTCTTTGCCGACGCCACTTTTGACTAATCTCTGTGTCTTGAAAAGGTTGATGATTGTATTGTACAAACCATTTATTTTGAAAATAAGTAAATAAGCAAAATAACACAGGAAGAATGTATTTAAACAGAGGAAGAACGCGACCGAATCCATTTTTGTGAAATGCTCATTCATGCAACAAAGTGAGCTTTTAAAATTATATTTTGATCATGTTAGTTTAACATACTTTCATTGCAACCTTTACTGTTGTATCTACAGTGTCTTTATTGATCATAACTAAATATAATTGCGTGCAGTTGATGTTTAAAATGTATTCATGATTTACAAACTTTTAACTAAGATTTTTTATAATATGAATTGATTTATGCAAGAATATACATGTATGGAATTTTTGCTTAATCAAGGGGAAAATCCATTTACAGTTTAGAATATCGTGTCTTAATCTTTGACATTCGCATCCTGTCTTTAATAGGTGATTCTCTATTCCTGAGTTAAAACTTGTGAAACTTTGTAAAATTTAGCAGTAGTCCTTTGGAATTCGACATATCACAATTTTATTATGTACTCTGCATGAGGTTCTAATTTATGTATTTTTATTTCTATAACAAATGTTTTTAGTCAGTGATGTATACTTAGTTACAGAATAATATTGTTTGTTGAAGGAGATCCTGACTCACTTTTCATCTTCGTTTGTTATTTAAATGTGTTTATGTAACAAAACTCATATGGATAAAAAGTTGATGTTTCAATAATGTATGAATTAATTATGATTACTATTTTTTAACTGATATGTATGTAGTCGCGTTGTTTATATTAAATTTCTCATCTTTCGTTAGGTACGTAACATGTAAAGAAATAAAGCAAGCATAATTTTGTCTACACGATCGTCGTATATGAAGTCTTATTTCTAAAACAAAGGTAATTTTAGGTAAGTTAACCGAGATTTTGTATTTACATTTCTAACTTAACAAATTTGATACCGAAGCATTACGTAGTATGAAGTATGACTATAAACAAATCAATGTTTATTTCCATTCCAAATGAAAATCGTTTGAATGATTCTATAAGTGACTTTTAAAGCTATATTTAATACCACGACTGGAAAGTAGGTTTCATTTTTTGTTTCAAATTATCCACTATAAAAATTGCGGCTCTTACACGAAGAAAAGGTTTGATAATAAATAATTCTGAGTCAGTGATGCGCTTGACATTCACAGATGCCACGTCATAATGTGACATTTCTTTTTAAATAAATTAAACTTAAGTAAACAGTACAATGTATAAATGTAAACTAAAGATTATGTTCCTGGGGTCAAAATGAACACATGATAACGTATATATTTCATCATCAATCATTATTTTTTAATATAATTAAACTTAAGTAAACAATACAATGTATAAATGTAAAGGAAAGATAGGTTCCAGTGGTCAAAATGAACTCATGATAACGTACATATTTCATCATCATTCATTTTGCACGTAATTTATTCTTAGATGAACTTTAATTTAGCATGTACAGAGAAACTGAAATCAAGATACTTGTTTTGTTTTCCAACGTGTCTAACTGTTTTAGTTACTTGAATTAAATCGTGTAACAACACATAGTCGAGAAATTTCTCTGTCAGGCCAGGCCCGCCGTGAGGTGATAGGCAAGAGGGCATTTTGCCTTGAGTCTGTAGTATAATAGGGGCCGATGCCTCCCCAGTTGAACAAATGAAAATTTCGAAATTAAAGTTTATAGAAAAAGTAATGAATGATTTATGTATTATTTGTACTTTTCTTACGTTATCTCATCATGCAGAAGACATTCATCAATTTAAATTAGAAATTCTCGTAGCATCTTCAAACGGAATCACGCTTTAAGTGGGGAGAGGGGGGGCAGTTGTAGACGTCAAGTTATACTGTATTATAACAATAATATAATTTATCACTAGTTAGTTTTTGTGGGTAGCCGCTGTGCATGCACGGCTAACCACTATGCCATACTGAAAAAGTGTCTGAGTGAGGCAGTGAGGCAGGCAGTGTTTGTTCGTCGTGATATCCTCGGCTGTGTCATCGGTGATAGTCGCATATGTGAACGATCACGAATAGAATTGTTTTAAGTAAAGTCAATACTTATGTTGTTCTTTAATTACCTATGCTTTAGAGCGTATAATCTGCACTTTGTTTTAGTGACTATAGTCAAAACCTTGCAGCTGAAAATATCATTCATTTATATGCTTTACTGGTGATTACAGACGTCAAATATATCTCGTTTGGGCAAAAAATACAAGAAAGTTGATACTCGGTGCAGTCCGTACTTGTATTTTGTTCTGTATTTTATTCATATGTCGCGTTGTTTATCTCTCACCCTGTGTTCTGTGTTTTGGTGAGGAAAATGTAAAGCAGATAGGAGATAGTTTTCTTTATTTTCATTTCAATTAGTAATGATGACGATTTGGATTTAACAGATTGTCAAAAGAAGAATAATTCAAATATATGATTAAAATCAAGCTATGGTCCTATGGGAACTACTGCAGTTTAGCGACACCTTGGACGCTGACCCAAACCCTACCCTATAATCACAAGCAAAAAACGAGCCCGCGGTCACAAGCGCTTCGGGTGTCCGTTAAACTGCTGTGTAGCAAAAACTTAAATTGGAACAAAATCATCAGCAATATAGTCATATCAAAATGTTAATAAGGAAATATTCATACAACACAGCAAACCAGTTTGATATATCCTGTTAAAAGAACGATCTCTTCACCACACGATTGTTAGACAAATAAGATATATTATTTATTAACTAGGAGTTACTATTGAAGGTAGTTGTTGCCTCTCGCGCCGAGTAGGCGAAAATATTATTTTTTTTGTGTTTTTTCATTGTATCAAGTCTACTATTTTAATGCCTTGATGTAAGATCAATTACTGGGTCATGACAATTTTTATCGAGAGAAAGAAATGAAGCACACAAGTCTTTATAAATGACTTGTAGTACTGTTTTTACTTTATTAACTTTTTGAACATTTTGTAAATTTTAAATTATACCTTTTTAACAAACTCATTCCTAATTTCTAGAATAAGAAATGGCTTCGCCACCTAAAAGATTAAAGATTGAGGAAAATGGATCTCTGAGTAAACTTTTAATCAATAAAGGAACCCAAGCCTTAAAAACAGCATTGCAAATCATTATAAACCTTCAATCATCAAACTTAGAAGACAAACTTAATGATGCTTTTAACAGAAAGAAATTGGAATCATTAAAAAAGAAAAAAGTCGTCAACAAAGAGCAATGGAACCTTCTTTACCCTTCAAATAATACACCCGAAATTAGTAAGTTTGATATTTCATTATTGACTGTCTTATTGCGTAACATATGTGGTCTAACAGCGCCACATGGTGGATGGGATGATCCTTCCTCTTCAGATTCTTCAATCTCAGCAAGCATTGCAAGAATATTGTTTTATCGAAACAAAGTGTATGGCCACATAACTACAACTAGTGTAAATGACAGTGAGTTTGAGTACTTGTGGCAGGAAATTTCAAAAGCATTGGTTGGTCTGGGTATTCGACAAAATGAAATAGATGAATTAAAAGAAGCTTCCCTCAGTGACGATGAGGCAAATTATATTGAAATGATAAAAGAATGGTATAAAACAGAGGAGCAGTTACTCGATGTCACTGAAGAAATCAAAGAAGATGTGAAAGTAATAAAAAGAAATGTTGTAGAGATGAAACAAGAGATGGCAACCAAAGTTACGGACTTAAATGAGGATGTAAAGAAAACAAAAGCTGATGTGGCAGGAGTAAAAAAAATGTTACAGGAGAAAATATATTCAGATGTCGAAAAGCTTGGAAAGTGTAATTTCAACGGTCTTAAAAAAGATCTTAACAAGAAATACCTTGAAGGCACTAGACAATGGTTATTTAAAGAACTCGACACTTGGTT
Organism: Xenia sp. Carnegie-2017; assembly: GCF_021976095.1. NCBI lineage: Eukaryota > Metazoa > Cnidaria > Anthozoa > Malacalcyonacea > Xeniidae > Xenia > Xenia sp. Carnegie-2017. The sequence continues at coordinate 3,180,969 of NW_025813487.1, read as the reverse complement.
TAACGATAGAAGTGAAGATGCTTCTAATGTCATGATTTTGATTGCCGGTCCTGGTGTGGGTAAAAGTGTGTTTGCTGCTGAGGTGTGTCGACGATATTCTGAAAAGAAGAAACTTGCTGCTTCTCATTTCTGCAAATATAATCGATCAGATGAGAGGAATCCTCTAATGTTGTTAGAATCATTGGCTAGTAGCATGTGTGATACAATGTCAAATTTTAAATGTAAACTGAATGAAGAATTACAGAGAAACCATTCCTACAAATCAGTCACCGATGTATTCCGTGTTTTATTAAATAATCCATTGCATTCATTGGAAGATCATGAACCAATGCTTTTGGTTATTGATGCCTTAGATGAAAGCCAAGTTGATGGCAAAAGTGAATTGTTGGAATTGATTGCAAAGAGTTTGACCGACTGCCTAAATGGATTAAAATCTTCATCACCAGTCGTCCAGAACTTCCTGTTCAAAAGGAGTTGAAAGACATGAATCCTGTGGAAATTACAACTCATCCTCGTGAAGAAAACAACGAAGAAGACCTGCACAAGTATTTGAGACATCAGTTGAATGATCGGGTGCAGGAAGATCGCTACGTTCTGTTGTCATTAGTTAAAAATGTGAGGGATCATTTCTTTATGCGTATAACGCACAACTGAGCTTGAATAAAGAAAATATTGAGCTTACTTACGAAAACATTCAACAATTGGTCCCTAGTGGGTTAAGCGGTGTTTACACAAAGCAATTCAAAAGAGTAAAAGAATTGTTAACAAAGAAAAGTCGCAGAAATTCTGTTATCTCAGAAACTACTTTCATGCAATTTCTTGAATTGTTGGCTGCCTGTCGGGGTTTTTTACCATTAACTTTACTGCTTAGCTATTTAGGTTTTTCTGGTGACATCAAGTTTGAAATCCGCAGTAAAATCATTGAACTGTTATCTCAAATTTTGCCTGTTTACGATGATTGTTTAACCGTCTATCACAAATCTCTAATTGATTGGTTGAAATCAGATGGTTACAAACAGCACGAGTTTACAGTCAATCCAAAAAATGGTCATAAATTCTTATGGCATGCTTGTGAGAAAGTGTTTAAGCAAATTAAGTGTATGAACATTTTTAAAGATCCCATGAACACTGCGATGATTAAATATGCTTTGAAGAATGGAATCTATCAAATGTCAGAATGTGGCGAAAATGTTGACTTTAGCTGGGCAGTAGATGTCAAAGTGTTTTTTGCGAGGTTAATGTGTGTGAAAGACATTGACATGTATACCATTAGGTTTGAATTGCTTGAAATCATTAAGAAACTACAAAATTTCTTGGGAAAAGATGTACTTGAGGAACAACTATTTCATTTGTTAAGGGAGGTAACGATAATGAGATATAAGTCATTTAAGACTGATAAAAGCTTAATTTTTTTACAAAGTATTGCAAACAGAATTGATGGCAGTAACGAAAATGATTATTAGCAAGGATTTATTGAAACAAGGAAACTTTTCTTGGTTTGAGGATTTAGACTCAACATATTTAACAAACCATCATCATTTGACTGTCTCCTTGCGTGCTAACGTTACATCTCTTTGTGTGTCGTCCAATGAAGAACTTCTTGCTGTAGGATATGAAAATGGTCAAATATCTATTTTGAACTTCCAGAATTTACAGAAAGATGCATTCTCGGCACTGCACTTGATGATTCATCGTTGGATAAGTGGTATAATGTTAACTTAGTTATGTCCCTGTATGACATCTATGACTATTCAACATTAAAGGAATCTTATTTTGTACAAGGAAACATCAGTTGTTGCTCCTTTTCACCTACCGGAAATAGACTGGTAACTAGTGATAGATCTACTGAAGTAAAGTTGTGGGACGTTAACAATGGACGTTTGTTATTATGTTTACAGTCAGATGATGTCGTTAATCGTTGCTCTTTCTTAGATTCTGGTTTGTTCATTACAGCAGAATATGTAGAAAATGAGAACGACGATGATCTTGTCATGGACGAAGTGTTCACAGCATGGAATTCATTAACTTTGCAAAGAATCGATCGACGCTGCGTTGTTGATTACCAAAACTACAATGTACCGATAAATATTCCGAGTTCTTTGTTGCAGACTTCGTCAAGACTTCGTATGTTTTTCAATTTCCAAAGGCAATCGATATTTTTTCAACTAAAAGAAAATCCACCACGTTTACATTCAATAACACACCATTATCGTGATTGTATTTTTTATCATAAAAACCAGGTTGTAAAGCTTTCTGAAATCACTCAGTTGACAAAATACAACGATCAAGGACAAATCGAGTTTTGTTTACCAAATGTTGTGTGTCCATGTGTTCGTAGGTTTCTTGATAAAGTCCATCCCATCTCGTTTAAGGAATTTTACGTTGTGCCGTATTTTTCAAAGCTTAAAATTTTCAAAACTGATCATCTTTGGAGACCTTCATTTATCTTTGAGAAATTTGAAATTAAATGTTGTTGTTTTCACCGGATGGATCTTTTTGCTGCTTTCGCTGTTGGTGACCACGTCAACATTCATATTTGGAGCATTGAACGTTGCACTATTATTCAAACTGTACCAATGCAACTGAAGAATGCATTAGGATGTTGGTGGTCAGTTGGTTTACTGTGGATATGGGATGGTTCTGATCATCTTACGAAGATATCCACTTCGTCTAAAAATTTTGTAGATTCTACTCAAGCAAAGCAGGTAAACATTGGATTTAAACTTAAAGAAATTTTAACATTTGGTGATGTCTTAGTTTGTATTGATGAAGAAGAGTTTGTTCAAGTTGTTAGAATTACCAAGGGTGAGATACAATACAACAAAAGACTTCCTGTCGATAGTTTTCAAATTAAAGCAGCAGCTGTATCACCTGATAATTCTGTTATTTTAACTGTAAACAAAACAGAATACACATTATGGAAATGGAGAAATAACAAAAATGAACTTTACTTGAAAACTTGGTATACTGCAGAAATACCCAAGACAGCTGTCATTAAAAATTTGTTCAAGAACAGATAACTGTAAATGATCTAGAGTTCAACTGTTGTATATGTGATAGTAAACAAGCAGTCGTTACAGTTAAGATTTTGGATCGATTTCTGAGCTTTTTTATAATTAATATGAATGAAAACGATGATGTGAATGTGACTTTGTGTAAAGTCAAGGATCTTTTATATGGTGAAGACGTAATTGTACATAAATCGTATTGCATTGGTAAATCGTTTAGTGACGAATTGGCTGCTGTAGATTTGAAGAGTGGTGAAATATGTGCTGAATTTTACGGATTAAATTCTGAATTTAATATAACTATGCATTCCAACACAGATACTTTAGCTGTAGTAACAAATGTTGGATGCGGAATCAAATTTTTTAAACTCAATGTTCCTGAATGAATCCACTAACTCAACCTTTTTTTAGTTATATTAACCTATTGTATTTACTAACATTACATATCACTTAAAACGAACATAAAAAGTTCTTTATATCACAAAAGGACAGTTATTTATGGTATCAAGAACGAACTCAAAAATATAAGAAAAAATTGTCCATATCCTTTGTTTTAACCGTAGAAAAACTGTCAGTTTGTAATTATGTAAAAATATCACGGACGGAGAAAGAGATTATTTTTTTTTAATGTCAAGTAAGGATCTTTTTTATCCTATGATTCTCGTCAACTTTCAAATTTATATTTGGAGAATTCAACACTGTAACATTGTCAAAGTTGTGATGAAATTGAGAATATCACACGAAGATGTTGATTGTAGTAAGGATGGTCACTTGTTTTACATGTGAAAATTACCAAAAGTGAGAAACCTTTGATCGCTGAACGAACTTTATGTTGATGGTTTACTTTTTAATACAAATGTATGGTCAAATAATTTGGTTATTTTTATTATATATTAAACGTTCACTACATAGAAATGAAAGAATGTCGACAACTCATTCATTGTGAGTCATTTGACAATATGGTGTTGTAGATGAAGATTATTTTGTTTGAATTAAAGAGTGACTTTCTTTGAACATTCTTTCAAAAACTGTCAATAAAATTTACCTTACGTATGTTAATATCGTGGAAACAACTTTTGTATGATGTTAAAAATTCATATATTTAAAACACGATCATGATGTCATGTCATGTCATTGGGTTTTATGGTCATTAGTTGAAAAATGTGAGAGATCATTTTTGTACGTTTATTATGTACATATGACCTTAACGAAAGAACTTATTATATACTGTCAACAATTCCCGTATGTAAAAACATCATGATGTCATGTCAATAGCTATGATGAAAATAAATAAATAAAACTTTTACGATTTTCACATAAATTCATTTGAACTAAGGAATTGAATTTTTTTTGAGTAAAATTTTTTGATCAAAATATTGAAGAATGAAAAACTTTACTTTCTGTTTTCAATTTTAAAATAAAATTTATCATTATAATGTTGATGGTAATACAACGTACAATATATAGCTACAGTTTTAACTTGTAACAATTGTACACAACAATAAACGTTTTACTGATAATTTTGGAGATCCAGTTGCTTTAAACACTTTAATGTAACCGATTTTTCACGTTCTAAGTTTGGGTCATCTTATAAAAAACAGGTACGCATAGCGTACATTTTGTTGTCTTTAGATGACTAAAGTAAACATTGGAGTTCTTCAAAATAAACATGTTTTAGCATTTCGTGATGCATCTTCGGTATTGGTGACAATATTTTGTATATGATACAACATATATGGTAGTAATGTGAAACAGTGATAGTTAATTTAAATATAAGTAGAATATATGCAGTAAAATATTGACATGAATTAATGATAAATGTGTTTACAAGTTCTTCTCTAATTTAAAATTTTAAAATCTTAAGTTTTTATGTTTTTCTTACTTTACAAAATGGGAGAGAGCAGTATAACTAAGGACAGAGCAATAACATTAGGACAACCTCAGTAGATAAGATGCAGCTTTGTCACACTTTTGTCACAGAGCTCTTACCCGTGGCAGTTAGTATCCAGGCTTCGAAAGTGAACTAGTGCGCGCGCATGTCAACCGGAAATAAGGGTTAATAAACAAGGCATGGCATTGGATGGCGTGAAAATCTAAAATACGACAAAGCTGGAAGTTGCATGCTACTGACAAAGTAACATTAGATCCGACTTATTTTTTATTGGTTGATATACCGGATCTATGTCATTGTGTATTCATTCTTCAAACTATATAGTCGAACTGTCATTTTGGAAATGTTATTCGTATTGACCGTTGCTGTGTATCTTTTGGACATTTGTTCGCGGTGGTGGAAAAGAAAAAGGCATTATGGCACACTTGTTTGATCAGATGTATGCAGACATTTTTGAATTTGAAGAAGTTAGTCACAGTGATCTTATCAATTTGATTTTGGTCGAGTTTCTTCCGAACTTGAGGCAACTAAAGGAAGTCCGTGGAGTAATTCAGGCACCTTAATGACAGAAGAAGAAAAATGGTTTTGTTTTGCACAATGTACACTCGATGATTTCAACAGAGAACATGTATTAATTGAAGATATGATCTTCGTACTTTGCTGGACAATTTAAGCAATCGTCTCAGGTCCTGAAAAAATCAGGTGACTCAACGGGATTCGAACCCATGACCTCTGCGGTGCCGGTGCAGTGCTCTGACCAACTTAGCTATGAAGTCACACAGTGGTGAGCAGGTCAATATTGTTGGGCTCATGTTTTCTCGTGAAAGGAATGTCGTATAAATGCTTTATGCAGTGCGGTGTTTGAAATTAAATGAAGATATGATCTTTGCACTTTGCTGGACAATTTAAGCAATAGTCTCAGATCCTAAAAAAATCAAGTGACTGAACGGGATTCGAACCCATGACCTCTGCGGTGCCGGTGCAGTGCTCTGACCAACTGAGCTATGAAGTCACACAGTGGTGAGCAGGTCAATATTGTTGGGCTGATGTTTTCTCGTGAAAGGAATGTCGTATAAATGTTTGGCATTTAGAGAACATGTATGGCATTCAATTTACGAGGCTTTCAAGTTTATGAAGTTTGGTGAACCCACAACTTCTCACTAAACTTACTATGAAAAACTTTTGAAAGCAAGATGGATCGAACTGCTGACCATTTACACACGGACAACGAGAGCGTCATTTTTTAACATTTGATTATGCTAACTGCTGCTGTAAACTAAAATATAAAACAACTGTATGACATTATTTAAATCATTTCGATAAAATTTTTTCAGTTGTTGACTTCAATTTTGTTTAACATTGCCAAGGTTTGCCCCCCGTCAGTGAGGAACTATTGTAACGGCAGTGTAGCAAAACTGCTATCTCAAAAATCTATAAAGTCCGTGCTGTAGAAGGGGATAGTGCTCATTTCTTCGGGGTGTTCAAGGTAAGGCACTTAGTGAAAAAAAGTCATGGGTATTTGTGTGAGTAAAGCCCACAATAAAACTTTGAAAAGGGATGAAAATCATAATGGACAGAAAATTTTTCGTTTTGGCATAAGTTTTGGACGCAATGATCTTAATCTTGAAGGACATTTACAAGCAGGATACACGAGCAAAACAGTGAACAATTATGGACCTGCCACAGTTAAACCCACAGCAGATAATGACGTAGAAGAAACATTGTCTGCAATTGAAAACAACGACCCTCGTCATTCATGAATAGTTAAAAGAAATCAACACCTAGGCGTAAAATTATTATCACGAGAGCATTGCCATGAGTGACATTGAAAAATACTTAGCCAGTTTGTATTTTTATCCCAAACGTTCAGGAAGCTACGGGGGTGTTGAACGTTTTTACGATGTAAAGGCAGAAGGAATATATGAAAGAATTAAAGAATGGCTCATGCAACAAGACGCATACTCTTTGCATAAACCTATTCCAAGAAAGTTTGAAAAAAATCGTGTCGTAGTGAGTGGTATTGGCGATCAGTGGCATTTGGATCTTGCAGACATGCAATCTTTGCAAAAGTATAACGATGGTTATCGCTATCTTCTTATCTGTATCGATGTTTTTTCCAAATATGCGTGTACCGTTCCATTGAAAAACAAGACAGGGTCATCGTTGGTGGAAGCTTTTGAAAAGATTTTGTCATCAGGACGTAAACCGACCCACATTCAAACAGATCAAGGCTCGGAGTTTTTCAATCGAGTTTTATGGCATCATATATAATGTTTTATGTTTTTTTTTGACATCATGACATCATCGGAGTTTTTCCATCATGATGTCATTTCATCGTTCATTGAATTTCTAAAAGAAAAAAATGTCGCTAAGTAATTGCACGAAGCATAAAAACTTATGCGATCAACAAAAAAGCAAGAGACACCAAGTAACCGGAGTCAGATTGGAAAAAAAAAATTTTAAACTACGACGTTATTTGAAACTGAATCAAAGGTTTTACCAAAATCAAAGGAGACCACTCGAACAAAATCTGCATGCTCGTTCAACCTTTTTAACCAAAGATACCAACGTCTGTAACCCTTGCAGCTTAACTAATATATATTACTGAAAGTACTTAACAAAAAACAGAAAATGCCAAATGAGAAATTAATTTAACCTAGTGCAGAGAAGCCTATACCTCATTAAAGGAGCCTTTGTTAAAAGATATTATATCTTTTCTTACATGAAGTACGCCATATCAATGTTTCCTGTTTCTAGTTTGTTATTTTCATTTTTATTTGAGGGAGAAAGTTTTTCTTCTTGTTTCAATGTAATAAATCATATTTAATCATTTGTACTTTGCTTGAAGTTTTCTCTTATGCCAAAGAAGACAAGTACATCCAAAGTTTGGACGCTTCTACCAAGGTATTTATATAAACAACTAATATTTGAAATACCATCGATCAATTTTCTATAAAAGCGATTGTGTTAAGTAGCGTAGTCAGTTCTCAAGTTTAGTCACGCTATGAAAATTTCAGAACTTTATGATCATTTATTTCTTTGGAAACCTTTTGTTTTCATTGAAAGTCTCACTGATCATCAGAAAGTTTAATAAAATCAATTGTGTTTTTTTAATGTACACCGTGAATGTTTAACGACATCAAAACTCAATGTTCTAAAGCTATTCATCCGACATCACTACTTAATGAAAACTTAAACTGTGTTTGCATTAGCCTGTACAAACATGCGTATCTGAGCTACATCAATTATATCAATCAAAGATAATTTGCAAATGAATCATGAATACATGTTAGAGAAAAATTTTAAACTTTTTTCTTGAAGTTGTCTGTTTCGCATTACTATTATTTACAAAAGAACTAAAAGATGTTTTTTGTGTTTGTACTGGCTTATGCAAACCTTGAGACTTTAGTGAGAACTCTCTAGCTGGTGCAAACTGTCAACTTTCGGTGTAAAGCTTGCACTGACATTGTCTCCAGTTCTACCAAATGTCTCTTCCGTTTGCTTAACCCTGTACAACAATTAAGCATCTTTTATTTCCAAATCCCATCCTATATTCAGTCTTCACAATTCTCTCTTTCGAATTTCTTCGTGGGTGTACAAGTGGTGAGGTGTGACCTTTCCCTTACTAATTATCAATTTACCAACAATTTAATTTTGATTTTATCTTCCTGTCATCCATTAATATCCATTCATATTGGCCATTAATGTGCATTCGTGTCCTCTATTGCAGACGCACAGACGGTCGTTGATATATATTTAAATTACGACTGTGAATTGGCTTTGTCGAATATCTTTCAAAGATTGATCAATGATTTGTCTAAAGTTGCCCAAGGACGTCAAGCTATTGAATTAGTAGCGACACCAGTAAGTTGATGAATATGTTTCATAATGTTTACTTCTCTACATTCTCTTGTTCATATCTATACCACTCGAAAAGGACTGGAATGTAGTCTATTATTATGAAAAGGACTGGGACATAGTCTATCAACATGAAAAAACTGGAGCATAGTCTATCAACATGAAAAGGACTAAAACATGTCTCTAATATTTTGTGCTGACAATGTTGATTATAATACATCTTTTTATCACGTTTTTATATGAATAGTATCAATGTCGTCTTATTTTTATATGATTTTTCCAGCTTCAAGAACGCAGTATTCGTATCAAAGGTCTGGAATGTCTCGTTTCTATTCTTAAATGTATGGTAGAATGGAGCAGGGATCTTTACTTTAAACCTGATTCTCAGGTGGACGATAATTTTGGTGAGTTTTAACATCTTCATGAAACTGAAAAAAATCGCATGTAGCGAATATAAACTTAATATTGTTATACATTTCGATAGGTTATCGCTTTATGATCCATTGTACCCCTCTTTTGATATCAGCTACACTGACGATTTTTGTCTCCATCAAGATTCAATCTTTCTATACTCTGTATCCCCTATTTATCGAAGGTACTCCATTATTTTCTTATACACACGTTAATGTTCTTAATCGTAACTAGTTGTTCGACAATTGTAGTTAACCTCTCAAGATCTAAGTTATCCCTTAGTTATCTTTTTTACCCTTGCTGGTCTCGCGGTGGATGAAGGCAATATCTTAATGTTTATAGTTACTCATTATTGACCCACGCTACCCTCAATGTTCTAGTCTATCTCTCAATAATCTATACTATCTTCCCGATGATCTAGGCTATCTTTTAATAGTAAGGACTTTATTTGAAGAGGGGGACACGTAACAGCTGAAAAGCTGACAAACCTGTGGCCCTCTAACTAGATTATACAGTATTACAAAAAATGATAAATGAATAAATATATAAATAATTACAAAATTCTATAATAAAAATAGCAATACATATTAAAAATATTCAGAAAGATAAAATTAATTTATAAAAATTTAAAATTAGATAATGTGCTATTGCTTAATATTGTTTCAAAGTTGTCCAGGTTTTTATATGAGCTTATAAAATGCTTTTTCACAGCTGTTTTGAATTGTTTTATACTAGGCTTTTTTTTTGATATCATGGGGAAAGCTGTTCCATAACTTAACTGCGTCAACACTGAATGCCTTGCCACCATCGTAATTTCTTAGGTATTTGGGACACACTAAATTTAAATTGCCATGTCTGGTAGACCTATTGTGTACAGAACTGTTCGTCTTGAGCAAATCTCTGATGTAAATCGGAACATCGCATTTAAGGCTCTTAAAAATCATTGTACACTTATTTAGTTTGATTTCATCAAAAAAAAGGCAACCAGCCTAGGTTACTAAAGTTTACAACACTTCTAGAATAAGGGTCCACTCCAAGAATTACTCGGGCAGCCCTTTTCTGTAACCTTAGGAGACAGTGGAGTTCTTTAACGTCGCAGGTATTCCAAACCATGCTCCCGTACATAAGGACGGGTTTAATCAAGGCGTTATAGTATAAGAGTCTTTCTTTTATTGGAAGGTATCCCTTTATCTTTTTCAATAAACCAATACGCTGAGAAAGCTTGGCCTTTAGGCTAGAAATGTGGTCACTAAATGTAAGATCTTGATCGAGTGTTACACCAAGCAATTTATAAGAGGTTACTTGTTCTATTTCGGCCCCATCAATGGTCACTGACAGGTGATTGCCATCAACTAATGATGAATGTAGCCGGTGATAAGTAATGCTTTGACGTTTCGACAACCTTAGCGGTAGTCATCTTCAGAGTCAAAAGACTCTGACTCTGAAGATGACTACCGTTAAGGTTGTCGAAAAATGACTCTGAAGCTGACTACCGCTAAAGTTGTCGAAACGTCAGTCAACAACAACAAAAACAGTCCTTCTCAGAACCATACCAACCTGGACGATCTACATTTACAAACATGTAACGATACTCCCGGGCTCAAACCATTTACTTTATCCCAATAATATCTCACCGAAGAGAAGGAAAACAATAGCAAACTTCCATACTTCAATTTTTAGAATTTAATACCAGAGAGCAATATTCAATTAAGATAAGTGTAATACCAGAGAGACAATTGTGTATGAAGTACGTACTTTCTAGTAACACAATTCCGGTAATTAGATTCCGGTAATAGAACGAGACATGTTGATGGTGTACAATTCAAATGGTTGCAACAATAGGATAGTTCATTATGTTCAATCGCTGTACATCACTGTGTGTGACGACGGTGTTTTGATGACTTCAGAAGTACAAACCTTGAAAGACCTAAAAACGTAAGATCCCAATTTTCTCTCGAATATCACTATCCAGAGGCAATGTTCCATATTTTCTTAGGTAATGTAAGACAATATTTCGAAGGTTGTGTTCATGAGAACGATGAAAACGAAACAGAGATAAACTGAGTAAGGCATAAAGTAAATCCTATAATCTTTACGATTCTGGATCGGCCGTATCCTGCATGCTTCATTGCAGACGTAATTTTTTGAGCTTAGGTGAATTTATTCCGAAGATATTTCCATTTCAAAAACTTTGTTGTGAAGTTGATTTGATTGTTTCATTAAACATGACGATAGTTCTTATTGAATACAAACTACCGGCGTAAGTATTTTTACATATTTATTGGACACAGCAAATGACTTAACAAGCTCAACTTGCCAATCAGTCATCATCTTCTTCAAAAGTCTTAAAATAAATTGTCCATCATAGGTTTCTTAGGCATCCATATAAAGTTGTGTGGTATTGGAGACTGGTTTTGGAATGAAGAAAAACACTGAGATCGTCAGCCTTTCTCTCTATCCACCTTGTGGTACAGTTTGTCAACTGATACCTCCTAAATTTTTTGTTTCCGTCAATGACCCATACGAATTTCTCGATGCGAAACAAAGCACTGTCGCCCTACAAGGCCATAATTTGTCTATATCTCAGAATTGCTTTCAAAAACAAAATTTTTCCCGAAAGCCGCTCAAGACATGACATTGCCTTAATCAGTGTCTGTTTTTTAATGAAAGATAGAGTGGGAAGTATGGTGTCAATTATTTTTCTGCTTCACTAGCCATTGCTTATGATAATTCGAGTTTAACCTATCAAAAGCTTGCATGTAATAGCTATATTATAAAGGCGATCCGACCACTAGTGTTTCTCCCCAGAATAACGAACGCTAAAATATAGATACCTCAATGCAGCACTTGCCAATCATTTAGGCAAAAAATGAAGGCATATTCAATGACAACACCTAATTATGTAGTACATTCAATGAAAATCAATAGCACAAAACAAATGTCGATGAAATTTATTGAACGCTTATTATAACTCTTAAACAAGTATTTACAATATGGATGACGCAGCAATTCTGCCTTTGCATGTGAAATTTTTATGAGTGATAAATTGCAAGTTCTTTTTTTAAAGTGAATGGTTTGAGCGTGGGAGTATACTTAGATGTTTTTTAGATGTAGATCTTCCATGTTAGTAGAGTCTTGAGGAGGACTGTTAGTGTCGTTTCGACAGCGTTAGCGCCGTAGTCATCTTCAGAATCAAGTGAGGAGTAAAAGTCAGGTTTGCCGTATTTGTTGTCTGGTTCATACGCCATCGTATTGTGCATGCATAGGTAATTTGTACATGTCAATTGTGTATTTCGGATTAGTCTAGATATGAGTAACCCACTTCTTGATTGCACTTCTTCTAATTGAATGCACCTGGAACTGTCAGCTATTAAATAACGTTTGGATAGCATGCTATTTATAGATGTTGAATGTGTGGAGTCTAATAAGCAGCTTCAGACTGTTTAACAAAACACAGATCTTCCTCCAAGAAACTACATAGTGTCTTCGAAAATGGATACATTCTATTAGGTAGAACATTATCTCGAAAAAGAATTAAAAGCTAGATGAGTAATGTCAAGGTTACCTGAAATTATGTTAATGATGGGAAGGTGTAGAAAATAGAATGGATTTTTGTTTGTTGGGCACATAGTCGTTAGAGTGCGCGATGTAAAAGGAAGATAAAGATAAAGTGCTTACGAAAACCTAAGTGTTCTTAAATATGGGCGTAAGAATATCGTTAGTTTTTTTTGTTTTTTTAAGGGGGGACATATCTATTAATTATACGTAATGTTAAGTTCTTTTGAAATCCAGTGTTTTCAAAGGCTTTTAACATGCATACATGAAAATGACACCAGTATTCCTACGCCTGCATGTTCACATATGCTGCAAATTAGCTAATCTTGGCTTGTTTTGGCAAGATTGCTATCGAGTGAGTAATACAACATTGAGATTGTTTTGTGGTTGCACCTAAGATCTTTTTCAAAACAGTTTTCTGAGAATTTCTATTTGACACGTCACGAGTTTTATTAAAATGTCTAACGCAGTATGGGCAAAGTGAGAACAAAATCATGTTTTTGAAAAAAAACCTGTTATCTGTATATGTTTTTTGTATTTGCGGTAGTTTTCATTCTTTTTCATTATCATTATAGCTATTCGTAACTTTTCTCAATATTGTTTATTTTTTGTTGTTAGATTATTAAGAAAGTTGACAGCCTAAACCTAAGGATATGCTATAAAGTACATTTAGTCGTTAACTTATTACTGGAATGCTTAACTTATTACTGGAATGTTTAACTTATTACTGGAATGTTTGCAATGATAAAGTCGACTTTGGATTGATCATATTTTTAGATTGCAACCCACCTCCATGTAATTATTAAACATTGTGCCTCGCTCGCAAATGCCGCACGCTTAACTCTTGCTAATATTCCATATGCTCAGTACTAGTAGCTGCAGCCTGCAGGTTTGATGAAAATATATATTTTTAACTGCAAATACAAAATCTAAAATACAACTAGCTACGTTTATTAAATTTAAATGTTAAGCATACACCAAGTGAGGCTACTTTAAAATTTTAAAATTTTCCATTTACTTCTTTAGCAATAATCAACATTTCATTTTGTTGCGCCAAAGAGAGGCCTGTTTTTTAAAGTGCATCTCTCGAAACTCAAAACTCACCGGGGTTGTAGCTAGCTATCAAAAAATAGGTACGCAATGCATACCAGTGGGTAGCCTATGAACTAAATAGGACTAAATGAAGTAGGTAAATGAACATAATTGAAATAAAATTGTATATTTGATATCATTTACACCAAACTTGTTTAGTATTTAAAAATTAACTTTAGTTATAGGACTAAAATTAAGTGAGTGTTTCACCATTTCTGCATTTTTCAAACGCTTAGATTGCACGTCTAAAATGCATGTGCTCTCAAGAATCGCATCAAGGAAATAACGTCATTTACATTTCTTCCGACTTTTAAAGGATTTTTTCACTTAAAGCCATTTTTTTACAGTTAAGTTTTAAAAACGTTTTCTGACGTGTCTTGGATGTAAGCCGTATTTGTTCGAACAAGTGCAGCGGTATTAACTTTTCTCACCACACGCACGGCGCTTATTGGAGGGCAGCGCTAGCTCGGGGGAGGCCTTATGACATGATTATTCAACATAATTATACAGGGAATTAATTGTGTTTTTAGCCATCGGGTCGTGTTTTTAATTTTTTTTTCTAATCACGTCTTGAAAAGTCTATACATTTCCAAAGATTTTGTGTTTATTGCAAACAATGTTTTATAGTAAACGCTTTGCTCAATAATTGCAAGTGATCAAAAGTATTTTGTATTTCCTGTTCATGGATTACATAGTTTTACTTCTGGTGTCCTAGCTCCCTCTATTTGTAGGAGTTAGGACACTAGAAGTAAAACTTCCTAGCGTCCGCCATTTTTGTTCCAAAAGCCAGCATATACAATATAGCGTTATAGGTAGAGAAGACAAATTTTTGGCTTTTTTTGCATGTTTACAGAGCGACAGGGATCAGTATATTTTGAATTTGGTTGTTAAAGGTTGTATGGATATCGTGCTATTAGAACAGCTTTAATTTAACCCAGTGGATTACCGAACTGAGCTACAGTAGGATATACCACAAAGTCAATTGTGTCGTGCTCGTGTGCGGCCATTCTGGATTTATGACTGCAAATGTAAACAGAAAATAAATCCGACATAAAACATCCCAGATTTGCGATGAATCCGAAAACTTTAGCCCTAGTGTAAACGGTCTTAATGAAAATTCGCTTGCGAATTGTAAAGAAGCTTTTCAGCAATTTTGTTGTGGCAATCTGGAATGCTCGTTTCAGCAAGGATTTGCTTACAGTTTTCAATAAGGAATGTTACAACGTTCTGCTTTAGAAGTATTTGATCTTGCGTTTTTGTAAACAACTGCTCTGCAAACGTAGAAGATCTTTAACAGCACGTGAGATGTAAGTTAAAGATGTTATGGTATAATCCCTTAACTGTGTAAATGATTGGGCTTTCACTTGGTAATCATATTCTCCAGTGGAAGCGGGCGGTTTTTTCTCGAAGACTTAATGCAAGTTTTCACAATGTTTGTTGAGTTTGATGAACTGCTGAACTAAGTAACCACCAAGATGTTCTAGGCTTTATAGTTCTTGACTCTTGGTCAAGTCAATCATCATCACAATGTTGTTCTTCTATACGTAATAGATTGTCATTAAGACAACTCTTTGGAAGCTTTATGTCAAGAAAAGATATTTTGTCAGCTGTTTTGTCTGTTTCATAAGATGATGTTTCCTTTCCAGGCATGCATTGTGTCATACCACACACCAATTTGGGTTGAAAACTTCTGTTGCAAAGCTGTTGCTGAAGCTTCTTTACTTATAATTTCTTCTTCAATCAGGTATTGAATTGCTGCTCCTATTTTTCTTGACAAGAAATTCTTCGCAAAGCTTACTTCATTTTGTTGAAATGACATAGATTTAAAGCTTTATCGTCCAAGTGTGGTGCTACTTTCATGTTGTGCATTTAATCATGGTCAACCAACTCTTTGACAAAGCGTATTGTAACTGCATTACTTGGTAGGTTGTTGTCACGAACCACATAATCTTGTAGATAAATAACTTGTTTTCGGTTCAAGTGATTTCGGATATATTTTAACAAGTGTAGAACATGTAGCATGAAGGTTAGTTGCATGTTTTCAACCACAGGATGAGAATGAATTAGATAATACCAATTGTTCGTGTTTTTTTGAAAATTTACAGGATATACCGAATTTTCTTAAAATTACCTGATTACCACCTCGTATATCCATTGTGATATTCATGACTTTAAGGTTGCTTTCATGCGCTTTTTCTATTATAGCAATTATTATTTGCTTGATCTGAACAGCATTAAAAGAGTCTTCTGTAAAGTAGTAAGCTACCACCTGCTTCCATCTGGTTGTCAAGCCACATAACATCAGGACAAATGCTTGATTTGCCATAACATCTACCATTGATTTGTATTTGCTCCCAGAAATGGTGCATTGTCCTTTTACTGAGCCTGTTTTTGATCAAAGTCATATGAAGATTTGAAGGACGTTTGATCTAGTCGAAGATAACTGTCACGCTTTTCATCTGTCATGGATTTTGTCTTGGTATGAAATATTAGAAGAGTAACTGTATGTAAGAACATAATTAAAGGTGTACCGATAACTGCTTAAAATAACTTTTTAGTTATGCAAGTATACCTTCTCGGCAAGTGCTAAACAAGCCTCAGAAATTATACCAGCTGAGAAACCAATGTGTTGCATTCTCCGATTTAATGTGCGAACGAGGGTAGTGGCTAGTTAAAGTCCAACAACATGTTATAGCCAGTTGTTCCACAGGAATATCTTTGTTGTGTGGCTTGCTCAATGGTGGAATTGCACCAAAGACTGAAATTATACCATTTATAGAACTTAGTAAATTAAAAATTGCTCTCATCATTACATGAATACAATATTTTTAAATGTTAAAACAAGTCACGTTTACCCTGTGTACGATTTTCATTTCTATTTTTTTCTAGTGAGAAGAGTTGATCATCGTTGAAGATAGCTGATAAATTGTTACGAAGATTCTTGTTCTTATTTTTCAGTTTGACAATTTCTTCCCGCCATCTTCTAATTTCAAGTTCTTCAAAAGATTTGACTTTAGAACAGTTTTCATCGTGGTTTTCAGATTGCATTAATTCACTGACCTCGCTCTCTTTAACAAAATTGCTTGCCCAAACCGTGTTAGCGTTTAAAGGAGTCGATTTTTGCAGAAGGTTTAGAGAGATTCTGAAGCATTAGAGAGATTTTTAAGTCAACCCATACCGAAGAAACATTTACGAAACACAGCAAGTACTTGCCCGTTGTTCTAAAAATTCGTTTTCTTGGACTTTTTCTACAAAGTACTAGTTTTCGATGCGAAAACAGAATGGGAATTGCATTTGGCTTCAATTTACGGAGAATAATTGGGTCAAACTGACTCGCTTCAAAGTGCATTTTCATAAAATTATCACTTTTATTTACGAAGCCGTTTAGCAAAATCACAGAGTTTTGAAAGAAGATTTATCAACGAATATACAGGGTATCCACCAAAAAAGTTACACTACAGAAATCATTTAATTCTTTCTAAAGCGTACACAAGAAAAATTAAACGAGAATTTATAATTTCAATAGTGTCACTTTTATAACAATACTGTACATAAATAAGGTTGATACACGAGATATGACACAAGTAATCAATCCTTCTAAAAAACGTTTTATTCTAATTGATATTCTAATAACACAAGTAAAATCATTTCATGGCATGCTGACAAAGACGAGAGGTAGATGTTGGATTGAAGTGTTCCAGACTTATTGCGCAGAGACCTTTCTTTCTCTTTTAAATGTTCTTTTTCCCACTCGAGACCGCGTACATTCTATATCCATCGTTTCTTCGAATGCTGCAATCAACCGCGCAACATGAAACCATTTTAAAAGAACTTTGTAATTAATCTCCTATGTAAACAATAGTTAACTTCCCGCTTTTTCAACAAAAATGGCGGCTAAAATACCCATGTGACCAAATTTACCAAATCGTTTCGCAGAATGCAAAGAGCAATAAGTGTCCCAACTCTTTAAATACAGAGCTATCTAGCATGCGCAGCGGCTACCCACAAAAACTGAACAGTTTAGAAAACGTCACTATAGTCATCAACGCGTAAAATTTGCAAAACCCTTTCGTGTAAATGGGTAGTTAAACTTCTAATGGTTAGTCTAACTATAAAATTTTCGAAAATAATAACCTTTTCCGGGTAAAAATTCTATTCCCGAAAAGCACTTTTGAAAAGGAAATGACGCAGCTAAAATACGATTAGAACACAAAGGATTAAAATATGGCACATGTACTTCAAGATAAGAAAGTTTTAGGAAATTTTGCTGATGCGTTTCAAATTGCGGATTATTTTGAACTTTTGTTTTAAAATGCCGTTATAATCGTTATCAGTTATGCGTAGGTTTGTGTTTGAATATGAATAATTAATGAAAAATGGCAATTAAAAAGGATGAAGCACAAAAAATCCGCATTTTTGGATGCCGATCTTTCATGCACGTTTTTAATAATTCTTTAAATTCTTTGTTAGCTTGAAAAGCACGTGTTTTATTTCATTCCTATGTGTTCCATCTCCTTTTTAGCTTTGTAATTTTTGTGTGCAAGCTACTTTAAAAGCGCGTTCAAGATTGTTTGAATATGGATCATTGATTTATCGTACTTGTTGATCAGATCCTTTTGGAAATTTCCTTTATAGCTCTGTGTCACTAAATGTCTCAATTGATAAAAAGCTGGTAATCATAATGAGGCTGCTGAATGCTTTAGAGCTATTTGAAAATGGCAACATTTACTGCAATTACCATTTATTTTCAACTATTAATAAATACTATGCGGAATATTTCAATCACAGTGTAAAAAATCCTGTATCAACAGGAGTGCTTGGATTCAAGTTTCACTGGCAAAGATTTTGTTAAAAAAGACTCATTGTTGAACTGCCATGACAAGTAGAGAAGTTATTATTTTTTCGAATTTTAGGCTTGTCTTCTGTCATTGAAAGATTAATCCACTCTTATTATCCTGATCAAGAAAAGCTCAAAACACAATGCAGTCATTGAGCTCCTTTATTCAACATAAAAAATTCTAATCATGTACACATCTTAGCTTTGAAGGAACACCTAAAACTGGTCAAGTATTTCAACCTGACCATTTTGCAACTCTACTTTTTAATTAGTGTAATCCTTTGTTGCATGAATTTTTCGCCGATCAAGGCCCATTGTGTTCGTTGGTTGTTGTTCTGGAGCAATACCATGCAGCAAAGGGTCAATTAAGGAAAACTCGCTCATAGCCACATCTGTAGTGGATTGCAGCTGTTACTAGCTAACTGCCGTATGTAATTTATCGCGCATGTTGTGCTTTGCGTTGCATGAACTTCGAGAAGATTTTCGGGCACGTACGTCGCACGTACGCCATAGTTTTGTACGTGTGTAACCCTTTGCTGCATGAATTTTTTCGCGAATCAAGGCCATCGCGTTTGATGATTGTTGCCTTGAAGCAACATCAGCAGCAAAGGGTTCGGAGGAAAATTCAAATTGTAGCAATTCCACCTCACATATTTCTCATGCGGAGACCAAAAATTTCAGCAAATGAGAAAGGTACTATTTTCAAAGTTTTCGAAAGAAGAAACAATGATTAGGACTTTTGTTGAAGTAGCAGCCATTGCTGTAAAGGTATCGCATGAAAAATAATGCTCAATCCAGTGCGGCTTCTATTAGTTGTACTATGCCAGAATATTTCTCTGAATCTGTGCATTTACAAGAAAGCTTAAAACAATTGATTGCAAACCAAGGCATGCACCTAATAATTAATTTGATGCAGCCCTTTATAGAGAAATGGTTAAAAGTATATCTACCAATGAGATCTCTAATCTGGTTGGGAATGTTTTTAGGTTTCAAAAGAATTATGTTTTCCCTCCCTTCCGTTATAAGAACGAGAGAGTTTTAGATATGAGTGATTTGAAGATTTTTAATGGTTTTGTTATTTCCTATCAGAGGATGGTGCATATTGTTTATCTTGTTTAATTTTGGGGACCTTTTCCCTTTAAAATGTTTTAAAAGTTCTAGATTGATAATTACTCTTTGCAGTTTGTGATGGTATGTAGATGTCCATGTCAGAGTCAGGCTGTCAAATAAAAACGACAGTCAGATTTCTAGACATGCTGATGAGTCCCTGACAAAAGGCGAAACAGCGAAACATTTTAATAACTAATTCAATGTTAATGTAAATGGTTTGAACCCGGAGTATCGTTACATGTTTGTAAATGTAGATCGTCCAGGTTGGTATAGTCCTGAAGGACTGTTTTTGTTGTTGTTGACTGACGTTTCGACAACCTTAGCGGTAGTCATCTTCAGAGTCAAATGAGGAGTAAACGTCAGGTTAGCCGTATTTGTTATCTGGTTCTTACGTCATTGTATTGTTTTATCACACCTAAATCGCACATCTCAACTAAAAACATTTCACTTCACACTAATTCACAATGACAATACACATTTCCTGTACACACAATACAATGACGTAAGAACCAGATAACAAATACGGCTAACCTGACGTTTACTCCTCATTTGACTCTGAAGATGACTACCGCTAAGGTTGTCGAAACGTCAGTCAACGACAACAAAAACAGTCCTTCTCAGGACTATACCAACCTGGACAATCTACATTTACAAACATGTAATTCAATGTTAGAAAATAAATATTTTTGCACACAAATGATAGTCATAAAATAAGATTATTGTCCGTTCTAAAATGCTGGAAATTGCATTTCCGACACCCTAGTAATCAAAGTTTTCCGGCAGAGCATGCCCCTTCGACCCCCTTAGAGGGTGCTTCTTGACTCACGTTTGAAAATTATAATTATAAATTACCTGGAAGGGAAAAGGGGTCTGGAACCGGGTATCAAAAACATGGCGGCAAATAGGAAATTTTGCATGAAAAACTTCCCTTGAAAAATTAATTTTATTATTCTCTCTCTCCTAATTTCTAATAAACTTATTCTGTTCAATACAAATTCAACCAGTGTTAAAAACTCAAGAACCGTTACGCTTTTGATGCAGAGATATGCTTTAAGGTTTTACAAAACACATACGCAATTATATAAAGAAAATCTACGGTAAATAAACTTAAAGAATAGTCAAACAACATTTTAGATTAAAAATAAGTTAAATAACAGTAGACGGATTTCCTTAGTGGGACCGTGAACATAAAATAACTTAAAGTTTATATACAAACTTTGCTCTCTGTAATATGTATTCGTAAAGAGCTTGATAAAAATATCTTTATCGATTAGATCTATAAGTGTTAGAAACTATGCACACAAATCCACGAGAAAACCCCCGAGGTCTAGTTAAATCTTGTTGTTGACAAGTACGGTCAGTTTTAAGTATGGTCAATGGATATCTATAAATTTTGTTTTAATTTATCATACTGGATTATTACATGTTTGTAACCATTTACATGTTTGTAACCATTTTCAAACCAATTACTTTAATACTGGATTATGTCGATTCAGATATTTCTGGCAGTTCTACTGAGTACATGTAAAGCAAATATCTTAAACTTGGTGAGCTAGAAAAAGAACAGAATTCAACTTAAATTGTGATATAATGCTGTTTTCAGTTGGAAACTTTTCAACCAAGATATTAAAATAGGATAGTAAACTATTCAGTACAATCCTTGAACAACTGCAGGGTAGAACTAAATGAATCGAAATTATTCTTTATTGAAATTACAACTTTTGAAATCAAAGAGTTTTAGCTTCTCTGTCATAAGACTGTGTATTGCTGCAATAGAATAAAACATTAAAACAGTGTCAACATGCGTTGTAAGATTTATAAATAGTCTTGTGTATTAAAAGTAAAAGTAATTGGTATTACAAAATTTTTGAAGAATCAAGTTTGGGAAAAAATAGAATTTGTACAAAGAAACTAGTAATCTTGGGAGAAACTAGTTGTTTTCCACAGGTCCATCTGGACTCTTTGCAATTTAAAACTGATTATAATTGCAAATTGATTTCAGTTATCGATTTTATTTAAATTCTAGTTCTCCAATCCACTCCCGGCTCTTCTCCCTCTTTTTGTTTGTCTTTGACTTCATTGCAACTAAAGCATTCCATGTGAATCCTGGATAACCTAAGAATATACCAAGTGTGGATTGATATCTGATGAGGCAATGCTTAATCAAACTTTTCATGCACAAAATCATAAGCTTGTCTATAGTAAAAATTTGTAAATGGAAACATATCTTGGTTCAGAGCAGTTCTTATCTGGGTTTTATTGTATTAACGTACTTAGAACAGTTGCATAGCCAGCCTGAATATTTGTTTATACTAGGTACGTTTTTCACCAATATCATTATTCATTTCTCTAGAAATATATTTTTTACAGTAAGTAAACACCAAATAATCTACATAGCCTGAACAAATTGCAGACTTCCCTACACCACACAACATACTTCATTTATCACAGTGTTTTTAACATAAATATTGTTCAATTTTAACCCAACTCTATTCTTGACAAACCATTATTTTTTCAGAAAAATATTATAAACAAATCCTAATTATTTATAAGTGAGCTCTCTTGATTGCAAGACGTGTATAGCTCGAAAAGAATTGGTTGCTTAGTGCCTCAAGAAAAGAATAAAATTTATTGGGAAAACACTGTTTAAAAAAAAATTAGGTAGTAAAAAACGTGAACAAAATACGTGTCAAATGCCATCACATTTCAAGTATTGACAAACAACAATTTAACCCGACTTTTTGAATGACAAACAATATTATCTTGTTCACCCGTGTCATGAAATATTTTCTTTTCTTGCACTATTTCGGCATTCTTATACTACACAAGTTTGCAGAACATTTCATCGATGAAATTTTAAAAAGTTTTTGTTAGGAAAACAAGCTTTGAAATTTTCTATCATCGTATATATGTATCTTATAAATATGAATTTTGGCTGAAAATCAAATTAAATAACTGTCACACACCATGATTAAAGTGATATTTACTTGCGTTTATGGCATAACGTTAATGCGCAACAATAAAAAAACTCAATCATAAAGAATCAGTTTACCTCGATGATATATTTATTTCTCTTTTGTGGACAAAAAATAATAACCCTTTCATGTAAAATATTTCATGCAATTTTTGGATGTTGTTATCAGCATGTAAATTTTTTTACTAAATGTATTTTATATTTAGATCACTTTTTTGACTGCTTCTAGATGTCAGCTATTTTTAAACAAAAACAATATAGCATCAGTGAAGCATGCTCTCTTTTATGAGAAAAACTGATTCATTTGAAATGCAAAGTTTGAAGTGTCCTTCTTAGCTCGTCAATAACATCTGCGGAAACTTAACAAATTTGACATGCACTGTTAATTTTAGGGTGTCAAACTATCACCTTCATTGGTGGCAAGCGTCATTTAAGAAAATATGCAACATAAACCGGCAAATTCAAAATTATTATGACAATAAATGGAATGACATTAAAAATGTATGACACCATCACAAAGTTGTGTATGGCAAGCCAAACCTACCAAAAGTGTATCGAGATTTATATGTCGTATTAGAATTACTATAAGTCTATTCAAGATTCGTAAAGCGGTACGAGTAGTGTATGACGAGATTTATATGACGAGTTGTTTTATAAACTGTGACGAGATTTATAAGACGAGTTTTATATGACGAGTTTCATATGACGAGATTTATAAGACGAGTTTTATATGACGAGTTTCATATGACGAGATTTATAGGACGAGTTTTATATGACGAGTTTCATATGACGAGTTTTATATGACGAGTTTCATATGACGAGTTTATATCGCGAGTTTTCCTCTAACAACATGAAGTATTGGGTTAAAGAACACGTGTTTGTTTCAAAAGCAGTTATTAATTATATGCAAAATTTCGGCGGGTTGGGAACTTTGTATTTTCTATCTATACTGTATCGCTCTCACCTAAATGACAGAAATGAGCAATAGAGAAATTATTCAGGAACTTCTTGGCAGAGTTACAGAGCTGTCTGAAAGAATATCACCTGACGTGGACAGTTCTGTAAGGTCAGAAGTGAGAACTATATTTGGACGGCATACAATTTACCAAATGCTGAAACGAGTCGCCAGAGAATTAACGCATCACCCTAATCAAATGGCATCAACAGCCACAATAGAGAATCGCCTCCCAATTAGAAGGAATTCATCCACTGCATTTCAATCGAGGCGCTATTTTCCCGCAAGTAGACCTGCTGCAAGAAGCCGAACAAGGCGAACTCGTTCATCAACAGCAATTGATAACAGGCCATTTTGAGAGATTTAATCCTATTAAGCGGCCCCAAAGATAATACAGTTCCACGGCAAGGCACTCGGCTGATGTTGGTAGAAAATGGACACATGATTTCAGGTTGTCGGTTTTCAAAAGATTTGTCAGCCGCTGCTGTCGAAACTAATATAATGATGGCCTTTGATGGAAAAATTCCGCATGGTACAGATATAGAACTGTTAACATCGGTACATTCCACTCTGGTTGCGCCAACATTAGCCCCTGGTCAGACATTGGATGGTGTTATCCTCCACAGATTATACGCACAAAAGCCAGTGTATGTACGACCTAGTGTTCAGCTGCTTAACATGGGAAATGCAACAAAGGTTGGAGAATTAGATTGCTACATGCTCATCATGTAAATAGTGTGCTTTTAAAAACTGATATGTTGTTCATTTACAGGAACCAGGCAGCAATTCTAGTGAAGGTAAAATACATAGATTGGGTAAAAGCAAGGGATCTTTCCACATTTGTCATAAGAGAGGATCAAGTGATTGTACACTAAAATAATGTAAAAAGTATTTTTTTAAATTCAAACAAACTTTTTTTACAATTGTTTTTGTGACAGTAATATGTCGAGGTATATCATTTTATATTCTTTCTTTTAGCAAATCTATATAAATTTTCAGAATTAAGAAACTTAAGTCATGACTATTGTTCACCTTGATTAAATTATTCATATGAATTCAGATAAGACAGCTCTCATTTGGGCACTTAGCTTTTAAAATAGTTTAATTTAATTATTGTAGTCTGCATTCATTTTCACAAGATTTTAGTCACTCAGAATTTTTATTCTTTATAAGGTAAAGAAAAGCAATCGATTCAAATGAATATGCTTATAATGATATGCAAATTGTTATGCATTGCAATAGTTTTGCAAGAATTTGTTAAAAATATGTTATATAGGAATAGATGAACCTTTGATGATGATGATATAAGCATATCTGAAACCAGTGAAATTCATTCTGTGCCTACTACTGATATTGTGCCTGCAACTGATGGTGTGGCTGAAACTGATGGTGTGGTTGCAACTGATGGTGTGGCTGAAACTGATGGTGTGGTTGCAACTGATGGTGTGGCTGAAACTGGTTCACTGTCTGCAACTGGCTCCTCAACTCAAACTAGCACACTCCTTGAAACTGATGATCTTACTCTTTGAACGAAGCAGGTTCTCATCTTATGGCCTTGTTCTAATTTAGATTATCAATTCATAGATCTTGGTAATATGATTTGAAAATACTGGTATATTGTCTTTGTCTGAATTGCAATTGAATTTTTTTCTGCAGGTGTTTTTTCCGCATTGATAGATACTCCATTCCTGTCTTTGCCAGCTGAGAACAGAGAAGTAAGAGCTGTTATTGTGCACAGAACTACAATACGTCAAGATGTCATAGCCATTTTTAATGATGCAGATGTGCTTAATTGTTTGGTTTGCCCCACCGTGATTGATTACAGTGGCAGGGAAGAAAAAGGGAAAGGAAAAGGAGTAATGCTGGATGTTTTGACACATTTTTGGCATGAGGTATACAACACCTACTGTTTCGGCTCCAGCGATAAGATTCCTATGATTAGGCACGACATGCAAAAAAATGATTGGCAGTCTATTGCTAGAGTTATTGTCTACGGTTACAACCTGCTGAAATACTTTCCTATGAAAATATCACCGGCACTGCTATGTACATGCTTATTCGGAGAGGACAATTTAAGTAGAGAGTTGTTGCTGAATTCCTTTCGTGACTACGTGACTCTTGAAGATCGCCGAGTTTTGATAATTGCATGAACGAAAATTGTGACCTCGAAGACGAAGACATTCTTGACTTTCTCTCAATGTTCAAGTGTTTTAAACTTCCGACGAAAGATAACATCAAGGAGATTATGTTCGAGTTGGCTCACCAAGAACTTCTTCAAAAGCCACGGTACATAATTCACTGCTGGTCTCCAGTTTTAAGAATGCTCCAATACGATGACATTTTTAAAACACAAGAAGACATTCTTCAACTTTATACCAGTAGGCAACCTACGGCCAAAAAATTAATAAAATTGATTAACGCCGAAACCGGAAATGAAATAGAGCGCCTTACAATAGATCATTTGAAAAGGTACATTCGGTCGTTAGAAGGTAAAGCTATCGAGAGATTTCTCCATTTCATCACTGGAAGCGACTGTATTACTTGCACATCGATAGAAGTAACTTTTCAAATCTAAGTGGACTCCAAAGACGACCTATTGCTCATACATGTGGACCTTGTTTAGAAATTCCTACCACATATGAGAGCTATGGTGATCTTGCATCTGAGTTCAATAACTTATTGAAGGAAGGACAATCTTGGTCATTTGACATTGTATAAAATTACGTTAACAGTTCGTTTTTACATCTTGAACAATGCTTATAACTACGTTTGATTGAAATTTTATTAAAATCGTTCGACTTATAATTTGTACACTATTGATATGTACGGACGATCAGAGATATATCTACGATCCAACTGTACAAATTATGATGAAGTCGTTTAAAGGAACAAACTTATTTATTCTTTATTTTGTTTGGAAGCTTTACTTACAATAATCGCGATATGGTTAAATGTGATAGGACCTTATCGCACCCATTTTCATTTTAAGGTAGCTAGTAAATAATTGGTTAGCACTATTTTCCACCCAGCAAACCGCCCTTTACACAATCGGAAATAAATTAAAGATGGCGGCTAATGGGAAAGAACCAAAAGCTAAAAGGAAACCATGCATGCACTGGTGCTAGGTCGTTTTGAGATGGCGAGTAATTTTATATTTTATAATACAGTTTTAATATCAAAATATGAAAATATTTACAGATAAATGTTGCAGTATAAATTTTCATGCAACCACCTTAAGCTATAAACTTATAATCCAGGCTGGAAAATATGTCGTTTTCGACGATTGTGTAAAATATTACATAAAATATTATATTGTGTAAAATATTAGATTGTGTAAAATATTATATTGTGTAAAATATTATATTTCAAAGTAAAGGACGGTTTGCTGGGTGGAAAATAGTGCTAACCTAAATAATTAATGCACATTCACACGCGGTAACATTGCTGACATTGCTTCAAGTATATGATCGATGCATCCTCTATTTATATTTGTTATTTACCTCGATTTTTGATCATAAATTAGTTCAATCACTGAACATAAAATGTGTTGACAATATCAAGTGTTTGTATGAAGTGATTGATTCCATAATTGCCGTCATCGCTTAAGGGGTTGACTTCACTACATAGAAGCTCCAGTTGTTCTTCCGTCAGCTGCAGTATGTTTTCAGGTACCACAACATAATTATCTGTATCGACGTCTGGAACTGGGCCATTTGAATCTAGACCATATTCTTCAAAGTTAACAATAGGAGATTCATCTGCAACAGGAATCATGTTCGTTTGCCAAAGTGTCATGGGGGTTTGGTGACCGGCAGTCCTTAGTCCATGATGGTTCCATTGCTCCCTGAATTCCGAAAGTGACGCACTTACACGTGGTTTGAAAACGAAGTGAAGGGCGAATAGATGATGCTCATTGAACGGATCTAACAGGTTTTCGTTTTCCATGAATTTAAAGACACCAACGTATAGAGCAGAAAGAACCCGGTTTACTTCTGCCCACAACCGTTCTATCCTTTGGTTATGCACACTTCGCCCGGCAATGAAACTACCTCTATTCTCACCACGACGTGATATCATTAGCCGTGCTACGTCAACGTTTTCGACACCTCGATCTCCACGAACCCTTGAAGGCAAACCGAATTCACCAATCCCTTTTTTGAAAAGATCAACTACTGTCTGAGCTCTATTATCAGCGCAGCACTCTAGGTAAATGACTGCCCGACTAAACCCGTCGATGCAACCATGGATAACGAATCGCCAGGATATAAGCTTATGGTTTGAGTCAATATGCCAAAGAAAATTCGGCCCGGGAACGTTATAAACCCGTCTACAAATCGCATACCTCCTTCGCATATTTCTTCCAATAGTATCGATTCTCCGAAGACTTTCTCTGACCCTTTCTCTTTGGACATAGATCTTTCTAGCCCTTAAACTACCCTGATATAACATTCTCCACTATATGGGGTAAGCCTTAAAATATCTCTTATCTGCCCATCTAAACTATCATCGGTGATGTCTGTAAAGCTAGCCTCAACTCCATATTCAATCCTTCTCCGGTAAATTGTTTGTTCTGATACACCTAGGAAGCTAGCTATACTTTTCCATTTCATTCCGGTATCTCGTAATTGCTCTATCTGTACTTTGGTTATATCAAAACAAGGCCTCCCTCCCGTACTTGACCGGAATGAAATAACTTCTCTTCTATTCTCAGGAGACGTGTAATCCAAGATCGCTCTTAGCCTGCGTATTTCCTCTTCTATTCCAACACTTAATCTTTCCAACAGCGAGACAAATGAGGGCTGAGGTGATAGTAAGTCTATCGTGTCGTCATATCTTTCATTGTTAACGGCCACGAGCATTGCTGTAACAATTGGAAGATTTCGTTCTAACTTGCATTTACAATGTTCCAAATCAAGAGTATCATTAAGTACTATAGCAATTTCTAAATGGCTAAACAATGCATCCAACATTTGGAAAAATTCAGTAAGTTCTTCATTTGCTTCGAAATAAGTTGCATTACTAGCGGACGCCATCTTGGGAAATCTCGTTACAGTTTGTAAACAACTCGTGACCTCTTATAAATCTCTTTACACTGTTACAGTTTATAAAAAAAACTCGTCTTATAAATCTCGTCTTATGAAACTCGTCATATAAAACTCGTCATATGAAACTCGTCATATAAAACTCGTCTTATAAATCTCGTCATATGAAACTCGTCATATAAAACTCGTCTTATAAATCTCGTCATATGAAACTCGTCATATAAAACTCGTCATATGAAACTCGTCATATAAAACTCGTCATATGAAACTCGTCATATAAAACTCGTCATATAAATCTCGTCATACACAACTCAACAATAATAATATAGTTTTCACACCGCATTATAGTAATCTCGAGTACCACTTTACGAATCTCGAATAGACTTATAGTAATTCTAATACGACATATAAATCTCGATACACTTTTGGTAGGTTTGGCTTGCCATAGTTGTGCAAGTCAAATATGTAAATCGGTAATCAACTTTTACACAAATTAATACGGTTTTTCAGTTCATATCATAACACAAATAAACTCTTAATAAAAACGACATGCAATTATTTGAAGCACTTAAGTCAAATAAATTTTCTGTATGTGTTAATTCATTCCATTATTTAGCATTCTCTGGCATCATTGTCTACGCTGCTAATTTAAACTGA
Source organism: Xenia sp. Carnegie-2017 (assembly GCF_021976095.1). Classification (NCBI taxonomy): domain Eukaryota; kingdom Metazoa; phylum Cnidaria; class Anthozoa; order Malacalcyonacea; family Xeniidae; genus Xenia; species Xenia sp. Carnegie-2017. Next base: position 3,151,579 of record NW_025813487.1, on the reverse strand, counting down.
ACTAACGGAAGTTATGAATTATGTTTTGAATAGTTAGACGCAGTTGCTTTTAACATCTGCTATAAATGAATCCTCTTATCGTGTGGCATAAAAAGAGCGCAGATAGCAAGAATCCTCTATGCTATGGCGCCGATGAATAATAAAAACAATATGATTTCAGAAAGACTCTTCCATTACAAACTATTGCTTTGCTTACGTTTAACAAGTTATAATAATGACGCGCTGGTTGTTATTCATTTGTCATAAACAATGTATTTTATACCGCTTTTGCTGAACAAATATCTATAGCTTAAATATTTTGGTTCCTTAGTACATAATTTATTATTTATTGTAAAACATTATTTTTGACCAGGAATTTCCCTGCGTTATGCTCTCAAAATGAATAACAAGCTAGACCCTGTAAGGGTCTCGAAAGAATAACAGCTTTCTGTATTGCCACAACTTGTGAACCCTTAAGTGAACACACACCAGCAGTTAAGAGTGTCTAAGAGTTAATACCTAACTGAACATGTTTTTTACTTAGAATAGTCTGAATAAACTCACATTTTCATTGAATAATCTATTTTATATCAAACTGTATGCCTGTTTTTCTCATGAACTCATACGTATGTATTTATTTATTGTTTATTAACTAATGAATATAATATTTTATTAACTAATTTTATTAATAAAATTAATAACTAAGTTATTAATTAATTTATTATAATTATTAATTTATTTATTTTATTAATAACTTATTTATTAATAATAATTTATTTTATTAATTTTTATTAACTAATGAATATAATGAAGTCTGATAGAACTGGGTCTCCGGCAAAGACCCGCTACCCGAGCAGGACACAGCGGAGAAAGGTGACCAAAGGTGACCAACTAATGAATATCTGTATCACTATTATAAGTTTTCCTTATAATTCGTGAAAAAAGCACAGAAGCTTTTCTTGTTACACAAATACAAGACTCAAAGTAACCTCCAAAAGCGTTGATATAACACCAGAAACAGTAATCGCCAAACACCCGTCAATACTGTTAATGTAGTACTTGTATAAAAGTGTTAAATATAGCACCTAAAAAAGATGCTATTTTTGCCATTTCTATTTAACATCTTTTTTGTTGTTGATTCGGCGCTTGAACTTAATAGTGTGTAAATAAATTTTTGTACAATTGCAGTCTTTTCATGGGGCTTATAGAACTCGTAAAAACAGTGACCTTCTATGAAAAGGACTGCTTGCATCGTCTGGTGATGCATCTAAAGCAAGTTTAACTATTTAATCATGATTTTAATGCAAGCAATTTTACTTTGCATTTGGGACATAAAATGAAATATAATTTGTTAAACTACATGACAATATCTCCCCCTTTAGAAACGCTACTTAGTCTGCTACTACTTTAACATCTGTTTAAACTTTGAATAACCTGCATTTGTCACATTGAATACAATTTTTTGTGCTTATTGTCGTCAGTGAACACAAAGTAGAGTGTACGTTTTGTACAATTATCACACTAACTTAGAAAAAGTTCGATATTTGAAAAAATCAAAGTTTAAAACGGGCGAATACGATTTGATATATAGCTTGACAATATTATTTACGTTGTCAGATTCGATATTGACGGATGTGTTGGGCTCATATGATGCCTACGTACACACAGTTTTTATATTACTTCTTTTAAACAAAAGCTTGGTTTTTTGGAGCGTTTCTTTTGTAATTTTATTTGAAATACAAGTACATTGGCTAAAAATGTATTAGTGATTTTAAATGATTAGAATACACCAAAATGGAATTATTTGACAAGATATTTAAAATTTTCCATGTATTCCTTCAGCAACGATCAACATTTTACTTTGTGCGCAAAGGAGAGGGCTGTTTTTTTTCCATTTCTCCCCTTCCCCAGACACACTCAAAGTTCACGATGTCAGCCGCATGACTTGTTTGACATACTCTACATCATTTACAAATGCTGAACTCAAACAAATTGGGTTTGAACTTTCCTTGTAACAAAAAGATATTTTCAACTGCTTGTTTATCACGGGAGATTGATTTATTAGTATACGTAATTAAACGCAAGATCTTGAAAAACATAGCGGTTCAAGGTATTTTTGTACAGACAAAGGCTAAAAGATACATGCTGAGTTTTAAGCCAATTAAAGCATGTTTTAGAAATCAAAATAATGTCAAGAAGTATAGGGTATACTTTGCGCTACATTTCATGCTTTGAACAAACATAGTACAAAATAATATACGTCAAAACAATATGTCTACTATGGATTACAAATCTTTAAAGTTATAAATATTGTTATATATATATTGTAAGGAGGAGGAAAATTCACAAAAATACAATTTCATCTCGACAAGCCTGTTTCATAAGTTCTCTTTGTTCGGGCGATATTGTTAAATAATTACAAAAGCATGTGTTTAAGTATGAATATAATACAAAGTTAAGGAAGAAATTAAGGTATAATGTTCCATGAGATATCGTGATCGATGCTGTTGTCTTTGAGGGTCTATATGTGTTTGCTGAGTTCGGTTAAGCTCCTTAGTTTTTCCTGACGGAAAGAGGCAGTGTGGTTCCTGTGTCGAGTCTTAAATTCGCTTTTTGTAAGTCCGATGTAGGTCTCTGTTGTGTTAGTTTCCATGATTGATCGTTGTACAGATGATTGTGGCAGTTTCTGTTAAGTGCATGGGCAGTTTTGTTTCTGTCGGTAGTACATGTTTTAGTCTGTGTTTTTTTGTCCTTGGTGGTGTTGTTAGTTCTATAAAGTGTTCAAAATAGTTTCAATAATGTCATATTTATCGTGATAAAAACAATCTTTTGAATAAGCACAGTGAACTGTACACGAAGTGTATCCATTCGCGCAACTTCCACGGGGGACGTTTTAAATTACCGCGTGCGTTAGCAATCAAATAGCAAAGCAAGAAACAACCGTTTTTGTATCATTTGTTGCCTGAAGATTGCTTCGGCATGAAACCCCGACTAACAACATTTTAAGAACTGTAATTTCATTTATTATAAATATATGATCTACTCGTTAAATTTATCTATCGTTAAATGCTCTTACATCTGCACCTATATTTTGTTGAAGAAACATAATAAAGCCTTTCCTGTAAAATATAGAATAGGATTTTTTTGATTTTTGTTGTCATCATATAAAATAATATACAGATTTTCACTGTATATTTACAATGCCTTTCGGACTGGGTTTATAAGTCAGTTGTTTTTTAAATAAACCCAACATAGCATATGCTGAGCAGGCTTTCTTTTTCGAAAAAAAATGACACATTTAAAATGCAAATTTGGGCGTATGCACATTTAGTAAGCAAGAAATGAAGAGGACAAATCTTGTGAGGCTCGTGCAAAAAGTTTATGCGCTTAAAGGACAATTACTTCATACATCCTCTTGTGATGTATCTGTTCACGGAGTAAAGCAATTTCACTGCTTAGATATATTTTTGATGCAAGCCTCTTGAGTTGGCATTTGCGTCACTAACTTGATATAACTTGTTGAAATACAGTACAATATCCCCCTCCCTACTTAGATTTTACAAACAACAGACATTTGCTGCTTTAAATACAATTTTCACAGTTGTCGCTGTCAGTAAACGCAAATAAATGGTTTTTAGAGGTCATGACAGAATCTATGAAGCAATAAGGAAGCCAAAGTTTAGTATGGTAATGAAAAGAACATTTCACATCGAATTATATTTGTCAGATATCAATATTGAAATAATAGCTTAGCGCTTTCTTGTTTGCAAATTTTGATTAAAATTTCGTATTTTGTTCACAATGCGTCGTGTCAATTTCAAATAAATTCTAATTCGATTGGTTTAATGATTTGTTATGTTCATTATGTTCAAAATGCATACTGTTATTGGTGTTGGGTATATATTAAAATAATACTGGTATCTACTAAATCTAAACGTTTTTGGAAATGCCAGTATTTTTGCACGAATATTCTAAAAAAAATAAATTTGAAAAAATCTTATCTCCTAGGAAAAAAAATATGATGTCAACACTAGCAAACTTGCTTTTCAGATTTATCATTATCTCTGCCTGTGCTAATCGTTCTTTTCAATAACGATATTCCTTGCTGTAAGGAAAAATTGGAGACGCTAAAGTATGGCATTCAAAAATGGAAGGATATTTGCGTTGATGAAAATGGCAATGACCTTAAAACAGCTGCATGCAAGGAATTAAAACTGTACAACAAAGAAATGATGAAATTACTAACACAAATGTGTTTTTACAAGGGTAAGAATATCCACCTTTGTAAATTATGACAACTTTACAAAAATACTACAAACATCTCACCCATATATTACATAATTCCACAATAATTAATCGTATACTTCTCAAGTTTACCCTTAGGCAGTATTCTGTGGCACAAAAGGCGCTTAGAAAACGATTTTCGTTCCGCCCCAATTAGGCACTACATTTTAACACGATAGATAAGTAGGATATATCATAGAAGGTGTAAATTCACTTGTTTCTACTTTCAAAAACCCCCAGTTTTTGAGTATGTCACCATTGATAATTCAATAATTTGATGTCTTTCGTAATCCATCGACGCCATTTTTTATGTGTAATAGGTGTCCACGTGATATAGGATACGACATAAAGTGCACATCTAGCAGTTTTACACTCGTTTCTAAATGAAGTTTCCTCAAAATCCGCTGTTTAGCCAAGCTTCAACCAGGAAGCTTTGGATGGCGTTTTACAGTGTTTTGAGCAAAAATTTAACAGTTTTCTAACTGAACTAAATAGAAAACATACATTTAAACTGGTTCGAGATACTGTAGACTATTTCTGTTTTAGGAAGAAAATTTTTTTGGGAAAATCTTGGAAAAATTTAAGAAGCATTAAAATGTAATTTCGTTGACTTTGGCAGATGAAACTATCTGCGTCATTTCGAATAGCTTTTATTAACCCATTATCAAAATTTGTCGCCCCATTCCCTCTCTTTCCCAAAAAGAACAATAGGTGCTAGCACAATGGTGACCTGACTTCCAGCATGACACTGGGAGTAGATATAAACCGTCAAATATACAATATTGAGCTTAGCTTTCGTGATCAGTGGTGGCCTCAATTCATTCGAGCTCTATGTAACATCTAGCATCACAGTCCGCCTTTTTGCAACAGCAACAAATGGTCGAGCATTTAATCTTACATTTACATGCAAAATTTAGATTCAAAGTAACATTGACGACTCAAGATATGCCCTTTTCATGTCGGGCAAATATTTCGTTGATCTTTTGCCTACAACATGCAATAGCTTTGTCTAGCTTATACATACAGCTATTTTTGATATGGACGAATAGATCTTCTCTCACCGATTGTTCATGGTTGGAAGTTTGATGATAGAGGACTGCTATAACTTAGATGGCACTCCTACTCGCTCCTCAATATTTGAATCTGTATCCTGATTGAAAGTTTTAGACTAAATGTTCGACCATGCAAAAGGCTGATTTCAGATGCACCGATTTCTGCTCCTCAATTAACTGCGTGAATGCAGTGTTTGAAGATGATAATGACGATGAGAGCTTTCATGAACGTATGATGATGTAGAATAGCAATACATAAACAAATCATGTCTTTGTACGTCCACCTTAAATCTTAACACATTAATTACCAAATATCGCCAAGGATTTTGCTTAAAAAGAAAATATTTTAGCGTTTGAACATTTCATTTGCAATGTGTTTTTGCAAAACAATCTGTCAAGAAAATAAAACAGACCACGCGAGACACACGCGAAGCGGTAAAACAACTTCAAATTGGCTTCAGCAAAGACTAGGCATTTTATATACTGTTAACGTTCCAGTCTACTTACAGTTCACTGCGTATCCTACATTAAGTATCCTCAAATTACGTAATCAAAATGGCGTCGATCGATTGCGAACATTGAGTTCTATACAATGGACTCTAATACAACTGGAAGGCTAACTCAATATACACATGCCCTAGACTTGTATGACGCCACTTAGAAGCTGATTTGCTGCTTTGCGTGTATCTCGCGTGGACTGTTTTATTTGCGTGACGGATTGCTTTGCAAAAACTGCTAACTTGAAAATACAATGATAGCCTAAATGTTTTAATTTTTTCAAAACCGTTAGCAAAATTTGGTTATTAATGTGTTAAGATGCATTGTGGACGTGCCAAGACATGTTTTGTATACGTAACGCTGTATTATATAAAACATAAAAGTGAGAACTTGCTTCGAAATTTGAATTTCTTATTTGTCGTCGAAAGACCAAAAATTTAAGATAAAACTGATAACAGGTAGTCTGTATCTTTGAATGCTGTGCAAAATACACACAATCAACTTAATATAACATGTTTTATATCAATTTTATTGCTTTTAAAGTTAGACTTGCTTTGTAAGAATTTCATATGCTCTTTGTATTGTGTGAAAAGTGATTATTTGAAATTTTGAACTGTGGGTGATTGTTGGTTCTTGTCATTTACTTTTCCCACTTCTTAAGAACTGGTGGAAGATTTGACATACATCCATATTTGTGTATTGAGCATTTTATCAGCAAGTTCATGTTTATAAATAAATAGCCAAGTGTACAACATGACAAGTATTGCTAATATAGCCTGCTCTACATAAATGCCAAAAAGCAACCCTCATCCTCAGCGGTTTGAACCAGGGGTTTAAAATGATTATAAAGCAAGCAAAGCTATATCATATATCAAAATGCGAGCTAATTTTTGTCGTAAACACAAAAATTACCGAAAACTACGTTTTTTTGGGTAATTTTTGTGTTTAAAAGACTCAAACAATTTTATAAGGATAGACACGTGTATTTCATATCCTCTTAATGAAAAAAAAAACGAGGGGTGTCAATTTTGTATTCAAGTTATAAGACACGTGCCAAAACAAAGTTCACTTTTCATCCTTCTAAAAACCTTAAACATGTACAAACATCATTCAAACTTGTTTTTTATTAAAGTCCAAATATTGTTTAAGGCTTTTAGATATTAAGCTGGCTCGAAGAACAAAGTTTTTTTTGGAAAATATCCGGCAATTTCGAAGTGATGTATTTCGCCTCCGTACCCTCAAAGGCGGCGATCATGCAGGCTTCATAGATGGCGGCCAAGTTAGCCTTCCAGTTGTTATAGAGTTCACTAGTTATATAAGAAATGGAGGGGGAAATGGGGCCAATTATCAAAACAGAAGAGTAGCAGCGCTTGAAGGGGTTAGCATTTTTCAAAAATTATATCTTGCTCTTGACATACATTACACAATTACAGAAGACAAAGTATTGCACAATAATACCTATGGAAGTTATTATATTTCCAAAAAGGTGTTAAATTACTACTAAAGGAAGCGGTGTGGAATGGATATATGATTAGGAATTTAGGAAGTAAAATAAAGAGAAATTAAAAGAGGTTAAGTGGAATGGAGTTTCCTTCCACATTAAGTAAAGGTTTGTATTTATTGATTAGAGGGCTTTCATGAATGGAGAGTTCATAAGTATCGTTGGAAATGGAGATTATTTTAAAGTCGTCTAAGTTGGGGTTGTGTCCAGTTGCGTTAATGTGAGCAAGAATGCTTGATGATGCAGGGTGGGAAACCTGGTTGAATGTAAGGGGGGATATTCCCAAGTGCTCCGAAAATCTGGTGTGTAGATGACGTGTGGTTTGACCCACATACGAGGCGTTGCAGCTTCGACACTTAAATAAATAGACTACACCAGATCTCAGAGATTTGGGAATTTTGTCCTTAAAGGGGAAGAAAGAAGAGATACGTCGAGAAGGGCGGAAAACAAATTTAATGGATATATGTGGGAAGGCTGCAGCACAAAGGCTATTGATTTGTGTGCGAATTTGAAGGGAGTGTATGCCGGTGAAAGGAAGACAGAAATAGATGGGCATTTTGTGAGCAATCAAGACAGGTGGTTTAGGGGCAAAGGTGTTGTTAAGGAAGCGACGTGTGATTTGGTCAATTATACGTGAAGGAAAACCGTTTTTGGTGAGTGACTTTCTGGTAAATTCAAGTTGTGTATGAAAATTTTCGTAAGTAGAACAAAGATTGAAGATGCGGTGAAGTAAGCAAGAGACTAGTGAAAGTTTGTAAGTAAGTGGGATGAAGCTGTAGAAGTTGGTGAAGAGGCCAGTGAAAGTAGGTTTGCGGTAGACGGAAGTGGTGAATTTTCCATTAGTACGAGAGATATCAATGTCTAGAAATGAGAGCTTTCTGTTTTGTTCGACTTCAGCTGTGAATGTGATGTTAGGGTGTTGTCGGTTCAGATAGTCAAGAAAGAGAGGGACGTGATCGGAGGAATGAAAAAGTAAAAAACAGTAGTCAACGTAGCGTCGGTAAAGTAGTGGTTTGAATGAAGAAGGACATTTATTAAGCCAGGATTATTCGTGAAAGGACATGAATATATCAGCAAAGAGAGGGCCCAATGGACTGCCCATAGCCACACGATCAATTTTCTGGTACATTTTCCCGTTAAAGATAAAGTGGCAGTTCTTAACAGCTAGAGAGAGTAGTTTTTCAAATTCTGTTGCAGTGAGTCCGTTGAAGTACTGGTGGTTGTTAAAAATGCTTTTGGATATTATGTGGATGGTTTCGTCAACAGGTACGTTAGTAAATAGGGATACGACATCAAAACTAGCAAGGACAACGTTACTGGAGTTGATATCGCAATTTAGGATTTCTTCAACAAACGAGAAAGAGTCTTTGATGATGAGGTTGCTTATAGTAAAGGGTTTTAGGAGTGGGATGACAAACTTTGCTAGTTTATACGAATAGTGATTAATGGAGGAAAGAATGGGTCTGAGAGGGATGTTACATTTATATATTTTAGGAAGGCCATACAATATACCTATTCGTGAACCAGTGGGGTAAAGTTCTTTGTAAGTTTCTTGGCCGAAAGATTTGGCATCCTTCAACTTTTTTAATAAAGACTTCACTTGATTTTCTCGTTGTAAAGTGACTTTGACTGGATCTCCATTAAGAGGTTGAAACTTTGTAGTGTCAGATAAGAGTGTGTCCATTTTCTTTGTGTGGTCATCTTTTTAAGTATTACAATGCCATTACCTTTGTCAGGTTTAGTGATGAGGATAGTTCTGTCGTTTTTTAAATTATTTAAAATGTTCAAGTCTTCTTGTGAATATAGAAAAGGTGGTGGGCTGTAACTTCGGAAACCTGAGTGGGCAATGTCTTTTAATTTGCATTTGATCCAGTCTGGAAAAAATCCTGATGATTTATTAACAGGTTCTCGTTTGAGACGGTTGTAGAGTTTTTCAAAGGGTGTTAAGAAGGTGCAAATGTTTAACTTTTTCGGTGGGATGGAAAAGTTTAAGCCTTTTGAAAGGATTTCTTTCTCTCTGTCAGTAATGAGGCGGTTTGAGAAGTTGAACACCACTTTATCAGGGTCGATTGGAATGTTGTTGTCATGTTTGGATGTAAGACAGAAAAGTTTGCGATCTTGGATATGTTGATGTTGCGTTAGTTTTCTTGAATTTTCACGATCGGAGACATTCTTAAGGTGTAAAAAGTCAATTTTGGAGATTAGTAACGCCAGGTTGGAGTGTGCTTGTGTTAGTTGTGCTGAGAGGACGCGTATACGAGCGTGTTTCCCGTTTATTTCTTCTTGAAGGAGTTTATTTTGGCATTGTCGATAAGCGCTAGAGTTTTGTAAGCGACGACTAGCTACTTTGAACCACAGGAATCTTGGTATCACAGAGCGCTTTCTACATATGGTAAGAAAATCCAAGTCGAGTTTTGCTTTTCCCAGCTTGAGTTCAAGTCGTTGGAATTTTCTAAATGCTTCGAGTGCTCCATTATTATAGCGATGAATTAAAATAGTAGCGAGAGACTTGCCGAGCGGAAATCGAATTCGAGTGATAAAAATTAATGCCCAACATAGAGTTCTGATTAGAGCCATAGAAATAGACCAAAAAAAGACAAATTGTAAAATTAAATTTATTGTAACGTTTCGTCTTTACTACTCATCCCACTCCTAAAACCCTTTACTATAAGCAACCTCATCATCAAAGACTCTTTCTCGTTTGTTGAAGAAATCCTAAATTGTAATATAAACTCCAGTAACGTTATCCTTGCTAGCTTTGATGTCGTATCCCTATTTACTAACGTACCTGTTGACGAAACCATCCACATAATATCCAAAAGCATTTTTAACAACCACCAGTACTTCAACGGACTCACTGCAACAGAATTTGAAAAACTACTCTCTCTAGCTGTTAAGAAATGTCACTTTATCTTTAACGGGAAAATGTACCAGCAAATTGATGGTGTGGCTATGGGCAGTCCATTGGGCCCTCCCTTTGCTGATATATTCATGTCCTTTCACGAACAATCCTGGCTTAATAAATGTCCTTCTTCATTCAAACCACTACTTTACCGACGCTACGTTGACTACTGTTTTTTACTTTATCATTCCTCCGATCACGTCCCTCTCTTTCTTGACTATCTGAACCGACAACACCCTAACATCACATTCACAGCTGAAGTCGAACAAAACAGAAAGCTCTCATTTCTAGACATTGATATTTCTCGTACTAATTGAAAATTCACCACTTCCGTCTACCGCAAACCTACTTTCATTGGCCTCTTCACCAACTTCTACAGCTTCATCCCACTTACTTACAAACTTTCACTACTCTCTTGCTTACTTCACCGCATCTTCAATCTTTGTTCTACTTACGAAAATTTTCATACACAACTTGAATTTACCAGAAAGTCACTCACCAAAAACGGTTTTCCTTCACGTATAATTGACCAAATCACACGTCGCTTCCTTAACAACACCTTTGCCCCTAAATCACCTGTCTTGACTGCTCACAAAATGCCCATCTATTTCTGTCTTCTTTTCACCGGCATACACTCCCTTCAAATTCGCACACAAATCAATAGCCTTTGTGCTGCAGCCTTCCCACATATATCCATTAAATTTGTTTTCCGCCCTTCTCAACGTATCTCTTCTTTCTTCCCCTTTAAGGACAAAATTCCCAAACCTCTGAGATCTGGTGTAGTCTATTTATTCAAGTGTCGAAGCTGCAACGCCTCGTATGTGGGTCAAACCACACGTCATCTACACACCAGATTTTCGGAGCACTTGGGAATATCCCCCCTTACATTCAACCAAGTTTCCCACCCTGCATCATCAAGCATTCTTGCTCACATTAACGCAACTGGACACAACCCCAACTTAGATGACTTTAAAATAATCTCCTCTTCCAACGATACTTATGAACTCTCCATTCATGAAAGCCCTCTAATCAATAAATACAAACCTTTACTTAATGTGGAAGGAAACTCCATTCCACTTAACCTCTTTTAATTTCACTTTATTTTACTACCTATGGAAGTCCTGAGAAGGACTGTTTTTGTTGTTGTTGACTGACGTTTCGACAACCTTAGCGGTAGTCATCTTCAGAGTTAAATGAGGTGTAAACGTCAGGTTAGCCGTATTTGTTATCTGGTTCTTACGTCATTGTATTGTGTGTACAGGAAATGTGTATTGTCATTGTGAATTAGTGTAAAGTGAAATATGTTTATTTTTAGTTGTAATGTGTGGGTGTCAATTGTGTATTGTCATTGTGAATTAGTGTGAAGTGTAATGTTTTTAGTTGATCGTTTGTTTGTATTGTGAATAAGTCGTTTGTAAGGTGCCGGTAATTGCTGTGATCTGGCGGTCGAGTCTGTCCTAGCGTATCAAAGTATCGAGGCTGTCTTAGCGTATGAAAGACACTTGTCAAGACAACCAAAGACGAGATCAGAAGCAGGATAGCCTCCACTTTACAATCGTCCTCTATACGTGACAACAACTTGACAAAGGACGAACAGCAAGCACTCAAACGACTAAAACGCGACAACAACATCGTCATTTTACCAGCAGACAAAGGACGCGTGACTGTGGTCATGGACAGGAATGATTACTTCAACAAAATGGACACCCTCTGAACAAGGTATGAACAACTCAAACGAGACCCAACACCATCACTAGTACGCAAACCTAACAGCAAGATCTTTTCTATGAGAAAATCTAACATTATATCTGAACGTATTTACTATCAACTCAGATGTTCAGTACCACGACCACCCAGACTATACGCACTACCAAAACTTCACAAACCACAAATACCCATGCGACCAATTGTATCATTCTGTGGTTCGCCTACTTACGAACTCTCAAAGTACTTGACTGAAATACTGCAACCACTTACAAACAAATCAAAACACAAGCTACAATCCACTGAAACTTTCATTAAAAAACTGAGCACTATACAAATACCGGACAACTATATACTAGTGTCTTTTGATGTGAAATCACTGTTCACCAGTATTCCACTTAATCTGGCACTTACTTGTACAAAATTGTAATGCAATCTATAGAGGAACGGGCGCTCACGACTTACAAACATGCACTACCTTTTTGGCTCCGCTACGTAGATGACACAATCACAGCACTACATGCAGATGAGATTGATAACTTTCACACTCACATCAACAAACAGAACAGCTACTTACAATTTACCAAATATGTCGAAGAAAACGGAACTCTTACTTTTCTCGATTGTTCGGTAAAACAGGACTATCAAAAAGTACGAACAACAGTTTATCTCGAACCAACACACACTGACCGACTACTAGACCAATCATCTTACAACCCTACATCACACAAAGCCACCACAATCAGAACATTAACAAGATGTGCACAAATCATATGTGATTCACCGGACGCTCTACACAACGAAAACAATTATCTCAAACGTGTTTTTGACAAAAACAACAATAACTCTAACTTTATCAAACGCAACACTTACAAACCCACCGAACCCAACGAAACGAGCAACTCAGTGCCAACAGCAACGATACCTTACATCAAATGTACGTCTGAGACTATCTCGCGTATCTTACGACCATACAACATACGTGTCTCACATAAACCAATCACAACGTTACGACAAGTACTAACGAACATAAAGGACAAACAACAACCCAACGAACGACAAGGTGCAGTTTACAAAATAAATTGCTCCGGCTGCCACGCCTCCTATATCGGGGAAACTGGCAGGAACTTAATTATAAGACTTACTGAACACAAACGAGCTACTAAGAATCAAGACAAGACTAATCACATTGCCGAACATCACCGAATCACAAAGCACAACATTGACTGGGACTCGGCAAAATGCATTACTTACTGTGCTGACTATAGACAACGGCTTACATTAGAAAGTTGGTATACCAAATTGGAACAAACCCCCCTGAACCGACCACAGCAATTACCGGCACCTTACAAACGACTTATTCACAATACAAACAAACGATCAACCAAAAACATTACACTTCACACTAATTCACAATGACAATACACAATTGACACCCACACGTTACAACTAAAAACATCACACCTAAATCACACATCACAACTAAAAATAGAACTATTTCACTTCACACTAATTTACAATGACAATACACATTTCCTGTACACATAATACAATGTCGTAAGAACAAGATAACAAATACGGCTAACCTGACGTTTACTCCTCATTTGACTCTGAAAATGACTACCGCTAAGGTTGTCGAAACGTCAGTCAACAACAACAAAAACAGTCCTTCTCAGGACTTCCATAGGTATTATTGTGCAATACTTTGTCTTCTGTAATTGTGTAATGTATGTCAAGAGCAAGATATAATTTTTCAAAAATGCTAACCCCTTCAAGCGCTGCTACTCTTCTGTTTTGCTTGAACAACTTACAGCTACCAATACTAATTATTTATATGTACAAACTTACAATTGGGAATTAAATGATAAACAACTTTATAAGTCTTTGTATTATACATCAAGCCTTTGAATTTGTTCTTTTATGTCTTGGTAAAAATATTAATAAAGGACTTACAAATCAATTTTTTCAAAAATAGTATTTTGTGCAAAGAAACTAAACATAATTGGAAAGGTCACATGTTGAAGACAGACAGAATTTTATCGGGTGGCTTGTGTTTTAGGTGTATTACTGTTGTCTTGTTATAATTTTGATTTTACTTGTTTAGGTGTTTATCCTGAGCCATACCTAATCATTTTAAAATTTAATAAAATGTACGCAGTTGATATTCTTACCGAAGATTTTCATGTTGATATTATTCATGGATTCAGAGATAGTTTTTATCATATATGTTGCAACCATTATGACATGGAGATCGATGTATCTGAGGACATGATTTACTATATTGAACTTGGAGATATCAAAAGATCAAACCTGGATATGACTGATGTTGAAATTTTTGAAGAAAATGCTTGCGCTCATGATATGACAGTTGACTGGATCGGACGTCGTATATTCTACGTCAAGTCGAATAACATCATCCAGCAAATTTCTTTAAACAGCAAAAATTCAAGCGTTATGAGATTTACACCGGGCTTAAAATTTAATATGATCACATTTGATCCAATCAAGGGGTATGTACATATTGAAAATTTTTCCATCAAATTTCTAAAAGTAAACTTCAGAATCTATTTTGATGTAAAAAATATAATTTATTTTGAACGACTTGTCATATTCTTGACAATGTTACTGTGTTTATTTTCCTTTATGCTGTTTAAGATGTTGCAAATTGTAAATTGTTAGAGTTCTTCTATACAGCTTTTTGTATGTTAGATGTTCGAAGAGTTCACGTATATATAAAATGTGCATGAATGACTAGCTAAAGTCAACTGCACTGAACATATATTTAGTCATTTTCTTAAGACAGACCAATAACAAGCATACCAAGTGTTTGTTCTAAAAGCAAAATGAGCAGGTTGCCATCGATTTTATGGGTCAGATGAAACTTTGAAAGGCTAACAAGATACAAAGTCTTATATACTTCCTAAGTTTGCAACAAGGAGCAATAGGCTCAATAATATTATGGGTAATAAATTAAAATCCTCCCTTTGGAAAAATATCCTTAAAAGGTTCGTAGTTTATGAAGTATGTAGAAATATGTTATCTTTAGTCAAAATTACTATAAATTTGATGAAGAAATCAAAAGAAAAATAAATTTCAGCTTATTTCAAGCATAAAGATGTTTTATACATCTAGAAAACATGCCCAAAATAGATGGGCTTTTCAGTTTTGAGTTAGCTTCGTTGATTTTGATCTATCTCCAAGCATTTCAATGAGCTGACATCTATTGCTGGTTTTCAATTTTTTCCAATACAATTTGTTCTTCCTATGAGCTTTTCATGATATGTCAAATTATAAGTAGGAAGTACTAGCGAATATGAAATATGCCATTGTATGCGATGTGCGACACTGAAATGAGTGTAGCAATAAGCTTGTGGCTTTGAGCGCTGTTTTGGTACCCTATCAAAGTTCAGTTAACATTTATAAGTCCCCTTCGGGCCCTTCCACGTCTCAAAACAGATGTCGGAAGCAAGAGAACACTCCTTTAGGTTAACAAGCGTCTTATTTTTAATATATTCAATCTATTGCTTGTCTCACAATCGTCCGAGTGCTCGAAACTTACATAAATTACAAATAATTTCTGCTTGGTTTCACAAAATATTAAAATAACAATGAACATATACTTGTATACAATGAAATCCAAAATATTTGCAATGCTCCATTGCAATTTGTGAAGCCCTTGCGCGTCTCAAAATTATTTATATCTGGTACAGAACTTTTGAAAATGCTATCTGAAAAATAGCAACAAAATGTCGTTGCTCCAATATTATCAATACATATACATGTGGTGTATACAAAGTATTTATATAATGTGCCCTCCCGGCTATCACCATATTTAAGGTGACTCCTGCGCTTGGGACACAGAACGTACGGTTACACATTGTATGGATTGTATTGTAGAGTTCCCACAGTGCTCAAACCTATAAACGTGAGCTTTGCATAGCTCATGGATCATTCAATGTACTCCGGTTTACTTAGAAAGAAAACGTACGTTTGAGACACACTGCATAGCAAGTATTTGAGAATTGGAAAACAACTGATTGCACCTTTTAAACAATCTATAGAAATAATAATATATAGTACCAAACTTACACCATACTTTCTAATTAATGTTACTATTTCAGCGAGAACTTTTTTTGTTTAAGGTATCTTTTCTCAGCAGAAGAAAAATATCATAAAATTTGGATATGGAGTAGGATTTCAAATAATGATCACGTTTCATCAGTTTCTCTTGAGTCAAACGCATATGATCTTACTCTTGACATGGGTGAAGAGGAAGCTATATTGGCGAGTTTCCGATGACACTGTGTATTCATGTGATTACCTCGCCAAAAATGTGGACGTTTTTGCAATATCAGGAGCACGAATAAAAGTATTTTGAAATTTTGTATATTTCATAAATAGTGTAAAGAAAGGCATAGTAACGGCCTATAACACAACAGATAACTTGACTTATAACTTTTCCATCCCTGTGGCTGTGAGTGATGGTCATCATGGTATGGCTGTAGTACAAAGCACTAGTGTAGTGTCAAATGGTAAGTGAAATATCAAATCATTAAATATATGATTCATCAAAACACAAAATAACAAATACTGCTCATAACTCAAACAAACTAACACATGCACTTACGTAAAGTTTACGCTAGGTAATGATTTATATGAAAAGTCACATTTAAAAAGTCATTGAAAAAGCTTAATTTTTATGATTCACATCCATATCATTATGCTCATATATATTTGAAAAATCAATTAAAAATCGTCTCGAAGAAACAAGTTTGTAATTCCTGCATTTATCTTTTACATATGTACTTTAATTCTTGTAAACATTTACTGCCATTATTTAAACTCTACCTATTAAATACCAATATTTAGTGACAAAACCCTTCAATTTTCCCATATGTGGATCCAACACATACTACAACAAAGTTGATAAAACATTACAATGCAAATGTATGGAAGGATATGAAGGAGAATGTAATTCATGTACTGGTAGATATATGGATTTTTTATAACAGTACTAAAAGCAGAGCATCTAGCTTGTTCTCTACAATCCAAATTATTTTGCATATGTTTTCATTGTTAAATGGACAAGTGTTTATTTTAGCTATTTTCATTTCTTGTCTTTGGTTTTATATAACTGTCTATCTTAAAAGTATTATCTTTTTAAAATAAGTGGCTTATTATTCACCAACTAAAAAACTTTACATGCTCTAAACATAAATATCATCCTCAATTAGACGTATAAAAATGCTACAATTTTGTTCTCAACTTCTTAACTTTGTTGCCGTGCTACTTTACCAGAAACTGTTGTTAGAAAACTGTCTGTAAACCAATACCAACAACTAGTAAGAAGCAGCTTTCAGCTTACTGTGTTTTACATTATTTCTAAATTTATCGACTCGAATTAAACAAACTACAAATCAGTGATAACTTTAAAAAACCGTATCTTTGTTCATTCAGTAACTGCTTTATGAATCTGTTATTGTTATTTAAATGACAAATTTGAAATTACATTACTCGCACGTTTTTATGTTAATTTTCTACCTTTAATTTAGAGATATGTAAGACAGACATGGTTCTTCTCCTTGATACATCATACTCTATTGGCAAAACAACTTTGATAGGAAAATAAAACCGTTTCTAAAAACGTTGGTTTTCAGTCCTAAGCTTAAAGTCGGCCCTGACGGAACCCAAATTGCTATCGTTACATTCAGCGACAGACGTCATACGAAGATTCTTCTACATTTCTCTGCTAAGACAAAAACAGAGTACATAACATTTATAAACCATGTTTTACTATGGAGGCTGTTTTGGTAGTAGAACGATGACTGGAACTGGTGCAGGCATTGTGGACAAACAGGTGAATTTCTCCTTTAAGATAGGAAAGCTGTAAAATAACACATCTCTTTGACTGATTACATTGCAAAATACATTTTATTTTACGAACAAGATATTCAAGGAGAGCAGTCCACACAACAACCGACCAAACATCCCTGACGTTGTCTTATTGATAACAGATGGTGAACCACGTGGAAGGAAAAAGGCGATGAATTAAAGGACGCTTACAAATATTCAAGGTGATAAATGATGTGTTAAAGTTACTCTTTGATTTTTCTTTAAGTTTTCCATGATAACATTCTCTCGTTACAAATTTATCAACAACCTTTATTTTCATCACAAAAAGATTTATAGCTCTCTACCGTCATCTACCATTCACTAGATTTAATGTACTATATTTTAATCAATTCAATAATATCAGATCAATGAAAGACAAAGGCATTCTTATTGTTGGTGTTGCTGTTGGCTGGCCATCTATAGTGAAAAAGTTTAAGCCAGTCATTAAGAAAATATCAACTTCAGAAAAGACAACATTTGACACAGAATTTGATTCTCTGAACGAAATACTGAACAAAATTGTTGATGCCTTCTGTACGTCTTTTTTACCAGGTTTGTATCAATTTACAGTTTTGTTGTTGTTGAAGTCTTATCGTCATTAAATGAAGTCAACAAATGACCGGTCGTGTTTTATAAAGCAAAAACGGAATTTATATTATTTATAGCTGTTTTATGATGTCTTGTGGCTAGCAAAAAATTATTTTATATGCAAGTTTACTATTTAGCATTGTCATATAAGTAAATATTCCCTTACGTGATGTTGATTTTAGTACTTTCCTATAAAAAAAAGGTCACTGTAGCTGTTCGTCTTTTCAATCTTCAACTGTTTACATCAATTCATCAAAAAAAGCGGTGACTGTAAGTTGGCCAATACCAGTTCGATGTAGAACGAACAGAGTTCCTCAATATACGATGACGATTAAACCAAATATCACATCCCCACACGATTTTACTGTTGGGAATCATCGTATTGAATATACTTTCACATTCAGAGAAGGATTTTATCTTAAATGTTACATAGATATTAAAGTTGAAAGTAAGTATTGACGAAAAGTCTTTGTAAGCTTTGAATATCCCAATGGAAACTATATCATTTGTCTGTAAAGTATTTCATCACCACAAAAACGGACATATATGTCGTCTTAGTTTGTATTTTAAAGACCGCTCTTTTCTCTGTTGTTCATTCATCAATACCTTCACTGACACATATTACCTTACATAGTTTATATTTTAGGAATTATAAATACTGTTCTCTTTTTCTCTTATTCATTTATCTTTACTGACAATTGCACAAGTTATCTTAGTTTTGTTTTAGATTGTGTAAAAATAGTTTTTGTTCTCTTTTCTTCGTTTATCACCATCTATACTCACAAACATCATTTAATGAATATTTTAGTGTGTGTAAAGACTGTTCTCGTTTTCTATAATCCATTCATCACTACTTGCACTAACATATGTTTTATTAGTTATATTTTGGGTAAGATAAAAAAATTTCATGTTCTTTTTCACAGCATGTGAATGCCAAAGTGCAGCACCAATAACAAAGAAAATTAGGAAGAAAAACCGTTGTATATGTTAAACGGAACGAGCCAAAACCAAAGTGTCCACATACACTGATTAGTCTGTCACCATCAGGATCAATTTTAGGCGAAGGAAATTTTGGAATTGGGAAATATGACATTACTTATGATTTCGCCATTAGAGGTAACGGGAAAAGCTTTGTTTTTAGCTGTCGATTAAGGATCAAGGTCCGCGGATAAATTGAACAATATGTTGTAGTATGTGTATGTACTTTGTAGAATATTTTAAAGTTATTGCACTACCATGCTATGTTGTCATCGTTTCAAATACACACGTTCTTAAAAAAACAAAACAAAATAGGTTGTAAGAAAACTTATAAAATATTCAACTTTTGCTGTGTATAAGATCGTCTAAAGCGCGCGATACTTCACAAATTGAGAACATCGCATGAATGTGATGTAGGAAATCTTTTAAGCGTTCTCGTTGACGCCATATCTGATTTATATCTATATATGTCATTGAGCTATATAATAACTGCAGCGGCTTGGTGGACTGGGCCAATAAGGCTAAAACATGGATGACAATTAATCTTTTTCCGCTGAAATGATCGCTTTGCAGTAAAAATAATGTTCTTGACCTATATCTATATTCAATTATATAGAATTTTTTAAAAAGGAGCGCGATATCTTTTTACGTATTTTTTTCATAATGCCAAACCTTCAATAGCTCAGTTTTTAGGTATCGTAATGTCCACAAAAAGGAGCATGTCGCTTTCACTGGTGAGATATTTGCTTGTAGAAATATTCTTACTACCTCACATGCAAAATATATATAAGAGCTAAATTATAATCACAGTCACGGTCACCAAATTCTGAAGCCTTGCATCTTTGTATCTTCTGTCGACATATAAATTGCTTGCAAATGATGCTAATATGTTCACAGGCATGTTTTCATCGTTAAAATCTTGGTGTTGGGTAGTATTAATTCGCATCTCAACAACTTTGAGGTATTAAAATGGAACAAGCGGGAACATGGAAACATATGGCACAGCAGAAAGCATCACCATCACCTTACCCTCATTTGGTTGGACCAAGATTTTGTGGCCAACCATAATGTAAATTGTTTTGGAGACAAAAAGCATGATGGGAAGATTTGCATTTTGACTTTCGGATTTTCATAGTTTTCAAGTGTTCTTAAATATGGGCTTAAGAATATCGTTAATTCTTTCCTTTTGGGGGGGGGGAGGAGCTCTTCATCTATTCATCAAAAAGCATGTTAAGTTCTTTTGAAATCCAGCTTTTTCTAACATAAATACATGAATTTGACCCCCTCCCTCCCGCAATTATCAGTTTTCCTACCCCAGCATGCTCTCATATTCTGCAAATTAATCGTGGCTTGTTATAGCAAGTTTACTATCGAGTGAGTTTTACAACACTGATGTATCTTTTTAGTCACACTCAGGATCTTTTTCAAAACAGTTTTCTGAGAATTTCTATTTTACGCGTCACTAGTTTTATCAAAATGTCCAAAGCACTATGGGCAAAGTGAGCACAAAATTATGTTTTTTAAAAAACCAGTTATACGTATATGTTTTTTGTATTTCCTGTAGTTTTCTCTCATTATAATTATAGCTATTCGTGGCTCTTGTCAATATTGTGTAATTTTTAGAATTTATTGAGAAAGTTGGGAGCCAAAACCAGCAAATAAGCTATAAAGTATATTTAGTCGTGAACTCATTACTGGAATATTTGCTAAGATATTCACTAGCATTCCCCAATCTAAATCACTGTATCCTACCGATTCTAAAGGGTTCTCGCTGTTTCTAAACGTTAGATTTAATTGTGGTGTCCCCTTAAGGTATCTTAGGACATGCTTTGCTGCATTTAATGATGCAACAGTCGGTTTGGACATGTATTGAGACAGTTTGGTAACTATATAGTATAAGTCCGGCCTAGTGCCTGTCATAATGTAAATCAGTGGGTGCGACCGTCTCACGATAGTCAATTCCTGAGACTTGAGAATAACCCTTAGCTACATACCTAGCCTTAAACGTCTCCTCATTGTTCATGCCTGTTTTGATTGTGTACACCCATTTTCCACCCCCTATTTCACGATTTGGGTGTAACTCAATAGGTGTGAAAGTGTTATTATCCACTAATGAGGTAAACTCATCGTCCATGGCGTTTTTCCACTGGACTGACTCTTTATAGCTTACAGCTTCTGAAAAGGAAGTGGGTAAATCATTCAACCTGTAACAATAATCGACTGCAAGCTTAGTTGTGGTATCAGTTATGTTTTCAACTACATACTCATCTAGATATGCTGGCCTATTCCGGGTTCGGGTTGGATACCAGTGTCATTCCCTTCTAAATTATCAGGTTTCCCCCTATTTCTGCAGTAGGCTGTTCTGACGTAGGTGTTGCGTAAGAAGGTTGGTAAATTTCGTCGTCCGTTGGAGTCTTCTCAATCTCATCATGGATACTATCAAAAAACTTTACGCATCTTACTCTCTCTACTTTCATGTTTTCCGGGTAATATACCAGGTATGAGGGCAACACTTATCATACCCAATGAAAATCCCCTTCTTGCTTCTAGGTTCAAGCTTTTTCGGGTTTTGCACATAGGCATAGCACTTCCCATAGCTCATACTTATTTTCATCTCCATTGAACATTATTGCTCTCCTGGGCCCATAACCTGTTGGGTTTGATGCAGTGGCCATGATAAATAATCACACTGATGTCTGGAGGTTTTATTACATTTATTCCCACATATAGAAGAAAAACTAGCACACGACAACTAACTGATACACATAATGATACAGCTATTTACATACGTGACGCTAAACTATGATTGGTCATTTTCTTTCCTCTGCTCTTGTTACAAATAATATCGATTACGTTTACAATCATTTCTATAGTTAAATATGTAGGAAGTTAACACACACTTTACAAGATACACATATACACATCACATGAGAGCATAACCTAACAGTTATTATTGAAGAACCTAGTGGAGCAGTATTTTATAGACACGTATGGGACGTCTATGGATCGTGAAAAAGTCAATGCTAAGTTGGAGAAGAGATTTGATTTACAAGAACATAGTCATTATAAGAGAAATTACTGCTTAGTCCCCAAATTTCTCGACATTTTTATATAAAACTCTCTTATACCTTTTGGTTTCATTCATTCAACACCACAACCAATCCCCTCTCTAAACGTTGCCACGTTCATGTCATTGCTAGAGAAAACCTAAAAACAGCAAAAGCATCTCAAGAGAGTGTGCTGCAAGTCTGCAGTTGTAAGTCTGTAGTTGTAAGTCTGCAGTTGTAAGTCTATATTAAGAGAAATTATAAGAAGCCTTTTTTGAGCGTTAATTGCTTGCGCTTCAACGGTGTCTACAGTTAAATGCGAACTGAAGTTTAGCCTAATATATGAAAGGAGCTCATTCTTAGCCTAGAAGTGGGAAGATTTAACTAAAATATATATAAATATAACTAATTATTGACTCATGAGAGCTGACATTTACATACCTTTTCCATTCTCGTATACAATAAGGCTCTAGCTACGGCCTTGTTTGTTTCATTGAACCCTTAATCGACCACATCTTTTTTTTTAATCACAACTCATTTGGTTTAGTGATTGTTGCAGACATGCTAAACGGAAGTTCGGGGACCATACAGGGTTAGTAAAGAGCTGTTTCTCAGCCATAGAATGCTCTGGTGAAGTATGAAAAAGTCACGTGACGTTGAACCGTTTAAAAAATGGCGGTAGATAAAGAGGTATCAAGAAGTATAAAGAAGCAAGAAGCAATCAGCAAAGCTCCCACGATTTTTTGTGAGCAGAAATTTAATCGTCCGTTCAGGTAAAATTTATCAATTATTTTTAACTCTTCAACGATAAGTAATGTCAAATTTTCATTTTATGTGTAGGTTATAATATTGCTTGGCTGTGTAGATCAGATTAGATTTTAGTGGCTACTTTGAAAATGTTAGGTACCTTGCCTTGTATCAGAGTTTTTTGTGGTTTAATTATTCTTTGCCAATGGGTAGTATTGCTAAATGTAATGGTCCTAATTATCATTTACGCAATATGATAATAACATATTCCAGAAGAATGCATTCATTTTTCCATATGATATATGTATGATAATATAATAAAAACTTTATTGTTTTTTGTAAAATTTATTATAGGATGATACACAAGTCACTTCATACTTACTCCAACTTGTGTTTCACCCTATACTATATTTCATACTTTATTGGCACTCCTTCAGCATCAACCAGTTTATCTATATGATGTTGTTTGCACTAGCTACAACTCTCACTACAAAAAACTTCTTTCAATATTATCATTTAGTATACATATGTGCATTTTGAATTATTATGATTGGTAATAACAGCTGGTGGATGATTTTCTTTGGCAACCCTGATTAGTGATAAGCCGAAAGAAAATAAATTTAATAGCTTCTCATGCATATTTACTACTGTATTTTATACTATGTATATGAAGTTTTATATCAGAGTTTCCATGACCGAATTCTTTGTGTTAAGTTTCACACTGCTTCTGCAGAATCATCATATATTTTCTTGTTACATATTTCTTGAATACCTCTTTTAGGAGTTTTCTACTTTTTCATTTCTAATCTTTTATTGTGATAATGTTTATGTTAGAACCATGCCTTAAATTGTCTATCTTTCTTCTTATTTAGAAACTTGATTTCATTGTTTAGACAGTCACTAAATACAAAATATTTACATAGTACATGTTAAAATCAGGCATTCATTGGGAAACATAGTAAACATTTTTATTGATAATCCATTAGCCACCCTTTCTCTAGATTGACTATTATGTTTTTTAAATTCTGTTATACTTATACTATTATTATGAGATATTTTTGTCAATGAGCACCATTTAAATTAGTTTACCATTACTTTTACTTTATGGCTTACTACATTAATCTTTGTAGGCAAATTTGCTATCCTTATAGGCATTGCTAGGATGGCTATGTGGCCACTACCCCATGCGAATCAGTCCCTGCTAAATATTGAATTAGCTAAACTATTATCATCCATGTTCTTGCTGATTCATCATCTGTTGACAATGTAAATGTTTTATTAGTTTATGATTTATATTCACCAATATATGTCATCGGCACTAGGATATTACTGTGTTTTTAGTCCAATGATGGATTAAGGTGATGTTTGCAGGGGGGAGTGCACCTTCAAGCCTAGACAAGAAGGAGTGTAAGATGGGTGCAAATTTCCAAAGAATTATTAAATGCAGCAAGCAGTTCATCTAAAGCAATTGTCATTGAAGTTCAAAGTAGCATTTGGGACCTGGAAAAGTTTTCCCCGTAAGTTTTGCTTTTTATCGTTAACATTTCTATGCTGCCTTAGACATTTCTATGCTATCTAGAAATAAAAAAACATTTTCTGTGTTTCTATGGAGTTATAGAAACACGCGGAAAAGTTTTCCCCGTAAGTTTTGCTTTTTATCGTTAACATTTCTATGCTGCCTTAGACATTTCTATGCTATCTAGAAATAAAAAAACATTTTCTGTGTTTCTATGGAGTTATAGAAACACGCGGAAAGTTTTCCCGTAAGTTTTGCTTTTTATCGTTAACATTTCTATGCTGCCTTAGACATTTCTATGCTATCTAGAAATAAAAACATTTTCTGTGTTTCTATGGAGTTATAGAAACACGCGGAAAAGTTTTCCCGTAAGTTTTGCTTTTATCGTTAACATTTCTATGCTGTCTTAGACATTTCTATGCTATCTAGAAATAAAAAAACATTTTCTGTGTTTCTATGGAGTTATAGAAACACGCGGAAAAGTTTTCCCCGTAAGTTTTGCTTTTTATCGTTAACATTTCTATACTGTCTTAGACATTTCTATACTATCTAGAAATAAAAAAACATTTTCTGTGTTTCTATGGAGTCATAGAAACACGCGGAAAAGTTTTCCCCGTAAGTTTTGCTTTTAATCGTTAACATTTCTATGCTGTCTTAGACATTTCTATGCTATCTAGAAATAAAAAAACATTTTCTGTGTTTCTATGGAGTTATAGAAACACGCGGAAAAGTTTTCCCCGTAAGTTTTGCTTTTTATCGTTAACATTTCTATGCTGCCTTAGACATTTCTATGCTATCTAGAAATAAAAAAACATTTTCTGTGTTTCTATGGAGTTATAGAAACACGCGGAAAAGTTTTCCCCGTAAGTTTTGCTTTTTATCGTTAACATTTCTATGCTGCCTTAGACATTTCTATGCTATCTAGAAAAAACATTTTCTGTGTTTCTATGGAGTTATAGAAACACGCGGAAAAGTTTTCCCCGTAAGTTTTGCTTTTCATCGTTAACATTTCTATGCTGTCTTAGACATTTCTATGCTATCTAGAAATAAAAAAACATTTTCTGTGTTTCTATGGAGTTATAGAAACACGCGGAAAAGTTTGGGAGAAATGAGAAATTACGTTTCAAGAACGCGTACACGAAGTGCGATCGCTTCCAAGCAATTTCAAATTTTATGTATTTTCAAAAATTCAAATTTTTTAAGTTTACTATTTTCTAAAGGGAATTAGCATAGCTATTACAACGTAAAAAATACTCCAAAAAACATCCCTTTGAAAACTAAAGATTCGTGTTATAGTGACAAAAGACAATTTTATAAACGATATTTCCACTATTTTTAAAGTAAATATCCTTTCAATTAAAATCGTAGATTTGTCTCTTGTTAATTACTCGAATCTTGAGTTTACAAGATGGTGTTTTTTGTAGTGTGTTTTGTGCTATATTTCTTTGAGTAATCGGCTGAAATACTTTTTAGAGTCGCTAAGCTTTATGTATTTTTCGGAGACTAGTTTGAAATTTGTGCGGTCTTTTATTTTGTGGGTTTTGCAAAATTTATCTGATTTGAGAGTTATTTTGACTTATCATTTATGTATAGCTAATCTGACTTTGTCCGATTTTTATTGGGTTTGAGCGAAAGCTAATCGTAGTTGTGCAAATGTCCTATTGGTTCCTTTTAACAGGTGCAAAATGTAATATTTCTATCAACTTTTCTTCGAATTTTGTCAATGAAAGTCAATTTGAAAGTCTAACTAAAAATAATCAACGTAAGTAATTTTAGAAGGAAAGGTCCTACCTAAACCGTGTCATACCTTCTTCTGAAACATCGTCAGTACAGAATAACTATTACCAATATTGTGAGGATTAAGCCAAAGCATGCACCCACTGACGGTAAGACGATGTTGAAAATCAAGTTGCTCTTGTCTGTAGTCTTCGTTTTCGTCGATACGAAGAATTTGGAAGAAAACACGATTTTCACTCGGGTTGTCTTCCTAAAACTTGCCCCTCCAGAAATATTAAACAAATGAACAAAAATGTAGACGTCTTTTTCATTTTCTGGTATGGAGTAAAATTGAAGTCGCATAGATGAATTCCACTGGCCTTCCCTCATAAGCACTTCTCCTAATTCAGGAGATGCTTTGAATGAACTTTGTTGAAACTCGACTTTCCACGATATATTTATATCTCCTGTCGAACCTTTGAGTCTCATCAAAGGTAAAAACATTTGTTTACTATGAAGTTTAGGATCGTACATCACACTGTCGTTTTTGTCAATGTATCCATAAGGCATCGTGGGCGACATATCTGATTTATAATTTCGTGTCAGCAGTAGTAGATGCGTAGATATATTTATATCTCCGGTCGAACATTTGAGTCTCATCAGTGGTAAAAACATTTGTTTACTATGAAGTTTAGGATCGTACATCACACTGTCGTTTTTGTCAATGTATCCATAAGGCATCGTGGGAGACATATCTGATTTATAATTTCATGTCAGCAGTAGTAGATGCGTAGATATATTTATATCTCCGGTCGAACCTTTGAGTCTCATCAGTGGTAAAAACATTTGTTTACTATGAAGTTTAGGATCGTACATCACACTGTCGTTTTTGTCAATATATCCATAAGGCATCGTGGGAGACATATCTGATTTATAATTTCATGTCAACAGTAGTAGATGCGTAGATATATTTATATCTCCGGTCGAACCTTTGAGTCTCATCAGTGGTAAAAACATTTGTTTACTATGAAGTTTAGGATCGTACATCACACTGTCGTTTTTGTCAATGTATCCATAAGGCATCGTTGGCGACATATCTGATTTATAACTTCATGTCAGCAGTAGTAGATGCGTAGATATATTTATATCTCCGGTCGAACCTTTGAGTCTCATCAGTGGTAAAAACATTTGTTTACTATGAAGTTTAGAATCGTACATCACACTGTCGTTTTTGTCAATGTATCCATAAGGCATCGTGGGAGACATATCTGATTTATAATTTCATGTCAGCAGTAGTAGATGCGTAGTAGCTCCCACCGACAATCTTGCATTTGTTCTTTGCAGAAAAAATTTTACGTCAAAACCCTTGAGATGATAGTAGGTATAAAAATGCTTAGAATTTTAAAATTTAAAAGAAGCAATGTTAAAAACGTTGACTTTGTAGTTAAATGCAGCTGCATCAGGTTTACATGAAGTACGCATTTATATATTCACCCATTTACAAATTTATAAATTCAGAACATATGATTATTAAGATACTTGATGGTTTACCCAAGCTAAGAAGCCAGAGCTTTCCCAATAAGCAAGTTGCAGTAAATATAATTCAATCTGCCGTATTAACGTACTTTGTACTCCCTACTCTACACGTATATGGAGACGGGGGGACTGGGAAAAGCTGAGACGTGCCAAAAAAAATTTCTCGTTTACTTTTCATATAAATAAAATATAAGTTGCGAAACAAGATTTATCAATGATACATAATGTCTTAGTCGTAGCATCAAATATTTTGTTAAAAGAATGTGCTGGCAGTATCTTTTTCTCACTACACAGACTTTAAAACGAAAAGAGATCAGACAACATATGAATGACACTCCAATTAATCACGTGAGCCTCTTATTACGATATGTTATGGCATTTGTTATACAGCTTGGTAACTTCGTACTACGTCCAGACTTTACCACTCCATTGCGAAGACTTGTTGAGCAAGTCACTTCTGTTCGTGCATATTACTTTAAAAAATTGTGATGTTAGATGGCAAAATTACAGGTCTGGAAAGAAGAATTTAGTGTCTCGAGGGTCGTGGTGGTAGCAATATTTATAACACCCAGCTGTCACCAAAGGTTTCCTTGTTGCGTCCACCAATATCTTCTATCCCAAAATTATAATATTAGCGTTATTTTAATGTGCGGAATAATTTAATTAATAAACAATTGACGTAATATCGCTGAAAAATAGTCAATTGTTAGTAGCATTTCATTTATATTAATGAAGGGAGAGCATAGTTCTTTTGTTTGGCAACAATACGTTTTGATTTTAAAAATTAGATTTTATAGATATCCGGTAATTTGTTCCAGTACAAACAATGTATTTTAACCCTATAGAGGCCGTTCTTGCTCACAGGCAACAATCACCAAACGGGATGTGTAAGAACTTTTGAAAAGGCACGGCTCCCAGAGGGTTAAACAATCATGTGGAACAAATACATATAATGACATGCTTAACACTATTTATAAAGACATCATCCACTTCAAGCCACATATAAGCCACGAGGCGTCATGGAAAGTAAATGTTGTTCATATGAGAGGGAACAAGACTTTACAAATAGATGACAAGTATAAAGATTTGTGATTGTGCCAAGAAAAATAAAGTTGTTGCCTTCAACTCTCCTCGAAGACTAGTTACCGAAATACGTCTCAATTGATTACAGATGTACTTAAACGTGTTGATAAAAAATCAAGACCGCCAATATCTGAATGCTCCTGAACAAGTAAATACCACACATATTTAAACATTTGAAAGTCACGATGTACAGATATATTCTATCAGTATCACATCCTAAGTGTTGATAGCAGCAGCAAAAAGAAATTTGAAAGAGGAAAACCGTTATGACATATGATACACGAAGTTACCTGTTTCAAAATCAAGTATGAAAATAGATCCTACGGCTGGAAACTACAAATGTAAGTGACTAAACTGACGATAAATGATATTTTGTATTTGCATTTATCTCTATGGCTCTTGTGAAACTATCAATGCATAGAAGTGCAGTTTTCATAGATTAACGTGTACACTTGCAATGAACGAGAGCCGTAATTATTTTTGCTCATTTTCTACGACTCTCTTTTTAGTAGTAGAACCTCGGGAAAACAGAACGCCCTTAAATTCTCTCCTAAACTTAACTTAGCAACATATGATTGAAGATTCAATGAATATTTGGACAAGATTAAAGTCTAGTTTATAAATATATTATCGTCTCATGTATCTTAACCTACAACATTGCATCTTTGCTTTGCATAACAAAAAACGCAAAGTAACGTCATATGAAGAGTTCTTCATCACGAAATGTCGTACATGTGTTTCATATTTTCTTATATTGTAGATCCCACATGGATGGAGTTGTGAAAGTCCCTTTACCACCTGTGTCATTCACTTCAATTACTCTTACTAGTTTGCCATTACTCATGTGTCATGGTGATTCATGGCCAAAAATGTTCATTTGTAGTTTGGATTCTTTGTGGATGTCAGTTGTTTGTTCATATAATGATGATGGGCCCCATTGTTATATGAGCCCACATAAAGGTGGTCAGCTGACATTCATAGGAGATCAAATATGCACTAAGCATTCTTTGAGTGATGATATAACTGGGGTATTGAAGTGATCCCATTTAGTTTACTTAAAGTTACCATAAGAGTGCGTTGTAAACAGTAATCTATCGAAATGGCGATTCATAATACCAGTGGCCCCTTTATTGGTTACTTCGATTACTTTGTGTATGGAATGGTACAAACATATTGAATGGACATTGGCTAACGGCATTTTTACATGTGAACATTAATATTGAAATGATTGGACCATAATCTACGAAGATGGAAAACAAGCGAGTGGAAAAACATGATCCATCTCTTGTGGTTTGTAAGTTGAGTAGATGAGCTTTAAAATTAACTTATAGCTATGAGTAACTGCATGTGATATTCAAAAATGATTCCGATGGTCTATTTTATAATTTGAACTATAATCATAAAAACACCTACATTAGCTAAAAAATTTCAATAAGAGATGTCAAATGCTGTGAGAAAATAGCTGGCTTTCACTCGCTACTTTTTACTAATTTTATCAAACGTTTATAAACAAAATTGCAATGCTTGCAAGTAGGGTTCATTTAATTTTTAAGACAAAAATGTTACGATATACATGTTACGATATATACGTAAAAACTGCGCTGTGAAAAAGTGGAAGAGACCTACTAAGACGCCTGGATCCGACGGACCAGGACAATGCTTGAAAATCAGGTATTAAAGTTTTGTTCTTTAAAATATATAATTTCTGTTTTATTCATTCATTATGCTGACATTTATAATGTGTTTTTTTATAGAGTAGCTATGTCTGTAGAAGTAATAACTAGATATTGAATGAACGATCAAGTTGGACAGAAGCACGAAGAAACAAGCGTCCTTATTGAAAGATTCTCACTTGCGACTTTCGTTATGCATACTATTAATCAGTATAACGCATTTTTAAATTCAAGCGTTAAAAATTTCTGTAAAACTAAATTTTCACAATTGTCAAATTTTCGGACAAAACACACGAGTGAAAGCCAGCTATTGGTGAAGATCTTAATGAAGCAACATAGAAATTTTGATCGAATGAAATCTAGTAGACATCAAAAATAATTTGTATGCAAGTCACGACGTCACTTTGGTCATTTCATTTTTCATTGTTATTGGTCGGTGAATGATCAGGTCGAACGTACTGAATGAATTTTTCATATGATTTATGTATGAGCTGCTATTAGTTTTATTTTTCGTCTATTCATTAAAATTTTGTTAACACTCTGCACTCTTTCATTTTTTGTTCTCTACTAAAGTTTTCGTTTCTTTTGTTCAAACACAAAATATTTGCGGTGTCAATAAATAGGGTAGTCAGCCCACTTTTTTGTCGACGCTTTTTTGTCGCTTTGCAAATTTAATATACGAACGACGAAGCTACGATCTGACTACGCTGCATGTTAAAGTAGATCATCGGGATCATTGAAAACAACAAATGTATGAAAAATCTTGAAAATAACAAAAATTTAAAGAAATTTTTCTAAATTTTGATCTTTTTTTTGATTGGAGGGTTTTTTACCGGATCCACCGGTTTTCCCTCCCATTTCGTTTTGTTTTGGGAAAAAACAGTGTCCACATTTGGGGCCAAGCGAAGTCACTTGTCATAACATTATTTATTGTAGCTATCATTAATATTCACATTTATTTTTATTTCTCGGCCTTTGGGTATATTTCCCAAAACACTGCGTTTAATAAATATAATGGCATACATTTTGAAAAAAAATATGTACGCAAGTTTTGTGCTTAGTCAGATCTTCTAAGACAAATTTTTCAATCTTCTGCATCAACCATCAACCGACTTAGCGAGAAAATAAAATGATTTTATACAGTATGGAAGTGTGATTTGCGTACATAATGAAAATGACATGATTCTTTCATTTCACTAAGGGTCCTTTTACTTAAAATATTGCTTTAAACATGAGCAATGTGACGAATTTCTACATTACTCACGGTAATACGCTTAGCAAAATAATATTAGCACACACCATTCGACATTTTTCTCCCTTACCATGAAGTGAAATGTTTTATGCCTTTACCAAATACACTCCTAATGATATAGAGAGAAATGATAACACCAAATACACAGAGATTAATCTTGATAGTAGATAGTTTGAGATTGAGATTTTTAAACTACAATGTGCTTCTCAGCGTCATTTCACATATGAGACTAGCATTATCTTAATGACTATTTTCATTGCAACCTTTACTGTTGTAGCGACAGGGTTTTTCTCATAGTTAAGTAATTATAATTGCGTCCAGTTGATGTTTGAAATGTATTCGTAAGTTACAATGGTTTATTTAATAACAAAGTTTCTTTATAAAATGAAGTGACTTGTGCAATAATATGCATGTATGGAATTTTTGGTTAATAAAGTAAAAAAATCCGTTTACAGCCTCCAAAATCGTGTCATAACATTGACATTTAATCTTGCTTAGATCAATGATCCTCTATTCCTGAGTTAAAACTTGTGAAACTTTATAAGATTTAGCAGTAGTCTTTTCGAATTTGACTAATCTCAATGTTATTTTGTAGTCTGCATGAGGTTCTTATTTATGTATTTTTATTTCTATAACAATTGTTTTTAGTCAGTGATGTATACTTAGTTATATAAATAGAATGTTCTACATAGACGTCATTAATGTGTTTTAATACTGTTTGTTGAAGGAGATCCTGACTCACTCTTCATCTTCGTTCGTTATTTAAATGTGTTTATGTAACAAAACTTACATGGATAAAAGATTGGTGTAACAGTAAGGTATGAATTATGATCACCATTTTTTAACTGATATTTATGTGGTCGCGTTGTTTATATTAAATCTCTCGTCTGTGTAAGGTATGCGACATGTAAAGAACTAAAGCAATCATATTTTGTCTACACGGTCGTCATATATGAAGTCTTATTGCTGAAACGAAGGTAATTTGTCGAAAGTAAAGCGAGATTCTGAAACTTTATTACTAACTTTACATAACAAATTTGCTACTGAAGCATCTTGATAATGTATGACCAAACATTCAAGAGAAATCATATCTAAGTTGATATACCAATTTTAACTATTGACAATAAGCTGGATGGTAAAGGACAGTAAAACCTGTTCAAAAGTATGGGGTGGCAGAATAACATGAGAATATTTTCTACATGTAGGACGCCGAATTTTTCTTTATAAACTGTAACTGACACTAGTGCCAGTCCCCAAGAATTGAAACAATATTATTGTTAATGTAAACTTACGAATGCGTAATATATTAGTACTTCTAACTCCTTATCGAAAATATACAAATCATTGAGATCTGGATATAAACGTGAACAATCAGTAATGATACTTTACTTATATTCTGTTGTTTTGTTGTTGTTTGTTCATTTCTTATCTATTTCTAAGTACATTTTCTGTATGTATCTCGTTGACATCCACTATCAATAATACCAAATGTTACTTGTGGGTGCCAGAACTTTTATGCTGCGGGAGTTATACAAACTATACTTGTCTATAGAGAAAATGGGAATACGTGAAAATTTATGTAGAGGGAGGGGCGACATGTCCAATTATGCATCACCTCCCTTCTTTGTCGACGCCACTTTTGACTAAACTCTGTTTGTCTTGAAAAAGGTTGATAATTGTATTGAACAAACCATTTATTTTGAAAGTAAGGAAATTAGTAAAATAAGCAAATGTTAAACACAGGAAGAATGTATTTACACAGAGGAAGAACGCAACCGAATCTATTCTTTGTGAAATGTTCATTCATGCAACACAGAGATTTTTCACAGTTTTACTTTTGATCATATTTGTTTAACAGTTTTAATGTTTAATTTTATTGCATCCTTTACTGTTGTATCTACAGTGTTTTTATTGATCATAAGTAATTATAATTGCGTGCAGTTGATGTTTAAAATGTATTCATGATTTACAAAGTTTTACTTAATAACAAAGATTTTTTATAATATGAATTGACTTATGCAAGAGCATACATGTATGGAATTTTTGCTTAATCAAGGGAAAATCAATTTACAGTTTGGAAATTGTGTCTTAATCATTGACATTCAAATCCTGTCTTAGATAAGTGATTCTCTATTCCTGAGTTAAAACTTGTACAACTTTATAACGTTTAACAGCAGTCCTTTGGAATTCGATATATCACAATTTTATTATATACTCTGTATGAGGTTCTTATTTATGTATTTTTCTTTTATAACAAATGTTTTTAGTCAGTGATGTATACTTAGTTATAGAATAATACTGTTTGTTGAAGGAGATCGTGACTCACTCTTCATCTTCGTTCGTTATTTAAAAGTGTTTATGTCACAAATCTCACATGGATAAAAACTTGATGTTTCAATAATATATGAATTATGATCACCATTTTTAAACTGATATGTATGTACGTTTTTTTAATTAAAATTCTCATCTTTTGTTAGGTACGTAACATTTAGGAACTAAAGCAAGCATAATTTTGTCCACACGATCGTCGTATGTGAAGCCTTATTTTTTAAAATAAGGTAATTTTACGTAAGTTAACCGAGATTTTGTATTTATATTTCTAACTTAACAAATTTGATACCAAAGCATTCCGTAGTATGAAGTATGACTATAAACAAATCAATGTTCATTTCCATTCCAAATGAAAATCGTTTGAATGATTCTATAAGTGACTTTTAAAACTATATTTAATACCACGACTGGAAAGTAGGTTTCATTTTTGTTTCAAATTATCCACTATAAAATTGCGGCTCTTACACGAAGAAAAGTTTTGATAATAAATAATTCTGAGTCAGTGATGCGCTTGACATTCACAGATGCCATGTCATACTGAGTAGTATAGAGACTACTGGTTCTGGCGCACTTCACCACTGGCAGGCTGCATACATAAATCTGAGCGCCCCAGCCCTAGTTCGTTTACACAGTACGAAGTAATGTGTATACATGGGTCCCGACAAAAAATCGCACCGGTTCTGGCGCACTTCGCAGTTTGAGAAGGAGTATATACAAATCTAAGCGCCCCAGCCCTAGTTCGCGTACTTGGTTCATACACATAGTAAGCACACAGTAAGCTCATAGGTCTTTTATATGAGGTGGTTAAGGGAAGCCAAGCGACTTCCACAACCATGTCGTAAGTGTGGCGTCCGAACACAAGCAGAAAGTATCCTTTGTAAAGCCTGCGGTACGAATAGGGTGCAGCATATGTTTGTTTATAAACAGAAACAAGCAAGAAAAAGGTTTGCTAGCGTACTCGCCGAATTAATTCGACATTTAGAATTGATTTCGACATTTAGAATTAATTTTGATTTAGAAAAATATCTCCCCTAATGCATACCAACGAGATTTGCGACACTCGAGATGGATACTGTTAATAAACTTCTGCAACTATATGACCAAAGTGTAATCAGCGGACACACGCTGAACACCTTTCTTAAGGCTCTTAAACCGTCCGCTGCCTCAACACCCACGCCAAGAAATGTCACTTCACCTATCCCCAAACCGCGAAAGCGCAGACTCGTCAAGTCTACCGATGATGAAATTGATGCATACATCAATGAGCTTCTGGCTGAAATGTCTTTGAGGCGCAGACCGCAACGCCCCACACGGGTTTTTCCCCCACAACCCACGGAAGTTAAGTGGAATGAAACGAAGGCTTTCAGCTATCATCTGAGAGGCTGAAAAATGCAGGTGCCGAAGGGACACCCCTCCAAACGCGACTTGATGGCTTTCCTCAAAAGCGCCCAGCCCTACATCGAACGAAAACTCGTTGAGGAGCTATTAGCTCTACGAGGAGTTAAGTTCCAGTTGGCTGTAGAGGTTGAGCTTCGGAACGATGAAGCAAATGGTACTGAAGTGCTTCAAGCACCAGTGTTCAGGACAAAGCAGATCACGATGCTACAGGCGCATGAGATTCCGCAAGCCCTACATGAAGTCTTCCAAACTATCCTAGAGAGATTGGGAATGTTCACTCGGGAAGGGTCTGGGTGGATAGTGGTTCGTGTGAAAACATTCTAGCTTGACACCGCTCACTACAAGCCTTTTCGCGGAGGATTCACGCTAGACATAAACTTTGTGTGCCATTGACTGTGTTGCATCCCCGGTTGTGTCATCTTGGTGTGACAGTTTTCGTCACCCCACCCACGCCAGGGGCTACAGACCCAAGCTGTGATCATAATAAGTCACTGCGGTGAATATCACTTTTAATTACAGCCTGTTGTTTGCGAGGGGATTGACTGAGGGAAAACCAGTATTTGAATAAAATGGTGTGTATGAAATAGCCGTCGCTGGTATGGAGTGCTTGGCATGTCAAACTGGCGCTATGAGCGTCATAAATCTAGCCGAGCATTTCAAAGCTATGAAATTCGTTTGCCGCCTGTGTAACGACAGCAGTGCTGTCAGCGGCAGGGATGGGGAATGGCTATGTAAGCATGTTGAGTCGCCTGGGCACCGGGAAAAGCTAGTTGAAAAGCAGATAAGATCTAGGGGGTGGTCTCACCGCTTCCTCCGGGCTGCTCCCGAGGAACTGCAACGGCAATTTGAGCTTGCGATGGAGCGAGTAGATGCCCACCTCCGATGTTGGACTGGGTCCTCGAGGGGAATCCTCTCGATGAGTACTAATTAATAGACCCCGACGGCCAGCCGCGCGGAAGCTGGGTGGGCCGGCCGTCTTTGGCTCCTGGGTTTGGCCTTTCCTATCCGTGCGATTTTTTTGTTCTTACTATATGCTTACTATGTGAACCACGTACGCGAACTAGGGCTGGGGCGCTTAGATTTGTGTATACTCCTTCTCAAAATGTGAAGTGTGCCAGAACTGGCAGTCTCTATACTACTATCTCAAGATGTCTTGCTTCTTCGGAATTTGTTTTAAACTAGTAAGATGTATAATAAAGTTCAAGACGCTTCTTTTGTTGCCGAACAGTTACGCCGGAATTTTAAAGCTACAAAAACCGTTTCGTTTTCTCTTGAAATTATTTCTAAGTTTCATTAACAATAGTTAGAATAAGGAAAATCAAAATATTTGACA
The DNA here is from genome assembly GCF_021976095.1 of Xenia sp. Carnegie-2017. NCBI lineage: Eukaryota > Metazoa > Cnidaria > Anthozoa > Malacalcyonacea > Xeniidae > Xenia > Xenia sp. Carnegie-2017. Next base: position 3,114,569 of record NW_025813487.1, on the reverse strand, counting down.
AATGGTTTGGTTTTCTCTGGTGAATCTTTGGAGAAAGCAAAAGAATGATATTTTTTGAATTTCTTTAAATGAATTAATATCTCATATATATTTAAAAAAAAATGATTCTTTTGAAACCATGATCAATAGACACAAGAAATAACTATTTACGTTGTTTAAAACATTTACAGTTCAAATATCAAACATACATTAGATACATTTGTCGGAAAATCGTCGGTCGTAACAACCAGTGGCGTAGCTAGCGGTCCCGCTACTCCCGCCCAGCGAGTAGAAATTTCCCAAAAATAATAAATATTCTAATTGAAGATTAGATATACATTATTTCACAAACAATTTGTAATAATATGTTTTATTCGTTAATTTTCACGCTTTTATTCGGTGGCTCGTAATCGTAATTCCGAAAAATCTCAAGATTTGTTTTGTAACCTAGCATCTGCCTTTTCTCGAACATTTCAATGCACACTCTCGCGATTTTTTCACGTATTCCGCCTATCTTCAGAGGGCGGAACATACAATACAATTCTATATGAGAAGTTTTGACTTTTGGTTGGCTAAGGGACTAGGCGCATACTCAAATCTGCTGTTTTTATAGTCAAACTCCCGCTATTTTAAATTGGCGGAGGTTGTAATTATTCAACTTTTAATATACGAGTACAACGGTTAGTGATTATCAAATTACGAGATCGTTGTCGGTATTAAATTTCTATTGTCCTTGCTCTTAAAATGCTATTTTTTATTTGTGTATGACACAATGGTTTAAGTGCAATTGCGATTTGCTCAATTGATGTTGATATAGAAAATAGCTTATTAGCTAAACCGTTCTCTGCTCGATCGTCGGTCGAACAGAATGTTATCGTTCATGAACGGCCTACTCCTGATTTAACAATCCAAAATAAGGGACGAGAATTTCAGAAAGATTAAGAGGCGAAGGCAGGCTGTGTGGCAGTACAATCTTGCAGAAAATATTTTGTTGGCCATGTCTAATGTTTTCCCGAAAACATCGCCATCATGGACTAAGAATGGCTACAACGATATGCGAAGTATTACGTCTGATGCTAAGAAACATGAGAAAATCTAAATCACATTTGACTGCTTTTAAGACATGGAAAACGTATATATCTAGTGAACAAATTGATAGTCTTATGTCTCTCGCGAGAAGAAATGAGATTCAGCGTCACAATGAAGAGTTAAGAAGATTTACTGGAGTCTCCCTAAAATTTCAGAATGATCTTATCAGCTGTCTTGATTCAATTACTGAAGATGAAATCAGAGAGGAAATAAATGATTGCACATTTATGAGTATTCTCGTTGATGAAGCATCTGATGTGTCCACCAAAGAGCAGTTAAGTGTTATTGCTCGGTTTGACAAAGCAAGTGAAATTTGTGAGAGGCAATTAGGATTTGTGGATGTAAGAATGAAAAGGAATGCCACAACAGTATCACAAGTTGTCTAAGATAAACTTGGTGAGTGTTCTGATATAAAAGAAAAACTGGTTTTTGCAAGCATATGATGGTGCATCTGTCATGTTTGGCCATATCAATGGTGTTCAAGCATTGGTTTGACCAGAGTATTTTGCCCATTTTGTTCATTGTGCAGCTCATTAATTGAACCTGGTCCTATGTCAGTCAGCCTCATCAATTTCTCGTGTTAAAATCTTTTTCATTAATATAACTACATTCAACACATTGAAAAGCAATGCCCCAAAAAGAAAAGCTTTTCTCACATCAAAAAAGGTTTCATCCTGCCCCTGGTGAAACCATATGGTATTATCTCTTTAGATTAATCAATGTATTGCACAAAAACTCTGAAAAACTTTTAGATATTTTTAAGGGTACTTGAAAAACCAGCTGGATGGGACGATGACTCATTAAGTAAAATATGTGGTTTACTGCATTGTGTTGATAGCTTTCTCTTTTGTTTTCTAGTGTGTGTTTTTTTACAGGATTTTAGAACAGTTCACATTTTTGTATTCATTATTCCAAATAGGGAAACCATTTTAATTATGGCATAAGCAAGATTGACGATTTCAGGCAGTTTATTGTATCACTTCGCACAGATCAAGCTTTCACTGAGTTTTACCAAACTGCACTAGAAAAAGTAGGCCCACCAGCAACCAGAGCAGATAGTAGATACAATTACAAACAGCTTTATTTTGAGATTATTAATTCCATTAAAGGGATGTTAAGTGAACGATTTCAAGATATGAATCAGTTCGAGTTTTTAGATCTTGTAAATACTAAAGTATTCAACTGGAAGGGCATAGTTCCACGGGAGATAAGTACAGTCCTCTTTTCACATCCCAACTTTGGAAAGTCAACTTTCCTTCATTTACAACGACAAGGACTTTCACAAAGAGTGCAGTAATGAGGTGCTTAAATACATACACAAATTTAATCTTCAGTCGAGTTAACGTCAAGTGGTAAATTTGTTAAAATTGAATGGTGTCTTGGCAGTGGCAAGTGCTTCAGTAGAGAGATCGTTTTCTTGCTTGAAAAGGGTCAAAAGCTATTTTAGGAATAGAATGGGTCAAGGGCAGTTTAACTCTTTGTGTAGAATGTCTATTCACAAAGATATGATCGAACAAAAAGAGGATTCAGAGGTGTTGCATAATGAGGTGGTTGAAATTTTTTTAGAAAAACCCAAAAGGCTTGCCTTTCTTTATAAATGATGGGTCTAGTATGTGTTTTGGTATTTGTTTTCATAATGCATAGTACTTCGTTGAAAAAATCAAGCATAGCTTTAAAGAATAAAGCCATCCCTGTTTTCCATTCCTCATTCTAAACAAGTGTAATCTAACAAGAGAAATGCTAATAAAAATCTTTCTCTGTGCATTTTAGGAAGCGTCGTATACTATGTTATTTTTTGTGCTAATCCAAATTTCTTCTTTTTATTCAAGGACAGTGATGAGTTCGATTCATTATCTTTTAGGCGACAATTGTCTCCTGCGTAACGTTTCTCTGAGACACCTTTAGTACCTTTTTAACTAGTTGCAGTTTCGACTATTGCCACATTAAGAATGCAGCTAACAAAAATGGGTTTTTATAACTTATTGTACAACAAATAATTCGCCCTGCAAATCGTAAGAAATGCTGTTTCCAAGGCTTTGGATTTCAAAATTTTCCGGGGAGCATCGTGGGGGTCACACCTTCGGCGATAGAAGGTGGGCGGGAGTTAGTATTTTTCCTGACTACGCCACTAGTAACAACCACAAATACTCTTAAAATAATGCTGTGAAAAGATGATTGAAAAACGTCACAATCCTTAAATACAGTTCCAGGATATTTTTAGTAGTTTTTGCTAACTTTTAAATAAGTGAAAAAAGTGTGTAGGTTGAAGTGATTGAAGAAATATCATGTTTGTCATAACAAGATTATTTCAAAAAATAATTTCTTGATGACATCGTATTTATTTCAATTTTTTATGCGAAAGATATAAAAGAGGAGGACTATTTATAACATTTCTTGTAATATTGTTTTTTATTAATCCCTTTCTTGTTGTGTTAAATTTGCACATTGCCAATTGATGTTTTTGCAAAAACTCATTCTTAATTTTTAGTTTGAAAAATGGCTTCACCTCCTAAAAAATTAAAGATTGAGGCAAACGGATCTCGTTTAAGTAAACTCTTAATAAATAAAGGAACACAAGCTTTGAAAACAACATTGCAGTTTATTATAAATTTTCGCTCGTCAAACCTAATCGATGAACTTAATAAACCCTCAAATAAAAGTACATTGGAATCATTAAGAAAAAGAAGCGTCATTAACAAAGAGCAATGGGACCTTCTTTACCCATCAACTGGTTTGCCAAACCTTGAAAACTTTGATATTTCATTATTGACTGTCTTATTGCGTAACATATGTGGTCTAACAGCGCCACATGGTGGATGGGATAATCTTCCTTCCTCTTCAGATACTTCAATCTCAGCAAATATTGCAAGAATAAAGTTTTATCGAAACAAAGTGTATGGCCACATAAGTACAACTAGCATAGATGACAGTACGTATGAGTACTTGTGGGATGAAATTTCAAAAGCATTGGTTGGTTTGGGAATTCAACAAACTGAAATAGATGATTTAAAGAAAGCACCACTGAGTCCTGATGAAGTAAAATATATTGATATGTTAAAAAACTTTACGAATATAAATGAGGATGTCGAAAAGCTTGGAAAGTGTAATTTCAACGGTCTTATAAAAGATCTTAACAAGAAATACCTTGAAGGCACTAGACAATGGTTATTTGAAAAACTCGACACTTGGTTTAACGATAAAAGTGAAGATGCTTCTAATGTCATGATTTTGATTGCTGGTCCTGGCGTTGGTAAAAGTGTGTTTGCTGCTGAGGTGTGTCGACGATATTCTGAAAAGAAGAAACTTGCTGCTTCTCATTTCTGCAGATATAATATATCAGATTATAGAAATCCTCGAGTATTGATAGAATCATTGGCTAGTAGCATGTGTGATACAATATTAAATTTTAAAATTAAACTGAGTGAAGAATTAAAGAGAAAGAATTCCAAAGAATCGATCACCGATAAATTCCTTGTTTTCTTAAATAATCCATTGCATTCATTGGAAGATCATGAACCAATGCTTTTGGTTATTGATGCCTTAGATGAAAGTCAAGTTGATTGCAAAAGTGAATTGTTGGAATTGATTGCAGAAGAGTTTCACCGACTGCCTAAATGGATTAAAATCTTCATCACCAGTCGTCCAGAACTTCCTGTTCAAAAGGAGTTGAAAAGCATGAATCCTGTGGAAATTACAACTCATCCTTGTGATGTAAACAACAAAAAAGATCTGCACAAGTATTTGATACATCAGTTGAGTGATCGTGTGCAGAGAAATCCCTTCGTTCTATTTCCATTAGTTGAAAAATGTGAGGGATCATTTCTTTATGCGTATTACGCACAACTGAGCTTGAAAGAAGAAAATATTGAGCTTACTTACGAAACCATTCGACAATTGGTCCCTAGTGGGCTAAGCGGTGTTTACACAAAGCAATTCAAAAGAGTAAAAGAATTATTAACGAAGGAAAGTCCCAGAAATTCTGCTGTCTCAGAAACTACTTTTATGCAATTTCTTGAATTGTTGGCTGCCTGTCGGGAGTTTTTACCATTAACTTTACTGCTTAGCTATTTAGGTTTTTCTGGTGACATCAAGTTTGAAGTCCGCAGTAAGATCATTGAACTGTTATCTCAAATTTTGCCAGTTTACGATGATTGTTTAACCGTGTATCACAAATCTCTAATTGATTGGTTGAAATCAGATGGTTACGAACAGCATGAGTTTACAGTTAATCCAAAAAATGGTCATAAGTTCTTATGGCATGCTTGTGAGAAAGTGTTTAAACACATCAAGTCAATGAACATTTTTAAAAATCAGATGAACACCGCTATGATCAAATATGCTTTGAAGAATGGAATTTATCATATGTCAAAATGTGGCGAAAATGTTGACTTTAGCTGGGCAGTAGATGTCAAAGTGGTTTGTGCGAGGTTAATGAGTGTGGAAGACATTGAAACTTATACCAGTAGGTCTGAATTGTCTGAAATCATTAAGAAACTACAAACTTTCTTGATAAAAGATGTACTTGAGGAACAACTCTTTCAAATGACTTTTTTGTTTAAGGCAATGAGATCTGAGTTGACAACATATACAATTGACGAAAGCTTCTTTTATTTACAATTTAATGCAAACAGAATTGATGGCAATAACGAAAGAAGATTATTGGCAAGGGATTTATTGAAACAAGGAAAGTTTGTTTGGTTTGAGGATTTAGACTCAACATATTTAACAAACCATCATCATTTGACTGTCCCCTTGCTTGCTAACGTTACATCTCTTTGTGTGTCGTCCAATGAAGAACTTCTTGCTGTAGGATATGAAAACGGTCAAATATCTATATTTGAGCTTCCTGAATTCGAACAACGATGCACTCTAGGCATTGCACTGGATGATTCAAGGTTAGGTAACTTGAATGTAAACAGAATTGTGTCTCGGTATGACATCTATGACTCTCCATCATCAAAGGAATTTGTACGTGGAAACATATGTTGTTGCTCCTTTTCACCTACCGGAAATAGACTGGTAACTAGTGATAGATCTACTGAAGTAAAGTTGTGGGACGTTAACAATGGACGTTTGTTATTATGTTTACAGTCAGATGATGTCGTTAATCGTTGCTCTTTCTTAGATTCTGGTTTGTTCATTACAGCAGAACATGGAATTTTCACTGAAGATGTGTTCAATGAAGATGTGTTCACTGTTTGGAATTCATTAACTTTACAAAGAATTGATCGAGGCTGCGTTGTTGATTACGAAAAACTACAATGCACCGATAAATATTCAGAGTTTATTGATGCAGCTATTAAGGGGAGTTCGTATGTTTTTCAATTCCCAAAAGCAATCAACATTTTTTTTCTACCTTTACAATTGATGATAACACACCATTATCGTGATTGTATTTTTTATCATACAAAACAGAATGGAAAGCTTTCTGAAATCACTCAGTTGACAAAATACAACGATCAAGGAGAAATCGAGTTTTGTTTACCAGATGTTTGGTGTCAATGTGCTGATAGGCGTCTTAACAAAGTCCATCCCATCTCGTTTAAGGAATTTTACGTTGTGCCGTATTTTTCCAAGCTTAAAATTTTCAAAACTGATCATCTTTGGAGACCTTCGTTTATCTTTGAGAAATTTAAAATTAAATGTTGTTGTTTTTCACCGGATGGATCCTTTTTTGCTTCTTTCGCTGTTGGTGACCACGTCAACATTCATATTTGGAGCATTGAACGTTGCATTATTATTCAAACTGTACCAATGCAACTGAAGAATGCATTAGGATGTTGGTGGTCAGATGGTTTACTGTGGATATGGGATGGTTCTGATCATCTTATGAAGATTTTAACTTCATCTGAAAATTTTGTAGATTCTACTCAAGCAAAGCATGTTAACATTGGATTTGAACCTGAAGAAATCTTAACATTTGGTGATGTCTTAGTTTGTATTGACGAAGAAAAGTTTGTTCAAGTTGTTAGAATTACCAAGGGTGAGATACAATACAACAAAAGACTTCCTGTCCATAGCTCAAAAGTTAAAGCAGCAGCTGTGTCACCTGATAATTCTGTTATTTTAACTGTAAACAAAACAGAATACACATTATGGAAATGGGGAAATAACAACAATGAACTTTACTTGAAACCTTGGCATACTGCAGAATTACAAACCATAGCGTTTTTTTTTCACGAAGAGATAATTGAAACTGAACTAGAGCTCAACTGCCGTATAAGTAATAGTAACCAAGCGGTCATTGCATTCTATTTTGAAGATGACCTAATCATCGGGTTAGCTGGCATTTATGTAATTAATGTGCATAAAAACAATGACGTGATTACGACTTTGCATAGTATGCATGGATTTGTATGGTCTAGTGCAATCATACATAAATCATATTTCATTTGTGAATGTGATGGCACATTTTTTGCTGTAGATTTAAACAGTGGTAAAAGATGTGCTAAATTTTACTCATCAGATCCTGTATCGATTATAACTATGCATTACAACACAGGAACTTTAGCTTTAGTAACAAATGGTGGATGCGGAATTAAATTTTTAAAACTCAATGTACCTGAATGAATCCACTAATTCAACCTTTGTAGTTATATTAACCTATTGTATTTACTAACATTACATATCACTTAAAACGAACATAAAAAGTTCTTTATATCACAAAAGGACAGTTATTTATGTTATTTATGGTATCAACAACGAACTCAAAAATATTGCAAAAAAATTGTCCATATCCTTAGTTTTAGCCGTGGAAAAACTGTCTGTTTTTAATTATGTAAAAATATCACGGACAGAGAGAGAGCAATTAATTTTTTGTAATGTCAAGTAAAGATCTTTTTCATCCTATGATTCCCGTCAACTTTCAAATTTATATTTGGAGAAATTCAACACTGTAACATTGTCAAAGTTGTGATGAAATTGAGAATATCACACGAAGATGTTGATTGTCGTAAGGATGGTCGCTTGTTTTACATGTGAAAATTACCAAAAGTGAAAAACCTTTAATCTCTGAACGAACTTTATGTTGATGGTTTACTTTTTAATACAAATGTATGGTCAGATAATTTGGTTATTTTTATTATATATTAAACGTTCACTACATAGAAATGAAAGAATGTCGACAACTCATTCATTGTAAGTCATTTGACAATATGGTGTTGTTGTAGAGGAAGATTATTTTGTTCAAATTATAGAGTAACTTTCTTTGAAAATTTTTTCAAAAACTGTAAATAAAATTTACCTTAAGCATGTTAATATCGTGAAAACAAGTTTTGTATGATGTTTAAAATTCACATTTATAAAACACCATCATGATGTCATGTCATGTCATTGGGTTTTATGGTCATTTATTGAAAAATGTGAGAGATCATTTTTGTACGTTTATTATGTACATATGACCTTAAAGACAGAAAATGTTTTATACTGTCAACAATTCCCGTATGTAAAAACATCATCATGACGTTTTGGAGTTCACTGATACTTCCTTATAGTCACGTGATTAAATGGAATGGAACATAGAAAGATGGCGGAATTCCAGTGGAATAGTAATTCATAGGGATGCCTTAGTAAGGTTTTATTTTCATTCGTTTTGAACTTTTTAAATCGTTCAGTCATGCAGAAGAACGTGAAAACAAAGAACGTTTTCCTATCTGGTGCTTTACAAAGAATTCTACTCGATAAAGAAACAAAAAAGTTTCATCATTCACAACTAAAGGAAGCTTGCGAAACGGCTTTAGGTATAAATCCATAAGTAATGATTGTAGTTATTGCTGATGTTTTTGGATTCTATTTGCTCTATGTTTTTATGCATTGTCAACAAGTTTCTACATTTGCTATCAACAAAACATTAAGTGTAGTAATCTTTCATTCAAGATGTCGAAGAACGCTGTCGATAGTATCCCTAAAATTGCTCAATGTATGATTTGTACTTTTTTGTACGTGGCAAACAGTTATTTTTTAGTGTCAATGGATTGTTCATGTTCTTCTGCTTGAGTATATGTTCATGGAGAAATCTATGTCAACGTGTGCAATGAATATAATGTACTGCTGTGTTCAGGAATGTTGCTTCACAAAATGATCGCTTTATGATTTTGATCTATTCTAGAGGAAATAAACGCTGTTCAAGGAAATGAAAAATCTACAGGGTAAGCTTAATTATGTAAAGTTGTCTAATTTTCTTTCCAATTTTCCAATTTTAACATGACCAAAATAATTTACTAACTTTGAATCTTAATTAATTCACAGTTATATCCAGACTACGCATGCTCACAGATTTGCTAAGTTTTATTGTTCAAAAGTTAGATTTATAAATCAGAATGTTGGTTTGATTTATTTATGATAAAATCTTCAGGAATGTTTCTTCTGCAACTCTACCTCCACTACCTGGTCAGCAAACATTCATTACAGCAGATCAATATTTTCTTCCTTTTGAGTTCAGGATAATCAACAGTATTCATCCCCAAGCCTCACAACTTCACATGTGTCTTTTCACAACCATTTTGTATTTCTTCACAAGTCTAGGTCTTGTATTTTGCTTCTATAAATTGAAGTATTTCAATCATTCTTTGTTCTTAGAAACTCATTGCTTATGGTCATATTGCTGGTGATACACCAGACTCCATTGAACCAGAGAGGCGTTTAATTGACAGAATTATCGAGACTATTTGTACTTGCTTTACAGGTGTAAATACTGATGCAAACGTTCAAATACAAATTATAAAGGTATTTAGAAAAAGTAATGTCAAACTGTTAAAGTATTTAATGAGGGAAATGATATATCCTTAAGAAATATTGTATCATATTGTACATCAATAGAGATGTCAATGTTGATAACATTGTATCATATTGTACATCAATAGAAATGTCAATGTTGATAACATTGTATCATATTGTACATCAATAGAGATGTCAATGTTGATAATATTGCATCATATTGTACATCAATAGACATGTCAATGTTGATAATATTGCATCATATTGTACATCAATAGACTGAAAATGGAAATGAAGAAAAGGATGATAGTGATAATTTTAAATCAAAAGAAATCAGCAAAAAGGAGAAAACTGACATCAATCCTTTACCAAATGGTGAAATTCATCATGGCGACGATAAAATTGCAGATGTGAACGGTAAGGAAGCATTTCTACCTGTTTTTGGAAATTTGACCCTCCCCCTGAAATTTTTTGACAAGATAATCAACCCCCTTGTTCAAAAAACTGTCTACATATTTGTTTTGTTTTTAAAAACTGGCTTTACAGACAATATTGCTGACCAATCCATATTTTTCAATATTTTTCATGGCTTTCATATACAGATAGCGAAGTCTCCGTTCCTTCCACAGAGGTTAAAGATAAAGATGTTCTTGATACAGTTATCATGAATGAAGAATCAATGGTTGAAGAGAAGAGTGTAAAAGATGTTGTTGATGGTGTCAGTGATGCTGTGAACGATGACACAAAACAAGATTTCGTCGAAACAACAGTTGACACTATTGTCTCGGAGTCTGTTGGTAAAGAACAGCATTTAAATAACTCAGACGCGTTGAACAATGCTGCTGTAGATGACTTGCCTTCTAAGACTTCTGCAAATGGCAATACAAAAGACAATATAGGTGAAGAAAGTGAAGAATCATCGAAGATTGCCAAAGAAAAACATCTCGATGGAAGTTCAAATGTTAATGACGAGTCCGTTAACGGCGATTCCCCAAGTGTAACTCAGGTACAAGATGTTAGTGATTCATCTGAATCCAAAGTAATCCCACCAAATAGCATTGATGTTGATTCAGAAGCAAAGACAAATGACTCGACAACTAGCGAAGTTTCAGAGCCCAAGGAGGATGATGGGAATGAAACTGCACGAAATTCCGTCTCCGAGTCTCAGTCTGATATGCCCAGCGTCCTCAGGACTCTGAAGATGACTACCGCTAAGAATGTCGAAACGTCAGTCAACAACAACAAAAACAGCCCTTCTCAGGACTTTATTAACCTGGACGATCATCATTTACAAATATGTAACGATACTCCCGGGTTCAAACCATTTACTTTATTCACAATTCTCTCGTTTTAATTTTCTTCGTCGGTGAACAAGAGGTGAGGTGTGACCTTTCCCTTACTAATTATCAATATAACAACAATTAAATTTTTGATTTTATCTTCCTTTCATCCATTAATATCCATTCATATTAGCCATTAATGTCCATTTGTGTCCTTTATTGCAGACACACAGACGGTCGTTGATATATATTTAAATTACGACTGTGAATTGGCTTTGTCGAATATCTTTCAAAGATTGATCAATGATTTGTCTAAAGTTGCCGAAGGACGTCAAGGTATTGAATTAGGAGCGACACCAGTAAGTTGATGAATATGTTTCATAATGTTTACTTCTCTACATTCTCTTGTTCATATCTATGCCACTCGAAAAGAACTGGAACGTATTTTTTTAGTATGAAAAGGACTGGGACATAGTCTATCAACATGAAAAACTGGGGCATAGCAAATTTTGTGCTGAGAATGTTGATTATAATATATCTTTTTAACACGTTTTTATATGAATAGTATCAATGTCGTTTTATTTTTATATGATTTTTCCATGTTCAAGAACGCAGTATTCGTATCAAAGGTCTGGAATGTCTCGTTTCTATTCTTAATTGTATGGTAGAATGGAGCAGGGATCTTTACTTTAAACCTGATTCTTAGGTGGACGATAATATTGGTGAGTTTTAACATCTTTATGAAACTGAAGAAACTCGCATGTAGCAAATATAAACTTAACATTGTTATACATTTCGATAAGTTATCGCTTTATGATCCATTGTACCCCTCTTTTGATATCGGCTACACTGACGATTTTTCTCTCCATCAAGATTCCATCTTTCTATACTCTGTATCCCCTATTTATCGAAGGTACTCCATTATTTTCTTATACACACGTTAATGTTCTTAATCGTAAATAGATGTTCGACAATTGTAGTTAACCTCTCAGGATCTAAGTTATCCCTTAGTTATCTTTTTTACCCTTGATGGTCTCCCGGTGGATCAAGGCTATATCTTAATGTTTATAGTTACTCATTATTGACCCATGCTACCCTCAATGTTCTAGTCTATCTCTCAATAATCTATACTATCTTCCCGATAATCTAGGCTATCTGTTATTGATCTATGCTAACCTCTTATTGATCCACGCGATCCTTTATTGATCTCCAAATCATCATTGTTATTCTTCAATACTTCTGTTTAATCTCTTCCATATAAATTTCCTGACAGATCTGGTTGATGGTGCACCAACAATTTCTCGAAAAGGAAGCACCGAGGAGAATGAAAACGGAGGGGAACACGGTGATTTATAATCTCAAAAAACGGGGGGTAGTCAGTCGTCTCTCAGATGTACAAAAGGCATCGATAATGCTGAAGAAGTTGAGAGTCTTAAACAGAAGAAGGAGACGAAAGAAAAAGGAATTCAATTGTAAGTTTGGTCAACAAATTTTGTTCAATTTTACGATTTACTTTAAGATTTAACAAGAATCCATCCTTCCTTCAATCTGAAGGTCTCCTTGGGAAACAGCAACCAGTCGCAATTCTTCACACAGATGATACACTAGACAAGGTGATGATCATTTAAGTCCATTTATATCCCTTGCAATCCTTTTGTTTATTATACACTTACAAAATGATGGTCATTTTAGACCATCTATATCCCTTGCAATCCTTATGTTTCATTTCACATGATGTTGTCTTCTTTCACTAAAGTTTTCATTTTGTCACATTTGCACGCTATCTTTAAGGAATTTGTAGAAACATTAAATGTTGCTTTGGATTTTGACCCAGTGTTGCGTTTTATGGTTTTAGACTATGATTGGTGAGCTGATTGGTGATCCAGGACAGTAAGTATGTTTTTTCACATCTCCCTCGCGTGACAATCACGTGAAAATCACGTTAAGACGTTTGATTCTCATCTTAAGTATTTATTTCAACATAAATTGAGTCAAGAAAAGTTATTACGTTAATTTGCCATGAAGCCCATGGATGGTTTGCTCATGATACATGAAATAGTAAATCAGAAAATTTAATCGTAAAATCAAGAATGTTCAAAATATGTTTAAGGTTGCATTAAACTCCATGTAAAAGGACAAAAGCTGTTTGAAACTAAGCATTATCTTCAAATCTCTTGGTTATTTTGTCCATAAAAAACAAAACAATTTTTAAATGCTCAAAATTTCTCTATCCAGTGGATAATACTGACAGAATTCAGTAAGATTTGCTACTGTTCAAAATAAGCAAACAATAGTAGACTTAGATCTATTATTCGTCATATCTTCAACTGTTCTTCATATCTTCAACTGTTCTTCATATCCTCAAGTGTTCCTCGTGTCTTCCTATACTTCTTAGATATGAACGGAAGATAATGTACGCCTATATAGATGAGTTGGATTTCACTGGTACCAATCTTGTGCAAGCTCTGCGATTGTTCTTACATGACTTCCGGCTTCCCGGTGAAGCGCAAAAGATCCATCGACTCATGGAGAAGTTTGCGAGTAGGTTCTGTGAAACGAACCCAAAGTAAGGACATGATTTGTGTCTTGTTATCTGTTGTTTTACATCTCGCATTGCATGCTGGTTAGTGAAACTTACGAAATGACTTTTGTCTATGAACCATGTGTTAATTTTTTTTTTCATTTAACATCAACAATAATTTAGGACTAGTTTTTCACGATTTTTGGTTTTTTTAAGTATTTTCTCATCGAACTTTTATTATTCGAGTTTTGAGGGCTGCAATCTGCTGTTAGATAGATGTAAAGTGAGTTGTTTGAACTGGGAGTATTGTTACATGTTTGTGGATGTAGATCGTCTAGGTTTGTAGAGTCCTGAGAAGGACTGTTGTTGTTGATGTTGACTGACGTTTCTACAACCTTACTTATGTACAAACATGTCTAGATATAGCTAGGTTAGACTGTCTATGATAAACTTTTATTTTATATTTATCATTTATATTTTAGTGACGATGTGTTTGCTAGTGCAGACGCTGCCTAGGTTCTGGCTTATTCTATCATCATGTTGACTACTGATCTACATAGTTCACAGGTTACACAGACTTACTTCATTTGCAATGGTTTTCTATAAAAGTGACTTTATGTCCAAGATCACCTGACTCCATTGTGGTCACGCGATATTTTAATAGCGTTGACATGGAGCCTTCATTGCAATCACGTGAAAATTTAGCCTTTAGATGCGACATCGTAATCACGTGAAATTTTCTTTCAGGTTAAACGGAAGATAACGAAAGAGCAGTACATTCAAATGAATCGTGGTATAAATGACAGTAAAGATCTTCCATCTGAATATCTTGAAGCAATTTATGATGATATTGCACAGAATGAAATCAAGATGAAACATACACCAAAAGTGAACAGTAGATACGATGCTACATGTATGTATTGGAACATTAATACGAGAATCAAGGCTTAACTGAAAAATTGTACAGATGCTAGGTAAAGGTCTTGACTGCGAAGTGTAGAGTCCTAGCTCTGAGATGAAGGTGAAGGTCTTGAGATGGAGGTGTTGGTCTTGAGATGGGTGTAGGAAAGGGGCTTATAATGGATATTGTGATGTTCGGTGTTGGTCTTAAGAGAGCTCCAATGCATTTTCATGAAAGTAAAGAGATTTTTTATTGTGCTTCCACTTTACAGATTTACAAAGTGAGAAACATCGTCGTATGTTGTATTCTATGGAAATGGAGCAGATGGCGGAAAACGCCAAAACACAAATGGAAGACGTGAGTCATATTCAGACGGATTTTGTCACGGCGACACAGATTGGTCACGTGAAGACAATGTTCAAGGTACGGGGGGTGGAGTCTGGAGGGTAATGTTTGTGGTGTATGTAAGGATTGATTAACGAAGCGTTAATTGTGATGTCAACTTATACGGACAGTGCCAAGTACGGGGGCGTAGATTTCAAAACATGATGACATTTATCTTAATCTTGTTAAAGAAAAGACTTAGATTTTATGTAATAAATGTTTGCTATGACTGAGAGTAAATCTGTTTGATAATTTAATATTTTAACTGACCAGCAAATGATTTGACTGGACTTTATATTAAGATAATCTACTACATAAGCTAAATCTGCTTCTTACACCCGGCCCCAGTCCCCATTGTTGACCATTTTGTTTTGTGTGTTTAAGGTTGCAGGGAGTCCCTTTCTTGCCGCGTTCAGCGTCAATCTACAAGATAACGACGATCCTTATGTTGCTTCATTTTGTCTTGATGGAATCCGCTGTGCAATACGATTATCTTGCATATTCAGCATGCCTGTAAGTTGATAAACACACAACATTCTGTTTATTTAAATATATTTGGGTATGAAATAACGACATTAATGTCTCTGCATACCTTTTCATCTCCTGGTGACCTTTTCCCGGACATAAATATATATTCAAAAATATGTTGAATGTTGTATTGTTGAAATTTATAAATATATTTACGTAGTTACATACACGTCATGTTCTTTGCATGTTATATGTTCAAGGTTTAGATGATATTCATATGTATACAATAAAAACCGATGTTTGTTTACATTTGAATAAATTGTCTGTTTTTGTACATATATGGATATATCAGGATGCATGTGAATGTGAAATAATTTTTTCTTAAAAGTTTTTCAATGATTACAGTTAGTTATAATGATGTTATGGAATATGAATGGAGATTCTTTACCATTAAGTTCATTTTTCGATACTCCTAATAACTCTTTTCACATTGTAGTTGGAAAGAGATGCTTTCGTACAAGCGCTATCCAGGTTCACTTTACTTACTGCGACCGGTGGCACGCATATTCATGAAATGAAAACGAAGAACATAGAGACGATCAAGACACTTCTTACCATCGCTCAAACGGATGGTAATTACATCGGGAAGTCTTGGCTCGAGGTAGAGAGAATCATCTTGCTATATATTATGGTTGGTGTCTACGACTGAAAATATGATCGATTGTTTTTTCATCAAAGAAAAAGTCTAGGTCTTGTCTGTAGTGGAAACTTCACGATATTGCTACAGTCTTTAACTTTCATTTTTCCAAGTGCTTTGTTGACCGTATTCCATACCCTTCATCAGAGAATCGTATCAAAATGTACATCTGTAATAAATATGCATAAGAAAATGAAGTTTTTCTCAAGATATTTTTATTTGAAGATATTTTCTACGTATGTATTTAACGTTTATGTTCGGTTTGTTGGACACTCGTTTTCGTTGCTCAAATGCTCGTTCCGCTCGGCGCATCGTTTGGCGTTTCCCTAAAGTCATTGTTTTCATTCTAGATACTGAAATGCATTTCCCAACTTGAATTGGCTCAACTTATCGGTACTGGTGTGAAAACGCGATACCTTCACACGGCGTCCAGCGGTGTTACTAATTCACTCACAGCATTCACCGCAAACAACAAGACATCTTATGATATAACCTCAGGTTGCTTCTAACATTGTTGTAACTCTCATAGAAAATTGTCAAATACTAACGTTAGGTGCTTTTCTTTGCTTGTATTTCTATGAAGGTTGGATGCCTAATGCCGCTGACTTGTAAAAAGCGGCTGGCTCACAGGAAGCCATTGGGGAGACCGCTGCACAAAGTGTTGTCGTTGCAGTTGACAGGTAAAGTTTATTTTAATGATAGCTGTGTGAATTGTGTTTTGTGACCTATCTCCCACCCCAGGGGCGAAGCTAGAACGTTACTGCTGGGGGAGGGGTGAATATTCATATATATGGTCATATATTCCGATGTGGCCAACTAATTTCTTTTCAAATTAAAATAGCTTTCAAACCAAATCAATCAAGCAAAACTAAATACATGAATATTCACCCCTCCCATTCAGCGTTCTGGCTTCACTCCTGCCCCCCTCCCAGGAATCTTTAAAATTGTCTTTAAGCTAGAGTGGGCTTGTAACAGCAAGAAACGTCGATGGTTGATTCTCTATGTAGACATGTTCATTGTCCATGTTAGCAGAGTCCTGAGAAGGACTGTTATTGTTATTCTTGACTGACGTTTTGACATCCTTAGCTGTAGTCATCTTCAGGCTCAAGTGAACCAGAGAACCTTGAACATAAACATGAAAATAAAATTTTGAAGAACTCGTGCACTGTCCATACGTTATGTTCTCTCAGCAGAATATCTTCATCTCAATTTCTGTATTGTGTTTTATTACGTTTAGAGTTTTCACGGGATCAGTGAAACTGGATGGTGATGCTATCGGTAGGTTTGCATGTATACATTAAACTGCGTCTTACATAAGATTTTTATACATCTAACTTGACCATAATTCACTGACCATTCTTTATCCCAAGTACCCAAATCTCCAATACCCAAAATCTCAAGTACCCAAATCCCCTATTCCCAAACACCAATCCCCAGTATCCAAATCTCAAGTATCCAAATCCCAAGTTCTCAAATCCCAAGTATCGTTATCTCCAGTATCCAAACCTCAAAATGCTTTCGTTTTTCTCCTAAGTCGATTTCGTGGAAGGTTTACGTCAAGTCTCGGAAGTTCAGCTTTCCAATCCTACAATGATACGTATGTTTAGTTTGCAGGAGATCGTAGGGATTGCTTATTACAATTGGGTCGTCTTCGGCTGCAATGGTCACGAATATGGGCTGTGTTGAGAGATCATTTTAACAAGGTTAGCGATGATTAACGACTAAGATTGTATCTTGATATTATGGATAATAACATCATGTTGTTATGATGTACTCAGGTATAGTAACAACATAATCGTTGTCTTCAATGTTCTATGAACTAAACTATCAGATCAGCTGTGAACTATGATGATTTTTTAAAACACAGTTCTAGTTTCTTTCATATCTCAAGTATAAAAACAAGATAATCAATGCCTTCATCTCCAATGTTCTACCAACTATAGTACTTTTCCATCTTAGATAATTTATGTGCCATTTTAGTGTGGTTGTAACCCTAATGAAGAAGCTGCGCTCTTCTGTGTCGACTCTTTGCGACAATTATCCATGAAATTCTTGGAGAAAGGCCAATTGCCAAATTTCCAATTTTAAAGGGATTTTCTCCGACCCTTTGAATACATAATGAAGAAAAACAGGTAAGTTTATGCAGGAGTCAATTTTGTCAGAAAATGTAAATTTTCTTGCAGCTTGAAAATCTTTCTCTCAATAAACAAAATTTGTGGCAGACTTTGCAGATTCTTTTCCAAGTTATAATTTTACGACGAATTTTACAAAGGAAGTATTTCAATCAATCGCTCTGTTTTGTCTGTTATAATTGGAAGGATTTGATTAAAATTCTTTCTTCGATATCTTTATGAACTTGGCAACAAGTACTGCAATTTTCAGTCTACGATTTGCTTGAATCAACAACTGGATTTTTCACATTTTAGTTCTTCCACAATTCGTGATATGTTCGTACGATGTGTCACACAAATGGTGCATTCGCAAGCCGCAAACATCAAATCTGGTTGGAAAAATGTTTTCTCCTTTTTTCATTTGGCTGCGTCCGATCATGATGAAGGAATCGTGGAACTCGCTTTTCAAACAACAGGTTTGTAGTTTAAGGAAGGAGATTTTTCTTCTAATCTTACCGCCGACCTGTCTGTTGTTCTCTTGGGTAGGTTCTTGTTTCGGTGCAAATTTTAAAATTTTGAAATAAAAATGGTTGCATATGTTTGAAGAAATGATGATGAATCCGTTTCCAATCTTGGACTATTTAGACATCTGTAAAATATTATTAAATTAAATTCAAATCGAATTTGAATATCGTTTAAGTAAAGGTGTTTGTCAGATGTGACAGAGAGCTTCGTTTATTTTGCAGCAAGAATTTTATGTGTTTGCTCTTTTCCATGGTAATTCAGCCATATTTGTATACGTTTTCAAGGTAAATTTTTATTTACCGTGAAGTCGATGAATGTTCGCCTCATGATGCATGAATGAAAATTAAACGAGAGTTAATGGAGAAATGAAATAAATGTATGAAATATTTTTTCGTTGATGCAAATTACAAGTCAAAAGGCAGAGCTTTTTAAACTTTTCTAGCCCTGTCTCCCTACTGTTTCAACGGCACTTGTAAATCAAAGCTTTGACAGATTCATTTATCCCACAAGATTATCAGTGTATAAATTTCACATCCCCCTATTTTCTCTTTCAGCCACGATTTTTGAGAAATATTTCTCCGCGACCATCGACTCTTTCCAAGATGCCGTTAAGTGTCTCTCGGAATTCGCATGCAACGCAACTTTCTCGGACACGAGTATGGAGGCAATAAGATGGATACGAAATTGCGCCAAATTTGTTTCCGAAATTCCTGTGGTACGACGATTGCAAATCTACTTTCTTTTCACCTTTGAAATGATTTAAAATTTTGCAAAATCACATCAAAGCTAACCACTTTCGATCAAATCAAATCCAAATCATCTATTTTAATCGCTTTTTCATGTAGCATTTTCCAATGGCGTCTGTTTTCTTTTCTTTTCTAAACAGATGTTTAAAGACTACGCAGTAGAGGATGCTGGGATATCAGAGCAGGACAGAATCTGGGTGAAAGGCTGGTTTCTAGTCGTTTTTGAGCTTTCGTGTATCATCAATCGATGTAAACTAGATGTCAGAACAAGGTATGGTGGAAATATTGAGTTGTATGTACTGTATAGATTAGTATGTATTGTATAATTTGAATGTGAGCTATTTTCCATCCATCAACTAGAGGCCTAACCGTGATGTTTGAAATCATGAAAACATACGGGAACACGTTTCTTCAACATTGGTGGCGTGATGTGTTTAAAGTCGTGTTTCGAATTTTCGACAAAATGAAACTACCAGACAGACAGATAGATTGGCAGGAGGTTAGAAAACTGTCATTATTGTGCTCTTATTATATGGCAAGCGTCACTTCCGGCTAAATAGCGCGCTTTGATTGGTGCAGAAACGTTTTTGCCGGCCCATTATTCTCCCGTAGTCGACCACAGTGCAAAACACGTAGTTTATAATATGTCGTTATTGTGGTCTTATTGTCTATGATTGCCAGAAACACGCATTATATCGCAAAAAGTCAACTTACATACACGACTATCCATTTCCACATGGAATATTATTCATTTCATGTGTTCACGTCTATCCACCTTCATTCCTCATTCACTCATCCATTTCGATTGTGTATCCACTCCATTGAACTAAAATACATGGAACGCTACCTGTAATAGAAAACCGTAGTAATTTTTGAAGTTTTTACACCCAGACACGCGTGTGTAGTTCAATCAATTTTCACTCCGCGAGAGAATCTCGAAACACTAAACACGCGTGTCTGGGTGTAAGATTTGGCTTCAATTATTTGCTTCATGTAGCGTTTCATGTATTTTAGTTCAATGATCCCCTCATATCCTCCTCTATTTCTTATTCACATCCAAACCACTTTCATTCTAGAGTCACTTCATTCTGTATATCTACTCGTATTCACTTCATTCTCTATCCATTCTTATCCTCTTGCATTCCCTATTCACACACCGATTGCATTTTGTGTAAACGATTTGTACAAGTATGGAAGGTTTGAAACACTCTTTTGTGAAAGTTACCCACCTGTAAAGAATGCTTTTGGCTTTAAATCAGAAGGGAGTAATGTTAAACTGCGGAAAGGTTGTTTCCTTTACATAGAATAAAGTCCGTGTATAAGGTGTTGTATTTCCCCGTCATAAAATGAGACATCAGCTGAGGATGTTTTGAAATTTGTGATTTTTCTTTATAGAAATCAGAATGGATGACAACAACTTGTAATCACGCTCTATATGCTATCATCGATGTTTTTACTCAGTATTTTGATATTCTTGCTGAAATTCTTCTTGATGATATGTATGGTCATCTAGAGTGGTGTGTCAAACAAGGTAAGCTTGACATTACGCAACGTGTTTGTGCTTGGCATTTGCCTTGGTGATTGGTTCGTTGTGTCAAAGTTTATGATTGGTTTGAAATATCAGAGTTAGTGATTGGTTTGAAATATCAGAGTTAGTGATTGGTTTAAAGTACGAGAGTTTGTGATTGGTTTGGTTCAAGGTGCATTAGTATACAAGAAGTATCAGAGTTTCTTACAGGTTCGACTGTAAATGCTTTGTAACACCATGTCCTGCTTTGCTCGTTCATTCAATACATGTCTTTAGATAACGAGTAGTTAGCGAGGTTTGGTACCAATTGTTTGGAAAATCTTGTCATATCCTGGATAATGATATCGTGCCCAAATATCCGGAAGGTAAATAACAAGTTTGTGAATTCTTTTATAGGAAAATTTTTGTTTCAATTGTCTCCATAGTTATAAGTTTGGAAAATATTTCATGGTAAGGTAAAGCTCGCATATTAAAAAAGCTCATTTGAACCAAAAGCTCATATGAAGCAAAAGTTCGCATATTGCAATATAGCTCGTGTGAATCTTTAACTCGTATGGACCAACAGCTTGCATTCTTTGAGTAACAAGTGAAAATTTTCCGTATTATTTTTCAGACGAGGACGAACAAGATGGTCAGCAATCGTCAAAAGGTTTGAATGAAACGGAAGAGGTAATGCCTCAAGAAACAGTTGAAGAAATCAAAGAACAAGACAGCATTAGTTTACATAGTACGCCTAGTTTACGATTTGAACCTGTCGAAGAACACGAACCAGGTAACTATGTGTTAGAAATCAATTGAGATTAATAATTTGTTGTCACAGCCTGCTGCCATTTACGTGTTTAATTTACTTTGGTTTATTGGAAAGGCGTAGCAAAACGTATAATTGATATATGCGTTTGAAAAACTCAATCTGAAGTAAACAGAGACGTCATGTAATATTTCCTGAAACTGCTTATGTTCTAAAAATTTACATTTTTTGCAATGTTTGAAACAATAATGTTGTTAATTGTTACTAATAGAACTAATAATGTTACTTATTAGTAATTATTACTACTTCTCCTGTTAACACTTATTTTTCATAAAAAATAGCACTAACTTAAGAAACTCATTTTTGTTTTATTTTTTTTGCATTCGTTGCTTAATTAATTATTTTGTAGAGGACCTCTAATAAGATAAATTAGCCCTTCGGGTGGCATATTCAAAAGTTCGATTTTTAACGACAAATGAAAAAATCGTCTGAGCGTGAATACGGAAATGTTCAACCAACACCCGAGTGACATTTTTAAATTTTTTCATGTATGCACTTTAACGTCGTAAAATCATCTCATTATTTTAGTTGTGCAGACGAAGAGGATGCTGTTCATTTCATTGATCATTAAGTGTGTCGTTCAATTGGAACTTATCCAAATGATCGACAATGTCGTCTTTTTCCCAAGCACCAGCAAGCGAGAAGATGAAGATACTATGGCTGAATTACAGGTCAGTTGTAATTACGTTCATTGTAGGTAATACTGAGATAAATTGCTTGGTTGTGATGTTGTTATATTAAAGTTCCCCTTGGTGGCATAACAAACTTCCTAGCTGAAGCACAGAATAAGGAGCTTTAGCAAAGAGTACAAGTTCGATTTAGCAAAGAGTACAAGAGTACGAGTACGATTTACGTCATTTTGGAGCGAAAACATTGTTGCGACAACAAAAACACGTAGCCGTCATCAATCTGAGTACGATGCTTTGTAAAAAATTCGTAGTCGCGACTAAGATGTCTTTTTAAGCAAAGAAAGTAGGTAAATTTTTTTATTGTGTAAGAAATTAGTTTACAGTACTATTTCCAAGCATCCAGGCTTTAATTTAGAACCCTTTTTGAGCGCAGATGTACATTTAAAAGGAAAATATGACCTTGAAAAGTTTCATGTGTTTCGTACGCAAAGTGAACGGTAAACCAACAATAAAATAGTACAAATATATCGTACATAAAACTTAAAATAGTGAAGATTTTCCAGTCTAAAGAGTCCTATATTCTTGCGAAATCAGTATTACCGATTTATTGATATCATTATTGACAAATGGAGCCGTAGCTGCTTCGCAAACTTCGGTGTTTTACACAATAAAAAGGCTCGTTCTGTTGTTTACAACTAAAGCAAAATTTTGACGACGCGACAACGACAACAAACTTCCTCGTGCCATTCTCTTACACGGTCAAACTTTGTACTCGTTGTCGTAGTCGTACTCTTGCTAAAGCTCCCTAATATGTAATATACAGAAAAGACACTTGGCATCTTTAGTTGTTTGCAATAAATTTAATCAAGGAAAAAGTTTGTCAAACAAAATGTGCCAGGATTGTCACCATTCCACTTGACTGTATACAAGTAAGTTGTTTTTGTTTGATGTGTTAGGACATTTGGAGTCTTTAGTTGTAAGAAATAGATTTAATCTCGGAAACATTGTCATTTCGTTGTCTCTAAGCCATTACAATTGGCTAGCACAAAATAAAGTTGCTACAGAACATTTTTTTGTTAGTTACCTCCTAAATTCCTCCCAGAATAAGCTAGAAGATCCATCCTTCAAAAAAAATTTATCATTATTGTTATCCTTATCTATCCACAGTACTTACTCATATCCAATCCTCTAAGTTCCCATGTGTCATTTAACCAAAATCCTTTATCCCTCCATATGTCTATGTAGGTCATGCATTCATCTTATATAAAGTTCTATTATTCATATTCTTTGTTCTTAGAAACTCATTGCTTATGGTCATATTGATGGTGATACATCAGATTCCATTGAACCAGAGAGGCGTTTAATTGACAGAATTATCGAGACTATTTGTAGTTGCTTTACTGGTATAATTACTGATGTAAACGTTCAAATACAAATTATAAAATGTTTATAAAAGTATACTCAAATTGTTATAGTAATTAATGAGGGAAATGATATATCCTTGAGGAATTTAAAGAGGGTAATGACATATGTATCCCTATATTTTTACATTTTTTGTCTAATTTTTTTCTATTTTCAATATTACGTTACCTACACCAGGTATAACATAGAGTTCACAAAAAATATTCTCGTACTATATTGAACTTGCAGGAACGATGTCTCTTTCAAGGGAAAGAGCTATTTGTTATATAAATATAAGAAAAAATATGCTAGGAAGACAATTTGATATTTTATAAAAACAGGACATTAATTTAATTTTCAAAGCCTTAATCAAACTTTCTATTTTATAAAGTTATTATAAATTACTTACAAAAATCATCAAAGAAAAGAGTATCCAACCATGTATCAAAACCGTATGAGGTACATACCCATATTTTTCAAGGAGTTTAATGAAGTTAATCATCTATTGAATCTAAAAGCATTGTCAATTTTTCGTAGATTCTTTACAATACGACAATAAGAAATTGAAGGTCTGTTATGCCGATCGGTGCTTAGTACCTATTACATCAATACACCTCTTGATCTTTGACCCTGGAAGTTCAGAAAAATAGTTTCGCCATTTCCATTTGGACAATTTTCGGCCTTTATTCTCTTCAAATTTTTTTTCAAATTTATACTGGAGCGTGTTGCACGAAGCGTGGATAGCGTTATCCATTGGATAGCAGTTTTTTAAATTTGTGAATGTGCATGGTTATATTTTGTCTATGATGATGAAACTTTGTAATTCTAGAACCAATATTGTATATCATTTATTGTTCAGTTCGAATCGTTGATTTTTCCCTTTTAAGATATTTTTGAAGCGCTCAAAAACGTTGCTACTTATTTCAATGGATAGCGTCATTCGACCTTCGTGCAACTGATCTCTTCTTTGGTAATTTATTGGTAAAGTCTCTGCAAAAATATAAATCTGGTGAGAACCATATATGGACAATGACCCAATGACTTATACCCAATCCTCTAGATATCTAACTGCCGTTGTCACGGTGAGGCAAATTTTATTCGCGGGCGCCATCTTGAAAGGTGGCAAAAAACATAACACGCAATATACGGTAGTATAGTTTACATGTCAAACTGACTCAAATATATGGTTGAAAAACGTTGAAAGCAATCAATCTTAAAAATAAACACAGGTATAACATCCTCAACTCTAAAACAACGTTCAAGAAGCACATTTTAGCTGCAAAGCGCGTAATTTTCGATTTTTCATGGTCAAATCGTGCGCCGCGTATGGATGTACAAATCGCTTTTCGAAAGAGAGTAACATAGCTTTTCACAAATTTCCCATTGAAAATAAGGACCTCTGTAAAAGATGGGTCATTGCTATGAAACGAAAAAACTTTACCCCAAACGCAAGCAGCTTTGCAGCGATCATTTTTGCACGATGATTATAACACTGAAAATGCCTATAAACGCAAGTTAAAGTTAGACGCGATACCTTCAGTGTTCGCTTTTCCGGAGAGACTACTATCAAAAGAAAGCCTCCTGCTAGAAGAGAGACAGAAAGCGCTGCGCAAGCTAATAGAAGAGACAATTAAAAAAACGTAGCAAGTAGAGGAAAAAAAAACTCTTAAGCAAAAGTTACGACGTAAGGAAACGAAAATTCAGTCGCTAAGTAGTTTGGTGAAAAGAGAAATTTATTTCATCAGACGCAGCTTCAATTCTCGATAACAACTTTTCAGGAGTAGGTGGGGAAATTTTAAAATCAGACCTAAAGAACAAAAATCGTGCTGCTACAGGCCGTCGATACTCAGACGAAGTTAAAAAGTTTGCGTTAACACTTAATTTTTACTCTCCACGAGCGTACAATTTTGTACGCACGATTTTTACATTGCCATGTCCAAGCGCTAACTCAAACTGGACTTCCAGTGTAAACTGTGAACCAGGGTTTTTTGATGATGTGTTTTCATTTCTACAAGAAAAAGCAAGAAATAATCCGGAGTCTAGGGACTGCGCTCTTCTTTTTGATGGTATGTACATTAAGTCAGGGGTTGTTTATGTTAGTTGGTTTACGAGGACATTGGAAATGTCCTATTGGTTACGTGTTATGTAGTGGAATAAATTCACAAATTGTAGCAAATCGTTTCGCTTAGCATCTTCACATGGCTAAATATTTACAGTGTGACTTGTGACGGTACTGCCACCAATTTTTATTGCATGAAAGCCCTTGGTTGTGAGTTTGGATCAAATTTGTCTGACATTAAATACTCTTTTAACTATGAGTCATATGAACACCCACTGTTTTTTGTTCCTGATGCTTGTCACATGCTAAAACTGGCAAGAAATGCATTGTCTGATCTTAAAGTACTGGTTTCGAGTGAAGGTGGTTTGATCAAATGGGAGCATATTGAAGTGCTGCATAAAGTTCAAGAGGGAGAAGGGTTAAAATGTGCAAATAAGCTGTCCACGGGGCACATTGAGTTCCATAGGCACAACATGAATGTGAAAGTTGCAGCACAAACATTCAGCAGTTCATACGAAGTCCATTTGGCAAATGTTTTAAAAAACCACTTTTTTTATGTGATTAAAACAAACTCTAGTGTTCCTCTGATCAAACATAGAAGAAAAACATTTGTTCTCGGTTTTGTAGTAGCAGCATCGAGCATTAAAGAGTTGGCTCACATTCTCCTTACAAGGGAACATGATCCTTTCAAATACATTCTAACATACAAAATGTCCCAAGACCACCTTGAGCTGCTGTTTGCATGCATACGTGGTAAGAATGGCTTCAACAATAATCCAGATATTGTACAATTTAAGTCCAGTCTACGAAAAATTCTTTTAAGAAATTCCATCATTGGTTCCAAGCATGCAAACTGTTTGACTTTCGAAAATGGAATAAAAGAAATGCTCCATCCTTTGAAGTAGAAGAGATGACACCAAAGGACACACAATATGTCAGTAGTTTAGTTTCTGGATTAGAATCATGTTCACTGTCATCATACAAAGAAGCAATACTTGGATATATTGCTGGGTTTGTTGTAAAAAAGATAATCAATAGAATCACCTGTACTGAATGTGCAAGAGCTCTTTTGCTTAAGTCAAAAAAATCATCATCAGTTCATGATCATAATTATTCACACTTCCAAACTACTACATCTTTATCTTTAATCAGTTTAAAGAATCGTGGTGGTCTTGTTCTCCCTTCTAATGGTGTGACCAAAATAATATTTGCATCTGAAAGAGCTTTTCAAGTCCTCATTCATGAAACTCGTTCAAAAAGACAAAAAATTTCCAGCAGGAGAAACTTGAAGACTATAATGGTTCATTTTATTAACCAAGAGCTTGCAGAAAAGAGCTTGTTTCCTGAACTCAACGAGCATGATGTTGATCACGAAGCAATAACTGAAGATCTACATTCATCACAGCTTATCAAACAGATCATTGAAAATACATCAATTTACGACTTTCGACCTATGGTAAGCAATATAATAAAGATATCCTCCACAAAACAAAATTGGTGTTCGCCAGCAATCTACGAAGCTTGTTTTATTTCAAGGAATCTAGTCGACTTCGATGAACATCCACACCACAACCAAGGAAATGTAAATCCTAAAAAAATAATTAATAGTGGTTTATTGTAAATAGTGAAAATAAGCTCATTTTACAACGATGCAGTCATATTGTTAATAGATCTAAAATTATGTTGTTCAGGTAAAATAATTCATATAAACCGTAAACGTTGTGTTCAAATCAAAGTTCTGGATAGCTGTTATGCGATTTTGTCGCTTTTTTCTGTAAATATGTTTTTGGTTTACGATAAAAAGCATAGAGAACAGCAAAGAAGATGTAAATTAATAAATACTCACGATTAGTAGTTCATACTTATGTAACTCTCAGCCTTAAGTTTATGGTCGCAAAATACACGTTAAGACCGCTCTATCTCAAGTATTTAAAAATTTTACACATTTTAACAATGTTAAAGAAATTACTCACCATTTTTAATGCAACTTCAGTAGAACAGCATTATAAAAACGCTCTCAAAGTCGATTTCTCTCAGCACAGACTTAATGTTTTTATATGCCGCCATTGTGCTTTTGCCACCTTTGCAAATGGCGGCCGCGTAGAAATTTGCCTCACTCATTACTATACAAATTTGGCTGAGTCAGGTATCTAGTAGAATGGGTACTAGATCATTGGTTGAAATTTAGCAAATATGGAAGGAAGTTTGAAAACGTGAGACTCTATCGTTAGAGACTAGACTTTAAATTGGTATTGGTGAAACATAGTGTGTCTTTATAGTAGACTCGTTGTGCAACACTTTGTTACTAACCAATGCTAACTCAGGGTTACGTATTAGCAACAATGAGATGGATGTTAGTAACGTTAGTAATGTCAAGTTTTGAAAAAGTAACAAATGTTTAATTTATGCACGCCGCATGATCAATTACAAACGTGTAATGAATGAGTTAGGGGTCAAGAACTACTTGTATAAGAGTTTGTATGCACTTCGTTTACCTAAAGTAATCTCAACTTGAAGGTGTAAAATGACCACGACAAACAACATGGTACATGTGTCAATTCTTCATTCCGGGACAAAAATCCTAAAATCGACACCCAACTAAAATTGGAATGTCGATATAGTTCTAACTTTAAAAAACAAAAAGAAATAACTTTTGTAAAGTTCGTGACATGTTTAGAAGGTTCACTTTAGGGTTGGTCATTGGAGGAAAAACTTTGCATAACATCAAATATTTACTGAGGAAATTACTATGTACCATCTCTGGTCAAATGTAAAGTTTTCATAAATTAATCATTATTCTTGGCAGAGATTGAATTTTCATATTTTCAAAGAAAAAATCAAATGAGATGAAAAAGAATATTTAACCACAGTATAGAGAACATATAGTAGAGCACTCCATTGAAATTTTTTCGTACCACACATATCTTATTACGCATGTGATTACCACAGTGGCAGCCAGTAAATTGCATTGTGTGACCAATAGGAGTGACGATATGGCAAACGGCAGCCAGTAAACTAAGAGCCTGCTTACATGAGCCAGGTAACAGGGATTCTGCGAGTCGTGAAATGATTTTAAGTCATTGAAAAGAGCTTAAGCTTTAAGCGCAAAATTTACAACCTTTTCTTAAGCGTCATAAGTCATTTTAGTCGTAATTTTCAAATCAAGCTAAATTATTTGTCTTCTTTTTAAAGGTTTTGTGAATTTCCAAAGTCTTAGTACAAAGAAATTGCTCAAATACGATTTTTGTTGTGAAGTATTTAATCTTTTCCATTTACCAAAATGTTTTAACGCTTTGCTGAATCCCGGCTACCGGGCTTGTGAACAGCCCCTAATTAAATATACAGCAGCCAGTTGTACAGGAAAGTTGCCCTACTGTATATTCTTATACTGTGATTTAACTCACTCTAAGCATTTACTTTTTGAATCGTAAATGCGCTCTGTGGGTGTTTTTTCCTTTACTGCTACCACTAATCTTTTAAATTTGCCTACTGAGATTCAACTACAATGTGTTTCTTATCGTTACTACACATCTGAGATAAGCATTATCTTATTTTCATTACATTCTTTACTCTTGTGTCTGCAGTGTTTTTTTATCATAAGTAATTATAATTCCGTGTAGTTGGAGTTTGAAAATTATTCATAATTTGAAATGGTTTATTAAATAACAAATGTTCTTTAAAATACAAAATGACTTATGCAATAATCTATTTAAAAAATAATGATACAACTGACGCGATCTACATGATACCATGTAAAGACTGTTCAAAGCAATACATAGGACAAACATCAAAGAAAATCGAAACAAGACTCACAGAACACAAAAACGCCATAAAACGACGAGATCCGAACTCACTGCCAGCAGAACATACCCACAGAAACAACCACACATTCGACTGGACAGAAACTAAAGTAGTCGGACGCGCACAGACTAAACACGCACGCGAATTTAAAGAAGCTTGGTATAGTAAAGACAACGACACAATAAACTGACATATCGACATACCCATCATATAGTCACAACTACAGGAAAAGGACAAAAAAAAACTACAAACAACACCAAAACTACAACATTAAACTCTAATAATATTAACACCGATCATATTCACAATACACCAAAACCCATGGCAACGCATTCCACCCCATCCAATCACATTAATCCACCCGCTAATCCAATTAGACGGTCTAAGCGTCTACAAGCTAAAGGCACATGTAAATAGATAATTTACTCATTCTGACGAAGGCTCTAAGCAATGAGTCGAAAGCTCAATAAAATAAATTTTAAACAACCCGGAGAAACTTTTATTTTTTATGTATTAAATGCCTGAATTACCAATTTTCAAACTTAATAATCTATTTGTATGGAGTTTTGATTAATGAAATGAAAAAAACGTTTGCATTTACGAAAATATTGTCTTAAGCATTGACATTCAAATCCTGTCTTAGATAGTTGATCCTCAACTCCTGAGTTAAAGCTTGTGAAATTTTTTTACATTTAGCACTAGTCCTTTGGAATTTGACTAATCTCAATGTTATCATGCACTCTGTATGCGGTTCTTATTTATGTATTTTTATTTCTACGACAATTGTTTTTAGTCAGTGATGTATACTTGGTTATACAACTGAGATGTTCTACATAGACACACTATAGAAGAACATACAGTAGAGCCACTCTATTGAAATTTTTCGTGCCACACATATCTTATTACGCATGTGATTACCATAGTGGCAGCCAGTCAATTGCTTTTTTTGACCAAGAGGAATGATAAAATGGCAAACGGCGGCCAGTAATCTAATTAAATACACAGCAGCCAGTTGCACACAAAGTGGACCTACTGTATATTCCCTATACTGTGACATAGATCTCATTAATGTTTTATAATACTGTTTGTTCAAGGAGATCCTGACTCATTTTTCATCTTCGCTCGTTATATTAATGTGTTTATGCAACAAAACTCACAAGGATGAAAAATTAATGTTACAATAAGGCATGAACTATGATCACCATCTTTTAACTGATATTTATCTGGTCGCGTTGTTTATATTAAATCTCTTATCCGTTTGTTGAGTATGTGACATGTAAAGAACTAAAGAAAGCATAATTTTGTTCACACGGTCGTCTTACTTCTAAGACGGAAGTAATTTTAGAAAAATTTAGCGATATTTTAGAACTACATTACCGACATAACAAATTAGATAAAGCAGCATCTTGATAAGGTGTGACTGAACATGCATGAGAAATCATATCTTAATTGATATACCAACTTTCTAACTATTGACAATAAGCTGCATGGTAAAGGAAAGCAAAACCTGTTCAAAGGTATGGGAGAGGTAAAATAGCATACTTGTCTATGGAAAAAATCTGTGAAAATTTATGTAGGGAGGATAGGATGTCCAATCATGCATCACCTCCCTTTTTTGTTGACGCGACTTTTGACTAATCGCTGTGTGTCTAACAAAATGCTGTTAATTGCATTGAACAAACAATTTATTTTAAAAGTAAGAACATTTGTAAAATAAGCAAATGTTTAACACAGGAAGAATGTATTTACACAGAGAAAAAACGCAACCGAATCTATTTTTGTGAAATGTTGATTCATGCAACACAGTGACCATTTAAAATTATACTTTTGTTCAAGTTTGTTTAACAGTTTTAAGGTTTACTTTCATTGCATCCTTTACTGTTGTATCTACAGTGTCTTTATTGATCATAAGTAATTATAATTGCGTGCAGTTGATGTTTGCCATGTATTTATAATTTACAATGGTTTATTCAATAACAAAGGTTTTTTATAATAAGAACTGACTTATGTAAGAATATACAAGTATGGAATTTTTGATTAATGAAAGGAAAAATCGATTCACAGTTTCGAAAGTCGTGTCGTAATCATTGGCATTCAAATCCTGCTTTAGATAGGTGATTCTCTATTCCTGAGTTAAAACTTGTGAAACTTTATAACGTTTGACAGTACTCATTTGGAATTTGACTAATCTCAATGTTATTGTGTACTCTGCATGTGGTTCTTATTTTTGTGTTTTTATTTCTATAACAATTATTTTTAGTCAGTGATGTATACTTAGTTATATAACTAGAATGTTCTACATAGCCATCATTAATGTTTTATAATACTGTTTGTTGAAGGATATCCTGACTCACTATTCATTTTCGTTCGCTATTTAAAAATGTTTATGTGACAAAACTCAAAACGATAAAAGATTGATGTTACAATAAGGTATGAAATTTCATCACCATTTTTAAACTGATATGTATGTGGTCGCGTTGTTTATATTAAATCTCTCCTCTTTGTAAGGTATGTGACATGTGAAGAACTAAAGCAAACATAATTTTGTCTGCACATTTGTCATCAATGAAGTCTTATTTTTAAAACGAGGGCAATTTATCGAAAGTATAACGAGATTCTGAAAGTATATTAGTAACTTTACATAACAAATTTGCTACTGAAGCATCTCGATAATGTATGACTAACCATTCAAGAGAAATCTTATTTAAGTTCTTCAACAACTTTCTAACTATTGACAATAAGCTGCATTGTAAAGGACAGTAAAACTTGTTCAAAAATATAGGGGAGGCAGAATAAAATGAGAACATTTTCTACCTGTAGGACGCTGAATTTTCCTCTATAAACTATACTTGTCTTTGGTAAAAGAGGGATCTGTAAAATTTTATGTAGGGTAGGGCACATGTCCAATCATGCATCACCTCCCTTCTTTGCTTACGCAACTTTTGACTAATCTCTGTGTGTCTAGCAATATGTTGATAGTTGTATACAACAAAGAATTTCTTTTAAAAGTAAGAAAATTTGAAAAATAAGCGAATGGTGAACACAGGAAGAATGTATTTACACACAAAGAATAACGTGACCGAATCAACTTGTGATTCATGCAACACAGTGAGCTTTTAAAATTATAATGTGATCCTGTTTGTTTAACAGTTTTAAGGTTTACTTTTATTGCATCCTTTGCTGTTGTATCTACAGTGTCTTTATTGATCATAAGTAATTACGATTTCTTGCAGCTGATGTTTGAAATGTTATGCATGATTTACAAAAATTTATTTAATAACAAAGATTTTTTATAATATGAACTGATTTATGCAAGAATATACATGTATGGAATTTTTGATTAATGAAGGGAAAAAATCCGTCCACAGTTTCGAAAATCGTGTCTTAATCATTGGCATTCAAATCCTGTCTTAGATAGGTGATTCTCTATTCCTGAGTTAAAACTTGTGAAACTTTGTAAGATTTAGCAGTAATCCTTTGTAATTTGGCTAATCTCAATGTTATTATGTACTCTGCATGAGGTTCTTATTTATGTATTTTTATTTCTATAACAATTGTTCTTAGTCAGTGATGTATACTTAGTTATATAACTAGAATGTTCTACATAGACTTCATTAATGTGTTTTAATACTGTTTGTTGAAGCAGATCCTGACTCACTCTTCATCTTCGTTCGTTATTTAAATGTGTTTATGAAACGAAACTCACAGGGATAAAAGATTGATATTACAATAAGGTATGAACTTTCATCACCATTTTTAATCTGATATATATGTGGTCGCGTTATTTATATTAAATCTCTCATCCGTTTGTTGAGTATGTGACATGTAAAGAACTAAACCAAGCATAATTTAGTTCACACGGTCGTCTTACTTCTAAAACGGAAGTAATTTTAGAATTACACTACAAACATAACAAATTAGCTAAAGCAGCGTCGCGATAAAGTATGAGTTAACATGCACGAGAAGTCATATCTAAATTCATGTACCAACTTTCTAACTATTGACAATAAGCTGCATGGTAAAGGAAAGCAAAACCTGCTCAAAGGTATGGGAGAGGTAAAATAGCATACCTGTCTGTGGAAAAAATGGGAATCTGTGAAAATTTAGGTAGGGAGGATAGCATGTTCAATCATGCTTCACCTCCCTTCTTTGCTGACGCAACTTTTGACTAATCTCTGTGTGTCTAGCAAAATGTTGATAGTTGTATTCAACAAACCGTTTTTTTTAAAGTAAGAAAATTTGAAAAGTAAGCAAATGTTAAACACAAGAAGAATGTATTTACACACAGAGGAAGAACGCAACCGAATCTATTTTTGTGACATGTTGATTCATGCAGCACAGTGTGCTTTTAAAATTATACTTTTGATCATGTTTGTATAGCAGTTTTAAGGTTTACTTTTATTGCATCCTTTACTGTTGTATCTACAGTGTTTTTATTGAACATATAAATAATTACAATTTTTATGCAGCTGATGTTTAAAATGTATTAATGATTTACAAAGTTTTATTTAATAACAAAGGTTTTTTTATAATATGAACTGATTTATGCAAGAATATACATGTATGGAATTTTTGTTTAATGAAGGGAAAAATCCGTTCACAGTTTTGAAAATCGTGTCTTAACCATTGGCAATCAAATCCTATCTTAGATAGGCGATTCTCTATTCCTCAGTTAAAACTTGTGAAACTTTATAAGATATAGCAGCAGTCCTTTGGAATTTGACTAATCTCAATGTTATTATTACTCTGCATGAGGTTCTTATTTATGTATTTTAATTTCTATAACAATTGTTTTTAGTCAGTGATGTATAATTAGTTATATAACTAGAATGCTCTACATAGACGTCATTAATGTGTTTTAATACTGTTTGTTGAAGGAGATCCTGACTCACTCTTCATCTTTGTTCGTTATTCAAATGTGTGTATGTAACAAAACTCACATGGATAAAAGATTGATGTTACAATAAGGTATGAACTTTTATCACCATTTTTAATTTGATATGTATGTGGTCACGTTGTTTATATTAAATCTTTCATCAGTTTGTTGAGTATGTGACATGTAAAGAACTAAAGCAAGCATAATTTTGTTCACACGGTCGTCTTACTTCTAAAACGGAAGTAATTTTAGAAAAATTAAGCGATATTTTAGAACTACATTACCGACATAACAAATTAGCTAAAGCAGCATCTTGATAAGGTGTGACTGAACATGCATGAGAAATTATATCTAAATTCATATACCAACTTTCTAACTATTGACAATAAGCTGCATGGTAAAGAAAAGCAAAGCACGTTCAAAGGTATAGGAGAGGTGAAATAGCATACTTGTCTATAGAAAAAATGTTAATCTGTGAAAATTTATGTAGGGAGGATAGCATGTCCAATCATGCATCACCTCCCTTCTTTGCTGACGCAACTTTTGACTTATCTCTGTGTGTCTAGCAAAATGTTGATAGTTGTATACAACAAACCGTGTTTTTTTAAAGTAAGAAAATTTGAAAAGTAAGCGAATGTTAAACACAGGAAGAATAAATTTACACACAGAGGAAGAATGCGATCGAATCTATTTTTGTGACGTGTTGATTCATGCAGCAAAGTGAGCTTTTAAATTTATACTTTTGATCATGTTTGTATAACAGTTTTAAGGTTTACTTTTATTGCATCCTTTTCTGTTGTATCTACAGTGTCTTTATTGATCCTAAGTAATTATAATTGCGTGCAGTTGATGTTTGCCATGTATTTATAATTTACAATGGTTTATTCAATAACAAAGGTTTTTTATAATAAGAACTGACTTATGCAAGAATATACAAGTATGGAATTTTTGAATAATAAAGGGAAAATCCAGTTACAGTTTCGAAAATCGTGTCTTAATCAATGACATTCAAATCCTGTCTTAAATAGGTGATTCTCTATTCCAGAGTTAAAACTTGTGAAACTTTATAAGCAAATCAATGTTTATTTCCATTCCAAATGAAAATCATTTGAATGATTCTATAAGTGACTTTTAAAGATATATTTAATACCACGACTGGAACGTAGGTTTCATTTTTTGTTTCAAATCATCCACTATAGTCAGTGATGCGCTTGACATTCACAGATGCCATGTCATAATGTGACATTTTTTTTAAATATAATTAAACTTAAGTAAACAGTACAATGTACAAATGTAAAATAAAGATTAGGTTCCAGCGGTCAAAATGAACTTATGATAACGTATATATTTCATCATCAATCATTATTTTTTAATATAATTATACTATTAAACAATACAATGTACAAATGTAAAGTAAAGATTATGTTCAAGGGGTCAAAATGAACGCCAGATAACGTACATATTTCATCATCATTCATTTTGCACGTAATTTATTCTTAGATGAACTTTGATTTAGCATGTACACTGAGAAACTGAAATCAAGATACTTGTTTTGTTTTCCAACGTGTCTAACTGTTTTAGTTACTTGAATTAAATCGTGTAACAACACAAATTTGAGAAATTTCACTGACTGTCAGGCCAGGCCCTCAGTGAGGTGATAGGCATGGGGCATTGTGCCTTGGGCCAGTTATATAATAGGGGCCGGCGCCTCCCCATTTGGACACATCAAAATTGCAAAATTGAAGTTTGTAGAAAAAGTAATGAATGATTCGTGTATTATTTGTACCTTTTCTTACGTTGTCTCATCATGCAGAAGATATTCATCAATTGTTAAATTTTTAGAAATTCTCGTAACATCTTCAAACGGAATCACGCTTTAAGTGTTGTCAATATGAGCAGGCATGTGGCTAGGATGTAAAATTTGTGGGCGCAACAGCATTTTTTTGGGGGGAACAGTTGAAGACGTCAAGTTATACTGTATTATAACAATAATATAATGCATCACTAGTTAAATTTGTGGGTAGCCGCTGTGCATGCGTGGCTAACCACTATGCCATACTGTAAAAGTGTCTGAGTGAGGCAATGAGGCAGGCAGTGTTTGTTCGTCGTGATATCCTCTGCTGTGTCATCGGTGATAGTCGCATATGTGAACAATCACGAATAGAATTGTCTTAAGTAAAGTAAATACTTATGTTGTTCTTTAATTACCTATGCTTTAGAGCGTATAATCTGCACTTTGTTTTAGTGACTATAGTCAAAACCTTGCAGCTGAAAATATCATTCATTTATACGCTTTACTGGTGATTACAGACGTCAAATATATCTCATATGGGCAAAAAATACAAGGAACTTGATACTCTGTGCAGTCCGTAATTGTATTTTGTTCTGTATTTTATTCATATGTCGCGTTGTTTATCTCTCACCCTGTGTTCTGTGTTTTGGTGAGGAAAATGTAAAGCAGATAGGAGATAGTTTTCTTTATTTTGATTTGAATTAGTAATGATGACGATTTGGATTTAACAGATTGCTAAAAATGACGATAAATTTAAATATATGATGTGAAGCTGTGGTCCTATGGGGGACTACTGCAGTTTAGTGGACATCTTGGCCGCTGACCCAAACCCTACCCTATAATCACAAGCAAAAACGAGCCCGCGGTCACAAGCGCTTCGGGTGTCCGCTAAACTGCAGTTTAGCAAAAATTTCAATTAGAACAGAATCATCAGCAATATAGTCCTATCAAAATGTTAATAAGCAAATGTTCATACAACCCCACAAACGAGTTTAATATATCCTGTTAAAAAAATAATGTATCCCTTCACCACACAATTCTTAGACAAATAAGATTTATATAAATTTTGCCATTCCACCTACTAAGTTAAACCACTGTAATTTTCTCGCACCCTTCGAAAAATTCATCGCCGCAACTCATATTGAAAGCATCTATGAACACTCTGGTTTTCACTATAAATCCGTAAAAAATCGAATGAAAGACATCGCACTATCTGGTCTTCGCAGCTACAGCCGCCCTAGTTTTTTATTTTCAAAGGACGAAATCAACGTTCTAAATGACCTGAAGAATGAGAATAGCTTTGTTGTCATGAAACCTGATATAATGTCAATGCCGTTGTCATGCTTGATAAAACCGACTACTATAACAAAATGTCAGAAGTCCTCTCCGATTCCTCAAAATTTGAACGCATAAACGAAGACCCTGTGAAAGTCACCCTACAACGTTAAACCCAGGTGAAATCATTACTCAAACAACTCAAGAAAACGAAATCAATTGATGAATAAACGTACAATAAATTCTATTCGACTGGCTTACGCATAAGTATACTATATGGACTTCCGAAAATTCACAAACCAACCATTCCCTTACGACCCATTCTATCTTCTATAAATCACTACTCATATAAACTAGCCAAATTTTTATTTCTGCTGCTTACACCCATCTCCGCAAACTCTTTCATGATAAAGGATTCATTTTCCTTCGTACAAGAAATACTTAACACCAACATCAACTCTGACAAAGTTGTTATGGCTAGTTTTGACGCAACTTCTCTTTTCTCCAACATTCCCCTTCATGAAACAATATCATCTGCGATCTTTTTTTTACTAACCATAAACAATTTCATGGACTCACCCACATCGAATTCAGTAACCTACGAACTTTAATGTCAAGTATTCTTTCTCATAGTAACTCCTCCAATCATCCTGCTTCGCCAGACGACTTTAAAATCATCTCATCCTGCTCCGACACATTCGACCTCATGATCCACGAAAGCCTCCTCATCTCCAAACTAAAACCTTCACTTAACACCCAAGGCAGCTCCATCCCTCTTAAGCTTTTCTAGTCTCAACACCTCACCCTAACAATACATCACACAATACATCCCATCACACTTACACATTCACAGTAACCTGATACCTCAAACTATGTAAATAGCTCTATATATATCTATATTCTTGTTAACTTCCTAATTAGTCTGAAGATGTCTCGAGTAAAGACGAATCGTCCCTTTTAATAAATTTCATAAAACCAAATTGTTTATGACTATGTTTAAAATTATTTGTTGGGCTCTAATATTTCCGTTTCCCGCCTGGCACCTCATTGGCAACAATATAAAGAAGATTTATTATTTATTTACTAGGAGTTACTATTGCAAGGTAGTTGCTTCCTCTTACGCCGAGTTTGCTAAATCTTATCATTTTAAGTGTTTTTTCATTGTATCAAGTCTACTACTTTATTATCTTGATGTAAGATCAATTACTGGGTCACGTCACTAGGCAGTGAACACAATTTTTATGGAAAAAAGAAATAAAGCACACAAGTCTTTATAAATGACTTGTAGTACTATTTTTAATTTATCCTTTTAACGTTTGTGAACATTTTGTACATTTTAAATTATACTTTGTTTCACAAACTCATTCCTTATTTCTAGAATAAAAAATGGCTTTGCTACCTGAAAAATTAAAGTTTGAGGAAAATTTTGCTTGTATAAGTAAACTTTTGATAAATAAAGGAACACAAGCCTTAAAAACAACATTTCAACTCCTTATAAGCCATCAATCATCAAACTTAAAAGATATACTTAATGATCCTTCTACAAAGAGTAAATTGACCTCACTAAAAAAGAATAAAATCATCCACAAAGAGAAATGGGATCTTCTTTATCCATCAACTGGTTCACCGGACATTGAAAACTTTGATATCACATTATTGTTTGTCTTATTGCGTAACATATGTGGTCTAACAACGCCACGTGGTGGATGGGATAGTCTTTCTCCCTCTTCAGATACCTCAATCTCAGCAAACATTGCAAGAATAAAGTTTTATCGAAACAAAGTGTACGGTCAATTAACTACAACTAGTTTAAATGACAGTGAGTTTGAGGACTTGTGGCAAGAAATTTCAAAAGCATTGGTTGGTCTGGGTATTCAACAAACTGAAATAGATGAATTAAAGAAAGCTCCCCTCAGTACTGATGAGCCAAGTTATCTTGAAAGGTTACAAAAAGGGCATACTGTTGATGAGAAAACAAAACAAGATATGGAAGATATAAGAAATAACGTGGAGCTTGGTAAGTGTAAGTTTAATGGTCTAATTTTCCTCAAAAAGGAAATTTTCTCGATAACAAAAACCCTGACACAACAGACACATGACAGACAAACTGTTTCTCGCAAATGAATCATCATATGCTTAATAAATAACTGAAAACTGCAAATAACCATTTTCAATTCGGAAAATGGAAAACAATACTAGCAATCGTTTTGAAGTCTGCAAATACCATTGTGAATGGTAAAAGTAATTCACTATGGTTTTTGTGATCTTGAAAACAATTTTCAGATTTGCCACCACAACGAAGTCTCTATTTTAATACTAACAATGTTGCAAGAGAATGAGAAAAAGCATGAGGTAGACTTTGAGATTGCAGAAATAAAGATAACGAGGTTCACTTTACTAAGGTGAATAGGAGAAACAGTACGTGTTAGATAATTAAGAGTTAAAGCATAAAATGCCTATGAAACGAAAATTTAGCAACCTGTGTTATACTTTTATTGAACAGACATTTCAATATGATAATGGACTTCCTGTACTAGCTTATGCATATCACTTTTCATTCACGAGATATAGAAGTTTTTATTATGTCCGATTCTTATGATGTTACATTGCATAATGAGAACTAGATGTATTAAATATATTTGCTGACACATTATTTTAACATGGCGGAGTTTCCTTCTTTGTGACGTGTTAATGATATAAAATATGCGTACCATTATCAACCTAAAGTTGTCAAGAAATTTGAGGGTATTTGAAACATTGCAGTGACTCATTTTTCATACAATATTATGTCACAAGTTTGATAAATTGGTAATTGCAAGGACTTCAGTATTTTGAGAATGAAAAAAGTCATGCAGAAAAGGTTTTAGAAAGCACTCTGTCCTTACAAAAGTTCTGGTCAATACAGATATAATTTAACTAGCAAAAGTTTCGTTTCATTTGCACTTTAAGATGTCCAAGCAAGGTTTGAGAGAATAATTGTTGAGATCAAACTTCAATGTTATATTTGTTCTCAAAATTTTAATTCAATATTTTCGAAAAACGCAAGGTTATTCCTTTAGGAAAATTCATGAAATTACTGCAGAGAAAAGTTTTTGTGATTAATTGTTTGGTATAACCTCGAATGTTACCAGTTAAAAAATTTATGATATGTCTAATAATTGTTAATACGTTTTTTTAAAAGTGTACGGTATCAGTATCCTTTCATAACTGGGGAAGTTTAAGCTATTTTAATGTATTTATTTTGTTTCCCTTGATTATAATATTTTTATCTAGAAGAGTGGAAATACATTGATGAATCAACGAAACATAGAGAATTGTTTTTAAAATTGATTGAATATGGGCGCAATCGCAGTGTTGAGGTTAAAGTGGTGGGAAATGTACGTGTAATATTCTCAGAAGAATTTTGCATTGGCGAAGGAAGTAATGCAACCCGTGTTTATCTTGGACTGGGTAAAGATGGTTACGGTAAAGCAGTCAAACGAATACATCGAGATAGCTTTATCCAGCTTGCACAGCAAGAAAAAAAAATTT
This sequence comes from Xenia sp. Carnegie-2017, assembly GCF_021976095.1. Taxonomy (NCBI): domain Eukaryota; kingdom Metazoa; phylum Cnidaria; class Anthozoa; order Malacalcyonacea; family Xeniidae; genus Xenia; species Xenia sp. Carnegie-2017. The sequence continues at coordinate 3,073,453 of NW_025813487.1, read as the reverse complement.
TGAATGATACTAAAGCAAGAAAGTCGAAATATGTTGTGAATTATTTCTACTTAGACGAAGATAATGGAACGGATTATGTTTATTTGATCTTAGACTTATGTGAAGAATCACTGGTGAAGTTTGTGAAAGATTCTACTTTGCATGATCTTCAAAAAGCTCTTCCTGATATTCTTAGACAAATTTTAAAAGGATTAGCTGATCTTCATAGCGACCCAAATCCTATTCTACATCGGGATTTGAAGCCTTCCAATGTTCTGCGAGACTCAAAAAGCAAATTTCTGATAGCTGACTTTGGCATAAGTCGAATAATGAAGAATGACACTACAACATATAAAAGCAATTCTTTCATGGGAACTTTGCATTGGATAGCTCCTGAATCATATTGCGAAGATGATGATTCAGTAAACAAAGCGCGTTACAAAAGAAAGTCTGATGTATATGTAAGTGTAGGAATGTAAACATTTGTAAGTTGTAAAGAAACTCAATGTTGTGAAATTGCATTTTGATGTAACGCTTTTTATTATTTTAGAATGCAGGGATGGTAGCTTATTATGTTGCAACAAAAGGAAAACATCCTTTTGGAATTCAACGGTATAGACTGGACAACATGCTGAATGGAAACCCTATTGGTTTGGATGAAATCGAGGATGAGGCACTAAAGGACCTTCTGTCGTGGATGTTAAATCTGAATCCTGAAGAGAGACCATATTCTAACGAAGCATTAAAACACCCATTTCTCATGTCAGATGATGAGAAGTTTGAAATGTTATGTGAAGTTGGAAATCTTCATCAGATTAAGACAAATGATCTCCAGTCAAGTGTCGTTCAACAATTGAATAGCGAATGCGTACTTTGGAAAAGTCAAATTAATTGGGATGTCTATGATTATTTTCGCACGTACGAGAAAAATGGAAAAATCTATGAGGTCCGTTATACATCTTCATGGGCAGAATGCTTAAGGCTCATTCGAAATACTCGCCAGCATTGGAACGATCAAAAACTACTTCTACCACAACCAGAATTATTTTACAAGATTGGCGATTACAGGGCGTATTTTCTCCGAACATTTCCTAATCTCCCTGTTCGGGTACATGCTGCTGTCAGGTCAAATAAAGAATTGAAAAACAAACCAGAACTCAAGAACTTTTTTAATTTTGATGAAAGCGAACCACATCAATAATTAATTTAGATACAACAGAACCTGTTGGGGGTAAAAAAGTAGCTATTAGGAAATCATTGATACAGTAAAGATCTTATTTTACAGATATATAAAAAAAAAACAGTTTCCACGACGTATTTAGATGATAATTCACCACATTTCTGCTGAATCTATAGCCTGTGGTATTCATTGATACAATGTAATATACCTGATTATTTAATTTTTACTGTAAATTGTTTTGGAAAAAGACTGAAGGCGAATATGACATTAAAAGTTAACTTTTAGCTGCACTGATAAATTTTGCACTACATTCGTCCAACATAATAAACTTGTACACGATAAAAAATTGTATTTCTGAAATTATTATAATTACTAAAAATCTGGCCTTGGTGTTTTGAGCTCTTGGGAGTTCCATTTCGTATAAAGCTGACCATCAGGAGTTGTGCATAATTCCATAAGTAGAATTTTTTGTGTTTTACTATCTCACATTAATTACGTAGCTGAACCATATAAAATAGTTGAATTAAATAACATTTTCATGAGATTGAGTGATTAACAGCATTGTAAATGACTCAATAATATTTTAATTAGTTTTATAGAAAAATATTCATAGTTTTCCTCATTTTCTGATATTTTCTTATTTCATGCTCTGTAACTATGAAAATTATTTTGTGCCTAAATCCACACAACTAAAATACAAGTGCTATGTATTTAAGATTTCTTAAATGAATATTGAATATACACCTAAATACACGTAAGGTTAACTACGGCGCTCTCTATTGCCTATATTCTAAAAACTCTCTCACACTCACATTTACTGAGTAAAGTTTCAAAATAATCTTATAACTGCTGGAAGACCTTGTATTTACTCCACAGATAGAAAATAGTGCAAAGTTATGTTGATTTTATCATCTCAGATCCCATATCATCTGGTAGGTATCCGCACATTTATGTCACATGAAAGCACTCAGTATTAATTGTGTGATAGTTTTAGTTTAAAGTTTTGTAAATCATTTATATAAATTTTGAGCTTTTGGGCTTTTTTATTTTATTGAATTCACTTCGCAAAGAGCATACTATAACAGCAAAAGAACGTAAATAATTTCTAAATGACAAAGAACAATGCTACAGCTTTCTCCAGTTACTACAGCCCTTTTAAACACAACAAAGAGCATACTATAACAAAAAAAGAACGTAAATAACTTCTAAATGACAAAGAACAATGCTACAGCTTTCTGCAGTTACTGCATCCTTTTAAACACAGCAAAGAGCATACTATAACAAAAAAAGAACGTAAATAACTTCTAAATGACAAAGAACAATGCTACAGCTTTCTCCAGTTACTGCAGCCTTTAAAACACAATGTTGCAAACATTAAAAACAACACGATTTATATAATGTATAATAAGTGCGAAAGATTTTTCTTGAATTGACGAAGGCTGACATTTTTGCCTCTTAAGTTGTTTGGCTTTATTCTAGAGTGTACTGCATCTATTTAATTAAGATTTTAGAAACGTTCTTATTTTACAATGAGTTGTAACATATGACAGCTAGATTTTCAGGATTGTACAACTGTGTTTGACTTTGGCAGCGAGGATTGGCTTGTAATAGTAACTAATCTTCATTAATCTTCACAAGACTATAAATTATTTTGTATTCGTTTACAAACCAAATAGTATGCTTCTTTAAAAGGCCAATGACACGAAAATATTTATGTTTGCAATGAGTAAAACTTTTGAATTGACAGTGTACTTTCTAAAATAGTTTATGCATATCACTTTTAATTCTTGAGATATTGAAGTTTATGCTATGTCCGATTTATCTAACTTGTGACGTCACATTGCATAATGAGAGTTATGAGTATTAGGTATATTTAACGATACTTTACTTCACAAGGACATAGTTTCATTTGCTGTGGCGTGTTTAATGGTAAAAAATGCTGCCTAATAGTATCAACCTAAAGTTATCAGGAAAATTAAGAGTATTAGAAAAATTTTTAGAACTCATTATGCAATATGACGTCACAAGTTGGATGAAATAGAAATAACAAAAACTTCAATATCTCGCGAAGGAAAAGAGATATGCATTAACTTTTTTAGAAAGTACACTGTCATTTTAAAAGTTCTGGTCATTGCAAACAAAAATTTTATTGTCATGGGCACTTTAAAACCTTATAAGTAATTGTACATTTCCAAGTATAACATCGGGCTGAATTGTAAGGGATATTTTATACCACTTAGAAATATGTATGCTTTATAACTTATGTAGCGGTAGATAAAGCTAATAAACCACCTGCTGAAATTCACTATCCACCAGCTAGAAGACCACCTTTCACTTGAGGTAACGAATGTAAATTATAATCCCATCTACCCCAAAAATTGGATGAAAGTGTCAATAACCATTATGAACATTTTTAGAAAGCCAAAATTTCATTTAATCAAATTGAAGCATTCGTATGTACTATTATATGTCATGAAAAATGGCTATTCTTTTCTACACATAAACTACGTAAAAAGAAAAAAAATCATCTCCTTTACTTTAAACACTTCATCCGAGTGAATGAATTTCAAAAAAGTTCGTTTTCTGACTGAACCACATACATTTGCCAATAAAATTATAACTGAGAACATAATTATTTTAAATATAGGTATAGCCATAAATGCCTGTCCTATGACAATGTGTTGCCTGATTCCTATTTTTGTTCAATGATATCTTGTGAATAGATATTCTACACAAAAAGCTAAGCCGACATTGACACTTTCTATTCATCAAATAGCTTTTGACCCTTTTCAAGCAAGAAAACGACCTCTCTACTGAAGCACTTGCCACTGCCAAGACAACATTCAATTTTAACAAATTTATCACTTGACGTAAACTCGACTGGAGATTAAATTTGTAGATGTATTTAAGCACCTCATTACTGCACTCTTTGTGAAATCCTTGTCGTTGCAAATGAAGGAAAGTTGACTGTCCAAAGTTGGAATGTCAAAAAGAGGACTATATTTATCTTTGAGAAGATTGATCTTCTCCTGTAAAACTCTGCCCTTCCTGGTAGTAAATAGTTTAGGATTTACGAGATCTAAAAACTCGAACTGATTAATATCTTGAAATCGTTCACTTAAAGTGTCTATAAAGCTTATGGGATTTTTCGTATACTAAATGAACGTAATGTAAAACGTTAAATACCAAATTTTTTTCTTCGTTGAACAAATAGTTCTCGTGCTACACTCAATTAAAATCATAAAAAAACTGGCCATTTGAGTCGCTCGGTTTCCCGGCGATAGACTGGAACTACGCGGTCACTTAAGGAAAGCGTGACGTCATGTAAGTAACATTTCAGCATTTGATATGCCTAATCGCTGTATAGTTGCTGGCTGTTCTAACGCTCCTTGCCGGGAAAAGGGCATAGGACTTCACCGCATTTCTTTTTAGGGATCAGAAGATCCTATAAAAAAGAAAAGGAGGAAAAGTGGCTATATTTTGTCGCTTTAAAACGAGCAAAATGCCCCATATCAAAGATGTCGAGCATTTGCTCGCTGCACTTCAAACATGAAGATTTTACCAAACGGTATACTAGTTTGCAAGGGCAAACAAGTAGACTGGTGTGTGTCAAAGTTGGTGTGTTTGCTTTTCCTTTTGTTCATTTCTCAGAAAGACTGACGAAAGAAAGTGCGCCTTCTGAAAGGAATCGTAGACAGGTAAGGATTTTTGTTTTGAATCCTATATATAATCCGCGTGAGACTGATAACTTCGAAGAAGGAAGCTTGTTTTGAATTCGTCAAAGATTTTGTAATGGAAATTTAATTTTTGCAGTTGATACCATATTGTATTTTATTGTAGGTTGTTAGAGACATTTTGTGTAGCACAGAAACAGGTCCTTGCCCTTCTAGTCAAGACACTTTTGGAGCTGAAAATGCTACCTCTTTGGAAGACAGTGATACTGATGTTGAATTTTTTGATGATGTCTTGTGAGTTCAAACAATGGCAGTACAAGCGGAAGTACAGGTATTGAATTTATTCCAATAATTTATTCAAAAGACTTTTTACACTAGTAGATTGTAAGATCTAAAGATTATATCTTTTTATAGGTTCAGTATGAGTTTTGCCAAACTGAAGAAGAATATTGCAGGCAATGTGTTAAATACAAAGAAAACACGAGGCAATTGAAGAGAACAATAGAAAGCAAGAATGCTATTATCCAACAACTTACTGAAGGTAAATTGTTTTATTACATTCAATTTGGTTTCTTCAAGAGCATATATTCTTGTAGTGTCTCTATGTCATTTAAATACATACATGGCTGCTATTAAATTACTAAAATATGAGTATTGTAACACCTGTGTATATCATGATTTCATAGAAAAAAAGAAAGTATGTAAACTGGTTGGAACAGTAGTAAAATGTGTCAAGGTGGATAATGAGAATGAGGAAGAAAAGCAGGATGGTAGTGATGATGACAACATGGATATGGATATTGACATTGGTAGTGAGATGGAAAAGGAAGGGGAAGTTTGATTTCAATGCTAATAACTGAAATTATATACCACAAATTTTATTAACATATAAATATGGTCCATAGGTTCTGACAACTATGACATTGAAACAGATTCTTCGCAAAGTGAAGAGCTAGAATCTGAAGATGAAACAAACCAATCAAGAAAGTATGATTGTGCTGTACATATGCATTATTTAGTCTTCCAGTGTTATCATTTGTGTCTCTCAACAGACAAAATATAATATATACATGTATTGTTCTAACAATAAATGTGAACAAAGAAGAAAGTAACCTTAGGAAGCAACCAAAGTTTATTGTCTGGAGCTTCTTCTAGCAAGGTACTTTGAGTATTCACACACATGGGTGTTCAAGGCATATCTTTGACCACATTCTTCAAACATCAAAGGATAAGTAGGTTGTTTTGATTTTCCTGATTACCAAGGTTTAAAGTTGTGTTTTTTATATTCATTTGAAATTTCTTTATCATGAATTGCTTTTCCCAATGTTCAGGATCCATAGGAGGAAATACAAGCTGAACATGTTGGAAACAATTAAGAAGCAGAAAAAAACAGTGTTCATTGCAGGAGATGGCAGACATGACAGCTTAGGTCATTTTGCAAAATATTGTACTTACACAATATTTTGTTGCTCTGTGCCCATGATTCTCCATTTTGAACTAATTCAAGTATGTCTTATTGACCTACTTTGTATGACACATTGAGGGTGGCTATATTTACCTCACTCAATACTTTGTATGACACATTGAGGGTGGCTATATTTACCCCACCTCCTACTTTGTATGACACATTGAGGGTGGCTATATTTACCCCACCCCCTACTTTGTATGACACATTGAGGGTGGCTATATTTACCCATCCCCCTACTTTGTATGACACATTGAGGGTGGCTATATTTACCCCACCCCTACTTTGTATGACACATTGAGGGTGGCTATATTTACCCCACCCCTACTTTGTATGACACATTGAGGGTGGCTATATTTACCCCACCCCTACTTTGTATGACACATTGAGGGTGGCTATATTTACCCAACCCCTACTTTGTATGACACATTGAGGGTGGCTATATTTACCCCACCCCTACTTTGTATGACACATTGAGGGTGGCTATATTTACTCCACCCCTACTTTGTATGACACATTGAGGGTGGCTATATTTACCCCACCCCTACTTTGTATGACACATTGAGGGTGGCTATATTTACTCCACCCCTACTTTGTATGACACATTGAGGGTGGCTATATTTACCCCACCCCCTACTTTGTATGACACATTGAGGGTGGCTATATTTACCCCACCCCTACTTTGTATGACACATTGAGGGTGGCTATATTTACTCCACCCCTTACTTTGTATGACACATTGAGGGTGGCTATATTTACTCCACCCCTACTTTGTATGACACATTGAGGGTGGCTATATTTACCTCCCCCCCTACTTTGTATGACACATTGAGGGTGGCTATATTTACCCCACCCCTACTTTGTATGACACATTGAGGGTGGCTATATTTACCCCACCCCTACTTTGTATGACACATTGAGGGTGGCTATATTTACCCAACCCCTTACTTTGTATGACACATTGAGGGTGGCTATATTTACTCCACCCCTTACTTTGTATGACACATTGAGGGTGGCTATATTTACCCCACCCCTACTTTGTATGACACATTGAGGGTGGCTATATTTACCCACCCCCTACTTTGTATGACACATTGAGGGTGGCTATATTTACCCACCCCTACTTTGTATGACACATTGAGGGTGGCTATATTTACTCCACCCCTACTTTGTATGACACATTGAGGGTGGCTATATTTACCCCACCCCTACTTTGTATGACACATTGAGGGTGGCTATATTTACCCACCCCTACTTTGTATGACACATTGAGGGTGGCTATATTTACCCCACCCCTACTTTGTATGACACATTGAGGGTGGCTATATTTACCCCACCCCTACTTTGTATGACACATTGAGGGTGGCTATATTTACTCCACCCCTACTTTGTATGACACATTGAGGGTGGCTATATTTACCCCACCCCTACTTTGTATGACACATTGAGGGTGGCTATATTTACCCCACCCCTACTTTGTATGACACATTGAGGGTGGCTATATTTACCCCACCCCTACTTTGTATGACACATTGAGGGTGGCTATATTTACCCACCCCCTACTTTGTATGACACATTGAGGGTGGCTATATTTACTCCACCCCTACTTTGTATGACACATTGAGGGTGGCTATATTTACTCCACCCCTACTTTGTATGACACATTGAGGGTGGCTATATTTACCCACCCCTACTTTGTATGACACATTGAGGGTGGCTATATTTACCCCACCCCTACTTTGTATGACACATTGAGGGTGGCTATATTTACCCCACCCCTACTTTGTATGACACATTGAGGGTGGCTATATTTACCCACCCCTACTTTGTATGACACATTGAGGGTGGCTATATTTACTCCACCCCTACTTTGTATGACACATTGAGGGTGGCTATATTTACCCCACCCCTACTTTGTATGACACATTGAGGGTGGCTATATTTACCCACCCTACTTTGTATGACACATTGAGGGTGGCTATATTTACCCCACCCCTACTTTGTATGACACATTGAGGGTGGCTATATTTACCCCACCCCTACTTTGTATGACACATTGAGGGTGGCTATATTTACCCCACCCCCTACTTTGTATGACACATTGAGGGTGGCTATATTTACCCCACCCCTACTTTGTATGACACATTGAGGGTGGCTATATTTACCCAACCCCTACTTTGTATGACACATTGAGGGTGGCTATATTTACCCCACCCCTACTTTGTATGACACATTGAGGGTGGCTATATTTACCCCACCCCTACTTTGTATGACACATTGAGGGTGGCTATATTTACCCACCCCTACTTTGTATGACACATTGAGGGTGGCTATATTTACCCCACCCCTACTTTGTATGACACATTGAGGGTGGCTATATTTACCCCACCCCTACTTTGTATGACACATTGAGGGTGGCTATATTTACCCCACCCCTACTTTGTATGACACATTGAGGGTGGCTATATTTACCCCACCTACTTACTTTGTATGACACATTGAGTGTGGCTATATTTACCTCACCCCTACTTTGTATGAAACATTGAGGGTGGCTATATTTACCCACCCCCTACTTTGTATGACACATTGAGGATGGCTATATTTACTCCAACCCCTACTTTGTATGACACATTAAGTGTGGCTATATTTACCTCACCCCTACTTTGTATGAAACATTGAGGGTGGCTATATTTACCCCACCCCTACTTTGTATGACACATTGAGGGTGGCTATATTTACCCCACCCCTACTTTGTATGACACATTGAGGGTGGCTATATTTACCCCACCCCTACTTTGTATGACACATTGAGGGTGGCTATATTTACCCCACCCTACTTTGTATGACACATTGAGGGTGGCTATATTTACCCCACCCCTACTTTGTATGACACATTGAGGGTGGCTATATTTACTCCCACCCCTACTTTGTATGACACATTGAGGGTGGCTATATTTACCCCACCCCTACTTTGTATGACACATTGAGGGTGGCTATATTTACCCACCCCTACTTTGTATGACACATTGAGGGTGGCTATATTTACCCACCCCTACTTTGTATGACACATTGAGGGTGGCTATATTTACCCCACCCCTACTTTGTATGACACATTGAGGGTGGCTATATTTACCCACCCCTACTTTGTATGACACATTGAGGGTGGCTATATTTACCCCACCCCTACTTTGTATGACACATTGAGGGTGGCTATATTTACCCCACCCCTACTTTGTATGACACATTGAGGGTGGCTATATTTACCCCACCCCTACTTTGTATGACACATTGAGGGTGGCTATATTTACCCCACCCCTACTTTGTATGACACATTGAGGGTGGCTATATTTACCCCACCCCTACTTTGTATGACACATTGAGGGTGGCTATATTTACCCCACCCCTACTTTGTATGACACATTGAGGGTGGCTATATTTACCCCACCCCTACTTTGTATGACACATTGAGGGTGGCTATATTTACCCACCCCTACTTTGTATGACACATTGAGGGTGGCTATATTTACCCCACCCCTACTTTGTATGACACATTGAGGGTGGCTATATTTACCCCACCCCTACTTTGTATGACACATTGAGGGTGGCTATATTTACCCCACCCCTACTTTGTATGACACATTGAGGGTGGCTATATTTACCCCACCCCTACTTTGTATGACACATTGAGGGTGGCTATATTTACCCCACCCCTACTTTGTATGACACATTGAGGGTGGCTATATTTACCCCACCCCTACTTTGTATGACACATTGAGGGTGGCTATATTTACCCCACCCCTACTTTGTATGACACATTGAGGGTGGCTATATTTACCCACCCCTACTTTGTATGACACATTGAGGGTGGCTATATTTACCCCACCCTACTTTGTATGACACATTGAGGGTGGCTATATTTACCCCACCCCTACTTTGTATGACACATTGAGGGTGGCTATTCCCACCCCCTACTTTGTATGACACATTGAGGGTGGCTATATTTACCCCACCCCTACTTTTATGACACATTGAGGGTGGCTATATTTACCCCACCCCTACTTTGTATGACACATTGAGGGTGGCTATATTTACCCCACCCCTACTTTGTATGACACATTGAGGGTGGCTATATTTACCCCACCCCTACTTTGTATGACACATTGAGGGTGGCTATATTTACCCCACCCCTACTTTGTATGACACATTGAGGGTGGCTATATTTACCCCACCCCTACTTTGTATGACACATTGAGGGTGGCTATATTTACCCCACCCCTACTTTGTATGACACATTGAGGGTGGCTATATTTACCCCACCCCTACTTTGTATGACACATTGAGGGTGGCTATATTTACCCCACCCCTACTTTGTATGACACATTGAGGGTGGCTATATTTACCCCACCCCTACTTTGTATGACACATTGAGGGTGGCTATATTTACCCCACCCCTACTTTGTATGACACATTGAGGGTGGCTATATTTACCCCACCCCTACTTTGTATGACACATTGAGGGTGGCTATATTTACCCCACCCCTACTTTGTATGACACATTGAGGGTGGCTATATTTACCCCACCCCTACTTTGTATGACACATTGAGGGTGGCTATATTTACCCAACCCCTACTTTGTATGACACATTGAGGGTGGCTATATTTACCCCACCCCTACTTTGTATGACACATTGAGGGTGGCTATATTTACCCCACCCCTACTTTGTATGACACATTGAGGGTGGCTATATTTACCCCACCCCTACTTTGTATGACACATTGAGGGTGGCTATATTTACCCCACCCCTACTTTGTATGACACATTGAGGGTGGCTATATTTACCCCACCCCTACTTTGTATGACACATTGAGGGTGGCTATATTTACCCCACCCCCTACTTTGTATGACACATTGAGGGTGGCTATATTTACCCCACCCCTACTTTGTATGACACATTGAGGGTGGCTATATTTACCCCACCCCCTACTTTGTATGACACATTGAGGGTGGCTATATTTACCCCACCCCTACTTTGTATGACACATTGAGGGTGGCTATATTTACCCCACCCCTACTTTGTATGACACATTGAGGGTGGCTATATTTACCCACCCCTACTTTGTATGACACATTGAGGGTGGCTATATTTACCCCACCCCTACTTTGTATGACACATTGAGGGTGGCTATATTTACCCCACCCCTACTTTGTATGACACATTGAGGGTGGCTATATTTACCCCACCCCTACTTTGTATGACACATTGAGGGTGGCTATATTTACCCCACCCCTACTTTGTATGACACATTGAGGGTGGCTATATTTACCCCACCCCTACTTTGTATGACACATTGAGGGTGGCTATATTTACCCCACCCCTACTTTGTATGACACATTGAGGGTGGCTATATTTACCCCACCCCTACTTTGTATGACACATTGAGGGTGGCTATATTTACCCCACCCCTACTTTGTATGACACATTGAGGGTGGCTATATTTACCCCACCCCTACTTTGTATGACACATTGAGGGTGGCTATATTTACCCCACCCCTACTTTGTATGACACATTGAGGGTGGCTATATTTACCCCACCCCTACTTTGTATGACACATTGAGGGTGGCTATATTTACCCCACCCCTACTTTGTATGACACATTGAGGGTGGCTATATTTACCCCACCCCTACTTTGTATGACACATTGAGGGTGGCTATATTTACCCCACCCCTACTTTGTATGACACATTGAGGGTGGCTATATTTACCCCACCCCTACTTTGTATGACACATTGAGGGTGGCTATATTTACCCCACCCCTACTTTGTATGACACATTGAGGGTGGCTATATTTACCACCCCTACTTTGTATGACACATTGAGGGTGGCTATATTTACCCCACCCCTACTTTGTATGACACATTGAGGGTGGCTATATTTACCCCACCCCTACTTTGTATGACACATTGAGGGTGGCTATATTTACCCCCCCCTACTTTGTATGACACATTGAGGGTGGCTATATTTACCCCACCCCTACTTTGTATGACACATTGAGGGTGGCTATATTTACCCCACCCCTACTTTGTATGACACATTGAGGGTGGCTATATTTACCCCACCCCTACTTTGTATGACACATTGAGGGTGGCTATATTTACCCCACCCCTACTTTGTATGACACATTGAGGGTGGCTATATTTACCACCCCTACTTTGTATGACACATTGAGGGTGGCTATATTTACCCCACCCCTACTTTGTATGACACATTGAGGGTGGCTATATTTACCCCACCCCTACTTTGTATGACACATTGAGGGTGGCTATATTTACCCACCCCTACTTTGTATGACACATTGAGGGTGGCTATATTTACCCCACCCCTACTTTGTATGACACATTGAGGGTGGCTATATTTACCCCACCCCTACTTTGTATGACACATTGAGGGTGGCTATATTTACCCCACCCCTACTTTGTATGACACATTGAGGGTGGCTATATTTACCCCACCCCTACTTTGTATGACACATTGAGGGTGGCTATATTTACCCCACCCCTACTTTGTATGACACATTGAGGGTGGCTATATTTACCCACCCCTACTTTGTATGACACATTGAGGGTGGCTATATTTACCCCACCCCTACTTTGTATGACACATTGAGGGTGGCTATATTTACCCCCTACTTTGTATGACACATTGAGGGTGGCTATATTTACCACACCCCTACTTTGTATGACACATTGAGGGTGGCTATATTTACCCCACCCCTACTTTGTATGACACATTGAGGGTGGCTATATTTACCCCACCCCTACTTTGTATGACACATTGAGGGTGGCTATATTTACCCCACCCCTACTTTGTATGACACATTGAGGGTGGCTATATTTACCCCACCCCTACTTTGTATGACACATTGAGGGTGGCTATATTTACCCCACCCCCTACTTTGTATGACACATTGAGGGTGGCTATATTTACCCCACCCCTACTTTGTATGACACATTGAGGGTGGCTATATTTACCCCACCCCTACTTTGTATGACACATTGAGGGTGGCTATATTTACCCCACCCCTACTTTGTATGACACATTGAGGGTGGCTATATTTACCCCACCCCTACTTTGTATGACACATTGAGGGTGGCTATATTTACCCCACCCCTACTTTGTATGACACATTGAGGGTGGCTATATTTACCCCACCCCTACTTTGTATGACACATTGAGGGTGGCTATATTTACCCCACCCCTACTTTGTATGACACATTGAGGGTGGCTATATTTACCCACCCCCTACTTTGTATGACACATTGAGGGTGGCTATATTTACCCCACCCCTACTTTGTATGACACATTGAGGGTGGCTATATTTACCCCACCCCTACTTTGTATGACACATTGAGGGTGGCTATATTTACCCCACCCCTACTTTGTATGACACATTGAGGGTGGCTATATTTACCCCACCCCTACTTTGTATGACACATTGAGGGTGGCTATATTTACCCCACCCCTACTTTGTATGACACATTGAGGGTGGCTATATTTACCCCACCCCTACTTTGTATGACACATTGAGGGTGGCTATATTTACCCCACCCCTACTTTGTATGACACATTGAGGGTGGCTATATTTACCCCACCCCTACTTTGTATGACACATTGAGGGTGGCTATATTTACCCCACCCCTACTTTGTATGACACATTGAGGGTGGCTATATTTACCCCACCCCTACTTTGTATGACACATTGAGGGTGGCTATATTTACCCCACCCCTACTTTGTATGACACATTGAGGGTGGCTATATTTACCCCACCCCTACTTTGTATGACACATTGAGGGTGGCTATATTTACCCCACCCCTACTTTGTATGACACATTGAGGGTGGCTATATTTACCCCACCCCTACTTTGTATGACACATTGAGGGTGGCTATATTTACCCCACCCCTACTTTGTATGACACATTGAGGGTGGCTATATTTACCCCACCCCTACTTTGTATGACACATTGAGGGTGGCTATATTTACCCCACCCCTACTTTGTATGACACATTGAGGGTGGCTATATTTACCCCACCCCTACTTTGTATGACACATTGAGGGTGGCTATATTTACCCCACCCCTACTTTGTATGACACATTGAGGGTGGCTATATTTACCCCACCCCTACTTTGTATGACACATTGAGGGTGGCTATATTTACCCCACCCCTACTTTGTATGACACATTGAGGGTGGCTATATTTACCCCACCCCTACTTTGTATGACACATTGAGGGTGGCTATATTTACCCCACCCCTACTTTGTATGACACATTGAGGGTGGCTATATTTACCCCACCCCTACTTTGTATGACACATTGAGGGTGGCTATATTTACCCCACCCCTACTTTGTATGACACATTGAGGGTGGCTATATTTACCCCACCCCTACTTTGTATGACACATTGAGGGTGGCTATATTTACCCCACCCCTACTTTGTATGACACATTGAGGGTGGCTATATTTACCCCACCCCTACTTTGTATGACACATTGAGGGTGGCTATATTTACCCACCCCTACTTTGTATGACACATTGAGGGTGGCTATATTTACCCCCCCTACTTTGTATGACACATTGAGGGTGGCTATATTTACCCCACCCCTACTTTGTATGACACATTGAGGGTGGCTATATTTACCCCACCCCTACTTTGTATGACACATTGAGGGTGGCTATATTTACCCCACCCCTACTTTGTATGACACATTGAGGGTGGCTATATTTACCCCACCCCTACTTTGTATGACACATTGAGGGTGGCTATATTTACCCCACCCCTACTTTGTATGACACATTGAGGGTGGCTATATTTACCCCACCCCTACTTTGTATGACACATTGAGGGTGGCTATATTTACCCCACCCCTACTTTGTATGACACATTGAGGGTGGCTATATTTACCCCACCCCTACTTTGTATGACACATTGAGGGTGGCTATATTTACCCCACCCCTACTTTGTATGACACATTGAGGGTGGCTATATTTACCCCACCCCTACTTTGTATGACACATTGAGGGTGGCTATATTTACCCCACCCCTACTTTGTATGACACATTGAGGGTGGCTATATTTACCCACCCCTACTTTGTATGACACATTGAGGGTGGCTATATTTACCCCACCCCTACTTTGTATGACACATTGAGGGTGGCTATATTTACCCCACCCCTACTTTGTATGACACATTGAGGGTGGCTATATTTACCCCACCCCTACTTTGTATGACACATTGAGGGTGGCTATATTTACCCCACCCCTACTTTGTATGACACATTGAGGGTGGCTATATTTACCCCACCCCTACTTTGTATGACACATTGAGGGTGGCTATATTTACCCCACCCCTACTTTGTATGACACATTGAGGGTGGCTATATTTACCCCACCCCTACTTTGTATGACACATTGAGGGTGGCTATATTTACCCCACCCCTACTTTGTATGACACATTGAGGGTGGCTATATTTACCCCACCCCTACTTTGTATGACACATTGAGGGTGGCTATATTTACCCCACCCCTACTTTGTATGACACATTGAGGGTGGCTATATTTACCCCACCCCTACTTTGTATGACACATTGAGGGTGGCTATATTTACCCCACCCCTACTTTGTATGACACATTGAGGGTGGCTATATTTACCCCACCCCTACTTTGTATGACACATTGAGGGTGGCTATATTTACCCCACCCCTACTTTGTATGACACATTGAGGGTGGCTATATTTACCCCACCCCTACTTTGTATGACACATTGAGGGTGGCTATATTTACCCCACCCCTACTTTGTATGACACATTGAGGGTGGCTATATTTACCCCACCCCTACTTTGTATGACACATTGAGGGTGGCTATATTTACCCCACCCCTACTTTGTATGACACATTGAGGGTGGCTATATTTACCCCACCCCTACTTTGTATGACACATTGAGGGTGGCTATATTTACCCCACCCCTACTTTGTATGACACATTGAGGGTGGCTATATTTACCCCACCCCTACTTTGTATGACACATTGAGGGTGGCTATATTTACCCCACCCCTACTTTGTATGACACATTGAGGGTGGCTATATTTACCCCACCCCTACTTTGTATGACACATTGAGGGTGGCTATATTTACCCCACCCCTACTTTGTATGACACATTGAGGGTGGCTATATTTACCCCACCCCTACTTTGTATGACACATTGAGGGTGGCTATATTTACCCCACCCCTACTTTGTATGACACATTGAGGGTGGCTATATTTACCCCACCCCTACTTTGTATGACACATTGAGGGTGGCTATATTTACCCCACCCCTACTTTGTATGACACATTGAGGGTGGCTATATTTACCCCACCCTACTTTGTATGACACATTGAGGGTGGCTATATTTACCCCACCCCTACTTTGTATGACACATTGAGGGTGGCTATATTTACCCCACCCCTACTTTGTATGACACATTGAGGGTGGCTATATTTACCCCACCCCTACTTTGTATGACACATTGAGGGTGGCTATATTTACCCCACCCCTACTTTGTATGACACATTGAGGGTGGCTATATTTACCCCACCCCTACTTTGTATGACACATTGAGGGTGGCTATATTTACCCCACCCCTACTTTGTATGACACATTGAGGGTGGCTATATTTACCCCACCCCTACTTTGTATGACACATTGAGGGTGGCTATATTTACCCCACCCCTACTTTGTATGACACATTGAGGGTGGCTATATTTACCCCACCCCTACTTTGTATGACACATTGAGGGTGGCTATATTTACCCCACCCCTACTTTGTATGACACATTGAGGGTGGCTATATTTACCCCACCCCTACTTTGTATGACACATTGAGGGTGGCTATATTTACCCCACCCCTACTTTGTATGACACATTGAGGGTGGCTATATTTACCCCACCCCTACTTTGTATGACACATTGAGGGTGGCTATATTTACCCCACCCCTACTTTGTATGACACATTGAGGGTGGCTATATTTACCCCACCCCTACTTTGTATGACACATTGAGGGTGGCTATATTTACCCCACCCCTACTTTGTATGACACATTGAGGGTGGCTATATTTACCCCACCCCTACTTTGTATGACACATTGAGGGTGGCTATATTTACCCCACCCCTACTTTGTATGACACATTGAGGGTGGCTATATTTACCCCACCCCTACTTTGTATGACACATTGAGGGTGGCTATATTTACCCCACCCCTACTTTGTATGACACATTGAGGGTGGCTATATTTACCCCACCCCTACTTTGTATGACACATTGAGGGTGGCTATATTTACCCCACCCCTACTTTGTATGACACATTGAGGGTGGCTATATTTACCCCACCCCTACTTTGTATGACACATTGAGGGTGGCTATATTTACCCCACCCCTACTTTGTATGACACATTGAGGGTGGCTATATTTACCCCACCCCTACTTTGTATGACACATTGAGGGTGGCTATATTTACCCCACCCCTACTTTGTATGACACATTGAGGGTGGCTATATTTACCCCACCCCTACTTTGTATGACACATTGAGGGTGGCTATATTCCCACCCCTACTTTGTATGACACATTGAGGGTGGCTATATTTACCCCACCCCTACTTTGTATGACACATTGAGGGTGGCTATATTTACCCCACCCCTACTTTGTATGACACATTGAGGGTGGCTATATTTACCCCACCCCTACTTTGTATGACACATTGAGGGTGGCTATATTTACCCCACCCCTACTTTGTATGACACATTGAGGGTGGCTATATTTACCCCACCCCTACTTTGTATGACACATTGAGGGTGGCTATATTTACCCCACCCCTACTTTGTATGACACATTGAGGGTGGCTATATTTACCCCACCCCTACTTTGTATGACACATTGAGGGTGGCTATATTTACCCCACCCCTACTTTGTATGACACATTGAGGGTGGCTATATTTACCCCACCCCTACTTTGTATGACACATTGAGGGTGGCTATATTTACCCCACCCCTACTTTGTATGACACATTGAGGGTGGCTATATTTACCCCACCCCTACTTTGTATGACACATTGAGGGTGGCTATATTTACCCCACCCCTACTTTGTATGACACATTGAGGGTGGCTATATTTACCCCACCCCTACTTTGTATGACACATTGAGGGTGGCTATATTTACCCCACCCCTACTTTGTATGACACATTGAGGGTGGCTATATTTACCCCACCCCTACTTTGTATGACACATTGAGGGTGGCTATATTTACCCCACCCCTACTTTGTATGACACATTGAGGGTGGCTATATTTACCCCACCCCTACTTTGTATGACACATTGAGGGTGGCTATATTTACCCCACCCCTACTTTGTATGACACATTGAGGGTGGCTATATTTACCCCACCCCTACTTTGTATGACACATTGAGGGTGGCTATATTTACCCCACCCCTACTTTGTATGACACATTGAGGGTGGCTATATTTACCCCACCCCTACTTTGTATGACACATTGAGGGTGGCTATATTTACCCCACCCCTACTTTGTATGACACATTGAGGGTGGCTATATTTACCCCACCCCTACTTTGTATGACACATTGAGGGTGGCTATATTTACCCCACCCCTACTTTGTATGACACATTGAGGGTGGCTATATTTACCCCACCCCTACTTTGTATGACACATTGAGGGTGGCTATATTTACCCCACCCCTACTTTGTATGACACATTGAGGGTGGCTATATTTACCCCACCCCTACTTTGTATGACACATTGAGGGTGGCTATATTTACCCCACCCCTACTTTGTATGACACATTGAGGGTGGCTATATTTACCCCACCCCTACTTTGTATGACACATTGAGGGTGGCTATATTTACCCCACCCCTACTTTGTATGACACATTGAGGGTGGCTATATTTACCCCACCCCTACTTTGTATGACACATTGAGGGTGGCTATATTTACCCCACCCCTACTTTGTATGACACATTGAGGGTGGCTATATTTACCCCACCCCTACTTTGTATGACACATTGAGGGTGGCTATATTTACCCCACCCCTACTTTGTATGACACATTGAGGGTGGCTATATTTACCCCACCCCTACTTTGTATGACACATTGAGGGTGGCTATATTTACCCCACCCCTACTTTGTATGACACATTGAGGGTGGCTATATTTACCCCACCCCTACTTTGTATGACACATTGAGGGTGGCTATATTTACCCCACCCCTACTTTGTATGACACATTGAGGGTGGCTATATTTACCCCACCCCTACTTTGTATGACACATTGAGGGTGGCTATATTTACCCCACCCCTACTTTGTATGACACATTGAGGGTGGCTATATTTACCCCACCCCTACTTTGTATGACACATTGAGGGTGGCTATATTTACCCCACCCCTACTTTGTATGACACATTGAGGGTGGCTATATTTACCCCACCCCTACTTTGTATGACACATTGAGGGTGGCTATATTTACCCCACCCCTACTTTGTATGACACATTGAGGGTGGCTATATTTACCCCACCCCTACTTTGTATGACACATTGAGGGTGGCTATATTTACCCCACCCCTACTTTGTATGACACATTGAGGGTGGCTATATTTACCCCACCCCTACTTTGTATGACACATTGAGGGTGGCTATATTTACCCCACCCCTACTTTGTATGACACATTGAGGGTGGCTATATTTACCCCACCCCTACTTTGTATGACACATTGAGGGTGGCTATATTTACCCCACCCCTACTTTGTATGACACATTGAGGGTGGCTATATTTACCCCACCCCTACTTTGTATGACACATTGAGGGTGGCTATATTTACCCCACCCCTACTTTGTATGACACATTGAGGGTGGCTATATTTACCCCACCCCTACTTTGTATGACACATTGAGGGTGGCTATATTTACCCCACCCCTACTTTGTATGACACATTGAGGGTGGCTATATTTACCCCCCCCTACTTTGTATGACACATTGAGGGTGGCTATATTTACCCCACCCCCTACTTTGTATGACACATTGAGGGTGGCTATATTTACCCCACCCCCAACTTTGTATGACACATTGAGGGTGGCTATATTTACCCCACCCCTACTTTGTATGACACATTGAGGGTGGCTATATTTACCCCACCCCTACTTTGTATGACACATTGAGGGTGGCTATATTTACCCCACCCCTACTTTGTATGACACATTGAGGGTGGCTATATTTACCCCACCCCTACTTTGTATGACACATTGAGGGTGGCTATATTTACCCCACCCCTACTTTGTATGACACATTGAGGGTGGCTATATTTACCCCCCCCTACTTTGTATGACACATTGAGGGTGGCTATATTTACCCCACCCCTACTTTGTATGACACATTGAGGGTGGCTATATTTACCCCACCCCTACTTTGTATGACACATTGAGGGTGGCTATATTTACCCCACCCCTACTTTGTATGACACATTGAGGGTGGCTATATTTACCCCACCCCTACTTTGTATGACACATTGAGGGTGGCTATATTTACCCCACCCCTACTTTGTATGACACATTGAGGGTGGCTATATTTACCCCACCCCTACTTTGTATGACACATTGAGGGTGGCTATATTTACCCCACCCCTACTTTGTATGACACATTGAGGGTGGCTATATTTACCCCACCCCTACTTTGTATGACACATTGAGGGTGGCTATATTTACCCCACCCCTACTTTGTATGACACATTGAGGGTGGCTATATTTACCCCACCCCTACTTTGTATGACACATTGAGGGTGGCTATATTTACCCCACCCCTACTTTGTATGACACATTGAGGGTGGCTATATTTACCCCACCCCTACTTTGTATGACACATTGAGGGTGGCTATATTTACCCACCCCTACTTTGTATGACACATTGAGGGTGGCTATATTTACCCCACCCCTACTTTGTATGACACATTGAGGGTGGCTATATTTACCCCACCCCTACTTTGTATGACACATTGAGGGTGGCTATATTTACCCCACCCCCTACTTTGTATGACACATTGAGGGTGGCTATATTTACCCCACCCCTACTTTGTGACACATTGAGGGTGGCTATATTTACCCCACCCCCTACTTTGTATGACACATTGAGGGTGGCTATATTTACCCCACCCCTACTTTGTATGACACATTGAGGGTGGCTATATTTACCCCACCCCTACTTTGTATGACACATTGAGGGTGGCTATATTTACCCCACCCCTACTTTGTATGACACATTGAGGGTGGCTATATTTACCCCACCCCTACTTTGTATGACACATTGAGGGTGGCTATATTTACCCCACCCCTACTTTGTATGACACATTGAGGGTGGCTATATTTACCCCACCCCTACTTTGTATGACACATTGAGGGTGGCTATATTTCCCACCCCTACTTTGTATGACACATTGAGGGTGGCTATATTTACCCCACCCCTACTTTGTATGACACATTGAGGGTGGCTATATTTACCCCACCCCTACTTTGTATGACACATTGAGGGTGGCTATATTTACCCCACCCCTACTTTGTATGACACATTGAGGGTGGCTATATTTACCCCACCCCTACTTTGTATGACACATTGAGGGTGGCTATATTTACCCCACCCCTACTTTGTATGACACATTGAGGGTGGCTATATTTACCCCACCCCTACTTTGTATGACACATTGAGGGTGGCTATATTTACCCCACCCCTACTTTGTATGACACATTGAGGGTGGCTATATTTACCCCACCCCTACTTTGTATGACACATTGAGGGTGGCTATATTTACCCCACCCCTACTTTGTATGACACATTGAGGGTGGCTATATTTACCCCACCCCTACTTTGTATGACACATTGAGGGTGGCTATATTTACCTCAACCCCTACTTTGTATGACACATTAAGTGTGGCTATATTTACCTCACACCCTACTTTGTGTGACACATTGAAGGTGGCTATATTTACCTCACCCCTACTTTGTATGACACATTGAGGGTGGCTATATTTACTTCACCCCTACTTTGTATGACACATTGAGGGTGGCTATATTTACCTCACCCCTACTTTGTATGACACATTGAGGGTGGCTATATTTACCCCACCCCTACTTTTATGACACATTGAGGGTGGCTATATTTACCCCACCCCTACTTTGTATGACACATTGAGGGTGGCTATATTTACCCCACCCCTACTTTTTATGACACATTGAGGGTGGCTATATTTACCTCACCCCTACTTTGTATGACACATTGAGGGTGGCTATATTTACCTCACCCCTACTTTGTATGACACATTGAGGGTGGCTATATTTACCCCACCCCTACTTTTATGACACATTGAGGGTGGCTATATTTACCCCACCCCTACTTTGTATGACACATTGAGGGTGGCTAAATTTACCCCACCCAATACTTTGTATGACACATTAAGGGTGACTATATTTACCCCACCCCTATTTTGTATGACACATTGAAGTTGGCTATATTTACCCCACCCCCTCATTTGTATGACACATTGAGGGTGGCTATATTTACCCCACCCCTACTTTGTATGACACATTGAGGGTGGCTATATTTACCCCACCCCATACTTTGTATGACACATTGAGGGTGGCTATATTTACCCCACCCCCTATTTTGTATGACACATTGAGGGTGGCTATATTTACCTCAACCCCTACTTTGTATGACACATTAAGTGTGGCTATATTTACCTCACACCCTACTTTGTGACACATTGAAGTTGGCTATATTTACCTCACCCCCTACTTTGTATGACACATTGAGGGTGGCTATATTTACCTCACCCCTACTTTGTATGACACATTGAGGGTGGCTATATTTACCCCACCCCCTACTTTGTGTGACACATTGAAGGTGGCTATATTTACCCCATCCCCTACTTTGTATGACACATTGAGGGTGGCTATATTTACCGCACCCCTACTTTTTATGACACATTGAAGGTGGCTATATTTACCCCACCCCTACTTTGTATGACACATTGAGGGTGGCTATATTTTCCCCACCCCCTACTTTGTATGACACATTGAGGGTAACTATATTTCCCCACCCCTACTTTGTAAGACACATTTAAGGTGGCTATATTTACCCCACCCCCTACTTTGTGTGAGACATTGACGGTGGCTGTATTTACCCCACCCCCTACTTTGTATGACACATTGAGGGTAACTATATTTACCCCACCCCTACTTTGTGTGACCTATTGAAGGTAGCTATATTTACCCCACCCCTACTTTGTGTGACACATTGAAGGTGGCTATATTTACCCCTGCCCCTACTTTGTATGACACATTGAGGGTGGCTATATTTAACTCGCCCCCTACTTTGTGCGACACATTGAAGGTGGCTAAATTTACCCCACCCCTACTTTTTTATGACACATTGAGGGTGGCTATATTTACCACACCCTACTTTGTATGACACATTGAGGGTGGCTATATTTACTACACCCCTACTTTGTATGACACATTGACGGTGGCTATATTTACCCCACACCTACTTTGTATGACACATTGAGGGTGGCTATATTTACCCCAACCCCTACTTTAATCGACATTCAAGTTCTATATATAGTGCGGAAACTGTGCGATAATGGTCTTTATGGATGTGAAACCGTTCTATTAAAACAGAATACAAATAACCAACTCAATACTTGCATGTAAGCTATAAAAGTTGCTTGTGTATATACCTACGAATAAAAAATTCTGACGTTTCGAAAAGAAACATTTTGTGATTAGGAGAAGAATTTTGACACAAGTTTATTATGACTGTGCAATGACTTTACATAAAGCTTTGAGGAGCAATTGACGATATGACGTCAATACAAGCCGCTGACATATTTCTGCTCCCACGCACCGGATGCCCTAGCTGTAGCATTTCAACTCATTTTTTGTGAAAATATTGAATCAAACAAACAAAAAAACTGTGGCATATTTATTTTCACGGGACAGACAAAGTTTTAAGACCAATATTATTTTTGGGTGGAGTTCCCCTTTAAGTAAATGTGTTTCTCGGATGTGACAGAGAACTTCGTTTATTTTGCAACTAGAATTTTAGTGTTCGTTCTTTTCCATGGTTATTCAGTCATATTCGTATAAGTTTTTGAGGTAAACGCCAAATTTGTTTCCGAAAATCCTTTGGTACGACGATTGCAAATCTACTTTCTTTTCACCTTTGAAATGATTTAAAATTTTGCAAACTCACATCAAAGCTAACCACTTTGGATCAAATCAAATCCAAATCATCTATTTCAATCGCTTTTTCGTGTAGCATTTTCTAATCGCGTTTGTTTTCTTCTCTTTTATAAACAGTTGTTTAAAGACTACGGAGTAGAGGATGCTGGGCTATCAGAACAGGACAGAATCTGGGTGAAAGGCTGGTTTGCAGTCTTTTTGAGC
Source organism: Xenia sp. Carnegie-2017 (assembly GCF_021976095.1). Taxonomy (NCBI): domain Eukaryota; kingdom Metazoa; phylum Cnidaria; class Anthozoa; order Malacalcyonacea; family Xeniidae; genus Xenia; species Xenia sp. Carnegie-2017. The sequence continues at coordinate 3,048,611 of NW_025813487.1, read as the reverse complement.
TTTCGTGTATCATCAACTGATGTAAACTGGATGTCAGAACAAGGTATGGTGGAAATATTGAGTTGTATGTACTGTATAGATTAGTATGTATTGTATAATTTGAATGTGAGCTATTTTCCATCCATCAACTAGAGGCCTAAACGTGATGTTTGAAATCATGAAAACATACGGGAACACGTTTCTCCAACATTGGTGGCGTGATGTGTTTAAAGTCGTGTTTCGAATTTTCGACAACATGAAACTACCAGACAGACAGATGGATTGGCAGGAGGTTAGAAAACTGTCATTATTGTACTCTTATTTTATGGCAAGCGTCACTTCCGGCGAAATATCGCGCTTTGATTGGCTCAGAAACATTTTTGCTGGTCCATTATTCTCCGAAAGGTGAGTTGCAAAAAGTCGTTATTGTGGTCTTATTGTCTATGATTGCCAGAAACACGCATTATATCGCAAAAAGTCAACTTACGTACACGACTATTCAGTTCCACATGGAATAATATTCATTTCATGTGTTCATGTCTATCCACTTTCATTCCTCATTCACTCATCCATTTCAATTGTGTATCCACTCCATTGAACTAAAATACATGGAACGCTACCTGTAATAGAAAACCGTAGTATTTTTTTGAAGCCAAATTTTACACCCAGACACACGTGTGTAGTTCAATCAATTTTCACTCCACGAGAGAACTCGAAACACTAAACACGCGTGTCTGGGTGTAAGATTTGGCTTCAATTTTTTGCTTCATGTAGCGTTCCATGTATTTTAGTTCAATGATCCCCTCATATCTTCCTCTATTTCTTATTCAATTCTATCCACTTTCATTCTACAGTCACTTCATTCTGTATATCTACTCGTATTCACTTCATTCTCTATCCATTCTTATCCTCTTGCATTCCCTATTCACACCGATTGCATTTTGTGTAACCGATTTGTACCAGTATGGAAGGTTTGAAACACTCGTTTGTGAAAGTTACCCACCTGTAAAGAATGCTGTTGCCTTTAAATCAGGATGGAGTAATGTTAAACTGCGGGAAGATCGTTTCCTTTATATAGAATAAAGTCCGTGTATACGGTGTTGTATTTCCTCGTCATAAAATTAGACATCAGCTGTTTTTAAATATGTGATGTTTTTTTATAGAAATCAGAATGGATGACAACAACTTGTAATCACGCTCTACATGCTATCATCGATGTTTTTACTCAGTATTTTGATATTCTTGCTGAAATTCTTCTCGATGATATGTATGGCCATCTAGAGTGGTGTGTCAAAAAGGTAAGCTTGAAATTACGCAACGTGTTTGTGCTTGGCATTTGCCTTGGTGATTGGTTCGTTGTGTCAGAGTTTGTGATTGGTTTGAAGTATGAGAGTGTGTGATTGGTTTGAACTATGAGAGTTTGTGATTGGTTTGGTTTAAGGTACATTAGTATAAAAGAAGTATCAGAGTTTCTTACAGGTTCGACTGTAAATGCTTTGTAACACCATGTCTTGCTTTGCTCGTTCATTCAATACTTGTCTTTAGATAACGAGCAGTTAGCGAGGTCTGGTACCAATTGTTTGGAAAATCTTGTCATATCCAATGGCAACACGTTCTCCGAAAACGTTTGGGAAAAGACATGTCAATGTGTAAAGACGATATTTGAATCAACCGTATCTCATGAACTATTGAAATGGAAACCCGCTGACCAACAAGTAATGAGTCTACCCACACCCAATGTCACTCCTGCGTCATCACCACTCAAGGTAAGTTACACTTAGGGCCTGATTTTATGGAGGGAGTTGGCCCGAATAGCGAGCTAGCCAGATGAATTCAAGGGATTGAGAAGAGCCAAAACTTCAAGGTTTAAAATTACAATTGTTTGCGAAGCACCACACGTCATTTCGGTTGTAATTCTCAAGTTATGGCAAATTGGTTGTTTTAATTTTAAATGTTTTGCGTATTTATCAAATTAGAATATTGTGAAATTGCTTAAGAAGATTTATCTGATGATAAGTATTGAATCGTTTCCATTTGCCAAAATGATTTAACGCTTGGCTGAATCCCGGCTACCGGGATCGTGTAATCCGCCCTTAGTATTTTTTATGATGTTTTAAAGCTCGAAACTCTAACATTATAGACAAACTTTCATAAATACTTTGTTTTGTTTTATTTATTTATTACCCTTAAAATTGACGTATATTGTAGATAATGTCACCTGTTGACCTGGAGGATGATATCGTGCCCAAATATCCGAAAGGTAAATAAAAAGTTTGTGAATTCTTTCAAAGGAAAATTTTTGCTTCAATTGTCTTCAGGATTATAAGATTGGAAAATATTTCATGGTAAGCTAAAGCTCACACATTAAAAAAGCTCATTTGAACCAAAAACTCATATGAAGCAAAAGTTCGCATATTGCAATATAGCTCGTGTGAATCTTTAACTCGCATGGACCAACAACTTGCATTCTTTGAGTAACAAGTGAAAATTTTTCCGTATTATTTTTCAGATGAAGACGAACAAGATGGTCAGCAATCGTCAAAAAGTCTGAATGAAACGGAGGAGGAAATGCCTCAAGAAACAGTTGAAGAAACCAAAGAACAAGACAGCATTAGTTTACATAGTACGCCTAGTTTACGATTTGAATCTGTCGAAGAACACGAACCAGGTAACTATGTGTTTGAAATCAATTGAGATTAATAATTTGTTGTCACAGCCTGCTGCCATTTACGTGTTTAATTTACTTTGGTTTATTGGAAAGGCGTAGCAAAACGTATAATTGATTTATGCGTTTGAAAATCCTCTAGTAAGATAAATTAGCCCTTTATTTGGCATATTTTTGCCGACAAATGAAAAAAGCGTCTGAGCGTGAATACGGAAATGTTCAACCAACACCCGAGTGACATTTTTAATTTTTTCATGTATGTACTTTAACGTCGTAAAATCATCTCATTATTTTAGTTGTGCAGACTGAGAGGATGCTGTTCAATTCATTGATCGTTAAGTGTGTCATTCAATTGGAACTTATCCAAATGATCGGCATTATCGTCTTTTTCCCAAGCACCAGCAAGCGAGAAGATGAAGATACTATGGCTGAATTACAGGTCAGTTGTAATTACGGTCATTGTAGGTAATACTGAGATAAATTGCTTTGTCGTAATGTTTTTGTACCAGAGTTCCCCTTGGTGACATAACAAAGCTCTTAGCTGAAGCACAGAATATGTAATATACAGAAAGGTCACTTATGTCGGAACCTTTGATGTTTTTGTCCTGAAGCATATTGTGCCGCGCATATCGACTGCCATTATTCCGGCAAGATATTTAGGGCTTTTTACTTGTTTCCAAACACTAAAATGAACCGACGTCATTTCTTATATTGAAATATTTTTAATTTCATTGTAGTGGTTGGAAACAAATGAAAAACCCTAAATATATCTTGCTGGAATAATAGCGGCCATGAGGAGTCAGTGCACACTTGAGTGGCTCTTCTGTATAATTATTATTCTGTGGTTGTAGGGGTGGGTTGGTCACAAAGTCATATATGCATCTCTTAATCTGTAGAGAACAATTGATTTCACTGGAAGTTAATACAGCAAAACATGATTATGTGAACCTCCCTATTTATCGACTTCACAACTGGTTCCTCCTTCTTTAGACACGTAAAAATTTCAATAACTATCCTCAAGAGACTTTATAGAATAAACTTTTTCCTTGGGTTGAATTCCTTAAAGTTCCTTATGTGTTGTATGCAGGCTTTTAAGATCCTCTTTCACCTGACTGGTCAAACTGATTATCTAAATCACCTGCAATTGTGTAGTAAATCCTCTTTCACCTGATTGGTCAAACTGATTTGCAAAATCGCTGGCATTGGTGTAAAAATAGCCAAATTGCAAATATTACGAATTTTACTTTCCTTCACGAATTACCAAAAGAAATCATAGAACTGAACTAATTGATCAAAGCAGTGCTATTGTGATAAATACACTATTATATACACAATTGGTTTTTGACGTTTATTTACCCAGAGCTGAAATTTCATACAATTTCATGGTTTGACATTGTTATAAGTAGCAACGATACACTATAGTCAGAGTTGTTTACTTTAAATAATCGTACATGTCTCATTATGATTGGTGACTTAGTTTTTCATTATGTCAGGGTCTCAACACTCCTCGACGAACCGCTAAACGAAAACACGACGGAATGTTTCCACATCTTACCTCTAACCAGCTGTTTTTGTTTTGCGAAGTGTTGGAGAACTCGTATAAGTTTGCTAAAAGCTTCAATTGTAACAACGAGCTGAGGACGGCGCTTTGGAAAGCTGGTAAACGCTTCATTAATATATTGTGGCATATGACACGAGCGACACATTTTTGTACAGTTTCTGTTTGAATTGAAAATTAATACACGAGTAAAAACATCACATTCAAAACGTTCAAGGAAAAAGGCAAATTTGTAGCTGTCTTTCCTATTAGAGCACCCACTCCAAAAGCTGTGCATGTCCGTATACCTAGACAGCCACATGCAGCGTGACCAATTTTCTTTACCAGACTTGGTCGTATGAGCTTAAACTCTCCTCCCCCCCTTTTCTTAATGTTGCATCTACATAGAACAGGTGGGAAATTCTAAGATCATTAGACCAAGTCTTGTGAAAGTAAAAAACATTTGCTTTTATGGTTACACTGCACGCATAGTTTTTTCTGATAAATAAAGATTGAGGACACACAAGTGATGATGATGATGATGACGAAACTTTATTAAAAGAGGATAAACACGTGACATAATAAGTGTGAAAAACTTGTGGCCCTCAAACTAACAAACTACGAGATCAATTACAATTTAAAAACCAGAATTACACAAGACTAAAAATATTAAAAAAATAAATAATAAATTATTCTATGAGCATATCTGAATTAGCTTTATCATAAAATTTCTTTTTAAAAAGTGTAGCTGATGAAAGTTTACGCATAGTAAGAGGTTGACTGTTCCAAAATCGACTTGCAGTAGCAGCAAAAGATCACCCACCGTCATTTTGTCTCTTCGTTTTGGGTAAACAAATAGTTAAGTCTTTATAACGAGTATTTCTATTGTGGCGACTGGCATTTGTTGGTAGAATATCAATAATATAAGATGGACAGTTACCATAGAAACGTTAATGACAAATCATGGCCTTTCTAATTTCCACTTCCTTACTAAAATGTATCCAGCCCAATTTGAGTAATGATTAGATTTAATAAGAGTGGTATCGTCAGCAAAAATATTCGTTGAGGCGTTTTTTATTGATTTAGGCAAATCATTAATAAATATGATAAACAACAGGGGGCCCAAGACTGAACCCTGTGGTATACCACGATCAATAATAGTTGTAGCAGAGAAGACGCCATTCACTGACACGTATTGATACCTGTTTGACAAATATGAGTTGAACCATTTGATGGAATCAGTGCTAAGACCACAGGCTTTAAGTTTACCCAAAAGTAGTTTATGATTCACCATATCAAATGCTTTTTTAAAATCACCAAACAGCAAGCCACTAGGATTGTCATTATCAAGATCAGATAATATCTGATCAACAATTTTAATAAGAGCCGTTTCAGTAGAATAGCCATTCCTAAAGCCAGATTGAAGAACATAAAACATGTCGTTGGATTGAAATTCGCGAAGCAAACAATTATAGAGATGACGTTCAAGAACTTTGGAAATTATCGGTAGCGTAGAAATAGGTCGATAATTATCTGGATCTGAAGAATTTCCATTTTTAAACAGGGGAAAAACTTTGGCTGTTTTCTATGACTGTGGAAATTGACACGAAGTAATACAATGATTGAAAAGCTTTGAAAACGACGATGAAATAATTGGGGCAGCAGTCTTCAAGATCTTTACACTAATATTGTCTGGACCATTTGCTTTTGATGAGGGAATATCTTGAATTATTTGAATAACCTGCTCAGCACTTATTTCAGGAGTATCTAAACTCAAATTGCCAAAAGATAAAAAATCGTTATCATTATAACAGTGGTATCATCTAAAAGATTAGAAATCACATTTGCAAAGTGCAGATTAAACGCTTCAGCAATTCTTTTGTTATGATGGAAAAGAGATCCATTAAATAACAATTCTTTCACTTGAACGGGATCATTTGTATCACCAGAAAGAGATTGGAGTATTTTCCAAAGCTTCTTAGGATTTTTACGATTTTCAATAAGAGATGACTTGAAATAGACTTGTTTGGCTTTAAATACTGAATGATTTATTTTATTTCTGATTTTTCTAATTGACTCCCAGTCTTCATGGGAATGAGAGGATTTCGCTTTTTTGAGGAGCATATCTCTTTTTCTCATCATTGAAGATATATCCTCAGTAAGCCATTTAGGCTTATTCACCTTTTTAATGCGCTTAGAAATTAATGGGGCATGTTGATCAAGTATATTATTGAAGAGAGAGTACCACATAATTACAATGTCCTCAATATCATCGAAGATAAATGATGTATCCCAAGGAACATTTAGCAAAGAACTCCGAAATTTTTCTTCATCAAAGTTTCTCATATCGCGATAAGCCATAACAGTATGCGTTTGCATAAATTTCCCACAAAATTTTTTAAAACGACGCAAGCAACATACAGGTAAATGATCAGAAATAAAGATATCAGCAGTCGAGCAATGAGATAAAAATTCGGGTCTATTTGACCAAATATGATCGAGTTTTTTACAACTGATTGGACGTTTAGCATCGATAATATGTTGTTGAAAAGATAAGGATAACAAATGCTTAACCAAGCGATGATGCTTTGATTAAGTGTCAAGATAATCGATATTAAAGTCCCCAAGGATTAACGTTTCTTTACCTTGCATGGAAGCATTTTCGATATTCATACCCAATTGAACATCGTAATTTTTGTCGGAGTTTGGTGGGCGATAAATGCCACCTATAATGAGACTTCTCTTCGACTTAAATGGGCACAATTCCATCCATAAAACTTCCAACTCGATTGTTTCCAAGTCATGTCTTCTTTTAGCAATTAAATCACGATTAACATATATAGCAATACCACCACCATTCAAAGTTTTCGAAGTACGCTTCCGATTCCTTATATGTAAGTCAAAGCCAGGTATATTAAACAATTCAGTAGAGGTTTGCGAATTCAAAAACGTTTTATTTATAATCAAAATATCCAGACGTTTCTCGTTATAGTCATGGCCAAGGATTTCAATTTGCACTTGTTCAAACTTTGTTTCATTCAAACGGTTTATATTCCATTGGCCTATCCGAAGGCCACGACTTGGTAGACTAAAACAACTATTTCCTTGCGGGGAAGACACAAGATTTTGTGCAGAAACCGGACCTGGATTTAAATGAATGTCGCCATCCAATGCCAGTAATAAATAGCGATGAAGCAAAGATAATATTGCAGACGCCATTGCTTGTTTAGAAATTATCACAATTGCACAGCCAAATTGAAAGTTACTTGATTTACTTGATTTGATTTGTTCGGCGTAAGCAGCGACACTTTATTCTTCATATTTATAAAACAGGTTTGAGAATGCGATTTTGCCACATAAAAATAGTTTAAACAACGATCACTACTGTTATCCTGTATTTGATGAATAAAAATATCTTTAAAAATTAAACACCAAATCAAAATAAATAAAACTGAGATGTAACTACACGAAACACGTCTAGTCGCCATATTGGAGATACATTGTTTCTGCTAGGATATATCTATTGGACAAACAGTGAAATGCTTAAATTGCTCAGTGCAGATTCCAATGAATTCAATCAGGAATCATATGAAAACCTGAAGCAGTTCAATGAAGAAGATAGATTAATATCATGATGAACATCGACATTTAAAAGTTCTTTTGCGTTTGAGATTAACTGCAGAACAGCCTCTTCAAGCTCGAACACTTCAGCAAATCGCAACGTAGTATGGTAAAGAGAATCAATACGAAAACGCAAAATCCCGATCTGGACTTCTTTCGAGGTCAGCATCACAACCCAAAATAGAGTTGCGAAGGAGTCTTACAAAGTATAACCTGTCTGCCATGTTTTAGGGTTGTAGACCATTGAGTTCTATAAAACCTGGAAGGGAAATGTCAAAGTGCTGAAGAACATTCATTTGATGATAAATATTAAATCTTTTCCATTTGCCAAAATCATTTAACGCTTGGCTGAATCCCGGCTACCCGGGATCATGTAAACAGCCCCTAAATTTTCTCCTATTGTAACTGAACACCTGTATATATATATATATACAAACCGTACGTCCTGTGTCCCAAGTGCAGGAGTCACCATTTGAATATGGTGATAGCCGTGATGGCACATTTTATATACACTTTGTTTATATAAAAACTATGTATATATATGTACAATTAACTGGCAACTTGTAACTATGTCATTTTTTCTGATGATGTTTTTAAATAAAACCAAAATATTGCAGCGTAATTGTTTGTTTTATAACTTTGTGGTTACATTATGAGTTACACTAGGTTACACTATTTGAGGTTACAAGATGCCTTTTACGGATTATGCTTATTTTTAACTTTTTGGTTCCAATCAGTTTTATATGTCTCTTTAAATATTTTAGCATATATATAGTTGTCCAAACTCTTAGACTTCATATTCAGGTCATTTATGTCTTAAGAGTTGGAGCTGCTAGTACCAACATATTTAGTGTTTGTATTCGATAAAAATGGCATAGGTTTTAGCCACACTAACTTTTTCGTCCTCTCTTAGCTTATGGACAGACCTTTTGTGTTCACTATTCAATAAAAACACGATTCAATTAGCAAAATTTTCATTTTGTGGCAACTTATTAAAGTGCCATAGTCACGTTTGCTGCTGTGGAGGTTTCAAATTGACGTAAGTTTCTATGAAGGAAACAAATGTTTCCGCTTGGTGTACTTTGCAAGATTTGCCGATGTTCAATTAAGAAATAAAACATGTTTATTGTGGAAATATTAAAACCGAGGAGACCTTTGGGAGTACTCGAAAGCAGATCAGGCAAAAACATCTTTACATTTCTTTTATAAAATAACAATAATGTAAAAAAAATAAATTCAAAGCAAAGGTTTTAATATTTCCTATAACATGTATTCATGATTGATTAGCAAATACTCTTTGATTGATTTAATAGATGAAGTTCAGCTATCAACCAATCAACACAGGCGTTTTATTGTTTTTATTTTATATAATGCAAATTGAAGTTGTCAGTTGTCATTCGGGGAAGAAAAGAATACGAACTTGATTTATTTCTTCCACTATTATATTAAAGTGAAATGAATAAGGAGTGTTTCGAGGAGAACACACTGAAAACTAAGATGGAAACCATTTTGACCTAATTTATTATTATAGAATATAAGATTTCTAGATGAATTTTCAGGCTTGCATTAGCTAGTTCTTGTGGAAACCACCGCATGTAGTGATCCTGACATTACGAATAATTTATCTATGTAAAAGTTTTATCGTAACTTGACATTCATCACTTGCAGATTATTAGAGAGGACATAAATTAGAGAGCTTAGAACAAATGGGTGAACTACAAATGTAAAAACAGCTGCCCATTTACTGAAATTCACTGTTTTTAATTAAAAAAAATTCTTGCATGGTAGCAACAGTTGGTGGTAGCATAACTAATTATTTGCCATTAAATAAGATTCGTTCAATTTCATCAACATTCTTTCTTTCTTAGCAACCTCCAGTGTTTGGCTGCGACTCTACGTCTGCTACGATAAGAAGCTTCACAAATTCTAAAAGCAATCGCATTGAAACAGATAGCATCACCTTTCTCGAGAATTTTTACGGTATATTGGCAAATTTCTGATTTGAACAAGCTCTTCACACCTCTCGACACAGGTATGCCTGATTTAAACGAATTTTGCCATATATAAGTAGAGAAGTTTGTTCAAAGAACAAATTTTTTTAATTGTTTGGTTTCTGATGTCTGATAAAATGACTAACAAAGCGTTCAAAAATATACTGGCGATATTGCAAAAGTGATTCTTGTTGCTCTTATGATAGCTACTAAGTTCGTCTATTCTCACAGGATAAGATTCGCACCGTTTTAAATGTCACTATTTTTAGACATGGGATTTCTTGAGAAAAACTGCTGTGATGTAAGTCATAAAAGGTCTCTGTTAGTGTTATATATTTTCTATCAACCGAAACTTGTACTTAACCTTCTAAGGGCCATATTTAGTGAAATACATCATAATGTAACTACTCCATGCGTCTACCTTAAAGAACTCGAGATTGACAAACTTTTAGGCGGACACACATAATGTGTGTAGCATCGTTTTATGACTCTCTTGTGGCCAGATGTTTTCTCAATTAAGTTTCGTTTCGTAGTTATTGCTTGCGCAAGTAATGGCCTTTAAAGACAGTTTTTCATTACGGTCGCTTCGCCCACGAGTGTGAAATCTGTTTTATGAGAGCGTTGGCCGCCCGCTGGATTTTATTTTTATTATTTTCACCAGAGATGGCGGGAAATTTAAGCAAAACATGGCGGCTCTAAATAATCGACGACGACTTTTTCCGCTAATTGTTTTAAGACGAGGATTAAGAAAAAAAAAATACAAGAAAAGATTTTGGGTAAGGAATATATTACAACAAAGGAAAGAAAAAGGAGAATACCATACTCTAGTTGAAGAAGCTATGCTATATGACAAAGAATTTTTTTTCGTTTGTTTCGTATGACTCTTTTTCAGTCTCGCGGAACTCCGAGCCAGGGTCGAGTTGTAAAACTTAAGGCCATCGAAGAGGCCCACGGGCATAAAAAGACTCTAACGCCTTCCCAACCTGGGTTGCTGTCTTGTCTGTGATTGCCTGGGCCTCCTTATACCGACTTGCTACGTCGACGACCGTTAATGCGTATTTGAATGTGCGTCTTCCGACTCGATCGTGAGGCAGAAAAAAGAGATCTGCCTAGTGGACCTCATTCGGGGTGCTGATATCAAACTTAGGTCGGGGAATAACACTTCGCGCTGGTGCGGGCAAATAGATCTGCCAGATGGCCTGTTTTGTTAGCCATTCATGAGCCACATCCTCGCAGACGCCAGTCTCTTTAGCCAGCTTTGGAATATCAGCAAGGCCCATCCAGTACCCTGCAGGACTGTAGTAGACCTCTGTGAGGCGTTCCTTAACGCTTCCGTCCTTAGAAACGCAACCATGCTTTGTCGGGACGACAGCTTTAACATTACGTGTCGTAGGCGACTTCTCTTCAGCTTCGAAATCGTCAGGAACACCGCCTGTGGTCAGAGGCACAAAGTCGAGTACTTAATGGTCATTAGTTAGAGTGTCTCCGCCGAACATTCCAATTAATTTTTTTAAAAGCCCCTCTACAGAACCCTCTTCTGTAAACAGCCGCCCCGCCAGGACAGCATGGGCCCCGCAGACTGCCGTTGATCGACTCTGCACTGCAAACGTATTCGTAATCGTGACCCGCTTGTTAAAGGCCTCCAGAAAATACTTGCGCACCTGGGGCTCTGTATATGCTTCCTCAATTTCAGCGAGCGCACGTCCAAAGCTATTGAAGACAAGCACATGCGTTCCAGTACAACAAACAGTTAGCCGGTGGTGCCCCCCTTCGACCGGATTATGGAGGGGGCAGATGTTGTCCATGTTGCTGATGCAAAAGTGCCCATTGTGGAGATGTGGTTAGCTGTCGCAGCTTCAGACCCCAACGAACCGTTTTTGGTCTCGCTTGGCCTTCAGGAGACGTTCGATGTCAACGCTCGAGATCGGGTAATCCATTTTTTATACTGAGCACAGCAGGAGGCTGTTGAGTGTCGCCACCAGGATGGCCCTTTACGCGGAGAATGCCGCGATCCTCTCGCCCTTGGTGCGCTCAGATCGCTGGGGACAATGTCGTTGACAGTATCTTTGGTGCGGGTATTCTTAACGGCAACATGTCTCACCCCTCCGACGACTACCGGGTGGAATTTGTGCCATCCCGCGAGCATCGACGGGCGGTGCAAAAAGATTGAGGCTGGAAAGACTCACAAGACGACGGGAACAGTTCGAAGAACACGCGCAGCGCCAAGGTCGACAACAAGACGGAAGACGGGAGCGTCGAAGCGCGCAGCGCCTAGAAGAACAGCAGGGACACGACGGAAGACCACGGGGCGAGAGAAGAATAGCGGTTTGGATGAATTTAAGAGCATGCTCCTGGATGCTTCAAAGAGCACGGGCAAGAGAGCAGCGAATCGCGCAAAATCGAGGGCCATTTCTAAGTTGAAATCGTCAGCCGCAAGTTTGACACCCAATGTCCTTGCTTCGGCGCCCGCTGCAGCTTCACGTTTCCATCAGCCCATCAGCAACAGCATCTCCCAGGCCTTGCGGGCCGCGTCCTCGACCCCGACGAGCGCCCACATTGCCCAGTCGTTAAAAATTTAGAGCGGTGCATATCTTTCTAAAAAAGATTTTCGGCTGTTATTCCTCGCCCCCGGGTCAGTCGTCCCGACGCCATCACAGGTGCCCGCGCCTTCTGTTCTTCCAAGTGTTATCGCGCGCGATACTAGCACTGGTGGCGGCAAATACCCCGCTATCCCCGGGCTTGAATTACACAAAAAAGAATGGTTTGACGAGCTTCTGCCTTTACTCAAAAAATAGGGGGCAAAATGTTTTGCTCTTGGGTCAGAGCAATATAGGCAAGAGCTTCTTCATGAAACGGCTCCTTGCTCACGTTCGTCCAAAAAGGCTGTACGTCATTTCGAACACCTTTGCTGATCAATATATCCAACCTAACACGGTCTTGAAGCATTATTCCGTCATGCCTGAATCGATCGAGGATACGAGAATAGAACCGGAGTCCTACGTCATCATCGACGACATCCGCGTCATGAATCTCAAATGCGGAACACAGAGGGAGTGCCTCTATAAGTTCTTTACGATGTATAGCCATCATCTGAAATTTAACGTCTTCTTCCTCTCCCAGAGCTTCGACAACATAAAGGACATGAAGGTTAACACAACTTTCTCTATCTCTTCCGATTCACGGATAAGTCGAACGTGAAGCAGTTTCTTAATACGCTCTTCGGCGGCACGGGCAATAAACCGGTTCTCTTCTTCAAACTGTACGAGAAACTCTTGACCAGCTGCGAGTGCCCGATCCTCGCTATGGACTGCACCAATCAGCAATTCGGATATTATTGCGACGAAAATTCTATTGCGGTGGACTTTCAGTGAAAGCTTTTCCTTCTCCGTCATTACCAGAAAGTTTTTTAAGCTTGCTAGCAGCTTTGTAGCTTTTTTAATTGAGAAAAAATCTGACCAAGAATTACAGAAAGACGTTCGGGAGGGATATCACCAGATTCTTGAAGAAAAAGGAACATATTCGAGTCCGGATCGTCGATGGTCTCCTATAGCGACTTGAGCGAGTGCCGGATGGTTATCTGTCGGCCTTCCTCATCCTAAAGGCGCGGCGGTCCTGCAGTTTATCGAGAACCAGCCCGAGCACATTATCAAACGCGCTAAGTCCTCTCTAATTGCGAAAAATCTGACCAAGAATTAAAATTAGAGAAAGTAGTTGAGGAGGGATATCACCAAATTCTTGAAGAAAATTGAACATATTCGAGTCCGGATCGTCGATGGTCTCCCCCTGCGACTTGAGCGAATGGCGGATGGTTATCTGTCGGCCTTCCTCATCCCAAAAGGGCGGGGGATGGAGGTCCTCCAGTTTATCATAAACCAACCCGAGCACATAAGTCCTTTATGGAGGTCTTGGTTTATCTCCCGAATGGGGCCCAAGCAAAGGGGACTGGAGCATCAAATCGCCACCGGGATTTCATCTTCTTCCTGTGTAAAGCATTGCAGTATATACTAACCCATCCCTTTGCAGGATCTAACCCATCCAAGTTGAGCTTGCTGATTTTAAAAAAAACACCCAAGCGTAAAAGAGCTCTATGCCTTGTTCAAGGGCAACCCTGAGCTTCTCAATGAAGAGTCGGTCCTGAGCGCGGTCAAATCCAGGTTGCTCAACTATTCTAAAGATACAGGCCAAGTTCGCGACAGCGTCGCTGATGTCCGTTTGAAAAACTAACTCTTGGCGGTCATTACAACCGCGCCTTCTCTCCAGACTCGTAAAGAGGGGGAGTTCGATCGCTTGCTGCTGCTCGTCTTTGGCCGCTTTCTGGCGTGCCAGGAGATTCCCGAGGCCTTTCTGAAAAGCAACTATTTCACTTCGCGTGCGCAGCTGGTACAATTGTTTACGGAAAACCCTCAAGGGTTTGAAGCCAATCTTAGGCAGCCTCAAGCGGATCAGGATATGCGTGTTGCCATTGTGGCTGACTATCGCGTGCTTGCGAATAAAGTAAACCAACAGTTTCTCAGCAGGTATCCCTTTGAGGTGGTCGCTATCGCCATATTCGACTTCGGCCATCCTCAGTTTCACCTAATGAGGAGGAATTTGCAGGAGATCAGACAGCATGTTCTTGCGGTACCGGGGTCAGGACAGAAGTTCGGTGATTTGGCGGCCTTGCTTGACACCTACTCTAAAACACCGGAGATCAAACTTATAAATTATGATCGTCATTTTACGCCTGGAAGCGTCAGAGTCAAGATGACTAGAGAGGCTGCCTTTATCAATGCGCTCCTCATTAACGGGAGCCGCATCACTAGCAAGTGTGTTGCTACATTGAACGCTCGAGGCCTTGTTCGCAAGATCCACTGAGCTTGATCCCTATATGGGAATACGCTTTGGACCGCCCCACCTGTACGCAGCTGGAGGTTGTTCTCACCTAAGCTCAGGCCGCCAAGCGACTTCAGTGTCGTCGTTCCGATAGAGCTGCGACGATGGTGGGACGCCCTTCTGCGCGTATTACTCTGCAGGCGGAGAGGTGGGGGGCCAGCGTATGGTCTACGCTTGACCCAGTTCTCAGCTCGAGTCGAGTGCTTCGCATGGGGATCGCGGCTGCTGTAAACGATGTTGCGACAGTCCGGCTGAAAGTGAATGATGTCGAAAAGACAACTTTCGAAATGCGCAAGCCACGCAGGCTGGTTTCAGCTTTCACAGTTTTCAACCCTGCATTAGAGATTGACGTGGGGGCCATTATTGGGTTTTCTTCAACATCTTCTACCGTAGGTTCGATAGTGACATTGCTATTGGAGTAGTATGACTTTGTGTGAGCCCTCCGCGCCCCCTTCTTCACCTCTGGTGTCGACAGCGCCTCTCTATTCTACGCTGCCTACTGCGAGCGATGCTGGAAATACGTACCGATTACAGGAGATTTCAGAGTTCGAAACAATTCAACTGACTCTTTCTCGAGCTTAGTACACACTCCGCGATGTCCTCTTCTTTTAGCACGAAACCTTTCCAGTTTTTCCTTCTCTTCAGCCGACATTTTCGTAAGAAACGAATATGGGCGACTTAATTTCGTTAAAGCAGCCCCACGTGCATGACAATTATGATGAAATTGTACGTCCATTTAATTAGCATACATGTGAGTGGTAATGTCAACTTTCATCAAGCCAAAAACCTTGTTTGCTAGTAATAAGATGTATAATATATGCACGTGGCTGTTTAATTTTAAGAAAAGATTGTAGCAAACATAGCATGCTCATGTTAATAAAATGGAGACGTTTTGTCAAATCGTGTAAGATGCTTATTGCGTTGTAAGCGAGTGACCATTTCATTAATGTTTTATTGATATTAACAACATTTCATGAAAATTTGACATTGTTGAAGACAGAAATATATCTTTAACTTATTGTTACATTTTGTCACATATAAAACTTGCTAACATGTTATCACATTTTCTTTTTTAGTTTCAACTTGTATAGATATAGGTTTTAGGAACACCTCGATCTACTCTCGCTTACGTAAATATGGTCACTTTATCTAATAAGGGATGTAGTATGCAGTTCCGCATATCCATCGTTTTTTTTGTTGTGGGTTTTACTACGATCATCTATCTTTACGAAAATGAGTTTGTGATAAAATATGCTCCTGCATCTGAAACTACGTTTACTCAACCTGGAATAACGCCTACCAATAAATCTGAAACAACGTCTACTCGTCAACCTAAAACAACGTCTACTCATCAAATTGGAACAACTTCTACTAATGAATCTAAAACAGTGTCTACTTTTAAATCCGAAACAACGTCTACCATTGCAATAAATATAACATGGTCTCCATTACGAACAGGTAAAATAGTTCTTTTGTTTTGGAGTAAATTTTTTGGTGCTTCGCCCGCATCCTTTGAAGTAAGCTTGCCAAAAGGTGACAAAGAAGGCGAATGTCCTGTGGCCTGTGAGGTTACATCAGACCATCAGCGAGCTAAAGAAGCAAATGGATTTATTGTGCATTCAAGAGATCCATATCTTCTACCTCCATCAAAAGATGTTCCCTGGATCCTAACGGGTATGGAAAATCCTGTTTATACTCCTATACTTTCTGACGGCAACTTTATGTCACAGTTTCAATTGTCGAGAAGCTATCGACTTGATTCTGATTTTCCTACACCACTCTTTACAAAGCCAAATTTAGATCCACCGGTTCCGTTTGAGAAAAAAACGGGAGGAATTATTGCTACTCTTTCCAACTGCGAAGCTGTCAGGACAGCGTATATAAGACATCTCACGGAACATGTTCATGTCGGTTCCTATGGTGGATGTTTACATAATAAAGATGGTATAGTAGGACGCTGGGCACCAAACTTTAGAGAAGCAAAACAAGATGTGGAAAAATTATACAAGTTTGTTATTGTTTTTCAACCAAGATTGTGATTACTATGTTGATGAAAAATTCTTAATGCACTTAACGCAGGTGCAGTACCTGTGGTGATGAGCACGGATAAAATTAATGATTTTTGCCTGGAAATCTGAAAATGCCATTATCAATGTCAGAGATTTTAAGTCTCCCAAAGAATTGGCGGAGCGACTTAAGTTTCTAATGAACAACAAAACTGAGTATAATAAGTTCTTGGAATGGAAAGTAAAAGGCTTAGGTCATATTAACGACACTGTGATTGGAAGATTTTGGGAAAGTAAATTTAGACAATGGTGTTATGTGTGCCAGGAGTATCGGATGGAAAAGGGCACAAAGAAGGTCTTAAACCTGACTTTTGTAAAACAAGAGAATATGAAGACTGGGGAATTACACCGTTGTGACCTTGGTACACATGACGGACTGGTCGCAAAGATGAATGAAATTATAGAAACAATTTACTGCATGTAAATGATATGTACCGAGTTAGTAAGGAATTAAAACGTTTGATATCTGCATTGTTTTCGATTTTGAGTTTAAGAAAATTGGACAAACAATGTTCTAAACTCGTTTATTTCGTTTAGATGCAATAAGTCGACCAACGCATTTTGTACACTCAGGCCCAGTATTACGAAGGTACCTACAATGCTTTGTAGGAACAATTCCAAAAGTATTTATCTTAGACTTTGAAACCCGTGATGGTTTATTGTTTGTGATATCGTAACTTTTTAGAAATCTGGAGGCACCATTTGAATTTGGTCGTAACGCTTACCAACTTGTATTTGCTATCTTCTAGTAACAATACTTCCTTCTGTAGTGGTTCAGAGTTTGTTGAAAAAATAAATTTTAGCTCGTCAATTTTTATTCATAGTACTTTCAGAAAAACACTAGTAGTCATGAATTTGTAAAGAATATAATTTTAACAGTGCACTTAATTATCTCTAAGATGCTTAGAAATGCAAATTTACGCCAAAATTTGTTGTAGTAATTTATCTTGACATTACCATAGATGGGCCACCTACTTTCTTTACCCATAATAGTTGCTGGCTGGTGCATTTTTGCCATAAAATTTATTTTGATATTGAATTATAGCTTTTGATATCACATAATCAAAAAAGATAATAAACTAATTGCTTCCTCTTTTCTCAATCGATGCAAATATTTTAGCTATTTTTCGTTATCTCCAGAACACAGCGTGTGCTACTTTGTATTCAGTTTACTTAGGACTATAACGGACTATTTTCCATTTCATTTCATCGATTTGCACAACAAAATTTTGTAAATACAACTAACGTTGTGTTTGGTGCGCATAACCTTTCTGTTTTTTATTTTATTATGTTGAAATTTAACAGCTGGAGACATTACGCAAGCATAAGCTTCGCAGAAGTTGGCAAACATCAAATATATATCGTTTGAGAGAATACTACACTGTGATGAGACTTGATGCACTGTGCTTGTATTTAAACATTTAAACCAGTGTTGATATGTATGTAGCAAATTGTCATTATGTAACCGTGCTTATCTCACCTATCGTTTATATTATATTTCCTAAATTACGTTTGTACTCTATAGACCATATATTCCTCTCAAAGATATTATTCAACAAGGCATGACATGTGAGTTCGTAATTATTGCAAGTGAATACTAGTAACTATTCTTTGATACAATAAATTTCACACGGGTAACAACACGGACTAATTAACCTAATGATACGAGATACGAATATACTGGATTCGTAAATTTAATGTGGAGAAATGAAGACATGTGGAGAAGGATTTACGGCAATTTACACGATGTACTTTGGGAAACTATGGAACAATTTAATATTTTGATAATATTACTTTTTGTGTTATATCGCTCAGTACATCAGATTGTATTTTTATTTCATAATAAAAAAATCGCCCGAAAAGTTCCTGTTATTTGCCTACGAGTCCAAGATTTGGGGTGTATCACCCCCCCTATACCCTTCTCCCAGATGCATTGGCGCTGATTGTGCTGTCTGCATTGGATTTTAAAATCCTGCAACAGGACCTTATTGCACTAATTCTATGTTCACAGGTATACATATTTTTAAAAAATACGGAGATTTTTCCTCCGTTTCTGAACAGATTTGCGACCACACATAGCGTATTTAAATCGTTTCCACCTGTCCACACGTATGCACAAAACCGGAGAAAATTCAATACTTGTAATCTCTTAGCATGTGTATTTACTTGTAATAAGGGATTCTTCAAGCTTTTGCATCATCGAATTTGTTAATTACTCAATGATTTATTATCAAAAACATATAGAATACAAACGAAATACTAAGCTTTAATAGCTTACGACTACATGTTCTCAAATTCAGTCACATGACCATATCAATGACGCATGCGTAATTAGATTAATAACTAATTAATAAAATAGAGACTTTGTCGTGGTGACAAATCTGAAAATCGTTCTAAAGATCGCAAATACCATTGTGAATGGTAAAAGTAATAATTTAATAGTGAAATTAAACGACATAATGCATTTTGGGAGACCACTCCTTAGATGTCAACGTCTGCTAAATGAAAATTTAAAATCTACCGATATTTGTAAAGCCAAGAAAGAATGTACTTCATCTCCAAATGAGGAGATGACGCTCAAAACAAGGATAAATTGAAAACATAATCCTTTTGTCGGCAGAGGACGAGATTAGTTAACTTAATCAAAACAGCCTCCATGACGCGTACTTGAAAGAATGAACGGCATTTCTTAATAATTCTAAAATTGTCGTCGGAAGAAGAATCAGCACAATGGGAGTTATTCAAGAGATGTTTATCTATCGCGGAGTCACATTAAACTAAATTATTTTTCTTACAATCACGTTTTGGTTGTTGTCTTGATGGAATCGTTCTATTTCTGATTGAAGTTGGTACATGATGTTTGATCCTATCACCTAACCTTTGAGAAATTATACCTTTTTTCACAAACTCATCTCTCATTTCTAGAATAAAAAATGGCTTCGCCACCTAACAAATTAAAGATTGAAGAAAATGGATCTAGTTTAAGTAAACTTTTAATCAATAAAGGAACCCAAGCCTTAAAAACAACATTGCAATCTTTATTAAAGCCATCAAGTTTAGCTGGTAAACTTAAAGATCCCTCTGCAAAGAAGACACTAACATCTTTGAAATTTAAAGTCATAAAGAATGAGCAATGGGATCTTCTTTACCTGTCAATTGGTGACCCTGATATTGAAAACTTTGACATCACATTATTAACTGTCTTATTGCGAAATATATGTGGTCTAAAAGCGCCATTTAGAAGATGGGATAGTCTTCCTTCCTCTTCAGATTCTTCAGACTCAGCAAATATTGCAAGAATAAAGTTTTATCGAAACGAAGTGTACGGTCACATAACTACAACTAGTGTAGATGATAGTGAATTTGAGAACTTGTGGCAGGAAATTTCAAAAGCATTGGTTGGTTTGGGTATTCAACAAATTGAAATAAATGAATTAAAGAAAGCTCCCCTCACTCTCGATGAGGCAACTTATATTGAAATGTTAAAAGAATGGTATAAAACAGAAGAGCTGTTAATCGATGTCACTGAAAAAATCAAAGAAAATGTAAATGTAATAGAAAGAAATGTTGTAGAGATGAAACAAGAGATGGCAACAAAAGTTAGAAACTTAAATGAGGATGTAAAGAAAACAAAAGCTGATGTAGCAGGAGTAAAAAAATGTTACAGGAGAAAATTATTACGTCTTATTGCGTAACATATGTGGTCTAACAGCGCCACATGGTGGATGGGATAGTCTTCCTTCCTCTTCAGATACTTCAATCTCAGCAAATATTGCAAGAATAAAGTTTTATCGAAACAAAGTGTATGGCCACATAAACACAACTAGTGTAGATGACGGTACGTTTGAGCGCTTGTGGGATGAAATCTCAAAAGCATTGGTTGGTCTGGGTATTCAGCAAATTGAAATGGATGAATTGAAGAAAGCTCCACTCAGTCCTAATGAAGTAAAATATATTGATATGTTAAAAAACTGTACTTGCATAAAAGAGGGTGTAAAGAAAACGAAAGCAGATGTAGTAGGAGTAAAAAAAATGTTACAGGACAAAACATATTCAGACGTCGAAAAGCTTGGAAAGTGTAATTTTAACGGTCTTATAAAAGATCTTAACAAGAAATACCTTGAAGGAACTAGACAATGGTTATTTGAAAAACTCGACACTTGGTTTAACGATAGAAGTGAAGATGCTTCTAATGTCGCGATTTTGATTGCCGGTCCTGGTGTTGGTAAAAGTGTGTTTGCTGCTGAGTTGTGTCGACGATATTCTGAAAAGAAGAAACTTGCCGCTTCTCATTTCTGCAGATATAATAAATCAAATTATAGAAATCCTCGAATATTGATAGAATCATTGGCTAGTAGCATCTGTGATACATTATCAGATTTCAAATCTAAACTAAATGAAGAATTACAGAGAAACAATTCCAAGGAATCGATCACCGATGCATTCCTTGTTTTATTAAATAATCCATTGCATTCATTGGAAGATCATGTACCAATGCTTTTGGTTATTGATGCCTTAGATGAAAGCCAAGTTGATGGCAAAAGTGAATTGTTGGAATTGATTGCAGAAGAGTTTGACCGATTGCCTAAATGGATTAAAATCTTCATCACCAGTCGTCCAGAACTTCCTGTTCAAAAGGTGTTGAAAGATATGAATCCTGTGGAAATTACAACTCGTACTCGTGATGAAAACAACGAAGAAGACCTGCACAAGTATTTGAGACATATGTTGAGTGATTTGCCGAAAAAAGATAGTGATGGCGCTTTAGAGTTAAGGGTTAAAAAACGCGAGAGGTCATTTTTGTACGCTTACCATGCACAACAGAGTTTGAAAAAAGAAAAAACTGAGATATCTGTCGAGAATATTAAAAAATTGGTTCCTACTGGTTTGAGTAAATTTTACACAGAACAATTCAAGAGATTAAATAAATTATTGAAAGGAATAATTTTATCAACACACAAAACCGTTATTTCCGATAAAAACTTTACGGAATGTCTTGAAGTGTTGGTGACTTATCAAAGTATTTTGCCTTTGTCTTTTCTTTTTCAATGTTTAGGTTTTTCTGATGACATGAAGTTTAAAGATCGTATTAAAATACATGAAGTGCAATCTCAAATTTTGCCAGTTTACAATGATTATTTGACCGTGTATCACAAATCTCTATTTGATTGGTTAAAATCAGATGGTTATGAAGAGCATGAGTTTACAGTTGATATAAAAAATGGACATAAGTTCTAATGGCATGCTTGTGAGAAAGTGTTTAAACAAATTAAGTGGATGAACATTTTTGAAGATCAGATGAACACTGCTATGATTAAATATGCTTTAACGAATGGAGTCCACCATATGATAGAATGTGGCGATAATGTTGACTTTAGCTGGGCAGTAGATGTGAAAGTGGTTCTTGCGAATTTAATGGTTGTGGAAGGCAATGACATGTTTGCCATTAAGTTTGAATTGCATGAAATCATCAAGGAACTACAAACTTTCTTGAGAAAAGATGTACTTGAGGAGCAACTATTTCATTTGCTTATGGTGTTACTGACAATGAAATATGACTCATATAAGCTTGATGATAGCTTAATTTTTTTACAAATTATTGCAAACAGAATTCATGGCAGTAACGAAAAAAGATTATTGGCAAGGGATTTATTGAAACAAGGAAAGTTTGTTTGGTTTGAGGATTTAGACTCAACATATTTAACAAACCATCATCATTTGACTGTCTCCTTACGTGCTAACGTTACATCTCTTTGTGTGTCGTCCAATGAAGAATTTCTTGCTGTAGAATATGAAAATGTTCAAATATCTATTTTTGAGCTTCCAGAATTTACAGAAAGATATATTCTTGGCACTGTACTTGATGATTCAAGGCTGAAGGAATGGTACGAGTATGCCAAAATTGCATTCCAATAGCCTTCTATCCAAACAATATACGGTATAACTCCCACAAATTTCTTTTTGTACGTGGAAACATATTTTGTTGCTCTTTTTCACCTACCGGAAACAGACTGGTAACTAGTGATGGATCTACTGAAGTAAAGTTGTGGGACGTTAACAATGGACGTTTGTTATTATGTTTACAGTCAGATGATGTCGTTAATCGTTGCTCTTACTTAGATTCTGGTTTGTACATTACCGCAAGATTTGATGGAAATTATTCTAAAGAAGTGTTCACTGCATGGAGTTCATTAACTTTGGAGAGAATTGATCGACGCTGCGTTGTTGACTACCAAAAACTACTATGCGCCGATAAATATTCAGAGTTTTTTGTTGCAGAATTCGTCGAGACTTCGTATGTTTTTCAATTCTCAAAGGCAATCAATATTTTCCCACTACCTTCACATTTAATGACAGCACACCATCATCGTGATTGTATTTTTTATCATACAAACCAAAATGGAAAGCATTCTGAAATCACTCAGTTGACAAAATACAACGATCAAGGAGAAATCGAGTTTTGTTTACCAAATGTTGAGTGTCCATGTCTTTATAAGACACTTAACGAAGTCCATCCCATCTCGTTTAAGGAACTTTACGTTGTGCCGTATTTTACCAAACTTAATATTTTCAAAACTGATCATCTTTGGAGACCTTCATTTATCTTTGAGAAATTTGAAATTAAATGTTGTTGTTTTTCACCGGATGGATCTTTTTTGCTGCTTTCGCTGTTGGTGACCACGTCAACATTCATATTTGGAGCATTGAACGCTGCACTATTATTCAAACTGTCCCAATGCAACTGAAGAATGCATTAGGATGTTGGTGGTCAGATGGTTTACTGTGGATATGGAATGGTTCTTATGAAGATATCAACTTCATCTAAAAATGTTGTAGATTCTACTCAAGCAAAGCAAGTTAACATTGGATTTAGACCTAAGAAAATCTTAACATTTGGTGATGTCTTAGTTTGTATTGACGAACAAGATTTTGTTCAAGTTGTTAGAATTACCAAGGGTGAGATACAATACAACAAAAGACTTCCTGTCGACAGTTTTGAATTGAAAGCAGCAGCTGTATCACCTGATAATTCTGTTATTTTAACTGTAAACGAAACGGAATACACATTATGGAAATGGGGAAGTAACAACAATGAACTTTCCTTGAAACCTTGGCATACTGCAGAAATACCCATAACGTCTTTTATTGAAGAATTTGCTCAGGAACGGATAACTGGAGCTTGTTGTAATGTCCATTGCTCTATAAGTGATAGTAACCAAGCGGTCATTGCAGTCTTTTTGGAAGACGACTATTTTTACCAGAGAACTGGCATTTATGTAATTAATGTGCATAAAAACAATGACGTGAGTGCGATTTTGCATAGTATCGATGAATTTTTATGGTCTAGCACAATCGTACATAAATCATATTTCATTGGTGAATCTTTTGGCATACTGTTTGCTGTAGATTTAAAGATTGGTGAAATATGCGCTAAATTTGAAGATACATATTCACAGCCTGTTATAACTATGCATTCAAACACAAATATAATAGCTTTTGTGTCGAATAGGGGATACGAAATTAAATTTTTAAAACTCAATGTTCCTGAATAAATCCACTAACTCAACCTTTTTTAGTTATATTAACTTAACGTATTTACTAACATTACATATCACTTAAAACGAACATAAAAAGTTCTTTATATAACAAAAGGACAGTTATTTATGGTATCAACAACGAACTCAAAAATATTACAGAAAAAATTGTCCATATTCTTTGTTTTAACAGTGGAAAAACTGTCAGTTTTAAATTATGTAAAAATATCACGGACAGAGAGAGAGATTAGTTTTTTGTGATGTCAAGTAAAGATCTTTTTCATCCTATGATTCCCGTCAACTTTCAAATTTATATTTGGAGAATTCAACACTGTAACATTGTCAAAGTTGTGATGAAATTGAGAATATCACACGAAGATGTTGATTGTCGTAAGGATGGTCGCTTGTTTTACATGAGAAAATTACCAAAAGTGAGAAACCTTTGATCTCTGAACGAACTTTATGTTGATGGTTTACTTTTTAATGCAAATGTATGGTCAGATAATTTGGTTATTTTTATTATATATTAAACGTTCACTACATAGAAATGAAAGAATGTCCACAACTCATTCATTGTGAGTCATTTGACAATATGTTGTTGTTGTAGATGAACCTTATTTTGTTTAAATTATAGAGTGACTTTCTTTGAACATTCTTTCAAAAACTGTAAATAGAATTTACCTTACGCATGTTAATATCGTGGAAACAAGTTTTGAATGATGTTAAAAATTCACATTTATAAAACACCATCATGATGTCATGTCATGTCATTGGGTTTTATGGTCATTAGTTGAAAATCGTGAGAGATCATTTCTGTACGTTTATTATGTACATACGACCTTAAAGACAGAAAATGTTATATACTGTCAGCAATTCCCGTATGTAAAACATCATGACGTCATGTCAATAACTATGATGAAAATAAATAAAACTTTTACGATTTTGACATAAGTTCTTTTGAATTAAGAAATTATGAAATAATTTTGAGTAAAATTTTTCTGATTAAAATATTGAAGAATGAAAAACTTTACTTTCTGTTTTCAATTTTTAAGATGAAATTTGTCATTATAATGTTGATGATAATACAACGTACAATATACAGCTACAGTTTTAACTTGTAACAATTGTAAACAACCAAGAAACATCTTATTGATGCTTATAATGTGCTTTAAACACTCTAATGTAACAGATTTATCTGGTTCTAAGTTTGGGTCATCTTATGAAAAAATAGATATGTGCAGCGTACATTTTGTTGTCTCTTAACGATTAGTAAACAACTAAACTAAACGTTGTAGTTTTTCAAAATAAACATGTTTCAGCATCTCGTGATGTTATCTTCAGTATAAGTGACAATACTATGTACATGATACAACATATAATATATTAATATGATACAGTGATACAGTGACAGTTAATTTAAATATACGTATAATATATACAATAAAATATTGACATGAATTAATTATGAATGTATTTAGAACTGCTTCCTTAATTTAAAGTTTTAAAATCTTAAGTTTTTAAGTTTTTCTTACTCTACAAAAACGAGATAAAAATATCTGTGCGGGATAACTAAGGACCGAAAAATAAAATTAAGGGGAAGAGTTGAATATGGCTCTTTCTTTCTGCTTCCTAGAGCCATCACTGCATATTGCATAATCATGTTACATTGAGGTTAAATTTGGTAATAATTTAAGGCTTAGCCTACGTTTACACTATATACCAGATTCGTTCATCACGACATCTTCAATTGGTTTAGAGTGGTGTCTGTTTGGAGTAAATGCTTATTAAGTTATTAGATTTACTTCATTTAACTGTGTCTTTTACATTAAACGATTCACTGTCCTTTAATACATAGATAATTCAACCTGCAATAACAGCAATAAGTTATAGAGTGAACGGACCTTAGGCACAGCATAGATATCTAAACTGAAGGTCCGCTCGTGTCGGAACCTTTGATGTTCATGTCCCCCACTTTTCTAAATGAAATTCTAAAGCAGACACGCCTTCCTGCAAGATACTTCTGCTAGATCGCAATAGAAAATACAGATGATTTTACAAATATATCGTTTTGCGCTAAAAAAGATTGGAACTTTATCTTTGCAAGATGATAACTCTTTGTAAAAATTTCGGCAAACTTTTGCTTTAAACGTGAATTATTTGTAAATTAGCATTCTCGCGTGCAATACTATTCCTTATTGATTTTGTGAAAGTATCTTGCTGGAAAGTCACGCATGCGTAGTGAAAAAATACTCCATGATTTTAGCCGAGTGGGCCTTCTGTTACATGTCTATTCTGTTGTTAAAGTAAACACATACGAATTTAAATACTTTAACACTTCTGAAATTGACGTCACGATAAAAAATTTTCATTTTGATTGGCTCTTGAGGTGCAAGTGACTTTTCAAAAATACTATAATTAATCCTTTAATGTATTTGAACAAAAGAAATACTTTGGACTAAAAGTTTTACGCCCGTTTCAATCATTGAACTTTTCATAGGCTGAATACATTTAAAACAATTGACAATGTGGAATTTTACCATATTTTCTTTTGTCTTTAATGCATTCGGCTCATGTAGAAATATAATGTAAGTAGTGTGTATTTACTGGTGAAGTAAGAAATATATAAAAGAAATCAACTGGCCTTGCTGGAACCTTTGTATTGTGAAGGATTTTTCCAATCGCCACCAATGGTATTAAATTTAGAGTGGCAAATATGTTCAGAAAGGATGGTCCCCGATATCTGTACTGTATTGATTAAATATGGAGGTTACACCATAAATGGAATGATATAAAGTTATCAAAAGTACATGTACAACGTCATACGTATGTATGAACATTTACATTGGACTATGAAAACTGACTACATTCAACAAAGATGAAAAAAGGCAAATGCAAAAGAGGAGAATGGAAGAATATGATCTAGGTTTTAAAGTTCGTAAGTAGAGTTGACAAGTTTTAATATTTGTTTGCATGAGTATGAGGTTATTATGAAGGATCATGGTGGTCTATCTTTACAATTTGAAGATAAACAAAAATCATCTTTAAACTAGGATTTTGTGACCAAATCCTTCAATTTTTAGTTGTCAATATAAGAGACCACGTGCTGCAATAAATGACTGGTTTTCACTATAGTTACTTTTTAAAAATACATGCTTAAATATTTCAATTTCTAAAGTAAAATCACCAAACGGTAGTCTAATTTCATAAAGCGTTCATTGAATTTCTAAGAGAAAAAAATGACGCTAAGTACTTGCACAAAGTATAAAAACTGTGACCAACAAAGAAGCAAGAGACACCAAGTAACCTCTAAAATTGTTAAACAAAACTCTCTGAAATCAAGCAATTAATTTTTCATTTGTCATTCCAAATGAATTTCATTTGTATTCTTGGGGTTATATGACATAGCTAAGAGAGAAAATCAGCAACAAAGTAACACAAATGTCTATCGTTATCTTTTCCTTAAATATTTTATTCATGCATGTATTGAATTCCCTGTAATGTAACATAAATAAAGACGGAGTAAACACATTCATTTCAAGGGCGACAGCACATCCCGCCATGGCAACATGTATCTCTCCTGGGGCAACAATTGTAATGCGAAAAATTGTTATGATGGTAAACAACACAGCATCTTCGGTTATCTTCACACCAATGCCATAATCCATTTTCTCTTCCACAATATACCTTTTTATTTACTTCCTGAAAGGGATTTGATCAATGAAGAAACAATTAAAACGCGCTACTTAAGTCGCTTTAGTGGTAATGGCGTATCTTACATAGATAAATAACTCTTTCTCAAACTAAACATTGTGCTCAGACTCTTTGCATTTTTACTCCTATTTACATTCTGACTTTAAAAATTGTTGATCTGTGATATTAAAATGTTTGTCCTTTTCTGCAAAATGTTTGTCTCAGAAGTTTTGATGATCTAATCCCAGTTTGTTAACTCAATACTATTAAAATAAATATCGATATTTTAATAATAATTATTTGCAGTTATACAGACTGGTTAACTGCTTTAGTAAATTTATTTAGTTAAAGAGCATGCTGTTTGTATATAGATTAACAATTAATTGTCCGTTTACTTTTCATTAAATTTTTGAACACCTACTACTTGTCTTTGTGTTGAGAAAGATAAATAATTAAACATCTGCATTCTAGAAGAAATTTGATAAATGATTTAAGCACATTATTTAAGTAGTTTTAGATGTAATGGCGTTTCTTACATTTATAAATATTTTCTATTTAGAAGTAAAAAATACTCGAGTATAGCATTTTTACTCTTATTGACATTTGAATAATTAAAAATTGTGTGTCCGATAATAAAGTTTTCATTTTTTTCAAAATATCTTGAGCTCACTATTTAAGTTTTACAGTTATGATGCGTGGCAAATCTTATATTTAAAATAATATACTTGAAGATATTCTGAACTGTCATTGGTCGATTGCTGTGCGTTTTATTGGTAATTACCAATTTACCAATAAAACCATTTTACTTATTATTTCTATTTCAAACTAAAAAATCTTAAGTTGTTTGTATTTTTACGTCTATTAGCATTGTGATAGTTAAAATCTGTTTATTTCACATGAAAACTTAGTTTTTTTTTAAATTGTTTGTCCGAGAAGATTGTTTAATGGTTTGATTCCAACTTACAAGCTTAATTATTATAATAAATATAACAATTTTAACGGAAGCTTAAATTTCTGGGGGAAGTTTGGTATGTTGGTCTTTCCCAAAATGTACGTATTTAAGTACTATTTCATGTAGAAATTTATAGTCACATGACAACTGGTAGATTGAATTTACATTCCTCAAAGTCCGTATATA
Organism: Xenia sp. Carnegie-2017; assembly: GCF_021976095.1. Lineage (NCBI taxonomy): Eukaryota > Metazoa > Cnidaria > Anthozoa > Malacalcyonacea > Xeniidae > Xenia > Xenia sp. Carnegie-2017. The sequence continues at coordinate 3,019,517 of NW_025813487.1, read as the reverse complement.
TAGATACTTATTTCAAAGTGTTATGTTTACTAGCTGCAAGCACTAAAGGCCCATGATATAGAAAATCCAGGGAGTCTGGGGTGCACACCTGGAGCAACTTTAATCTCCTGAAAATCATCATTCCGTGCGTTTTGAGGACTTTTTTAGTAAAACTAGAAAATCAAGTAAAAAAACAGTGAAAATAATCGACAAGAAGCCAACGGCGTTTCAAATCTCTGTAATTTCCATGCCCAAAAACGGCCTCTTCCCGATTATAGGGGAGTGCCATCTACCCAGTGCTGTAGAAGGGGGGGGCGCTTGGGGGAGGAGCCCTCTTCTACCTTTGGAATGGGTAATTTTAAAAGGGCACTATTGACAAAAACGTCAAGAGAGCCCCCCCCATCTAATAAATTTAGTTTTACAGCACTGCATCTACCTCCCACCCCCAACAATCCCCCGGCAAATAAGCCTTTGAGCCCATATTCATATTACACATTTTTTAATTAGCTTCTATTTCTGATGAAAAATTGTTTGTAGTGGAATGAAAAACGTTCTCAGGGCTAGATTAAGGGGAGGGCGTGGCCACAGGACGAATGGTTTTGAGGGCCCCGCGCAAAGCAATTATTTTCAATGGAAATATTGTCTTTGTGTGGCAAGAATAATGTAAAAACCGCAACACTGTAGGTAGGAAATTTGGTATTTAAATAAAACCTCATATTACAGACTAAATTTCGAGTGCTTCCATTAAATGTCAACTTGGAGTTTTTAAACAAACTATGAATGAGATCAGATTTTATGTTTGTAAAATACATCGTAAGAAACATTGGACTCGTTATTGTAAGAATATCATTTTTGAAAAAGAAACATTTGTATTTTGCTAACGCTTTAGCGGAAGCATTTTTAGTAAATAAAGTTCTACTTGTAGCTATTTTTTGTAAATCAAAAAATTCTTAAATTTTTGTGGATAAACGATGTCAGTTGAGGGGAAGAGCTAGTTAGCCTTTAAACCGCCACAAGCCCCACGAAAGCTTGATCCTAACCCGAACGTTCGTCATGTTTATGGACTTTGCCCCACTTACTCCTCCTCCACAAAGGTTTTTAGCTATTGTGAAAATGTTTATGTTTGATAAATATCAAGACGGCCAACTTTATTGTACGTCTTTTCCAATAATGAATTTATCGGTCTTTGTTGTATCGCTCCATTTTTACCAAATCAATAAAAACCAGTAGATACAACACAATGTAAATTCCTTTCATTGCTGAAACAAAATGATCAAATGTATTTCTTTCTTTACATGTTACTGTTACTTAAAATATATTTTTTCCAAATTAGTTACTTATGTTATGACAATGAACTTCAAACAGCAGTGTTAAAATTAGTTTTTCTTGTACTTCTTTTTCGTAACGAGAAAAATACAGCAAAATAGAGTAGCAATAGTTCTGTCTTCTTCCTATATCGATGTACTTTGAAGCTCTGGTGACTTGTCCAATTGATTGATTACATTAATATATAAGATCGTATTTAAGTAAGAATTTATCATATGAAGCTCAGTTGTTATTCATGTGAATTTTGGTTGGAGATCAATTAGTCCTTCTATGTTATTGTATGTTAATCATCCATGATGATTTCTCATGATGACGTTATAATCACATGACATGGTATAAGATTATAGGACAGGAAGAAAGACATATACTGAAATAGAAATAGCTCTTGTCATTTTCTGTTTCCAATACCTAATTTAGAACGTCAGACGAAAAAAGAAGAAGTATATTTCATGCCACGAAATTTAAATAAGCTTACTCCAAGTATATATACAGCTCAGTGTCATAAAGAAAAGTAAAAATCAACCCAAAAGATACCATTTAAAGAGCTATATTAATTACTCACTATATTGCTTAAAACCAATAACATATTTCGAGATGTATATTGTCTTACTTTTTGTGTTGTATATGAAAATCTAAATAAATGAAAAAGTATCCATTTCAACCAGTCAAGATATAGAAATTCGTAATCATGGAAAAGATTATACATTATTTTATTCATACATGTGTTGAATTCGATCGGTCAAAACACAATTCGCCAGACGATATGATTATATTAAAAAAAACGTAGCTAGTAAAATATAAAGGTTCAGCTCTCTGACGCTGATTATCAAAGCGCGTTTAATTTTTGTTATAAGTGGCGTTTTTGTTTGGAAATCAGAATTATTAAGTCATTGCGGCAAAGCCAAAAAAAGCAGAACATCAAATTCATAAATAGTTTTTTGTGATCGACTGAGAAAATTTCTCTTGCTCTATAGAATAATTTTGATTGCTTTCATGTGACTCACGTTGGTTAATTCATGGTTATGGACTTTACTCCTTATTATTAAATGTTTATGTTTGATAAATATTAAGACGACTAACCTCTTTGTACGTATTTTCCAATAATGATTTCGTCGGTCTTTCCTTCATTTGCTTGTATCGCTCCATTTTGACCAAATCAATTAAAACCAGTAAACACAACAGTATGTAAGCTCTTTTCATAGCTAAAACAAAATGATCAAATGTATTTCTTTTTTTACATATTACATTTTGTAGCAATAATGTTGAAATTACCTTTTCTTGTACTTCTTTTTGTAACAAGTAAAAATGCAACAAAATAAATTAGCAATAATTCTGTCTACTTATATCGACCTACTTTGAAGCTGTGGTGACTTGTGCAATGAAGTGTTTATTGTGAGATCGTATTTAAGTAAGAATTGATCACATGAAAATCAAACGATATTCGTGTAAATGTTGGTTTGAGATCAATTAATATTTTTATGTTGTTGTATCTTAGTCATCCATGATGATTTTTTGTGATGATGTTATAATCTCATCATATTGTATGATTACATGACTGGAACAATGTCATATAGTAAAGTAAAACTAGTTCTTGTCCTTTTCTGTTAATGCGATAATACCTGCAAATTTAGAGTTTGGAAGTGTAAGAACAACCTTAGTTAAAGACATTAGTTAAAAGTCTTCTGGTTATTCAATAAATAAAACACTTGGAAAAATACATATAAAATTTTGTAAATAGATTTACCACACCGTGTACATGCGACAGATGTCAATTTGTCTTTCAATAGATGCTTCGATAAGGTCATTCATCGTCTTAAATTATAATATAAACACAATGAAACGCGTGCGTTGATTGTTCTAGAGCTGAGTTTGCATTAGCCAGTGCAAAGTACATCTGAGCTCAACCAATTAAATCAATCGAAACAATAAATCAGTCAAAGAGAATTTGCAAATTGATCATGAATACATTTTAGAGAAAAAATGGAAACGTTTGTCTTTTCACATTATTGTTAATGAATAAAGAAATAAAAGATGTTTTCGTGTTTGCACTGCCTTATGCAAACCTTGGAGGTTTGTGAGAACCTCGAGCACGTGCAACCCTGACCTTTGGTCTCGGGCTTGCACTGATCATCTCTTATGTTCTCCCAAATGTCTCCTCGGTTTGCATAATCCTGTGCAAACACAGTAAACATCTTTTATTTCTTAATTGAAACATTGACAACGTTTTTACACGAGATAGTTTGTAAATGTTTGTTTTGACGTCAAACTCAAACTAAGATTTTACGGATAATAATGTAGCACAGTTCTCATGCTTTGGATCAAATTTTTGAAATGAATTACATAATATATAATATAAATATATTTATTTTTTCAAGTGTTTTTTATCAGAAATCACCCGTAACTTGTTTACTAAATGTATGGAATTAAAGTGCTTTTACATGCTTAAACTGCGAAATTTGTCGGTGTTAAAAATAACCAGGAATTTTTATTATAGCTGTGTGCCGTCGTTTTTTTATATATTCACCCTTCCATGAGCGAAACTAGAACGTTTATTTGGGGGGGGGGTATATATTCATATGTTCAGCTGTGCCCTGCTGATTTCTTTTGTTTGCGATGTTAATTTCAACAGAAGTCAGCAGGGCAGAGCTGAATATATGAATATTTACCCCCCGCCTCCAATTACGTTCTAGTTTTGCTCCTGACGCTATTAGTATGTTATTTGAGAACTTAAATGTCGTTGTTAAGAAATTTTCGTAAAAACAAGAAAATTGATTTTATTTTCATGCCTTACTACAATACAACATATCTACATGCACTTTATCATTAAAATAAAGCAAAAATGTTCGAATAATTAGACAAAAAATACATTTAATTGAGTAATTGTATATCGTTTATGATTAAGTTGAAAACAGCAAAAACCATTCATTTTATTGTGAATTTGCATTCTGAAATGAATGACTGAAGTATATAACCTACGATGTTCACTTTTGATTTTATTTTAATATCTTGTGTTATGTTTACATACTACGAGTCTGTGGCTTAAAGCAAGATCAATCAATGGCTTAGTCATCCTACTAGTTATGGTATTGCATAATGTATTGTGAATTTCAGACGATTTTTCTTGTTTAAAAAATCACTTCTTTTAACACTCGCAGCGAGTGCACATAGAAAACGGACAAACCATGAGTCTGATTCTGATGGCCAGAATGAGTTGGGCTGTCAATTCTCAATTCTCATCGTCAAAATGTTGTCAAAATAAAGACGACCACAACATTTGTTATTCAGAATTTTAAAGTTTTGGTTTTTCTCGACCCAATCCTCCACCATTCACAGTTGCTCCGCATACTTTCTTATAGTCACGTGATTAAATGGAATGAAACATGGAAAGATGGCGGAATTCCAGTGGAATAGTAATTCATAGAGATGCCTTAGTAAGGTTTTATTTTCATTCCTTTTGAACTTTTTAAATCATTCAGTCATGCAGAAGAACGTGAAAACAAAGAACGTGTTCCTATCTGGTGCTTTACAAAGAATTCTACTCGATAAAGAAACAAAAAAGTCTCATCATTCACAACTAAAGAAAGCTTGCGAAACGGCTTTAGGTATAAATCCATAAGTAATGATTGTAGTTATTGCTGATGTATTTGGATTCTATTTGCTCTATGTTTTTATGCATTTTCAACCAGTTTCTGGATTTGCTATCAACAAAACATTAAGTGTAGTAATCCCTCATTCAGGATGTCAACGAACGCTGTCGATAGTATCTTTAAAATTGCTCAATGTACGATTTGTACTTTTTTATAAGTGGCAAACAGTTATTTTTTAGTGTCAATCGCTTTTTCATGTTCTTCTGCTTGAGTTATATGTGTATATGTTTATGGACAAATCTATGTCAACGTGTGCAATGAATATAATGTACTGCTGTGTTCAGGAATGTTGCTTTACAAAATGATCGCTTTATGATTTTGATCTATTCTAGAGGAAATAAACGCTGTTCAAGGAAATGAAAAATCTACAGGGTAAGTTTTATTATGTAAAGTTGTCTAATTTTCTTTCCAATTTTCCAATTTTAACATGACCCAAAATGAGTTACTAACTTTGAATATTAATTAATTCACAGTTATATCCAGACTACGCTTGCTCACAAATTTACTGAGTTTTATTGTTCATATGTTAGATTTATAAACCAGAATGTTGCTTTGATTTATTTATAATAAAATCTTTAGGAATGTTTCTGCTGTAACTCTACCTCCACTACCTGGTCAGCAAACATTCATTACAGGAGATCAATATTTTCTTCCTTTTGAGTTGGCTTGTCAAACAAAATGTGCCAGGATTGTCACCATTGCAGTAGATGTACACAAGTAAGTTGTTTTTGTTTGATGTTCAAAATAAACGATTTTAAAACTGCTGCATAAAGATATTATATCTATTAAATTTTAAGTTTTAATTACTTTTCTTACACTGAAACAATCATTACTGACTGATAATCACTTAATTGAAAACAAGGCATCTTAGGTCCCGTCCACACGTATCCGGATTCGTTCGTATCAGCAAATACTTTGTTGCAGTTACGCTTATCGACCACACGTATCCAGCCAAAACGCCTACTGTAACTGCAAACTTTTGAACGGTCTCCAGATTGGAAACTTTTGAAAACTCATCAAATCCGGCTACGTGAGGACACACTGTAACCGGAATGATTTAAAAACGTTGACATAAATCAATGAAATGTAATATCTATCTACGCACCGCTGCCCTAATCCAATCCACATTTATTATGCGTTATCTTATGCATTAAAATGGTGCCTAAACTCATTCTTTTGATATTAACTGTGCTATTTTCGAGCAATTTTGCGTTTATGTGATTTATTTTTGCCTTCTTCAATTATCAAAAAATTATGGAAAGAGGGAGAGCAGTTTTGATACGGCTCCTTTCATTGCCAGTTGTCAGAAATGTGTCCTTAAACATTTTTGCTATTTTATATTCTAAAACGGATCTCAGTAAAAGGTCCACTTCATCATCTGTCCACATAAAAGCTTCATTCTCACTACTTTTTTTTAATATCATGATGCACTAGCTTTTGTCGGATAATTCGACATTTTATAGCCAGCTCATTATTTGTATAAGCGCATGCTCTGTAAGCAATAGTTGGTTATTTGTATCGTTTTCGCAGCTACGTGTGGATAGAGCTTAATCACTTGTGTCCTATGGGATTAAGAGACCCTCACATTAAATAAAATTCACTCTATCTAATCCTTGGGACTCTTAATCTCATATAACACACGTGATCATGCTCTAACCCTTACCACAGTTTAAGAATATACAGAAGAGTCACTCGTGTCGGAACCTTTGATGATTTTGTCCTCGCGCATGTCGTGCCGCGCATGGTGGCCGCCATTATTCCAGCCAGATGATTAAGGTTTTTGACTTTTTCCAAACCTTTAAAATGATCCCAAGTTATTTCTTAAGTCAAAATATACTTGAATTCATTATTAAGTATTCACTTATGTAAATTTAATGGTTGGAAACATGTGAGAAATTCTAATTATCTGGCTGAAATAATGGCCGACATTAGGACGTGTTGTACAACTGGGTGACCCTTCTGTATAATCATTACTCTGTAGCATTGTGCTGTTAGTAGTCACACGAATGTAAACATTGTGAACAGATTTGGCTACTCTGTGCCCAAATCTTTCAATCTTTAGTTGTCAATATAAGAGACCACGTCTTGACCACGTTCAACGCGTTTAAGTATAAAAATCGTTTTGAATCTTACAATTTCTTTTGCGTTTTAATGTTGTTATGCAAAGTAACGATGCGTGATGTTGTGGAGTAGGTTAGGATTCATAAGACCTTAATCAATTTAGAAACTAGTCTTTAGTTTTGACCAAATCTTCATACAATCTTGCAGTCATATCTTGATAGGTTAAGGTTCTAAGAATGGTTTATAGGCGTTCTGATTGACGTCACCAACATCTTCAAGCCCAAAATCAATATTAGCACAGAATCATGACTAAACAGAAGGGTCACTCAGGTAGCCAACGTGTCCTTACAATGGCCATTATTCCAGCTAGTTGATTAGGGTTTGTTACTGGTTTCCAACCATTAAAATTACATGACATCAATACTTAATAATGAATTCGAGAATATTTTGACTTTAGAAACGATTTTGGATCATTTTGAAGGTTGGGAAAAGTCAAAACCCTAATCAACTGGCTGTAATAATGGCGGCCACCATGCGCGCAACATGCCTAAGAATAAAACATCAAAGGTTCCAACACGAGTGACCTTCTGTATATTCTTATTCTGTGATAATATACTGTGAGAATGGTTTAAGGCGTTCTCATTAACGTCACCAACATCTTCAAAACCAAAATTATAAATTAGCGTTATTTAATAGGCTAAATATGTTTAATTAATAAATAATTGACGTAATATCACAGAAAATGGTCAATTGTTACTAGCATTTCATATATATTAATGTAGGGAGATCATAGTTCTTTTGTTTGACAACAATGCGTTTTGTTTTGAAAATTAGATTTGATAGATATCCGGTAATTTGTTCAAGTACAAACAATGTATTTTAACCCTATAGAAGCCGTTTTTGCTCAGGCAACAATCACCAAACGAAAAGGCACGTTTACGAACGTTTGAAAAGGCACGGCTCCCAGTGGGTTAAACAATCATGTTGGACAAATACATATAATGACATGCTCAACACTATTTATAAAGATACTATTCACTTCAAGCCACATGTAAACCACGAGGCGTCATGGAAAGTAAATGTTGTTCATAAGAGATGGAACAAGACTTTACACATAGACGACAAGTATAAAGATTTGTGATTGTGCCAATCAAAATAAAGTTGTTGCCTTCAACTCTCTTCGATGACATGTTATTTGAAAGCCACGATGTACAGATATATACTATCAGTATTACGTCTTAAATGTTGATAGCAGCAGCAAAAACAAATTTGAAAGAGGAAAATCCTTGTTTCATAATCATATATGAAAATAGATCCCTCGGCTGGAAACTACAAATTTAAGCGACCAAACTGATGATTAATGGTAATTTGTTTTTGGATTTATCTCTATTGTTCTTGTTAAAATCTTAATGGTTTTCATTAATGCTACTGATTTCTGGTTTGTTTCTTCAATGTCACATTAGTTATAACTGAATATATGCAATGAATATAAATACGCTAAATGTGTCATCTGTCTCCAATGCACTATGTGGTTGAGTGCATAGAAGTGCTTTTTCCAGAGTTTAAGGTGTAGACTTGCAATGAACGAGAGCCGTAACTATTTTCTTGCTCAATTTTCTACGACTGTCTACCATATTTTTAGTAGTAGAACCTCGGGGCAAAACAGAACGCCCTTAAACCTGATACTTACCTTAACCCAGCAAGACATGACTGCTAGATTTAATTAATATTTGGACAAAATTAAAGTCTAGTTTATAAATTCATTATCGTCTCATGAAACTTAACCTACAGCATAATGCATCTTTGCTTTGCACACCGACATTAAAATGCAAAAAATATGTAGATTCTGATGAAAATTTTTATTTAAATACGTTGAAGGATAATTACTTATGGTCTTTGTGAAAGGTGAAAAGCTCCTAAAGAGCCAATCACAATAAAAAATTTTATTTGTAACAAAAATTAAACAAATGTTGACAACGGAAAACTAGTCATTTAAACGTTGTAGAAAGTAAGGTGAATTCTATCTCTTTACTGACGAAGTACTGAAGTATGAGTTGCATGGAATAATCAACTAGTCTTAATGGTAGGCCTCGTAATATGAAAGCTTTCAATGTAAAATGCTTTGATAACGATGTGAAGCCTTTGATCGTGTGAAACTTGTTACATCTTTCAAACTTAACCGGCTAAAGCTATTCGTGCAATGTTGGTGAATGTCCTATAATTTGGATAGTCAAACAGAAAACATATAACAATTTTCCCATTCTCAATATATCTGATTAAGAATTTAAAAACGCAAACTAACATCATATGTAGAGTTCTTTATCATGAAATGCCGTACATATGTTTCATATTTTATTATATTGTAGACCCCACATGGATAGAGTTATGAAAGTCCCTTTACCACCTGTGCCATTTACTTCATTTACTTTTACTATTTTGTCATTACTCATGTGTCATGGTGATTCATGGCCAAGAATGTTCATTTGCAGTTTGGACTCTGTGGATGTTAGTTGTTTGTTCATATAATGATGATGGGTCCCATTTTTATATGAGCCCCCCAAAAGGTGGTCAGCTGACATTCACAGGAGATCAAATCTACACTAAGCATTCTTTGTGTGATTATATAACTGGGGTATTGAAGTGATCCCTTCTCCTTCACTTGAAGTTACCATAAGAGAGCATTGTAAACAGTAATCTATCGAAATGGCGATTCATAATACCAGGAGCCCCTTTATTGGTTACGTCGATTATTTTGTGTATGGAATGGTATAAACATATTGAATGGACATTGCATAACGGCATATGAACGTGTGAACATTAATATTGAAATGATTGGACTATAATCTACGAAGATGGAAAACAAGTGAGTGGAAAAACATGATCTATGTCTTGTGGTTTGTAAGTTGAGTAGATAAGGATTAAAATTAACTTATAGCTATGAGTAACTGCATGAGATATTCAAAAATGATCCTGATGGTCTTTTTTTTCAAATTGAACTATAATCATGAAAAACACTCATATTAGTTAAAAAAAGTCAATAAAAGATGTCAATTGCTGTGAGAAAATAGCTGGCTTTCACTCGCTCCTTTTTAATAATTTATTTAACGTTTATAAACAAAATTGCAATGTTGCAAGTAGGGTTCATTGAATTATTAAGTTAAAAATGTTACGATATACACGTTACGATATACACGTTACGATATACACGTTACGATATACGTTACAATATGTTACGATATACACGTTACGATACACACGTTACGATATACACGTAAAAACTGCGCTGTAAAAAAAGTGAAAGAGACCTACTAAGACTCCTGCATCCGACGGACCAGGACAATGCTTGAAAATCAGGTATTAAAGTTTTGTTCTTTTCAAAATATATAATTTCTGATTTTATTCATTCATTATGCTGGCATTTATAATGTGTTTTTTTATAGATTAGCTATGTCTGTAGGTGTAATAACTAGACATTGAATGAACAATCAAGTTGGACAGAAGCACGAAGAAACAAGCGTCCTTATTGAAAGATTCCCACTTGCGACTTTCGTTATGCATACTATTAATCAGTACAACGCATTTTTAAATTCAACCGTTAAAAATTTCCGTAAAACTAAATTTTCACAATTGTCAAATTTTCGGACAAAACACACGAATGAAAGCCAGATATTAATGAAAGTCTTAATAAAGCAACATAGAAAGTTTGATGGAATGAAATCTAGTAGACATCAAAAATAATTTGTATGCAAGTGGTCCTCATTTTGGTCATTTCATTTTTCATTGTTATTGGTAAGTGAATGATCAGGTCGAACGTACTGAATAAATTTTTCATATGATTTATGTATGAGCTGCTATTAGTTTTTATTTTTCGTCTATTCTTTAAAATTTTTGTTAACTTTCTGCACTCTTTTATTTTTTATTCTCAACTAAAGTTTTCGTTTCTTTTCTTCAAACACAGAATATTTGCGGTGTCAATAAATATGGTAGTCAGCAGACCTTTTTTGTCCCCGCTTTTTTTGTCGTCGCTTTTTTTGTCGCTTTGTGAATTTAAGATGCGAACGACGAAGCTATTATCTGACTACGATGCATGTTAAGGTAGATCATCGGGATCATTGAAAACAACTAAAATATGAAACATCTTAAAACAACAAAAATTTTACAAAATTTTTCTAAATTTTAATCTTTTTATTTATCGGAGGGTTTTTACCGGACCACCAGTTTTCCCTCCCATTTCGTTTTGTTGGAAAAAATCAGTGTCCACATTTGGGGCCAAGCGAAGTCATTTGTCATAACATTATTCATTGTAGCTATCATTAATATTCACGTCTATTTTTTATTCCTCGGCCTTTGGGTACATTTCTCAAAACACTGCGTTTAATAAATATAATGGCATACATTTTGAAAAAAATATGTACGCAAGTTTTCTGTTCTGTCAGATCTTCTAAGACAATTTTTTTAATCTTCTATATCAACTGACTCAGCGAGAATAAAAAATGATTTTATACAGTATGGTAGTGTGATTTGCGTACATAATGAAGATTCCATGATTCTTTTATTTCACTAAGTAGACGTTTTTACTTAAAATATTGCTTTAAACATGAGCAATGTGACGAATTTTTACATTACTCACGGTAATACGCTTAGCCCAATAATATTAGCACACACCATTCGACAATTTTCTCCCCTTCCATGAAGTGAGTTGTTTTATGTCTATACCAAATACATTCCCAATGATATAGAGAGATATGATACCACCAAATATACAGAGATTAATCTTGATAGTAGATAGTTTGAGACTGAGATTTTTAAACAACATTGTGCTTGTTAGCGGCACTGCACATCTGAGACTAGCATTATCTTAATGCCTATTTTCCTTGCATCCTTTATTGCTGTATCGACAGTGTTTTTTCTCATAGCTGAGTAATTATAATGTGTGCAGTTGATGTTTGAAATGTATTCGTAAGTTACAATGGTTTATTTAATAACAAAGGTTTTTTGATAATATGAAGTGAATTTTGCCATAATATCCAAGTATGGAAGTTTTGATTAATGAATTTAAAAAATCCGTTTACAGTTTGCAAAATCGTGTCGTAATCATTGACATTAAAATCCTGTCTTAGATCAGTGATCATCTATTCCTGAGTTAAAACTTGTGAAACTTTATAATATTTAGCAGTAGTCCTTTGGAATTTGACTAATCTCAATTTTATCATGTACTCTGCATGAGGTTCTTATTTATGTATTTTTATTTAGCAGTCTTAAGGTTTGCTTTTATTGCATCCTTTACTGTTGTACCTACAGTGTCCTTATTGATCATAAGTAATTATAATTGCGTGCAGTTGATGTTTGCCGTATATTTATAATTTACAATGGCTTATTAAATTGAAAAGGTCTTTTATAATAAGAAGTGACATATGCAAGAATATACATGTGTGGAGTTTTGATTAATGAAGGAAAAATCCATTCACAGTTTCAAAATTCGTGTCGTAATCATTGGCATTCAAATCCTGTCTTAGATAGGCGATTCTCTATTCCTGAGTTAAAACTTGTGAAACTTTATAAGATTTAACAGCAGTCCTCTGGAATTTGACTAATCTCAATGTTATTTTGTACTCTGCATGAGGTTCTTATTTATGTATTTTTATTTCTATAACAATTGTTTTAGTCAGTGATGTATACTTAGTTATATAACTAGAATGTTCTACATAGATGTCATTAATGTTTTATAATACTGTTTGTTGAAGGAGATCCTGGCTCACTCTTCATCTTCGTTCGTTATTTAAATGTGTTCATGTAACAAAACTTACATGGATAAAAGATTGATGTAACAGTAAGGTATGAATTACGATCATCATTTTTTAAGCTGATATTTATGTGGTCGCGTTCTTTATATTAAATCTCTCGTCTTTGTAAGGTATGCGACATGTAAAGAACTAAAGCAAGCATAATTTTGTCTACTAGGTCGTCATATATGAAGTCTTATTGCTAAAACGAAGGTAGTTTGTGGAAAGTAAAGCGAGATTCTAAAACTATATTACTAACTTTACATAACAAATTTGCTACTGAAGCATCTTGATAATGTATGACCAAACATTCAAGAGAAATTGTATTTATGTTGATATACCAACTTTCTAACAATCGACAATAAGCTGCATGGTAAAGGACAGTGAAACCTGTTCAAAAATATGGGGAGGCAGATCAACATGGGAACGTCTTCTACATGTAGGACGCTGAATTTTTCTTTAGAAACTATACTTGTCGATGAAAAATGGGGGATCTGTAAAAATTTATTTAGGGAAGGGCACATGTCCAGTCATGAATCACCTCTCTTCTTTGCTGACGCCACTTTTGACTAACCTCTGTGTGTCCAGCAAAATGTTGTTAATTGTATTGAGCAAATTATTCATTTTAAAAGTAAGAACATTTGTAAAATAAACAAATGTTAGACACAGGAAGAATGTATTTTTATTTAGCAGTCTTACGGTTTGCTTTTATTGCATCCTTTACTGTTGTACCTACAGTGTCCTTATTGATCATAAGTAATTATAATTGCGTGCAGTTGATGTTTGCCGTATATCTATAATTTACAATGGTTTATTAAATAAAAATGGTTTTTCATAATAAGAACTGACATATGCAAGAATATACATGTGTGGAGTTTTTGATTAATGAAGGGAAAAAATCCATTCACAGTTTCGAAATTCGTGTCTTAATCATTGGCATTCAAATCCCGTCGTAGACAGGTGATTCTCTATTCCTGTGTTAAAACTTGTGAAACTTTATATGATTTAGCAGTAGCCCTTTGGAATTTAACTAATCTCAATGTTATTATGTACTTTGCATGAGGTTCTTATTTATGTATTTTTATTTCTATAACAATTGTTTTTCGTCAGTGATGTATACTTAGTTATATAACCAGAATGTTCTACATAGATGGCATTATATTTTTTTTATAATACTGTTGGTTGAAGGAGATCCTGACTCACTCTTCATCTTTGTTCGTTATTGAAATGTGTTTATGTAACAAAACTTACATGGATAAAAAATTGATTTTACAATAAGATTGGAACTATGATTACCATTTTTAAACTGATATGTATGTGGTCGCGTTTTTTTTATTAAATCTCTCATTTTTTGTTAGGTTTGTGACATGTAAAGAACTAAAAGAAGCATAATTTTGTCCACGAGGTCGTCATATATGAAGTCTTATTTCTAAAACAAAGGTAATTTTACAAAAAGTAAAGCGAGATTTTATATCTATATTACCGACTTAACAACTTAGCTAAAGAAACATCTAGATGAAGTATGGATAACCATGCATGAGAAATCACACCTAAGTTGATATACCAATTTTTAATTATTAAGAATAAGCTAGATGGTAAAGGATCAGTAAAACCTGTTGAAAAGTATGGGAAAAAGCAGAATAACTTAAGAATATTTTCTATATGCATGATGCTGCCTTTTTCTTTATAAACTGTAACTGACACTAGTGCCAGTCCCCAAGAATTGAAACAATATTTTTGTTAATGTAAACTTACGAACGCGTAAATTATTAGTACTTCTAACTTTTTATCGAAAATATACGAATCATTGTGATCTGGATATAAACGGGAACAATCGGTAATCATACTTTACTTATATTCTGTTGTTTTGTTTGTTGTTTGTTCATTTTCTATATAATTCAAAGTACATTTTCTGTATGTATCTAGTTGACATCTACTATCAATAATACGAAACGTTGCTTGCGGATGCTAGAATTTTTATTCTGCTGGAGTTTACAAACTATACTTGTCTATAGAAAAATGGGAATAAGTGAAAGTTTATGTAGAGGGAGGGAACATATTCAATTATGCATCACCTCCCTTTTTTGCCGACGCCACTTTTGACTAAACTCTGTGTGTCTTGAAAAAGGTTGATGATTGTATTGAACAAACCATTTATTTTGAAAGTAAGGAAATTAGCAAAATAAGCAAATGTTACACACAGGAAGAATGTGTCTACAAACAGAGGAACAACGCGACTGAATCTATTTTTTGTGAAATGTTGATTCATACAAAAAAGTGAGCTGTCACAATTTTGCTTATGATCATGTTTGTTTAACAGTTTTAATATTTACTTCGATTATGTCGAAAGTACATTTTCTGTATGTATCTAGTCGACATCTACTATCAATAATACCGAACGTTGCGTGTGGGTGCCATAACTTTTATACTGTTGGAGTTATACAAACTATACTTGTCTATAGAAAAAATTGGAATACGTGAAAATTTATGTAGAGGGGGGACATGTACAATTCGAAAATTAAACGAGACTTACCTGAAATTGTAGTTTAATTGAACTTCTATGAGTTACTGTTCAGGAACTAAGAAGTCATGTGAGATAGAGCGCGCGATAGTTTTCACTCATTGCACTCATTGCTTCACTCATCTTACAAAGGGCGGTTGCCACTTTCAATTTCTTTGATGTGACTTGCATTTCTTGGCTTTCTTCCATCATGTTATCTTGTTTATCGTGTTCAGCACAACCCAGGAGTGCTGCTTCATCTCCGACATCATCTCTTGTCGTATACTCTTCACATGTAGAAGCCATAATTCAAGAAATTTGTAATATCGTGCGGAAAGAAACTTTTTGTAACTGATCGGTGTGAAATCTACGCTCGAACTGATCTTGATATCGCGCGCTCTATCTCACATGACTTCCTAGTGACGTAGAACAGTGACGAAATAGAATTATAGATTTACAGTGCCATTGTCGCACAGCCTAAGCGTTCTGTTGTGCGGGATACTAAATCACGATTCTTTTAAAGACAAACGTTGGTTCATTACCACGAGTATTAATATCAAAAAATGCTTATCCAATTCGTCTTTTCAAGACTTTAACTCAATGCGTTACCATGCATTAATCAAATGCGTCGATAAAATGCGACCATCAAAAATGCGTATTGAAACAACCAGAAACAGCCTTTGCAGCCCCTATATATACTAAACATTCAACAATATAAAATTACAAAGTTCCCTCTTTGCCACGATTGGAAAGAAGGTTTTCCTCAGCAACTCAATGCTTTAAACTTCCCATGACAAATGCATGTGCGTAATTTAACGTAAATAGTTCCCATTTTACTATGCTCTTACTTCTTTAGTAATGTTCGTGCTTACAGAAAGAGAAAGATACTTCACTTGTTTTTATTATTTATGACAATTTCTTCCCGTATACTATTTTATACTGATAAGTTTTGCATCGTCCATATTATTATTGATAAATTGATAAAATTTACGGCAAGCCAGGTTACGTTGCAAGAAAAACTGTCTGTTGCTCGTTTCTTTTGCTGTTTTTCAGTTTTTCCAATTTTTATGAGCACAAAACGGTTAAAGCCACAAAGAATTCAAAATAATTTATGTATTTTTTTAATGATTTTTTTATTTGTTTGAAAATGACTGACTCAAGTAGTACCAACAATTGTCTGACTATACCTGCCGATCTTTGGTTTGGAAACTCAAACTTTGACAAAAAATGGCCATTTGGATCGATATTTGGATACATTTCGGCCTATTTTCTATTCTAATAATTTTTCGGAATCATATTGGTAATATATTTTAAAAGTCTATGTCAAAAACATAAATCTGGTGAGAACCATCTATAAACAATGAACATGATCGTTAACTACTTTTCAGCTGTATCCAGTTACAAGGAAGTAAATCAGAATGATCTCGTGATGAGCCCATCCTTCACATTTGAATACACACGTCTACACTACAATACAAGGAAAGACAAAAATGAAGAAATATTTCAATATAAAACTGTTAATTTACGTTGTGAAACGAAGAAATAAGTGTTGAAATGTAGAAATAGTCGTTTTGGGTCATATTTGGTGAGTAAAATTTTACAAAATATATATTTTAAAACATTATTGTTTAGCTACTCGTTATATTGTATCACAGATTTTACTAACGTTTTATATTTGAACTTTGATGTAAGTTTTTCAGTTGGCCGTTGATTTATTTAATTTTAAAGTTTTGTAACCTATTTTTTTCCATTATTTTTCTTCGTTTTTAGTTTGAAGTTCAAACAAAGGCTTCACGATTAAAACCAAGCATTCTTCATTAAAGTAAGTCATAGTATTTACAGCATTATATTCTAAACAAATTTCTTGTTTGAAAATGTCTTCACCACCTCAAAAACTGAAGATTGAAGCAAACGGATCTCGTTTAAGTAAACTCTTGATAAATAAAGGAACACAAGCTTTGAAAACAACATTGCAGTTTAATATAAATTTTCGTTCGTCAAACCTAAGCAATGAACTTAATAAACCCTCACATAAAAGTACATTGGAATCATTAAGAAAAAGAAGCGTCATCAACAAAGAGCAATGGAACCTTCTTTACCCATCAACTGGTTTGCCAAATCTTGAAAACTTTGATATTTCATTAATGACTGTCTTATTGCGTAACATATGTGGTCTAACAGCGCCACATAGTGGATGGGATAATCTTCCTTTCTCTTCAGATAGTTCAATCTCAGCAAATATTGCAAGAATAAAGTTTTACCGAAACAAAGTGTACGGTCACATAGCTAAAACTAGTGTAGATGACAGCGAGTTTGAGTACTTTTGGCAGGAAATTTCAAAAGCATTGGTTGGTTTGGGTATTCAACAAACTGAAATAGATGAAGCAAAGAAAGCTCCTCTCAGTCCTGATGAGGCAAACCATTTAGAAATATTGAAAAACTGGTATGAAAAAGAAAAACAATTAATCGATGTCGCTGAGAAAACTAAAGAGGTTGTAAATGAATTAAAAAAAGAATTTGAATTTATGAAAAATAAACTTGATGTAGAAGGAGCAGATGTGAAGAAGCTTGAAAAGTGTAATTTTAATGGTCTTATAAAAGATCTTAACAAAAAATACCTTAAAGGCACTAGACAATGGTTATTTGAAAAACTCGACACTTGGTTTAACGATAGAAGTGAAGATGCTTCTAATGTCATGATTTTGATTGCCGGTCCTGGCGTTGGTAAAAGTGTGTTTGCTGCTGAGGTGTGTCGACGATATTCTGAAAAGAAGAAACTTGCTGCTTCTCATTTCTGCAGATATAATCGATCAGATGAGAGGAATCCTCGAATGTTGATAGAATCATTGGCTAGTAGCATGTGTGATACAATATCAGAGTTTAAATGTAAACTGAATGAAGAATTACTGAGAAACCATTCCTACAAATCAGTCACCGATGCATTCCGTGTTTTATTAAATAATCCATTGCATTCATTGGTAGGTCATAAACCAATGCTTTTGGTTATTGATGCCTTAGATGAAAGCCAAGTTGATAACAAAAGCGAATTGTTCGAATTGATTGCAGAAGAGTTTGACCGACTACCTAAATGGATTAAAATCTTCATCACCAGTCGTCCAGAACTTTCTGTTCAAAAAGAGTTAAAAGACATGAATCCTGTGGAAATTACAACTCATCCTCATGATGAAAACAACGAAGAAGACCTGCACAAGTATTTAAGACATCAGTTGAATAATCGGGTGCAAAAAGATCGCTACCTTCTTCAGTCATTAGTTGAAAAATGTGAAGGATCATTTCTTTACGCTTATCACGCACAACTGAGCTTAAAAAAAGAAGAAATTGAACTTACAGACGAGAAAACTAAACAATTGGTCCCTAGTGGGTTAAGCGGTGTTTACACAAAGCAATTCAAAAGAGTAAAAGAATTGTTCACGAAGAAAAGAACCAGAAAATCTGTTATCGCAGAAACTACTTTCATGCAATTTCTTGAATTGTTGGCTGCCTGTCGGGAGTTTTTACCATTAACTTTACTGCTTAGTTATTTAGGTTTTTCTGGTGACATCAACTTTGAAGTCCGCTGTAAAATCATTGAACCATTATCTCAAATTTTGCCAGTTTACGATGATTGTTTAACCATGTATCACAAATCTCTAATTGATTGGTTGAAGTCAGATGGTTACGAGCAGCATGAGTTTACAGTTAATCCAAAAAACGGTCATAAGTTCTTATGGCATGCTTGTGAGAAAGTGTTTAAACAAATTAAGTCGATGAACATTTTTGAAGATCAGATGAACACTGCTATGATTAAATATGCTTTGAAGAATGGAGTCCACCATATGATAGAATGTGGCGAAAATGTTGACTTTAGCTGGGCAATAGATGTCAAAGTGGTTTGTGCGAGGTTAATGGGTGAAACAATGAATACCATTAGGTTAGAATTGTCTGAAATCATTAAAAAAATTCGAACTTTTTTGAGAACAGATGTACTTGAGGAACAACTGTTTCATTTGTTTATGACAATGAGCCCTAGATCATATATGATTGATGATAGCTTATTTTATTTACAAATTATTGCAAATAGAATTCATGGCAGCAACGAAAAAAGATTATTGACAAGGGATTTATTGAAACAGGGAAAGTTTGTTTGGTTTGAGGATTTACACTCAACATATTTAACAAACCATCATCATTTGACTGTCTCCTTGCGTGCCAACGTTACATCTCTTTGTGTGTCGTCCAATGAAGAACTTCTTGCTGTAGGATATGATAATGGTCAAATATCTATTTTTGAACTTCCTGAAATCGAACAACAACGCACTCTAGGCACTGTACTCGATAATTCAAAGTTGTATAAGTGGGACAGTGTTAATACATTAATGTCCCGGTATGACATATATGACTATCCAACATTAAAGGACTTTTGTTTTGAACTTGGAATCATCTGTTGTTGCTCCTTTTCACCTACCGGAAATAGACTGGTAACTAGTGATGGATCTAATGAAGTAAAGTTGTGGGACGTTAGCAATGGACGTTTGTTGTTATGTTTACAGTCAGATGATGTCGTTAATCGTTGCTCTTTCTCTGATTCTGGTTTGTTTATTACAGCAAAATATGGAAAACATTACAAGGGACTTTCTAAAGATGTCTTCACTGCATGGAATTCATTAACTTTGCAAAGAACAGATCGACGCTGCGTTGTTGATTACCAAAAACTACAATGCACCGATAAATATTCAGAGTTCTTTGCTGCAGAATTTGTCAAGACCTCGTATGTGTTTCAATTCCCAAAGGCAATCGATATTTTTTCAAGAAAAAAGAAATATTCACCACCTTTAAATTTAATGACAACACACCATTATCGTGATTGTATTTTTTATCATATAAGCCAGAATGGAAAGCTTTCTGAAATCACAAAATACAACGATCGAGGAGAAATCGGGTTTTGTTTACCAAATGTTAGGTGTCCATGTTTTTGGAGGAATCTTAAAGAAGTTCTTCCCATCTCGTTGAAGGAATTTTACGTTGTGCCGTATTTTTCCAAGCTTAAGTTTTTCAAAACTGATCATTTTTGGAGACCTTCATTTATCTTTGAGAAATTTGAAATTAAATGTTGTTGTTTTTCACCGGATGGATATTTTTTTGCTGCTTTCGCTGTTGGTGACCACGTCAACATTCATATTTGGAGCATTGAACGTTGCACTATTATTCAAACTGTACCAATGCAACTGAATCATGCAGTAGGATGTTGGTGGTCGGATGGTTTACTGTGGATATGGGATGGTTCAGACCATCTTACGAAGATATCAACTTCGTCTGATAATTTTGTAGATTCTACTCAAGCAAAGCATGTTACTATTGGATTTAAACCTAAGAAAATATTAACATTTGGTGATGTCTTAGTTTGCATTGACGAAGAAAAGTTTGTTCAAGTTGTTAGAATTACCAAGAGTGAGAAACAATACAACGAACGACTTTCTGTAGATAGTTTTGAATTAAAAGCAGCTGTATCACCTGATAATTCAGTTATTTTAACTGTAAACAGAACAGAATATACAATATGGAAATGGGGAAATAACAATAATGAACTTTACTTGAAACCTTGGCACACT
Organism: Xenia sp. Carnegie-2017; assembly: GCF_021976095.1. Lineage (NCBI taxonomy): Eukaryota > Metazoa > Cnidaria > Anthozoa > Malacalcyonacea > Xeniidae > Xenia > Xenia sp. Carnegie-2017. The sequence goes on along the minus strand of NW_025813487.1, from coordinate 2,998,612 downwards.
GCAAAAATACCCATAACGTCTTTTATTGAAAAATTTGTTGAAGAACAGTTAACTGTAACTTGTCATAAAGTCTTTTGCTCTATAAGTGATAGTAACCAAGCGGTCATTGCATTCTCTTTTAAAGACAACGATCATTTCTACCTGGTAACTGGCATTTATGTTATTAATATGCATAAAAACAATGACGTGAGTGCAATTTTGCATAGTATCTTTGGATTTTTATGGTCTAGCCCAATTGTACATAAATCATATTTCATTGGTCATCTTGACATGCTGGTTGCTGTTGATTTAAAGAGTGGTAAAAGGTGTGCTGAATTTTACGGATTAGATTCTGTATCTAATATAACTAAACATTACAACACAGGAACTTTAGCTTTAGTAACAAATGGTGGATGCGGAGTTCAATTTTTAAAACTCAATGTTCCTGAATGAGTCCACTAGTTCAACCTTTGTAGTCATATTAACCTATTGTATTTACTAACATTACATATCACTTAAAACGAACATAAAAAGTTCTTTATATCACAGAAAAACAGTTATTTATGGTATCAACAACAAATTCAAAAATATTGCAGAAAAAATTGTCCATTTCCTTTGTTTTAACCTTGGAAAACTTGCATTTTTTAATTATGTAAAAATATCGCGGACAAAGAGAGAGAGAGAGATTAGTTTTTTATAATGTCAAGTAAAGATCTTTTTCATCCTATGATTCCCGTCAACTTTCAAATTTATACTTGGAGAATTCAACACTGTAACTTTGTCGAAGTTGTGATGAAATTGAGAATATCCTACGAAGATGTTAATTGTCGTAAGGATGTGTAAAATTGCTATCTTTTATTTTCAAGTATTGTTACAATAGTGTTCCTTATGCTGTCCTAACATAACCTAACATTAAATTGTTCTCCGTGTTATATATCTACTTCTCATATTACCAACTTTAACTATCCAATCAGACGCACTTATATATATGATCGTTATCACTATTACATCACTTCCTCTTTTTCAAAAATGTTAAGTTCAATATAAAGGATGTCTATATCTTTCTTGTGGTTTAGTGTTTCGACTTGATCTAGGAATAATTGGTCCAATTTCATAAACGCCATTGTTTGTTAAGTCGTCATTACAGTTGTTTGTAGTCCTTGTTTCATCTTCATCATCATCATCGATATCTAATGGCTTATTGATATCTATCGGCTTGAAATGTGAAACATTTTTCGTTATAAAGCGCCCATCTTTGCATCGTACAGTTACTCTAGAATGATATGTGCATACTACTTTACATGGTGTTTTGCTAAAATGAGGTGTTAGCTTGTTTTGTCTTTGTTGCTATTCAAGAACATCATCGCCAACTTTTATCTGATTGGTCTTTATATTTCGCTTGTTATCAGCATATTGTTTGTGGTATGCTTTCTGGTCCGTTTCGTTTTTTCGCACTTCTTTATGGCGATTGATGTGTTCCTTTTTTGAGCGATTGGCAACTTCCCCTTAACCGTGCTGTTGAACAATAGTTCAGCGGGTGGAAACCCAGTTGTCTTGTGATGTGTTATATGGTTTTGTAGCAGGAATATGTTGAGTTCTTGCCATCATGGACGATTTTCAATTCTTTCAGTTTTGAGCGTTTTACCACGAGGTCGCATAAATCTTTCTGCTTCAGCATTTCCTTTGGGCCAAATAGGGATTGAAAATTTTGCTTTTATTCCCAACGCTTTTAAACAACGAGAATATTCTTCTCCTTTGAATGGTGAGCCATCTGTCTTCACAACATATTGTATGTTGTGGGTTGCAAAGATCCTTATCTAGCTTTAGAATTACTACGGAAGCTTTTGTTGACTTCACAACATATTGTATGCTGTGGGTTGCAAAGATCCTGTCTAGCTTTGGAATCACTACGGAAGCTTTTGTTGACTTCACAACATATTGTATGCTGTGGGTTGCAAACATTGAGTTCTATAAGACCTGGAGGGGAAACGTTAACAAAATTACTATAAATTATTAGCGCGCGGCCGCGTGGTCAAAAACATGGCGGATTTTGTTTGTCAAAGTCAGCGGAAAGACACGAACTCATAAAATTAAATTTTTTTCGCCCACCCGGATTTGACCACAACGATTGCGATTATATAAAATATCAATGCCAAGCACAAAAACTTTTATAAATTTTATCTTTAAAACATGCTGCAAACTTGGAGCAAGTTGAAAAGGAAACATTTCATGACACCGGTAAACAACGTAAGATTGTTTACTATTTCACATTTAATATAAACGACAAATTTTTTGAAAATAGACATGTTTCGACATCTCATGATGCCATCTTCAGTATGAGTGAAATAATAGGTGATACAAAGTTTATATAAAAGTAATATGATAACTCAAAGTGGAAGTTCTGACAACCAAAATCCGCCATTACCACCATGTTTTTGACTACGGGGTCCAGGCCCCTCTTCCCCTCCAGGTCTTATAGAACTCAATGGGTCCAGGCCCCTTTTCTCTCCAAGTCTTATAGAACTCAATGGTTGCAATGATCCTGTCTAGCTCAGTGAACTCGACATTTGAATAACTGGAATGATAACCGAAGCCAAAAATTGAAGGCAAAGAAATATATGTCGTCATCATTCGTCATCACACGTCAGGCTCTAATCTCTCGCGTGTTCATTTAAATTTTTTTAAATCATTTGTCTCTTGGTAATGGTAGATTTCGGATCTTGATCCGAGCGTAAAAATAACGAAATTTTTGGAATGAAAAGGTTCATGGAAAGTAAATCAAAGTGATAAATCGAGAAGCAAGGTGAGGTGGACATAGTCGCTCTGCTCTTACGGTGCGGTTTTCCTTTAAAACATATCAAAGTCTTTAAGGGTATTCAATTATTGATGTCGAGATGACAACCATTTAGCATTTCAAGCACTACCAAAATCGATGAAAAATACAGTCGCTCTGTAAAAAGTAAAAATGCGAGTTATAGACTCAATATATTTTATGAAACTGGATATTCAAGTTTCTTTTTTCTTCGGAAAAACAGATCTTTAAATCCACTGAAATGACAAAAAAAAATAACAAACACTGTCTGACACCGTTTGAAAATTTACATTCTGATTTGAAAAAATTTTTGCTTGAATATTTTCTCGTCATATTTTCTTTTTGTATTGTCTTTTTAGCATACAGTGTAATTTTCAGTTGGCTTTTCCTCGTTACAAGTTGTAAGTTACAACGAACTCACGGTATTAAACTTTCAGCTGTAAAAAATAACCTTTTGCGAAGAGTTGGCCTCGTGTGTTGTTTGTCGTGATGTTGTTTATATGTTTATGCTTTTGCAATTTGTTTTCAAATTTATATTGGCCGTGTATGTTGACACTCAGGGGAATGAAACTGACATACAAACCGCGTGAATATTCGACTTTGAAGGACTGGAACTGAAGTACAAACCGCGCAAGAGACTAGGACTTTGGCTTCAATTTTATATCTATAAAATTTATTGTCGTTATCATTCCAGATATATATATATATATGGAGTTCACTGGTCTAGCTTTGGAATCACTACGGAAGCTTTTGTTGACTTCGCAACTTCCACTTCGGGAAATCGTGAATATCTGTCAATGACTACCAACAGGTATTCGCCTGAAGGTAATTGTCCATAGAAATGAAGATGTAGAGTCTCCCATGGTCCCTTGGGCATTTCTATCATAACTTAAGATTCTTGTGACGTTTGTTTGCCCACTGCTTGACATGGGATGCATCCATCAATTTTTTGTTTCACGATGTTTTCAATGTTGGGAAACCAAATTTTTTCTCGTAACAGCGCTTTTGTTTTAGAAATTCCTAGATGTCCCTCATAAGCGATGTCGATTGCCCGTTGTTGTAGTGATTTTGTGAAGTATGGAAGTGTGATTTGGGTGCATAATGAAAATTCCATGATTCTTTCATCTCACAAAGGGGTCCTTTTTATTTAAAATATTGCTTTAACATGAGGAATGTGAAGAATTTTTACATTTCTCACGGTAATACGCTCAGCCCAATAATATTAGCATACACCATTTGACAATTTTCTCCCCAACCATGAAGTGAGATGTTTTATGCCTATGAAAAATACATTCCCAATGATATATAGAGAAATGATAACACTAAATACACGGAGATTAATCTTGATAATAGATAGTTTGAGATTAAGATTTTTAAACTACATTGTGCTTCTCAACGTCAATGCACATCAGAATCTAGCATTATCTTAATGACTATTTTCATTACATCCTTTACTGTTGTATCGACAGTGTTCTTTCTCATAGCTAAGTAATTATAATTGCGTGCAGTTGGTGTTTGAAATGTATTCGTGAGTTACAATGGTTTATTTACTAACAAAGTTTCTTTATAATATGAAGTGTCTTGTGCAATACTATGCATGTATGGAATTTTTGGTTAATAAAGTAAAAAAATCAGTTTACAGCTTCTAAAATCGTATCATAACATTGACATTTAAATCTTGCCTTAGATCAGAGATTCTCTATTCCTGAAATAAAACTTGTGAAACTTTATAAGATTTAGCAGTAGTCCTTTGGAATTTGACTAATCTCAATGTTATTTTCTACTCTGCATGAGGTTCTTATTTATGTATTTTTATTTCTATAACAATTGTTTTTAGTCAGTGATGTATACTTAGTTATATAACTAGAATGTTCTACATAGATGTCACTAATGTTTTATAATACAGTTTGTTGAAGGAGATCCTGACTCACTCTTCATCTTCGTTATTTAAATGTGTTTATGTAACAAACTTACTTGGATAAAAGATTGATGTAACAGTAAGGTATGAATTATGATCATCATTTTTTAAACTGATATTTATGTGGTCACGTTCTTTATATTAAATCTCTCGTCTTTGTAAAGTATGTGACATGTAAAGAACTAAAGCAAGCACAATTTTGTCTACACGGTCGTCATATATGAAGTATTATTGCTAAAACGAAGGTAATTTGTCGAAAGTAAAGCGGGATTCTGAAACTATATTACTAACTTTTACATAACAAATTTGCTACTGAAGCATCTTGATAATGTATGACCAAACATTCCAGAGAAGTTATATTTAAGTTGATACACCAACTTTCCAACTATTGACAATAAGCTGCATGGTAAAAGACAGTAAAACCTGTTCAAAAGTAAGGGGGAGGCAGAAGAACATGAGAAAGTTTTCTACATGTATGACGCTGAATTTTTCTTTGGAAACTATACTTGTCGTTGCAAAATGGGGGATCTTTATAAATTTATGTAGGGGGGGTGGCACATTTCCAATCATACATCACCTCCCTTCTTTGCTGACGCCACTTTTGACTAATTTCTGTGTGTCTAGCAAAATGTTGTTGATTGTATTGAGCAAATTATTCATTTTAAAAGTAAGAGCATTTGTAAAATAAGCAAATGTTAAACACAGAAAGAATGTTTTTACACAGAGAAAAAACGCAACCGAATCTATTTTGTGAAATGTTGATTCATGCAACACAGTGAGCTTTTAAAATTATACTTTTGATCATGTTAGTATAACAGTTTTAAGGTTTACTTTTATTGCATCCTTTACTGTTGTATCTACAGTGTCTTTATTGATCATAAGTAATTATAAGTGCGTGCAGTTGATGTTTGAAATGTATTCATAATTTACAATGGTTTATTCGATAACAAAGGTTTTTTATAATAAGAACTGACTTATGCAAGAATTTACATGTATGGAATTTTCGATTAATGAAGGGAAAAAACCATTCACAGTTTCGAAATTCATGTCTTAATCATTGGCATTCAAATCCTGTCTTAGATAGGTAATTCTCTATTCCTGAGTTAAAACTTGTGAAACTTTATGAGATATAGCAGTAATCCTTTGGAATTTGACTCATTTCAATGTTATAATGTATTCTGCATGAGGTTCTTATTTATTTATTTTTATTTCTATAACAATTGTTTTTAGTAAGTTATGTATACTTAGTTATAGAATAATATCTTCATCTTTATTCGTTATTTAAGATGTGTCTATGTAACGAAACTTACATGGATAAAAGATTGATGTTACAATATGGTATGAACTATGATTACTATTTTTAAACTGATATGTATGTGGTCGCGTTCTTTGTATTAAATCTCTCATTTTTTGTTAGGTTTGTAACATGTAAAGAACTAAAACAAGCATAATTTTGTCCACGAGGTCGTCATATATAAAATCTTATTTCTAAAACAAAGGTAATTTTACAAAAAGTAAATCGAAATTTTATATCTATATTACCGACTTAACAACTTAGCTAAAGAAACATCTAGATGAAGTATGGATAACCATGCATGAGAAATCATATCTAAGTTGATATACCAATTTTATAATTATTAACAATAAGCTGGATGGTAAAGGAACAGTAAAACCTGTTCAAAAGTATGGGGAAAAGCAGAATAACATGAGAACATTTTCGATATGTATGATGCTGCCTTTTTCTTTATAAACTGTAACTGACACTAGTGCCAGTCCCCAAGAATCGAAACAATATTGTTGTTAATGTAAACTTACGAACGCGTAAAGTATTAGTACTTCTAACTTTTTATCGAAAATATAAGAATCATTGCGATCTGGATATAAACGTGAACAATCTGTAATGATACTTTACTTATATTCTGTTGTTTTGATTGTTGTTTGTTCATTTTCTATATAATTCTAAGTACACTTTCTGTATGTATCTAGTTGACATCTGCTATCAATAATACCAAACGCTGCGTGCGAATGCCAGAACTTTTATGCTGCGGGAGTTATACAGACTATACTTGTCTATAGAAAAAATGGGAATACGTGAAAATTTATGTAGAGGGGGGGAACATGTCCAATTATGCATCACCTCCCTTCTTTGCCGACGCCACTTTTGACTAAACTCTGTTTGTCTTGAAAAAGGTTAATGATTGTATTGAACAAACCATTTATTTTGAAAGTAATGAAATTAGCAAAATAAGCAAATGTTGCACTAGGGAAGAATGTAATTACACAGAGGAAGAACGCGACCGAATCGTTTTTTGTGAAGTGTTCATTCATGCAACACAGAGATTTTTCACAGTTTTACTTTTGATCATATTTGTTTAACAGTTTTAATGTTTAATTTCATTGCATCCTTTACTGTAGTATCTACAGTGTTTTTATTGATCATAAGTAATTATAATTGCGTGCAGTTGATGTTTGAAATGTATTTATAATTTACAAAGATTTATTCAATAACAAAGATTTTTTATAATATGAATTGATTTATGCAAGAGCATATATGTATGGAATTTTTGCTTAATCAAGGGAAAATCCATTTAAAGTTTCGAAATCGTGTCTTAATCATTGACATTCGAATCCTGTCTTAAATAGGTGATTTTCTATTCCTGACTTGCAAAACTTTATAACGTTTAACAGCAGTCCTTTGGAATTGGATATATCACAATTATGTACTCTGTAGGAGGCTCTTATTTATGTATTTTTTTTCTATAACAATTGTTTTTAGTCAGTGATGTATACTTAGTTATAGAATAATACTGTTTGTTGAAGTAGATCCTGACTCACTCTTCATCTTCGTTCGTTATGTAAATGTGTTTATGTAACAAAACTCATATGGATAAAAAGTTGATGTTTCATTAATGTATGAATAAATTATGAGCCCCATTTTTAACTGATATGTATGTAGTCGCGTTTTTTATATTAAATTTCTCATCTTTTGTTAGGTACGTAACACGTAAAGAACTAAAGCAAGCATAATTTTCTCCACACGATCGTCGTATATGAAGTCATATTTCTAAAACAAAGGTAATTTTACGTAAGTTAACCGAGATTCTGTATTTATATTTCTAACTTAACAAATTTGATACCAAATCATTGCGTAGTATGAAGTATGACTATAAACAAATCAATGTTTATTTCCATTCCAAATGAAAATCGTTTGAGTGATTCTATAAGTGACTTTTAAAGCTATATTTAATACCACAACTGGAAAGTAGGTTTCATTTTTGTTTCAAATTATCCACTATAAAAATTGTGGCTCTTACACGAAGAAAAGTTTTGATAGTAAATATATCTCAGTCAGTGATGCGCTTGACATTCACAGATGCCATGTCACATTAAGTAGTATAGAGACTACCGGTTCTGGCGCACTTCACCCCCAGGCAGGCTGCATACATAAATCTGAGCGCCAAAGCCCTAGTTCGTTTACACAGTACGAAGTACTGTGTATACATGGGTCCCGACAAAAAATCGCACCGGTTCTGGCGCACTTCGCAGTTTGAGAAAGAGTATACACAAATCTAAGCGCCCCAGCCCTAGTTCGCGTACTTTTTTCACATACATAGTAAGCACACAGTAAGCTCATCGGTCGGCACAAAAATCCCACCGGATAACGCAAAGACCAAACTCAGGACAACTGCGGATTTTATATGAGGTGGTTAAGGGAAGGCGGGCGACTTCCACAACCATGTCGTAAGTGTGGGGTCGGAAAACAGACAGAAGTATCCTTTGTAAAGCCTGCGGTGCGAATAGGGTGCATCATATTTTTGTTTATAAACAGAAACAAGCAAGAAAAAGGTTTGCTAGCGTACTCGCCGAATTAAATTTGACATTTAGAATTGATTTCGGCATTTAGAATTAATTTTTATTTAGAAAAATATCTCCCCTAATGCATACCAACGAGATTTGCGACACTCGAGATGGATACTGTTAATAAACTTCTGCAACTATATGACCAAGTGTAATCAGCGGACACGCGCTGAACACCTCTCTTAAGGCTCTTCAAGCGCCCGCTGCCTCAACACACACGCCAAGAAATGTCACTCCGCCTATCCCCAAACCGCGCAAGCGCAGCCCCGTCAAGTCTACCGATGATGAAATTGATGCATACATCGATGAGCTTCTGGCTGAAATGTCATTAAGGCGCAGACCACAACGCCCTACAAGGGCTCCTCCCCCACCACCCACGGAACTTAAGTGGGATGAAAAGAAGACCTTCAGCTATCATCTGAGAGCCTGGAAAATGTAGGTGACGAAGGGACACCCCTCCGAACGCGACTTCATGGCTTTCCTCAAAAGCGCTCAGCCCTACATCGAACGCAAACTTGTCAAGGAGCTATTAGCTCTACGAGGAGTTAAGTTTCAGTTGGCAGTAGAGGTTAAGCTTCGGAAGGATGAAGCAAATGGTACTGAAGTGCTTCAAGCACCAGTGTTCCGGACAAAGCAGATCACGCTGCTACAGGAGCATGAGATTTCGGAAGCTCTACATGAAGCCTTCCAAACTATCCTGGAGAGATTGAAAAAGTTCACTCGGGAAGGGTCTGCGTGGATAGTGGATCGTGTCAAAACACTCTGGCTTGACATCGCTCACTACCAGCCTTTCACGCGGAGGCTCATACCTTTCTCTCCACACCGCGGTCAAGAATAAGAAGGCAATCGTCAACGTGAATAACAAAGACGACAACTGCCTCCGCTGGTCTCTAAGTGCTGCGCTGTTTCCTGCAGCTAAAGACCCGCAACGGCCTGGCAAGTATCCCACTAAAGACGGCCTTGACTTTGCGGGAGCGAGGGCATCCACACCGCTCTCCCAGCTCGAACGAGTAGAGCGTCAGAACGACTTTGCTATCAACGTGTACGTGTGGGAAGGTGGCATCGTTCCTTGCCATCTGAGCAAAGTAGAGAGAGCTCGCAAGACTGTGAATCTCTTCCTCGTCTCGGATTCGAAAAACCCCGAGAAACACCACTACACTTGGATCAAGGACTTCAACAGGCTTCTCAACCGGGAATCGAAGGACACCCACCGGCTGCACTTCTTTGAGCGTTGCCTTCACGGCTTCACCAGACAGAATTTGCTGGAAGAGCATAAGCCTGAATGTCGAGTCATCAACCAAGCCGCGGTTGCCATCAGAATGCCAACACCCGGAAAAAACGACAAAGTCCGCTTTGAGAACTACCACAAACAACTCAAAGTGCCCTTCATAATCTACGCCGACTTCGAGAGCCTTGTCCGCAAAATCGAGGGCCCCGCGCTTAACCCTGAAAAGAGCGACACCCATCAAACTTCCAGACACGAGGCATGCGGCTACTCGTACATAGTCGTTCGTTCTGACGGGGAAACGCAGCCGCCGCAGATCTACCGATGGCCTGACGCGGCCAAGCATTTCCTGGATGCGTTCCAAGAAGAAGAGAATTAAATCAAGACGGTGTTGGCTAACCCCGAGCCTATGCACATGACAAGAAAGGACTGGGGGAGCAACAAGAAAGCCACAAACTGCCACGTCTGCAGCAAGCCCCTCGAAGGCGATTCCGTGCGAGACCACTGCCACATTACTGGCAAGTACCGAGGTGCAGACCACAATCAGTGCAACCTCAAGTTGCGGCTCAACCCGAAGACGACAACCATACTGGTTGTCTTTCAGTTATTGCCTGGGCCTCCTTGTACCGACTTGCTACGGGACGACCGTCAATGCGTATTTAATGTGCGTCTTCCTACTCCATCGTGAGGCAGAAACAAGAGATCGGCTTGGTGGACATCATTCGGGGTGCTGATGTCAAACGTAGGTCGTCAGGACCACCGCCAGTGGTCAGAGGCACAAGGTCGAGCACCTTCTGGTCATTAGCTAGAGTGTCTTCGCCGAACATTCTCCTTAACCTTTTTAAAAGCCCCTCTACAGAACCATCTTCTACAAACAGCCGCCCCGCCAGGACAGCATGGCGCCCGCAGACAGCCGTTGCTCGACTCTGTACTGCAAACGTATTCGTAACCACGACCCGCACAGGAAAGGCCTCCAGAAAATATTTGCGCAGCTGGGGCTTTGTATATGCTTCCTCTATTTCAGCGAGCGCACGTCCAAATCTATGGAAGACAAGCACATGCGTTCCAGTACAACAAACATTTAGCCAGTAGTGCCTCCCTTCGACCGGATCATGGAGAGGGTAGATGTTGTCTGTGTTGCTGATACAAAACTGCCCATTGTGGAGATGTAGTAGGCTGTCGTAGCTACAGAGCCCAACGAACCGTCCTCGGGCTCGCTCGGCCTTCAGGAGGCGTTCGATGTCAACGCTCGAGAGCGGTTAATCCATTCCTTATATAGAGTACAGCGGGAGGCTGTTGGGAGCCGCCACCAGGATGGCCCCATACGCGAAGAATGTCGCTATCCCCTTCGCCTTTGGTACGCTCAGGTCGCTGGGGGACAATGTCGTTCACAGTATATTCAGCGCGCGTATTCTTAACGGCAACATGTCTCACCCTCAGACGACTATCGCGTGGAATATGTGCCATCCCGCGAGGAGACAACGGGCGGTGCAAAGCTATCGACGGCTGGAAAGACTCGCAAGACGACGGGAACAGTTCGAAGAACACGCGCAGTGGAAGACGGGGGCGTCAAATTGCACAGCGCCTAGAAGAACAGCAGGGACACGACGGAAGATCACGGGGTGAGCGAAAAATAGCGGTTTGGATGAATTCAAGAGCATGCTCTTGGATGCTGCAAAGAGCACGGGAAAGAGAGCAGCGAATCGCGCAAAATCGAGGGCTATTTCTAGGTTGAAATCGTCAGCCACCAGTTTGACACCCAATGTCCTTGCTTCGGCGCCCATGGCGGCTTCACGTTTCCACCAGCAGAGCGCTTCGCTTCGTTGAAAGACGACATTAGAAGCCAGACAAAGAGAGCTCTCCGCGAACAGACGCGAGAGCTAGAAGCACTGCTGGACGCTGCACGTGCGAGCGGGCGTGAGGAGGGCGCATAGACCTCTGATTCATCATCAAGTGGCGGATGGTGATTCGCGCTAGATATAAACTTTGTTCGCCATTGACTGTGTTGCATCCCGGTTGTGTCATCTTGGTTTGACAGTTTCGTCACCCCCACCCACGCCGGGGGCTACAGACCCAAGCTGTGATCATAATAAATCACTGCGGTGAACATCTCTTTTAATTACAGCCTGTTGTTTGCAAGGGGATGGAGTGAGGGAAAACCAGTATTTGAATAAAATTATGTGTTTGAAATAGCGGTCGCTGGTATGGAGTGTTTGGCATGTCAAACTGGCGCTATGAGCGTCATGAATCTAGCCGAGTATTTCAATGGTCGGCAGCATAATCGTGCGTGGTTGGCTGGCAATGCTATAAAATTCGATTGCCACTTGTGTGACGACAGCGGTGCTGTCAGCGGCGGGGGTGGGGAATGGCTATGTAAGCATGTTGTGTCGCCCAGGCACCGAGAAAAGCTGGTTGAGGAACAGATGAGATCTCAGGGGATGGACTCACCACTTCCTCCGGGCTGATCCCGAGGAACTGCAACGACAAGTTATGCTTGCGAGGGAGCGAGTAGATGCCCACTTCCGCATGTTGGACTGGGTCCTCGAGGGGAACTCCCTCGACGAGTACTAACTAATAGACCCCGACGGCCGGCCGCGCGGGCGCTGGGGTGGGCCGGCAGTCTTTGGCTCCTGGGTTTGGCCTTTGCTATCCGTCCGATTTTCTGTGCTTAGTTGTGCTTACTATGTATGTGAACCAAGTACGCGAACTAGGGCTTGGGCGCTTAGATTTGTGTATACTCCTTCTCAAAATGTGAAGTGCGCCAGAGCTGGCAGTCTCTATACTACTATCTCAAGATGTCTTGCTTCTTCGGAATTTGTTTTAAACTAGTAAGATGTATAATAACGTTTAAGACGCTTCTTTTGTTGCCGAACAGTTACGCCGTAATTTTAAAGTTACAAAAACCGTTTCGTTTTATCTTGAAACTATTTCTAAGTTTCATTAACAATAGTTAAAATAAGGAAAATCAAAATATTTGACAAATGGTTTGGTTTACTCTGGTGAATCTTTGGAGAAAGCAAAAGAATGATATTTTTGAGTTTCTTTAAATAAATTAATATCTCATATATATTTAAAAATAAATGATTCTTTATGAAACCATGATCAATAGACACAAGAAATAATTATTTACGTTGTTTAAAACATTTACAGTTCAAGTATCAAACATACATTAGATACATTTGTCGGAAAATTGTCGGTCGTAACAACCAGTGCATAACTAGCGGTCCCGCTACTCCCGCCCGGCAGGAGTAGAAATTTTCCAAAAAATAATAAATATTCTATTTGGAGATTAGACTTACAATACTTCACAAACAATTTGTAATAATTTGTTTTATTCGTTCGTTTTCACGCTTTTATTCGGTGGTTCGTAATACTGCAAAATCTCAATATTTGTCTTGTAACCTAGCAACCGCCTTTTCTTGCACATTTTAATGCATAATGGCGCGATTCTCCACGTATTCCGCCTATCTTCAGAGGGCTGAACATACAATACAATTATATATGAGAAGTTTTGAATTCTGGTTGGCAAAGGGACTAGGCGCATACTCAAATCTGCTGTTTTTATAATCAAACTTCCACTATTTTAAATTGCCGGAGGTTGTAAGTATTCAACTTTTTAATACGAGTACAGCGGTTAGTGATTATCAAATTACGAGATCATTGTCGGTATTAATTTTCTATTGCCCTTGCTCTCAAATTGCTATTTTGTATTTGTGTATGACACAATGGCTTTAAGTGCAACTGCGATTTGCTCAACTGATGTTGATATAGGAAATAGCTTATTAGCTAAACCGTTCTCTGCTCGATCGTTGGTCGAACAGAATGTTATCGTTCATGAACGGCCTACTCCTGATTTAACAATCCGAAATAAGGGACGAGCATTTCAGAGAGATTAGGAGACGAATGACTGGCTGTGTGGCTGTACAACCTTGCAGAAAGTGTTTCGTTGGCCATGTCTAATGTTTTCCCCGAAAACATCGCCATCATGGACTAAGAATGGCTGCAACAGTATGCGAAGTATTATGTCTGATGCTAAGAAGCATGAGAACATCTAAATCGCATTTAACTGCTTTTAAGACATGGAAAATGTATAGAGCTAGTGAGCGAATTGATTGTCTTATGTCCCTCGCGAGAAGAAATGAGATTCAGCGTCACAATGAAGAGGTAAGAAGATTTACTGGAGTCTCCCCAGAAATTCAAAATGATCTTATCAGCTGTCTTAATGCAATTATTGAAGATGAAATCAGAAAGGAAATAAATGATTGCACATTTATGAGTATTCTGGTTATTGAAGCATCTGATGTGTCCACCAAAGAGCAGTTAAGTGTTATTGCTCGGTTTGACAAAGCAAAAAAAGTTTGTGAGAGGCAATTAGAATTTGTGGATGTAAATATGAACAGAAATTCAAAAACAATATCACAAATTGTCTAAGGTAAACTTGGTGATTATTCTGATATAAAAGAAAAACTGGTTTTGCAAACATATGATGATGCTTCTGTTATTTCTGGCCATATCTATGGTGTTAATGCATTAGTTCGACAAAAGTATTCTTTTGCCCACTTTGTTCATAGTGCAGCTCATAGATTGAACCTGGTCCTTAGTCAGTCAGCCGCATCAATTTCTCCTGTTAAAATCTTTTTCATCAATATAAGTACATTCAGCGCATTTACAAGTAATGCCCCAAAAAGAAAAGCTTTTCTCACATCAAACAATCTTGAGATTCCTGCCCCTGGTGAAACAAGATGGTATTATCGCTCTAGATTAATCAATGTATTGCACAAAAACTCAGAAAAACTTTTAGATATTTTGAGGGGGTTCTTGAAAAACTAGCTGGATGGGACGATGAGTCATTAAGTAAAATAAGTGGCTTACTGCATTATCTTGATAGCTTTCTCTTTTGTTTTCTAGTGTGTGTTTTTTTACAGGATTTTAGAACAGTCCACAATTTTGTATTCCATTATTCAAAGTAGGGAAACCAATTTTAATTATGGCATAAGCAAGATTGACAATTTCAAGCTGTTTGTTGTATCACTTCGCACAGATCAAACTTTCACCGAGTTACCAAACTGCACTAGAAAAAGTAGGCCCACCAGCAACCAGAGCAGATAGTAGATACAATTAAAAACAGCTTTATTTTGAGATTATTGATTCCAATAAAGGCATGTTTAGCGAACGATTTCATGATATTAATCAGTTCGAGTTTTTAGTAAATCCTAAACTATTTACTACCTTGAAGGGCATAGTTCCACGGGAGAAGATCAATCTTCTCAAAGATAAATTATAGTCCTCTTTTTGATATCCCATCTTTGGAGAGTCAAATTTTCTTCATTTACAACGACAAGGACTTTCACAAAGAGTGCAGTAATGAGGTGCTTAAATACATCTACAAATTTAATCTCCAGTCGAGTTAACGTCAACTGGTAAATTTGCTAATATTGAATGATGTCTTGGCAGTGGCAAGTGCTTCAGTAGAGAGGTCGTTTTCTTTCTTGAAAACGATCAAAGCTATTTGAGGAATAGAATGTGTCAAGGTTGGCTTAGCTCTTTTTGTAGAATGTCTATTCACAAAGATATCATTGAACAAAAAGAGGATTCAGAGGTGTTGCATAATAAGGTGGTTGAAAAATTTGTAGAAAAACCCAGAAGGCTGGCATTTCTTTATAAATAATGCATATAGTATGTGTTTTGATATTTGTTCTTATAATACATGGTACTTCACTGACAAAATGAAGCATAACTCTAAAGAATAAAGCCATTCCTATCTACCTGCCCCAATCTAAACAAGTGTAAACTAATAAGTGGAATGCTAAGAACAATCTCTCCCTATGCATTTTAGGAAGTGTCGTATACTATGTCATTTTTTGTGCTAATCCAAATTTCTTCTTTTTATTCAGGGACAGTGATTAGTTTGATTCATTATGTATTAGGGGACAATTGTCTTCTGCATAACGTTTCTCTGAGACACCTTTAGTACCTTTTTAACTAGATGCAGTTTCCACGATTGCCATATTAAGAATGCAGCTTATAAAAACGGATTTTTATAACCTATCGCTGGAAATGCTGTTTCCAAGGCTATGGATTTCAACATTTTTCTGGGGAGCATAGTTGGGGTCGCCCCTTCGGCGTGAGATGATGAGCGGGGGTTACTATTTTTCCTGGCTACGCCACTTGTAACAACCACAAATAGTCTTAAAAAAATGCTGTGAAAAATGGATTGAAAAACGTCACAATACTTAAATACAGTTCCAGAATATTTTTAGTAGTTTTTGCCAAGTTTTAAATAAGTGAAACACGTGTGTAGGTCGAAGTGATTGAAGAAATATCATGTTTGTCATAACAAGATTATTTCGAAAAATAAATTGTTGATGACATCGTATTTATTTCAATTTTTTATACGAAAGATATTAAAAAGGAGGACTATTTATAAAATTTCTTCCAATATTGCTTTTCATTAATGCCTTTCATGTTGTGTTAATTTTCACTTTGTAAATTGATGCTTTTTGCAAAAACTCATTCTTAAATTTTAGTTTGAAAAATGGATTCACCTCCTAAAAAATTGAAGATTGAGGCAAACGGATCTCGTTTAAGTAAACTCTTGATAAATAACGGAACACAAGCTTTGAAAACAACATTGCAGTTTAATATAAATTTTCGCTCGTCAAACCTAAGGGATGAACTTAATAAACCCTCAAATAAAAGTACATTGGAATCATTAAGAAAAAGAAGCGTCATCAACAAAGAGCAATGGAACCTTCTTTATCCATCAACTGATTTGCCAAACCTTGAAAACTTTGATATTTCATTATTGACTGTCTTATTGCGTAACATATGTGGTTTAACAGCGCCACATGGTGGATGGGATGATCCTTCCTCTTCAGATTCTTCAATTTCAGCAAATATTGCAAGAATAAAGTTTTATCGAAACAAAGTGTACGGTCACATAACCACAACTAGTGTAGATGACAGTGAGTTTGAGCATTTGTGGAAGGAAATTTCAAAAGCATTGGTTGGTTTGGGTATTCAACAAACTGAAATAGATGAAGCAAAGAAAGCTCCCCTCAGTCCTGATGAGGCAAACCATATTGAAATATTGAAAAACTGGTATGAAAAAGAACAACAGTTGATCAATGTCGCTGAGGAAATTAAAGAGGCTGTAAGAGCAATAAAAAAAGATTTTGAAGTTATGAAAAATAAAGTAGAAGACATTAAAAAAAACATGCCAACAAAAGCTGACGTAGCCAGAGTTAGAGAAACGAAACAGGACGAAGCATATTCAGTAGTCGAAAACCTTGGAAAGTGTAATTTCAACGGTCATATAAAAGATCTTAACAAGAAATACCTTGAAGGGACTAGACAATGGTTATTTGAAAAACTCAACACTTGGTTTAACGATAGAAGTGAAGATGCTTCTAATGTCATGATTTTGATTGCCGGTCCTGGTGTTGGTAAAAGTGTGTTTGCTGCTGAGTTGTGTCGACGATATTCTGAAAAGAAGAAACTTGCTGCTTCTCATTTCTGCAGATATAATCGATCAGATGAGAGGAATCCTCGAATGTTGATAGAGTCATTGGCCAGTAGCATGTGTGATACATTATCAAAATTTAAAAGTAAACTGAATGAAGAATTACAGAGAAAACATTCCTACAAATCAGTCACCGATGAATTCCGTGTTTTATTAAATAATCCATTGCATTCCTTAAAAGATCATAAACCAATGGTTTTGGTTATTGATGCCTTAGATGAAAGCCAAGTTGCTGGCAAAAGTGAATTGTTGGAATTGATTGCAGAAGAGTTTCACAAACTGCCTAAATGGATTAAAATCTTCATCACCAGTCGTCCAGAACTTCCTGTTCAAAAGGAGTTGAAAGTCATGAATCCTGTGGAGATTACAACTCGTCCTCGTGATAAAAACAACGAAGAAGACCTGCAGAAGTATTTGAGACATCAGTTAAATAATCGAATGCAGGTAAATCACTACGTTCTATCGTCATTAGTTAAAAAATGTGAGGGATCATTTCTTTATGCGTATTACGCACAACTGAGCTTGAAAGAAGAAAATATTGAGCTTACTTACGAAAACATTCAAGAATTGGTCCCTAGTGGGTTAAGCGGTGTTTACACAAAGCAATTCAAAAGAGTAAAAGAATTGTTAACGAAGGAAAGTCCCAGAAATTCTGTTATCTCAGAAACTACTTTCATGCAGTTTCTTGAATTGTTGGCTGCCTGTCGGAAGTCTTTACCATTAACTTTACTGCTTAGTTATTTAGGTTTTTCTGGTGACATCATTGAACTGTTATCCCAAATTTTGCCAGTTTACGATGATTGTTTAACCGTGTATCACAAGTCTCTAATTGATTGGTTGAAATCAGATGGTTACGAACAGCATGAGTTTACAGTTAGTGCAAAAAATGGTCATAAGTTCTTATGGCATGCTTGTAAGAAAGTGTTTGAACAAATTAAGTCGATGAACATTTTTGAAGATCAGAGGAACACTGCTATGATTAAATATGCTTTGAAAAATGGAATTTATCATATGTCAAAATGTGGCAAAAATGTTGACTTTAGCTGGGCAGTAGATGTCAAAGTGGTTTATGCGAAGTTAATGTGTGTGGAAGACATTAACATGTATACCATTTTTTCTGAATTGTCTAAAATCAATAAGGAACTACAAAGTTTTTTGAGAAAAGATGAACATGAAGAACTACTATTTCATTTGTCATTGACGTTACTGATATTTAATGAGTCAGATATTTTAAGGTCAGATGATAGCTTAGCTTTTTTACAATATATTGCAAACAGAATTCATGGAAGTAACGACAAAAGGTTATTGGCAAGGGATTTATTGAAACAAGGAAAGTTTGTTTGGTTTGAGGATTTAGACTCAACATATTTAACAAACCATCATCATTTGACTGTCTCCTTGCATGCTAACGTTACATCTCTTTGTGTGTCGTCCAATGAAGAACTTCTTGCTGTAGGATATGAAAATGGTCAAATATCTATTTTTGAACTTCCTGAATTTACAGAAAGATGCACTCTTGGCACTGCACTCGATGTTTCAAGGTTCGATAAGGGGAATGATGTAAAGAAATTTATGTCCCTGTATGACTATAATGACTATCCATTATTAGATAAATTTGATTTTGTAGAAGGAAACATATGTTGTTGCTCCTTTTCACCTACCGGAAATAGACTGATAACTAGTGATGAATCTACTGAAGTAAAGTTATGGGACGTTAACAATGGACGTTTGTTGTTATGTTTACAGTCAGATGATGTCGTTAATCGTTGCTCTTTCTTAGATTCTAGTTTGTTCATTACAGCAAAAAATGGAAAACATGATCCTTTCGAAAAACCTGTAGATGTGTTCACTGCATGGAATTCAGTAACTTTACAAAGAATCGATCGACGCCGCGTTGTTGATTACCAAAAACTAAAATACACCAATAAATATTCAGAGCTCGTTGCTGCAAACTTCGTCGAGACTTCGTATGTTTTTCAATTCCCAAAGGCAATCGATGTTTTTCAAAGAGAAAATAAGTTTCCACTATTTTCAATTTTAAAGACAACCCACCATTATCGTGATTGTATTCTTTATCATACAAGCCAGAATGGAAATGTTTCTGAAATCAATCAGTTGACAAAATACAACGATCAAGGAGAAATCGTGTTTTGTTTACCAAATGTTTGGTGTCCATGTGGTAATAGGATTCTTAAAAAAGTCCATCCAATCTCGTTTAAGGAATTTTACGTTGTCCCGTATTTTTCCAAGCTTAAAATTTTCAAAACTGATCATCTTTGGAGACCTTCATTTATCGTTGAGAAATTTAAAATTGAATGTTGTTGTTTTTCACCGGATGGATCTTTTTTGGCTGCTTTCGCTGTTGGTGACCACGTCAACATTCATATTTGGAGCATTGAACGTTGCACTATTATTCAAACTGTACCAATGCAACTGAAGATAGCAAAAGGATGTTGGTGGTCAGACGGCTTACTGTGGATATGGGATGGTTCTGATCATCTTATGAAGATATCAACTTCGTCTGAAAATTTTGTAGATTCTACTCAAGCAAAGTATGTTAACATTGGATTTAAACCTCAGAAAATCTTAACATTTGCTGATGTCTTAGTTTGTATTGACGAACTAGATTTTGTTCAAGTTGTTAAAATTACCAAGGGTGGGATACAATACAACAAAAGACTTCCTGTCGATAGTTCAAAATTTAAAGCAGCAGCTGTTTCACCTGATAATTCTGTTATTTTAACTTTAAACAAAACAGAATACACATTATGGAAATGGGGAAATAACAACAATGACCTTCACTTGAAACCTTGGCATACTGCAGAAATACCTATAGCAGCTGTCTTGGGAAAAATTGTTGAAGAACAGGAAACTGTAAATGATCTAGAGTTCAACTGCTTTATAAGTGATAGTAACCAAGCAGCCATAACATTTTACAAAGGCTTCAGATGTATGGGCATTTATGTAATTAATTTTCACGAGAATGGTGATGTGAATGCGATTTGGCATGATCTCTTTCAATTTTTTTTGGAATCAGACCTGATCATACACAAATCTTATTGCATTGGAGTGTTTTTGTGGTCATTGGTTGCTGTAGATTTAAAGAGTGGTGAAATGTGCGCTGCATTTGACGGACATAAAGCGTCTCATATAATTATGCATTCCAATACAGGAACTTTAGCTACAGTTGAGAGTTTTAATTGCAGTATTCGATTTTTTAAACTTAATGTTCCTGAATAAATACATCAGCTCAAACTTTAATTGTAAATTCAAAAACCTTTTGAGAAAATTGTACATAGATGTTGATAGTCGTAAGGATGATTGCTTGTTTCCACCTACTATAGTTTTCTACAGAAGAAGTTTACTTATTCTACCAGGCAATCTTTAAGAAATTATCTATATTTACCAAAAACAAATTTGGACCAATTTTGCAAAAGATCTTTTAAATTTATCGGTACTATTTCTTGGAATGTCTTATCTCCTGCTATCAAAGAATGTAAAATATTATCTATGTTTTGCAATAATCTGAAACGATGTATAATTGCTTTTTATAACACAAATGACTTGTATTTTTAAAAAGTGCGCTTCTATACTAATTGATCATGAATATTTGTTTATTCCTTTCTAAGATTCTACTTGTAGTCTTCATAAATGAATTGTCATTCAAACAGGGCATCCTCTAGATTAGACTACTACGGTAAGATGCTCTGTCAAACTTATTATTATGTATTGTACCTCTGAACAAATTTCACGTTGATGATTTACTTTTTAATAAAAATGTATGGTTAAATAATTTGGTAATTTTTATTTAACAAATAGATAACATTTAACTGTTGTCTATACAGTTAAAGATACACGGGAATGATGTCATTGTGATAAAAACTGAGTGGCAACGAGCCGCCGGGGTAAATCAATGTTTGAAAACCGGATTTTTTCTTTTCTTTTTGCTCAAATACGTCCAATGATGCAACTGGGCATTCTTAATTTTTTTATTTGCCCATTCAGGGATATATTCAGGTAAATATTCAAATAAATTCTCCGTTATTTTGTCATTTAAAAACAAGGAATTTTCTGTGACCTCAATTTCGTGCGTCTGTCCTCTTATAGATCATAGCTCTCGAGTAATGAAATTGCTTAAATTTTTCCGGTTATTATATAATATTATAAATAAGACTTTAACTACATAGAAATGAAAGAATGTCGACAACTCATTCATTGTGAGTCATTTGATAATATGGTGTTGTTGTAGATGAAGATTATTTTATTTAAATTATAGAGTGACTTTCTTTAGACATGCTTTCAAGAACTGTAAATACAATTTAATATCGTGGAAATAGGTTTTGTATGCTGTTAAAAATTCACATGTATAAAAACACCATTTGGGTTTTATGGTCATTAGTTGAAAAATGTGAGAGATCATTTTTGTACGTTTATTATGTACATATGACCTTAAAGACAGAAAATGTTATATACTGTCAACAATTCCCGTATGTAAAAACATCATGACATCATGTCAATAACTGTGATAAAAATAAATAAAACTTTTAGGATTTTGACATAAGTTCTTTTGAATTGAGGAATTAAATTTTTTTGAATAATATTTTCTTGATTAAAACATTGAAGATTATTAATTCTCACTTTCTGTCTTCAATGGTTAAAATAAAATTTATCATCATGATGTTGGGGTCGATACAACGTTGAATGTACAGTTTCAATTTGTGACAATTGTAACCGTCGCATTGCATGGTTTGTGTAAAAAATTCTACATTTAAAAGCCATGCAGTAGGAGATTTTGTGAAAGAGACTTCAGACATACACCTTCTTGCAATGGTTGAAAGTCTTTCAACATTCTGTAAGCTGTACAGGGATTTATGGACAACATTGCTGCATCTTTCATAGAAAGACCATTTTTTACTGGAATTTTGTCGCAATCACCTCTTTCAATACTATGATCTCCATCCAACTACCTTTGCAAATTTGTATCAAAAATACAATAAAACTATTTGCTGATAAAGTCTAATCGAGTTAACTCATATGATTGGATAATACCAAGTCCTGTAGTTCCCATTAATAGCCACTTATCAACACGGACAGACTTCACATCACCATCTGCCAACACTTCCCCGACACCCTCGTTACCACCAGCTGCAGGAAGGGAAGGTTCGATGGGATACAATCCTAAATAAAAAGTGACGGACCAAGAATTTCAAGGGAGGGGAGGCATGCATATAATGGCATCAATTGCACTCCTCACCTTGAAGCACATTCAAATCAGCTGGATTGATGGGTGAAGCCAACATTTTTAAAAAAACACTTTCTCTGTTGAATTCTGGTAAAGGATAATCTTGTAGACGACAAAATCAAAGTAGAAATCAGTGGCAGATCCAGATGAGGGTTACAGTATTTTCACAGACACAGACAGCCTCTCCAGAACTTGGATAATTTATTGATAATTTCGTAGAAGCACTATTGCTAATGCGCATTTAAAATACACGACGTGTTTTTTTAAAATAGACATGTTTTGACTTCTCATGATGCCATCTTTAGTATAAGTGAAATAAAGAACAATACAAGGTTTATATAAAAGTGATATGATACATAAATTACAACAATAAAAAGTAAATAAGGTAAATTAATGGGGAGCGTCCTAGCGTATTATAAACTAAATATTGTATTGAATTTAAAAACTTGAACATTGAGGTCAGCGTTAGTTTTGTTAATGTGGAGTGCTTCTTTGATATTGATAATAAAATTGACATGCATGTGTAGGAGCTAGCACTAAATTCTTGCATGAATTGCCATGTGTAAAATCGTCGACACTGACTACAGAGCAACTCAACCACTTTTAAGGTAAAGTTGACAGTTCACAGGAATATTTTTACCTGATAACCTTACTTGGGTCGCCATATTCTGAATAAACTAAAGCTTTAGAAGACCGAGGTATACTTTCAGACGTGTTCGAAAATGTCCTCGACAATTTTACAGCTTTGCTTGAAGTCAGAAACCTGAAGAGAACGCGTTGCTTCGTCCAGTCTGCTATGTTCGTGGTATTCAGCGTAATTTAATATAATGGCACTCTGAAGGATGGGAAATAACGTCGTCAGGACAACAACCGAAATTTAATTTTAAATATTTACAATAAAAAGTCACTTCAAGATTAATTTTAAGCTATGAATTTTTGGATGGCTTCTAAAAGGGAACATAATGGAAGGTATTTCAGAGTACAACTGCTTCGGTATTAATTTTAATTCGAGGCTCGAACAACAGTACAATTACTACAATACTGAATGATATATATATAATTCTGAGTCTGAACTTCTACATTACTATATTTTACAGCCGTCTATGAATTTATGATATAAGTTGCTTTCTCTAACATATTTCGTTTAATTGCATCGTTTTTCTTTCATAGATACAAACGTCGAGCTGAACAAAGAGAACCTTGTAAGTAAAAAACTTTCAACATCGATAGCTTCTTCATAATTCACAGTTTTATAGATTACGCGCTCGAAATTTCCACTAGTTCATAATATTATAGAAATTGAGAGCGAAATTAGAAGAGTCATACTTTAGTATTCATAAGGAAAAGGTTGTTGAAGTTCTCCTCCATTTGTCGTTGTTTTATTCATACAGTTGTTGTGGCTGCTGTCGTTAATAAATAGCGAACGACTCTTGGCTTGCTCAGTGCATGTTTAGTTATTTTAATTGAATTTTTGTCCATTCTTAATGTCTTTTTCGTTTATACATTACATTAACCTGGGTAATGTACCGTAAATGCTCGCTTTAGCGCCGCGGCGATTATTTAATTTTTCCGATTTTGAATGCGGCGCTTATGCGAGAGCGGCGTTTAAGTGGGAGCGGCGCTTATTAAATATTTTTATCGCCCCAAGAAAATAACGAGTAGACAAAAGCTATTTTCATTATGTTATATTATACAATTTATTGAAAATAATGTCGCATAGACGCAGAAGAAGGTTTTCCTAAATTTTAAAGTTTCCTCAATATTTCTTCCAAGCTCAGCACTAAAATTACTCAAATACGGCGCTTAAGTTAACCGGCAGCGGCGCTAAATAACTGTTTTGGATTCTGACTGCGGCGCTTAACCGAGGGCGGCGCTTATCTATTTGTTGCACTTGAGACAAAAGAGACATGATGTATTGTCTAGAATCAACACCGCATTACGTTACTGCATATATTTAATATGGAATTTGAGCTTTGCTCATATGAACTTTTAACATACTTCCAAACAAAAATGAGCAGGAATATTCAGTTGATTAATCTATGATAAACCTTTCGCCCTTTAACTCTGCCATACCGGTCACAAGCCTGGGACTTGTAGCGTATAAGGTTCTCTGCTTATGAGCAGACTTGTCTCGTTAACACTAAGTAAGACCAAATTACGACCTAAGTACGCCGCGCCACTAAGTACAACCAAATTTAACTCTTTAAGTGGTAGTGTAGCAAATCTGCATACAATCTACGAAATGACAAACAAATTTTCAAGAAAATTCGTCATCTAAAGTTTTACATCAAAGTTAACAAAACATGCATTGAGCAAGTATACATGTAAACGATGTCAACAACAACAAAATAGCAAAAACTATAACAACCTTTTTCTTTATGATTACAAGTATGATTCTACTGAAACATTTACCCCGACGCTCTCATCAACTATCATCTCATAGAAGTCTTGAACTCGTAATGTCAAGAAGCAATGTCTAAGTTTGTCTGAGTTATACAAATCTTTCTCGTGGACTGAAAACCTCCATATAACAAACTGTCTATTGTTTAGGTTGAGTATCTTCGAGATGACGATACGTTTGTGGAGTACTTGAACACATTTCTTTCATCGCCAGTAAGTGTGTATTAAATATGCACTTTCATCGCCAGTAAGTGTGTCTAAATATGCACTTTCATTGCCAGTAAGTGTGTCTTAAATATGCATTTTTTCATTTTCAAAAAGTCTTCAACAATATCAACCAAGCTTAGCTTGACTTTCCTTCTTCAGATTTGGTGACATAAATTTTCTAAATTTCAAATTTTTTTTGATCGAATTATTTCAAAGTTGGTCATGATTGATGCTTTCAAATCAGCGTTTATGGTTGAAAACATTTTATTGTTTGATGTTTGACCAAAGGAGAGCATCTACCGACCAACATCATATTATTTACAGACAAAACTTTTGAACAAAAATGTTTAGAAAAAGAGGTGGTACAACCCTCCTGTTCACCCTAAAATAAGTTATACTTCCCCCCGCGAACCAACCAGTATGATTTTGAAACTAACATATTTTTTTCTGTGTTGATTTTATGAAGATCAACTTCCAGTGCTTTGAAACAAGAGTTTACTACGACAAACAATTTGGCCTTTTGGAAGAATTTACACAGAAACTAGTCAAAGAAGATTGTGGAAATATTCAAAAGAGATACGATCCAACCAGAAACGAAGTCCAGACCAGTTACTGTGTCACAGTTCTCGATCACCTATCGACTTTAAAATGGTTACAAAAGAACAGATTAGATGAATTCGCGAGAAGTATGATTTTCGCAGAATACAAGCTATCAAAAGCTCTTTCATCTGCTCAGGTAACATATGACGTTTGTACTGGAGACTGTTGATAGAGCGACGATTGAGGCAGGGAAGTTGTATCTCCCCTCCCTCAATAATGTTTGAAGTGTTTAGTGCAGGCTGTTGACAGAGCGATGATTGAGGCGGAGAAGTTTGAATATTATGTTGTACTCAACAAATTTTTACTAAAAGGACAGTCACTTGTACCTCCCTTCCCTCAATAATGTTTGAATTGCTTGGTGCAGGCTGAATCCTACAGGCTCTGGCTTTCGAGAGGCCCGTTGTGTCTAGACGTAATTAGGTTTTTGTTTTTGCAATTCCGTGTTAGTTCAATGTTCTTAATTTAGACCATTTCTGCTGATAAAAATCGTACGATCTGCTGTTTAAATGAACGATAATCGAAACTTATAAAGTATTGGGTTATCCCAGTTTCAACTTTAAATTTACTCCTTGTTGTTGATGCTACGAGTTTCAAAAACAAGCTGGAAAATGCAAAGGCAAAGGAGCGTTAGGAACACAAATGTCATCAAGAAACTGAACTTAGTGGGAGGAATAGATATCCTACTTAAAGTCCAACTACATTGTCTTAAGCCTGTTTTCCACCAGCCACGTATCGTAACGTATCGTAGCAAATCGTAACAGGGCGCATGCGTGCTTATGAATTTGATGGTCAATAGGTGCGAGCACGCATGCGCCATGTTACGTTTAGCTCCGATACGTTACGATATGTGGCTAGTTGAAAACAGGCGTAAGCCTTCAGACCTTGTAATTAGTAATCCGTCACTGAGGGTATTCATGTTGTACTCAAATGATTTCTACTGATGATTGATTCTTGTCAAATTTCATTTCTAATTTAATATTATGAAACCAATGTAGATGGTTGAGATTTGTTAGTTTTGTCCATTTATAGTATGAAACAAGACTGCTATAGTTTTTGGTTTAATGGTTAAACTAAGGAAGAAGCTTATGAAACAAAATCATTTTGCATCTGATTTAGGCAAATTATTTCGAGAGAATCACTGGAAACATCTCACGAGGAAAAACATTCATTACTGAAATGAAGACATGTGGAAACATCTCACGAGGAAAAACATTCATTACTGAAATGAAGACTTGTGGAAACATCTCACGAGGAAAAACATTCATTACTGAAATGAAGACATGTGGAAATGTCTCACGAGGAAAAACATTCATTACTGAAATGAAGACATGCGGAAACATCTCACGAGGAAAAACATTCATTACTGAAATGAAGACATGGAAAAATATCTCACGAGGAAAAACATTCATTACTGAAATGAAGACATGCGGAAACATCTCACGAGGAAAAACATTCATTCCTGAAATGAAAACATGTGGAAATATCTCACGAGGAAAAACATTCATTACTGAAATGAAGACATGGAAAAATATCTCACGAGGAAAAACATTCATTACTGAAATGAAGACATGTGGAAATATCTCACGAGGAAAAACATTCATTACTGAAATGAAGACATGTGGAAATATCTCACGAGGAAAAACATTCATTACTGAAATGAAGACATGCGGAAACATCTCACGAGGAAAAACATTCATTACTGAAATGAAGACATGCGGAAACCTCTCACGAGGAAAAACATTCATTACTGAAATGAAGACATGTGGAAATGTCTCACGACGAAAAACATTCATTACTGAAATGAAGACATGGAAAAATATCTCACGAGGAAAAACATTCATTACTGAAATGAAGACATGCGGAAACATCTCACGAGGAAAAACATTCATTACTGAAATGAAGACATGCGGAAACATCTCACGAGGAAAAACATTCATTACTGAAATGAAGACATGTGGAAATGTCTCAAGAGGAAAAACATTCATTACTGAAATGAAGACATGCGGAAACATCTCACGAGGAAAAACATTCATTACTGAAATGAAGACATGTGGAAATGTCTCACGAGGAAAAACATTCATTACTGAAATGAAGACATGCGGAAACATCTCACGAGGAAAACATTCATTACTGAAATGAAGACATGTGGAAATGTCTCAAGAGGAAAAACATTCATTACTGAAATGAAGACATGCGGAAACATCTCACGAGGAAAAACATTCATTACTGAAATGAAGACATGTGGAAATGTCTCACGAGGAAAAACATTCATTACTGAAATGAAGACATGCGGAAACATCTCACGAGGAAAAACATTCATTACTGAAATGAAGACATGGAAAAATATCTCACGAGGAAAAACATTCATTACTGAAATGAATACATGGAAAAATATCTCACGAGGAAAAACATTCATTACTGAAATGAAGACATGGAAAAATATCTCACGAGGAAAAACATTCATTACTGAAATGAAGACATGCGGAAACATCTCACGAGGAAAAACATTCATTACTGAAATGAAGACATGGAAAAATATCTCACGAGGAAAAACATTCATTACTGAAATGAATACATGGAAAAATATCTCACGAGGAAAA
This sequence comes from Xenia sp. Carnegie-2017, assembly GCF_021976095.1. NCBI lineage: Eukaryota > Metazoa > Cnidaria > Anthozoa > Malacalcyonacea > Xeniidae > Xenia > Xenia sp. Carnegie-2017. The sequence continues at coordinate 2,970,249 of NW_025813487.1, read as the reverse complement.
ACATTCATTACTGGAAATGAAGACATGTGGAGTTTCTTCTAAAGAAAGTTTCAACGGTCATTTGGACGACCAGTTTAGAAGTACGAGTCCCTCAAGCACAGAGAAACAATCTTACAAAAGCAACGACAAAACAAACGGTGACGTCAACGCTGGTGCTGACATCAGAACTATTGACTTAAAAGAAGATGTTTACGTTGCTTCAAATGATGAAGTGCTAACATCAAATGTCTCGGATAACAGTAATAAAATAAAAGGATTTGATGAAGAAAAAAAGTCCAAGAACGAACATTCAGATGACTTTGTTGCGCTTAAAAATGATGAATTGATAAAGAAAAGAAACGATGGAGATTGTTTCTTGCATAATAGAAGAAGCTCCATGGATTCTTTGCAATATAACGGAATGTCAGTGGAAAGCGATCGAAAAATCAATGATAACGACGTTAACAGGAAGGTCTTGCTTTCATCAAAAACAGCTATGGACAAGCTCTAAGACTTCCTGGTCGACACTAAAGGCGAAAGATTGCTTCTGCTTTGGCTGCAAATTGAGTATTGGAAACATATTAAAAATAGCAAAGAAAGAAAAAGGTAAACATCGTTTGAAGCAGAGATAATGTGTAAAAAAAATATATATGTGAAACAGAGGTTGTGAAACAAAGGAAAATAGTGTATGAAACAGAGAAGTATGTGAAATGAAAATGATGTGAAATGCAGGGAGTACTGTGTGAAATAGGGAAAATAGTATGTGAAACAGAGGAATTACTGTGAAACAGGAAAATGAAACAAAGGGGGTACTGTAAATAGGGAAAATATCGTGGAACAGAGGAGTACTGTGTGAAACAGGAAATGAATGAAACAGAGGCAGTATTTTATAAAATAGGGAAAATATCAATGTGAAACAGAGGGTACTGATGCAGGGAGAAAATAATGAAACAGAGGAATTTGAAATAGGGAAAATATCGTAAATGCAGGGAGTACTGTGAAATGGGGAAAATATCGTGAAACAGAGGAGTACTGTGAAATAGGGAAAATCGTTTGAAACAGAGAAGTACTACAATGTGAATAGGGAAAATATCGATACGAAACGGAAGTGTGTGAAACAGGGGAAAATGTCGTGTGAAACAGAAGTGAAATGATACAGGGATCAGTGAAACAGAGAACAATGAAATAGGGGAAAATATGTGAAACAGAGTAATGGTTAAAATAATGTGAAACGGAGGGAGTACTGTGTGAAACATTTAAAATATCGTGTGAAACAGAGGGAGTACTTTGTGAAATAGGGAAAATATCGTGTGAAACAGAGAAAGTACTGTGTGAAATAGGGAAAATATCGTGTGAAACAGGGGGAGTACTGTGTGAAACAGTTAAAATATCGTGTGAAACAGAGGGAGTACTGTGTGAAACAGAAATGTGAAACAGAGAATATGGGTGAAACAGGGAAATATCGTGTGAAACAGGGCACTGTGTGAAACAGAGAATGAAACAGAAATATCGTGTGAAGCGGAGAAAACATTGCATGAAACACTGTCGTACATGCGTATTTGAGCTGCACATGCGCATTTTGCTTGTTCATCTGTAGATACGTTCAGGAGATGAAACATGTTATCAGGATTAGACATGTTATTAGGATTAGCTGAAGATATGAATGAAGAACAGAGAATCGTTGAAAAACCATTGTTAAACCATTGTTAATTCATTTTTATAATGTATAGTGAGCATTTGGGGAATTAAAAACAATGCGGGGAACAAAATAGTAAGTTGTAGCAACTGAACAAAAGCTAGATAGATTTTCTGAAAGTTTCAGTCATCCTTGAGCTCGCTGGGATTAAAAAATTCTCGCCTAGCATTTTTTAGCTCTCCCAAATATTAACTCTGAACATTCTTTTTGTTCGATAGGTGTAAAAGGTTCACGTTGCACGAAGTAAATATTTCGAAAAAAGTTCATTCATCTTCAAAAATGTCCCATCAATACACATTCATACACCAATACATATTTCACCATATCCCACCAACGCTCAATACATCCATAGACCACATCCTTACAAAACATCACAATCCCTCAACGCTCAATACATCTATAGACCACACCTATACATCACACCAGAATCCCTCAACGCTCAATACATCCTCAGACCGCATTCATACAGCACACCACAATCCCTCAACGCTAAATACATCCCTAGACCACACTCATACAACACACCACAATCCCGTATAGTGAGTTATTCCAGCTGTAGTTTGCATTGGGAAAGCAACATATCATTACAACACGTGAGTCGCACATGCAACAAATGAAAACCGACGCACCTGAGATCAAAGTCAGCACATGGACGCAAAGTGACGACGCCTCATCACACGAACGCTGGGAAACGACAGCTTGAGGTGAGGGATGATGTGATTTCTACAGTTGTGTTGCATCAAGAGATAATTTATTGCAGATAAATTTTTATTCAGATATACGCAACGACAGAGAAGGAAGAATTCGGATTTCAAAAACGACCAATCAGCGCGTTTCCAAGATGTTGTGACGTGGAATATTTTTCACCAATCAGACTTGTCATTGCTCCGAGAATCGCGACTAGTTTGAGTGTGAACTGGGAATGTGTTTATGGATTTTGTGGGATATAAAATGTGAACTGTGAATGCGTTTGGGGATTTTGGGGGATATAAAATATGAACTGTGAATGTGTCAGGGATTTTGGGGGATATAAAATGTGAACTGGAAATGTGTTTAGGGATTTTGGGGGATATAAAATGTGAACTGGGAATGTGTTTGGGGATTTTGGGGGTGTAAAATATGAACTGGGGATATGTTTGGGGATTTTTAGGGTGTAAAATAGGAACTGGAAATGTGTTGTGGGATTTTGGGGGATATAAAGTGTGAACTGGGAATGTGTTTGTGGATTTTGGTGGATATAAATTGTAAACTGTGAATGTTATATGGGATTTTAGGGGACATAGAATGTGAACTGTGAATGTTTTGGGAGATTTTAAGAGATATAGAATATGAACTGTGAATGTTTTGGGAGATTTTGGTTGATATAACAGGTTTGTCATTTTGTATGAAGACATGATGAGCCCAATTTCATTATATTATAGTGGATATACGAAAGATTCTTACCTCCAGGGAGCGTCTGTGATATCAACATTTCGTCCAACGTCAGAGAAAATATAAAAAAACAACTGGATCCGCCATACGAAGATCTGTTAGATGACGTAGATGATCTTGTGTTGACGTGCCTCAAAGAACCATGGGATAGTCTTTGCCGTGATGAACGAAAAGAATACGAAATGGTGAGGAATTTATGAATTAATCAAAACTCCATGATAAAGATACATAGTGTGGGAAGTTGGATAGTAAGAACGCAGACGAGATGGGGAGACAGATATATGATCTAATTGTTAACGCTGATCAGTATAAACCAAGTTTCATATCTTAGATACCAAAGAGTGACCAGTTGCGTTACATTACGGTGAAGTTGAACGACAAAATTTTACGACGAAAAATATCTTTGTTATCGAACGAAGTAAGTTCATTGTAAAACTAGAAACAGAATTTTCAATTTTGCGTTTCACGTGTTTCTAAACTTGCAACACTCGTCAGAGTTTATTGCGGTAAAATCACAGACATTTAACATAAAGAAGGTTATCATCAGTAATTTTTGTACATGTGCAAATATTTCAGTGATTTACCACAAAACTAACCGAGAGGTCGTTTTCGTCCCTGGACAGTTTCCTCCCCCCCCGACAGTTATTCCCCCCTTCCCTGGCCACTTTTTTCTCTCCACCCCCTGGACAGTTTTCCTCCCTTTCCTAGACAGATTTTCTCTCCTACCTGGACAGTTTTTCTCCCTTTCCTGGACTGATTTCTCCCCTCGATGGACGGTTTTTTCTTATTCCCCTGGACAGTTTTTCTCCCCTCCCCGAATAGTGTTTCGTTGAAATCATCTGTGAGCCAAATTCAATTTATCATGGGGGGAATTCGGACACTTGCATGAGTGTTCGCTTGCATAAACCCCCCGGAAATGGTCTACTGTATGCTAGTATTCTTGGGGTGAACCTGCTTTTCTGAAGTCATTCCTATTCGTTCTAGACTTCTAGTTGACAGACGTTAAGGACCAGTATAAAGAAAAAAATTAGCTTTTAAAATTATAGTTTCATTGAAAGGAGCTTGCAAAATGACAGTGGACTTTGTAAAACAGTTTTGTCAAATCTCTTTGCATTCTCGACTTATTAAAGTTGTGTGATGTCCGATTTATGGAGAAAGTGACCTCACGTTGCGTAATGAGTTGCTGCAAATTTGTAATTTGAATGAAACACGTGTGCAGAAATTCTCATCATGCATAGTGACGTCACTTCCTCCACAAATCGTGAGAATGGAGAATTTTGATTAAACTGTTATAGAAAGCTCTCCGTCATTTTACGAGTTCTTTTCAATGAAATTATAATTTCAACATCATATTTATCGTCTTATCGTTTTACTTTCCAGAACTGACTTTAGTCTTTAAGATGGAATTTCGTTGTAGCAGAGGAGACGCCATTCACTGACACGTATTGATACCTGTTTGACAAATATGAGTTGAACCATTTGATGGAATCAGTACTAAGACCACAGGCTTTAAGTTTACCCAAAAGTAGTTTATGATTCACCATATCAAATGCTTTTTTAAAATCACCAAACAGCAAGCCACTAGGATTGTCATTATCAAGATCAGATAATATCTGATCAACAATTTTAATAAGAGCCGTTTCAGTAGAATAGCCATTCCTAAAGCCAGATTGAAGAACATAAAACATGTCGTTGGCTTAAAATTCGCGAAGCAAACAATTATAGAGATGACGTTCAAGAACTTTGGAAATTATCGATAGCGTAGAAATAGGTCGATAATTATCTGGATCTGTAGAATTTCCATTTTTAAACAGGGGAAAAACTTTGGCTGTTTTCCATGACTGTGGAAATTGACACGAAGTAATACAATGATTGAAAAGCTTTGACAACGACGATGAAATAATTGGGGCAGCAGTCTTCAAGATCTTTACACTAATATTGTCTGGACCATTTGCTTTTGATGAGGGAATATCTTGAATTATTTGAATAACCTGCTCAGCACTTATTTCAGGAATATCTAAACTCAAATTGCCAAAAGATAAAAAATCGTTATCATTTATAACAGTGGTATCATCTAAAAGATTAGAAGCCACATTTGCAAAGTGCAGATTAAACGCTTCAGCAATTTTTTTGTTATGATGGAAAAGAGACCCATTAAATAACAATTCTTTCACTTGAACGGGATCATTTGTATCACCAGAAAGAGATTTGAGTATTTTCCAAAGCTTCTTAGGATTTTTACGATTTTCAATAAGAGATGACTTGAAATAGACTTGTTTGGCTTTAAATACTGAATGATTTATTTTATTTTTAATTTTTCTAATTGACTCCCACTCTTCATGGGAACGAGAGGATTTCGCTTTTTTGAGAAGCATATCTCTTTTTCTCATCATTGAAGATATATCCTTAGTAAGCCATTTAGGCTTATTCACCTTTTTAATGCGCTTAGAAATTAATGGGGCATGTTGATCAAGTATATTATTGAAGAGAGAGTACCACATAATTACAAAATCCTCAATATCATCGAAGATAAATGATGTATCCCAAAGAACATTTTGCAAAGAACTCCGAAATTTTTCTTCATCAAAGTTTTTCATATCGCGATAAGTCATAACAGTATGCGTTTGCATAAATTTCCCACAAAATTTTTTAAAACGACGCAAGCAACATACAGGTAAATGATCAGAAATAAAAATATCAGCAGTCCAGCAATGAGATAAAAATTCGGGTTTTTTGACCAAATATGATCGAGTACTTTACCACTGATTGGACGTGTAGCATCGATAATATGTTGTTGAAAAAATAAGGATAACAAATACTTAACCAAGCGATGATGCTTTGATTAAGTGTCAGGATAATCGATATTAAAGTCCCCAAGGATTAACGTTTCTTTACCTTGCATGGAAGCATTTTCGATATTCATACCCAATTGAACATCGTAATTTTTGTCGGAGTTTGGTGGGCGATAAATTCCACCTATAATGAGACTTCTCTTTGACTTAAATGGGCACAATTCCATCAATAAAACTTCCAACTCGGTAGTTTCCAAGTCATGTCTTCTTTTAGCAATTAAATCACGATTAACATATATAGCAATACCACCACCATTCAAAGTTTTTGAAGTACTATTCCGATTCCTTATATATAAGTCAAAGCCAGGTATATTAAACAATTCAGTAGAGGTTTGCGAATTCCAAAACGTTTCATTTATAATCAAAATATCCAGACGTTTCTCGTTATAGTCATGGCCAAGGATTTCAATTTGCACTTGTTCAAACTTTGTTTCATTCAAACGGTTTATATTCCATTGGCCTTCCCGAAGGTCACGACTTGGTAGACTAAAACATCTATTTCCTTGCGGGGAAGACACAAGATTTTGTGCAGGAACCGGACCTGGATTTAAATGAATGTCGCCATCCAATGCCAGTAATAAATAGCGATGAACTAAAGATAATATTACAGACGCCATTGCTTGTTTAGACATCACCACAATTGCACAGCCAGATTGAAAGTTACTTGATTTACTTCATTTGTTCGGCGTAAGCAGCGACACTTTATTCTTCATATTTATAAAACAGGTTTGAGAATGCGATTTTGCCACATAAAAATAGTTTAAACAACGATCACTACTGTTATCCAGTATTTGATGAATAAAAATATCTTTAAAAATTAAACACCAAATCAAAATAACTAAAAATGAGGTGTAACTACACGAAACACGTCTAGTCGCCATATTGGAGATACATTGTTTCTGCTAGGATATATCTATTGGACAAACAGTGAAATGCTTAAATTGCTCAGTGCAGATTCCAATGAATTCAATCCGGAATCATATGAAAACTTGAGGCAGTTCAATGAAGAAGATAGATTAATATCACGATGATCGTCGACATTTAAAAGCTCTTTTGCGTTTGAGATTAACTGCAGAACAGACTCTTCAAGTTTGAACACTTCAGCAAATCGCAACGTAGTATGGTAAAGAGAATCAATACGAAAAACGCCAAAATCCTGATCTGGACTTCCTTCGAGGATAGCATTACAACCCAAAATAGAGTTGCGAAGGAGTCTCACAAAGTATAACCTGTCTGCCATGTTTTAGGGTTGTAGATCATTGAGTTCTATAAAACCTGGAGGGGAAATGTCAAAGTGCTGAAGAACATTCATCTGATGATAAGTATTAAATCTTTTCCATTTGCCAAAATCATTTAACGCTTGGCTGAATCCCGGCTACCCGGGATCATGTAAACAGCCCCTAAATTTTCTCCTATTGTAACTGAACACCTGTATATATATATATACCAACCGTACGTCCTGTGTCCCAAGTGCAGGAGTCACCATTTTAATATGGTGATAGCCGTGATGGCACATGGTATATACACTTTGTTTATATAAAAACTATGTATATATATGTACAATTAACTGGCAACTTGTAGCTATGTCATTTTTTCTGATGATGTTTTTAAATAAAACCAAAACATTGCCGCGTAATTGTCTTGTTTTATAACTTTGAGGTTACATTATGAGTTACACTAGGTTACACTATTTGAGGTTACAAGATGCCTTTTACGGATTATGCTTATTTTTAACTTTTTGGTTCCAATCAGTTTTATATGTCTCTTTCAACTATTTTATCATATATATAGTTGTCCAAACTCTTAGGCTCCATATTCAGGTCATTTATGTCTTAAGAGTTGGAGCTGTTAGTACCAACATATTTTGCGTTTGTATTCGATAAAAATGGCTCAGGTTTTAGCCACACTAACTTTTTCGTCCTCTCTTAGCTTATGGACAGACCTTTTGTGTTCACTATTCAATAAAAACACGATTCAATTAGCAAAATTTCCATTTTGTGGCCACTTATTAAGTGCCATAATCACGTTTGCTGCTGTGGAGGTTTCAAATTGACGTAAGTTTCTATGAAGGAAACAAATGTTTCCGCTTGGTGTACTTTGCAAGATTTGCCGATGTTCAATTAAGAAATAAAAGATGTTTATTGTGGAAATATTAAAACCGAGGAGACCTTTGGGACTACTCGAAAGCAGATCAGGGCAAAAACATCTTTACATTTCTTTTATAAAATAACAATAATGTAAAAAAAATAAATTCAAAGCAAAAGGTTTTAATATTTCCTATAACATGTATTCATGATTGATTAGCAAATACTCTTTGATGGATTTAATTGATGAGGCTCAGCTATCAAACAATCAACGCAGGCATTTTATTGTTTTTATTTTGTATAATGCAAATTGGAGTTGTCAGTTGTCATTCGGGGAAGAAAAGAATACGAACTTGATTTATTTCTTCCACTATTATATTAAAGTGAAATGAATAAGGAGTGTTTCGAGGAGAACACACTGAAAACTAAGATGGAAACCATTTTGACGTAATTTCTTATTATAGAATATAATATTTCTAGATGAATTTTCAGGCTTGCGATAGCTATTTCTTGTGGAAACGACCGCATGTAGTGATCCTGACATTACGAATAATTTATGCATGTAAAAGTTTTATCGTAACTTGACATTCTTCACTTGTAGACTATTAGAGAGGACATAAATTCGAGAGCTTAGATCAAATGGGTGAACTACAAATGTAAAAACAGCTGCCCATTTACTGAAATTCACTGTTTTTAATTAAAAAAAATTCTTGCATGGTAGCAACAGTTGGTGGTAGCATAACTAATCATTTGCCATTAAATAAGATTCGTTTAATTTCATCAACATTCTTTCTATCTTAGCAACCTCCAGTGTTTGGCTGCGACTCTACGTCTGCTACGATAAGGAGCTTCACAAATTCTAAAAGCAATCGCATTGAAACAGATAGCATCACCTTTCTCAAGAATTTTTACGGTATATTGGCAAATTTCTGATTTGAACAAACTCTTCACTCCTCTCGACACAGATATGCCTGATTTAAACGAATTTCGCCATATATAAGTAGAGAATTTTGTTCAAAGAACAAATTTTTTTAATTGTTTGGTTTCTGATGTCTGATAAAATGACTAACAAAGCGTTCAAAACTATACTGGCGATATTGCCAAAGTGATTCTTGATGCTCTTATGATAACTACTAAGTTCGTCTATTCTCACAGGATATGATTCGCACCGTTTTAAATGTCACTATTTTTAGACATGGGATTTCTTGAGAAAAACTGCTGTGATGTGAGTCATAAAAGGTCTCTGTTAGTCTTATATATTTTCTATCAACCGAAACTTGTACTTAACCTTCTAAGGGCAATATGTAGTGAAATACATCATAATATAGCTACTCCATGCGGTCTACAATAAAGAACTCGAGATTGACAAACGTTTAGGCGGACACACATAATGTGTGTAGCATCGTTTTATGACTCTCTTGTGGCCAGATGTTTTCTCAATTAAGTTTCGTTTCGTAGTTATTGCTCGCGCAAGTAATGGCCTTTAAAGACAGTTTTCCATTACGGTCGCTTCGCCCACGAGTGTGAAATCTGTTTTATGAGAGTGTTTGCCGCCCGCTGGATTTTATTTCCATTATTTTCGAAAGAGATGGCGGGAAATTTAGCAAAACATGGCGGCTCGACGTCGACTTTTTCGGCTAATTCTTTTAAAACGAAGATTAAGAAAGCAAAAATACAAGAAAAGATTTTGGGTAAGGAGTATATTACAAAAAAGGAAAGAAAAAGGAAAATACCATACTCTAGTTGAAGAAGCTATGCTATATGACGAAGAATTTTTTTTCGTTTGTTTCGTATGACTCTTTTCAAGTTTGAAGAATTACTGACCTTGGTTGCACCAAAAATAACACGCTGGCATGCAAGAAGAGAAGCTATTGGACCTGCAGAAAGGCTTTGCGTCACTTTAAAATATTTGGAGACTCCTTTAGAACTATTGCAGCAATTTACCGTTTAAGTGATACTGTTGCGGGACGAATTATAGGGGAGACTTGTAAATCTTTGTGGAATGTTACGGCAGAAATTGGTTTTTTATCTGTTCCGAGTTCGTCTAAAGAATGGCTAGATATAAGTCAAGACTTTGAGAGAAGGTGGAATTTCCCGAACTGCGTTGGAGCGATTGACGGTAAGCATATCATTATCTATTGTCCTTCACGAGCAGGATCTATGTTTTTTAACTACAAGAAGTTCCACAGTGTTGTCCTGATGGCATTTGTGAATAAAAAATATCAATTTACGATAGTTGATGTAGGCGAATATGGACGTCTAAGTGACGGTAGCGTTTTTTCAAGTAGCCAACTTGGTATTGCTATGGAACAGAACAAATGAAACCTTCCACACTCAAGACTGCTACCTGGGACCAATATTAGTGTACCATATGACGTTGCTTTCCCTCTTAAAAATTATTTAATGAAACCCTATCCTAGGTAGAGATCCAGATCCCCGAGAGAATTGCAAATTACTGGTTCTCCCGTGCAAGAAGAATTGTAGAAAATGCCCTTGGCATTGCCACCTCACGATTCAGACTTTTCAGACGAGCAATTACGGCAGATGTTAACGTTGCAGTGCAAGCTACAAAAGCAATTGTAGCACTTCATAACTACCTTATGGCTGACAGTTGTATTCCAAGTAATCCATATTGTCCACCTGACTTTATTGACCGTGACTGCAATGGTTCACTTAGACTAGGTGGGTGGAGAAGAGAGAATGTCAATAATGGCGGAATTCAGGATGTAACACATATTTGATCCAATAACTATTCAATACAATGAAAAAATATCAGAGACTGTTTTAGAGATTATTTAAACTCAACAATAGGTTCTGTGCCATGGCAAGTATGGGAAACTATTGAAAACTTGAGAGTAGTTCAATGAAGAGGATGAATTATATCATGATGAACATCGACATTTAAAAGTTCTTTTGCGTTTGGGATTAACTGCAGAACAGCCTCTTCAAGCTCGAATACTTCAGCAAATCGCAACGTATTATGGTAAAGAGAATCAATACGAAAAACGCAAAAATCCCGATCTGGACTTCCTTCGAGGTCAGCAATACAACCCAAAATAGAGTTGCAAAGGAGACTTACAAAGTATAACCTGTCTGCCATGTTTTAGGGTTGTAGACTTGTAGGTAAAACAACTGGTTTATTTTGTTTTCGTTATTACGGCATCACGAAAATAAATTATAAACAAATTATAATGTGATTGAGTAAAATTTGATGTTTTGCGAATCACTAATAATGTTACGTCATCATAATGGAATGTTCAACAACAAAATGAGTTTTAACAGAAATTGTACAGGAAAAAAATTCGATTATGAAATTCCAGAATGGGATATGATCAAGACAAAATGCACATTGCAAAGGACAAAATGCGCATTAGTAATTGAAAATATAGCAATTAATTTTGGGGAGATCACCCTCCATAACTTTGTGATAGAGCTTTTTGTTATCTTATCTTTATAAAAACAAGTCCTGTCCAAGTTTCCACATCATTGCCTAGAAGTCAATCATCTTTAGAAAATGAGTTGATGTAACTAAATTTCTCACGCACAATTCACCACGACACGATGTCCTTTGGCGTGATTTTTTTTATTATAATTATCCGACAGCCGATAAATTTATATATAAAGACGTCAATGTGTCTGTGAAAATGCAAAGCCGGCTTCAGTTTATCTTACCCGTCGACTTCAGTTTATCTTACCAGGTGTATTTAGGGCTTGGATTCAAATACTTTCTTCTTACTAGTCTGTTTGCTCGTCGTGGTCTCGTTGCTTCAAGGTCGATTTCTTTGAGCATAGTTTGAATAGCCAAATAACGTACTAGCACGTTATACTTAGATTGCAAAAGCTTCCAAGTAGCTCTATGTGCAAGCATAATACCGCATTCATTAAGTTCTCGTAAAATATATTGTCTGATACGATCTTCATTAACAACATTCCTGCGTCAACGCAACACGTACAGTTCAACTTATTTAAAAGAGCACTACTTGAATTAGAAATGCTTTGGAATTTATCGTGTAAACTCAAAATAGTTTACTTCTGGTTGCGTTCATGTATTTCTGTTTGTGTTTTGCTTCTCTGCATGCACAAATTAACCTCTTATAAAGTTAAGTAATGGAAGCTGTTGTTTTTATGCAGTAAACGATCGTAGAATGTTGAAATTTAGCAAATATGGAAGGACGTTTGAAAACGTGAGACTCTATCGTTAGAGATTAGACTTTAAATTGGTATTGGTGAAACATAGTGTGTCTTTGTCGTAGACTCGTAGTGCAACACTTTCTTAGTAACCAATGCTAACTAACGGTTATGTATTAGCAACAATGAGATGGATGTTAGTAACGTTAGTAACGTCATAATTTGAAAAAGTAACAAATGTTTAATTTATGCACGCCGCATGATCAATTATAAACGTGTAATGATTGAGTTAGTGGTCAAGAACTACTTGTAAAAGAGTTTGTATGCACTTCGTTTACCAGAAGTTATCTCAACTTGAAGGTGTACAATGACCACGACAAACAACATGGTACATGGGACAATTCTTTAATCCGGAACGAAAATCCTAAAATCGACACCCCACTAAAATTGCAATGTCAACATAGTTCTAACTTTCAAAAACAAAAAGAAATAACTTTTCTGAAGTTCTTGACATGTTTAGAAGGTTCGCTTTAGGGGTGGTCATTGGAGAAAAAACTTTGCATAACATCAATATTTACTGAGAAAATTACTATGTACCATCTCTGGTGTTACATGATAATCCATAATCATGTAAATTATACTTATTATTGTCATATACTTAAATATATTATTACTTAACTAGTTAGTGCTCTTTGTAAAATGCCTTACTCATACATGCATGTGTATGATAACCACAATAACAGGAAAAGCCTACGTATAGGACGCGGTCAACCTACTGACCACAGACAACGTACAGGACGCGGTTAATCAACTGGCCACAGTTTACGTCATTGTACGATCACTTATAAGTGATGAAACGAAAGCTGTAGTTATGTTGGTGCTTAGTAGAAGTCCACATCAGAAGAAAGCCTCATGTAAAGGAAAACGAACTATTTACGAAAACAACCAAAGAATCCAGATATATATCCAATCCATCAACGAAAGAGTCACTGAAAGCAGTTGTCTTATATAAGTTTGATCACTTAAACATTTATATTATAACGTTTATATCAAAATTATTAGTATATTAAATAAATATCTTAAGAATTGAGAGCAACGTCTCCACAAGTTTTACTCCTTTTGTTACGAGCAATTGAACCAAAAGCGGCCATTTTATTATTAGTCGGGAGGTTCGTAACACAGAACAGTTATTTCCACAGGTATAATATACAGTAAATGAAGTTAACTTTGGGGAAAAAGGAAAACTGATCAAAATGAAACCTTGTAAGGGGGTTCGTTTTACAGTCAAGTAAGGAATAAAGTTATTGAACAGCATTCTTGATGTTTCTTATGTGGCCACAACATCTGACTTGTCAATTGACACAATGACTGTAGACAACATGCAGGGCCAAATTTAATGTCCTCTTAGGGGGCGCAACAAGGCCTAAAAATGTACAGTTTTTTGCCTATTTTAATCAATTTTGTAAGCTTTCTCCTACAGACAGGAATCGTTACTGGCATTGCATCTTATTATTAATCAAAGCTTAATGATATTTCTTTGTGGGTAGCCTGCTCACAGGCTAACCACAATGTTATACTAAAAAATGTCCAGATGTCCAGGTGCTAGGATGGCGATTCACGAATTGACACGACTACATGCCCATGATGCGTTACGGAAAATATTTGAAAGTATGAAATTAAGGAAACTCGTAAAATTTTACTGGCAATAGTTGAAATAAACATCTCAAAATATCATACAAGTATACTAAAAGTTAGAATAAATACTGAACAATCATCTACAATTCAAGACCTCGCGTAGGATTAAAAATAAAAATATAATTGTACAAAATTCTGTTGTGAAGATTTTCCATTGAAGCGGAAAAAAAATTAATTTTTTGTTAAAATTTTTGTTAAAATACTTAGCAGGCTTATTGAATCATTGACTGAAGCCTGTTTCTCAAACAGACGTCCGACTTGTTTCAGTCGTTTAAGTGAGTCGTCCATAGAGCGCGAGCTAATAAACTAATAAGACGGACTTTTAGTTGGTGGTAATTGGAGACAAAATTATCATTTTTGTTGATAAATGATCTATAATATTTTGATTATCATTACAAAAAATGACCGTCTGACTTCTCTTGTGATTTCTCATGTTGTTAGTTAAATATTGGTCATTTACGCTCTTCGTGTACCTATTTTTAATTTTCTAGTGGTTGCGCAGTCACCGGTAGAGTGTAATCAAAATGCAAAGGCTAACATAAAGTATTGAAACTCAATAATACTGTGACATGTGCTGCAATATTCGTTAGTTCAAAGGTGAAGGGGCGCAAAATTGGCTTTGGCCCTCGCAGTCAAAATTGCACCACCACGCTACTGTTTATAATATAGGTTCTCGCATAATTTTGATTATAACTATCCGACAGCCGATAAATTTGAATATAAAGCCCTCGATTTGTCTGTGAAATGTAAAGCCATACGGCTTCAGTTTATCTTACCCGTCGGCTTCAGTTTATCTTACCAGGTGTATTTAGGGCTTGGATTCAAATACTTTCTTCTTACTAGTCTGTTTGCTCGTCGTGGTCTCGTTGCTTCAAGGTCAATTTCTTTGAGCATAGTTTGAATAGCCAAATAACGTACTAGCACGTTATACTTAGATTGCAAAAGCTTCCAAGTAGCTCTATGTGCAAGCATAATACCGCATTCATTAAGTTCTCGTAAAATATATTGTCTGATACGATCTTCATTAACAACATTCCTGCTTCAACGCAACACGTACAGTTTCAACTTATTTAAAAGAGCACTACTTGAATTAGAAATGCTATGGAATTTATGGAGTAAACTCAAAATAGTTAACTTCTGGTTGCATTCGTGTATTTCTGTTTATGTTTTGCTTCTGCGCATGCATAAAATAACCTTAAAAATAATAATGGAAGCTGTTGTTTTTATGCAGTAAACGACCGTAGCATGTTCAAATTTAGCAAATATGGAAGGAAGTTTGAAAACGTGATACTCTATCGTTAGAGATTAGACTTTAAATTGGTATTGGTGAAACACAGTGTGTCTTTGTCGTAGACTCGTAGTGCAACACTTTCTTATTAACCAATGCTAACTCACGGTTACGTATTAGCAACAATGAGATGGATGTTAGAAACGTTAGTAACGTCAAGTTTTGAAAAAGCAACAAATGTTTAATTTATGCACGACGCATGATCAGTTACTAAAGTGTAATGAATGAGTTAGTGGTCAAGAACTACTTGTAAAAGAGTTTGTATGCACTTCGTTTACCAGAAGCAATTTCAACTTGAAGGTGTAAAGTGACCACGACAAACAACATGATACATGTGCCAATTCTTCAATCAAGGACGAAAATCCTAAAATCGACACCTCACTAAAATTGCAATGTCAACATAGTTTTAACTTTCAAAAACAAAAAGAAATGACTTTTCTGAAGTTCTTGACATGTTTAGAAGGTTCACTTTAGGGGTGGACATGGGAGGAAAAGCTTTGCATAACATCAATATTTACTGAGAAAATTACTATGTACCATCTCAAGTCAAATATAAAGTTTGCATAAACTAACCAATATTCTAGTGGTGCCACTCCATTGAATTTTTCGTGCCACGCATATCTTATTACGCATGTGATTACCATATTGGCAGCCTTTAAATTTCATTGTGTGAAAAATAGGATTAACAATATGGCAAACGGCAGCCAGTAAACTAACAGCCTCTTCACATAAACCCTGTAACAGGAACTCAGCGAGGCGTAAAATGATTTTAAGTCATTAAAAAGAGTTAAAGCTTTAAGCGCAAAGGAAGAATAGCATGTTTGTATTTTCGACATTAAGGACGCTGAATTTTTTTTATAAATTATAATTGCGTGCAGTTGATGTTTGCCATGTATTTATAATTTACAATGGTTTATTCAATAACAAAGGTTTTTTATAATAAGAACTGACTTATGAAATGAAAATACATTTAGAGTATCAAAAATTGTGTCGTAATCATTGACATTCAAATCCTGTCTTAGATAGGTGATTCTCTATTCCTGAGTTAAAACTTGTGAAACTTTCTAAGATATAGCAGCAATCCTTTGGAATTTAACTAATCTCAATGTTATTATGTACTCTGCATGAGGTTCTTATTTATGTATTTCTATTTCTATAGCACTTGTTTTTGTCAGTGATGTATATTTAGTTATAGAATGATACTGTTGGTTAAAGGAGATCCTGACTAACTCTTCATCTTCGTTCGTTATTTAAATGTGTTTATGTAACAAAACTTATATGGATAAAAAGTTGATTTTTCAATAATGTATGAATTAATTATGATCACCATTTTTTAACTGATATGTAGTCGCGTTTTTTATATTAAATTTCTCATCTTTTGTTAGGTACGTAACATGTAAAGAACTAAAGCAAGCATAATTTTGTCCACACGATCGTCGTATATGAAGTCTTATTTTTGAAACGAAGGTAATTTTACGTAAGTTAACCGAGATTTTGTATTCACATTTCTAACTTAGCAAATTTGATACCAAAGCATTGCGTAGTATGAAGTATGACTATAAACAAATCAACGTTCTTACACGAAGAAAAGGTTTGATAATAAATAATTCTGAGACAGTGATGCGGTTGACATTTTACAGATGCTATGTCATAATGAGCAGTATAGAGACCACCGGTTCTGCCGCACTTCACCCCCTGAGAGTCTGCATACCCAAATCCAAGCGACCCAGCCCTAGTTCTCTTACACAGTACGAAGTACTGTGTATACATGTGTTCCGACAAAAAATCGCACCGGTCCTGGGGCACTTCGCAGTTTGAGAAGGAGTATTCACAAATCTAAGGGCCCCAGCCCCAGTTCGGGTACGTGGTTCACATACATAGTAAGCACACAATAAGCACATAGGTCGGCACAAAAATCGCACCGGATAATCAAAGACCAAACTCAGGACAACGGCAGGAGCCAACGACGAGCGGCCCCTCCCGTCGGGGGTCTATTATTTATTTAGACATAAATTCTCACATATTGTATATCCAAACATTCGAAAGCCACGAGGCAGAGCAAGAACAAGTGTGCAAGGGTTATTATCCGGAAAGCTCACCACATGTGGACAAAGCTGCATAGGTGAATACTGCGGATTTTATATGAGGTGGTTAATGGAAGGCGGGCGACTTCCACAACCACGTCGTAAGTGTGGGGTCGTAACACAGGCAGAAACTATCCTTTGTAAAGCCTGCGTTGCGAATAAGGTTCAGCATATGTTTGTTTATAAACAGAAACAAGCAAGAAAAACGTTTGCTAGCGTACTCGCCGGATTAATATCTACATTTAGAATTAATTTTGATTTAGAAAAATATCTCCCCTAATGCATACCAACGAGATTTGCGACACTCGAGATGGATACTGTCAATAAACTTCTGCAACAATATGACCAAGGTTTAATCAGCGGACACGCGCTGAACGCCTCTCTTAAGGCTCTTCAACCGCCCGCTGCCTCAACACCCACGCCAAGAAATGTCACTCCGCCAATCTCCAAACCGTGCAAGTGCAGCCCCGTCAAGTCTACCGATGATGAAATTGATGCATACATCGATGAGCTTCTGGCTGAAATGTCATTGAGGCGCAGACCACAACGCCCCAAAAGGGCTCCTTCCCCACCACCCACGGAACTTAAGTGGCATAAAACGAAGGCCTTCAACTATCATCTGAGAGCCTGGAAAATTCAGGTGCCGAAGGGGCACCCCTCCGAACGCGACTTGATGGTTTTCCTCAAAAGCGCCCAGCCCCACATCGAACACAAATTTGTCGAGGAGCTATTAGCTCTACGAGGAGTTAAGTTCCAGTTGGCGGTGGAGGTTGAGCTTCGGAAGGATCAAGTAAATGGTACTGAAGTGGTTCAAGCACCAGTGTTCAGGGCAAAGTAGATCACGCTGCTACAGGCGCATGAGATTCCGCAACCCCCACATGAAGCCTTCCAAACTATCCGTGAGAGATTGGAAAATTCACTCGGGAAGGGTATGGGTGGGTAGTGGATGGTGTCAAAACACTCTAGCTTGACATCGCTCACTACCAGCCTTTATGCGGAGGCTAATACCTTCCTTTCCCCACCCCAGTCAAGAATAAGAAGGCGATCGTCAACGTGAAAAACAAAGACGACGACTGCTTCTGCTGGTCTCAAAGGGCAGGGCTGTTTCCTGCAGCTAAAGACCCGCAACAACCGGGCAAGTATCCCACTGGAGATGGCCTTGACTTTTTGGGGGTGAGCGCACCCACATCGCTCTCCCAGCTCGAACGAGTAGAGCGTCAGAACGATCTTTCTATCAACGTGTATGGTTGGGAAGGCGGCGTCGTTCCTTGCCATATAAGCAAAGTAGAGAGAGCTCACAAGATTGTGAATCTCTTCCTCGTCTCGGATTCGAAAATTCATGAGAAACACCACTACACTTGGATCAAGGACTTCAACCGCCTTCTCAACAGGGAATCGAAGGATACCCACCTGCTGCACTTCTGTGAGCGTTGCCTTCACGGCTTCACCAGACAGGATTTGTTGGAAGAGCATAAGCCTGAATGTCGAGGCTTCAACCAGGCCGTGGTTGCCATCAGAATCAACCCCCGGAAAAAAATGAAAAAATCAGCTTTGAGCACTACCACAAGCAGCTCAAAGCGCCCTTCATAATCTACGTCGACTTCGAGAGTCTGGTTCGCAAAATCGAAGACCGCGCGCTTAACCCCAACAAGAGTTACACCCAACAAACCTCCCGACACGAGGCATATGGCTACTCGTACATAGTCGTTCATTCCGACGGGGAAACGCAGCCGCCGCAGCTCCACCAATGGCCTGACGGAACCAAGCATTTCCTGGATGCGATCCAAGAAGAAGAGCGTAAGATCAAGACAGTGTTGGCTAACCCCGAGCCTATGCACAAGACAGGAAAGGACTGGGGGAGCCACAAGAAAGCCACAAACTGCCACTTTTGCAGCAAGCCCATCGAAGGCGATTCTATGCGAGACCACTGCCACATTACTGGCAAGTACCAAGATGCGGCCCAAAGTGAGTGCAACCTCAAGTTGCGGCTCAGTTCGAAGATGACAACCATACCGATTGTCTTCCACAACCTGCGGGGCTACGACAGCCATCTCATCATGCAGACTATCGCAAAGACTGAAGGGAAGGTCACCTGCATCCCCAACAATGCCGTGAAATACATTTCGTTCAGTATCGGCCAGCTTCGATTTATCGACAGCGCCCAGTTGATGCTCTGATGTCTGGATAAACTGGTGGAAGCCAGCAATCCGCAAGACATGCGCATCACAGCAGACTTAGAGTCAAACCCTAAGAGGCGTACCCTCCTGCTCCGCAACGGGATCTACCCCTATGAGTATATAGACGGCTGGTCCACATTCGACGAGGGGTCCCTCCCACCAAAGAAGGCTTTCTACAGCAAACTGTCCGTCAAAGGCATTACCGATGACGACTATGCCCACGGAAAAATGGTCTGGGACGCCTTCGGCTGCACAACCCACGAGCTCTACCTTCGGACTGATGTTCTCCTCCTCGCCGACGTCTTCGAGAACTTCCAAAAACTGTGCCTCGAGCAATACAAGCTAGGCCTGGCCCCTTATTATACGAGCCCGGGCTTAAGCTGGAACGCTCTCCTCAAGCACACGGGGGTGGAGCTCGAGCTACTCACTGATATAGATATGCATCCGCTGTTCAGCACAGCCAACAAGAATGTGCTGGGAAAATGAAGGACGAGTGCGCTGGGGCGCCTATCGCTGAGTTTTTGGGACTCAGGCCCTAGATGTACTCTATCCTGAAAGCCGAAGGTGTTAAAAAGCGTGACAGGACCCCATCGTCTAAGCCGACGCTGTTTCGGTACCAAAGGGCACCACTTGGAGCTCCTCGCGCACAAACGTGACCTTAGGTCAATCGCTCAAAAATAAAACACGGGCTTCTTGCCCTCAACTACAGCCCGCTCGACCTGGTGTGAGGTCACACTCCAGATAGGATCGGTCGCCCTACGCCGTTCGCCACCTTCGAGGTCGCCAGGCGCATACAAATACCGCAGCATAACATCCGATGGCAAGCGTTGCTCTTTGAAACCAACTGTACGAAGCGCCGGCGCAACGGGTTTAGCCTTAACGCTCTTCTTCCGAATCGCAAGGGAGGGCTTTTCGCCCGTCAAACGGGTAGTTTCATTATTGAGCGCTTTAACCACCTCAGGTAATTTTAAGACCCATTCTTTGTTACGAGTTCCAGGCTCAGCCAGCTCGCGGTTATACTGATAAACGAACAGTCGCTCCGCCAATGTTCGATTAAATCTTTCTACGATCCCCTGATCCGTATGAACTCCGACTCTACCCCGTCAAATCGCTTTGCACAGCCTCGGGAACTCCGAGCCAGGGTCGACTTGTAAAACTTTAGGCCATCGAAGAGGCCCACGGGCATAAATAGACTCTAACGCCTTCCCAACCTGGGTTGCTGTCTTGTCTGTGATCGCGTGGGCCTCCCTATATCGACTTGCTACGTCGACGACCGTCAATGCGTATTTGAATGTGCGTCTTCCGACCATCGTGATATCAGAAAAAGAATCGGCCTAGTGGACCTCATTCGGGGTGCTGATATCAAACTTAGGTCGGGAATAGCACTTCGCGCTGGTGCGGGCAAATAGATCTGCCAGATGGCCTGTTTTTTAGCCATTCATGAGCCACATCCTCGCAGACGCCAGTCTCTTTTGCCAGCTTTGGAATAGCAGCAAGGCCCATCCAGTACCCTGCAGGACTGTAGTAAACCTCTGCGAGGCGTTCCTCAACGCTTCCGTCCGTAGAAACGCGACCATGCTTTGTCAGGACGACAGCTTTGACATTACGTGTCGTAGGCGACTTCTCTTCAGCTTCGAAATCGTCAGGAACACCGCCTGTGGTCAGAGGCACAAAGTCGAGTACTTAATGGTCATTAGTTAGAGTGTCTCCGCCGAACATTCCAATTAATCTTTTTAAAAGCCCCTCTACAGAACCCTCTTCTATAAACAGCCGCCCCGCCAGGACAGCATGGCCCCCGCAGACAGCCGTTGCTCGACTCTGCACTGTGAAAATACTTGCGCTGCTGGAGCTCTGTATATGCTTCCTCAATTTCAGCGAGCACACATCCAAAGCTATTGAAGACAAGCACATGTGTTCCAGTACAACAAACAGTTAGCCGGTGGTGCCCCCCTTTAACCGGATCATGGAGAGGGTAGATATTGTCCGTGTTGCTGATGCAAAACTGCCCATTGTGGAGATGTGGTAGGTTGTCGCAGCTACAGACCCCAACGAACCATTTTTGGTCTCGCTTGGCCTTCAGGAGGCGTTCGATGTCAACGCTCGAGATCGGGTAATCCATTCCTTATACTGAGCACAGCGGGAGGCTGTTTAGAGTCGCCACCAGGATGGCCCTTTACGCAGAGAATGCCTCGATCTCCTTCGCTCTCGGTGCGCTCAGCTCGCTGGGGACAATGTCGTTGACAGTATCTTTGGCGCGGTTATTCTAAACGGCAACATGTCTCACCCCTCCGAGAACTACCTGGTGGAATATGTGCCATCCCGCAAGCATCGACGCGAAGTGCAAAAAGATTGACGCTGGAAAGACTCACAAAAACGACGGAAACCGTTCGAAGAACACGCGCAACGCCAAGGTCGACAACAAGACGGAAGACGGGGGCGTCGAAGCGCGCAGCGCCTAGAAGAACAGCAGGGACACGACGGAAGACCACGGGGCGAGAGAAGAATAGTGGTTTGTATGAATTCAAGAGCATGCTCCTGGATGCGGCAAAGAGCACGAGCAAGAGAGCAGCGAATCGCGCAAAATTGAGGGCCATTTCTAAGTTGAAATCGTCAGCCACAAGTTTGACACCCAATGTCCTTGCTTCGGCGCCCGCTGCGGCTTCACGTTTCCATTAGCCCATCAACAACAGCATCTCCCGGGCCTTGCGGGCAGCGTCCTCGACCCCGACGTGCGACCACATTGGCCAGTCGTTAAACATTTAGAGCGGTGCATATCTTTCCAAAAAAGATTTTCGGCTGTTTTTCCCCGCCCCCGGGTCAGTCGTCCCGACGCCATCACAGGTGCCCACGCCTTCTGTTCTTCCAAGTGTTATCGCGCGCGATACTAGCACTGGTGGCGACAAATACCCGCTATCCCCGGGCTTCATTTTAAAAAAGAATGGTTTGACGACCTTCTGCCTTTACTCAAAAAATAGGGGGCAAAATGTTTTGCTCTTGGGTCAGAGCAATATGGGCAAGAGCTTCTTCATGAAACGGCTCCTTGCTCACGTTCGTCCAAAAGGCTGTACGTCATTTCGAACACCTCCGCTGATCAATATATCCAACCTAACACGGTCTTGAAGCATTATTTCGTCATGCCTGAATCGATCGAGGATACGAGAAAAAGAAAGAGAGTCCTACGTCATCATCGACAAAATCCGCGTCATGAATCTCAAATGCGGAACACAGAGGGAGTGCCTGTGCCTCTATAAGTTCTTTACGATGTATAGCCATCATCTGAAATTGAACGTCTTCTTCCTCTCCCAGAGCTTCGACAACATAAAGGACATGAAGGTTAACACAACTTTCTCTATCTCTTCCGATTCACGGATAAGTCGAACGTGAAGCAGTTTCTTAATACGCTCTTCGACGGCACGGGCAATAAACCGGTTCTCTTCTTCAAACTGTACGAGAAACTCTTGACTCGCTGCGAGCGGTCGATCCTCACTATGGACTGCACCACTCAGCAATTCGCCTATTATTACGACGAAAATTCTATTGCGGTGGACTTTCAGTGAAAGCTTTGCCTTCTCCGTCATTACCAGAAAGTTTTTAAGCTTTAGCAGCTTTGCAGCTTTTAATTGAGAAAAATCTGACCAAGAATTACAGAAAGAAGTTCAGGAGGATATCACCAGATTCTTGAAGAAAAGGAACATATTCGAGTCCGGATCGTCTCCACAGCGGCTTGAGCGAGTGCCGGATGGTTATCTGTCGGCCTTCCTCATCCTAAAGGCGCGGCGGTCCTCCAGTTTATCGAGAACCAACCCGAGCACATTATCAAACGCGCTAAGTCCTCTCTAATTGAGAAAAATCTGACCAAGAACTAAAATTTGAGAAAGTAGTTCAGGAGGGATATCACCAGATTCTTGAAGAAAATTGAACATATTCGAGTCCGGATCGTCGATGGTCTCCCATTGCGACTTGAGCGAATGGCGGATGGTTATCTGTCGGCCTTCCTCATCCCAAAAGCGCGGGGGGTGGAGGTCCTCCAGTTTATCATAAACCAACCCGGGCACATAAGTCCTTTATGGAGGTCTTGGTTTATCTCTCGAATGGGGCCCAAGCAAAGGGGACTGGAGCATCAAATCGCTACCAGGATTTCATCTCCTTCCTCTGTAAAGCATTGCAGTATATACTAACCCATCCCTTTGCAGGATCTAACCCATCCAAGTTGAGCTTGCTGATTTTAAAAAAAAACACCCAAGCGTAAAAGAGCTCTATGCCTTGTTCAAGGGTAACCCCAAGCTTCTCAATGAAGAGTCGGTCCTGAGCGCGGTCAAATCCATGTTGCTCAACTATTCTGAAGATACAGGCCAAGTTCGCGACAGCGTCGCTGATGTCCGTTTGAAAAACTAACTCCTGGCGGTCATTACAACCGCGCCTTCTCTCCAGACTCGTAAAGAGGGGGAGTTCGATCGCTTGCTGCTGCTCGTCTTTGGCCGCTTTCTGGCGTGCCAGAACTATTTCACTACGGTTGCGCAGCTGGTACAATTGTTTACGGAAAACCCTCAAGGGTTTGAAACCAATCTTAGGCAGCCTCAAGCGGATCAGGATATGCGTGTTGCCATCGTGGCTGACTATCGCGTGCTTGTGAATAAAGTAAACCGACAGTTTCTCAGCAGGTATCCCTTTGAGGTGGTCGCTATCACCATAGTCGATTTCGGCCATCCTCAGTTTCGCCTGGCGAGGCAGAAGTTGCAGGAGATCAGACAGCATGCTCTTGCGGTACCGGGGTCAGGACAGAAGTTCGGTGATTTGGCGGCCTTGCTTGACACCTACTCTAAAACACCCGAGATCAAACTTATAAATTATGATCGTAATTTTACGCCTGGAAGCGTCAGAGTCAAGATGAATAGCGAGGCTGCCTTTATCAATGCGCTCCTCATTAACGGGAGCCGCATCACTAGCAAGTGTGTTGCTACATTGAACGCTCGAGGCCTTGTTCGCAAGATCCACTGAGCTTGATCCCTATATGGGAATACGCTTTGGACCGCCCCACCCGTACGCAGCTGGAAGTTGTTCTCACCTAAGCTCAGGCCGCCAAGCGACTTTAGTATCGTCGTTCCGATAGAGCTGCGACGATGGTGGGACGCCCTTCTGCGCGTATTACTCTGCAGGCGGAGAGGGGGGCCGGCGTATGGTCTACGCTTGACCCAGTTCTCAGCTCGAGTCGAGTGCTTCGCATGGGGATCGCGGCTGCTGTAAACGATGTTGCGACAGTCCGGCTAAAAGTGAATGATGTCGAGAAGATAAGTTTCGAAGTGCGCAAGCCACGCGGGCTGGTTTCAGCTTTCACAGTTTTCAACCCTGCATTGGAGATTGACGCGGGGGCCATTATTGGGTTTTCTTCAACATCTTCTACCGTAGGTTCGATAGTGACATTGCTATTAGAGCAGTATGACTTTGTGTGAGCCCTCCGCATCCCCTTCTTCACCTCTGGTGTCGACGGCGCCTCTCTATCCTACGCTGCCTACTGCGAGCGATGCTGGAAATACGTACCGATTACAGGAGATTTCAGAGTTCGAAACAATTCAACTGACTCTTTCTCGAGTTTAGTACACACTCCGCGATGTCCTCTTCTTCTAGCACGAAGCCTTTCCAGTTTTTCCTTCTCTTCAGTCGACATTTTCGTAAGAAACGAATATGGGCGACTTAATTTCGTTAAAGCTGCCCCACGTGCATGACAATTATGATGAAATTGTACGTCCATTTAATTAGCATACATGTGAGTGGTAATGTCAACTTTCATCAAGCCAAAAACCTTGTTTGCTAGTAATAAGATGTATAATATATGCACGTGGCTGTTTAATTTTAAGAAAAGATTGTAGCAAACATAGCATGCTCATGTTTATAAAATGGAGACGTTTTGTCAAATCATGTAAGATGCTTATTGCGTTGTAAGCGAGTGACCATTTCATTAATGTTTTATTGATATTAACAACATTTCATGAAAATTTGACATTGTTGAAGACAGAAATATATCTTTAACTTATTGTTACATTTTGTCACATATAAAACTTGCTAACATGTTATCACATTTTCTTTTTCAGTTTCAACTTGTATAGATATAGGTTTTACGAACACCTCGATCTACTCTCGCTTACGTAAATATGGCCACTTTATCTCATAAGGGATGTAGTATGCAGTTCCGCATATCCATCGTTTTTTGTTGTGGGTTTTACTACGATCATCTATCTTTACAAAATGAGTTTGTGATAAAATATGCTCCTGCATCTGAAACTACGTTTACTCATCAACCTGAAATAACGCCTACCAATAAATCTGAAACAACGTCTACTCGTCAACCTGAAACAACGTCTACTCATCAAATTGGAACAACTTCTACTAATGAATCTAAAACAGTGTCTACTTATAAGTCCGAAACAACGTCTACCATTGCAATAAATATAACATCGTCTCCATTACGAACAGGTAAAATAGTTCTTTTGTTTTGGAGTAAATTTTTTGGTGCTTCACCCGCATCCTTTGAAGTAAACTTGCCAAAAGGTGACAAAGAAGGCGAATGTCCTGTGGCCTGTGAGGTTACATCAGACCATCAGCGAGCTAAAGAAGCAAATGGATTTATTGTACATTCAAGAGATCCATATCCTCTACCTCCATCAAAAGATGTTCCCTGGATCCTAACGGGTATGGAAAATCCTGTTTATACTCCTATACTTTCTGACGGCAACTTTATGTCACAGTTTCAATTGTCGAGAAGCTATCGACTTGATTCTGATTTTCCTACACCACTCTTCACAAAGCCAAATTTAGATCCACCGGTTCCGTTTGAGAAAAAAACGGGAGGAATTATTGCTACTCTTTCCAACTGCGAAGCTGTCAGGACAGCGTATATAAGACATCTCATGGAACATGTTCATGTCGATTCCTATGGTGGATGTTTACATAATAAAGATGGTATAGTAGGACGCTGGGCACCAAACTTTAGAGAAGCAAAACAAGATGTGGAAAAATTATACAAGTTTGTTATTGTGTTTTTCAACCAAGATTGTGATTACTATGTTGATGAAAAAATTCTTAATGCACTTAACACAGGTGCAGTACCTGTGGTGATGAGCACGGATAAAATTAATGATTTTTTGCCTGGAAATCTGAAAAATGCCATTATCAATGTCAGAGATTTTAAGTCTCCCAAAGAATTGGCGGAGCGACTAATGAACAACAAAACTGAGTATAATAAGTTCTTGGAATGGAAAGTAAAAGGCTTAGGTCATATTAACGACACTGTGATTGGAAGATTTTGGGAAAGTAAATTTAGACAATGGTGTTATGTGTGCCAGGGAGTATCGGATGGAAAAGGGCACAAAGAAGGTCTTAAACCTGACTTTTGTAAAACAAGAGAATATGAAGACTGGGGAATTACACCGTTGTGACCTTGGTACACATGACGGACTGGTCGCAAAGATGAATGAAATTATAGAAACAATTTACTGCATGTAAATGATATGTACCGAGTTAGTAAGGAATTAAAACGTTTGATATCTGCATTGTTTTCGATTTTGAGTTTAAGAAAATTGGACAAACAATGTTCTAAACTCGTTTATTTCGTTTAGATGCAATAAGTCGACCAACGCATTTTGTACACTCAGGCCCAGTATTACGAAGGTACCTACAATGCTTTGTAGGAACAATTCCAAAAGTATTTATCTTAGACTTTGAAACCCGTGATGGTTTATTGTTTGTGATATCGTAACTTTTTAGAAATCTGGAGGCACCATTTGAATTTGGTCGTAACGCTTACCAACTTGTATTTGCTATCTTCTAGTAACAACACTTCCTTCTGTAGTGGTTCAGAGTTCGTTGAAAAATAAATTTTAGCTCGTCAATTTTATTCATAGTACTTTCAGAAAAACACTAGTAGTCATGAATTTGTAAAGAATATAATTTTAACAATGCACTTAATTATCTCTAAGATGCTTAGAAATGCAAATTTACGCCAAAATTTGTTGTAGTAATTTATCTTGACATTACCATAGATGGGCCACCTACTTTCTTTACCCATAATAGTTGCTGGCTGGTGCATTTTTGGCCATAAAATTTATTTTGATATTGAATTATAGCTTTTGTTATCACATAATCAAAAAAGATAATAAACTAATTGCTTCCTCTTTTCTCAATCGATGCAAATATTTTAGCTATTTTTCGTTATCTCCAGAACACAGCGTGTGCTACTTTGTATTCAGTTTACTCAGGACTATAACGGACTATTTTCCATTTCATTTCATCGATTTGCACAACAAAATTTTGTAAATACAACTAACGTTGTGTTTGGTGCGCATAACCTTTCTGTTTTTTATTTTATTATGTTGAAATTTAACAGCTGGAGACATTACGCAACCATAATTTTCGCAGAAGTTGGCAAACATCAAATATATATCGTTTGAGAGAATACTACACTGTGATGAGACTTGATGCACTGTGCTTGTATTTAAACATTTAAACCAGTGTTGATATGTATGTAGCAAATTGTCATGATGTAACCGTGCTTATCTCACCTATCATTTATATTATATTTCTTAAATTACGTTTGTACTCTATAGACCATATATTCCTCTCAAAGATATTATTCAACAAGGCATGACATGTGAGTTCGTAATTATTGCAAGTGAATACTAGTAACTATTCTTTGATACAATAAATTTCACACGGGTAACAACACGGACTAATTAACCTAATGATACGAGATACGAATATACTGGATTCGTAAATTTAATGTGGAGAAATGAAGACATGTGGAGAAGGATTTACGGCAATTTACACGATGTACTTTGGGAAACTATGGAACAATTTAATATTTTGATAATATTACTTTTGTGTTATATCGCTCAGTACATCAGATTGTATTTTTATTTCATAATAAAAAATCGCCCGAAAAGTTCCTGTTATTTGCCTACGAGTCCAAGATTTGGGGTGTATCACCCCCCCTATACCCTTCTCCCAGATGCATTGGCGCTGATTGTGCTGTCTGCATTGGATTTTAAAATCCTGCAACAGGACCTTATTGCACTAATTCCATGTTCACACGTATACATATTTTTAAAAAATACGGAGATTTTTCCTCCGTTTCTGAACAGATTTGCGACCACACATAGCGTATTTAAATCGTTTCCACCTGTCCACACGTATGCACAAAACCGGAGAAAATTCAATACTTGTAATCTCTTAGCATGTGTATTTACTTGTAATAAGGGATTCTTCAAGCTTTTGCATCATCGAATTTGTTAATTACTCAATGATTTATTATCAAAAACATATAGAATACAAACGAAATACTAAGCTTTAATAGCTTACGACTACATGTTCTCAAATTCAGTCACATGACCATATCAATGACGCATGCGTAATTAAATTAATAACTAATTAATAAAATAGAGACTTTGTCGTGGTGACAAATCTGAAAATCGTTCTAAAGATCGCAAATATTATTGTGAATGGTAAAAGTAATAATTTAATAGTGAAATTAAACGACACAATGCATTTTGGGAGACCACTCCTTAGATGTCAATGTCTGCTAAATGAAAATTTAAAATCTACCGATATTTGTAAAGCCAAGAAAGAATGTACGTCATCTCCAAATGGGGAGATGACGCTCAAAACAAGGATGAATTGAAAACATAATCCTTTTGTCGGCAGAGGACGGGATTAGTTAACTTAATCAAAACAGCCTCCATGACGCGTACTTGAAAGAATGAACGGCATTTCTTAATAATTCTAAAATTGTCGTCGGAAGAGGAATCAGCACAATGGGAGTTATTCAAGAGACGTTTACCTATCGCGGAGTCACATTAAACTAAATTATTTTTCTTACAATCACGTTTTGGTTGTTGTCTTGATGGAATCGTTCTATTTCTGATTGAAGTTGGTACATGATGTTTCATGCTATCACCCAACCTTTGAGACGTTCTACTTACACAGCGAACATCGCACACATATTTATATTCATAAATTACATTGCTTAAAAGTTCTGCCGGTAAAGATTCTTTTGAGCTGGGTGGTAGAATAGTTCTTTTCAAAAATATAAAGATAACATTGCTCGCAAAAGAAAATTCTCTGTAATATTCTTAGTTTTCCTCTTAATATCATCAGAAACCTTACCCATCCATGGAAGTTTAATAGACACAGGGCACTTAGCTGGTCCAAAAGGCCTATTCTGCTCATTTTTTTTGTAGATGAGAAAAGTTTATCAAGCATTTTTTCCGGATATCCATTTGAGAGAAATATATTTTTCAATGAGTTGAGATCACCCTCAATGAACTCCTCTGATGACAGTCTAAGCGTTCGCTTTATTAATGACTTTAATAAAAAAATCTTTTCTCAGTGTGAAGAAGAAGATCAAAGCATGTGTACAAACCTGTAAAAGTTGCCTTGCAATGAATTCTAAGAAGGAATTGGCCATTGCGTATGGACAAGAACATCTAAAATTGCTAACTCACAATTTGATTCATGTTCAGACGTATAATTTAAAGAAGGGTGAAGAGAACAGAGTTTATGTAAAAATAATTGGTGATTTTTGTCAAATCGAAAAAGGGAAAAGGTGTCGTCAACGTAACGCTTGTACCACAGCACTTCTGGAGGTTCAGAAGAGGCAAACATCTTACACTCATAATAGTCGATGAAAATAGTGGCAACTACTGGTTCAAGAGGAGAACCTATAGCCACCCCATCAATTTGTTTGTACGTAATATCATTAAAACTAACTCTAGTGGCCGCTAACACTAATTCTCTAAAAGCTTTCTCGGACATGTGTGGTACAGCCGAGAACTTCTCTTCTTCTGGTACAGAAGAGAACTTCTCTAAAACAGGTGAAAGTACAACTGACAGTTGTTTAGCTAACTCATGATGAGCTGAGTTGATCATGGCAAGAATTGGTCGGAGTGGAGCGCCCTCTTTGTGGATTTTGAAAAATCTGCACCGGTTGGGCGAACTAAATTATAAAAATTCTCACTGATTTTATTTGACTTTCTTAACTCTAAGAGAAGTGTTTGTAATCTCCTATCTAGTGAAGAGGTTTTATCGCAATCTGGCAAGTTTCCAAGCGTGCAAACTTTTTTCTCGTCGTTTAAAATGTCTAGCATTTTGCCATTATAGTCTTCCCTATATAAAATCACTGCACCAGAGCCTTTGTCTGGTTTGCAAAGTACAATGTCCATATTCCTCTTCAAATTAGAAGGCACAATCATATTTGCTTTCGTTAGAGAAAATTCTTTAGAATCAACCTTACACTCTGAAAAAGTGTGCGCAAGGCTTGACATCGAAACATTGAATTTTTATTCCAACCCTATGATAAAAAATTCGAACGCTCTCACTAAGCATTTGAAAAACATGAAATTTAAAACGAAGTGGCACGGATATAATATCAACTCTGCAATTCCATTACAAAGAAATACTTAACAAATTCGAAAAACAGCACGCACAAAATATTCCAAAAAAGTGCACTCGGTGTTCACGTGTTACATTTAGCTAATTTCAATATTTCAAGAAGTGCTCTAGTATGTACAGGGGGTGCGTTCCTGAGTGAGATTTCTCAACGCGGAACGTCCAAGTACTTTGTTATGTTCGGAAGAGCAAATTCAAACAATGCTCGATTTGCACATTCTTTAGTTGACTTTTTAATGTGGATCAGGCGAAGCAGATTAAACAATTATTAAACGCCATCCATATTTAGATGGTCTGATCCAATTACACGGGAACTAACAGAGAGTTAGGAAAAGTGTGCGAAACGCAAGACGAAGGCTAGTATTTTGCACCGCTTTTCCTAACTCTAGCAACATTCTTAAGTGTTTGCATCATGCCATCAAAACAATTAAAAGCGTTGAGTAATTGTTTCTGAAAATAGCAACTAGAAGGTGGTGTTGTAACTGTTTTTATATAACCGGAAATATGACCGGTAATTCTCACAAGCGACTAACAAAGCTGTAAATGTATAGTGAACGATGAAGGCAAACCAAACAAGCGTAAAATTACTGCCACGTGTACCCCAAGTCACTTCAAGAACGGCTGATTCCGTTGAAATATATCATGTATACAAAGTTAGAAGTACGGTTTCTTGGATTTGTATGTTATTTAAACTGCAACAAAGTGCAATACATTACGAAGAGAATGAATCTACAAACGAATAATTAACTCTCGCAAATATTGTGCAATTCTATTAGCATCTACCGCAGAGATCCCACGAGATACTACGCATGCGCAAATTGGTCATTCTCTACCTTGCTCACCTGTGCCGCAGAGACTTGTTAAAAGTTGACCTTGATGAAAATTACAAGGCAATCTGTAGTAACAAAGAACCTGTTGCTGCAGAACTGTTTAGTGAGGATGTAAAGGAACGCCTGAAAACAGTAAAAGAAAGCAAAAAGGCCGCACAGCAACTGACAAGCCAAAAACGGAAGCGCAACGATCAACGGTCGACCATCTCATATAATTCCAATGTACCTTTTTTATTCCAACGTCATCTGCAAAACCGAGCCCAACGACACAACTATTATCAAAACCAACCCAAGAGTAAAGTCGAGACAGGAGGGAAAACACTAAGAAAGCAGTGACTCCTCCTCTTGACCATGTACGTTATAGTAAACGTAGAAGTGTAGTACTTCTGTCATATCTGGGGGAGACAATTATTGTAGTATAGTTGCAGGCCGGATACAACAATTTATTGGGAAGTGCAGGGAGTTAAATCACGATTCTTCCATTTTATCAGCTGTAAGCGGATACAAGGTTGATTTTCTTATAGACCCAGTCCAGCTAAAACAACCCCACTCTATAAAAATCTCTTCTTCGGAAGTTCAAAATGTCGATCGTCAAGTTACAAAATTTCTAGAGAAAGGTATCATTGTTACAAGCATGCATGAACAGGGCGAGTTTATCTCCAATATCTCTCTTAGAGCAAAGATAGATGGATCTTTTAGAATGATATTTAACCTAAAAGAGCTCAACGCATTTGTTACATATCACCACTTTAAAATGGAATCTATCCATACTTGTACTCAGCTCATGCGACTTGGTTGCTACATGGCATCCGTTGACCTTAGAGATGCCTATTACTCAATACCAATACACATAGAGCATCAAAAATACTTAAAAATTATGTAGAAAGGTAAAATCTGTACCAATTCACATATCTTGCTCAAGAATTATCTTCCGTTTATTTACAAAGATACTCAAGCATGTATATTCTAAGCTGAGGAAGCTTGGGCACATTTCTAGCGGTTACATTGATGACTCTTTTTTAATGGGCTACTCCTATTCAGAATGGGAGCAAAACGTACATGACACTATACAATTGTTTCAGAAGTTAGGATTCGTACCCCATAAAGATAAATCTGTTACAGAACCCACACAGATTTTACAACATTTAGGGTTTGTGTTAAATTCAATAGATATGACTATCTCTATATCCATAGAGAAACACAACAAATTATGCGAGGTTGCCAGGGTGTGCTAAAATCTGACTCTTCTAGCATACGGGAAGTGGCCAAGCTAATTGGTATGATGGTAGCTTGTTTCCCTAACGTTCAATATGGCCCACTGTTCAATAGTACAGACAAAATATGAGGGAGGCAGAATAACATGACAACATTTTCTACATGTAGGAAGCTTAATTTTTTTTATAAACTATACTTGTCTATGGAAAAAGGTGGATCAGTGAAAATTTATATAGGGAGGATAGCATGTCCAATCATGCATCACCTCCCTTTTTTGCCGACGCCACTTTTGACTAATCGCTGTGTGTCTAACAAAATGTTGTTAATTGTATTGAGCAAACCATTCATTTTAAAAGTAAGAACATTTGTAAAATAAGCAAATGTGGAACACAAGAAGAATGTATTTACACAGAGAAAGAACGCAACCGAATCTATTTTTGTGAAGTGTTGATTCATGCAGCACAGTGAGCTTTTAAAATTATACTTTTGATAATGTTTGTTTAACTGTTTTAAGGTTTACTTTCATTGCAACCTTTACTGTTGTATCTAAAGTGTCTTTTATTGAACATAAGTAATTATAAATGCGTGCAGTTGATGTTTGACATGTATTCATAATTTACAATGGTTTATTCAATAACAAAGATTTTAATAATATGAACTTACTTATGCAAGAATATACATGTATAGATTTTTCATTAATGAGGGGAAAACCATTCACAGTTTCGAAAATCGTGTCTTAATCATTGGCATTCAAATCCTGTCTTAGATAAGTGGTTCTCTATTCCTAAGTTAAAACTTGTGAAACTTTATGAGATTTAGCAGTAGTCCTATGGAATTTGACTAATCTCAATGTTATTATGTACTTTGTATGAGGTTCTTATTTATGTATTTTTATTTCTATAACAATTGTTTTTAGTCAGTGATGTATACTTAGTTATATAACTAGAATGCTCTACATAGATATTATTAATGTTTTATAATATTGTTTGTTAAAGGAGATCCTGACTTACTCTTCATCTTCGTTCGCTATTCAAAAGTGTTTATGTCACAAAACTTACATGGATAAAAGATTGATGTAACAATAAGGTATGATATATGATCAACATTTTTAATCTGATATGTATGTGGTCGTGTTCTTTATATTAAATCTCTCATCTTTGTAAGTTATGTGACTTGGAAAGAACTAAAGCAAGCATAATTTTTCCTACACTGTCGTCATATATGAGGTCTTCTAAAACAAAGGTAATTTGTCGAAAGTAAAGCGAGTTTCCGAAAGTATATTACTAACTTTACAAAACAAATTTGCTACTGAAGAATCTCGATAATGTTTGAGTAAACATTCATGAGAAATCATATTTAAGTTGATACACCAACTTTCCAACTATTGACAATAAGCTGCATGGTAAAGGACAGTAAAACTTGTTTAAAATTATGGGGGAGGCAGAATAACATGAGAACATTTTTTGCATGTAGGACGCTGAATTTTTCTTCCTAAACTATACTTATGTATGGAAAAAAGGGGATCTGTAAAAATTTATGTAAGTAGAGCACATGTCCTATCATGCATCACCTTCCTTCTATGCTGACTTCACTTTTGACTAATCTCTGTGTGTCTAGCAAAATGTTGATAGTTGTATACAACAAACCATTTCTTTTAAAAGTGAGAAAAGTTAAAAAATAAGCAAAAGTTAAGCTCGGGAAAAATGTATTTACACACAGAAGAAGAACGCGACCGAATCTATTTTTTGTGAGATGTTGAGTCTTTCAGAACAGACCTTTCAAAATTATAGTTTTGATCATATGTTAGTTTGATAGTATTAAGGTTTACTTTCATTGCATACTTTCAAACACTATACATATACCTTTACTGTTATATGTATAGTGTTTTTTATTGATCAGAAGTAATTAGAATTGCGTGTAGTTGATAATTAAAATGTATTGATAATTTACAATGGGTTATTCAATAACAAAGGTCTTTTTATAATATGAACTGACTTTTACAATAAAGGAATTTTTGATTAACGAAGTGGAAAAATCCATTAAAAAATTCAAAATAGTGTCTTAATCATTCACATTCAAATCCTATTTTAAATAGGTGATACTCTATTCCTGAGTTGAAACTTATTAAACTTTATAAGATTTAGCAGTAATCCTTTGAAATTTGACAAATCTCAATGTTATCATGTACTCTGCATGAGGTTCTTATTTATGTATTTTTATTTCTATAACAATTGTTTTTAGTCAGTGATGTATACTTAGTTATATAACTAGAATGTTCTACATAGATGTCATCAATATTTTATAATACTGTTTTTTGAAGGAGATCCTGACTCACTCTTCATCTTCGTTCGTTATTTAAATGTGTTTATGTAACAAAACTCATATGGATAAAAAGTTTATGTTTCAATAATGTATGAATTATGATCACCATTTTTTAACTGATATGTATTTAGTCGCGTTTTTTATATTAAATCTCTCATGTTTTGTTAGGTACGTAACATGTAAAGAACTAAAGCACGCATAATTTTGTCCACAAGATCGTAGTATATGAAGTCTTACTTCTAAAACAAAAGTAATTTTACGTAAGTTAACCGAGATTTTGTATTTACATTTCTAACTTAACAATATTTATACTGAAGCATTGCGTAGTATGAAGTATGACTATAAACAAATTAGGAAATTGAACGAGACTTACCTGAAGTTAAAGTCCCATTGGGATTCTATTAGCACATACAGATCAGAGATTACACGAGAGATACTACGCATGCGCACATTGGTCATATTTTAAAGATAGTGGCCACATGAACTACCTAAATGTGCATATGAACGATATGCAGGGAGGCAGTAGCATGACGTGTAATCTCTGCGCTGTAGATGCTAAAAGAATCCCGATCGAACTTCAACTTCAGGCAAGTCTCGTTCAATTTCCTAATTCTATTAGCATCGACCGCAGAGATCCCACGAAATTTGAAAGTCATTTGGACACATTTCATGCCTACAAGCAAATACGACATTACGTTATAAACTTATTTTAATTGGAGATGTGTCAAACATACCCAGAAATAGTAACAAATATGAATTTAAAGTATTTCCTTCTCTTGCATTATACATGTAAGTATATATGTTCTGAACTCCCTGCCAAGCTCAACTAAAGAGAATTCTCATCCAATATCTTTCTTATTGGGACGCTGAAAGAATGGCATTCCAAACTACACATCGCCACACTGAGACACAACTTTCTTATTGTAAAACCGATGAAAAACGCAATCAGTCTTCCAACTTGCAGCTTTCAGTATAGAGTTTATCGAAACATCACATTGCTTCGCTTTACTGGTGGCTGCGGCTCGTGTACTATGTGGTTTGAACGTTTCTATATCAATTCCTGCAGCTTGCATGACAACCTTTATCCAACGAGATATAGATGACTTTGATACTTTATGAAAGGGTCGAATTGTGCTAAGAAATAGTTGATTTTCCTCACCACGAATGGGAGCAGTGCGTTTAAAATATTCTTCCATGACTGAGGCAACACATAGTCTGTGATCGGCAGGGAACTTTGGTATCACTAAAGTAGGATGAATGCGTTTTGGTCCAGACTATTTGACAAGTTGGTCGATATAGAAGGTGTATGAGTCCTCTTCCTTCTTTACAGTTAAGAGGTTCGTGAAGTGGAGTGATTGGGCACGCTGCCCTGTGACTAATGCACAGAGCATTACCAACTTATGAGTTAGCTGTTGTAGGGTTAAGTCTTCTACTGCGGGATGTGTCTTTAAATACTCTAATACAATGGAGGTGTCGCAGGTCACTTGATATCTTGGTAATGCTGGTCTAGAATGGAACACTCCCTTCATAAATTTCTGAACCATGTAATGTGTACCAATCGTAGAATTGCCTTCAGTAATAACGAATGAAGATAACATACTTCGAGCAGTGTTAATACAACTGTAACTCATCCCTTGATCAAATAGATGCTGTAGAAAGTCTAGAACTACCTGTAAAGTTGGATGAAAGGGATCTGCATTCCGTTTATTAACATAGAGTTGCCACTTGTTAAGGTACACCTGATACTGTTTTTGTGTTTCTGGCCGCCAGGAATTAAGTATTTTTGCTTGAGCCTGTGGTAAAATGCACTTACTTGAGAGTGATCTCCGGATAAGAGACAAGCTATCAGTCTCAGTCTCCACTTGAGTAGATATTCTTTTGTTTGATTGGATGGTAAGCTCACGTTGCTTTTGTTTTTGGGTAGGATAATGGGTGGGTGAATTATTAATCTTGCATGCATCGGATACCAGGATTGAATTGGCCAATTCGGCACGATAAGAATTGTCCGTGCCTGGGACATTTCTACTTTTTGTAAAACTTGTGATAAAACACTAAAGGGTGGAAAAGCATAAAGAAAGAACTTACTCCAATCAATGCATAAAGCGTCAATAACCCACGCCTGTGGATCTGGATGCCACGAGACATAAGGTTTAAGTTGACAGTTTAGTCTAGAAGCAAACATATCAATTTCTGGGGCCCCAAAATATGCTGCTATTTCAGGAAATAATTCAGCATCAAGCTCCAATTCTTTGGATTCATCAAATGTTCTGGAAGTTTCGTCAGCCACCACATTAATTTTCCCAGGGATATAGCTAGCAGTTAACAATATGTCCCTTATTCTGCCCCACGCCCATATTTCCCTTGCAATTTTATTGCAATGGTGAGAGTGGCAGCCCTCCGTGTGGTTAATATATGTAAGGAACGTGGTATTTTCGGTCATTACTTTAATGTAACAGGTCACAGTTTTCGGGGCGTTTTACCCCTTCCTTCCGTTTTGACAATGTTTGTTCGTTTAGTCCTGTGGACAAAATGCTGTTCAGGATTTTAGAAATTTTAGTTGGCAATGGTTGATCTGTCGGTTCATTCTCAGTCAATACGTGTATCAGCTCATCTAACAAAGCACCGCTTGGTTTTAATAGAGCTGGAGCTGTATCTGCAACTACAGCAGCAGCCCCGTTGGTTGATTGTTCGTCGTCAGTTTAAGCTTCAGACATAACATCACCATCGTTCATTTAACGTGCGGCATCATAAGCTTGCTTGAGCTCTTTTACGAAAGGAGCAAAAGAATTCATCAAGCCAGTAAGTTGATCGACTTTCCTGTTAAGGTCGTCCAAAGTAGTTCTCCCGTCATTTCCTTCTTCTAGGAGATTGTTGTTGTTGGCTTTAGCAGGGTGTTTATACCCGCCCCCACCAGATTTGCTCATTTTCCCTTGTAGACGAGACTGTTTCTGTTGCGGTTCATCGTCTACATTCACGTCTCCTAATAAGCCCAACAGCGTCGGATTAGGATGGTTATGCAAGAGCGTCCGGTCGTCTGCTTGCTCAATTGCTTCGCTGACTTGTGCCATTTGTTGTTGAATAGATTATCTAACCACAGAAAAAGAGTTTGCCGCGCAAACTCAGTGGTTATGGAGGTGTTTTGTCCTGTATTGTTTTTTAGAACTTTTTTGTCGTTCTACACAGCAGGATGGCAAATGATTTTATGGATTATTTGTATATGACCAAACACGCCATCTGTAATGGCGGTGAGCTACGTAGAGAATGACCAATGTGCGCATGCGTAGTATCTCTCGTGGGATCTCTGCGGTAGATGCTAAGAGAATCAATGTTTATTTCCATTCTTAATGAAAATCGTTTGAATGTTTCTATAATTGATTTTTAAAGCTATTATTAATACCACGACTGGAAAGTATGTCTCATTTTTTGTTTCAAATTATCCACTATAAAAATTGCGGCTCTTACACTAAGAAAAGATTTGATAATAAATAATTCTGAGTCAGTGATGCGCTTGACATTCACAGATGCCACGTCATAATGAGACATTTCTTTTCAAATAAATTAATCTTAAGTAAACAGTACAATGTACAAATGTAAAGTAAAGATTAGGTTCCAGGGGTCAAAATGAACTCATGATAACGTATATATTTCATAATAAAGTAAATGGTTTGAACCCGGGAGTATCGTTATATGTTTGTAAATGATGATCGTCCAGGTTAATAAAGTCCTGAGAAGGACTATTTTTGATGTTGTTGACTGACGTTTCGACAACCTTAGCGGTAGTCATCTTCAGAGTCAAATGAGGAGTAAACGTCAGGTTAGCCGTATTTATTGTCTGGTTCTTACGTCATTGTATTGTGTGTACAGGAAATGTGCAGGAAATGTATTGTCATTGTGGATTAGTGTGAAGTGAAATATTTTATTTTTAGTTGTGATATGTGATTTAGGTGTGACGTTTTTAGTTGTAATGTGTCAATTATGTATTGTCATTGTGAATTAGTTTGAAGTGTAATGTTTTTAGTTGATCGTTTGTTTGTATTGTGAATAAGTCGTTTGTAAGGTGCCGGTAATTGCTGTGATCTGTTCAGGGGGGTTTGTTCCAAGTTGGTATACCAACTTTCTAATGTAAGCCGTTGTCTATAGTCAGTACTGTAAGTGATGCATTTTGCCGAGTCCCAGTCAATGTTGTGCTTTGTGATTCGGTGATGTTCGGCAATGTGATTAGTTTTGTCTTGTTTCTTAGTAGCTCGTTTGTGCTCAGTAAGTCTTATGTTTAAGTTCCTGCCAGTTTCCCCGATATAGGAGGCGTGGCAGTCGGAGCAGTTTATTTTGTAAACTGCACCTTGTCGTTCGTTGGGTTGTTCTTTGTCCTTTATGTTCGTTAGTACTTGTCGTAATGTTGTGATTGGTTTATGTGCGACACGTATGTTGTATGGTCGTAAGATACGCGAGATAGTCTCAGACGTACCTTTGATGTAAGGTATCGTTGCTGTTGTCACTGAGTTGTTCGTTTCGTTGGGTTCGTTGGGTTTGTAAGTGTTGCGTTTGATAAAGTCAGAGTTATAGTTGTTTTTGTCAAAAACACGTTTGAGATAGTTGTTTTCATTTTGTAGAGCGTCCGGTGAATCACATATGATTTGTGCACGTCTTGTTAATGTTCTGATTGTGGTGGCTTTGTGTGATGTAGGGTTGTAAGATGATTGGTCTAGTAGTCGGTCAGTATGTGTTGGCTTGCGATAAACTGTTGTTCCTAGTTTTTGATTGTCATGTTTAACCAAACAGTCGAGAAAAGGAAGAGTTCCGTTTTCTTCGACATCTTTGGTAAATTGTATGTGGCTGTTCTGTTTGTTGATGTGAGTATGGAAGTCATCAATCAACAAACAGAACAAACAGAACACTCACATCAACAAACAGAACAGCCACATACTCACATCAACAAACAGAACAGCCACATACAATTTACCAAAGATGTCGAAGAAAACGGAACTCTTCCTTTTCTCGACTGTTTGGTTAAACATGACAATCAAAAACTAGGAACAACAGTTTATCGCAAGCCAACACATACTGACCGACTACTAGACCAATCATCTTACAACCCTACATCACACAAAGCCACCACAATCAGAACATTAACAAGACGTGCACAAATCATATGTGATTCACCGGACGCTCTACAAAATGAAAACAACTATCTCAAACGTGTTTTTGACAAAAACAACTATAACTCTGACTTTATCAAACGCAACACTTACAAACCCAACGAACCCAACGAAACGAACAACTCAGTGACAACAGCAACGATACCTTACATCAAAGGTACGTCTGAGACTATCTCGCGTATCTTACGACCATACAACATACGTGTCGCACATAAACCAATCACAACATTACGACAAGTACTAACGAACATAAAGGACAAAGAACAACCCAACGAACGACAAGGTGCAGTTTACAAAATAAACTGCTCCGACTGCCACGCCTCCTATATCGGGGAAACTGGCAGGAACTTAAACATAAGACTTACTGAGCACAAACGAGCTACTAAGAAACAAGACAAAACTAATCACATTGCCGAACATCACCGAATCACAAAGCACAACATTGACTGGGACTCGGCAAAATGCATCACTTACAGTACTGACTATAGACAACGGCTTACATTAGAAAGTTGGTATACCAACTTGGAACAAACCCCCCTGAACAGATCACAGCAATTACCGGCACCTTACAAACGACTTATTCACAATACAAACAAACGATCAACTAAAAACATTACACTTCAAACTAATTCACAATGACAATACATAATTGACACATTACAACTAAAAACGTCACACCTAAATCACATATCACAACTAAAAATAAAATATTTCACTTCACACTAATCCACAATGACAATACATTTCCTGCACATTTCCTGTACACACAATACAATGACGTAAGAACCAGACAATAAATACGGCTAACCTGACGTTTACTCCTCATTTGACTCTGAAGATGACTACCGCTAAGGTTGTCGAAACGTCAGTCAACAACATCAAAAATAGTCCTTCTCAGGACTTTATTAACCTGGACGATCATCATTTACAAACGTATATATTTCATCATCATTCATTTTGCACGTAATTTATTCTTAGATAAACTTTGATTTAGCATGTACACTGACAAACTGAAATCAAGATACTTGTTTTGTTTTCCAACGTGTCTAACTGTTTTAGTTACATGAATTAAATCGTGCAACAACACAAAGTCGAGAAATTTCACAGACTGTCAGGCCAGGCCCGCCGTGAGTTGATAGGCAAGGGGGCATTTTACCTTGGGCAAGTAATATAATAGAGGCCGGCGCCTCCCCATTTGGACACATGAAAATTGCAAAATTGAAGTTTATAGAAAAAGTAATGAATGATTTGTGTATTATTTGTACTTTTCTTTCGTTATCTCATCATGCAGAAGACATTCATCAATTGTTGGGTTTTTAGAAATTCTCGTAGCATCTTCAAACGGAATCACCCTTTAAGTGTTATCAATATGAGCAGGCATGTGGCTAGAATGTAAAATTTGGGGGAGCAACAACATTTTTTTGGGGGAGGAGCAGTTGTAGACGTGTAGTTATACTGTATTATAACAATAACATAATTTATCACTAGTTAGTTTTTGTGGGTAGCTGCTGTGCATGCACGGCTAACCACTATGCCATACTTAAAAAGTGTCTGAGTGAGGCAGTGAGGCAGGCAGTGTTTGTTTGTCGTGATATCCTCGGCTGTGTCATCGGTGATAGTTGCATATGCGAACGATCACGAATAAAATTGTTTTAAGTAAAGTCAACACTTATGTTGTTCTTCAATTACCTGTGCTTTAGAGCGTATAATCTGCACTTTGTTTAGTGACTATAGTCAAAACCTTGCAGCTGAAAA
This sequence comes from Xenia sp. Carnegie-2017, assembly GCF_021976095.1. Lineage (NCBI taxonomy): Eukaryota > Metazoa > Cnidaria > Anthozoa > Malacalcyonacea > Xeniidae > Xenia > Xenia sp. Carnegie-2017. Next base: position 2,928,121 of record NW_025813487.1, on the reverse strand, counting down.
TATCATTCATTTATACGCTTTACTGGTGATTGCGGACGTCAAATATAACCTATTGGGGACTACTGCAGTTTAGCGGACACCTTGGACGCTGACCCAAACTCTACCCTGTTATCTTTAACAAAAATGAGCCCGCGATTAGAAGCGCTTCCGGTGTCCGCTAAACTGCAGTCTAGCAAAAATTTAAGTTGAAACAAAACATCAGCAATATTGTCCTATCAAAATGTTAATAAGCAATTATTCATACAACACAGCAAACCAGTTTGATATATCCTGTTAAAAGAACGACGTATCTCTTCACCACACGATTGTTAGACAAATAAGATATATCATTTATTAACTAGGAGTTACTATTGCAAGGTAAGTGCTGCCTCTTCCACCAAGTAGCGAAAATATTATCATTTTAAGTGTTTTTTCATTGTATCAAGTCTACTATTTTAATGCCTTGATGTAAGATCAATTACTGGGTCATGTCTCTAGGCAGTGAACACAATTTTTATCAAGAAAAAGAAATGAACCACACAAGTCTTTATAAATGGCTTGTAGTACTATTTTTACTTTATCCTTTTAACTTTTGTAAATATTTTGTACATTTTATATTATACCTTTTTTCACAAACTCATTCCTCATTTCTAGAATAAAAAATGGTTTCGCCACCTAATAAATTAAAGATTGAGGAAAATGGATCTTGTTGTTCTCATTTTGTACATTGCAAATTGATGCTTTTTGCACAAACTCTTTCTTCATTTCTAGCTTGAAAATGGCTTCACCGCCTCAAAAACTGAAGTTTGAGGCAAACGGATCTCGTTTAAGTAAACTTTTAATCAATAAAGGAACACAAGCTTTGAAAATAACATTGCAAATCATTATAAACCTTCAATCATCAAACTTGAAAGATAAACTTAATGATCCTTCTACAAAGAGTAAATTGACACCACTAAAATTCAAAGTCATCAGCCAGGAGCAATGGAACCTTCTTTACCCATTAACTGGCTCACCTGACATTGAACACTTTGATATTTCATTATTGACTGTCTTATTGCGTAACATATGTGGTCTAACAGCGCCACATAGTGGATGGAATAATCTTCCTTCCTCTTCAGATACTTCAATCACAGCAAACATTGCAAGAATAAAGTTTTATCGAAACGAAGTGTACGGTCACATAACTACAACTAGTTTAAAGGACGGTCAGTTTGAGTACTTGTGGCAGGAAATTTCAAAAGCATTGGTTGGTCTGGGTATTCAACAAACTGAAGTAGATGAATTGAAAGAAGCTCGTCTCAGTCGCGATGAAGCAAATTATATTGAAATGTTAAAAACTATGGAAAATAAAGTAGAAGAAATTAAAGAAAAGATGACTACAATAGTTGATGTTGTTGGAGTAAAAGACATGTTGTAAGTCAAACTATATTCTGATCTCAAGAAACTTGGCAAGTGCAATTTCAACGGTCTTATAAAAGATCTTAACATGAAATACTTGCAAGGCACTAGACGATGGTTATTTGAAAAACTCGACACTTGGTTTAACGATAGAAGTGAAGATGCTTCTAACGTCATGATTTTGATTGCGCAGGCATGTGGCTAGGATGTAAAATTTGGGGGAGGAACAACATTTTTTTGGGGGGGGGGAGCAGTTGTAGACGTCAAGTTATACTGTATTATAACAATAATATAATTTATCACTAGTTAGTTTTTGTGGGGAGCTGCTGTGCATGCGCGGCTAACCACTATGCCATACTGAAAAAGTGTCTGAGTGAGGCAGTGAGGCAGGCCGTATTTGTTCGTCGTGATATCCTCGACTGTGTTATCGGTGATAGTCGGCATATGCGAACGATCACGAATAGAATTGTTTTAAGTAAAGTCAATACTTATGTTGTTCTTCAATTACCTAAGCTTTAGAGCGTATAATCTGCATTTTGCTATAGTGACTGTAGTCAAAACCTTGCAGCTGAAAATATCATTCATTTATACATTTTACTGGTGATTACAGACGCATACAAATATATCTCGTTTGGGCAAGAAATACCAGGAACTTGATATTGTGTGCAGTCCGTACTTATATTTGTTCGGTATTTTATTCATATGTCGCGTTGTTTATCTCTCAGCCTATGTTCTGTATTGTGGTGAGGAAAATGTAAAGTAGATCGGAGATCTATGGTGGACTACTGCAGTTTAGCGGACACCTTGGACGCTGACCTAAACCTTACCCTATAGTCATAAGCAAAAACGAGCCCGCGACTACAAGCGCTTCCGGTGTTCGCTAAACTCAAGTCTATCAAAAATTTAAATTGGAACAAAATCATCAGTAATATAGTCCTATCAAAATGTTAATAAGCAAATATTCATACAACACAGCAAACCAGTTTGATATATCCTGTTAAAAGAACGAGGTATCTCTTAACCACACAATTGTTAGACAAATAAGATATATTATTTATTAACTAGGAGTTACTATCCTAAGGTATAAGCTGCCTCTCGATCCGAGTGGGCAATAATATTATCATTTTAAGTGTTTTTTCATTGTATCAAGTCTACTATTTTTATGCCTTGATGTAAGATCAATTACTGGGTCATGTCACTAGGCAGTGAACACAATTTTTATCGAGAGAAAGAAATGAAGCACACAAGTCTTTATAAATGACTTGTAGTACTATTTTTAATTTAACTTTTTAATTTTAATTTTAAATTATAACATTCCTCATTTCTAGAACCTAAAAATTAAACATTGAGGAAAATGGATCTCGTTTGAGTAAACTTTTAATCAATAAAGGAACCCAAGCCTTAAAAACAACATTGCAATCTTTATTAAAGTCATCAAGTTTAGCTGGTAAACTTAAAGATCCCTCTACAAAGAAGACACTAACATCTTTGAAATTTAAAGTCATCAAGAATGAGCAGTGGGATCTTCTTTATCCGTCAATTGGTGACCCTGACATTGAAAACTTTGACATCACATTATTGACTGTTTTATTGCGAAATATATGTAATCTAAAATCCCCAACTGGAGGATGGAATAAACTTCCTTCCTCTTCAGATACCTCAATCTCAGCAAACATTGCTAGAATAAAGTTTTATCGAAACAAAGTGTACAGTCACATAACTACAACTAGTGTGGATGACAGTGAGTTTGAGTATTTGTGGAATGAAATCTCAAAAGCATTGGTTGGTTTGGGTATTCACCAAACTGAAATAGATGTATTAAAGGAAGATCCTCTCAGTCCTAATGAGGCAAATTATATTGAAATGTTAAAAGAATGGTATGAAGAAGACCGACAGTTAATCAAAGTCGTAGAGAAAACCATAAAAGATGTGAAAGTAATAAAAAGTGAAGTAGAGGAAATCAAAGAAAGCATGTCAACTAAGAATGATGTTGAAGAAATTAAACAAGAGATGGCAACAAAAACTGATGTAACCAGAGTGAGAGAAATTATACAGGACAAAATATGCTCAGATGCCAATAAGCTTGCAAAGTTTAAGTTTAATGGTCTTATAAAAGATCTTATTAAGAAATACCTTGAAGGCACTAGACAATGGTTATTTGAAAAACTCGACACTTGGTTTAACGATAGAAGTGAAGATGCTTCTAACGTCATGATTTTGATTGCCGGTCCTAGTGTTGGTAAAAGTGTGTTTGCTGCTGAGGTGTGTCGACGATATTCTGAAAAGAAGAAACTTGCTGCTTGTCATTTCTGCAGATATAATAGATCAGATTATAGAGATCCTCGAAAATTGATAGAATCATTGGCTAGTAGCATGTGTGATACAATATCAAATTTTAAAAGTAAACTGAATGAAGAATTACAAAGAAATAATTCCAAAGAATCGATCATCGATAAGTTCTTTGTTTTATTAAATAATCCATTGCATTCATTGGAAGGTCATGAACCAATGCTTTTGGTTATTGATGCCTTAGATGAAAGTCAAGTTGACGGCAAAAGTGAATTGTTGGAATTGATTGTAGAAGAGTTTGACCGACTGCCTAAATGGAATAAAATCTTCATCACCAGTCGTCCAGAACTTCCTGTTCAAAAAGAGTTGAAAGACATGAATCCTGTGGAAATTAAAACTCGTCCTCGTGATGAAAACAGCGAAGAAGACCTGCACAAATATTTGAGACATCAGTTGAATGATCGGGTGCAGAAAAATCGCTACCTTCTTCAGTCATTAGTTAAAAAATGTGAGGGATCATTTCTTTACGCTTATCACGCACAACTGAGCTTAAAGAAAGAAGAAATTGAGCTTACTTACGAAAACATTCAACAATTGGTCTCTAGTGGGTTAAGCGGTGTTTACACAAAGCAATTCAAAAGAGTAAAAGAATTGTTAACGAAGAAAAGTACCAGAAAATCTGTTATCTCAGAAGCTACTTTCGTGCAATTTCTTGAATTGTTGGCTGCCTCTCGGGAGTTTTTACCATTAACTTTCCTGTTTAGCTATTTAGGTTTTTCTGATGACATCAAGTTTGAAGTCCGCAGTAAAATCATTGAACCGTTATCTCAAATTTTGCCAGCTTACGATGATTATTTAACCGTGTATCACAAATCTCTAATTGATTGGTTGAAATCAGATGGTTACGAACAGCATGAGTTTACTGTTGATCCAAAAAATGGTCATAAGTTCTTATGGCATGCTTGTGAGAAAGTGTTCAAAGAAATTAAGTCCATGAACATTTTTGAAAATCAGATGGACACTGCTAAGATTAAATATGCTTTGAAGAATGGAGTCCACCATATGATAGAATTTCGCGAAAATGTTGACTTTTGCTGGGCAGTTGATGTCAAAGTGGTTTGTGCAAGGTTAATGGGTGTAGAAGACATTGGCATGCATACCATTGACTCTGAATTGCGTGAAATCATTAAAGAGCGGCGTACTTTCTTGAAAAAAGATGTACTTGAAGAGCTACTATTTCATTTATTGATGAAGTCAATGAGAATGAGATATAAGTTTGGTCATAGCTTAATTTATTTACAAATTATTACAAACGGAATTGATAGCAAAAACGAAAGAAGATTATTGGCAAGGGATTTAGTAAAACAAGGAAAGTTTGTTTGGTTCGAGGATTTAGACTCAACATATTTAACAAATCATCATCATTTGACTGTCTCCTTACGTGCTAACGTTACATCTCTTTGTGTGTCGTCCAATGAAGAACTTCTTGCTGTAGGATATGAAAATGGTCAAATATATATTTTTGAACTTCCTCAATTCGAACAACGATTCACTCTTGACACTGCTCTCGATGATACAAGGTTAGGTAAGTTAAATGTAAGAAAAATTATGTCCCGGTATGACATCTATCACAATTCAACAACATCAAACGAATCGTGTTTTGTACGTGGAAACATCTGTTGTTGCTCCTTTTCACCTACCGGAAATAGAATGGTAACTAGTGATGGATCTACTGAAGTAAAATTGTGGGACGTTAACAATGGACGTTTGCTATCATGTTTACAGTCAGATGATGTCGTTAATCGTTGCTCTTTCTCAGATTCTGGTTTGTTTATTACAGCAAGGAATGATGGAGGTTTTCAGTTTAAATTCACTGCATGGAATTCATTAACTTTGCAAAGAATTGATCGACGCTGCGTTGTTGATTACCAAAAACTACAATGCACCGATAAATGTTCAGAGTTCTTTGTTACAGTCTTTGGATATCGTTCGTATGTTTTCAATTCCCAAAGGCAATCGATATTTTGCAAGAAAAATAGGTATTCACTATCTTCAAATTCAAAGACAACCCACCATTATCGTAGTTGTTTTGTTATCATACAAACCAGGTTGTAAAGCTTTCTGAAATCACTCAGTTGACAAAATACAACGATCAAGGCGAAATCGAGTTTTGTTTACCAAATGTTAGTTGTCAATGTCTTCGTAGGAATCTTAACAAAGTCCATCCCATCTCGTTTAAGGAATTTTACGTTGTGCCGTATTTTTCCAAGCTTAAAATTTTCAAAACTGATCATCTTTGGAGACCTTCATTTATCTTTGAGAAATTTAAAATTGAATGTTGTTGTTTTCACCGGATGGATCTTTTTGGCTGCTTTCGCTGTTGGTGACCACGTCAACATTCATATTTGGAGCATTGAGCGTTGCACTATTATTCAAACTGTACCAATGCAACTGAAGAATGCATTTAAATGTTGGTGGTCAGATGGTTTACTGTGGATTTGGGATGGTTCTGATCATCTTTTGAAGATGTCCACTTCCTCTGAAAATTTTGTAGATTCTTCTCAAGCAAAGCAAGTTAACTTTGGATTTGAACCTAAGAAAATCTTAACATTTGGTGATGTCTTAGTTTGTAAACACCATAAATATTTTGTTCAAGTTGTTAAAATTACCAAGGGTAAGATAAAATGCAACAAAATACTTCTTGTCGACAGTTTTGAATTGAAGGCAGCAGCTGTATCACCTGATAATTCGGTTGATTTAACTGTAAACAAAACAGAATACACACTATGGAAATGGTGAAATAACAACTATGAACTTTACTTAAAACCTTGGCATCCTGCAGAAATACCCATAACACCTGTCATTGAAAAATTTGTTTGGAAACAGATAACTGAAAATGATCTAGAGTTCAACTGCTGTATAAGTGATAGTAAACAAGCAGTCATAACATTTTGCAAAGGCATCAGATGTAAGGGCATTTATGTAATTAATGTTCACGAGAATGGTGATGTGAATGAGATTTTGCATGATGTCGGGAAACTATATTTGGAATCCAACCTAGTCGTACACAAATCTTATTGCATTGTAGTGTCTTTTGAGTCATTGCGTGCTGTAGATTTAAAGAGTGGTAAAGTATGCGCTAAATTTCGCGAAGGAGATTATTTCATGCCTAATATAACTATGCATTCCAACACAGGAACTTTAGCTTTGGTTGACAATATAGATTGCCGAATTCAATTTTTAAAACTTAATGTTCCTGAATAAATACATCAACTCCAACTTTAATAGTAAATTCAAAAGCTGTTGAGAAAATTGAACATAGATGTTGATGGTCGTAAGGATGGTTGCTTGTTTCCACCTACTATAGTCTTCTACAGAAGAAGTATAATTATTCTACCAGGCAATCTTTAAGAAATTATGTATATTTACCACAAATAAATTTGGACCAATTTTGCAAAAGATCTTTTAAATTTATCGGTACTATTTCTTGGAATGTGTTACTTCCTGCTATTAAAGAATGTAAATATTATCTAAATGTCCTTCTTCATTCAAACCACTACTTTACCGACGCTACGTTGACGACTGTTTTTTACTTTTTCATTCCTCCGATCACGTCCCTCTCTTTCTTGACTATCTGAACCGACAACACCCTGACATCACATTCACAGCTGAAGTTGAACAAAACAGAAAGCTCTCATTTCTTGACATTGATATCTCTCGCACTAATGGAAAATTCACCACTTCCGTCTACCGCAAACCTACTTTCACTGGTCTCTTCACCAACTTCCACAGCTTCATCCCACTTACTTACAAACTTTCATTAGTCTCCTGCTTACTTCACTGCATCTTCAACCTTTGTTCTACTTACGAAAATTTTCATACACAACTCGAATTTAGCAGAAAGTCACTCACCAAAAACGGTTTTCCTTCAAGTATAATTGACCAAATCACACGTCGCTTCCTAAACAACACCTTTGCCTCCAAACCACCTGTCTTGACTGCTCACAAAATGCCCATCTATTTTTGTCTTCCTTTCACCGGCATACACTCCCTTCAAATTCGCACACAAATCAATAGCCTTTGTGCTGCAGCCTTCCCACATATATCTATTAAATTTGTTTTACGCCATTCCCAACGTATCTCTTCTTTCTTCCACTTTAAGGACATAATTCCCAAACCTCTGAGATCTGGTGTAGTCTATTAATTCTAGTGTCGAAGCTGCAACGCTTCGTATGCGGGTCAAGCCACACGTCATCTACACCCCAGATTTTCGGAGCACTTGGGAATATCCCCCCTTACAGGCAACCAAGTTTCCCACCCTGCGTTATCAAGCATTCTCGCTCACATTAACGCAACTGGACACACCCTTAACTTAGACGACTTTAAAATAATCTCCTCTTCCAACCATACTTATGAACTCTCCATTCATGAAAGCCTTCTAATCAATAAATACAAGCCTTAACTTAATGTGCAAGGAAACTGCATTCCACTTAACCTCTTTTAATTTCTCTTTATTTTACTTCCTAACTTCCTTATCATATATCCATTTGACACCGCCTCCTTTAGTAGTAATTTAACACCTTTTGTAAATATAATATCTTGTCTTAATATCCTATTTATTATTTTTCTGAAGATGTCTTGAGTAAAGACAAAACGTTACAATAAATTTAATTTTACAATTTGTTTTTTTGTCTATTTCTATGGCTCTAATCTGAACTTTATATTGGGCATTAATTTTTATTACACGAAGTCAAAATATACTTGACTCATTATTTAGTATTGACGTCATGTAATTTGAATGGTTGGAAAAAAGTGAGAACGCGTTGTACACCTGAGTGACCTTTCTCTATAATTTTTACTCTGCGCCCTCACTTAATTTCAGAAGCGTTAAAATATTTTAATTCTTATGTGTTTACGTTAACGTCAGTCAAGTAGCATTAACTTTATAGAGATAAAATGTAAGTACTGTGTATTTACTGGCGAAGTAAGAAATATTTATGGAAGAAATCAACAGGTCTTGTTATACTCTTTGTAATGTGAAGGATTTTACTATTTGTCACAAAGTAGTTTAAATTTAGAGTGGTAAATGTGTTCATAAAAAACGAATTTTGATATCTGTATTGTATTGGTTAAATATGGAGGTTACACTATAATGGAATGTTATAAATTTATTAAAGAATATTTTAAAACTTCAATCGTATTTATGAACATTTACATTGGACTATGAAAACTGACTTTATTCTATAAAGATTAAAAGAGGCAAATGCAGAAGAGGAGAATGAAAAACATGATCCAGGTTTTATAGAACTTAAATGAGTTCATATGTGTTAAATTTTGTTTGAAATAATATGAAGTTATTATGAAGGATCACGGTGGTCTTTTTGCTATTTGAATACAAACAAAAGAAATCATCTTTAAACTAGGATTTTGTGACCAAATCTTTAGTTGTCAATAGACCACGTCTCGAACACGTTCAACGCGTTTAAATGTAAAAATCGTTAGAATCTCACGATTTCTTTTGCGTTTTAATGTCGTTATGAAAAGTAACGATGCATGATGTTGTGGAGTAGGTTTGGATTCATTAGACCTAAATGAATTTAGAAACTAGACTTTAATTTTGACCAAATCATAATAGAATCTTGCAGTCATATCTTGATAAGTTAAGGTTGTAAGAATGGTTTAAGTTCGCTCTGATTGACGTCACCAACATCTTCAAGCCTAAAATCATAATGTTTGCGTTATTTAATAGGCTTAATAAATTTAATTAATAAATGATTGGCGTAATATCGCAGAAAATTGTTATTAGCATTCACGTATATTAATGTAGGGAGAGCATCGTTCTTTTCTTTGGCAACAATACGTTTTGTTTTCAAAAATTAGATTAGATTGATATCCGGTAATTTGTTCAAGTACAAAGAATGAGTTTTAACACTCTAGAGACCGTTGTTCGTCACAGGCAACAATCACCAAACGAGATGTGTAAGAACCTTTGAAAAGGCAAGGCTCCCAGAGGGTTAAACAATCATGTTGAACAAATAGATATAATGACATGCTTAACACTATTTATAAAGATACTATTCACTTCAAGCCACATATAAATCACGAGGCGTCATGGAAGGCAGATGTTGTTCATATAAGATGGAACAAGACTTTGCACATAGAAGACAAGTATAAAGATTTGTGATTGTGCCAATCAATATAAAGTTGTTGCTTTCAACTCTCCTCGATGACAAGTTATTTGAAAGCCACGATGTACAGATAAATACTATCAGTATCACATCCTAAATGTTGATAGCATCTGCAAAAAGAAATTTGAAAGAGGAAAACCCTTATAAAATGTGTGACACACGTAGCTACTTGTTTCGATATCATTTATGAAAATAGATCCTACGGCTGGAAACTACAAATGTAAGTGACTAAACTGACGATAAATTATTCTTTGTTTTTCGATTTATCTCTATTGTTCTTGTGAAAATCTCAATGGTTTTTTATTGATGCTACTGATTTCCGGTTTGTTTCTTCAATATCACATTAGTTATAACTGAATATATGCAATGAATATGAATACACTAAATTTGTCATCTGTTTCCAGTGCACTATGTGAATGAGTGCAGCTTTCATAGATTAAGGTGTAGACTTGCAATAAATGAGAACCGTAACTGTTTTTTTGCTCAATTTTCTACGACTCTCTACTATATTTTTAGTAGTAGAACCTCGGAGAAAACAGAACGCCCTTAAACCCGATCTTTACCTTAACCCAGCAAGACATGACTGCAAGATTCAATTAATATTTGGACGAAATTAAAGTCTAGTTTATAAATTCATTATCGTCTCACGAATCTTAGCCTACAACATCATGCATCTTTGCTTTACATACCGACATTAAAACGCAAAAAATCTGAAGATTCTGATGAATTTTTTTATTTAGATACGTTGAAGGATAATTACTTATTGTCTTTGTAAAAGGTGAAGAGCTCCTAAGGAGCTAATCACAATAAAATATTTTCGTAATACGAAAGCTAGGCCTCGTAATATGAAAGCTTTCAATGTAAAATGCTTTGATAACGATGTAAAGCCTTTGATCGTTTGAAACTTGTTACATCTTTCTAACTTAACCAACAAAAGCTATTCGTGCAATGGTGGTGAATGTTGTACCATTTGGATAGTCAAACAGAAAACATATAACAATTTGCTCATTCTCAATACATCTGATTAAGAATTTAAAAACGCAAACTAACGTCATATGTAGAGTTCTTCCTCATGAAATGTCGTATATGTGTTTTATATTTTCTAGCTTAGATTGTAGATCCCACATGGATAGAGTTGTGAAAGTCCCGTTACCACCTGTGTCATTCACTTCAATTAGTCTTACTAGTTTATCATTTCTCATGTGTCATTGTGATTCATGGCCAAAAATGTTCATTTGCAGGTTGGATTTTTGTGGATGTCAGTTGTTTGTTCATATAATGATCATGGGCCCCATTGTTATATGAGCCCACCTAAAGGTGAGCAGCTGACATTCGTAGGAGATCAAATCTGCACTAAGCATTCTTTGAGTGATGATATAACTGGGGTATTGAAGTGATCCCTTTTCCTCCGCTTGAAGTTACCTTAAGAGTGCATCGTAAACAGTAATCTATTAAAATGGTGATTCATAATACCAGTATCCCCTTTATTGCTTACGTCGATTATTTGTGTATGGAATGGTATAAACATATTGAATGGACATTGCATGACGGCATTTGTATGTGTGAGCATTATTATTGAAATGATTGGACTATAATCTACGAAGATGGAAAACAAGCGAGTTAAAAAACATGATCCATGTCTTGTGGTTTTTAAGTTGAGTAGATAAGTATTAAAATTAACTTATAGCTATGAGTAACTGCATGAGATATTCAAAAATGATCCTGATGGTCTATTTTTATAATTTGAACCATTATCATGAAAAACACCCATATTAGCTAAAAAAATGTGAATAAAAGATGTCAATTGCTGTAAGAAAAGAGCTGGCTTTCACTCGCTTCTTTTTACTAATTTTATTAAACGTTTATAAACAAAATTGCAATGCTGCAAGTAGGGTTCATTGAATTTTTTAGATAAAAATGTTACAATAAAATTTCTACTATATACACGTAAAAACTGCGCTGTAAAAAAAGGGGAAAAGACCTACTAAGATGCCTGTATCAGACAGACCAGGACAATGCTTGAAAATCAGGTATTAAAGTTTTGTTCTTTGCAAAATATATAATTTCTGATTTTAGTCATTCATTATGCTGACATTTATAATCTGTTTTTTTATAGAGTCGCTATGTCTGTAGGCCTAATAACTAGACATTGAATGTGCGATCAAGTTGGACAGAAGCACGAAGAAACAAGCATCCTTATTGAAAGATTCCCACTTGTGACTTTCGTTATGCATACTATTAATCAGTATAACGCATTTTTAAATTAAACCGTTAAAAATTTCCGTAAAACTAAATTTTCACAATTGTCAAATTTTCGGACAAAACACACGAGTGAAAGCCAGCTATTAATGAAGGTCTTTCGTGATTGAAGAAATTTTGATTAAATGAAATCTAGTAGACATCAAAAATAATTTGTATGCAAGTCACGACGTCACTTTGGTCATTTCATTTTTCTTTGTTTTTGGTAGGTGAATGATCAGGTTCAACGAATTGAATGAATTTTTCATATGATTTATGTATGAGCTGCTATTAGTTTTTATTTTTCGTCTATTCATTAAAATTTTTGTTAACATTCTGCACTCTTTCATTTTTTGTTCTCTACTAAAGTTTTCGTTTCTTTTGTTCGAACACAAAATATTTGCGGTGTCAATAAATAGGGTAGTCAGCCCACTTTTTTGTCGCCGCTTTTTTTGTCGCTTTGCAAATTTAAGATACGAACGACGAAGCCACGATCTGACTACGCTGCATGTTAAAGTAGATCATCGGGATCATTGAAAACAACAAAAATATGAAACATCTTAAAACAACAAAAATTTTACTAAATTTTTCTAAATTTTGATCTTTTTATTTATTGGAGGGTTTTTTACCGGATCCACCGGTTTTCCCTCCCATTTCGCTTTGTTTTGGAAAAAAAAAAGGGACAAAATTTGGGGCCAAGCGAAGTCATTTGTCATAACATTATTTATTGTAGCTATCATGAATATTCACGTTTTTTTTATTTCTCGGCCTTTGGGTATATTTCCCAAAACACTGCGTTAAATGAACATTATGGCTTACATTTTGAAAAAAATATGTACGCAATTTTTCTGCTCAGTCAGATCTTCTAAGACAAATATTTTTAATCTACTTCATCAACCGACTCAGCGGGATAATAAAGATGATTTGATTAAATGAAATCTAGTATAGTTTTCAGTGAAAATTTTGATGATGGCATTTCTAAATTTTTGCGAAATGTTATATATGACGCAAATGTGAAGATGTTAGCTAGTCACGTGACATGTATTATTAGCCAGAGACTTTGAACAGTGATTGTGGGGAGTGTGACAATCCCTATCTTTTGACGAAGATGTGAAAAATTTGATCAAGTGAAAAAGAGATTTATCCTATTGATAAGAGTTATCCACCTTTCGTGCAACCGGCCCCTGCTGACTTGTGCAATTGATTACTTTAATATATAAGATCGTATTTAAGTAAGAATTTATCATATGAAGCTCAGTTGATATAACTTGTGAATTTTAATTTGAGATCAATTAATCGTTTTATGTTATTGTATGTTAATCATCCATGATGAATTCTTGTGATGACGTTAGAATCTCATGACATGGTATAAGATTATAGGACAGGAAAAAAGACATATACTGAAATAGAAAAAGCTCTTGTCATTTTCTGTTTCCAATACCTTTAAATTTAGGACTTAGGAGTGTTAAAGTGTAAGAGCAACCTTTAAGATAATTGTTAAAACTCTTTTGCTTATTCTATAAATAAACACTTCAAGAAATACATGAAAAAATTTGTAAATAGATTCACCACACGGTGACAGATGTCAATTTGCGCATCAGTGCAAGCTTTGATTACACCCAATTGCAATTGACCGTGCGGTGTGCAAAGATGAAATGTTTGTTACAGTTTTAAAAATTTAAATTATTAATCGCTAAGGCGTACAAGCTAAGTAATGGAAGCTGTAGTTTATATGCAATAAATTAAGCGAACGTAGAAGATGAACAATATGATGGATTTTAGTAAAGGTTATAACGTCAAGTTTTGAAACTATAACAAACGTTTAATTTATGCACACAGCACGGTCAATTGAAAACGTGCAGTGCACGAGATAGTAAGTAAATGTTTGTTTTAACGTCAGACGACAAAATAAGAAGTATATTTCTTGCCACAAATTCAAATACGCGCACTCCAAGTATATATACAGCTCAGTGTCATAAAGAAAAGTAAAAATCAATGCGAAAGATACAATTTAAAGAGCTATATTAATTACTCAATAAATTGCATAAAACCAACATATTTCAAGATATATATTGCCTAAATTTTTGTGTTGTATATGAAAATCTAAATAAATGAAAAAATATCCATTCCAACCAGACAAGATAAAGAAATTCGTAATCATGGAAAAGATTATACATTATTTTATTCATACATGTGTTGAATTCCATCGGCAGAACACGATTTGCCAAACCTTAAACACCCAGAACCAGAACGACAACAATTCCCGTTAAAACAACAAATTCCATTCAACCAAGGACAACAACGGTAATTTTCAAACTCGATCTCAAAACTATGAACTGGACAACATTTTGTACCATCCGGACACCATTGTGGCACTCCATGAATTTTTCCACAACTTACACGATTTACATTCTAGAAGAAATTTGATTAATGATTTGAGTACATTATTTAAGTCATTTTGATATAATGACACTTCTTACATTTATAAATATTTCTATTTAGAACTAAGAATACTCAAAAGAACATTTTTACTCTTATTGATATTCCAAGAATGAAAACTGTGTGTTCGATAATAAAATCTTCGTTTTTTCCAAATGTTTTGAGCACATTACTTAAGTCGTTTTACAATTATAATGAGTAGCATATTTTACATTTAAAATAATATACTTTAAGATATTCTCGACAATGATTGATAGATTGCTGTGCGTTTTTTGGTAATTACCAATTTACCATGGGAAAATGTATAATTACAATGTAAAGCTTTGAAAGCTTTCTTTAAACAGAGCGTCTTTCGTATGCATGTTTATGTGAACTTGCTCTAGAAATTACACCATTGCCTTTACTAATGATTTCTATTTCAAACTGAAATATATTTTAGCTGTCTAAATTTTTTCTTCTATTAACATTGCGATAATTAAAACTTTTGTTTGACATTAAAACTTCTCTTTTCTTAAAATGTGTGCCCGAGAACAAGGTTTAAAGATCTAATTCCAACTAACAAGCTCAATATTAGAAAAAATATAACAATTTTCAAAATAACTAGTTACATTGGAGGCGTACGGAGGCTTCAATCTCTGGCTGGATGTGTGCTGTACTTAGCCAAAATGTTACATATCTAAGTAGTCTTTTATGTGGAAATTTAAAGTCACATGACAATTGGTCAAGTAAAGTTACATTCTTTCAAGTCCGTAGCTAAAGATATTAAAGTGGTGTGTTTATTAGCTGCAAACACCAAAGACACAAGATTGAGAAAATCCAAGGTGTCTAGGGTTGAACCCTGGGGCAACTTTAATTTCCTGAAAATCGTCATTCACTGCATTTTGAGTACACTTTTTAATAAAACAAGAAATTAAAAGTAAACAAAGTGAAAATGATTGATAAAAGGCTTTTTGTACAAAGTGAAAATAACAAGAAAGCACCTTTTCAAATGTCTTTAATTTGCCTGCCCTAAAGGCACCTACTTCTCAACCTTAGAGGAAGTGACACCCACCCCAAAGTCCCCAGCAGCATTCCCACGATCGATATGCGTTTGACCTCGTACTTTATTACACTCACTGGTTAACGTCTTGATTTAGCATCTGTATTTCTGAATGACATGTTGTTTGTAGTAGAATATCAAACGTTCGGGTTCATCATTGTAAGAAAATCATTGTTGAAAAAAAACAACTTTTGTATATGACGCTTTAGCGGAAACATTATTAGTAAATATCACAACTTTTACCGTTTTTGAACCGCCTGGGGCACACTAAAAGTTGATCAGAACGCAAACGTTTGTCTACTTTTCATTAAATTTCTTATGACTTTTTTATGATTATCTGACAAAAAAAAGACGTAGCAAGTAAAATATAAAGGTTTAGCTCTCTGACGCTGATTATCAAAATGCGTTTACTTTTTATTATAAGTTGTGTTTGTGTTAGGAAACCAGAATTATTAAGCCAGTGGAGTGAAGTCAGTGCAACAAAGCCAAAAAGCAGAACATCAAATTTATAAATAATTTTTGTGATCGACTGAGAAAATTTCTCTTGCTTTATAGAATAATTTTGATTGCTTTCATGTGACACACGTTGGTTAGTTCATGGTTATGGACTTTGCCCCACTCCTTATTATCAAATGTTTATGTTTGATAAATATTAAGACGACCAACCTCTTTGTACGTATTTTCCAATAATGATTTCGTCGGTCTTTCCTTCATTTGCTTGTATCGCTCCATTTTGACAAAATCAATAAAAACCAGTAAACACAACAGTATGTAAGCTCTTTTCATAGCTAAAACAAAATGATCAAATGTATTTCTTTTTTTACATATTACATTTTGTAGCAATAATGTTGAAATTAACTTTTCTTGTACTTCTTTTTTGTAACAAGTAAAAATGCAACAAAATAAAGTAGCAATAATTCTGTCTACTTATATCGACCTACTTTGAAGCAGTGGTGACTTGTGCAATGAAGTGTTTGTTGTGAGATCGTATTTAAGTAAGAATTGATCACATGAAAATCAAACGATATTCATGTGAATTTTGGTTTGAGATCAATTAAAATTTTTCGTTGTTGTATCTTAGTCATCCATGATGATTTCTTGTGATGATGTTATAATCTCATGATATGGTATGATTACATGACTGGAACAATGTCATATAGTAAAGTAAAAATAGCTCTTGTTCTTTTTCTGTAGCTAATGCGATAATACCTGCAAATTTAGGAGTTTGGAAGTGTAGTAACAACCTTAGTTGAAGACATTAGTAAAAAGTCTTCTGGTTATTCAATAAATAAAGCACTTGGAAAAATACATATAAAATTTTGTAAATAGGTTTACCACACTGTGTACATGCGACAGATGTCAATCTGTCTTTCAATAGATGCTTTGATAAGGTAATTCATCGTCTTAAATTATAATATAAACACAATGAAACGCGTGCGTTGATTATTCTAGAGCTGAGTTTGCATTAGCCAGTGCAAAGTACATCTGAGCTCAACCAATCAAATCAATCGAAACAATAAATCAGTCAAAGAGAATTTGCAAATTGATCATGAATACATTTAAGAGAAAAAATGGAAACGTTTGTCTTTTCACATTATTATTAATGAATAAAGAAATAAAGTTGTTCGTGTTTGCACTGCCTTATGCAAACCTTGGAGAGGTTTGTGAGAACCTCGAGCACGTGCAACCCTTGACCTTTGGTCTCGGTCTTGCACTGATCATCTCTTATGTTCTCCCAAAGGTCTCCTCGGTTTGCATAATCCTGTGCAAACACAGAAAACACCTTTTATTTCTTAATTGAAACATTAAAACTTTTTTGAACAACGTGCAATGCACGAGATAGTTTGTAAATGTTTGTTTTGACGTCAAACTCAAACTAAGATTTTACGAATATTAATGTAGCACAGTTCTCATGCTTTGGATCAAAATTTTTAAATAGAATTACATAATATATAATATAAATATATTTATTTTTTCAAGTGTTTTGCTACCACAAATCACCCGTAACTTATTTACTAAATGTATGGAATTAAAGTGCTTTTACATGCTTTAACTGCCAAATTTGTCGGTGTTGATAAACTAGGAATTTAAACTAGAAAATAAACCAGGAATTTTTTATTATAGCTGTGTGCCGTCGTTTTTTTCATATATTCACGCTTCCATGAGCTAAACTAGAACGTTAATTGGGGGGGGGTATATATTCATATGTTCAGCTCTGCCCTGCTGATTTCTTTTGTTTACGATGTTAAATTCAAAAGAAGTCAGCAGGGCGGAGCTGAATATATGAATATTTACCCCCCGCCTCCAATTACGTTCTAGTTTTGCTCCTGACGCTATCAGTATGTTATTTGAGAACTTAAATGTCGTTGTTAAGAAATCATCGTAAAAACGAGAAAATTGATTTTATTTTTATGCCTTACTACAATACAACATATCTGCATGCACTTTATCATTTGAATAAAGCAAACATGTTGGAATATTTAGACAAAAAATACATTTAATCGAGTAATTGTGTATCATTTATGATTAAGTTGAAAACTGCAAACCATTCATTTTATTGTGAATTTGCATTCTGAAATGAATGACTGAAGTATATAACCTACGATGTTCACTTTTGATTTTATTCTAATATCTTGTGTTATATTTACATACTACGAGGCTGTTGCTTAAAGCAAGATCAATCAATGGCTTAGTCACACAGATCTAATAATACACTAGATAGTGCAACGGCTTACATTTCATAAGTGGTGGTTGAAGCCGGGCAAATTTACTTCCGGAGCCCCAAAGTAGTGAGAATCAATATGGCGTTGTATTAGAAAATATCTGGTGAAAGCTGATATCTTGCAATTAGTTGCCAGTCACGACGGTTACATAAACTGGTTTACTCTATTAATGAAAAAAATCAATGTGACCATAGTTTTTCAAGAAAAAGATAGCAGAATACGCCAATACATCGCCGTAAAATTGATTTCAAGTGTAGCTCGATTTGAAAGCATCAGCAGCGACGAAGGCTTAAGATACTGGAATTTGCACATCTAAATATCGTATCACAGCACAATCTGCCACAAAATGTTCAATCGAACGTCGTAGAATTATCTTCCGATATTTATTGTTAAGTAAAACGAGTTGGAGATAACAGTTTGAAAGATTTTTCACGATTTATGTAAAGTATATTGTTCACTGTACATAATTAAATATTGCACTGGATTATTGTACCAGAAATGCATTTTTCTGGTGTTTCTGGTCGGCAAACGAATATAGCTATGTCAAGATGTGAGTAATTAATACGTTCAGAAATTATTTACAGAAAGAATGTGAAGAGTCTACCTCGAAGAGTCTATGTCTTGCTTGTCTATGTCTTGTCTATGTCTTGCTTGTCTTGCTTGTCTATGTCATAGAGTCTGTCTTGCTTCTTCGGAATTTGTTTTATATTATGAGTCTACCTCTGTTACACCAAATTTTTTGTGAAGTATAAAATAGCAGGTCACTTGTGAAACTGTTGATACCACAGGTTGATACAATATACTCTGTCCAACACGGGGAAAATATTTACTTGGTAAAGCAAGAAGAGTCACCAGACTTGTAGTATTGACTGTGTTTTACACATATATATAAACAATGTATTGTCATAGTCTAAACCAGTGTATTATATGGCCACTGCCCACAGTGCTTAATGTACTGTTATGGTGATGTTATGCTACTGTTTTCAACATTTTTATTGTCTTTTTTACCATTCAGGCATGTATATGCATATAAAACTTTCTACACATTCTTGTTATTGAAAATATCAAACCTAAATTATTTATTCTGAGCAAAATATTTAATTTGTGCTTGTAACATGTGTCAATTTCTGACTGATTTTTGTAATATGCCTGTTCTATTACAATACATCCATAGATCGAGTATGATATCGCTGTATTTGCCACACGAACTAAGCCACACTATCGCAGATTGTCCTGTGATACGATATTTAGATGTGTAAATTCCAGTACTTAAGCCTTAGTCGCTGCTGATGCTTTCAAATCGAGCCACACTTGAAATCAATTTTACGGCGATGTATTGGCGTATTTTGCAATTTTTTCTTACAAACTATAGTCACAATGATTTATTTCATAAATAGTGCAAAAATGTTGATGCAACCTCCGCGATTTGCTAATAATTGCGAGATATTAACTTGGACCACATATTTTCTAACTTGCAGCTAAATCGAGAGATCGGAGCACAGACGCCATATTGAAATTTGTCACGTGAAACGTGTGAACCATAGATATAGTAGGTCCTACTATATCTATGGTGTAAACTGAAAGATAAATATTAAATGTCACCATCGTTACGCGCGCGAATTGTTTTATCGTCTTGCCGCGAAATACGATTTTACCTCTTTGTAAAAACATCATCGTATGCGCATTGTCAACTTTCTTGTTCTCCTTCCATTGTATTGCTCTATAATAAAGCTAAATATCTTAACGTTTTAAGTTCTTTATTATTCGTGAAAAGCGGTATGTGGAATAACAATACGAAGGTATTGCAAGTTTAATTGCTTCATCACACTAAGCATATGCACATACATTAACTGAATTGCAAACACTACTTTCGCTGCAGAGTATGTCAGAATACATGAAACTACTTGACAACTGCCGTATTGGCAATATTTTGGAAATAATTGGTAATAATTATATAAATATCAGCAGTGTTGTTATTATAGTATTTTAAATTTATAATAAGCTTCTAAACATAAACATATTCTGACTTACCCCAGAACTTCCACTGCATTGCACTACATGCAAATTTTATGCAGTTATTTAGGTTATTTATTTCAGACCTTTGCAGTGCAATGGGGTTGGGGGGTGCAAGCAACGTGAATATAGGCCCTGACATGACATAGGATTAAAGTCTTGCATTAAAAATTCATAATATTGAAATGGTAAGTTAGTTTTGTTAATTATATGTACATAATTTATTTGGAGGTTTTGTCTCTCAAAAAAGCTTCAAAAAAAGATAGAGCCCGTACTGAGCAAGCTAACTAGAGGTCAGGCTTTTGAGTCTTTGTTGCCAAAGATTGAGAAATGGTTTACCAAAGGTGTAAATTGCAGTACAGATGATGATTCAGTTGTTGATCCTTGCCATGTAACATCTATGCCAAGTATGGACCAGTTGCAACAATGGAGAAAAATAGTTGAGGCATCAAGTACAAGCAAAGGAGCATGTATCAACACATCACAAAGAAGGTGAGATATCAATTGCATCACCAATCTGCAGAAATTTCACACCTTAAAAAGCATACAAATAGAAGTCGAAGAGGAAATTGCCTGGTTTTCACAACCATTGAACAAACCAGACAGGGTGGTGAAACATCCATCAGCTGCTTCAATTACAGCCTTTCAGAAGCTTTTGTACAGAACCCCATATAGTGAGATTATGAAAGAACGAGAATTGTCATCCAATGAGATGTCCAGGTTATGTGTTGACAGATGGGTGTCAAGTGACCACATATGCTGGTTGACAACAAACCTAAACAAAAAGAAAACAGATACATATTATGTGTACCTCAATGGAACAAAACCACCCACAACAGCCCAACACCATGATAAAGATGAATTCATTTCAAAATTCTGTTTTGCCATAAATGTTGGTAAAAAAAGCAATGGCAACACATTCCTTGGAGATGATTTGCACCCCGGAAACTATTGGGTACTTTGCTATACTAATGACAAAAACATTACATATTCATTAGGCTGGCAATTTCCGAACACTCTTCTACACATTTTAGATAAATTCATCAAGGCACATAATATTTGCGACAGCATAGCCAACTACTCAGTAACAATGACACATGATCCTGATAGCAGATGCCGGGTTAGAGGAGGACACAAGTGCACAGACAATTGTTCGAAAGCATATCCATTCCAAACATACAGGTTGTATCTTAAGAAATTTGGCAATTCTTAAAATTTCAATGTCTGATCAGTAGTGCTAATCCCAGGGGTGTGTAAACAAGTACAATCAAATTCATGCATGTGTGCGTGTAATATCACCTCTAGTTGACAATGTTTTACGCATTAAAAAGCTTAGAATAATGATCAGGCATTGGAATTACAACAATAGATCAATTTTCCCTGAATAATACAATTGATATTTAAATTGGCATCCACACCTCGAATGAAAATTAGCAGCTGGGAGGTGCCACACATGTCTGTTGACTCATCCATTGCCACAGAAAAATGCACAAAATTCTTAGCATGGCTGGCAATTTGCTCCATTAGGTTTGTGCTCATGTCTCCAATTCGCCGGGCAACAGTATTGGCACCCAATGTTATAGTTTTAATAACATTAGATTTTTCCGGACAAAGTTCATCCACAATCTCTAGCAAACAGTTTTTTACTATCTCACCATCTGTAAAAGGCTTGCCATTTTTAGCGAGAATATAAGCCACTTTAAAACTAGCCCTCGTTATCAACTCATTTTGTTTTGATGCTTTTGTGCAAATTGATCTTTGAGAATTAATGGACTGCTTTAACTTTTTAAATTTCTCTTCACGTATATTTCCTTCAAACCGTGAGAAGGTTCGCTGGTGTTTGCTTTGGTAATGGCGGCGCAAATTGTATTCCTTCAATACTGCAACACTCTCATGACAGATGACACACAATGCTTGAATATTTCCTCTTAACTTATATAATATGACACATAGAATATTTCCTCTTAACTTATTTAATTTAAAATCTATTCTCAAAAATATTTTTGTTGGAATAGCTTATAAAGTCTATTTGTGCATTGTATTGAACTTTATTCACAGGCGAAGAATTATTATTAGAAAACATTTCTTTGAGTCATCATAGTTAGTAGCCATGTAATCCAGCAACTGTCTTCTCTGCTTGTGACATTTTATATTCACAGCTATACACAAAACCCTTTTTTGTTCTTAATTTTGCCTTGCAAAAACTGAGTTATAAAAACTGCTGGGTATATTTGTTAATGAGCCTTAGCTATGAAACTTTTATTTATGCCTTTGTGATTTATTAGCCTATCTTTGTCTAAAGCTTGGGAGTTTTATTCATTTTTTTCTACTTTTTAAGTCATCAAACAGTAGCTAGATCTTTATTGGCAGGCAAGATTGTATGTACATATTTAAAATGTACAAATAAAAATTTTACATAGGAAATACTTTATGAAATATCAATAAAACCCACTAATTGACTGTCATGTATATTTTCTTCTTGTATAATAAACAATATGCAATGGATAATGTATATATATCTAGCAACATGGACCTTCACCATGCATGCTGATGAAATGTTTTATGTATTTAAGAAACTAACATCATTGTATCTCATGCAGCTGATACACAAAAGAGTAGTCATGAATAAAAACTGCTGTAAAGGTCATGTATCTATATGTATTATCATTGGTGTCACGCTGATATCAGCGTTGTAGTTGCGTGAAAGGTACGAGTGATTGTAGTCTGGTCAGCTGCCTTCACTATAATTTAAGTAACCAGGATGTTCCACTTCGTGGAACCCTCATATGTCGAAATCGACGGAGTCCATTATTATCATTGGTATACTTAGAACAACATTTATACTGTAGTACCTATTTGTTTTAACATAATCTAGCTTATTTTCCATAGAGCAAAGAGTTTATATGATGCATATGATATTCAATCAAGCAAAATGCATAGGGAAAAACCCGCAATTTGAATATTTGATACATCCAAGGCTATAGGATTCATTGCTCGAATAACATTCTTTGTTTTTCTTGTCATTGAATGAATTGTACGTATTTGTAAGACAATGTCAGCGAGTTATGTGCACTAATCTTAAAGAAGTAGCTCTATCTCAATTGAGAGTCTCGCTTATGAGTTGCAAAGAGCTACCGGACGCAAAAAAGACAATACAAAATGCAATTGCTCTTGTGTAAAAAAGGATTTGTTGCGTGGATAAATTGTTGGCTGTTTTTCGTCAGCAAAACTTGGGATGTTTACAGCACTGACGAATGTAGTACATTGTCCATAAAGCTCTTATTCTAAAAGCCTTTGCCATGGAAGATACATATGTGATTAAAAACTCAAGGTAAAACCTTTTTGATCAACAACATCTCGCCCATAATTGTCTTTGAGAAGCTAAGCCGCCATATTTAACTGTTTTTTTAAAAGTTAACTATGCTCCATAGCATAGTTAACTTTAACTACCTTTTAACTGCATTTAGCGCTAACTACTTTTTTATACAACCGACTTAACCGAGTGGTTAAATTTAACTACTTTTTTACTGCAAAAAGTGTAGTTGAAAAGTAGTTAAGAGCTTTATACAACCGGCCCCAGCTTTTTAAATTTCACAATGTGCTTGAAACGGAAGTAGGAAGTTGGGACAAAAATTGACGTAAGCCACTCTTGCTTGTTGGCTTGCGTCATAACGTGAACTTTGTGCACAAAGTTTAATTTGTTGAAAAATATTATTTTTTTTCTTACGTGTCTCTGCGGGCCGGATTGAAAGGCCCAGCGGGCCGCATCTGGCCCGCGGGCCGTAGTTTGGAGACCCCTGGCATAATGTATTGTGAATTTCAGACGATTTTTATTGTTTAAAAAATCACTTCTTTTAACACTCGCAGCGAGTGCACATAGAAAACGGACAAACCATGAGTAAGATTCTGATGGCCAAAATGAGTCGGGTTGTCAATTCTCAATTCTCATCGTCAAAATGTTGTCAAAATGAAGACGACCACAACATTAGTTATTCAGAATTTTAAAGTTTTGGTTTTTCTCGACCCAATCCTCAACCATTCACAATTGCTCCGCATACTTCCTTATAGTCACGTGATTAAATGGAATGAAACATGGAAAGATGGCGGAATTCCAGTGGAATAGTAATTCATAGAGATGTCTTAGTAAGATTTTATTTTCATTCCTTTTGAACTTTTCAAATCGTTCAGTCATGCAGAAGAACGTGAAAACAAAGAACGTGTTCCTATCTGGTGCTTTACAAAGAATTCTACTCGATAAAGAAACAAAAAAGTCTCATCATTCACAACTAAAGAAAGCTTGCGAAACGGCTTTAGGTATAAATCCATAAGTAATGATTGTAGTTATTGCTGATGTATTTAGATTCTACTTGCTCTATGTTTTTATGCATTGTCAACCAGTTTCTGCATTCGCTATCAACAAAACATTAAGTGTAGTAATCCCTCATTCAGGATGTCAACGAACGCTGTCGATAGTATCTTTAAAATTGCTCAATGTATGATTTGTACTTTTTTATACGTGACAAACAGTTATTTTTTAGTGTCAATCGCTTTTTCATGTTCTTCTGTTTGAGTTATATGTATATATGTTTCTGGAGAAATGTATGTCAACGTGTGCAATGAATATAATGTACTGCTGTGTTCAGGAATGTTGCTTTACAAAATGATCGCTTTATGATTTTGATCTATTCTAGAGGAAATAAACGCTGTTCAAGGAAATGAAAAATCTACAGGGTAAGTTTAATTATGTAAAGTTGTCCAATTTTCTTTCCAACTTTCCAATTTTAACATGACCAAAATGAGTTATTAACCTTGAATCTTAATTATTTCACAGTTATATCCAGACTACGCATGCGCACAGATTTGCTAAGTTTTATTGTTCAAAAGTTAGATTTATAAACCAGAATGTTGGTTTGATTTATTTATAATAAAATCTTCAGGAATGTTTCTTCTGCAACTCTACCTCCACTACCTGGTCAGCAAACATTCATTACAGCAGATCAATATTTTCTTCCTTTTGAGTTGGCTTGTCAAACAAAATGTGCCAGGATTGTCACCATTGCACTTGACTGTATACAAGTAAGTTGAATTTTTTTGATGTGTTAGGACACTTGGAGTCTTTAGTTGTAAGAAATAGATATAATATTGTAAACTCTTTCATCGCATTGTTATTAAGTTATTGCAATTTGATAGCACAAAATTAGTTCCTGCGGTATTTTCTTTTGTTAGTTACCTCCTAAATTTCTCCTAGAAATTGTCAATATTGCTATCCTTATGTATCAACAGTACTCATCCCCAAGCCTCACAACTTCACTTGTGTCTTTTCACCACCATTTTGTATTCCTTCACAAATCTAGGTCATGTATTTTGCTTCTATAAATTGGAGTATTTCAAACATTCTTTTTTTATAGAAACTCATTGCTTATGGTCATATTGTTGGCGATACACCAGACTCCATTGAACCAGAGAGGCGTTTAATTGACAGAATTATCGAGACTATTTGTACTTGCTTTACCAGTATAAATACTGATGTAAATGTTCAAATACAAATTATAAAGGTATTTATAAAAAGTAATGTCAAACTGTTAAAGTATTTAATGAGAGAAATGATATATCCTTGAGGAATTTAAAGAGGGTAATGACATATGTATCCCTATGTTTTTTACATTTTATGTGCCATGAGTTTTTTAAATATCACATTGAATAATTGGATTCCAACAAGATTTAAAAAGTCTATGTGTTAACTGTGAACAGTTGAAAATGATCTTATTTTTATAATGTGTATATTTTTATTATCTATATTTACAGGCTCTTCTAACAGCTGTTACATCAAGTACTTGTGAAGTTCATGAAGGAACTTTACTTCAAGCAGTTAGAACAGTTTACAACATTTGCCTTGCCAGTAAAAGTCTTATTAGTCAAACAACAGCAAAGGCAACACTGACCAAATGATAAGTCTTGTGTTTCAGAGAATGGAAAGTCAAGCTGTAAGTTTTGTTTTGATGAACATAATATTTTGTATCATATTGTACATCAATAGACATGTCAATGTTGATAATATTGTATCATATTGTACATCAATAGAGATGTCAATGTTGATAATATTGTATCATATTGTACATCAATAGACATGTCAATGTTGATAATATTGTATCATATTGTACATCAATAGACATGTCAATGTTGATAATATTGTATCATATTGTACATCAATAGACATGTCAATGTTGATAATATTGTATCATATTGTACATCAATAGACATGTCAATGTTGATAATATTGTATCATATTGTACATCAATAGACATGTCAATGTTGATAATATTGTATCATATTGTACATCAATAGACATGTCAATGTTGATAATATATCATATTGTACATCAATAGAGATGTCAATGTTGATAATATTGTATCATATTGTACATCAATAGACATGTCAATGTTGATAATATTGTATCATATTGTACATCAATAGACATGTCAATGTTGATAATATTGCATCATATTGTACATCAATAGACATGTCAATGTTGATAATATTGTATCATATTGTACATCAATAGACATGTCAATGTTGATAATATTGTATCATATTGTACATCAATAGACATGTCAATGTTGATAATATTGTATCATATTGTACATCAATAGACATGTCAATGTTGATAATATTGTAACATATTGTACATCAATAGACATGTCAATGTTGATAATATTGTACCATATTGTACGTCAATAGACATGTCAATGTTGATCATATTGTACATCAATAGACATGTCAATGTTGATAATATTGTATCATATTGTACATCAATAGACATGTCAATGTTGATAATATTGTATCATATTGTACATCAATAGACATGTCAATGTTGATAATATTGTATCATATTGTACATCAATAGACATGTCGATGTTGATTATATTATATCATATTGTACATCAATAGACATGTCAATGTTGATAACATTGTATCATATTGTACATCAATAGACATGTCAATGTTGATAATATTGTATCATATTGTACATCAATAGACATGTCAATGTTGATAATATTGTATCATATTGTACATCAATAGACATGTCAATGTTGATAATATTGTATCATATTGTACATCAATAGACATGTCAATGTTGATAATATTGTATCATATTGTACATCAATAGACATGTCAATGTTGATAATATTGTATCATATTGTACATCAATAGACATGCCAATAATATTGTATCATATTGTACATCAATAGACATGTCAATGTTGATAATATTGTATCATATTGTACATCAATAGACATGTCAATGTTGATAATATTGTATCATATTGTACATCAATAGACATGTCAATGTTGATAATATTGTATCATATTGTACATCAATAGACATGTCAATGTTGATAATATTGTATCATATTGTACATCAATAGACATGTCAATGTTGATAATATTGTATCATATTGTACATCAATAGACATGTCAATGTTGATAATATTGTATCATATTGTACATCAATAGACATGTCAATGTTGATAATATTGTATCATATTGTACATCAATAGACATGTCAATGTTGATAATATTGTATCATATTGTACATCAATAGACATGTCAATGTTGATAATATTGTATCATATTGTACATCAATAGACATGTCAGTGTTGATAATATTGTATCATATTGTACATCAATAGACATGTCAATGTTGATAATATTGTATCATATTGTACATCAATAGACATGTCAATGTTGATAATATTGTATCATATTGTACATCAATAGACATGTCAATGTTGATAATATTGTATCATATTGTACATCAATATGTCAATGTTGATAATATTGTATCATATTGTACATCAATAGACATGTCAATGTTGATAATATTGTATCATATTGTACATCAATAGACATGTCAATGTTGATAATATTGTATCATATTGTACATCAATAGACATGTCAATGTTGATAATATTGTATCATATTGTACATCAATAGACATGTCAATGTTGATAATATTGTATCATATTGTACATCAATAGACATGTCAATGTTGATAATATTGTATCATATTGTACATCAATAGACATGTCAATGTTGATAATATTGTATCATATTGTACATCAATAGACATGTCAATGTTGATAATATTGTATCATATTGTACATCAATAGACATGTCAATGTTGATAATATTGTATCATATTGTACATCAATAGACATGTCAATGATAATATTGTATCATATTGTACATCAATAGACATGTCAATGTTGATAATATTGTATCATATTGTACATCAATAGACATGTCAATGTTGATAATATTGTATCATATTGTACATCAATAGACATGTCAGTGTTGATAATATTGTATCATATTGTACATCAATAGACATGTCAATGTTGATAATATTGTATCATATTGTACATCAATAGACATGTCAATGTTGATAATATTGTATCATATTGTACATCAATAGACATGTCAATGTTGATAATATTGTATCATATTGTACATCAATAGACATGTCAATGTTGATATTGTATCATATTGTACATCAATAGACATGTCAATGTTGATAATATTGTATCATATTGTACATCAATAGACATTTCAATGTTGATAATATTGTATCATATTGTACATCAATAGACATGTCATGTTGATTGATCATATTGTACATCAATAGACATGTCAATGTTGATAATATTGTATCATATTGTACATCAATAGACATGTCAATGTTGATAATATTGTATCATATTGTACATCAATAGACATGTCAATGTGATAATATTGTATCATATTGTACATCAATAGACATGTCAATGTTGATAATATTGTATCATATTGTACATCAATAGACATGTCAATGTTGATAATATTGTATCATATTGTACATCAATAGACATGTCAATGTTGATAATATTGTATCATATTGTACATCAATAGAGATGTCAATGTTCATAATATTGCATCATATTGTATATCAATAGACTGAAAATGAAATGAAGAAAAGGATGATAGCAATAATTTTAAATCAGAAGAAATCAGCAAAAAGGAGGAGAAAACTGACATCAATCCTTTACCAAATGGTGAAATCCATCATGGCGATGATAAAGTTGAAGGTGTGAACGGTAAGAAAGAAATTCTACTTGTTTTGGAAATTTGAACCTCCCCCCTGAAATTGTCTGAGAAGATAATCAACCACCCTGTGCAAAAAAAAATTGTCTACGTATTTCTTTTGTTTTCAAAAACCGGCTTTACGACGATATTGCTGACCAATCCTTATTTTTCAATATTTTTGATGGCTTTCATTTACAGATAGCGAAGTCTCCGTTTCTTCCACGGAAGTTAAAGATAAGGATGTTAATGATACAGTTATCATGAATGAAGAATCAATGGTTGAAGAGAAGAGTGTAAAAGATGTTGTTGATGGTGTCAGTGATGCTGTGAACGATGACACAAAACAAGATTTAGTCGAAACAACAGTTGACACTAATGTCTCGGAGTCTGTTGATAAAGAACAGCATTTAAATGACTCAGACGCGTTGAACAATGCTGCTGTAGATGACTTGCCTTCTAAGACTTTTTCAAATGACAATACAAAAGACAATATAGGTGAAGAAAGTGAAGAATCAGTGAAGATTGCCAAAGAAAAACATCTCGATGGAAGTTCAAATGTTAATGACGAGTCCGTTAATGGCGATTCCCCATGTGTGACCCAGGTACAAGATGTTAGTGATCCATCTGAAACCAAAGTAATCCCACCAAATAGCGTTGATGTTGATTCAGAAGCAAAGACAAATAACTCGACAACTGGCGAAGTTTCAGAGCCCAAGGAGGATGATGGGAATGAAACTGCACGAAGTTCCGTCTCCGAGTCTCAGTCTGATATGCCCAGCGAGACGTCAAGTGAAGGCAAGCCACCTCAACAAATATTTTCTCATATCACCCAGAAGGATGCATTCTTAGTGTTTAGGTCCTTGTGTAAACTATCAATGAAACCGCTTGCGGAAGGACCGTTGGATCCCAAGTAAGTTAGCTACAGTTTTTTGAGATGTATGTTGATAATGTATGAAACTCTCATTGATCATAAGTCACTTCAAAAAAGTGGTTTGTGCTAATTTATATTGTACTATCAGTTCATGTCATCATGAATATCTTTACTACAGAAACTTTGACTTTTTTTTGATTCTAAGATACATGTATCAAACTGCTCGTTTATATCTTCTTTATCCAATATTACTTCAGAAGGAAACCTAAATCAAACAAACTTTATTTATACTATAGATATCTCTAACTAAGATCATAACTGTTCTTAAAGATCATGCAGTAAAGGTCATCTCTTATTGATATAACTTTATGTACTACATAAACAAATTGAACTCAACTAAATTGACCTGACATATAAAAGAAAGCTCTATCAGTACTTTTTTAAAGTAAGATTTTAGCATTAGCTTTTAAGATTTACTCGCGATAAAAAACCTTTCATTATTTTCAGATCGCATGAGCTCAGATCTAAAATTCTCTCACTGGAGTTGCTGTTAACTTGTCTACAAAGTGCCGGACCTGTTTTCCGTACTCATCCAATGTTTATCAACGCTATAAAACAATATTTATGCGTCGCATTATCAAAGAATGGCGTCTCATCTGTTCCTGCTGTGTTTGAACTATCGTTGGCAATCTTAAATTATAAAATAAACACAATGAAACGCGTGCGTTGATTGTTCTAGAGCTGAGTTTGCATTAGCCAGTGCAAAGTACATCTGAGCTCAACCAATCAAATCAATCGAAACAATAAATCAGTCAAAGAGAATTTGCAAATTGATCATGAATACATTTTAGAGAAAAAATGGAAGCGTTTGTCTTTTTCACATTATTGTTAATGAATAAAAGAAATAAAAGATGTTTTCGTGTTTCCACTGCCTTATGCAAACCTTGGAGAGGTTTGTGAGAACCTCGAGCACGTGCAACCCTCGACCTTTGGTCTCGGGCTTGCACTGATCATCTCTTATGTTCTCCCAAATGTCTCCTCGGTTTGCATAATCCTGTGCAAACACAGTAAACATCTTTTATTTCTTAATTGAAACATTGAAACGTTTTATAACAACGTGCAATGCACGAGATAGTTTGTAAATGTTTGTTTTGACGTCAAACTCAAACTAAGATTTTACGGATAATAATGTAGCACAGTTCTCATCCTTTGGATCAAAATTTTTAAAAAGAATTACATAATATATAATATAAATATATTTAATTTTTCAAGTGTTTTTTATCAGAAATCACCCGTAACTTGTTTACTAAATGTATGGAATTAAAGTGCTTTTACATGCTTAAACTGCGAAATTTGTCGGTGTTAAAAATAACCAGGAATTTTTTATTATAGCTGTGTGCCGTCGTTTTTTTATATATTCACCCTTCCATGAGCGAAACTAGAACGTTAATTTGGGGTATATATTCATATGTTCAGCTTTGCCCTGCTGATTTCTTTTGTTTGCGATGTTAATTTCAACAGAAGTCAGCAGGGCAGAGCTGAATATATGAATATTTACCCCCCGCCTCCAATTACGTTCTAGTTTTGCTCCTGACGCTATCAGTATGTTATTTGAGAACTTAAATGTCGTTGTTAAGAAATCATCGTAAAAACGAGAAAATTGATTTTATTTTTATGCCTTACTACAATACAACATATCTACATGCACTTTATCATTTAAATAAAGCAAACATGTTGGAATATTTAGACAAAAAATACATTTAATTGAGTAATTGTATATCGTTTATGATTAAGTTGAAAACAGCAAAAACCATTCATTTTATTGTGAATTTGCATTCTGAAATGAATGACTAAAGTATATAACCTACGATGTTCACTTTTGATTTTATTTTAATATCTTGTGTTATGTTTACATACTACGAGGCTGTGGCTTAAAGCAAGATCAATCAATGGCTTAGTCATCCTACTAGTTATGGTATTGCATAATGTATTGTGAATTTCAGACGATTTTTCTTGTTTAAAAAAATCACTTCTTTTAACACTCGCAGCGAGTGCACATAGAAAACGGACAAACCATGAGTCTGATTCTGATGGCCAAAATGAGTCGGGCTGTCAATTCTCAATTCTCATCGTCAAAATGTGGTCAAAATAAAGACGACCACAACATTTGTTATTCAGAATTTTAAAGTTTTGGTTTTTCTCGACCCAATCCTCCACCATTCACAGTTGCTCCGCATACTTTCTTATAGTCACGTGATTAAATGGAATGAAACATGGAAAGATGGCGGAATTCCAGTGGAATAGTAATTCATAGAGATGCCTTAGTAAGGTTTTATTTTCATTCCTTTTGAACTTTTTAAATCATTCAGTCATGCAGAAGAACGTGAAAACAAAGAACGTGTTCCTATCTGGTGCTTTACAAAGAATTCTTCTCGATAAAGAAACAAAAAAGTCTCATCATTCACAACTAAAGAAAGCTTGCGAAACGGCTTTAGGTATAAATCCATAAGTAATGATTGTAGTTATTGCTGATGTATTTGGATTCTATTTGCTCTATGTTTTTATGCATTTTCAACCAGTTTCTGCATTTGCTATCAACAAAACATTAAGTGTAGTAATCCCTCATTCAGGATGTCAACGAACGCTGTCGATAGTATCTTTAAAATTGCTCAATTGTTGTGGCAAACAGTTATTTTTAGTGTCAATCGCTGGTTCATATTCTTCTTGAGTTATATGGAAATAAACGCTGTTCAAGGAAATGAAAAATCTACAGGGTAAGTTTTATTATGTAAAGTTGTCCAATTTTTTTCCAATTTTTCAATTTTAACATGACCAAAATGAGTTATTAACCTTGAATCTTAATTAATTGACAGTTATATCCAGACTACGCATGCTCACAAATTTGCTAAGTTTTATTGTTCAATAGTTAGATTTATAAACGAGAATGTTGGTTTTGATTCATTTATAATAAAATCTTCTGGAATGTTTCTTCTGTAACTCTACTTCCACTACCTGGTCAGCAAGCATTCATTACAGCAGATCAATATTTTCTTCCTTTTGAGTTGGCTTGTCAAACAAAATGTGCCAGGATTGTCACCATTGCAGTTGACTGTACACAAGTAAGTTGGTTTTTTTATGTTCAAAATAAACGATTTTAAAACTGCTGCATAAAGATATTATATCTTTTCATTTTTAAATTTTAATTAGTTTTCTTAGACTGAAAAAATCATTACTGACTGATAATCACTTAATTGAAAACAAGACATCTTAGGCCCCGTCCACACGTATCCGGATTCGTTCGTTTCCGCAAATATTTTGTTGCGGTAACGCTTATCGTCCACACGCATCCAGCGAAAACGCCTACTGTAACTGCAAACTTTTGAACGGTCTCCAGATTGGAAACTTTTGAAAACGCATCAAATCCGGACATGTGAGGACATACTGTAACGGAATGATTTCAAAACGATGACGTATATCGATGAAATATAATTTCTACCTACGCACCGCTGCCCTAATCCAATCCACATTTATCATGCGTTATCCTATGCATTAAAATGGCGCCAAAGTCATTTTTTGATTTCAACTGTCCTATTTTCGAGCAATGTTGCGTTTATGCGATTTATTTTTGCCGCCTTAAATTATCTAACGTATTATGGAAAGAGGGAGAGCAGTTTTGATACGGCTCATTTCAATGCCAGTTGTCAGAAATGTGTCCTTAAACATTTTTGTTATTTTATATTCTAAAACGGATCTCAGTAAAAGATCCCCTTCATCATATGTTTACATAAAAGCTTCATTCTTACAACTTTTTTTTTAATATCTTGATGCACTAGCTTTGTCGGATATTTCGACATTTTATAGCCAGTTCATTATTTGTATTAGCTCATGCTCTGTAAGTAATAATTGGGTATTTGTATCGTTTTCGCGGCTACGTGTGGACACACAAAAACGCATCAAATTTGCATACATGTGGACGCGTAAAGTTTTGAATCCGGAACAAAATGTTTGCAGGTACAAATGAGTCTGGATACGTGTAGACAGGACCTTGAATTCACTAACATAAATAATCCTTTGTGTCTTTGACTGTGTTCTAAGACGGTTAGAGCTTAATCACTTGTGTCCTATGGGATAAAGAGACCCTCACATTAAATAGAATTCACTCTATTTAATCCTTGGGACTCTTAATCTCATAGAACACACGTGATTATGCTCTAACCCTTACCACAATGTAAGAATATACAGAAGAGTCACTCGTGTCGGAACCTTTGATGATTTTGTCCTCGCGCATGTCGTGTCGCGCATGGTGGCCGTCATAATTCCAGCCAGATGATTATGGTTTTTGACTTTTTCCAAACCTTTAAATTGATCCGAAGTTATTTCTTACGTCAAAACATACTTGAATTCATTATTCAGTATTGACGTCAGTTAATTTCAATGGTTGGAAACAAGTGAGAAATTCTAATTATCTGGCTGAAATAATGGCCGACATGAGGACGTGTTGTACACCTGGGTGACCCTTCTTTATAATCATTACTCTGTAGCATTGTGCTGTTAGTAGTCACACGAATGTAAACATTGTGAACAGATTTGGCCACATTGTGCCCAAATCTTTCAATCTTTAGTTGTCAATATAAGAGACCACGTCTTGACCACGTTCAACGCGTTTAAATATGAAAATCATTTTGAATCTTACGATTTCTTTTGCGTTTTAATGTCGTTATGCAAATTAACGATGCATGATGTTGTAGAGTAGGTTAGGATTCAGAAGACCTTAATCAATTTAGAAACTAGACTTTAATTTTGACCAAATCTTCATACAATCTTGCAGTCATATCTTGATAAGTTAAGGTTCTGAGAATGGTTTATAGGCGTTCTGATTGACGTCACCAACATCTTCAAGCCCAAAATCAATATTAGCACAGAATCATGACTATACAGAAGGGTCACTCAGGTAGCCAACGTCTCCTTACAACGGCCATTATTCCAGCTATTTGATTAGGGTTTGTTACTGGTTTCCAACCATTAAAATTACATGACATCAATACTTAATAATGAATTCGAGAATATTTTGACTTTAGAAATGACTTTGGATCATTTTGAAGGTTGGGAAAAAGTCGAAAACCCTAATCAACTGGCTGTAATAATGGCGGCTACCATGCACGGCGCAACATGCCAAAGAATAAAAACATCAAAGGTTCCGACACGAGTGAACTTCTGTATATTCTTATTCTGTGATAATATACTGTGAGAATGGTTTAAGGGCGTTCTCATTAACGTCACCAACATCTTCAAGCCAAATTTATAATATTAGCGTTATTTAATAGGCTAAATATGTTTAATTAATAAATAATTGACGTAATATCACAGAAAAATGGTCAATTGTTACTAGCATTTCATATATATTAATGTAGGGAGAGCATAGTTCTTTTGTTTGACAACAATAAGTTTTGTTTTTAAAAATTAGATTTGATAGATACCCAGTAATTTTTCAAGTACAAACAATGTATTTTAACTCTATAGAGGCCGTTGTGCTCACAGGCAACAATCACCAAACAAGATGTAAGAACTTTTGAAAAGGCACGGCTCCCAGAGGGTTAAACAATCATGGAACAAATACATATAATGACATGCTTAACACTATTTATAAAGATATCATCCACTTCAAGCCACATATAAACCACGAGGCGTCATGGAAAGTAGATGTTGTTCATATGAGATGGAACAAGACTTTGCACATTAACGAAAAGTGTAAACATTTGTGATTGTGCAATCAAAACAATATTGTTGTCTTCAACTCTCCTCGATGACAAGTTATTTGAAAGCCACGATGTACAAATATATACTATCAGTATCACATCCTAAATGTTGATACCAGCAGCAAAAATAAATTTGAGAAAAGAAAACCTCTATGAAATGTGTTACACACGTAGCTACTTGTTTCGATATCATTTATGAAAATAGATCCTACGGCTGTAAACTACAAATGTAAGTGACTATCTTGTGAAAATCTTAATTTATTGATGCTACTGATTTCTGGTTTGTTTCTTCAATGTCACATTAGTTATAACAGAACATATGCAATGAATATAAATACGCTAACTTTGCTATCTGTCTCCAATGCACTATGCGGTTGAGTGCATAGAAGTGCAGTTTTCATAGATTAAGGTGTAGACTTGCAATGAACGAGAACCGTAATTGTTTTTTTGCTCGTTTTTCTACGACTCTCTACTATATTTTTAGTAGTAGAATCTTGGGGAAAACAGAACGCCCTTAAATTCTCTCCTAACATTAAAAACATATGACTTCAAGATTCAATGAATATTTGAACAAAATTAAAGTCGAGTTTAAAAATTCATTATCGTCTCATGTATCTTACCCTACAACATCATGCATATTTGCTTTGCATAAGGACATTAAAACGCCAAAAAATTGTAGATTCTAATTAATTTTTTGTTCAAATGCATAGAAGGATTACTTATTGTCTTTGTGAAAGGTGAAAAGCTCCTAAGGGGCCCATTACAAGAAAAAATTTTCGTCATGACGTGATTAAACAAATGTTAACAACGGAAACTTAGTCACTTTAACGTTGTAGAAAGAAAGGGGAATTCTGTCTTTTTCCTGACGAATTACTGAAGTATGAGTTGCATGGAATAATCAACTAGTCTTAATGGTAAGCCTCGTAATATGAAAGCTTTCAATGTAAAATGCTTTCATAACGATGTAAAGCCTTCGATCTTTTGAAACTTGTTGCATCTTTCAAACTTAACCGACTAAAGCTATTCGTGCAATGTTGGTGAATGTTCTACCATTTGGATAGTCAAACAGAAAACATATAACAATTTGCTCATTCTCATTATATCTGATTAAGAATTGAAAAACGCAAAGTAACGTCATATATAGAGTTCTTCATCATGAAATGTCGTATATGTGTTTTACATTTTCTAGCTTATATTTTTAAACCCACATGGATGGAGTTGTGAAAGTCCCTTTACCACCTGTTTCATTCACTTTAATTACACTTACTAGTTTGTCATTACTCATGTGTCATGGTGATTCATGGCCAAAAATGTTCATTTGTAGTTTGGATTCTTTGTGGATGTCAATTGTTTGTTCATATAATGATGATGGGCCCCATTGTTATATGAGCCAACCTGAAGTTGGTCAGCTGTCATTCATAGAAGATCAAATCTACATTAAGCATTCTTTAAGTGATGATATAACTGGGGTATTGAAGTGATTCCTTTTCCTTCACTTGAAGATACCATAAGAGTGCATTGTAAGCAGTAATCTATCGAAATGGCGATTCATAATACCAGTAGCCTCTTTATTGGTTACGTCGATTACTTTGTTCAGTTCATGGAATGGTATAAACGTAATGAATGGACATTGCATAAAGGCATTTGTACGTGTGAACATTAACGTTGAAATGATTGGACTATAATCTACGAAGATGGAAAACAAGCGAGTGGAAAAACATGATCTATGTCTTGTGGTTTGTAAGTTGAGTAGATAAGTGTTAAAATTAACTTATAGCTATGAGTGACTGCATGAGATATTCAAAAATGATCCTGATGGTCTATTTTTATAATTTGAACTATAATCATGAAAAACACCTATATTAGTTAAAAAAAAGTCAATAAAAGATGTCAATTGTTGTGAGAAAATAGCTGGCTTTCAGTCGCTAATTTTACTAATTTTATTAAACGTTTATAAACAAAATTGCAATGCTGCAAGTAGGGTTCATTGAATTTTTAAGATAAAATTGTTACAATAAAATTTCTACGATATACACGTAAAAACTGCGCTGTGAAAAAAGTGAAAGAGACCTACTAAGACGCCTGGATCAGACGGACCAGGACAATGCTTGAAAATCAGGTATTAAAGTTTTGTTCTTTTTTAAAATATATAATTTCTGATTTTATTCATTCATTATGCTGACATTTATAATGTGTTTTTTTTATAGTGTAGCTATGTCTGTAGGCCTAATAACTACACATTGAATGAACGATCAAGTTGGACAGAAGCACAAAGAAACAAGCGTCCTTATTGAAAGATTCTCACTTGCGACTTTCGTTATGCATACTATTAATCAGTATAACGCATTTTTAAATTCAACCGTTAAAAATTTCCGTAAAACTAAATTTTCACAATTGTCAAATTTTCGGACAAAACACACGAGCGAAAGCCAGCTATTAATGAAGGTCTTAATAAAGCAACAGAAATTTTGATCAAATGAAATCTAGTAGACATCGAAAATAATTTGTATGCAAGTCACGACGTCACTTTGGTCATTTCATTTTTCATTGTTATTGGTTGGTGAATGATCAGGTCGAACGTACTGAATGAATTTTTCATATGATTTATGTATGAGCTGCTATTAGTTTTTATGTTTTCGTCTGTTCATTAAAAATTTTGTTAACACTCTGCGCTCTTTCATTTTTTGTTCTCTACTAAAGTTTTCGTTTCTTTTGTTCAAACACAAAATATTTGCGGTGTCAATAAATAGGGTAGTCAGCCGACTTTTTTGTCGCCGCTTTTTTTGTCGCTTTGTGAATTTAAGATACGAGCGACGAAGGTACGATCTGACTACGCTGCATGTTAAAGTAGATCATCGGGATCATTGAAAACAACAAAAATATGAAACATCTTAAAATAACAAAAATTTAAGGAAGTTTTTCTAAATTTTGATCTTTTATTTTATTCGAGGGTTTTTTACCGGATCCACCTGTTTTCCCTCCCATTTTGTTTTGTTTTGGAAAAAATAACAGTGTCCATATTTAGGGCCAAGCAAAGTCATTTATTATAACATTATTTATTATAGCTATCATTAATATTCACGTTTATTTTTTATTCCTTGGCCTTTGGGTATATTTCCCAAAACACTGCGTTTAATAAATATAATGGCATACATTTTGAAAAATAATATGTACGCAAGTTTTCTGCTCAGTCAGATATTCTAAGACAAATTTTTTCAATCTTCTGCATCAACTGACTCAGCGAGAAAATAAAGATGATTTTATACAGTATAGAAGTGTGATTTGCGTACATAATAAAAATTCCATGATCCTTTCACTTCACTAAGGAGTCTTTTTACATAAAATATTGCTTTAAACATGAGCAATGTGACGAATTTTTACATTACTCACGGTAATACGCTTAGCACAATAATATTAGCACACACCATTCGACAATTTTCTACCCTACCATGAAGTGAGATGCTTTATGCCTATACCAAATGCATTCCCAATGATATAGAGAGAAATGATATCACCAAAGATACAGAGATTAATCTTGATAGTAGATTGTTTGAGATTGAGATTTTTTAACTACAATGTTCTTCTCAGCGTCACTGCACAACTGAGACTAGCATTATCTTAATGACTATTTTCACTGCATTCTTTACTGTTGTATCGACAGTGTTCTTTCTCATAGCTAAGTAATTATAAATTCGTAAGTTACAATGGTTTATTTAATA
Source organism: Xenia sp. Carnegie-2017 (assembly GCF_021976095.1). Lineage (NCBI taxonomy): Eukaryota > Metazoa > Cnidaria > Anthozoa > Malacalcyonacea > Xeniidae > Xenia > Xenia sp. Carnegie-2017. The sequence goes on along the minus strand of NW_025813487.1, from coordinate 2,888,344 downwards.
ACAAACGTTTTTTATAATATTAAGTGACTTCTGCAGTAATATACATGTATGGACTTTTTGATTAATAAAGTAAAAAAATCCGTTTACAGCTTCAAAAATCGTGTAATAACCATTGACATTTAAATCTTGCCTTAGATCAGTGATCATCTATTCCAGAGTTAACACTTGTGAAACTTTATACGATTTAGCAGTAGTCCTTTAGAATTTGACTAATCTCAATGTTATTTTGTACTCTGCATTAGGTTCTTAATTATGTATTTTTGTTTCTATAACAATTGTTTTTAGTCAGTGATGTATACTTGGTTATATAACTAGAATGTTCTACATAGATGTTATTAATGTTTTATAATACTGTTTGTTGAAGGAAATCCTGACTCGCTCTTCATCTTCGTTCGCTATTTAAAAGTGTTTATGTAACAAAACTTACATGGATAAAAGATTGATGTAACAGTAAGGTATGAATTATGATCATCATTTTTTAAACTGATATTTAAGTGGTCACGTTCTTTATATTAAATCTCTCGTCTTTGTAAGGTATGCAACATGTAAAGAACTAAAGCAAGCATGATATTTTCTACACGGTCGTCATATATGAACTCTTACTGCTAAAACGAAGGTAATTTTTCGAAAGTAAAGCGAGATTCTGAAACTATATTACTAACTTTACATAACAACTTTGCTACTGAAGCATCTTGATAATGTATGACCAAACATTCAAGAGAAATTATATTTAAGTTGATATACCAACTTTCTAACTGTTGACAATAAGCTGCATGGTAAAAGACAGTGAAACCTGTTGAAAAATATGGGGGAGGCAGAATAACATGAGAACGTTTTCTACATGTAGGACGCTGAATTTTTCTTTAAAAACTATACTTGTCGATACGAAATGGGAGATCTGTAAAAATTTATTTAGGGAGGGGCACATGTCCAATCATGCATCACCTCCCTTCTTTGCTGACGCCACTTTTGACTAACCTCTGTGTGTCCAGCAAAATGTTGTTAATTGTATTGAGCAAATTATTCATTTTAAAAGTAAGAACATTTGTAAAATAAGCAAATGTTACACACACGAAGAATGTACTTACACCGCAGTCTTAAGGTTTACTTTTATTGCATCCTTTACTGTTGTACCTACAGTGTCCTTATTGATCATAAGTAATTGTAATTGCGTGCAGTTGATGTTTGCCGTACATTCATAATTTACAATGGTTTATTCAATAAAAAAGGTTTTTTATAATAAGAACTGACTGATGCAAGAATATACATGTATGGAGATTTTGATTAATGAAGGGAAAAATCCATCCACAGTTTCGAAATTCGTGTCGTAATCATTGGCATTCAAATCCTGTTTTAGATAGGTGATTCTCTATTCCTGAGTTAAAACTAGTGAAACTTTATAAGATTTAGCAGTAGTCCTTTGCAATTTGACTAATCTCAATGTTATAATGTATTCTGCATGAGGTTTTTATTTATATATTTTTATTTCAATAACAATTGTTTTTAGTCAGTGATGTATACTTAGTTATATAACTAGAATGTTCTACATAGATATCATTAATGTTTTATAATACTGTTTTTTGAGGGAGAACCTGACTCACTCTTCATCTTTGTTCGTTATTGAAATGTGTTTATGTAACAAAACTTACATGGATAAAAAATTGATGTTACAATAAGATTCGAACTATGATTACCATTTTTAAACTGATATGTATGTGGTCGCGTTTTTTTTATTAAATCTCTTATTTTTTGTTAGGTTTGTGAAATGTAAAGAACTAAAAGAAGCATAATTTTGTCCACGAGGTCGTCATATATGAAGTCTTATTTCTAAAACAAAGGTAATTTTACAAAAAGTAAATCGAAATTTTATATCTATATTACCGACTTAACAACTTAGCTAAAGAAACATCTAGATGAAGTGTGTATAAACATGCATGAGAAATCATATCTAAGTTGATATACCAATTTTATAATTATTAACAATAAGCTGGATGTTAAAGGAATGGTAAAACCTTTTCAAAAGTATGGGAAAAAGCAGAATAACTTAAGAATATTTTCTATATATGATGCTGCCTTTTTCTTTATAAACTGTAAATGACACTAGTGCCAGTCCCCAAGAATCGAAACAATATTGTTGTTAATGTAAACTTACGAACGCGTAATCTATTATTACTTCTAACTCTTTATCGAAAATATACGAATCATTGCGATCTGGATATAAACGGGAACAATCGGTAATGATACTTTACTTATATTCTGTTGTTTTGTTTGTTGTTTATTCATTTCCTATCTAATTCTAAGTACATTTTCTGTATGTATCTAGTTGACATCTACTATCAATAATACCAAACGTTGCGTGCGGCTGCCAGAACTTTTATGCTGCAGGAGTTATACAAACTATACTTGTCTGTAGAAAAATGGGATTACGTGAAAATTTATGTAGAAGGGGAGGAAGATGTCCAATTATGCATCACCTCCCTTCTTTGCCGACGCCACTTTTGACTAAACTCTGTGTGTCTTGAAAAAGGTTGATAATTGTATTGAACAAATCATTTATTTTGAAAGTAAGGAAATTAGTAAAATAAGCAAATGTTAAACTGAAGAAGAATGTATTTACACAGAGGAAGAACGCGACTGAATCTATTTTTTGTGAAATGTTGATTCATACAACAAAATGAGCTTTCACAATTTTGCTTATGATCATGTTTGTTTAACAGTTTTAATGTTTACTTCAATTATGTCGAAAATACATTTTCTGTATGTATCTAGTTGACATCTACTATCAATAATACTAAATGTTGCGTGCAGGTGCAAGAACTTTTATGCTGCGGGAGTTATACAAACTATACTTGTCTATAGAAAAAATGGGAATACGTGAAAATTTATGTAGAGGGAGACATGTCCAATTCGAAAATTAAACGAGACTTACCTGAAGTCGAAGTTTATTGAAATTCTATGAGTTACTGTTTAGGAACTAGGAAGTCATGTGAGATAGAGCGCGCGATATCAAGATCAGTTTTTAAAAAATTTGTGAATGTCTTTATAAATATTGGGAAGCAAGTAATATTTAACATCATTTGAAAAGAAGTAAGTTAGTAGTTGGGTGGGTGACTTCCTAGTTCCTGAACAGTAACTCATAGAATTTCAATCAAACTTCGACTTCAGGTAAGTCTCGTTTAATTTTCTAATTCTATTTCGTCACTGTTCTACGTAACTAGGAGATTTTAAAGCAATGTGGACATGAGCAATAACTAATAACAAAATAATATAATTGAAATTTCACATTTCATGTCTCACAAATGGCAGAAAGTAGATCAATGCCAAAGTTCTTCACCTCAATTGTTTTATTATAAAATGTTTGAAAAGTTTTTTCATTACGCCATGTAGCTGCATTCATAATAGAGTCCATAGAAATATTCAATGCGTTTGCCGCAGAAGTTGATGCAGTTCTAGTACTGTGTGTACTGTAAACCTCTGTATTTATACCAGCATCTTTTAACACGTATTTTAACCATCGGGAAATGGTCGCTGAAGTGACCGAATGATAAGGTTTTTGATAGCTCAATAGGAGTTGTCTTGCACCATTTCATATGGGTGCATTGGAATTTAGAAATAGGGACAAGTAATTAAATACACATAACCCAGGCTCTGGTGGATAAAACCAAAACTCTAAAGGAGCAGCATGCTTAACAGGTTTAGATGTTTTGAGCAGGTGGTGCACATGAAAAACTATTCGATCTTCTTTCTTGTCCATACGAAAAATATCCAATGCATGAAGTGTTTGGCATCGCTAACCAGATAATAAAGCTAAAAGCATTACTGTTTTTAGTGTTAATGATTTCAAACTGAGATTTTTCGGAGGGTGGAGATTTCGAAGATGTTTGAATACCACTGAAACGTCTCAGACCATGGCATATTTAGGAAGAGCTGGTCTTGCAACAAATACACCTTTAACAAACCTAGCAACGAGTGGATGTGTACCAAACGAGATGCCACTTGGCAGCATTAGGATAGTAGATAATGCGCTCCTTGCAGTATTAATGCCGCTGTAGGATAAACCTTCCTGGTATAATTTTGTAAGAAAATTAATGCCCTTTTCTACAGAGGACGCGACAAGATCGATATTGTTTGCGTTGCAATATTGTCGCCAACGGTTAAGGTATGTAGAATATTGCTTCTTGGTAAGATTGCTGGATGATTTGAGAAGCCTCTGGTGAAATGCCTCTATCAGCGAGGAGTTCCCCGATAAATGGCAAGGTAGTAGCTCCCGTTTTTTATGGAGAAGGTGGATTTGATCGGGATGAGCTGGAAGAGTTAAGGTCATTCTTTCTCTAGGTAAAACAACAGGATGTGCTATTAGCATCTGCATTAAAGCTGGCCACCAACTTTGTGTTGGCCAGGTAGGGACTAAGACTAGTCCTGTGCTTTTCTCTTGTACTATTTTTTGTTACACTTGTAAAATTATGCTAAAATGCGGGAACGCATAAAATGTATAATTGGCCCACGATATCATAAAGGCGTTGACATATATAGCATACGGGTCAGGTTGGTATGAAACATAGGGCTTCACTTGATTATTCAACCTTGACACAAACAAATCAATGTTCGGAGTTACGTCTAGTTTTTGAATGGCGCACGTAAACAGAGTCAAGTTCAACTGCCATTTTGTTTCTCTGCGTGATATTTGAGATTCTCCATCCGCAGTGATATTTTGTATCCTGGAATGTGCGATGCTGTCAACCAAATATCATACGAAATGCAGCAGGTCCAAACATTGCATGTCAACTTGTGAATAGACCTTGAGTGGCATGTGCCCATTTGATGATCTCATTGCCAAAGTTCTTCGCCTCAATTAGCATATTATAAAATGATTGATGATAATGAAGTTTGTTCATTACGCCATGTAGCTGCATTCATAATAGTGTCCATAGAAATATTCAATGCGTTTGCCGCTAAAGTTGATGCAGTTCTAGTACTGTGTGCACTGCAAACCTCTGTATTTATACCACCTTCTTTTAACACGTATTTTAACCATCGGGACATGGTCGCTGAAGTGACCAAATGATAAGTTTTATAATAGCTCAATAGGAGTTGTCTTGCATCATTTCGTATGGGTGCAGTGAAATTTAGAAATAGGGACAGGTAATTAAATACACATAACTCAGGCTCTGGTGAATAAGACCGAAATTCTAAAGAAGCAGCATGCTTACCAGGCTTGAATGTTTTGAGCAGTTGGTGCACATGAAAAACTATTGGATCTTTTTTCTTCTCCATATGAGAAATATCCAATGCATGAAGTGCTTGGCATCGCTGACCAGACAATAAAGCTAAAACATTACTGTTTTTAGTGTTGACGATTTCAAACTGAAATCTTTTGGAGGGTGGAGATTTAGAAAATGTTTGAATACAACTGAAACGTCTCAGACCATGGCATATCTAGGAAAAGCTAGTCTTGCAACAAATACACCTTTAACAAACCTAGCAACGAGTGGATGTGTACCAAACGAGATGCCACCAGGCCTCCAAGGGCGTACAGTTACCCCCTGCACATACGCCATTTAGGGAGCAGCCTCACCCTGTCAACGACGCATCTGTTGTTAGGCATATGCTAGGTTCATTGTGACTAATTTGCATGTAAGTCGTGCATATGGATGACTGCCACCATCGTAAATCATGAATGGCCTCTGAAGACAAGTCATTGTCTTGTCAAAATTACCGCGGTTTAAGATAAGGGCATCACTTTTATCCATTTCCAGCCAGCGATAATGCAACTGACCGTACATTACGCCCGGGAGACACGAAGTGAGAGTGCCCAAAACCGGAGAAACATCTTTTATTTTTGGGTGAGAAGCTTGTAGCAGCTCATGACACATGTGTTTTGTCTTCTCAGCTCGTTCCGCCGTCACAGATATTCGCATAAGAACTGAGTTGAGTCGGAAATCCAAAAAAGTAAGTACTTGGGAGGGAACTAAAACTGACTTATCCGGATGTACGTAAAACCCCACTTCACTAAATAAGCAGATGGTATCTCGAATATTCCGTACACATGAAGCATATGTGTCGGATGTCAGCCAAGTATCATCAATAAATCCAACCGAAATATGTCCTTTTGACGTAAATTTGAAAAAACAGGTTTGAGGAGTTTCGTAAATTTTCGTGGGCAGATGGCTAGGCCGTTCGGAAAACAGACAAATTTATATAGTTGCCCTCCCCACCAAAATTTGAGAAATTTTTGATATGCTGGGTGAACTAGTACGGAATGTTAAGCATCTTTGAGATCGATGGATGCCATGAAACAATTTGGTTTCATAAGCCTAATAGCTGACCAAACACAGTCCATTTTAAAATGGTGATATCTGACATGCCTGTTTAAGGATTTCAGATTAAGAATCATGTGAAAAGAACCGTCTTTTTGGGGGCAAGTGGAAATTGGAGATAAAAATTCCCCTGATTCAGGGTGAGAAATCTGCATAACGCCTTTTTTGCGTAATTTGTTTATTTCTAAATCAATATTGTCCATTCCAACCTCGGGTAGCTGTATTTGCTTGGATAAAGCTCTTTGAATCGGAAATGTGTCAAATTCAATTTTTGTCCTGACACTGCCTCTAAGATTTCCTTATCAGAGGTGAGTATTGCCCATGCACTTAAAAAATTTGATATGCTGCCAGCCTGATAGGCCTTCAAGCTTTTATTTAAATATGCTATTAGCGTGGGTACAATAGAAGAATACTGGTTTATCTGTGAAGTCCTAAATTTTTTTAAAAATTCAGTGTTTTCTACTTGCTATCGTTGATTGTGTCCGATCGTCCATTCTCGAATTGGTTCCTCTTCGACGGATAAGGGGTTTTGCCTTGATGACGGGATGAAAAATAGAGCCATAGTCGTTTACCTTGTTTGGAGTGTTGCAGCCAAGTGGTATTAGAAAAGCTTGTTCTCGAGTTGCGAATCTTGTTGGATGTGCGAATGTGATTAATTTGGGTTTGCAATTCATCTCCAAACAAATATTTCGTAATAGGAACATGCGATGAGCATAAAGTACTAAATTCTCTATTGGGACGTATAGCGTCACGTCGTGGTTGAGACAATTCAAAACTTACATGTCCCAGGATCGCTATGATATCAGCGTTAACAAACAAGATTATCAATATTCAGTTCACTGCTGTTATTGCGGGCAACCAACTGATCATTGGTGGTGTGTGCTGCTATATGACCGACATTCGTCAGAGTGGATTGAATGGCACTCAATTGTAAATCACGCCCTCTAGCTGTGCGGTCTAATTTTCCCCAAATTTCGGTGCTTACCTTATTTACAATCAGGTGATTGCAGTTCTTAGGCCTAAAATATTTAGCCTGTTTTTCCTTCAATTCCTCGTAGCTCAGCTTATTTAGCCAACGCTGGTTGATAATTGAGGCGAGCTTCTCGTTGACGATGGGTGAAGTTTTCTCAGTTTCGTCTATAGTGTGCGAAATCTCTTCCAGCAACGGGTCCTCTGCTAGCTGTTCTGCTTCAGAATTGCGCTTGGTCAAAGGTTCTTCGCTTTTGCGCCAACAAGACTTCACAATCTGCGTCATGTCCTGATTCAGGGATTAAAGCACTTGCTTTCCTCTTAAGAGTAGATTCTACTGTAGAGGATACTGACGTTTGTTGCATTAACTTGAGTGATTCACTTATTGCACTCATTGCTTCACTCATCCTACAAAGGGCCGTTTCCACATTTATGATGTGACTTGCACTTCTTCGCTTTCTTCCATCATGTGAACTTGTTTATCGTGTTCAGAAAAACCCAGGAGTACTGCTTCATCTCCGACATCATCTCTTGTCGTATACTCTTCACTTGTGGAAGCCATAATTAAAAAAATTAATAATATAGTGTGGAAAGGAAATTTTTGCGACTAATCGCTGTGAAATCTACGTTTGAACTGATCTTGATATCGCGCGCTCTACCTCACATGACTTCCTAGTGACGTAGTACAGTGACGAAATAGAATTATAGATTTATAGTGCCATTGTCGCACAACCTAAGTGTTCTGTTGTGCGGGATACTAAATCACGATTCTTTTAAAGACAAACGTTGGTTCACTACCAGGAGTATTAATATCAAAAAATGCGTATCCAATTCGTCTCTTCAAGACTTCAACTAAATGCAATACCATGCATTAATCAAATGCGTTGATAAAATGCGCCCATCAAAAATGCGTATTGAAACAACCAGAAATAGCGTTTGCAGCCTCTATATATACTATAAACATTCAACAAGATAAAATTACAAAGTTTCCTCTTTGCCACGATTGGAAAGGTCTTCCTCAGCAACTCAATGCTTTAAACTTCCCATGACAAATGCATGTGCGTAATTTAACGTAAATAGTTCCCATTTTACAATGCTCTTACTTCTTTAGTAATGTTCGTGCTTACAGAAAGAGAAAGATACTTCACTTGTTTTGATTTTTTATGAAAATTTCTTCCCGTATACTATTTTATAGTGATAAGTTTTACATCGTCCATATTGTTATTGATAAATTGATAAAAATTAAGACAAGACAGGACACCTTGCAAGAAAAACTGTCTGTTGCTCATTTCTTTTGCTGTTTTTCAGTTTTTCCAATTTTTATGAGCACAAAACGGTTAAAGCCACAAAGAATTCATCATAACTTATGTAGTTTTTTCATGATCCTTTTATTCGTTTGAAAATGACTGACTCAAGTCCATAGACAAAGTATCAACTATTGTCTGACTATAGATGTTGATCTTTGGTTTGGGAACTCAAACTTTGACAAAAAAATGGCCATTTGGATCGATATTTGGATAAATTTTGGCCTATTTTCTATTCTAATTACTTTTAGAAAATATATTGGTAATTTATCATAAAAGTCTATGTAAAATTATAAATCTGATGAGAACCATCTATGGACAATGAACATGATTGTTAACTACATTTCAGCTGTATCCAGATACAAGGAAGTGAATCAGAATGATCTCTTGATGAGCTCATCCTTTACATTTGAATACACACGTCTCCACTACAATACAATGAAAGTTGCATTATAAAACTGTGAATTTACGTTGTGAAACGAAGAAATAGGTGTTGAAATGTAGAAATAGTCGTTTTGGGTCATATTTGGTGAGTAAAATTTTACAAAACGTTAATATTAAAACATTATTGTTTAGCTACTCTTTATAATGTATCACCAATTTTACTAACGTTTTATATTTGAACTTTGATGTAAGTTTTTTAATAGGCCGTTGATTTATTTAATATTAAAGTTTTGTAAGTTATTTTTTCCCATTATTTCTCTTCGATTTTAGTTTGAAGTTCAAACAAAGGCTTCATAATTAAAACAAAAGATGCTTCATTAAAATAAGTCAGAATACTCACAACATTAAATTCTAAATAAATTTCTTGTTTGAAAATGGCTTCAGCACCTAAAAAACTAAAGATTGAGGCAAATGGATCTCGTTTGAGTAAACTTTTAATCAATAAAGGAACCAATGCCTTAACAAAAACATTGCAAATCATTATAAACCTTCAATCATCAAACCTAAAAGATAAACTTAAAGATCCTTCTACAAAGAGTAAATTGACATCCCTAAAATTCAAAGTCATCAACAAAGAGCAATGGAACCTTCTTTATCCATCAACTGGTTCACCTGACATTCAAAACTTTGATATCTCATTATTGACTGTCTTATTACGAAACATTTGTGGTCTAACAGCGCCACATAGTGGATGGAATAATCTTCCTTCCTCTTCAGATTCTTCAATCTCAGCAAACATTGCAAGAATAAAGTTTTATCGAAACAAAGTGTACGGTCACATAACTACAACTAGTGTAAATGACAGTGAGTTTGAGCATTTGTGGCAGGAAATTTCAAAATCATTGGTTGCTCTTGGTATTCAACAAGCTGAAATAGATGAATTAAAGAAAGCTCCCCTCAGTCCTGATGAGGCAAACCATATTGAAATATTGAAAAACTGGTATGAAAAAGAAAAACAGTTAATCGATGTCACGGAGGAAACTAAAGAGGTTGTAAAAGAATTAAAAAAAGATTTTGAAGTTATGAAAAACAAAGTTGAAGAAATTAAAGAAAACATGCCAACAAAAGCTGATATAGAAATGATACAGGACAAAATATGCTCAGATCTTCAGAAGCTTGGAAACTGTAATTTTAATGGTCTTATAAAAGACCTTAACAAGAAATACCTTGAAGGCACTAGACAATGGTTATTTGAAAAAGTTGACAATTGGTTTACCGACAAAAACGAAGATGTTTCTAATGTCATGATTTTGATTGCTGGTCCTGGCGTTGGTAAAAGTGTGTTTGCTGCTGAGGTTTGTCGACGATATTCTGAAAAGAAGAAACTTGCTGCTTCTCATTTCTGCAGATATAATAGATCAGATGAGAGGAATCCTAGAATGTTGATAGAATCATTGGCCTGTAGCATGTGTGATACAATATCAGATTTTAAATGTAAACTGAATGAAGAATTACAGAGAAAACATTCCTATGAATCACTCACCGATGCATTCCGTGTTTTATTAAACAATCCATTGCATTCATTGGAACATCAAGAACCAATGCTTTTGGTTATTGATGCCTTAGATGAAAGCCAAGTTGATGGCAAAAGTGAATTGTTGGAATTGATTGCAGAAGAGTTTGACCGACTGCCTAAATGGATTAAAATCTTCATCACCAGTCGTCCAGAACTTCCTGTTCAAAAGGAGTTGAAAGACGTGAATCCTGTGGAAATTACAACTCTTCTTCGTGATGAAAACAACGAAGAAGACCTGCACAAGTATTTGAGACATCAGTTAAATAATCGGTTGCAGAAAGATTGCTACCTTCTTCAGTCATTAGTTAAAAAATGCGAGGGATCATTTCTTTATGCGTATTACGCACAACTGAGCTTGAAAGAAGAAAATATTGAGCTTACTTACGAAAACATTCAACAATTGGTCCCTAGTGGGTTAAGCGGTGTTTACGCAAAGCAATTCAAAAAAGTAAAAGAATTGTTAACTAAGAAAAGTCCCAGAAATTCGGTTATCTCAGAAACTACTTTCATGCAATTTCTTGAATTGTTGGCTGCCTGTCGGGAGTTTTTACCATTAACTTTACTGTTTAGCTATTTAGGTTTTTCTGATGACATCACGTTTGAAGTCCGCAGTAAAATCATTGAACTGTTATCTCAAATTTTGCCAGTTTACGATGATTATTTAACCGTGTATCACAAATCTCTATTTGATTGGTTGAAATCAGATGGTTACGAACAGCATGAGTTTACAGTTAATCCAAAAAATGGTCATAAGCTCCTATGGCATGCTTGTGAGAAAGTGTTTAAGCACATCAAGTCGATAAACATTTTTAAAGATCAGATGAACACTGCTATTATTAAATATGCTTTGAAGAATGGAATCTATCATATGTCAAAATGTTGCGAAAATGTTGACTTTAGTTGGGCAGTAGATGTCAAAGTGGTTTATGCGAGGTTAATGTGTGGGAGGACATTAACGTGAATACCATTAGGTCTGAATTGTTTGAAATCATTAAGGATCGACGTACTTTCTTAAGAAAAGATGTACTTGAGGAACAACTATTTCATTTGTTTATGGCGAGAGCATTCATATATGTATGATGATAGCTTAATTTATTTACAAATTATTGCAAACAGAATTGATGGCAGTAACGAAAAAGGATTATTGGCAAGGGATTTATTGAAACAAGGAAAGTTTTTTGGTTTGAGAATTTAGACTCAACATATTTAACAAAGCATCATCATTTGACTGTCTCCTTGCGTGTTAACGTTACATCTCTTTGTGTGTCGTCCAATGAAGAACTTCTTGCTGTAGGATATGAAAATGGTCGAATAGCTATATTTGAACTTCCTGAATTCAAACAACGATGCACTCTAGGCACTGCACTCGATCATTCAATGTTGGATAAGTGGGTTTATGTATACGAATTTATATCTCGGTATGACTATAACTATCCAGCATCAACGAAATCTTGTTTTGTACGTGGAAACATCTGTTGTTGCTCCTATTCACCTACCGGAAATAGACTGGTAACTAGTGATGGATCTACTGAAGTAAAGTTGTGGGACGTTGACAATGGACATTTGTTATTATGTTTACTGGCAGATGATGTCGTTAATCATTGCTCTTTCTTAGATTCTGGTTTGTTCATTACAGCAGAATATGTAGAACATTCCTTTGAACTTCCTAAAGAAGTGTTCACTGCATGGAATTCATTAACTTTGCAAAGAATTGATCGACGCTGCGTTGCTGATTACCAAAAACTACAATGCACCGATAATTATTCAGAGTTCTTTGTTGAAGTCATTGACGAGACTTCGTATATTTTTCAATTCTCAAAGGCATTCGATATTTGTTCAAGAAAAAAGGAATGTTCACAATCTTTGCATTTAATGACAGCACACCACTATCGTGATTGTGTTTTTTATCATACAAATCAGGTTGTAAAGCTTTCTGAAGTCACTCAGTTGACAAAATACAAAAATCAAGGAGAAATCGAGTTTTGTTTACCAAATGTTAGGTGTCCATGTGTTCGTAGGTTTGTTGAAAATGTCCATCCCATCTCGTTTAAGGAATCTTACGTTGTGCCGTATTTTTCCAAGCTTAAAGTTTTCAAAACTGATCATCTTTGGAGACCTTCATTTATCTTTGAGAAATTTAGATATAAATGTTGTTGTTTTTCACCGGATGGATCTTTTTTTGCTGCTTTCGCTGTTGGTGAACACGTCAACATTCATATTTGGAGCATTGAACGTTCCACTACTATTCAAACTGTACCAATACAACTGAAGAATGCATTAGGATGTTGGTGGTCAGATGGTTTACTGTGGATATGGGATTGTTCTGATCATCTTATGAAGATATCAACTTCGTCTGAAAATTTTGTAGATTCTTCTCAAGCAAAACATGTTAACCTTGGATTTAAACCTGAGAAAATCTTAACATTTGGTGATGTCTTAGTTTGTATTGATGAACTAGATTTTCTTCAAATTGTTAGAATTACCAAGGGTGAAATACAATACAACAGACGACTTTCAGTCGATAGTTCAAAATTTAAAGCAGCAGCTGTATCACCTGATAATTCTGTTATTTTAACTGTAAACAAAACAGAATACACATTCTGGAAATGGGGAAATAACAACAATGAACTTTACTTGGAAGCTTGGTATACTGCAGAAATACCCATAACGTCTTTTCTTGAAAAATTTGTTACAGAACAGATAACTGTAACTCGTCTTAAAGTCCGTTGCTTTATAAGTGATGGTAACCAAGCGGTCATTGCATTCCCTTTTGAAGACAACAATTTCGACTGGAGAACTGGCATTTATGTAATTAATGTGCATAAAAACAATGACGTGAGTACGATTTTCCATAGTATCGATTATTTTTGTTTGTCTAAGACAATCGCACATAAATCATATTTCATTTGTGAATCTTTTAGCACATTGGTTGCTGTGGATTTAAAGAGGGGTGAAATATGTGCTGAATTTTACGGATTAGATTCTGTATCTAATATAACTATACATTACAACACAGATACTATAGGTTTTGTGTCAGGTGATGGATACGGAATTAAATTTTTAAAACTCAATGTTCCTGAATGAATCCATTAATTCAACCTTTGTAGTTACAATAATCTATCGTATTTACGAACATTACATATCACTTAAAACGAACATTAAAAATTTCTTTATATCAAAAAAGGACACTTATTTATGGTATCAACAACGAACTCAAAAATATTGTAGAAAAAATTGTCCATATCCTTAGTTTTAACTGTGGAAAAACTGTCAGTTTTTTATTATGTAAAAATCTTACTGACAGAGAGAGAGATTAGTTTTTTGTAATGTCAAGTAAAGATCATTTTCATCTTATGATTCCCGTCAACTTTCAAATTTATATTTGGAGAATTCAACACTGTAACATTGTCGAAGATGTGATGAAATTGAGAATATCACACGAAGATGTTGATTGTCGTAACGATGGTCGCTTGTTTTACATGTGAAAATTACCAAAAGTGAGAAACCTTTGATCTCTGAACGAACTTTATGATGATGGTTTACTTTTTAATACAATTGTATGGTCAGATAATTCGGTTATTTTTATTATATATTAAACGTTCACTACATAGAAATGAAAGAATGTCGACAACTCATTCATTGTGAGTCATTTGACAAAATGGTGTTATTGTAGATAAAGATTATTTTGTTTACATTATAGAATGACTTTCTTTTGAACATTCTTTCAAAAACTGTAAATAAAATTTAACTTACGCATGTTAATATCGTGGAAACAAGTTTTGTATGATGTTAAAAATTCACATTTATAAAACACAATCATGTCATGTCATGTCATTGGGTTTTATGGTCATTAGTTGAAAAATGGGAGAGATAATTAAAACGATATCACTGTCTTTTAATACATTGAAAAGTAAACTTGCAAATGACAGCAATCCATTATAGTGTGAACGGACCTTAGGTACAGAATAGATATCTTAAAAGAAGGTACACTCGTGTCGGAACCTTTGATGTTCGTGTCCCCCTCTTTTCTGAAGCAAATTCTAAAGCAGACACGCCTTCCAGCAAGATACTTCCGCTAGATCGCAATAGAAAATGTAGATGTATTTACAAATATATTGTTTTCGATTAAAATGCTTGGAACCTTATCTTCTTTCAAGATGATAACTCTTTGTAAAAATTTCAGCAAACTTTTGCTTTAAACGTGAATTATTTGTAAAACAGCATTATCGTGCAATACTATTCCATATTGATTTTGTGAAAGTATCTTGCTGGGAAGTCACGCATGCGTAGTGAAAAAATGCGCCACGATTTTAGCCGAGTGGGCCTTCTGTTAGGTGTCTATTTTGTTGTTAAAGTAAACACATACGAATTTAAATACTTTAACACTTCTGAAATTGACGTCACGATAAAAATTTTTTGTTTTGATTGGCTCTTTAGGTGCAAATGACTTTTCAAAAATACTATAATTATCCTTTAATATATTTGAACAAAAGAAATACTTTGGACTAAAACTTCTACAACCGTTTCAATCTTTGAACTTCTCATAGGCCGAATACATTTAAAACAAAAGACAATGTAGAATTCTACCATATTTTCTTTTGTCTTTAATGCCTCGGTTAATGTAGAAATATAATGTAAGCAGTGTGTATTTACGGGTGAAGTAAGAAATATATGGAAGAAATCAACAGGCCTTGTTAGAATCTTTGTATTGTGAAGGATTTTACCAATCACCACCAATAGGATTAAATTTTGAGTGGCAAATATGTTCAGAAAGGATGGTCCATAATATCTGTACTGTATTGGTTAAATATGGAGGTTACACCATAAATGGAATGATATAAAGTTATTAAAAGAACATGTACAACGTCCTACGTATGTATGAACATTTACATTGGACTATGAAAACTGACTACATTCTACAAAGATGAAAAGAGGCAAATGAAAAAGAGAAGAATGGAATAACATGATCCAGGTATTATAGTTCGTAAGTAGAGTAGACAAGTTTTTAATTTTGTTTTCATGAGTATGAGGTTATTATGAAGGATCACGGTGGTCTATTTTTACAATTTGAAGATAAATAGAAATCCTCTTTAAACTAGGATTTTGTGGCCAAATCTTTCAATTTTTAGTTGTAAATATATGAGACCTCGTGATGCAATAAATGACTGGCTTTCACTATAGTTACTTTTTTAAAAATACATGTTTAAATATTTTAATTTCTAAAGAAAAATCACCAAACGATAGTCTAATTTCATAAAGCGTTCATTGAACTTCTAAGAGAAAAAAATGTTGCTAAGTAAATGCACGAAGCATCAAATCTGTGATCCAGAAAAAGCAAGAGACACCAAATAACCACTAAGATTGGTAAAGAAAACTCTTTGAAATCAAGCAATAATTTTTTTCATTTGTCATTCCAAATGAATTTCATTTGTTTTCTTTGGGTTAAATGACATAGCTAAGAGAGAAAATCAGCAACAAAGTAACACAAATGTCTTTCGTTATCTTTTCTTTAAATATTTTATTCATGCATGTATTGAATTCCCTGTAATGTAACATAAATAAAGACGGAGTAAACACATTCATTTCAAGGGCGACAGCACATCCCGCCATGGCAACATGTATCTCTCCTGGGGCAACAATTGTAATGCGAAAACTTGTTATGATGGTAAACAACACAGCATCTTCGGTTATCTTCACACCAATGCCATAATCCATTTTCTCTTCCACAATATACCTTTTTATTTACTTCCTGAAAGGGATTTGATCAATGAAGAAACAATAAAAACGCGCTACTTAAGTCGCTTTAGTGGTAATGGCGTATCTTACATAGATAAACAACTCTTTCTCAAACTAAACATTGTGCTCAGACTCTGCATTTTTACTCCTATTTACATTCTGACTTTAAAAATTGTTGATCTGTGATGTTTGTCCTTTTCTGCAAAATGTTTGTCTCAGAAGTTTTGATGATATAATCCCAGTTTGTTAACTCAATGCTATTAAAATAAATATCGATATTTTAATAATAATTATTTGCAGTTATACAGACTGGTTAACTGCTTTAGTAAATTTATTTAGTTAAAGAACATGCTGTTTGTATATAGATTAACAATTAATTGTCCGTTTACTTTTCATTGAATTTTTGAACACCTACTACTTGTCTTTGTGTTAAGAAAGATAAATAATTAAACATATGCATTCTAGAAGAAATTTTATAAATGATTTAAGCACATTATTTAAGTCGTTTTAGATGTAATGGCGTTTCTTACATTTATAAATATTTTCTATTTAGAAATGAAAAATACTCGAGTATAGCATTTTTACTCTTATTGACATTTGAATAATTAAAAATTGTGTGTCCGATAATAAAGTTTTCATTTTTTTCAAAATATCTTGAGCTCACTATTTAAGTTTTACAGTTATGATGCGTGGCAAATCTTATATTTAAAATAATATACTTGAAGATATTCTGAACTGTCATTGGTCGATTGCTGTGCGTTTTATTGGTAATTACCAATTTACCAATAAAACCATTTTACTATTATTTCTATTTCAAACTAAAAATCTTAAGTTGTTTGTATTTTTACGTCTATTAGCATTGTGATAGTTAAAATCTGTTTATTCCACATGAAAACTTAGTTTTTTAAATTGTTTGTCCGAGAAGATTGTTTAATGGTTTGATTCCAACTTACAAGCTTAATTATTATAATAAATATAACAATTTTAACGGAAGCTTAAATTTCTGGGGGAAGTTTGGTATTTTGGTCTTTCCCAAAATGTACGTATTTAAGTACTATTTCATGTAGAAATTTATAGTCACATGACAACTGGTAGATTGAATTTACATTCCTCAAAGTCCGTATATATAGATACTTATTTCAAAGTGTTATGTTTACTAGCTGCAAGCACTAAAGGCCCATGATATAGAAAATCCAGGAGTCTGGGGTGCACCCTGGAGCAACTTTAATCTCCTGAAAATCATCATTCCGTGCGTTTTGAGGACTTTTTTAGTAAAACTAGAAAATCAAGTAAAAAAACAGTGAAAATAATCGACAAGAAGCCAACGGCGTTTCAAATCTCTGTAATTTCCATGCCCAAAAACGGCCTCTTCCCGATTATAGGGGAGTGCCATCTACCCAGTGCTGTAGAAGGGGGCTTGGGGGAGGAGCCCTCTTCTACCTTTGGAATGGGTAATTTTAAAGGGCACTATTGACAAAACGTCAAGAGAGCCCCCATCTAATAAATTTACTTTTACAGCACTGCATCTACCTCCCACCCCCAACAATCCCCCGGCAAATAAGCCTTTGAGCCCATATTCATATTACACATTTTTTAATTAGCTTCTATTTCTGATGAAAAATTGTTTGTAGTGGAATGAAAAACGTTCTCAGGGCTAGATTAAGGGGAGGGCGTGGCCACAGGACGAATGGTTTTGAGGGCCCCGCGCAAAGCAATTATTTTCAATGGAAATATTGTCTTTGTGTGGCAAGAATAATGTAAAAACCGCAACACTGTAGGTAGGAAATTTGGTATTTAAATAAAACCTCATATTACAGACTAAATTTCGAGTGCTTCCATTAAATGTCAACTTGGAGTTTTTAAACAAACTATGAATGAGATCAGATTTTATGTTTGTAAAATACATCGTAAGAAACATTGGACTCGTTATTGTAAGAATATCATTTTGAAAAGAAACATTTGTATTTTGCTAACGCTTTAGCGGAAGCATTTTAGTAAATAAAGTTCTACTTGTAGCTATTTTTTGTAAATCAAAAAAATTCTTAAATTTTTGTGGATAAACGATGTCAGTTGAGGGGAAGAGCTAGTTAGCCTTTAAACCGCCACAAGCCCCACGAAAGCTTGATCCTAACCCGAACGTTCGTCATGTTTATGGACTTTGCCCCACTTACTCCTCCTCCCCAAAGGTTTTTAGCTATTGTGAAAATGTTTATGTTTGATAAATATCAAGACGGCCAACTTTATTGTACGTCATTTCCAATAATGAATTTATCGGTCTTTGTTGTATCGCTCCATTTTGACCAAATCAAAAAAAAAACCAGTAGATACAACACAATGTAAATTCCTTTCATTGCTGAAACAAAATGATCAAATGTATTTCTTTCTTTACATGTTACTGTTACTTAAAATATATTTTTTCAAATTAGTTACTTATGTTATGACAATGAACTTCAAACAGCAGTGTTAAAATTACTTTTTCTTGTACTTCTTTTTCGTAACGAGAAAAATACAGCAAAATAGAGTAGCAATAGTTCTGTCTTCTTCCTATATCGATGTACTTTGAAGCTCTGGTGACTTGTCCAATTGATTGATTACATTAATATATAAGATCGTATTTAAGTAAGAATTTATCATATGAAGCTCAGTTGTTATTCATGTGAATTTTGGTTGGAGATCAATTAATCCTTTTATGTTATTGTATGTTAATCATCCATGATGATTTCTCATGATGACGTTATAATCTCATGACATGGTATAAGATTATAGGACAGGAAGAAAGACATATACTGAAATAGAAATAGCTCTTGTCATTTTCTGTTTCCAATACCTAATTTAGAACGTCAGACGAAAAAAGAAGTATATTTCATGCCACGAAATTTAAATAAGCTTACTCCAAGTATATATACAGCTCAGTGTCATAAAGAAAAGTAAAATCAACCCAAAAGATACCATTTAAAGAGCTATATTAATTACTCACTATATTGCTTAAAACCAATAACATATTTCGAGATGTATATTGTCTTACTTTTTGTGTTGTATATGAAAATCTAAATAAATGAAAAAGTATCCATTTCAACCAGTCAAGATATAGAAATTCGTAATCATGGAAAAGATTATACATTATTTTATTCATGCATGTGTTGAATTCGATCGGTCAAAACACAATTCGCCAGACGATATGATTATATAAAAAACGTAGCTAGTAAAATATAAAGGTTCAGCTCTCTGACGCTGATTATCAAAGCGCGTTTAATTTTTGTTATAAGTGGCGTTTTTGTTTGGAAATCAGAATTATTAAGTCATTGCGGCAAAGCCAAAAAAAGCAGAACATCAAATTCATAAATAGTTTTTTGTGATCGACTGAGAAAATTTCTCTTGCTCTATAGAATAATTTTGATTGCTTTCATGTGACTCACGTTGGTTAATTCATGGTTATGGACTTTGCCCCACTCCTTATTATTAAATGTTTATGTTTGATAAATATTAAGACGACTAACCTCTTTGTACGTATTTTCCAATAATGATTTCGTCGGTCTTTCCTTCATTTGCTTGTATCGCTCCATTTTGACCAAATCAATAAAACCAGTAAACACAACAGTATGTAAGCTCTTTTCATAGCTAAAACAAAATGATCAAATGTATTTCTTTTTACATATTACATTTTGTAGCAATAATGTTGAAATTACCTTTTCTTGTACTTCTTTTGTAACAAGTAAAATGCAACAAAATAAATTAGCAATAATTCTGTCTACTTATATCGACCTACATTGAAGCTGTGGTGACTTGTGCAATGAAGTGTTTATTGTGAGATCGTATTTAAGTAAGAATTGATCACATGAAAATCAAACGATATTCGTGTAAATGTTGGTTTGAGATCAATTAATATTTTTATGTTGTTGTATCTTAGTCATCCATGATGATTTCTTGTGATGATGTTATAATCTCATGATATGGTATGATTACATGACTGGAACAATGTCATATAGTAAAGTAAAACTAGTTCTTGTCCTTTTCTGTTAATGCGATAATACCTGCAAATTTAGGAGTTTGGAAGTGTAAGAACAACCTTAGTTAAAGACATTAGTTAAAAGTCTTTTGGTTATTCAATAAATAAAACACTTGGAAAAATACATATAAAATTTTGTAAATAGATTTACCACACCGTGTACATGCGACAGATGTCAATCTGTCTTTCAATAGATGCTTCGATAAGGTCATTCATCGTCTTAAATTATAATATAAACACAATGAAACGCGTGCGTTGATTGTTCTAGAGCTGAGTTTGCATTAGCCAGTGCAAAGTACATCTGACCTCAACCAATCAAATCAATCGAAACAATAAATCAGTCAAAGAGAATTTGCAAATTGATCATGAATACATTTTAGAGAAAAAATGGAAACGTTTGTCTTTTTCACATTATTGTTAATGAATAAAAGAAATAAAAGATGTTTTCGTGTTTGCACTGCCTTATGCAAACCTTGGAGAGGTTTGTGAGAACCTCGAGCACGTGCAACCCTCGACCTTTGGTCTCGGGCTTGCACTGATCATCTCTTATGTTCTCCCAAATGTCTCCTCGGTTTGCATAATCCTGTGCAAACACAGTAAACATCTTTTATTTCTTAATTGAAACATTGAAACGTTTTTTAACAACGTGCAATACACGAGATAGATTGTAAATGTTTGTTTTGACGTCAAACTCAAACTAAGATTTTACGGATAATAATGTAGCACAGTTCTCATGCTTTGGATCAAATTTTTTGAAATGAATTACATAATATATAATATAAATATATTTATTTTTCAAGTTTTTATCAGAAATCACCCGTAACTTGTTTACTAAATGTATGGAATTAAAGTGCTTTTACATGCTTAAGCTGCGAAATTTGTCGGTGTTAAAATAACCAGGAATTTTATTATAGCTGTGTGCCGTCGTTTTTTATATATTCACCTTCCATGAGCGAAACTAGAACGTTTATTTGGGGGGGGGGTATATATTCATATGTTCAGCTGTGCCCTGCTGATTTCTTTTGTTTGCGATGTTAATTTCAACAGAAGTCAGCTGGGCAGAGCTGAATATATGAATATTTACCCCCGCCATTACGTTCTAGTTTTGCTCTCTGATACTATATGTTATTTGAGAACTTAAATGTCGTTGTTAAGAAATTTCGTAAAACAAGAAAATTGATTTTATTTTCATGCCTTACTACAATACAACATATCTGCATGCACTTTATCATTTAAATAAAGCAAACATGTTGGAATATTTAGACAAAAAATACATTTAATTGAGTAATTGTATATCGTTTATGATTAAGTTGAAAACAGCAAAAACCATTCATTTTATTGTGAATTTGCATTCTGAAATGAATGACTGAAGTATATAACCTACGATGTTCACTTTTGATTTTATTTTAATATCTTGTGTTATGTTTACATACTACGAGTCTGTGGCTTAAAGCAAGATCAATCAATGGCTTAGTCATCCTACTAGTTATGGTATTAGTGACCTTAAGATTTAACGACGCGCTCATCTACAACGCGAGCGGAAATGAATTTTAAACCAATGCGCAGTGTCGTTTTTGTCTTGCTTCTACAACGCGGCGTCTTTGCTTAATCCCACGTCGTCCTACATCGAGTGTGGAATTTTTCACAAAAGTTTTAAGTAAGTATTTCAGCTTTTAATTCACCGGTTACAATTGTCTGTGGAGTCTGGTATGTGATTGATATGTTGATATTTATCTGTGAGTAAATATGTTTGCTTAGCAAGGCAAGAAATGGCAGAACAGTTTTCTCAGCATCAAGTGATTGCTCATCAAGCACACCACTAAATTCATCGTGATTTAAATTAAGTTTAGATAAATGAACATCCAGTGGCTTTGAAATTTGTCTTGCTTTGTAATAACGGTATTGATATATCAATTTTAGCCAATATATTTCTAAATTGTTCTTGAACGCGAATATCATACAAAAGCGCAAATTCTTCTTCGTTTATCAAAGCGGCGTCAACGCGACAGCTATAGCATTTTTGTTTTTTGAAGGAGGCCATTTTGAAATTATAGGTGTGAACTCACAAGTTCGCGTGAAAATTCACTTAATGACTTAACATAATGAGCGGACGCATTCGCACCAGGCCATGCGCGCCAAACTCGCGTCGTTGTAACGCGCGTCGTGAAATCTTAAGGTCCCTATTGCATAATGTACTGTGAATTTCAGACGATTTTTCTTGTGTAAAAAATCACTTCTTTTAACACTCGCAGCGAGTGCACATAGAAAACGGACAAACCAAGAGTCTGATTCTGATGGCCAGAATGAGTTGGGCTGTCAATTCTCAATTCTCATCGTCAAAATGTTGTCAAAGACGACCACAACATTTGTTATTCAGAATTTTAAAGTTTTGGTTTTTCTCGACCCAATCCTCCACCATCACAGTTGCTCCGCATACTTTCTTATAGTCACGTGATTAAATGGAATGAAACATGGAAAGATGGCGGAATTCCAGTGAATAGTAATTCATAGAGATGCCTTAGTAAGGTTTTATTTTCATTCCTTTGAACTTTTTAATCATTCAGTCATGCAGAAGAACGTGAAACAAAGAACGTGTTCCTATCTGGTGCTTTACAAAAAGAATTCTACTCGATAAAGAAAACAAAAGTCTCATCATCACAACTAAAAAAGCTTGCAAACGGCTTTAGGTATAAATCCATAAGTAATGATTGTAGTTATTGCTGATGTATTTAGATTCTATTTGCTCTATGTTTTTATGCATTTTCAACCAGTTTCTACATTTGCTATCAACAAAACATTGAGTGTAGTAATCTCTCATTCAAGATGTCAACGAACGCTGTCGATAGTATCTTTAAAATTGCTCAATGTATGATTTGTACTTTTTTATACGTGGCAAACAGTTATTTTTAGTGTCAATCGCTGGTTCATATTCTTTTTCTTAAGTTTTATGTATATATGTTTATGGAGAAATCTATGTCAACGTGTGCAATGAATTTAATGTACTGCTGTGTTCAGGAATGTTGCTTTACAAAATGATCGCTTTATCATTTTGATCTATTCTAGAGGAAATAAACGCTGTTCAAGGAAATGAAAAATCTACAGGGTAAGTTTAATTATGTAAAGTTGTCCAATTTTCTTTCCAATTTTCCAATTTTAACATGACCAAAATGAGTTATTAACCTTGAATCTTAATAAATTCACAGTTATATCCAGACTACGCATGCTCACAGATTTGCTAAGTTTTATTGTTCAAAGTTAGATTTATAAACCAGAATGTTGGTTTGATTTATTTATAATAAAATCTTCAGGAATGTTTCTTCTGCAACTCTACCTCCACTACCTGGTCAGCAAACATTCACAGCAGATCAATATTTTCCTTTTGAGTTGGCTTGTCAAACAAAATGTGCCAGGATTGTCACCATTGCACTTGACTGTATACAAGTAAGTTGTTTTGTTTGATGTGTTAGGACATTTGGAGTCTTTAGTTGTAAGAAATAGATTTAATATTGTAAACTCTTTCATTGCATTGTTATTAAGTTATTGCATTTGATAGCACAAAATAAGTTCCTGCAGTATTTTCTTTGTTAGTTACCCCTAAATTTCTCCTAGAAATTGTCAATATTGCTATCCTTATCTATCAACAGTACTCATCCCAAGCCTCACAACTTCACATGTGTCTTTCACCACCATTTTGTATTCCTTCACAAATCTAGGTCATGTATTTTGCTTCTATAAATTGAGTATTTCAAACATTCTTTTTCTAGAAACTCATTGCTATGGTCATATTGTTGGCATACACCAGACTCCATTGAACCAGAGAGCGTTTAATTGACAGAATTATACTATTTGTACTTGTTTACGGTATAAATACTGATGTAAATGTTCAAATACAAATTATAAAGGTATTTATAAAAAGTAATGTCAAACTGTTAAAGTATTTAATGAGAGAAATGATATATCCTTGAGGAATTTAAAGAGGGTAATGACATATGTATCCCAATGTTTTTTACATTTTTTGTGCCATGAGTTTTTTAAATATCACATTAATAATTGATTCCAACAAGATTAAAAGTCTATGTGTTAACTGTAGACAGTTGAAATGATCCATTTTTATATGTGTATATTTTATTATCTATATTACAGGCTCTTCTAACAGCTGTTACATCAAGTACTTGTGAAGTTCATGAAGGAACTTTACTTCAAGCAGTTAGAACAGAATTTACAACATTTACCTTGCCAGTAAAGTCTTGTTAGTCAAACAACAGCAAAGGCAACACTGATCAAATGATAAGTCTTGTGTTTCAGAGAATGGAAAGTCAAGCTGTAAGTTTTGTTCTGATGAACATAATATTTTTGTATCATATTGTACATCAAATAGACATGTCAATGTTGATAATATTGTATCATATTGTACATCAATATATTAGTCATTGTTGATAATATTGTATCATATTCTACATCAATAACATCAATGTTGATAATATTAATCATATTGTACATCAATAGACATGTCAATGTTGATAATATTGTATCATATTGTACATCAATAGACATGTCAATGTTGATAATATTGTATCATATTGTACATCAATAGACATGTCAATGTTGATAATATTGTATCATATTGTACATCAATAGACATGTTAATGTTGATAACATTGTATCATATTGTACATCAATAGACATGTCAATGTTGATAATATTGTATCATATTGTACATCAATAGACATGTCAATGTTGATAATATTGTATCATATTGTACATCAATAGACATGTGTGTTGATAATATGTATCATATTATACATCAATAACTTGTCAATGTTGGATAATATTGTATCATATTGTACATCAATAGACATGTCAGTGTTGATAATATTGTATCATATTGTACATCAATAGACATGTCAATTGTTGATAAATTGAATCGCATCCGTACATCAATAGAATGTCGAATGTTGATAATATTGTATCATATTGTACATCAATAGACATGTCAATGTTGATAATATTGTATCATATTGTACATCAATAGACATGTCAGTTTGCATAATATTGTATCAATTGATACATCAATACGAGAATTGTCAAAGGAAATATTGCATCATATTGTACATCAATAGACATGTCAATGTTGATAACATTTATCATATTCACATCAATAGAATGTCATGTTGATAATATGTATCATATTGTACATCAATAGACATATCAATGTTGATAATATTGTATCATATTGCACATCAATAGACATGTCATGTTGATAATATTTATCATATTGTACATCAATAGACATGTCAATGTTGATGAACATTGTATCATATTGTACATCAATAGACATGCCATTTGATAATATTGTATCATATTGTACATCAATAGACATGTCAATGTTGATAAATTGTATCATATTGTACATCAATAGACATGTCAATGTTGATAAATTGTATCATATTGTACATCAATAGACATGTCAATGTTGATAATATTGTATCATTTGTACATGTAATAGACATCAATGTTGATAACATTGTATCATATTGTATATAGACATGTCAGTGTTGATAATATTTATCATATTGTCATCAATAGACATGTCAATGTTGACAATATGACATATTGTACATCAATAGACATATCAATGTTGATAACATTGTATCATATTGTACATCGAGAAGACATGTCAATGTTGATATTGTATCATATTGTACATCAATAGACATTGTCTGTTGATAATATTGTTTCATATTGTACATCAATAGACATGTCAATGTTGATAATGTTGTATCATATTGTTCTCAATAGACTGTCAATGTTGATATTTGTATCATATTGTACATCAATAGACATGTCAATGTTGATAATATTGTATCATATTGTACATCAATGCATGTCAATGTTGATACTATTGCTCATATTGTACATCGAGATGTCAATGTTGATAAATTGTATGATATTGTACATCAATAGACATGTCAATGTTGATATTGTATCATATTGTACATCGTAGACATGTCCTGATCCATTGTATCATATTGTACATCAATAGAGATACAAAAGTTGATAACATTGTATCATATTGTACATCAATAGACATATTGTTGATAATATTGTATCATATTGTACATCGATAGATATGTCAATGTTGATAACATTGTATCATATTGTACATGATTTGTCAATGTTATAACATTGCATTTCATAAGATTTTGTCCTGTCAATGTTGATAACATTCATCTAATTTGTACATCGGATAGACATGTCAATGTTGCATAACATATTGTACATCAATAGACATTCAATGTTGATAATATTTATCAAATTGTTAACATCAATGATTATCAATGTTATAATATTTATAATATTGTACATCAATTGCATGTCAATGTTATAACATTGTAACATATTGTATAACAATAGACTGTCAATTGAGAATTTTTTTATTGTACAAAATTTACTGAATGTTGATCTTCTGGATCAAATTTAGATCAATAGATGTCAAGTTGATAACTTTATCATTTGTAGATCAATGACATGTCAAGTGGACAATATTGTATCATTTGTACATCAAAGACATGTCAATGTTGACATAAGATCATCTTGTCTAATAGACAAAATAATGTTTAACATTGTATCATCTTGTACATCGATAGACATCTCAATGTGTAACATTGTATCATATTGTACATCAATAGACACAATGTTGATACATTGTACATATTGTACTCAATAGAGATGTCTTGTTGAAACATTGTAGATATTGTGCACAATAGAATGTCAATTAAATAACATGCTGGTATTGGACGTCAATAGAGATGCCAATGTTGATAAATTGCACAAATTGAACAAAATAGAGATGTCAATGTTGATAAATTGTATCAAATTGTAGATCAATAGATATTTTATGTTGATAATTTGTATCTTATTCTCCACCAATAGATATGTCTGTTGACTTTCTTCATGATTGTTCATCAATAGACATTCAATTTGATAACATTGTATATATTGACATCAATCCATGTCAATGTTGATCACATTTGCATCAGATGCTACAGAAAACAAGGTACTGTATTCATAGCTTTGAGTAATTTAAGGGATAAATTATTATACAGGAAATGTTATATGTATACATACATGATGATGATGATGATGATGAAACTTTATTAAAAGAGGGTAACACGTGACACAACAAGTGTGAAAAACTTGTGGCCCTCAAACTAACAAACTACGAGATCAATAACAATTTAAAAACCAGAATTACACCAGACTAAAAATACTAAAAAACTAAATAATAAATTAATCTATGAGCATATCTGAATTAGCTTTATCATAAAGTTTCTTTTTAAAAAGGGTAGCTAATGAAAGTTTACGCATAGTAAGAGGTAGACTGCTCCAAAATCGACTTGCAGTAGCAACAAAAGATCTCCCACCATCATTTTGTCTCTTCATTTTGGGTAAACAAATAGTTAAGTCTTTATAACGAGTATTTCTACTGTGGCGACTGGCATTTGTTGGTAGAATATCAATAATATTAGATGGACAGTTACCATAGAAACGTTTATGACAAATCATGGCCTATCTAATTTCTACTTCCTTACTAAAAGGTATCCAGCGCAATTTGGAAAAGAGTGGAAAACTTCTATCGCGTGTTGAGGCATCTAGAATTACGCGAGCTGCTCTCTTTTGTAATTTTGTAATTTGATCCAAGTTATCTTTTGTTGTATTTGACCAAACACAGCTACCAAACATCATAGCAGATTTAATAGTGGCATTATAAAACGCAATGCGTTCATCCAATGATAGATAATATCTTAACTTTTTAAGAAGGCCAATTCGTTTAGCTAATTTGGAACATAGCTTATCAATATATTTGAAAAACTTAGGTCTTCATCTAAAATGATTCCCAGAAGCTTCTGGTGGGAAACCTGCTCTAACATATTGCCATTAATATGAACACACAATAATGTAGATGAATTTACCAGTTTCTTTGCAATTCTTTTTCTAGTGATAAGCATAGTTTTTGATTTTGTAGAGCTAAGCACCATTAAACTTTTATTTGCCCACGAGTTCAAATTAGTTGTATCCTCTTGTAATATGCGTTCAATAGAGGAAACATCTGAGTATTGATTAGATTTGATAAGAGTGGTATCGTCAGCAAAATATTCGTTGAGGCGTTTTTATTGATTTAGGCAAATCATTAATAAATATGATAAACAACAGGGGGCCCAAGACTGAACCCTGTGGTATACCACGATCAATAATAGTTGTAGCAGAGGAGACGCCATTCACTGACACGTATTGATACCTGTTTGACAAATATGAGTTGAACCATTTGATGGAATCAGTACTAAGACCACAGGCTTTAAGTTTACCCAAAAGTAGTTTATGATTCACCATATCAAATGCTTTTTTAAAATCACCAAACAGCAAGCCACTAGGATTGTCATTATCAAGATCAGATAATATCTGATCAACAATTTTAATAAGAGCCGTTTCAGTAGAATAGCCATTCCTAAAGCCAGATTGAAGAACATAAAACATGTCGTTGGATTGAAATTTGCGAACCAAACAATTATAGAGATGACGTTCAAAAACTTTGGAAATTATCGGTAGCGTAGAAATAGGTCGATAATTATCTGGATCTGTAGAATTTCCATTTTTAAACAGGGGAAAAACTTTGGCTGTTTTCCATGACTGTGGAAATTGACACGAAGTAATACAATGATTGAAAAGCTTTGACAACGACGATGAAATAATTGGGGCAGCAGTCTTCAAGATCTTTACACTAATATTGTCTGGATCATTTGCTTTTGATTAGGGAATATCTTGAATTATTTGAATAACCTGCTCAGCACGTATTTCAGGAATATCTAAACTCAAATTGCCAAAAGATAAAAAATCGTTATCATTTATAACAGTGGTATCATCTAAAAGATTAGAAGCCACATTTGCAAAGTGCAGATTAAACGCTTCAGCAATTTCTTTGTTATGATGGAAAAGAGATCCATTAAATAACAATTCCTTCACTTGAACGGGATCATTTGTATCACCAGAAAGAGATTTGAGTATTTTCCAAAGCTTCTTAGGATTTTTACGATTTTCAATAAGAGATGACTTGAAATAGACTTGTTTGGCTTTAAATACTGAATGATTATTTATTTTATTTCTAATTTTTCTAATTGACTCCCAGTCTTCTTGGGAACGAGAGGACTTCGCTTTTTTGAGAAGCAAATCTCTTTTTCTCATCATTGAAGATATGTCATCAGTAAGCCATTTAAGCTTATTCACCTTTTTAATGCGCTTAGAAATTAATGGGGCATGTTGATCAAGTATATTATTGAAGAGAGAGTACCACATAATTACAAAATCCTCAATATCATCGAAGATAAATGATGTATCCCAAGGAACATTTAGCAAAGAACTCCGAGACTTTTCTTTATCAAAGTTTTTCATATCGCGATAAGCCATAACAGTATGCGTTTGCATAAATTTCCCACAAAATTTTTTATAACGACACAAGCAACATACAGGTAAATGATCAGAAAGAAAGATATCAGCAGTCGAGCAATGAGATAAAAATTCGGGTCTATTTGACCAAATATGATCGAGTACTTTACCACTGACTGGACGTGTAGCATCGATAATATGTTGTTGAAAAGATAAGGATAACAAACACGTAACCAAGCGATGATGCTTGGAATAAGTGTCAAGATAATCGATATTAAAGTCCCCAAGGATTAACGTTTCTTTACCTTGCATGGAAGCATTTTCGATATTCATACCCAATTGAACATCGTAATTTTGGTAGGAGTTAGGTGGGCGATAAATGCCACCTATAATGAGACTTCTCTTCGACTTAAATGGGCACAATTCCATCCATAAAACTTCCAACTCGATTGTTTCCAAGTCATATCTTCTTTTAGCAATTAAATCACGATTAACATATATAGCAATACCACCACCATTCAAAGTTTTCGAAGTACTATTCCGATTCCTTATATATAAGTCAAAGCCAGGTATTATATTAAACAATTCAGTAGAGATTTGCGAATTCCAAAACGTTTCATTTATAATCAAAATATCCAGACGTTTCTCGTTATAGTCATGGCCAAGGATTTCAATTTGCACTTGTTCAAACTTTGTTTCATTCAAACGGTTTATATTCCATTGGCCTATCCGAAGGCCACGACTTGGTAGACTAAAACAACTATTTCCTTGCGGGAAGACACAAGATTTTGTGCAGGAACCGGACCTGGATTTAAATGAATGTCGCCATTCAATGCCAGTAATAAATAGCGATGAAGCAAAGATAATATTACAGACGCCATTGCTTGTTTAGACATCACCACAATTGCACAGCCAAATTGAAAGTTACTTGATTTACTTGATTTGTTCGGCGTAAGCAGCGACACTTTATTCTTCATATTTATAAAACAGGTTTGAAAATGCGATTTTGCCACATAAAAATAGTTTAAACAACGATCACTACTGTTATCCAGTATTTGATGAATAAAAATATCTTTAAAAATTAAACACCAAATCAAAATAAATAAAACTGAGGTGTAACTACACGAAACACGTCTAGTCGCCATATTGGAGATACATTGTTTCTGCTAGGATATATCTATTGGACAAACAGTGAAATGCTTAAATTGCTCAGTGCAGATTCCAATGAATTCAATCCGGAATCATATGAAAACTTGAGGCAGTTCAATGAAGAAGATAGATTAATATCATGATGAACATCGACATTTAAAAGTTCTTTTGCGTTTGAGATTAACTGCAGAACAGCCTCTTCAAGCTCGAACACTTCAGCAAATCGCAACGTAGTATGGTAAAGAGAATCAATACGAAAAACGCAAAAATCCCGATCTGGACTTCCTTCGAGGTCAGCATTACAACCCAAAATAGAGTTGCGAAGGAGTCTTACAAAGTATAACCTGTCTGCCATGTTTTAGGGTTGTAGACCATTGAGTTCTATAAAACCTGGAGGGGAAATGTCAAAGTGCTGAAGAACATTCATCTGATGATAAGTATTAAATCTTTTCCATTTGCCAAAATCATTTAACGCTTGGCTGAATCCCGGCTACCCGGGATCATGTAAACAGCCCCTAAATTTTCTCCTATTGTAACTGAACACCTGTATATATATATATATACAAACCGTACGTCCTGTGTCCCAAGTGCAGGAGTCACCATTTTAATATGGTGATAGCCGTGATGGCACATTGTATATACACTTTGTTTATATAAAAACTATGTATATATATGTACAATTAACTGGGAACTTGTAACTATGTCATTTTTTCTGATGATGTTTTTAAATAAAACCAAAATATTGCAGCGTAATTGTCTTGTTTTATAACTTTGTAGTTACATTATGGGTTACACTAGGTTACACTATTTGAGGTTACAAGATGCCTTTTACGGATTATGCTTATTTTCAACTTTTTGGTTCCAATCAGTTTTATATGTCTCTTTCAACTATTTTATCATATATATAGTTGTCCAAACTCTTGGGCTCCATATTCAGGTCATTTATGTCTTAAGAGTTGGAGCTGCTAGTACCAACATATTTAGTGTTTTTATTCGATAAAAATGGCACAGGTTTTAGCCACACTAACTTTTTCCTCCTCTCTTAGCTTATGAGCACACCTTTTGTGTTCACTATTCAATAAAAACACGATTCAATTAGCAAAATTTTCATTTTGTGGCAACTTATTAAAGTGCCATAGTCACGTTTGCTGCTGTGGAGGTTTCAAATTGACGTACGTTTCTAAGGAGGAAACAAATGAACAAATGCAAGATTTGCAGATGTTCAATTAAGAAATAAACGATGTTTCTTGTGGAAATATTAACACCGAGGAGACCTTAGGAGTACTCGAAAGCAGAACAGGCAAAAACATCTTTATATTTCTTTTATAAAATAACAATAATGTAAAAAAATGAATTCAAAGCAAAGGTTTTAATATTTCCTATAACATGTATTCATGATTGATTAGCAAATACTCTTTGATGGATTTAATTGATGAGGCTCGGCTATCAACCAATCAACGCAGGCGTTTTATTGTTTTTATTTTATATAATGCAAATTGAGTTGTCAGTTGTCATTCGGGGAAGAAAAGAATACGAACTTCATTTATTTCTTCCACTATTATATTAAAGTGAAATGAATAAGGAGTGTTTCGAGGAGAACACACTGAAAACAAAGATGGAAACCATTTTGACGTAATTTCTTATTATAGAATATAGGATTTCTAGATGAATTTTCAGGCTTGCGATAGCTAGTTCTTGTGGAAACGACCACATGTAGCGATCCTGACATTACGAATAATTTATCTATGTAAAAGTTTTATCGTAACTTGACATTCATCACTTGCAGACTATTAGAGAGGACATAAATTCGAGAGCTTAGATCAAATGGGTGAACTACAAATGTAAAAACAGCTGCCCATTTACTGAAATTCACTGTTTTTAATTAAAAAAAATTCTTGCATGGTAGCAACAGTTGGTGGTAGCATAACTAATCATTTGCCATTAAATAAGATTCGTTCAATTTCATCAACATTCTTTCTATCTTAGCAACCTCCAGTGTTTGGCTGCGACTCTACGTCTGCTACGATAAGGAGCTTCACAAATTCTAAAAGCAATCGCATTGAAACAGATAGCATCACCTTTCTCGAGAATTTTTACGGTATATTGGCAAATTTCTGATTTGAGCAAGCTCTTCACTCCTCTCGACACAGGTATGCCTGATTTAAACGAATTTTGCCATATATAAGTAGAGAAGTTTGTTCAAAGAACAAATTTTTTTAATTGTTTGGTTTCTGATGTCTGATAAAATGACTAACAAAGCGTTCAAAAATATACTGGCGATATTGCAAAAGTGATTCTTGTTGCTCTTATGATAGCTACTAAGTTCGTCTATTCTCACAGGATATGATTCGCACCGTTTTAAATGTCACTATTTTTAGACATGGGATTTCTTGAGAAAAACTGCTGTGATGTGAGTAATAACAGGTCCCTGTTAGTGTTATATATTTTCTATCAACCGAAACTTGTACTTAACCCTCTAAGGGCCATATGTAGTGAAATACATCATAATATAACTACTCCATGCGGTCTACGTTAAAGAACTCGAGATTGACAAACTTTTAGGCGGACACACATAATGTGTGTAGCATCGTTTTATGACTCTCTTGTGGCCAGATGTTTTCTCAATTAAGTTTCGTTTCGTAGTTATTGCTCGCAAGTAATGGTAAAGGCCTTTAAAGACAGTTTTTCATTACGGTCGTTTTGCCCACGAGTGTGAAATCTGTTTTATGGGAGCGTTTGCCGCCCGCTGGATTTTATTTCCATTATTTTTGCCAGAGATGGCGGGAAATTTAAG
This sequence comes from Xenia sp. Carnegie-2017, assembly GCF_021976095.1. Lineage (NCBI taxonomy): Eukaryota > Metazoa > Cnidaria > Anthozoa > Malacalcyonacea > Xeniidae > Xenia > Xenia sp. Carnegie-2017. The sequence continues at coordinate 2,854,668 of NW_025813487.1, read as the reverse complement.
CAAAACATGGCGGCTCTAAATATTCGACGACGACTTTTTCTGCTAATTCTTTTAAAACGAGGATTAAGAAAACAAAAATACAAGAAAAGATTTTGGGTAAGGAATATATTACAAAAAAGGAAAGAAAAAGGAGAATACCATACTCTAGTTGAAGAAGCTATGCTATATGACAAAGAATTTTTTTTCGTTTGTTTCGTATGACTCTTTTCAAGTTTGAAGAATTACTGACCTTGGTTGCACCAAAAATAACACGCTGGCATGCAAGAAGAGAAGCTATTGGACCTGAAGAAAGGCTTTGCGTCACTTTAAAATATTTGGAGATGCCTTTAGAACTATTGCAGCAATTTACCGTTTAAGTGATACTGTTGTGGGACGAATTATAGGGGAGACTTGTAAAGCTTTGTGGAATGTTATGGCAGAAAATGGTTTTTTATCTGTTCCGAGTTCGTCTAAAGAATGGCTAGTTATAAGTCAAGACTTTGAGAGAAGGTGGAATTTCCCGAACTGCGTTGGAGCGATTGACGGTAAGCATATCATTATCTATTGTCCTTCACGAGCAGGATCTATGTTTTTCAACTACAAGAAGTTCCACAGTGTTGTCCTGATGGCATTTGTGAATGCAAAATATCAATTTACGATAGTTGATGTAGGCGACTATGGACGTATAAGTGACGGTAGCGTTTTTTCAAGTAGCCAACTTGGTATTGCTATGGAACAGAACAAATGAAACCTTCCACACTCAAGACTGCTACCTGGGACCAATATTAGTGTACCATATGTGTTTGTTGGAGACGTTGCTTTCCCTCTTAAAAATTATTTAATGAAACCCTATCCTAGGTAGAGATCCAGATCCCCGAGAGAATTGCAAATTACTGGTTCTCCCGTGCAAGAAGAATTGTAGAAAATGCCTTTGGCATTGCCACCTCATGATTCAGACTTTTCAGACGAGCAATTTCGGCAGATGTTGACGTTGCAGTGCAAGCTACAAAAGCAATTGTAGCTCTTCATAACTACCTTATGGCTGACAGTTGTATTCCAAGTAATCCATATTGTCCACCTGACTTTATTGACCCTGACTGCAATGGTTCACTTAGAGTAGGTGGGTGGAGAAGAGAGAATGTCAATAATGGTGGAATTCATGATGTAACACATAAATTATAATGTAATTGAGTAAAATTTGATGTTTTGCGAATCAATAATAATGTTCCGTCATCATAATGGAATGTTCAACAACAAAATGAGTTTTAACAGAAATTGTACAGGAAAAAAAATCGATTATGAAATTCCAGAATGGAATGTGATCAAGACAAAATGCACATTGCAAAGGACAAAATGCGCATTAGTAATTGAAAATATAGCTATTAATTTTGGGGAGATAAGTTTGTGATAGAGCTTTTTGTTATCTTATCTTTATAAAAACAAGTCCTGTCCAAGTTTCCACATCATTGCCTAGAAGTCAATCATCTTTAGAAAATGAGTTGATGTAACTAAATTTCTCACGCACAATTCACCACGACACGATGTCCTTTGGCGTAATTTTATTTATTATAATTATCCGACAGCCGATAAATTTATATATAAAGCCGTCAATGTGTCCGTGAAAATGCAAAGCCATGCGGCTTCAGTTTATCTTACCCGTCGGCTTCAGTTTATCTTACCAGGTGTATTTAGGGCGTGGATTCAAATACTTTCTTCTTATTAGTCTGTTTGCTCATCGAGGTCTCGTTGCTTTAAGGTCGATTTCTTTGAGCATAGTTTGAAAAGTCAAATAACGTACTAGCACGTTATACTTAGATTGCAAAAGCCTCCAAATAGTTCTATATCCAAGCATAATACTGCATTCATTGAGTTCTCGTAAAATATATTGCCTGATACGATCTTCATTAACAACATTCCAGCGTCAACGCAACACGTACAGTTTCAACTTATTTAAAAGAGCATTATTTGAATTAGAAATGCTATGGAATTTATGGAGTAAACTCAAAATAGTTTACTTCTGGTTGCATTTGTGTATTTCTGGTTGCATTTGTGTATGAAACCTTGTAAGGGGGTTCGTTTTACAGTCAATTAAGGAATAAAGTAATTGAACAGCATTCTTGATGTTTCTTATGTGGCCACAACATTTGACTTGTCAATTGACACAATGACTGTAGACAACGTACAAGGCCAAATTTAATGTCCTCTTAGGGGGTGCAACAAGGCCTAAAATGTATAGTGTTTTGCCTATTTTAATCAATAAGTAAGCTTTCTCCCACAGACAGGAATCGTTACTGGCATTGCATCTTATTAATCAAAGCTTAATGATATTTCTTTGTGGGTAGCCTGCTCACAGGCTAACCACAATGTTATAGTAAAAAATGTCCAGATGTCCAGATGCTACATGGCCATGATGCGTTATGGAAAATATTTGAAAGTATGAAATTAAGGTAATTCGTAAAATTTTACTGGCAATAGTTGAAATAAACATCTCAAAATGTCATACAGGTTTACTAAAAGTTAGTATAAATACTGAACAATCATCTACAATTCAAGACCTCCCGTAGGGTTAAAAATAGAAAGATAATTGTACAAAATTCTGTTGTGAAGATTTTACATTGAAGCGGAAAAAAATTAATTTTTTGTTAAAATTTTTGTTAAAATACTTACCAGGTTTATTGAATCATTGACTGAAGCCTGTCTCTCAAACAGACGTCCGACTTGTTTCAGTCGTTTAAGTCAGTCGTCCATAGAGCGCGAGGTAATAAACTAATAAGACGGACTTTTAGTTTGTGGTAATTGGAGACAAAATTATCATTTTTGTTGATAAATGATCTATAATATTTTGGTTATCATTACAAAAAATGACCGTCTGACTTCTCTTGTGATTTCTCATGTAGTTAATTGAATGTTGGTCATTTACGCTCTTCGCGTACCTATTTTTAATTTTCTAGTGGTTGCGCAGTCATCGGTAGAGTGTAATCAAAATGCAAAGGCTAACATAAAGTATTGAGACTCAATAATACTGTGACATGTGCTGCAATATTCGTTAGTTCAAAGGTGAAGGGGGCGCAAAATTGGCTTTGGCCCCCGCAGTCAAAATTGCACCACCACGCTACTGTTTATAATATAGGTTCTCGCATAATTTTGATTATAATTATCCAACAGCCGATAAATTTGAATATAAAGCCGTCAATTTGTCTGTGAAATGCAAAGCCATACGGCTTCAGTTTATCTTACCCGTCGGCTTCAGTTTATCTTATGAGGTGTATTTAGGGCGTGGATTCAAATACTTTCTTCTTACTAGTCTGTTTGCTCGTCGTGGTCTCGTTGCTTCAAGGTCGATTTCTTTGAGCATAGTTTGAATAGCCAAATAACGTACTAGCACGTTATACTTAGATTGCAAAAGCTTCCAAGTAGCTCTATGTACAAGCCTAATACCGCATTCATTGAGTTCTCGTAAAATATATTGTCTGATACGATCTTCATTAACAACATTCCAGCGTCAACGCAACACGTACAGTTTCAACTTATTTAAAAGAGCACTACTTGAATTAGAAATGCTTTGGAATTTATCGTGTAAACTCAAAATAGTTTACTTCTGGTTGCGTTCATGTATTTCTGTTTGTGTTTTGCTTCTCTGCATGCATAAAATAACCTTTTGTAAAGTTAAGTAATGGAAGCTGTTTTTTCTATGCAGTAAACGACCGTAGCATGTTGAAATTTAGCAAATATGGAAGGACGTTTGAAAACGTGATACTCTATCGTTAGAGATTAGACTTTAAATTGGTATTGGTGAAACATAGTGTGTCTTTGTTGTAGACTCGTAGTGCAACACTTTCTTACTAACCAATGCTAACTCAGGGTTACGTATTAGCAACAATGAGATGGATGTTAGTAACGTTAGTAACGTCAAATTTTGAAAAAGTAACAAATGTTTAATTTATGCACGCCGCATGATCAAGTACAAACGTGTAATGAATGAGTTAGTGGTCAAGAACTACTTGTATAAGAGTTGTATGCACTTCGTTTACCAGAAGTAATTTCAACTTGAAGGTGTAAAATGACCACGACAAACAACATGATACATGTGCCAATCCTTCAATCAAGGACGAAAATCCTAAAATGGACACCCCACTAAAATTGCAATGTCAACATAGTTTTAACTTTCAAAAACAAAAAGAAATGACTTTTCTGAAGTTCTTGACATGTTTAGAAGGTTCACTTTAGGGGTGGACATGGGAGGAAAAACTTTGCATAACATCAATATTTACTGAGAAAATTACTATGTACCATCTCAAGTCAAATAAAAAGTTTGCATAAACTGACCAATATTCTAGTGGTGCCACTCCATTGAGTTTTTCGTGCCACGCATATCTTATTACGCATGTGATTACCATATTGGCAGCCTTTAAATTTCATTGTGTGAAAAATAGGATTGACAATATGGCAAACGGCAGCCAGTAAACTAACAGCCTGTTCACATGAACCCGGTAACAGGGATTCAGCGAGATGTAAAATGATTTTAAGTCATTAAAAAGAGTTAAAGCTTTAAGCGCAAAAGAAGAATAGCATGGTTGTATTTTCTACATTAAGGACGCTGAATTTTTTTTGTAAATTATAATTGCGTGCAGTTGATGTTTGCCATGTATTTATAATTTACAATGGTTTATTCAATAACAAAGGTTTTTTATAATAAGAACTGACTTATGAAATGAAAATTCATTTAGAGTATAAAAAATTGTGTCGTAATCATTGACATTCAAATCCTGTCTTAGATAGGTGATTCTCTATTCCTGAGTTAAAACTTGTGAAACTTTATAAGATATAGCAGCAGTCCTTTGGAATTGGACTAATCTCAATGTTATTATGTACTCTGCATGAGGTTCTTATTTATGTATTTCTATTTCTATAGCACTTGTTTTTGTCAGTGATGTATATTTAGTTATAGAATAATACTGTTTGTTAAAGGAGATCCTGACAAACTCTTCATCTTCGTTCGTTATTTAAATGTGTTTATGTAACAAAACTCATATGGATAAAAAGTTGATTTTTCAATAATGTATGAATTAATTATGATCACCATTTTTTAACTGATATGTAGTCGCGTTTTTTATATTAAATTTCTCATCTTTTGTTAGGTACATAAAATGTAAAGAACTAAAGCAAGCATAATTTTGTCCACACGATCGTCGTATATGAAGTCTTATTTTTAAAACGAAGGTAATTTTACGTAAGTTACATTTGATACCAAAGCATTGCGTAGTATGAAGTATGACTATAAACAAATCAATGTTTATTTCCATTCCAAATGAAAATCGTTTGAATGATTCTATATGTGACTTTTAAAGCTATATTTAATACCACAACTGGAAAGTAGGTTTCATTTTTGTTTCAAATTATCCACTATAAAAATTGCGGCTCTTACACGAAAAAAAGGTTTGATAATAAATAATTCTGAGTCAGTGATGCGGTTAACATTTTACAGATGCTATGTCATAATGAGTAGTATAGAGACCACCGGTTCTGGCGCACTTCACCCCCTGGCAGGCTGCATACCCAAATCTAAGCGCCCCAGCCCTAGTTCTATTACACAGTACGAAGTACTGTGTATACATGCGTCCCGACAAAAAATCGCACCGGTCCTGGCGAACTTCGCAGTTTGAGAAGGAGTATACACAAATCTAAGCGCCCCAGCTCTAGTTTGCGTACGTGGTTCACATACATAGTAAGCACACAGTAAGCACATACGTCAGCACAAAAATTGCACCGGATAATCAAAGACCAAACTCAGGACAACGGCTGGAGCCAACGACGGGCGGCCCATCCCCAGTGCCCGCGCAACCGGCCGTCGGGGGTCTATTATTTATTTAGACATAAATTCTCACATATTGTATATCCAAACATTCGAAAGCCATGAGGCAGAGCAAGAACAAGTGTGCGTGGTTTTTATCCAAAAAGCTCACAACATGTGAACGTAGCTGCATGGGTGAATACTGCGAATTTTATATGAGGCAGTTAAGGGAAGGCAAGCGACCTCCACAACCATGTCGTAAGTGTGGGATCGGAACACAAGCAGAAAGTATTCTTTGTAAAGCCTGCGGTGCGAATAAGGTGCAGCATATGTTTGTTTATAAACAGAAAAAAGCAAGAAAAACGTTTGCTAGCGTACTCGCCGAATTAATTTCGACATTTAGAATTAATTTTGATTTAGAAAAATATCTCCCCTAATGCATACCAACGAGATTTGCAAAACTCGAGATGGATACTGTCAATAAACTTCTGCAACTATATGACCAAGGTGTAATCAGCGGACACGCGTTGAACGCCTCTCTTAAGGCTCTTCAACCGCCCACTGCCTCAACACCCACGCCAAGAAATGTCACTCCGACAATCTCCAAACCGTGCAAGCGCAGCCCCGTCAAGTCGACCGATGATGAAATTGATGCATACATCGATGAGCTTCTGGCTGAAATGTCATTGAGGTGCAGACCACAACGCTCCACAAGGGCTCCTCCCCCACCACCACGGAACTTAAGTGGGATAAAATGAAGGCCTTCAACTATCATCTGAGAGCCTGGAAAATTCAGGTGCCAAAGGACACCCCTCCGAACGCGACTTGATGGCTTTCATCAAAAGCGCCCAGCCCCACATCGAACACAAACTTGTCGAGGAGCTATTAGCTCTACGAGGAGTTAAGTTCCAGTTGGCGGTAGAGGTTGAGCTTCGGAAGGATGAAGTAAATGGTACTGAAGTGGATCAAGCATTAGTGTTCCGGACAAAGCAGATCACGCTGCTATAGGGGCATGAGATTCCGCAACCCCCACATGAAGCCTTCCCAACTATCCCTGAGAGATTGGAAAATTCACTCGGGAAGGGTCTGGTAGATAGTGGATCGTGTCAAAACACTCTGGCTTGACATCGCTCGATACCAGCCTTTATGCGAAGGCTCACACCTTTCTCCACCGCGGTCAAGAATAAGAAGGCGATCTTCAACGTGAAAAACAAAGACGACGACCACCCCCGCTGGTCTCTAAGGGCAGGGCTGTTTCCTGCAGCTAAAGACCCGCAACAACCGGGCAAGTATCCCACTGAAGACGGTATCCCAGCTCGAACGAGTAGAGCGTCAGAACGACCTTGCTATCAACGTGTATGGTTGGGAAGGCGGCGTCGTTCCTTGCCGTCTAAGCAAAGTAGAGAGAGCTCACAAGATTGTGAATCTCTTCCTCGTCTCGGATTCGAAAAATCATGAAAAACACCACTACACTTGGATCAAGGACTTCAACTATCTTCTCAACCGGGAATCGAAGGATACCCACCAGCTGCACTTCTGTGAGCGTTGCCTTCACGGCTTCACCAGACAGGATTTGCTTGAAGAGCATAAGCCTGAATGTCGAGGCTTCAACCAGACCGCAAGCCATCGAATGCTAACCCCGGAAAAATGACAAAATCAGCTTTGAGCACTACCACAAGCAGCTCAAAGCGCCCTTCATAATCTACGCCGACTTTGAGAGTCTGGTTCGCAAAATCGAGGACCGCGCGCTTAACCCCAACAAGAGTTACACCCAGCACACCTCCCGACACGAGGCATACGGCTACTCGTACATAGTCGTTCATTCCGACGGGGAAACGCAGCCGCCGCAGCTCCACCGATAGCCTGACGGGACCAAGCATTTCCTGGATGCGATCCAAGAAGAAGAGCGTAAGATCAAGACAGTGTTGGCTAACCCCGAGCCTATGCACATGACAGGAAAGGACTGGGGGAGCCACAAGAAAGCCACAAACTGCCACTTTGCAGCAAGCCCATCGAAGGCGATTCTATGCGAGACCACTGCCACATTACTGGCAAGTACCAAGGTGCGGCCCAAAGTGAGTGCAACCTCAAGTTGCGGCTCAGTTCTAAGACGACACCGTACCGATTGTCTTTCACAACCTGCGGGGCTACGACAGCCATCTCATCATGCAGACTATCGCAAAGACTGAAGGGAAGGTCACCTGCATCCCCAACAATGCCGTGAAATACATCTCGTTCAGTATCGGCCAGCTTCGATTTATCGACAGCGCCCAGTTGATGCTCTGATGTCTGGATAAACTGGTGGAAGCCACCAATCCGCAAGACATGCGCATCACAGCAGACTTAGAGCTAAACCCTAAGAGGCGTACCCTCCTGCTCCGCAAGGGGATCTACCCCTATGAGTATATAGACGGCTGGTCCACATTCGACGAGGGGTCTCTCCCACCGAAGGAGGCTTTCTACAGCAAACTGTCCGTTAAAGGCATTACCGATGACGACTATGCCCACAGAAAAATGGTCCGGGACGCCTTCGGCTGCACAACCTTCGGCAACTACCACGACCTCTACCTTCGGACTGATGTTCTCCTCCTCGCCGACGTCTTCGAGAACTTCCGAAAACTGTGCCTCGAGCAATACAAGCTAGGCCTGGCCCCTTATTATACGAGCCCGGGTTTAAGTTAGGACGCTCTCCTCAAGCACACGGAGGTGGAGCTCGAGCTACTCACTGACATAGATATGCATCCGCTGTTCAGCACAGCCAACAAGAATGTGCTGGGAAAATGAAGGACGAGTTTGCTGGGGCGCCTATCGCTGAGTTTTTGGGACTCAGGCCCAAGATGTACTCTATCCTGAAAGCCGAAGGTGTTAAAAAGGCCAAAGGTGTTAAAAAGCGTGACAGGACCCCATCGTCTAAGCCGGCGCTGTCTCGGTACCAAAGGGCACCACTTGGAGCTCCTCGCGCACAAACGTGCCCTTAGGTCAATCGCTCAAAAATACAACACGGGCTTCTTGCCCTCAACTACAGCCCGCTCGACCTGGTGTAAGGTCACACTCCAAATAGGATCGGTCGCCCTACGCCGTTCGCCACCTTCGAGGTCAACAGGCGCATACAAATACCGCAGCATAACATCCGATGGCAAGCGTTGCTCTTTGAAACCAACTGGACGAAGCGCCAGCGCAACGGGTTTAGCCTTAACGCTCTTCTTCCAAAACGCAAGGGAGGGCTTTTCGCCCGTCAAACGAGTAGTTTCATTATTGAGCGCTTTATCCACCTCAGGTAATTTTAATACCCATTCTTTGTTCCGAGTTCCAGGCTCAGCCAGCTCGTGGTTATACTGATAACCGAACAATCGCTCCGCCAAAGTTCGATTAAATCTTTCTACGATCCCCTGATCCCTATGAACTCCGACCCTACCCCGTCAAATCGCTTTGCACAGCCTCGCGGAACTCCGAGCCAGGGTCGACTTGTAAAACTTAAGGCCATCGAAGAGGCCCACGGGCATAAAAAGACTCTAACGCCTTCCCAACCTGGGTTGCTGTCTTGTCTGTGATTGCCTGGTTCTCGTTATACCGACTTGCTACGTCGACGACCGTCAATGCGTATTTGAATGTGCGTCTTCCGACTCGATCGTGAGGCAGAAAAAAGAGATCAGCCTAGTGGACCTCATTCGGGGTACTGATATCAAACTTAGGTCGGGGAATAACACTTCGCGCTGGTGCGGGCAAATAGATCTGCCAGATGGCCTGTTTTGTTAGCCATTCATGAGCCACATCCTCGCAGACGCCAGTCTCTTTAGCCAGCTTTGGGATATCAGCAAGGCCCATCCAGTACCCTGCAGGACTGTAGTAGACCTCTGCGAGGCGTTCCTTAACGCTTCCGTCCTTAGAAACGCAACCATGCTTTGTCGGGACGACAGCTTTGACATTACGTATCGTAGGCGACTTCTCTTCAGCTTCGAAATCGTCAGGAACACCGCCTGTGGTCAGAGGCACAAAGTCGAGTACTTAATGGTCATTAGTTAGAGTGTCTCCGCCGAACATTCCAATTAATCTTTTTAAAAGCCCCTCTACAGAACCCTCTTCTATAAACAGCCGCCCCGCCAGGACAGCATGGGCCCCGCAGACTGCCGTTGATCGACTCTGCACTGCAAACGTATTCGTAATCGTGACCCGCTTGTTAAAGGCCTCCAGAAAATACTTGCGCAGCTGGGGCTCTGTATATGCTTCCTCTATTTCAGCGAGCGCACGTCCAAAGCTATTGAAGACAAGCACATGCGTTCCAGTATAACAAACAGTTAGCCAGTGGTGCCCCCCTTCGACCGGATCATGGAGGGGGCTGTTGAGAGTCGCCACCAGGATGGCCCTTTACGCGGAGAATGACGCGATCCTCTCGCCCTTGGTGCGCTCAGATCGCTGGGGACAATGTCGTTGACAGTATCTTTGGCGCGGGTATTCTTAACGGCAACATGTCTCACCCCTCCGACGACTACCGGGTGGAATTTGTGCCATCCCGCGAGCATCGACGAGCGGTGCAAAAAGATTGAGGCTGGAAAGACTCACAAGACGACGGGAACAGTTCGAAGAACACGCGCAGCGCCAATGTCGACAACAAGACGGAAGACGGGAGCGTCGAAGCGCGCAGCGCCTGGAAGAACAGCAGGGACACGACGGAAGACCACGGGGCGAGAGAAGAATAGCGGTTTGGATGAATTCAAGAGCATGCTCCTGGATGCTGCAAAGAGCATGAGCAAGAGAGCAGCGAATCGCGCAAAATTGAGGGTCATTTCTAAGTTGAAATCGTCAGCCACAAGTTTGGCACCCATAGTCCTTGCTTCGGTGCCCGCTGCGGCTTCACGTTTCCATCAGCCTATCAGCAACAGCATCTCCCAGGCCTTGCGATTCGCGTCCTCGACCCCGACGAGCGCCCACATTGGCCAGTCGTTAAACATTTAGAGCGGTGCATATCTTTCTAAAAAAGATTTTCGGCTGTTATTCCCCGCCCCCGGGTCAGTCGTCCCGACGCCATCACTGGTGTCCACGCCTTCTGTTCTTCCAAGTGTTATCGCGCGCGATACTAGCACTGGTGGCGACAAATACCCCGCTATCCCCAAGCTTCATTTTTAAAAAAAAGAATGGTTTGACGAGCTTCTGCCTTTACTCAAAAAATAGGGGGCAAAATGTTTTGCTCTTGGGTCAGAGCAATATAGGCAAGAGCTTCTTCATGAAACGGCTCCTTGCTCACGTTCGTCCGAAAAGGCTGTACGTCATTTCGAACACCTTCGCTGATCAATATATCCAACCTAACACGGTCTTGAAGCATTATTCCGTCATGCCTGAATCGATCGAGGATACGAGAATAGAACCGGAGTCCTACGCCATCATAGACGACATCCGCGTCATGAATCTCAAATGCGGAACGCAGAGGGAATGCCTCTATAAGTTCTTCACGATGTATAGCCATCATCTGAAATTGAACATCTTCTTCCTCTCCCAGAGCTTCGACAACATAAAGGACATGAAGGTTAACACAACTTTCTCTATCTCTTCCGATTCACGGATAAGTCGAGCGTGAAGCAGTTTCTTAATACGCTCTTTGGCGGCACGGGCAATAAACCGGTTCTCTTCTTCAAACTGTACGAGAAACTCTTGACTCGCTGCGAGCGGTCGATCCTCACTATGGACTGCACCACTCAGCAATTCGCCTATTATTACGACGAAAATTCTATTGCGGTGGACTTTAAGTGAAAGCTTTGCCTTCTCCGTCATTACCAGAAAGTTTTTTAAGCTTGCTAGCAGCTTTGCAGCTTTTTTAATTGAGAAAAATCTGACCAAGACTTACAGAAAGAAGTTCGGGAGGGATATCACCAGATTCTTGAAGAAAAAGGAACATATTCGAGTCCGGATCGTCGATGGTCTCCTATAACGACTTGAGCGAGTGCCGGATGGTTATCTGTCGGCCTTCCTCATCCTAAAGGCGCGGCGGTCCTCCAGTTTATCGAGAACCAACCCGAGCACATTATCAAACGCGCTAAGTCCTCTCTAATTGAGAAAAATCTGACCAAGAATTAAAATTAGAGAAAGTAGTTCAGGAGGGATATCACCAGATTCTTGAAGAAAATTGAACATATTCGAGTCCGGATCGTCGATGGTCTCCCACTGCGACTTGAGCGAATGGCGGATGGTTATCTGTCGGCCTTCCTCATCCCAAAAGCGCGGGGGATGGAGGTCCTCCAGTTTATCATAAACCAACCCGAGCACATAAGTCCTTTATGGAGGTTTTGGTTTATCTCCCGAATGGGGCCCAAGCAAATGGGACTGGAGCATCAAATCGCCACCGGGATTTCATCTCCTTCCTGTGTAAAGCATTGCAGTATATACTAACCCATCCCTTTGCAGGATCTAACCCATCCAAATTGAGCTTGCTGATTTTAAAAAAAACACCCAAGCGTAAAAGAGCTCTATGCCTTGTTCAAGGGCAATCCTGAGCTTCTCAATGAAGAGTCAGTCCTGAGCGCGGTCAAATCCAGGTTGCTCAACTATTCTGAAGATACAGGCCAAGTTCGCGACAGCGTCGCTGATTTCCGTTTGAAAAACTAACTCCTGGCGGTCATTACAACCGCGCCTTCTCTCCAGACTCGTAAAGAGGGGGAGTTCGATCGCTTGTTGCTGCTCGTCTTTGGCCGCTTTCTGGCGTGCCAGATGTTTCCTGACGCCTTTCTCAAAAGCAACTATTTCACTTCGCGTGCGCAGCTGGTACAATTGTTTACGGAAAACCCTCAAGGGTTTGAAGCCAATCTTAGGCAGCCTCAAGCGGATCAGGATATGCGTGTTGCCATCGTGGCTGACTATCGCGTGCTTGCGAATAAAGTAAACCAACAGTTTCTCAGCAGGTATCCCTTTGAGGTGGTCGCTATCGCCATAGTCGACTTCGGCCATCCTCAGTTTCGCCTGATGAGTAGGAATTTGCAGGAGATCAGACAGCATGCTCTTGCGGTACTGGGGTCAGGACAGAAGTTCGGTGATTTGGCGGCCTTGCTTGACACCTACTCTAAAACACCCGAGATCAAACTTATAAATTATGATCGTCATTTTACGCCTGGAAGCGTCAGAGTCAAGATGACTAGCGAGGCTGCCTTTATCAATGCGCTCCTCATTAACGGGAGCCGCATCACTAGCAAGTGTGTTGCTACATTGAACGCTCGAGGCATTGTTTGCAAGATCCACTGAGCTTGATCCCTATATGGGAATACGCTTTGGACCGCCCCACCCGTACTCAGCTGGAGGTTGTTCTCACCTAAACTCAGGCCGCCAAGCGACTTTAGTATCGTCGTTCCGATAGAGCTGCGACGATGGTGGGACGCCCTTCTGCGCGTATTACTCTGCAGGCGGAGAGGGGGGCCGGCGTATGGTCTACGCTTGGCCAGTTCTCAGCTCGAGTCGAGTGCTTCGCATGGGGATTGCGGCTGCTGTAAACGATGTTGCGACAGTCCGGCTGAAAGTGAATGATGTTGAAAAGACAACTTTCGAAGTGCGCAAGACACGCGGGCTGGTTTCAGCTTTCACAGTTTTCAACCCTGCATTAGAGATTGACGCGGGGGCCATTATTGGGTTTTCTTCAACATCTTCTACCTTAGGTTCGATAGTGACATTGCTATTGGAGCAGTATGACTTTGTGTGAGCCCTCCGCGCCCCCTTCTTCACCTCTGGTGTCGACGGCGCCTCTCTATCCTACGCTGCCTACTGCGAGCGATGCTGGAAATACGTACCAATCACAGGAGATTTCAGAGTTCGAAACAATTCAACTGACTCTTTCTCGAGTTTAGTACACACTCCGCGATGTCCTCTTCTTCTAGCACGAAGCCTTTCCAGTTTTCCTTCTCTTCAGTCGACATTTTCGTAAGAAACGAATATGGGCGACTTAATTTCGTTAAAGCTGCCCCACGTGCATGACAATTATGATGAAATTGTACGTCCATTTAATTAGCATACATGTGAGTGGTAATGTCAACTTTCATCAAGCCAAAAACCTTGTTTGCTAGTAATAAGATGTATAATATATGCACGTGGCTGTTTAATTTTAAGAAAAGATTGTAGCAAACATAGCATGCTCATGTTTATAAAATGGAGACGTTTTGTCAAATCATGTAAGATGCTTATTGCGTTGTAAGCGAGTGACCATTTCATTAATGTTTTATTGATATTAACAACATTTCATGAAAATTTGACATTGTTGAAGACAGAAATATATCTTTAACTTATTGTTACATTTTGTCACATATAAAACTTGCTAACATGTTATCACATTTTCTTTTTCAGTTTCAACTTGTATAGATATAGGTTTTACGAACACCTCGATCTACTCTCGCTTACGTAAATATGGCCACTTTATCTCATAAGGGATGTAGTATGCAGTTCCGCATATCCATCGTTTTTTGTTGTGGGTTTTACTACGATCATCTATCTTTACAAAATGAGTTTGTGATAAAATATGCTCCTGCATCTGAAACTACGTTTACTCATCAACCTGAAATAACGCCTACCAATAAATCTGAAACAACGTCTACTCGTCAACCTGAAACAACGTCTACTCATCAAATTGGAACAACTTCTACTAATGAATCTAAAACAGTGTCTACTTATAAGTCCGAAACAACGTCTACCATTGCAATAAATATAACATCGTCTCCATTACGAACAGGTAAAATAGTTCTTTTGTTTTGGAGTAAATTTTTTGGTGCTTCACCCGCATCCTTTGAAGTAAACTTGCCAAAAGGTGACAAAGAAGGCGAATGTCCTGTGGCCTGTGAGGTTACATCAGACCATCAGCGAGCTAAAGAAGCAAATGGATTTATTGTACATTCAAGAGATCCATATCCTCTACCTCCATCAAAAGATGTTCCCTGGATCCTAACGGGTATGGAAAATCCTGTTTATACTCCTATACTTTCTGACGGCAACTTTATGTCACAGTTTCAATTGTCGAGAAGCTATCGACTTGATTCTGATTTTCCTACACCACTCTTCACAAAGCCAAATTTAGATCCACCGGTTCCGTTTGAGAAAAAAACGGGAGGAATTATTGCTACTCTTTCCAACTGCGAAGCTGTCAGGACAGCGTATATAAGACATCTCATGGAACATGTTCATGTCGATTCCTATGGTGGATGTTTACATAATAAAGATGGTATAGTAGGACGCTGGGCACCAAACTTTAGAGAAGCAAAACAAGATGTGGAAAAATTATACAAGTTTGTTATTGTGTTTTTCAACCAAGATTGTGATTACTATGTTGATGAAAAATTCTTAATGCACTTAACGCAGGTGCAGTACCTGTGGTGATGAGCACGGATAAAATTAATGATTTTTGCCTGGAAATCTGAAAATGCCATTATCAATGTCAGAGATTTTAAGTCTCCCAAAGAATTGGCGGAGCGACTTAAGTTTCTAATGAACAACAAAACTGAGTATAATAAGTTCTTGGAATGGAAAGTAAAAGGCTTAGGTCATATTAACGACACTGTGATTGGAAGATTTTGGGAAAGTAAATTTAGACAATGGTGTTATGTGTGCCAGGGAGTATCGGATGGAAAAGGGCACAAAGAAGGTCTTAAACCTGACTTTTGTAAAACAAGAGAATATGAAGACTGGGGAATTACACCGTTGTGACCTTGGTACACATGACGGACTGGTCGCAAAGATGAATGAAATTATAGAAACAATTTACTGCATGTAAATGATATGTACCGAGTTAGTAAGGAATTAAAACGTTTGATATCTGCATTGTTTTCGATTTTGAGTTTAAGAAAATTGGACAAACAATGTTCTAAACTCGTTTATTTCGTTTAGATGCAATAAGTCGACCAACGCATTTTGTACACTCAGGCCCAGTATTACGAAGGTACCTACAATGCTTTGTAGGAACAATTCCAAAAGTATTTATCTTAGACTTTGAAACCCGTGATGGTTTATTGTTTGTGATATCGTAACTTTTTAGAAATCTGGAGGCACCATTTGAATTTGGTCGTAACGCTTACCAACTTGTATTTGCTATCTTCTAGTAACAACACTTCCTTCTGTAGTGGTTCAGAGTTCGTTGAAAAATAAATTTTAGCTCGTCAATTTTATTCATAGTACTTTCAGAAAAACACTAGTAGTCATGAATTTGTAAAGAATATAATTTTAACAATGCACTTAATTATCTCTAAGATGCTTAGAAATGCAAATTTACGCCAAAATTTGTTGTAGTAATTTATCTTGACATTACCATAGATGGGCCACCTACTTTCTTTACCCATAATAGTTGCTGGCTGGTGCATTTTGGCCATAAAATTTATTTTGATATTGAATTATAGCTTTTGTTATCACATAATCAAAAAAGATAATAAACTAATTGCTTCCTCTTTTCTCAATCGATGCAAATATTTTAGCTATTTTTCGTTATCTCCAGAACACAGCGTGTGCTACTTTGTATTCAGTTTACTTAGGACTATAACGGACTATTTTCCATTTCATTTCATCGATTTGCACAACAAAATTTTGTAAATACAACTAACGTTGTGTTTGGTGCGCATAACCTTTCTGTTTTTTATTTTATTATGTTGAAATTTAACAGCTGGAGACATTACGCAAGCATAAGCTTCGCAGAATTTGGCAAACATCAAATATATATCGTTTGAGAGAATACTACACTGTGATGAGACTTGATGCACTGTGCTTGTATTTAAACATTTAAACCAGTGTTGATATGTATGTAGCAAATTGTCATTATGTAACCGTGCTTATCTCACCTATCGTTTATATTATATTTCCTAAATTACGTTTGTACTCTATAGACCATATATTCCTCTCAAAGATATTATTCAACAAGGCATGACATGTGAGTTCGTAATTATTGCAAGTGAATACTAGTAACTATTCTTTGATACAATAAATTTCACACGGGTAACAACACGGACTAATTAACCTAATGATACGAGATACGAATATACTGGATTCGTAAATTTAATGTGGAGAAATGAAGACATGTGGAGAAGGATTTACGGCAATTTACACGATGTACTTTGGGAAACTATGGAACAATTTAATATTTTGATAATATTACTTTTGTGTTATATCGCTCAGTACATCAGATTGTATTTTATTTCATAATAAAAAAATCGCCAGAAAAGTTCCTGCTATTTGCCTACGAGTCCAAGATTTGGGGTGTATCACCCCTATACCCTTCTCCCAGACGTATTGGCCCTGATTGTGCTGTCTGCATTGGATTTTAAAATCCTGCAACAGGACTTTATTGCACTAACTCCATGTTCACACGTATACATATTTTTAAAAATACGGAGATTTTTCCTCCGTTTCTGAACAGATTTGCGACCACACATAGCGTATTTGAATCGTTTCCACCTGTCCACACGTATGCACAAAACCGGACAAATTTGCGACCACACATAGCGTATTTAAATCGTTTCCACCTGTCCACACGTATGCACAAAACCGGAGAAATTTGCGACCACACATAGCGTATTTAAGTCGTTTCCACCTGTCCACACGTATGCACAAAACCGGACAAATTTGCGTCCACACATAGCGTATTTAAATCGTTTCCACCTGTCCACACGTATGCACAAAACCGGAGAAAATTCAATACTTGTAATCTCTTAGCATGTGTATTTACTTGTAATAAGGGATTCTTCAAGCTTTTGCATCATCGAATTTCTTAATTACTCAACGATTTATTATCAAAAACATATAGAATACAAACGAAATACTAAGCTTTAATAGCTTACGACTACATGTTCTCAAATTCAGTCACATGACCATATCAATGACGCATGCGTAATTAAATTAATAACTAATTAATAAAATAGAGACTTTGTCGTGGTGACAAATCTGAAAATCGTTCTAAAGATCGCAAATACCATTGTGAATGGTAAAAGTAATAATTTAATAGTGAAATTAAACGACACAATGCATTTTGGGAGACCACTCCTTAGATGTCAACGTCTGCTAAATGAAAATTTAAAATCTACCGATATTTGTAAAGCCAAGAAAGAATGTACGTCATCTCCAAATGGGGAGATGACGCTCAAAACAAAGATAAATTGAAAACATAATCCTTTTGCAAGGACGGGATTGGTTAACTTAATTAAAACAGCCTCCATGACGCGTAACTGAAAGAATGAACGGCATTTCTTAATAATTCTAAAATTGTCGTTTGAATAAGAATCATCACAATGGGAGTTATTCAAGAGACGTTTACCTATCGCAGAGTCACATTAAACTAATTTTTCTCACAATCACGTTTTGGTTGTTGTCTTGATGGAATCGTTCTATTTCTGATTGAAGTTGGTACATGATGTTTGATCCTATCACCTAACCTTTGAGACGTTCTAAGAGTTCAGAATACGTCACTTGACTCTTTGTGCTGTTTGGAATAGATAGGATTAGAAGTTAGATGTCTAGTTGGAACAAGTTGTTGAATAGTGTTGAACATGGTATGAAGAGTATAAAGGCAAAGATTTTTATTTTCAATTCACCGAAAAAGCAGACTAAAGCTTACAATTGTTTGTAAGATGCGATACTTTTTAGTTTTATTGATCATGTACGAAAATAAATGATGATAGACGGGAAAGGTATGCCTTGGGATTTATTAAGACTTATATCATATTATTATAAATATTTATATTGTGTATGATATTATTTCTAGGTGATTACGATGCTCTACAAACATGGCCATTTCAAAAGAAGATCACAATGATAATAATGGATCAACGAAATGTTGATCACATGATTGATGCTTTTCATTCAGATCCTCAAAGTTCTTTATTTCAGCGACCAGAGTCTGATTTGAATCCATTTGGATTGCCAGTTCTAATTTCGCTGATAGAGAGTTTAAGCATTCTTCCGTTCATTAAAGAGGATACAAGGTTTATTAAGTTAATAATTTAATGAACAAAAAATCTAAATACACCCGCTCCTGCTTCTCTAT
Source organism: Xenia sp. Carnegie-2017 (assembly GCF_021976095.1). Lineage (NCBI taxonomy): Eukaryota > Metazoa > Cnidaria > Anthozoa > Malacalcyonacea > Xeniidae > Xenia > Xenia sp. Carnegie-2017. The sequence goes on along the minus strand of NW_025813487.1, from coordinate 2,835,913 downwards.
CTTAGACACTGAAAATATCTCAATTCTCTATTAATCTTAAATTAGCTTTATACTTAGGCAAACGCAACCCGACCTAAACATGTTGCAAACAACTCTCCTAGCTCTTTCACGTAATTTTCAGTTGTCTATACAAAACGCTATTTGTTGTAAAGCACTCAATAGTGTTTATATAAGTTTTCTTGTTTCCTTCGGGTCAGCATATCCACAGTAAAGGAATATACAACAGTAGGGCCACTTCGCTTTGCAATTGGCTGCTGTATATTTAATTAGTTTACTGGCTGCCCTTTGCCATATCGTCAATCCTATTGGTCACAAAATGCAATTTACTGGCTGCCAATATGGTAGTCACATGCGTAATAAGATATGCGTGGCACGAAAAAACTCAATGGAGTGGTCTTGCTTTATAGTCCAGCTGTTAATGACGAAATTCCTCACTTTGATGATACAAGGATTAAACTTTCTCACATTCTTACTATGCCTAGTAACACAAAATTTTGATATAGGGCCAGCCCATATTTTACATTTAAAACGAGTTCTGCGAATGTCGTGTTTGATGACGTCATCGGTAGTAAAAAAAATAAAGTTCAGAGAAATCTGCAATTTCCCTGTATATTCTTATACAACAGCTAAAGACGATAAAAAAACTATATTACAACTTTTGCTTTTGAGCAATACATTCTGAAATATTCTACATTAAAAGTGTTTTAAACGTGCTGACTCAGCACTTTTGTTTAGTGCTGTTGCTCTTTCTTAAATACATTGGAAAAACGCCTAACGAAGAACAGTAATATTAAAATAATTTTAATGCCCTCATGTTATTGACAATCACCCCCACAATCACACAAACGAGTACAAACTAAATGTGCTTTGACGCATTTACAACGACTAGAACATGAACTTTTGCATCCGCAACGAATAAGTTCATAACAGGCATCTTTAACTTGAGGGAGATTTGTCCACTTTGGTAATCAAGAATTTTCATCACGGTACCAGCCCCAACCTGACGGAGTTGGTATAACCTGCTCTTTCAAGCAGCACTGCCCCCAAAAAATATCCACCTTGCAACAATGCACGCTTAGTGTGCTGGAGCAACGCTTCTTGGGTTGGTGGAATGTTATCCAGTGTTCTGGACTTTTTGGCAAACAACTCTTGTCTAGCTTCATTGACTCTGGTGAGATTACTTGTACGATCGTATAAGAGGACCACATATCACTCAATCACCTGCAAAACATTATATGAATCATAATAGGGACCTTATTTGATAGATAATACATGCCTTTGGCGGTTTCTGAATTACCTGCAAGGACGAACAATCAATCCTTTCTGGCAACAAATTTAGCTCTTGCAACGCTAATGTTAGCTCTGGAAATACATTCCATACATCCCATGCAGTTTTCTTTCCTCGACCTCCAAAAGGAAACAGTATCACAACAACGGTAGAACAGATGCCTTGTCATCCGATGTCGTGCAATTGTATGCAATATAACGCGAATTGTGCCTGTCCATAATTCTTCTGCTTTGATGTTTTCACAATTGAAATGGCCAGTATCAATACGTCAGTATCATTTGTTCTTACAACAATCTGGTGGCCGCAGTCACTTGCATCGAACACGTGCACCATCAATCGTGTGTCAGCCTCTTCATGATTACATGGTTCCAACATTGATACTTCGGTTCTTTTAGGGAAGCACAAGACCTTTTCTTCAAATGTACTGTAAATTTCTCTTCCTTCTGGAATCTGCTGGGAAATAACTTTCTGCGCTAAGAAATTGAATAGATCCATTTTGTTGGCATCTACGCGCAGGAAGCCCTTCCAGTCAGTAGGGATACCTGCTGTCGATGAAACCTTGCGGCGTTGACCAAAGCCTCTCTTCTCCCGTGCGTTTTTCAGCGAATCCTCTTTGTATACATCCCATACTAAATTCAATTCTTTTAGCTGATTGAAATTGCTTTAACACATAAGGAAGGAAAGCAAACTGAGCGTACTCTTCGAACGTTTCCCAAGTTCCAGGTGAAATCATTTGAACAACAACAGCCCCGTCTAAAGTAATAACATCGGGAGTTGGTGACTGAACTTTGGTAATGGGCTCGATACACTTTGTAAAGTCTGCTTTATTACCAGTACGCAAACTTCCTGCTTGTGAGAGAGATGGGGGCCATGGTTGGTTCTCATATTTAAAGAAATCATCGAGATCACCACTTCGATTTTGACTGGCTATATACAATCTTGAAATTAAAGCACAGTCTAGTTTCAGAGTTTGCATATTTACTTTATCTTTTGACGAAACTCTTTTTCTTCCTGTCCTTACTCAGGTCTTCCTTTTGAACGAGATGTCGCACATGTTTAAGCCAGTCTTCCTCCAGATCTTGCCTTTCGTTGACGGTGGTAGACACAGTTTGCATAACGGTATGAAGTGGAGGGGCATAAAGTTCGCCACATGTTAGAGTCACTGGTGGGACATTACAAAATGATGGTGGAAGCTGTGAAATTTTTTTGGAACTAGAAATAGACGAATCAAATAAGTCTACTTCTACTCTCACCATTTTCATGAACTGTTGGATGCTGCACGAACGAAATTGCTGTACCGTGGAAAGAGACTTGTGCACTTGTGGAGCTGGGATTATGATCTATGTTGTCAACTGCTGCAGTTGTAAACAATCCTTTCCGTAACTTCGACGGACAAACAACGTTATCTCTCTCGTACCTTGCTATTACTTTATTAGCAATGTCGGAAGAAACAGATAAAAGCCGATCGTACGAGATGCACAATCCCAACTTGAAAAAAGCGTCGATAAGTGATTTATCTCTCGTAGTTCCATGAATTTTGAGGGACGTGTATATTGGTACGGGACATTCTTTTTCTCTAGTGTGATGAGGTCTTGACGCTTCACGCTCGCGTGATGTGCAATTGAAGACAATAAGTTGAGAGATGGTTAAGCAAGCTTGATTTGGATGTAAAATATGTTGCCAGCTCCGTCATCTTAAGCAAAACTAAACAATCTGATTCTAGTCGTTCTTCAATATAAGCAATAAGTTCAGCAAACGCTATCCCATCAAGACTTGGTCCTGAACGTTCAGCGTTTGTTGACGTCTCAGCCTTCATTGCCCTTGCTCGATTATAGAGAGAAATAAGACATTTAGGATGGTACTTTGCCTCCATTGCTACCATATTACGATTCGATACTTTTGCTATAAGTTGTCTGTCGTTTAGCAAAACAGCACATTCCCTAACCTTGCCGTCTATCTCAAGCGTTGAAGCTGCACGAAGGTTTGAAGAGTTGTCTGGTTTATCACAGAAAATGCACTCGTTCTTTGAAACTGCAGGGAAGCTTGCTCTTCTGGCTTTAACTGGACTTCCTTTTTCGATTTCAAATGTTTGTTCTTCGTCTGTCCTCTCCGCACTTAAGCTTCTTTTCAGGGCACGTTCCAACTTTGTATTGTTGAAAAGATCCCTACATGACTTATGCCATGATGCTTCGCGTTCTTTCAGCGTTTCTTCTATTCCATTACCTCTATCGAGACCCTTTACGTCTAAATTCACCGGGAACATATCAATTTTAATAAATTCTTGCAGATTTTTCGCAAATGAGGTGTACCCAACTCCTGCATCCTTTCTTTTTGAATTTGATGGACATTGTAGACGTTCTGCAGTGTCTTTTTGACAAATTATGCATAGTTTCCAGTCCATGAGTTATATAATATTCTACAAGGGAAGCAGTTATTGACACTACATGTGCATGCCTTGTTGTGTGTACATCTTGATCAAAAAGAATCTTCTAGATTACATTGAACACGCAAATTTTTTGTTGCAACGGGTGAGAACTTGAAACGCGATGAAAGAGTGAGTACTGCTATTGACGTAAAGAAAGCTCGACTTTCCTTTACGTCATTGTAATTACCAATGTAATTACCAATAGTATAAATAACATGTAAATAATAAACTCTAATAGATAGCGTAAATATACACCAGTGATGTACTTGTGTAGCTTGTTTAGCTTGTAAAATAAAAGGTTTAAAACAAAGAGTGTTAGTGAACCAGCCAAGGAGCGGAATCCTCGACACACGTCATTACAATCTTAAAGCAAAGTTTTACAACAAGAACAAGTAAGGACATAGTAATAGATTACTTTATGGTTGGTCAGTGCGTACGATTTTTATGCACGAGTTGAGAATCAATTAGGTTATTCTGAATGCTAACACAAGTAAGGTAATATATCTTAAAGAAACTTGAATGTTCTTCATTGTTTCGATACGATTTATCATTGCACTATGCTGAAAGCCGGAAGGGCACATTGTTATACACTTTATATATAAGTTTGAAAATTTGTAATCCAGGCATTGAATATATAAAAGATAAACGTTTCTCCGGATTTTTAAATGATTTTTATTGAGCTTTCGACTCGTTGCTTCGAGCCTTCATCAGAATGAGGATATTTATTTACACGTGCTTTTAGCTTGGAGACGTTTAGAGCGTCTAATTGGATTAGTGGGTGGATTAATGTGATTGGATGGATATCTTTATATATATATAAACCGTATATATATATATAAACCGTATATATATATATAAACCGTATATATATAAACCGTACTTTATATATATATAAACCGTACGTCCTGTGTCCCAAGTGCAGGAGTCACCATTTTACTATGGTGATAGCCGGGAGGGCACATTGTTATACACTTTGTATATAATATATATATATATATATATATATATATATATATAAGTGCTGACTCAGCACTTTTCAGAATATTCCATGCACAATATTTGGGAAAGTATTGCCCAAAAGAAAAAGTTGTAATATAGTTTTTCTATCGTCTTTAGCTGTTGTATAAGAATATACAGGGAAATTGCAGATTTCTCTGAACTTTATTTTTTTTTACTACCGATGACGTCATCAAACACGACATTCGCAGAACACGTTTTAAATGTAAAATATGGGCTGGCCCTATATCAAAATTTTGTGTTACTAGGCATAGTAAGAATGTGAGAAAGTTTCATACTCGTATCATCAAAGTGAAGGGTTAGGTGGTTTTTTTGTCATAACAGCTGGACTACTATATTCTCTATACCGTGGCATTGTTATGAAGTATGTCCCCATGTTTACTTTGTAACACGGGCTCAAATGTACGTTTGGTCATATCATAACTACAGTTTTGTACTTTTGTCATTTTGTTTCATTAGAATCGAATTTTTCTACATTTGAAGCGTTTTCTTTCTCAAATTATTTCATAACACAAACAATATTTACAAAGAATCATCTTACGTGTGTTGTGTTTCCTTATTTTATATGACAACAATGCTATTGTCATTCTTCAGGTCATTTAGAACGTTGATTTCGTCTTTTGAAAATAAAAACTAGGACGGCTGTAGCTGCGAAGACCAGATAGTGCGATGTCTTTCATTCGAGTTTTTACGGATATATAGTGAAAACCAGAGTGTTCATAGATGCTTTCATTATGAGTTGCGGCGAAGAATTTATCGAAGGGTGCGAGAAAATTACAGTGGTTTAACTTAGTAGGTGGAATGGCAAAATTTAAACACTTAGAAAGGATTTCTTTTTCTTTGTTGGTGATTAACCTGTTCGAGAATTGAGCACCACTTTGTCGGGGTTGATTTGAATGTTATTGTCGTTCTTAGCGCAAAGGTGAAAAGGCTTTCGATCTTGTATGCATTGGTGTTGGTTTAATTTCTTCGAGCTCTCACGATCTGAAACATTCTTGAAATGTATAAAGTCTAGTGTAGATACGGATGAAGCCAGATGAGAATGGGTCGTTGTCACTTGTGCAGATAGCACGCGTATACTAGAGTGTTTGTCGTTTATTTCTTCGAGGAGTACTTTGCTTTGACATTGACGATAGGCGCTAGAATTACGCAGACGGCGATTTGCAACCTTGAACCACAAGAAACGTGGTATTTCTCAACGCTTTTTACATGTTGTAAGGAATTTTAAGTCCAATTTAGCTTTACCAAGTTTGAGCTCGAGGCGTTGATACTTTCTGAATACTTTAAGCGTTTTATTGTCATATCGATTTATCAATATTGTTGCTAATGAAGTGCCAGGCGGGAAGCGGATTCTCAATATAAATATTAAAGCCCAACAAATAATTTTAAACATAGTCATAAACAATTTGGTTATATGAAATTTATTAAAAGAGTGACGTTTCGTCTTTACTCAAGACATCTTCAGATAATTAGTCTGAAGATAAGGACAATGCCGTTGTCATCCTTAATAAAACCGACTACAATAACAAAATGTCAGAAATCCTCTCCGATTCCTCAAAATTTGAACTCATAAGCGAAGACCCTGTGAAAGTCACCCTACAACGTGAAACCCAGGTGAAATCATTACTCAAACAACTCAAGAAAACGAAATCAATTGATGAATAAACTTACAATAAACTCTAACCGACTGGCTCACGCATAGGTATACTATATGGACTTCCAAAAATTCACAAAACAACCATTCCCTTACGACCCATTCTATCTTCTATAAATCTCGTATAAACTAGCTAAATGTTTCATTCTGCTGATTACACCCATCTCCACAAACTCTTCCATGATAAAGGACTCATTCTCCTTCGTACAAGAAATACTTAACACTAACATCAACTCTAACAAAGTTGTTATGGCTAGTTTTGACGTAACTTCGCTTTTCTCCAACATTCCTCTTCATGAAACAATCAATATCATCAGTGATCTTCTTTTTATTAACCATAAACAATTTCATGGACTCACCCGCACCGAATTCAGTAATCTACTAACGCTATCTATTAATTGCAAATTTATGTTTAACGACCGCTTATACCACCAAATTGATGGTGATGCTATGGATAGTCCTTTTGGCCCCCTTTTTGCCAACATTTCATGTATTTAAAACTGTCCCCACAAATTCAAACCTGTTCTCTACATACGATATGTCGATGACTGCTTCCTTCTTTTTAAATCACTTGATCACGTTCCTGTCTTTTTAGAATACATCAACCATCAACACCCCAACATCACGTTTACCTCTGAGACGGAAAATAATGGACGACTACAGTTTTTAGACATGTAAATTTATCGCTCAAATGACAAATTCACCACCTCTGTATATCATAAACCCACATTCACCGGTCTTTTCACAAACTTTTACAGCTTTATCCCACTTTCTTATAAACGCAACTTCATCTTTGGCCTGTTACACCGCTTGTTCAACCTCAGCTCTAGTTATGAGACTATTCATGTCCAAATTGAAACCACCAGAAAAGTATTCAAACTCAATTGCTATTTAACTAATATATTCGACCACATTGTCCGTCGTTTCTTTGACGCAAAATTCGAAAAAAAAACACCTGTCTTTTGTGTCCCAAAGAAAATAGTGTATTTTTGTCTCTCATTCACCGGCTGTCACTTGTTACAAATCCGCACACAAATCAATCGTCTCTACAACGCTGCTTTCCCTCATCTCAATGTCAGATTCGTCTTTCATACCCCCACACGAATCTCTTCATTTTTTCCAGTTAAGGATAAAATTCGCAAGTCTCTGAGGTCTGGTGTTGTTTATTTATGTGTCGATGCTGTTGCGCATCGTGTGTGGGTCAAACCACACGCCACTTACACACCAGAATCACGAAACACTTGGGGGTCTCTCCTTTGACTGGAAAACGCTTACTATCCCATTAATGTCAAGTATTCTTTTCCATAGTAACTCCTCAAACCACCCTGCTTTCCCAGACGGTTTTAAAATCCTCTCATCCGGCTCCGACACAATGAACCTCATGATCCACGAAAGCCTCATCATCTCCAAGCTAAAACCTTCACTTAACGCCCAAGGCAGATCCATCCCTCTGAAGCTTTTCTAGTCTCAACACCTCACCCTAACTATACATAACATCACACTTACACATTCACAGTAATCTGATACCTCTAACTATGTAAATAGCTCGATATTATATCTTTTCATTGAATTTTAAGTACTTTTCTTACACTGAAACAATCATTACTGACTTATAATCACTTAAATGAAAACAAGGCATCTTAGGACCCGTCCACACGTATCCGGATTCGTAAATATCCGCAAATATTTTGTTGCGGTTACACTTATCGTCCACACGTATCCAGCGAAAACGCCAGTGCCTTTTTTAAAATTTTTACTTGAAAGCGCGATTCTCTTACAAAAAATTTCCATTGTATTGTATAATTTATAGTAGTTAGCAACCGCAGTACTTTGAGAGTAATGGCGGATCTGACGTAAGCGCATAAAAATCTGGGACACATCGCACCCTGAGTTGGCCTTCTGTTCATTTCCTATTCTGTGCTTTAACGTAAGTCAGGTCCATTTCACTTTACCTAAGTAGGGTAGGTTAGGATTCATTAGACCTTAATGAATTTATAAGCTAAATATATTTAATTAATAAATAGACCTCTTAATCTCGTAGAACACACGTGATCATGCTATAACCCTTACCACAGTATAAGAATATACAGAAGAGTCATTCTTGTCGGAATCTTTGATGATTTTGTATTCATTATTCAGTATTGACGTCATGTAATTTTAATGGTTGTAAACAAGTGAGAAATCCTAATCATCTGGCTAGAATAATGGCCGTCACGAGAACGCGTTGTACACCTGAGTGACCCTTCTGTATAATCATTACTCTGTGCCCAAATCTTTCAAACTTTAGTTGTCAATATATGAGACCACGTCTTGACCACGTTAAACGCGTTTAAATATAAAAATCGTTAGAATCTTACGATGTCGTTATGCAAAAAAGCGATGCATGATGTTGTGAAGTAAGTTAGGATTCATAAGACCTTAATCAATTTAGAAACTAGATTTTAATTTTGACCAAATCTTCATTGAATCTTGCAGTTATATCTTGATACGTTAAGGTCCTGAGAATGGTTTATAGGCGTTCTCATTGACGTCACCAACATCTTCAAGCCCAAAATCAATATTAGCGTAGAATCATGACTATGCAGAATTGCCAACGTGTTCTTACAACGGCCATTATTACAGCCAGTTGATTAGGGTTTGTTACTGGTTTCCAACCATTACATGACATCAATACTTAATAATGAATTCGAGAATAACAGCACAGTGGATGGCAGAAGTTTGCTCGACAGTTGTGAAAGAGCCAAAATTACAACCTCTTTCTGGGGAAGTGATATTACCTCGTACAGCCAATAGACAAGAAGAAGCGAGACTAGATATTCGTGCTAAAGGTTTTTGGTCTAGACAGCAAGATGCATTTTTTGATGTAAGGGTATTTCACCCAAATGCGTCGAGCTACCAAAACACCAATCTACCTGCACTCTATCGTCAGCATGAGATGGCTAAGAAAAGGGAATATGGTGATCGAGTAAGAGAGATTGAATATGCTGCTTTTTCATCACTGGTCTTTTCAACATCAGGTGGTATGGGGAAAGAGACTGCAATTGCTTATAAACGGCTAGCTGATCTGCTGGCACAAAAGAGAAAGCTGCAATATGGCATCACGCTAGCGTGGATGCGTTGTAAACTGTCTTTCGCACTGATTAGGTCAGCAATTACTGCGATACGAGGAAGTCGATCTGCCTCAACTCGCGAACATACTTTAAATATTGACCTAGGTTATTGGGAAAGTTGTCTTTACATTTGACTGTCCCTTTATCATGGATATTTTTAAACACTGATTTTAGTCATATTTGATTCAGATTTTTTTAACATTTATATTTGTAATAGATAATAATAATCATAATAAAATACGTTCCTTTTCATTAAAATTACATGACATCAATACTTAATAATGAATTCGAGAATATTTTGACTTTAGACATGACTTTGGATCATTTTGAAGGTTGGGAAAAGTCAAAACCCTAATAAACTGGCTGTAATAATGACCGTTGTAAGGACACGTTGGCTACCTGAGTGACCCTTCTGTATAGTCATGATTCTGTGCTAATATACTGTGAGAATGGTTTAAGGCGTTCTCATTAACGTCACCAACATCTTCAAGCCCAAAATTATAATATTAGCGTTATTTAATAGGCTGAATATGTTTAATTAATAAATAATTGACGTAATATCACCGAAAAATAGTCAATTTTTACTAGCATTTCATATATATTAATGTAGGGAGAGCATAGTTCTTTTGTTTGACAACAATAATTTTTGTTTTTAAAAATTAGATTTAATAGATATCCCGTAATTTGTTCAAGCAAAAACTGTGAGTTTTAACCCTCTAGAGGCAGTTGATGCTCACAGGCAACAATCACCAAACAAGATGTTTACGAACTTTTGAAAAGGCACGGCTCCCAGAGGGTTAAACAATCATGTTGAATAAATACATATAATGACATGCTTAACACTATTTATAAATATACTATTCACTTCAAGCCACATATAAACCACGAGGCGTCATGGAAGGCAGATGTTGTTCATATAAGATGGAACAAAACTTTACACATAAACGACAAGTATAATGATTTGTAATTGTGTCATGCAAAATAAAGTTGTTGCCTTCAACTCTCCTTGATGACAAGTTACCGAAACATGTCTCATTTAATTGCAGATGTATTTAAACGTGTTGATAAAAAATCAAGACCGCCAATATCTGAATGCTACTGAACAAGGACATACCGCACATATTTAAACATTTGAAAGCCACGATGTACAGATATATACCCTCAGTACCACGTCGTAAATGTTGATAGCAGCAGCAAAAAGAAATTTGAAAGAGGAAAACCCTTATGAAATGTGTGACACACGTAGCTACTTGTTTCGATATCATTTATGACAATACATCCTACGGCCTGAAACTTCCAATGTAAGTGACTATCTTGTGAAAATCTCAATTCATTGATGCTACTGATTTTTTGTTTGTTTCTTCAATGTCACATTAGTTATAACTGAATATATGCAATGAATACAAATACACTAAATTTGCTATCTGTCTCCAATGCTATATGTGGTGGAATGCATAGAACTGCAGTTTTCATAGATTAAGGTTTAGACTTGCAATGAGCGAGAGCCGTAACTGTTTTTGCTCGTTTTTCTACGACTGTCTACTATATTTTTAGTAGTAGAAACTCGGGGAAAACAGAACGCCCTTAAATTCTCTCCTAACATTAACTTAGCAACATATAATTACAAGATTCAATGAATATTTGGACAAAATTAAAGTCTAGTTTATAAATTCATTATCGTCTCATGTATCTTACCCTACAACACCATGCATATTTGCTTTGCATAACGACATTAAAACGCAAAAAAAAGTAGATTCTAATGAATTTTTTGTTCAAATGCATAGAAGGATTACTCATTGTCTTTGTGAAAGGTGAAAAGCTCCTAAGGGGCCAATTACAAGAAAAATTTTAGTCATGACTTGATTAAGCAAATGTTAACAACTCAAACTTAGTCACTTTAACGTTGAGGAAAGAAAGGTGAATTCTGTCTTTTTCCTGACAGATTACTGAAGTATGAGTTGCATGGAATAATCAACTAGTCTTAATGGCAGGCCTCGTAATATGAAAGCTTTCAATGTAAAATGCTTTAATAACGATGTTAAGCCTTTGATCGTTTGAAACTTGTTACATCTTTCAAACTTAATCGACTAAAGCTATTCGTGCAATGTTTGGTGAATGTTCTACCATTTGGATAGACCAACAGAAAACATATAACAATTTGCTCATTCTCAATATATCTGATTGTGAATTTAAAACGCCAATTAACGTCATATGTAGATTTCTTTATCATGAAATGTCGTACATGTGTTTCATATTTTCTAGCTTATATTGTAGATCCCACATGGATGGAGTTGTGAAAATCCCTTTACCACCTGTGTCATTCACTTCAATTACTCTTACTAGTTTGTCATTACTCATGTGTCATGGTGATTCATGGCCAAAAATGTTCATATGCAGTTTGGATTCTTTGTGGATGTCAGTTGTTTGTTATATAATGATGATGGGCCCCATTGTTATATGAACTCACCTGGAAGTGGTCAGCTGACATTCATAGAAGATCAAATCTGCACTAAGCATTCTTTGAGTGATGATATAACTGGGGTTTTGAAGTGAGCCTTTTCCTTCGCTTGAAATTACCATTAGAGTGCATTGTAAACAGTAATCTATCGAAATGGCGATTCATAATACAGTAGCCCTTTATTGGTTACGTCGATTAATTTGTGTATGGAATGGTATAAACATATTGAATGGACATTGCATAACGGCATTTGTACGTGTGAACATTAACATTGAGGTGATTGGACTATAATCTACGAAGATGGAAAACAAGCGAGTGGAAAAACATGATCTATGTCTTGTGGTTTGTAAGTTGAGTAGATAAGTATTAAAATTAACTTATAGCTATGAGTAACTGCATGAGAGATTCAAAAAGGATCCCGATGGTCTATTTTTATAATTTGAAACATAATCATGACGAACACCCATATTAGCTAAAAAAATGTCAATAAAAGATGTCAACTGCTGTGAGAAAATATCTGGCTTTCACTCGCTACTTTTACTAATTTTATTTAACGTTTATAAACCAAATTGCAATGCTGCAAGTAGGATTCATTGAATTTTTAAGATAAAAATATTACGATATACACGTTACGATATACACGTTACGAGATACACGTTACGATATACACGTTACGATATACACGTTACGATATACACGTTACGATATACACGTTATTATACAAGTTACGATGTACATGTTACGATATACATGTTACGATATACATGTTACGATATGCACGTTACGATATACACGTTACGATATACATGTTACGATATACACGTTACGATATACGTTACGATATACATGTTACGATATACACGTTACGATATACATGTTACGATATACGTTACGATATACACGTTACGATATACACGTTACGATATACACGTTACGATATATACGTTACGATATACACGTTACGATATACGTTACGATATACACGTTACGATATACATGTTACGATATACATGTTACGATATACATGTTACGATATACACGTTACGATATACACGTTACGATATACACGTTACGATATACATGTTACGATATACACGTTACGATATACATGTTACGATATACGTTACGATATACATGTTACGATATACACGTTACGATATACACGTTACGATATACGTTACGATATACATGTTACGATATACACGTTACGATATACGTTACGATATACACGTTACGATATACGTTACGATATACGTTACGATATCATGTTACGATATACGTTACGATATACGTTACGATATACACGTTACGATATACATGTTACGATATACATGTTACGATATACATGTTACGATATACGTTACGTTACGATATACGTTACGATATACACGTTACGATATACATGTTACGATATACACGTTACGATATACATGTTACGATATACACGTTACGATATACATGTTACGATATACACGTTACGATATACATGTTACGATATACACGTTACGATATACATGTTACGATGTTACGATACGTTACGATATACACGTTACGATATACACGTTACGATATACATGTTACGATATGTTACGATATACACGTTACGATATACATGTTACGATATACACGTTACGATATACGTTACGATATACATGTTACGATATACATGATATACATGTTACGATATACATGTTACGATATACACGTTACGATATACATGTTACGATATACACGTTACGATATACACGTTACGATATACATGTTACGATATACACGTTACGATATACACGTTACGATATACACGTTACGATATACACGTTACGATATACATGTTACGATATACATGTTACGATATACGTTACGATATACACGTTATGATATACATGTTACGATACATGTTACGATATACTTGTTACGATATACATGTTACGATATACATGTTACGATATACACGTTACGATATACACGTTATGATATACATGTTACGATATAGATGTTACGATATACATGTTACGATGTTACGATATACACGTTACGATATACACGTTACGATATACATGTTACGATATGTTACGATATACATGTTACGATATACATGTTACGATATACATGTTACGATATCCACGTTACGATATACATGTTACGATATACATGTTACGATATCCACGTTACGATATACATGTTACGATATACATGTTACGATATACACGTTACGATATACACGTTACGATATACATGTTACGATATACACGTTACGATATACACGTTACGATATACATGTTACGATATACACGTTACGATATACATGTTACGATATACACGTTACGATATACACGTTACGATATACATGTTACGATATACATATTACGATATACATGTTACGATATCCACGTTACGATATACGTTACGATATCCGTTACGATATACACGTTACGATATACATGTTACGATACGTTACGATATACACGTTACGATATACACGTTACGATATACATGTTACGATATACATGTTACGATACATGTTACATGTTACGATATACACGTTACGATATACGTTACGATATACATGTTACGATATACATGTTACGATATACGTTACGATATACATGTTACGATATACACGTTACGATATACATGTTACGATATACACGTTACGATATACATGTTACGATATACACGTTACGATATACACGTTACGATATACATGTTACGATATACATGTTACGATATACATGTTACGATATACACGTTACGATATACATGTTACGATATACATGTTACGATATACATGTTACGATATACATGTTACGATATACACGTTACGATATACACGTTACGATATACGTTACGATATACACGTTACGATATACACGTTACGATATACACGTTACGATATACACGTTACGATATACACGTTACGATATACACGTTACGATATACGTTACGATATACATGTTACGATATACACGTTACGATATACATGTTACGATATACATGTTACGATATACATGTTACGATATACACGTTACGATATACACGTTACGATATACACGTTACGATATACACGTTACGATATACACGTTACGATATACACGTTACGATATACACGTTACGATATACACGTTACGATATACATGTTACGATATACACGTTACGATATACATGTTACGATATACACGTTACGATATACATGTTACGATATCCACGTTACGATATACACGTTACGATATACATGTTACGATATACATGTTACGATATACATGTTACGATATACATGTTACGATATACACGTTACGATATACATGTTACGATATACACGTTACGATATACACGTTACGATATATGTTACGATATACCACGTTACGATATACACGTTACGATATACATGTTACGATATACGTTACGATATACATGTTACGATATATGTTACGATATACGTTACGATATACATGTTACGATATACATGTTACGATATACATGTTACGATATCCACTTTACGATATACACGTTACGATATATATGTTACGATATACATGTTACGATATCCATGTTACGATATACATGTTACGATATACATGTTACGATATACACGTTACGATATACATGTTACGATATAAACGTTACGATATACACGTTACGATATACACGTTATGATATACATGTTACGATATACATGTTACGATATACATGTTACGATATACACGTTACGATATACGTTACGATATACATGTTACGATATACACGTTACGATATACACGTTACGATATACACGTTACGATATACACGTTACGATATACATGTTACGATATACATGTTACGATATACATGTTACGATATACATGTTACGATATACACGTTACGATATACACGTAAAAGCTGCGCTGTGAAAAAAGTGAAAGAGACCTACTAAGACTCCTGGATCTGACGGACCAGGACAATGCTTGAAAATCAGGTATTAAAGTTTTGTTCTTTTCAAAATACATAATTTTTTATTTTATTCATTCATTATACTGACATTTATAATGTGTTTTTTTATAGAGTAGCTATGTCTGTAATAACTAGACATTGAATGAACAATCAAGTTGGACAGAAGCACGAAGAAACAAGCGTCCTTATTGAAAGATTCCCACTTGTGACTTTCGTTGTACATACTATTAATCAGTATAACGCATTTTTTCATTCAACCGTTAAAAATTTCCGTAAAACTAAATTTTTACAATTGTCAAATTTTCGGACAAAACACACGAGTGAAAGCCAGTTATTAATGAAGGTCTTAATAAAGCAACATTGAAATTTTGATCGAATGAAGACTAGTAGACATCAAAAATAGTTTGTATGCAAGTCACGACGTCACTTTGGTCATTTCATTTTTCATTGTTATTGGTAGGTGAATGATCAGGTCGAACGTACTGAATGAATTTTTCATATGATTTATGTATGAGCTGCTATTAGTTTATATTTTTGTCTATTCATTAAAATTTTGTTAACACTCTGCACTCTTTCATTTTTTGTTCTCTACTAAAGTTTTCGTTTCTTTTGTTCAAACACAAAATATTGCGGTGTCAATAAATAGGGTAGTCAGCCGACTTTTTTGTCGCCGCTTTTTTTTGTCGCTTTGCGAATTTAAGATACGAACGACGTAGCTACGATCTGACTACGCTGCATGTTAAAGTAGATCATCGGGATCATTGAAAACAACAAAAATATGAAAAATCTTGAAAACAACAAAAATTTAAAGAAATTTTTCTAAATTTCGATTTTTTTATTGATTGGAGGGTTTTTCACCGGATCCACCGGTTTTCCCTCCCATTTCGTTTTGTTTTGGAAAAAAAACAGTGTCCACATTTGGGGCCAAGGAAGTCATTTATCATAACATTATTTATTGTATCTATCATGAATATTCATGTCTATTTTTATTTCTCGGCCTTTGGGTATATTTCCCAAAACACTGCGTTTAATAAATACAATGACATATATTTTGAAAAAAAATATGTACGCAAGTTTTCTGTTCTGTCAGATCTTCTAAAACAATTTTTTTTAATCTTCTGCATCAACCGACTCAGCGAGAATATAAAATGATTTTATACAGTATGGAAGTGTGATTTTCGTACATAATGAAAATTCCATGATTCTTTCATTTCACTAAGAAGTTCTTTTTACTTAAAATATTGCATTAAACATGAGCAATGTGACGAATTTTTACATTACTCACGGTAATACGCTTAGCCCAATAATATTAGCACACACCATTCGACAATTTTCTCCCCAACCATGAAATGAGATGTTTTATGTATATACCAAATACATTCCCAATGATATAGAAAGAAATGATAACACTAAAAACAAAGATTAATCTTGATAGTAGATAGTTTGAGATTGAGATTTTTAAACTACAATGTGCTTCTTAAAGTCACTGCACATATGAGACTACCATTATCTTCATGACTATTTTGATTACATCCTTTACTGTTGTATCGACAGTGTTTTTTCTGATAGCTAAGTAATTATAATGCGTGCAGTTGATGTTTGAAATGTATTCGTAAGTTAAAATGGTTTATTTGATAACAAAGTTTCTTTATAATATGAAGTGACTTGTGTGAGAATATCCAAGTATGAAAATTTTGATTAATGAATTTAAAAAATCCGTTTACAGTTTGCAAAATCGTGTCGTAACAATTGACATTAAAATCCTGTCTTAGATCAGTGATCATCTATTCCTGAGTTAAAACTTTTGAAATTTATAAGATTTAGCAGTAGTTCTTTAGAATTTGACTAATCTCAATGTTGTTATGTACTCTGCATGACGTTCTTATTTATGCATTTTTATCTCTATAACAACTGTTTTTAGTCAGTGATGTATACTTAGTTATATAACTAGAATGTTCTAAATAAATGTCATTAATGTTTTATTTCACTGTTCGTTGAAGGAGATCCTGACTCACTCTTCATTTTCGTTTGCTATTTAAATTTTTTTATGTAACAAAACTTACATGGATAAAAGATTGATGTAACAGTAAGGTATGGATTATGATTACCGTTTTTAAACTGATATGTATGCGGTCGCGTTCTTTATATTAAATCTCTCATCTTTGTTAGGTATGTGACATGTAAAGAACTAAAGATAGCATAATTTTGTTCACATGATCGTCGTATAAGAAGTCTTATTTCTAAAACAAAGGTAATTTTACGTAATTTAACCGAGATTTAGTGTTTACATTACTAACTTAACAAATTTGATACCGAAGCATTGCGTAGTATGAAGTATGACTATAAACAAATGAATGTTTATTTCCATTCCAAATAAAAATCGTTTGAATGATTCTATAAGTGACTTTTAAAGCTATATTTAATACCACGACTGGAAAGTAGGTTTTATTTTTTGTTTCAAATTATTCACTATAAAAAATGCGGCTCTTACACGAAGAAAAAGGTTTGATAATAAATATTTCTGAGTCAGTGATGTGCTTGACATTCACAGAAGCCACGTCATAATGTGACATTTCTTTTTAAATATAATTAAACTTAAGTAAACAGTACAATGTACAAATGTAAAGTAAAGATTGGGTCACAATGAACTTATGATAACGTATATATTTCATCATCAATCATTATTTTTAATATAAGTATACTTTAGTTAGCAATACAATGTATAAATGTAATGTAAAGATTATGTTCAAGTTGTCAAAATGAACGCCAGATAACGTTTATATTTCATAATCATTCATTTTGCACGTAATTTATTCTTAGATGAACTTTGATTTAGCATGTACACTGAGAAACTGAAATCAAGATACTTGTTTTGTTTTCCAACGCGCCTAACTGTTTTAGTTACTTGAAGAAAATCGTGTAACAACACAAAGTCGAGAAGTTTCACTGACTGTCAGGCCAGGCCCGCAGTGAGGTGGTAGGCAAGGGGGCATTTTGCCTTGGGCCAGTAATATAATAGGGCCGGCGCCTCCCATTTGGACACATGAAAATTTCAAAATTGATGTTTATAGAAAAAGTAATGTATGATTTGTGTATTATTTGTGGTTTTCTTACGTTATCTCACTATGTAGAAGACATTCATCAATTGTAAAGTTTTTAGAATTTCTCGTAGCATCTTCAAACGGAATCACGCTTAAAAAGTTATCAATATGAGCAGGCATGTGGCTAGGATGTAAAATTTGGGGGAGTAACAACATTTTTGGGGGGGGGGAGAGCAGTCGTAGACGTCAAGTTAAACTGTATTATAACAAGAATATAATTTATCACTAGTTAGTTTTTGTGGGTAGCCACTGTGCATGCGCGGCTAACCACTATGCCATACTGAAAAAGTGTCTGAGTGAGGCAGTGAGGCAGGCAGTGTTTCTTAGTCGTGATATCCTCGGCTGTCATCGGTGATAGTCGCATATGCGAACGATTACGAATAGAATTTTTTTAAGTAAAGTGAATACTTATGTTATTTCCATAATTTCGTAAAAGCACTATTGCTAATGCGCATTTAATACAAACGACAAGTTTTTTGAAAAAAGACATGTTTCGACATCTCATGATGCCATCTTCAGTATGAGTGAATTACATATATGTTATTCAGTTATTCTTCTTATTCTTATTCTTATTCTAAAGAATAAGTAAAGAATAACTGAAGAATAAGTTATTTTTATTCTTCAGTTAATCTTCAGTATGAGTCATCATCATCATATCTTTTCGCGCCAGGGCGATCCAAACTCGGGCTGGAAGTTTGGAAGTGTTGCGCGTGTTGTAGCAATCAGTCGAAATCAGGGACGGCACGTGAAGCCTTGAAGTGAATTACATATATGTTATTCTTTAATTACCTATGATTTAGAGCGTATAATCTGCACTTTGTTTTAGTGACTATAGTCAAAACCTTGCAGCTGAAAATATCATTCATTTATACGCTTTACTGGTTAATACAGACGTCAAATATATCCTATAGGGGACTACTGCAGTTTAGCGGACACCTTGGTCGCTGACCCAAACTCTACCCTGTTATCTTTAACCAAAATGAGCCCGCGATTAGAAGCGCTTCCTGTGTCCGCTAGACTGCAGTCTAGCAAAAATTTAAGTTGAAACAAAATCATCAGCAATATAGTCCTATCAAAATGTTAATAAGCAATTATTCGTACAACGCAGCAAACCAGTTTGATATATCCTGTTAAAAGAACGACGTATCTCTTCACCACACGATTGTTATCACTTTAAGTGTATTTTCATTGTATCAAGTGTACTATTTTAATGCCTTGATGTAAGATCGGTTACTGGGTCATGTCACTAGGCAGTGAACACAATTTTTATCGAGAAAAAGAAATGAAGCACACATGTCTTTATAAATGACTTGTAGTACTATTTTTACTTTATCCTTTTAACTTTTGTAAACATTTTGTACACTTTAAATTATACCTTTTTTCACAAACTCATTCCTCCTTTCTAGAATAAAAAAATGGTTTCGCCACCTAATAAATTAAAGATTGAGGAAAATGGATCTCGTTGTGCTCATTTTGTACATTGCAAATTGATGCTTTTTGAACAAACTCGTTCTTCATTTCTAGCTTGAAAAATGGCTTCACCGCCTCAAAAACTGAAGTTTGAGGCAAACGGATCTCGTTTAAGTAAACTTTTGATCAATAAAGGAACACAAGCCTTGAAAATAACATTGCAAATCATTATAAACCTTCAGTCATCAAACTTAAAAGATAAACTTAATGATCCGTCTACAAAGAGTAAATTGACACCACTAAAATTCAAAGTCATCAGCAAGGAGCAATGGAACCTTCTTTACCCATCAACTGGCTCACCTGACATTGAACACTTTGATATTTCATTATTAACTGTCTTATTGCGTAACATATGTTGTCTAACAGCGCCACATAGTGGATGGAATAATCTTCCTTCCTCTTCAGATACTTCAATCTCAGCAAACATTGCAAGAATAAAGTTTTATCGAAACGAAGTGTACGGTCACATAACTACAACTAGTTTAAAGGACAGTGAGTTTGAGTACTTGTGGCAGGAAATTTCAAAAGCATTGGTTGGTCTGGGTATTCAACAAACTGAAATAGATGAATTGAAAGAAGCTCGTCTCAGTCGCGATGAAGCAAATTATATTGAAATGTTAAAAACTATGAAAAATAAAGTAGAAGAAATTAAAGAAAAGATGGCTACAATAGCTGATGTTGTTGGAGTAAAAGACATGTTGCAAGTCAAAATATGTTCTGATCTCAAGAAACTTGGCAAGTGCAATTTCAATGGTGTTATAAATGATCTGAACAAGAAATACCTTGAAGGCACTAGAGAATGGTTATTTGAAAAACTCGACACTTGGCTTAACGATAGAAGAAAAAATGCTTCTAATGTCATGATTTTGATTGCTGGTCCTGGCGTTGGTAAAAGTGTGTTTGCTGCTGAGGTGTGTCGACGATATTCTGAAAAGAAGAAACTTGCTGCTTCTCATTTCTGCAGATATAATAGATCAGATTATAGAAATCCTCGAGTGTTGATAGAATCATTAGCTAGTAGCATGTGTGATACAATATCAGATTTCAAATGTAAACTGAATGAAGAATTACAGAGAAACCATTCTAAAGAATCAATCGCCGATGCATTCCGTGTTTTATTAAATAATCCATTGCATTCATTAGAAGATCATGAACCAATGCTTTTGGTTATTGATGCCTTAGATGAAAGCCAAGTTGATGGCAAAAGTGAATTATTGGAATTGATTACTGATGAATTTGCCCGACTACCTAAATGGATTAAAATCTTCCTCACCAGTCGTCCAGAACGTCCTGTTCAAAAGGAGTTGAAAGACATGAATCCTGTGGAAATTACAACTCGTCATCGTGATGAAAACAACGAAGAAGACCTGTACAAGTATTTGAGACATCAATTGAATAATCGGGTGCAGGGATATCGCCACGTCCTATTGTCATTAGTTAGAAAATGTGAGGGATCATTTCTTTATGCGTATAACGCCCAACTGAGCTTGAAAGACGAAAATATTGAGCTTACTTACGAAAACATTCAAGAATTGGTCCCTAGTGGGTTAAGTGGTGTTTACACAAAGCAATTCAAAAGAGTAAAAGAATTGTTGACGAAGGAAAGTCCCAGAAATTCTGTTATCTCAGAAACTACTTTCATGCAATTTCTTGAGTTGTTAGCTGCCTGTCGGGAGTTTTTACCATTAACTTTACTGTTTAGCTATTTAGGTTTTTCTGGTGACATCAAGTTTGAAGTCCGCAGTAAAGTTATTGAACTTTTATCTCAAATTTTGCCTGTTTACGATGATTGTTTAACCGTGTATCACAAATCTCTACTTGATTGGTTGAAATCAGATGGTTACGAACAGCATGAGTTTACAGTTAATCCAAAAAATGGTCATAAGTTCTTATGGCATGCTTGTGAGAAAGTGTTTGAACAAATTAAGTCGATGAACATTTTTAAAGAAACGATGAACACTGCTATGATTAAATATGCTTTGAAGAATGGAATCTATCATATGTTAAAATGTGGCGAAAATGTTGACTTTAGCTGGGCAGTGGATGTTAAAGTGGTTTGTGCAATGTTAATGGGTGTGGAAGACGATTACTTGAATATCATTAGGTTTGAATTGCGTGAAATCATTGAGAAACGACGTACTTTCTTAAAAAAAGATGTACTTGAGGAACAACTATATCATTTGTTAATTACGTTAAAGAGAGTACAGAATGAGTCATATAAGTCTGATAATAGCTCAATTTATTTACAAATTATTGCAAACACAATTGATAGCAGAAACGAAAGAAGATTTTGGCAAGGGATTTATTGAAACAAGGAAACTTTGTTTGGTTTGAGGATTTAGACTCAACATATTTAACAAACCATCATCATTCGTCTGTCTCCTTGCGTGCTAACGTTACATCTCTTTGCGTGTCGTCCAATGAAGAACTTCTTGCTGTAGGATATGAAAATGGTCAAATATCTATTTTTGAACTTCCAGAATTCGAACAACGATGCACTCTAGGCACTGCACTCGATGATTCAAGGTTGGATAAGTGGCATGATGTAGACGAACTTATGTCCCTATATGACATATATCACGCTCCATTATTAATAGAATTTTATTCTGTACCTGGAAACATCATCTGTTGTTGCTCCTTTTCACCTACTGGAAATAGACTGGTAACAAGTGATGGATCTACTGCAGTAAAGTTGTGGGACGTTAATAATGGACGTTTGTTGTTATGTTTACAATCAGATGTTGTCGTTAATCGTTGCTCTTTCTCAGATTCTGGTTTGTTTATTACAGCAAGATATGATGGAATTTGTTTTAAAGAAGTGTTCACAGTATGGAATTCATTAACTTTGCAAAGAATTGATCGACGCTGCGTTGTTGAATACCAAAAACTGCAATACACCGATAAATATTCAGAGTTCTTTGGTGCAGTCATTAACAGGACTTCGTATGTTTTTCAATTCCCAAAGGCAATCGATATTTTTGCAAGAGAAAATAAGTATTCACTATCTTCAAATTCAAAGACAACCCATCATTATCGAGATTGTATTTGTTATCATACTAACCAGGTTGTAAAGCTTTCTGAAATCACTCAGTTGACAAAATACAACGATCAAGGCGAAATCGAGTTTTATTTACCATGTGTTAGGTGTCCATGTGTTCGTAGGAATCCTAAAAAAAGTCCATCCCATCTCGTTTAAGGAATTTTACGTTGTGCCGTATTTTTCCAAGCTTAAAATTTTCAAAACTGATCATCTTTGGAGACCTTCATTTATTTTTGAGAAATTTGAAATTAAATGTTGTTGTTTTTCACCGGATGGATCTTTTTTTGCTGTTTTCGCTGTTGGTGACCACGTTAACATTCATATTTGGAGCATTGAATGTTGCACTATTATTCAAGCTGTACCAATGCAATTGAAGGATGCATTAGGATGTTGGTGGTCAGATGGTTTACTGTGGATATGGGATGGTTCTGACCATCTTATGAAGATATCAACTTCGTCTAAAAATTTTGTAGATTCTACTCAAGCAAAGCATGTTAACATTGGATTTAAACCTAAGAAAATCTTTACATTTGGTGATATCTTAGTTTGTATTGACGAACTAGATTTTGTTCAAGTTGTTAGAATTACCAAGGGTGAGATACAATACAACGAAAGACTTCCTGTCGATGGTTCAAAATTTACAACAGCAGCTGTATCACCTGATTATTCTGTTATTTTAACTGTAAACAAAACGAAATACACATTATGGAAATGGAGAAATACCAACAATGAACTATACTTAGAATATTGGCATACTGCAGAAATACCCATAACGTCTTTTATTACAAAATTTGTTCTGGGACAGATAACTGTAAATGATCTGAATTTCAACTGCTGTATAAATGATAGTAAACAAGCAGTCATATCATTTTCTTTTTACAAGGACGATTTCGACCAGAGAACTGGCATTTATGTAATTAATGTGCATAAAAACAATGACGTGAGTGCGATTTTGCATAGTATCTTTGGATTTTTATGGCCCAGCCCGATCGTACATAAATCATATTTCATTGGTAAATATCTTAATTGTTTGGTTGCCGTAGATTTAAAGAATGGTGAAAAACTTGCTGATTTTTACGGATCAGATTATGATAATATAACTGAATTTTACAGATTATATTCTGTATCTAATATAACTATGTATTCCAACACAGATACTATAGCTCAAGTGTCACGTGAGGGGTACGAAATTCAATTTTTAAAACTCAATGTACCTGAATGAATCCACTAATTCAACCTTTGTAGTTATATTAACCTATTGTATTTACTGACATTACATATCACTTAAAACGAACATAAAAAGTTCTTCATATCACAAAAGGACAGTTATTTATGGTATCAACAACGAACTCGAAAAGATTGCAGAAAAAATTGTCCATATACTTTGTTTTAACGGTGGAAAAACTGTCAGTATTTAACTATGTAAAAATATCACAGTCAGAGAGAGAGATTAGTGTTTTGTAATGTGAAGTAAAGCTCTTTTTCATCCTATGATTCCCGCCAACTTTCAAATTTATATTTCGGAATTGAACACTGTAACATTGTCAAAGTTGTGATGAAATTGAGAATATCACACACGAAGATGTTGATTGTCGTAAGGATGGTCGCTTGTTTTACACGTAAAAATTACCAAAAGTGAGAAACCTTTAATCTCTGAACGAACTTTATGTTGATGGTTTACTTTTTAATCCAATTTATGGTCAGATAATTTGGTTATCTTCATTATATATTAAACGTTCACTACATAGAAATGAAATAATGTCGACAATATGGTGTTGTTGTAGATGAAGATTTTTTTGTTCAAATTATAGAGTAACTTTCTTTGAATATTCTTTCAAAAACTGAAAATAAAATTTACCTTACGCATGTTAATATCGTGGAAACAACTTTAGTATGATGTTAAAGATTCACATTTATAAAACACCATCATGTCATGTCATGCATGTCAATGGGCTTTATGGTCAGTAGTTGAAAATTGTGAGAGATAATTTTTGTACGTTTAATATGTACATATGACCTTGAAGACAGAAAATGTTATATACTGTCAACAACTCCCGTATGTAAAACATCTTGTGACGTTATGGAGTTCACTGATACTTCCTTATAGTCATGTGACTAAATGGAATGGAACATAGAAAGATGGCGGAATTCCAGTGGAATAGTAATTCATAGAGATGCCTTAGTAAGGGTTTATTTTCATTCTTTTTGAACTTTTTAAATCGTTCAGTCATGCAGAAGAACGTGAAAACGAAGAACGTGTTCCTATCTGGTGCTTTACAAAGAATTCTACTCGATAAAGAAACAAAAAAGTCTCATCATTCACAACTAAAGAAAGCTTGCAAAACGGCTTTAGGTATAAATCCATACGTAATGCTCAATGTATGATTTGTACTTTTTTATACGTGGCAAACAGTTATTTTTTAGTGTCAATCGCTTGTTCATGTTCTTCTGCTTGAGTTATATGTATATATGTTTATGGAGAAATGCAAACGTATGCAATGAATATAATGTACTGCTGTGTTCAGGAATGTTGCTTTACAAAATGATCGCTTTATGATTTTGATCTATTCTAGAGGAAATAAACGCTGTTCAAGGAAGTGAAAATCTACAGGGTAAGTTTTATTATGTAAAGTTGTTCAATTTTTTTTCCAATTTTTCAATTTTAACATGACCAAAATGAGTTATTAACCTTGAATCTTAATTAATTCACAGTTATATCCAGACTACGCATGCTCACAAATTTGCTAAGTTTTATTGTTCAATAGTTAGATTTATAAACGAAAATGTTGGTTTGATTTATTTATAATAAAATCTTCAGGAATGTTTCTTCTGCAACTCTACCTCCAATACCTGGTCAGCAGACATTCATTACAGCAGATCAATATTTTCTTCCTATTGAGTTGGCTTGTCAAACAAAATGTGCCAGGATTGTCACCATTGCAGTTGAATGTATACAAGTAAGTTGTTTTTGTTTGATGTTCAAAATAAACGATTTTAAAATTGCTGCATAAAGATATTATATCTTTTCATTTTTTAATTTTAATTACTTTTCTTACACTGAAACAATCATTACTGACTGATAATCACTTAAATAAAAACAAGCCATCATAGGCCCCGTTCACACGTATCCAGATTCGTTCGTTTCCACAAATATTTTGTTGCGGTTACACTTATCGTCCACACGTATCCAGCGAAAACGCCTACTATAACTGCAAACTTTTGAACGGTCTCCAGATTGGAAACTTTTGAAAACGCATCAAATCCGGACACGTGATGACACACTGTGACCGAAATGATTTAAAAATGCTGACGTACACTAGGTGCCAAAAAAATGAGTCCACTAAATATCGAATGCATATTTTTAGTTTTGAACCATATCACCACTCTGTCACAACAATGTTAGGTTTTAAGTTCTCGAAAAAGCAAAGTCAGTACATGGTATGTCCTCCCTTAGCTTTCAAAATGGCTTCAGCTCTTTTTGGCATTGATTTAACAAGATTTTGAAGTGTAGATGGTTCAATATTATGCCAACATGTAGAGATTACATCTCATAGCCTGTCCTGGCTTATTACGTCATGTTTCACTTTTTCTCTTTTTAACTCATCCCATAAGTGTTCAATTGGATTAACATCGGGCGATTGAGGCGGAAATGCCATGAGCTTCAATTCACCCTGATTTTCTTTCTTCCTTAAATGATTTGTGCACAAATTGGAGCTGTGTTTCGGATCGTTATCCTGAAGTAATGTAAATCCTCTCCCCATAATATTTTGCCAGATGGTACAGCATGCCTTTGGAGATTAGAATGGCATTGCCTTTGTCAAGATTGCCTTTTATTCTGTAAAGACTCCCAACACCATTAAAGCTGAAACAGCCCCAGACTTGAATGTTTCCACCCCCATGCTTCACGGTGGACTTGAGGCACTGACTTGACAATCTTTAACCACATCTTCGTCTCACATAAACACGGCGATTATTTCCATGTATTTCAAACTTTGATTCGTCAGTAAAAAGTACTTTTTTCCAATTGTCTACGCTGTAATGCTTGTACTTTTTGGCCCATAAGAATCTCTTCCGCTTATTTATCAGGCGAAGCAACGGCTTGGAAGCTGCAACTCTTCCATTCAGACCACTTTCAGCCAATCTCCTTCTTACTGTTGTTTTGCTGATTGCTTTCTCTCGGGTGGCGTAAATTGACGATTGAATGTTGCTAGCAGTTGCTCGTCTGTTACGCAAAGAACTTAGCTTTATGAACAGATCTTCTTTTTTTGTTGTTATACGTGGTCTCTCAGGTTTTGGTAAGCTGGAATAACATTGCGTCTTTTTGAATCTTTCCACGGTTCGCTGCACAGCTCCTTTGGACACTCCCAGCTTTGCAGCAACATTACGTTGTGAGTAACCTTCGTTAGTGAGAGCAACAATTTGTCCTCTAACTCCTTCACTTAGATCTTTAGCCATTTCCCAATGTACTGCCCATGCGCTTAGATATTGTAAAATATCTTGGAAACAATTGTGGGAGACAATTTCAGGTCTCACTGCGCATTTTCAAGTGGCTACTGTAACTATTTATTTCAAAATACACATTTTTTCCCACAATTTTTCCAATATTGGAACTGGACTCATTTTTTGGCACCTAGTGTATATCGATAAAATGTAATATCTACCTACGCACCGCTGTCCTAATCCAATCCACATTTATCATGCGTTATCCTATGGATTAAAATGGCACCTAAAGTCATTCTTTTGATTTTAACTGTGCTATTTTCGAGCAATGTTGTGTTTATGCGATTTATTTTTGCCGTCTTAAATTATCTAACGTATTATGGAAAGAGGGCAAGCAGTTTTGATACGGCTCCTTTCAATGCCAGTTGTCAGAAATGTGTCCTTAAACATTTTTGTTATTTTATATTCTAAAACGGATCTCAGTAAAAGGTCCACTTCATCATCTGTCCACATAAAAGCTTCATTCTTACTACTTTTTTTTTAAAATCGTGATGCACTAGCTTTTGTCGGATAATTCGACATTTTATAGCCAGTTCATTATTCGTAAAAGCGCATGCTCTGTAAGCAATAATTGAGTATTTGTATCGTTTTCGCAGCTACGTGTGGACACACAAAAACGCATCAAATTTGCATACATGTGGACGTGTAAAGTCTTGAATCCAGAAAAAATGTTTGCAGGTACAAATGAATCCGGGTACGTGTAGATAGGGCCTTAAATTCACTACCATAAATAATCCCTCGTGGCTTTGACTATGTTCTAAGACGGTTAGAGCTTAATCACTTGTGTCCTATGGGATTAAGAGACCCTCACATTAGATAAAATTCACTCTATCTAATCCTTGGGACTCTTAATCTCATAGAACACACGTGATCATGCTCTAACTCTTACCACAGTGTAAGAATATACAGAAAAGTCACTCGTGTCGGAACCTTTGATGTTTTTGTCCTCGCGCATGTCGTGCCGCGCATGGTGGCCGCCATAATTCCAGCCAGATGATTAAGGTTTTTGACTTTTTCCAAACCTTTAAATTGATCCGAACTTATTTCTTACGTCAAAACATACTTGAATTCATTACTCAGTATTGACGTCATTTAATTTTAATGGTTGGAAACAAGTGAGAAATTCTAATTATCTGGCTAAAATAATGGCCAACATGAGGACGTGTTGTACACCTGGGTGACCCTTCTGTATAATCATTACTCTGTAGCATTGTGCTGTTAGTAGTCACACGAATGTAAGCATTGTGAACAGATTTGGCCACTCTGTGCCCAAATCTTTCAATCTTTAGTTGTCACTATAAGAGACCACGTCTTGACCACGTTCAATGCGTTTAAATATAAAATCGTTTTGAATCTTACGATTTCTTTTGCGTTTTAATGTCGTTATACAAAGTAACGATGCATGATGTTGTGGAGTAGGTTAGGATTCATAACACCTTAATCAATTTAGAAACTAGACTTTAATTTTGACCAAATCTTCATACAATCTTGCAGTCATATCTTGATAAGTTAAGGTTCTGAGAATGGTTTATAGGCGTTCTGATTGACGTCACCAACATCTTCAAGCCCAAAATCAATATTAGCACAGAATCATGACTATACAGAAGGGTCACTCAGGTAGCCAACGTCTCCTTACAACGGCCATTATTTCAGCCTGTTGATTAGAGTTTGTTACTGGTTTCCAACCATTAAAATTACATGACATCAATACTTAATAATGAATTCGAGAATATTTTGACTTTAGAAATGACTTTGGATCATTTTGAAGGTTGGGAAAAAGTCAAAAACCCTAATCAACTGGCTGTAATAATGGCGGCTACCATGCGCGGCGCAACATGCCAAAGAATAAAAACATCAAAGGTTCCGACACGAGTGACCTGTATATTCTTATTCTGTGATAATATACTGTGAGAATGGTTTAACTGCGTTCTCATTAACGTCACCAACATCTTCAAGCCAAATTTATAATATTAGCGTTATTTAATAGGCTAAATATGTTTAATTAATAAATAATTGACGTAGTATCACAGGAAAATAGTCAATTGTTACTAGCATTTCATATATATTAGTGTAGGAGAGCATAGTTCTTTTGTTTGACAACAATAAGTTTCGTTTTTAAAAATTGGATTTGATAGATACCCAGTAATTTGTTCAAGTACAAACAATGAGTTTTAACCCTCTAGAGGCAGTTGATGCTCACAGGTAACAATCACCAAACGAGATGAGTAAGAACTTTTGAAATGGCACGGCTCCCAGAGGGTTAAACAATCCTGTTGAACAAATACATATAATGACATGCTTAACACTATTTATAAAAATACCATCCACTTCAAGCCACATATAAACCACGAGGCGTCATGGAAAGTAGATGTTGTTCATATGAGATGGAACAAGACTTTGCACATTAACGACAAGTGTAAACATTTGTGATTGTGCAATCAAAATAAAATTGTTGCCTTCAACTCTCCTCGATGACAAGTTATTTGAAAGCCACGATGTACAGATATATGCTATCAGTATCACATCCTAAATGTTGATAGCAGCAGCAAAAATAAATTTGAGAAAAGAAAACCTCTATGAAATGTGTTACACACGTAGCTACTTGTTTCGATATCATTTATGAAAATAGATCCTACGGCTGTAAACTACAAATGTAAGTGACTATCTTGTGAAAATCTTACTTTATTGATGCTACTGATTTCTGGTTTGTTTCTTCAATGTCACATAAGCTATAACTGAATATATGCAATGAATATAAATACACTAACTTTGCTATCTGTCTCCAATGCACTATGTGGTTGAGTGCATAGAAGTGCAGTTTTCATAGATTAAGGTGTAGACATGCAATGAACGAGAACCGTAATTGTTTTCTTGCTCGTTTTCTACGACTCTCTACTATATTTTTAGTAGTAGAATCTTGGGAAAACAGAACGCCCTTAAATTCTCTCCTAACATTAACAACATGTGACTTCAAGATTCAATGAATATTTGGACAAAATTAAAGTCTAGTTTATAAATTCATTATCGTCTCATGTATCTTACCCTACATCATGCATATTTGCTTTGCATAACGACATTAAAACGCAAAAAAAAGTTGATTCTAATGAATTTTTTGTTAAAATACATAGAAGGATTACTTATCGTCTTTTGTGAAATGTGAATAGTTCCTAAGGGGCCAATTACAAGAAAAAATTTTAGTCATGACGTGATTAACCAAATGTTAACAAACAGAAACTTAGTCACTTTAACGTTGTAGAAAGAAAGGTGAATTCTGTCTCTTTTCTAACGAAGTACTGAAGTATGAGTTGCATGGAATAATCAACTAGTCTTAATGGTAGGCCTCGTAATATGAAAGCTTTCAATGTAAAATGCTTTGATAACGATGTAAAGCCTTTGATCGTTTGATCGACTAAAGCTATTCGTTCAATGTTGGTGAATGTTCTACCATTTGGATAGTCAAACAGAAAACAGAAAACAGAAAACAATTTCCTCATTCAAACTAACCGGCTAAAGCTATTCGTGCAATGTTGGTGAATGTTCTACCATTTGGATAGTCAAACAGAAAACATATAACAATTTGCTCATTCTCAATATACCTGATTAAGAATTTAAAAACGCAAAGTAACGTCATACCTGGAGTTATTTATCATGAAATGTCGTACATATGTTTCATATTTTCTTATATTGTTAATATGGTTAGAGTTGTGAAAGACCGTTACCACCTGTGCCATTCACTTCATTTACTCTTACTAGTTTGTCATTACTTATGTGTCATGGTGATTCATGGCCAAAAATGTTCATTTGTAGTTTGGATTTTTTGTGGATGTCAGTTGTTTGTTCATACAATGATGATGGGCCCCATTGTTATATGAGCCCACCTAAAGGTGGTCAGCTGATATTCATAGAAAATCAAATCTGCACTAAGCATTCTTTGAGTGACGATATAACTGGGGTATTGAAGTGATCCCTTTTCCTTCACTTGAAGTTACCATAAGAGTGCATTGTATACAGTAATCTATCGAGATGGTGATTCATAATACCAGTAGCCCCTTTATTGGTTACGTCGATTACTTTGTGTATGAAATGGTATAAACGTAGTGAATGGACATTGCATAACGGCATTTGTACGTGTGAACATTAATATTGAAATGATTGGACTATAATCTACGAAAATGGAAAACAAGCGAGTGGAAAACAATATCTATGTCTTGTGGTTTGTAAGTTGAGTAGATAAGTATTAAAATTAACTTATAGCTATGAGTAATTGCATGAGATATTCAAAAAGGATCCTGATGGTCTATTTTTATAAGTTGAGCCATAATCATGAAAATCACCCATATTAGCTAAAAAAATGTCAGTAAAAGATGTCAATTGCTGTGAGAAATTAGCTGGCTTTCACTCACTACTTTTTACTAATTTTATTAAAGGTTTAGAAACAAAATTGCAATGCTGCAAGTAGGGCTTATTGAATTAATAAGATAAAAATGTTACATAAAATTTCTACGATATACACGTAAAAACTGCGCTGTGAAAAAAGTGAAAGAGACCTACTAAGACGCCTGGATTAGACGGACCAGGACAATGCTTGAAAATCAGTTATTAAAGTTTTGTTCTTTTCAAAATATATAATTTCTGATTTTATTCATTCATTATGTTGACATTTATGATGTGTTTTATTATAGAGGAGCTATGTCTATAGGGGTAATAACTAGACATTTAACGAACAATCAAGTTGGACAGAAGCACGAAGAAACAAGCGTCCTTATTGAAAGATTCCCACTTGCGTCTCTCGTTATGCATACTATTAATCAGTATAACGCATTTTAAAATTCAACCGTTAAAAATTTCCGTAAAACTGAATTTTCACAATTGTCAAATTTTCGGACAAAACACACGAGTGAAATCCAGCTATTAATGAAGGTCTTAAAAAAGCAACATAGAAATTTTGATCAAATGAAATCTAGTAGATATCAAAAATAATTTGTATGCAAGTCTCGACGTCACTTTGGTCATTTCATTTTTCATTGTTATTGGTAGGTGAATGATCAGGTCGAACGTACTGAATGAATTTTTCATATGATTTATATATGAGCTGCTATTAGTTTGTATTTTTTGTCTATTTATTAAAATTTTTGTTAACACTCTGCACTTTTTCATTTTTTGTTCTCTACTAAAGTTTTCGTTTCTTTTGTTCAAACACAAAATATTTGCGGTGTCAATAAATAGGGTAGTCAGTCAACTTTTTTGTCGCCGTTTTTTTTGTCGCTTTGCGAATTTAAGATACGAACGACGTAGCTACGATCTGACTACGGTGCATGTTAAAGTAGATCATCGGTATTATTAAAAACAACAAAAATATGAAACATCTTAAAACAACAAAATTTTAGGAAATTTTTTAAATTTTGATGTTTTTATTTATTCGAGGGTTTTTTACCGGATCCACCGGTTTTTCCTCCCATTTCGTTTTGTTTTGGAAAAAAAACAGTGTCCACATATGGGGCCAAGCGAAGTCATTTGTCATAACATTATTTATTTTAGCTATCATTAATATTCACATTTCTTTTTTATTTCTCGGCCTTTGGGTATATTTCCCAAAACACTTCGTTTAACCCAGTAAAGCCCCATATGACATATGTGTAACATTCCTTTCAGAGGACTTCTGTATTCCAGCTATTCTAGTTTTTTTGATAAAATTTTGCACCAATACTCATCGTGACATTCTTGTAACACAAAATGAGTGAATTTGATTGGTTATTCCATATAGGGCGATCAGCATGCAATATACAAAATGGCCATCATCGACAAGAAGTCCATAAACACGCATCAAATATGTTTGATATAGTGTCCTTAAGTGTGACGTCACGTTACCATGGAGCTTAAAAATGCAGTTCTAAACAAAATATCTTATGCGAGCGCTTTGGACACGCTTCCTTTGTTTTGAATGTCTTTTTAATATGCCAAAAGCATTTTCTACTATTCTGCGAGCTCGGCTTAACCTGTAATTGAATATGCGTTGTTTCATTGTCATGCTGCGTTGACCATATGGTTTCATCAGATAAGGTTTGAGTGGAAAAGCATCATCTGCCACAATTACATATGGGATTTGAGTTACATCACCTGGCAAGGATGTCGGACTTGGCAGGTTTAGGCTGTTTGTTTCCAGTGCATTGCTTAGTGATGATTCTCTGAACACTCCACCATCAGATACTCTACCATTTTTACCAATGTCAATATACAGAAATTTGTAGTCAGCATCAACCAATGCTAGAAGTACAATACTAAAGTTGTTTTATAGTTAAAATAAAAGGAACCACTATTGTTGGGTGCCTTCAATAATATGTGCTTCCCATCCAAAGCACCCACGCAGTTAGGGAAGTTCCATCTCTCTGAAAAGGCTTGTTCTACTTTCCTCCAATCCTCTTCAGTTGTTGGAACCTACATGTAAAACAATTAGAATACTGCTTTACTGCAACCAACAAGTATTTGCATTGCCAATTAAATTAGCGAGGATAATGTTAATATATGTATTTTTTGGAGGAAACAATTACCTTAATGTAATCCTTGAGGACTTCTGATAAAGCATCACATGTTTCTGGGATTATTTGCCCCATAGTTTGTCTAGCTATCCTGTACAAGAATTGTAAGCTGCTGTACGATTCACCTAGAGAAACACAATGAATGTCTCGCTTCTATTCAAACAACGCCATTACATGTTTAGCCTAAAGTCCACACATGTCCCCACGCTCACTTTTCATCGATACTGATACATAAGTTAGCAATTACAAACCTGTTGCTAAGAAACGTAGGGTTACTGCCAAACGTTCACCTGCTGGAATAGAACGTCTCATGTTTGTATCTTTTTGTTATTAATGGCGTAATCAAGCTTTCTAGGACACCAAACGATTCCGGATCCATTCGTAGAAATTTTTTGTATCCATTCGAATCTGACAAGCGCAATTCTTTCACTAAATGCTGGTATGCCCCATACTGCTGTCTTTTTTTCATCCATTCTCTTATCCAAACAGTTCTTTTTTTCTGTCTTCTGCGTCGTTGTTTAATTGCTATGTATAAAACAATGGCAAGCACAAGTAGCAGCGGTCAGGTCGTCTCCCGCCATATTTCAAAAACAAACAAAATGACTCCGCAAAGTTTCAGAAACATTTAGTTCGTTTGTCATGTTAAGTTTCTGAAAGTTTTGTATCGGAGACCATGTCTCGGAAACAAAAGTCTCGGAGACCACGTCGTGTGTCACATGCTTAAAGCTTTAATTATCCAGTGTAATCCTACAAAAGACAATAAAAAAACAGGAATGGTTAAAAGGTAATTCAAGGGATCAACTTTTGTTTAAGAAGTGTAAAAGACGCGGGTCAAACGGGCAAAATGGTTTACTGTTTTGCTCCTACATGTGGCCATTCGTCGGAGGGCAACACTTGCAAGTTCTTTGCTTTTCCAAGCGCTACAATGCTGAACGACGAGTACAAGAAATGGTTCGACTCATAAGGTATGAACGGATATTCAAAAAGAATTCCTTATTCGGTGAAAATTTGATGAATTACGTGATTTTAAGTGAGATTTACGGACTCTATTCAGGTGAAGAGTTGACATCAGGACATGAGGGAGAATCATCGAATACTGAATGTTTGAAGCTTCAGCTAGTTGTCTTTTTAACGGTCGCTTTGTATTTTCCGTAGCCAAAACCTTAAATCTTAGTGCTTTGGAAGGTATAATCCATCAATTTTGAGGATCAAATTTTTATCACTTTAATGAAAGTATGACAGAACAACACACAGTTCACCTAGCCCAATTGTTTCATTGTAGTGTGGCCACAATTTCTAACATTGTTATAGCATTCACTCATGTTTTGCGTGAAATTTTGTTTGACGACCTAATGACGTCGATTCCATCCCAGAAACAAAAAAACAAGATCTCTGCACCCTCCTCTTTCAGGCAATTTGAATCCTGTCTGGGCAGATATTGAGCTTGCTGCACCGGGATTGATGAGTCAGCAAAATGCAACCTTTTTATCATACAGAGGAATGAATTCCTTTAAGGTAATAGTTGGTGTTGCACCAAATGGAGTCATTACTAATGTCAGACGGCTGTATCCAGGTTCTATTTCAGACAAGCCCATTGTGCAACAGCCTGGACTCCTTAATCACTTGACAGCTGGAGATATGATTCTGGCGGACAAGGGTTTCCTTATCCAGGATGTTGTACCACATGGCGTCTGTGTCAATATTCCACCTTTTCTGAATAATGGAACTTTCACAGAGAGTGAGGTCAAGAAAACAAAAGCCATAGCTAAAGCACAGATTCTTGTCGAAAGAGCTAATGCTAGGCTGAAAGACTTCAAAATTTTAGGTGTCATTCCTTTGTATTTGCACTGCTATGCTGACATTTTGTTTCAGTTATGTGCAACACTTGTAAATTTGCAATTTCTTCTCATCAAAGAGGGATGCGAAGATATTGTTTTTGAGTAGTTTTATGCTTGAAGACTACATTGGACAGTTTTTTAATAATTATTGTTGTTCAAATAGAAATAAAATAATTTGTAGACTGAGGCTAACTTAGAAGAAAATACAGCTAGAGGGTGGGGGTTGTGGAGCATTCTAATATAACAGTAAAGGGATGATTTTACCTCCTAGGGATTACAATATTTATCATCTGGTACAGCCTGGGTGTACATAGGGTGTCAAATTAGATCACTGCGAGAATTCTTTTATCATGTTTAGGAGAACAGAAGTTAAAAGAAGTTTTGACATATGTTTTACAATGGATGTCTTTTTGGGGATAAAAATAATAGCAAGTACTGCCCACAGTTGCCCTTAAGAAGTCTTTCTGAACATTTCCCATGAGCATCCCATCATTTTTATATGGGAATTTTCCTTCCCCAGGAAAACAACATTAAATGATGTACCATATTTCCATGTCTTTTAAATACCATGTTATCCTTGTGTTTATTAATAAAAATGCAAATATATGTATAGCCTGTTACCACAACTCCCTCACACCAAACTAGTAGTGGTAGGTCAATTTGAGGACTGAAAACCGACGAGTATCATTATCTTTTAAAACAAATCGTTCATTAAAAAGCCTTTTTTTATTTCACTACAAGAGAAAATCACGCCCTCGTGTTCATTTGGGCAACAAAAACAGTGTAAAACTTAATCTTGACATTTGGCATTCACCGTCACTTTATAAACCTTTTCTTTCATTCTTGCGTGTACTTGTCCTCGTAAAACACTCTGCTGATAAGTTAATGCTTCAATGTGATCTGACGTAAGTGGTCTTCCCCCCTTTTTATACATTTCTTTTCTTCTGAGAAGAAAAAAAAAAGCGAAGCGATGGATAATGTCGCCATTTTGAATCGAATAGGCGCTTGTTTGGAACTGAGATTTTTAGCACCATGGAAACGTGACGTCACCACTTAAGGACTCTATTTTTGATTACCGTAAATGCTCGAATAAGCGCCCGGGGCGCTTATTTAATTTTTGGAGGCGAGAGGGGGGCGCTAATTCGAAGGGGGCGCTTATTGGAAGGGGGGCGCTTATTTCATTTTCGGATTTTTGACGTGAAAATGACACTGGTATTTTTATTTCTTGTGACCTTAACTGTAACATAAGTATGAAAATTTTGAAAACGTTAACATTCTAGAAAGCAACATTAACATTTTGTGAAACTTGAAATGTTCTCCAAGCGATTTCCTGGTGCCCGTTAAAAGGGCATGTGTATTGTACAATGCGTTTAACATCGTGAAATGTTTTGTATATATAAAGAAAGCCTGCCGTTAATGTTCAGCGGTTGTCTTCAATTTAACACACAATGAAAATAGTACTGACATTGTTTATGCTATATCGCGTCTTTCGCTAACCATTTGATCCTTAATCAATCTCAATTTCTGTATCGCTGTCATCAAGCAATGTTGACACAGGAGCAGCATCTTCAACATCTGATAGCGTGATATCCTGAAAAGGATCATTCTCCAGTGTTTGCTGAAGTTGCTGCTGAACTGCCTTCAGTTGTGCCAGGCCAGAATGACAAGGTTGACTCGGCTTTAAGCAGTGTATCAGCTCATCTTGAGAACCGTCGACAGCAAGTGTCAGCGCACAGCACTTGAAGGAGTTAACAATAATGTCCTTATCCAGATCATTCCATGCTTCAATGATCCACTGGACAATCTCTCGCCTAGGAGGAGCTCGCATGTTCCCTGCTGCAGTAAACGTGTGTTGACCATTTGCCATCCACTCGTCATATCTCTCAGTCACTTTGGCTTTGAATGGTTTGTTCCACGATACATCAGGCGCTTGGATATATTTCGTACACCCCCCAGGTATAATTACAGGATCTATCTTTGCGCGATTGAGCTCTTGTTTAACGCTGTCTAAGACGTGGCATCTAAAAGAATCCCAAGCCAGCATCCGTCTGGTGAACGAAAACTGGCCCAAGACACTTTTAACCCAAGAAACGGTTAGTTCTTCATTCATCCATCCATTAATCGAGGACGCTACGACACACTTTGTTCTGAATTCCTCATTCAGTGCTTTCGACTCTCTCTTGGCACCTGGAAAAACGATGAACGGCTTTAGTTTGGTACCGTCTCCCTTTGCAGTCAAACACACTGAAACCTTCGTTTTTTCATGGCCAGTTGTTTTCAATCGAATTGTGCTTTCGCCAATGTTGTCGACCGTGGTATTGGATACCATATCTTGCCATACTGCTGTCTCATCCATTGCAATGATATCCCTGTCTTGGTAAGCGATTTTTTTACGTTGCCGGCGAATCTGCAAAACATACGCTATGAGTTTGTCTATCAGTTTCTCGGGGGCCTTTTGTGATTCAGTGGTTTTGCGTCTGATTGCCAAACCATGTCTTGACATGAACCGCTGTAACCAACCGGAACTGGCAAGAAACGATGGTGGCATTTCCTTCTCTTTGCATTTCTCGTTATCGAAAAATTTTGCTTTGCTTGCGATCATTTTTCTGGAAACACGAAGGCCATTGGAACGGCGCTCATGTACCCACTGTAATAATGCTTCTTCTAGGTCTTCATCGAATGGCTTTCGTCCGCCTCCTTCAAGCCGCTTTCTCTTGCTGCTAGTATCTTCCAATTTGCTTTTCTTTTGTCGCCATTCTCTTACTCTCTTGCGGTCGACACCATACTTTGCTGCGGCTTTTCGGTTACTGTTACACTCTTCGGCAAATTGAACAGCCTTAAGTTTAAATTCGTTAGAATAAGAAGAGTTCTTCAATCCTGCGTGCGATGTAGATGCTAGAGTTATACTTTCGTCCATGATGTCAAAGGTAAGCATGCTGTAATGCGAGAAGGCCGGAAAAGACCTCCCATGAGAAGATCACATTGTATCACGTGCTACCAAACACGTGTGTGACATTCATCTGCTGTTTACAACATGGCGCGTTCAAGCTATACCTTTACTTGGCAAATGGTTTACGAAATAGAATTTGCGTCTGTGATAAGAGGACACCATGTTTATAAAGCTGAATGGTCACCACAGCTTGGAGAACGGCTAGTGTGTCGGAAAGACGATCGAAAGGAGGCTAAAGAGCACGATGAATATGCGATTGGAACATTTATTCAAGACAGTGGCAAGCTGGTTGGACATGCGCCCATTGAACTTTCCTTCCTCGTGTTTACATTTTTACGAGCTCATGAGGATAATGCGGTGGAGGTAAAAGTAACTGGAAAAAAAACTTGAAAACGGCCTAGTTGTTCCAGGAACTTTTAAAGCAGTAACACGAAGCCGGCGACTGGGAGCAAAGTTTAACGAGGAACTTGATAAAGTAAAGCTCCTATGTGCCCACATGGATATTGAAATCAAGCAAATGAGAAGCAAACCTCTGAAGAACATTGATTTTGAGTTCTAACGAATGTCCGTTACCGATGTAAAAAAAAAATACTGTGTATCGAACTGAGTACCGAAGTTCATCTTTATCGGGGAAGGGTGGGGGTGGGGGCGCTTATTTGAGAGGACGCTTAGCAAAACCCGTCTTTTCTCGAGGGGGCGCTTATTGGAAGGGGGGCGCTTATTTCAAAATTTGAGTCCTAGGGGGGGCGCTAATTCGAAGCGGGGCGCTTATTGGAAGCTGGGCGCTTATTCGAGCATTTACGGTATATAAGATATGAAATTACTTTTTTTATATATTTGAGCTTTTTTAGTGTTTATTTTCATATTAAACCAATAATGTGCTCTAGATTCAAAAGGTATGTGTTATTTTACTTCGACAAAACTTTTGTGTACATTGGTGTCACATTGGGCTTTCTGCCTCATAGCATATAATATAGAATGTTGGAATAAAGGATGCAGTATCGCTCAAAAGCAACATGATAACCTAATTACTTTGTATTGAATAAGAATAAGAGAGTATAAAGGCCATGTAAATAACATTGGAGTCAAAAATCTGCTCACAATGCCCAATGCCTGATAGTCAATTTACTACTGGAAGTGTAGACTGACTTGCTAACACTAGAATGAAATCTCTAGGTGATGGAAGGACAACATTTTGATGCTCACAATGTTCTCGACATCCTTGATTGTGACAATAGTGATGCTGGTGATTCAGATAGCAGCAGTGACAATGAATGTTGTTAACAGATACAGGTAAAAAGCTTTGCTGATTGTATTAGTTTTTGTACAAATGAAATTTAGATTTCCTATTAGCTTGGCTAACTGACACTGGAATAAACCAAAATAGAAATGCTATAATAGCAATAAAGAAGATTGATTGTTATAAAATTTCAAAATACAAATAAACTTGTCAGCAATTTTCAGTAAGGCTGATTATTCAAGAAGCCAATCATGCTAACCAGTACTTTTTTCATTTGAAAATATTTTTTTCTGTAGGGAGAATACTCTGGCAGCAGTGATGATGATGGTGAGTTTGAAAATGTGAGTAGGGAAATCTATGATAGTGATGACAATGATGATAACATGCCCCTAGCTTCAATGCGAACAAGTAAGCCGAGTTGGAGAAAAACTTCATTTGTTGTGTCGGAAACTAGTGTAACATTTACTGGTCCAAACATTGAAGCCCCAGTGAACATGGAAA
This sequence comes from Xenia sp. Carnegie-2017, assembly GCF_021976095.1. Classification (NCBI taxonomy): domain Eukaryota; kingdom Metazoa; phylum Cnidaria; class Anthozoa; order Malacalcyonacea; family Xeniidae; genus Xenia; species Xenia sp. Carnegie-2017. The sequence continues at coordinate 2,794,858 of NW_025813487.1, read as the reverse complement.
CAAAAAACTCCTCTTCAATATTTTAAGCAATTTGTTAGTGATGATATGCTTCAAAATTTGGTGACAAGCACCAATGAATACAGTGTCCAAAAGTCTGGAAACTCAATGGTGGAAAACTCAACTTCTACTCTTCCGATCATTGGATCACATACCTCTTTTCCTTACCTATCTCAACCACCAACATCCTAACATCTCCTTTACATCTGAACTAGAAAAAGACAACACGCTCCCCTTTCTTGACGTAAAAATAACTCGCTTAAACGGCAAGTTTTCCACCTCCGTGTATCGTAAACCCATGTTCACTGGTCTCTTCACCAATTTCCATAGTTTCATTCCCATTCAATACAAACGCTCCTTGATCTCCTCTTTACTTCACAGAATTTTCAACCTCTGCTCCAGCTATGAACACTTTCATATCGAACTAGAAGTTGTTAGAAAATTGTTCACCTTAAACAACTTCCCTTCATACATATTTGACAATCATGTTAACCGCTTCCTCAACAATACATTTGAACCCAAAGATCTTGTTCACACTGCTCCTAAGAAAATCATGTACTTCTGTCTCCCTTTCACTGGCCTACACTTTCTTCAGATTCGCACTCAAATCACTCGACTTTGCAATGCTGCCTTTCCTCATATCTACGTTCGCTTTGTTTTTCGTTCTTCAAGGCGTCTCTCCTCTTTTTTTCCTTTTAAGGATAGGGTTCCCAAACTCCTGAGATCTGGTGTTGTATACTCATTTAAGTGCCGATGCTGCTCTGCATCGTATGTTGGTCAGCCTTCCTTATGTCCACCACCATCTGCAGTTCTTTCTCATATAAGAAATACATCTCACTCTGCCGATTTTAATGATTTCTCAATTCTCTCTTCCTCCTCCGACAATTATGACCTTATGATTCATGAAAGCCTTCTTATATCCAAACTTAAACCCTCTCTTAACACCCAAGGCAACTCAATCCCCCTTCATCTTCTTTAATATACAGCCATTCTCACTTAATTCCGTCATCTAAACTTCCTACTCCCCTCACATGTAAATTAACACCCCGTAATATATACTTGTATTTAAAACCTCGTGTATATAAATTAACTCAATTAATCTGAAGATGTCTTAAGTTAAAGACGAAACGTTATTAATAAATCCTTATCTATTTTATTACTGTGATGGCTTTTTTAAAAGTCTTATGTTGGGCTATTATGTTCATATTGAAAATTCGCATTCCGCCTGGCAAATCTCTGGCCATCTATAATGAATTCTATAATCTCATGACATGTCATTGACACGGTATGATTGCATGACTAGTAGAAATGTAAAATTATTGTGACAGACAAGCCCTTAGCAATTTAGTATTTTCACCAAAAATAGTTTTCAGTGAAAATTTTGATGATGGCATTTCTAAATTTTTGCGAAATCTTATATATGACGCAAATGTGAAGATGTTAGCTAGTCACGTCACATGTATTATTAGACAGAGACTTTGAGCAGTGACTGTGGGGAGTGTGACAATCCCTATCTTTTGACGAAGATGTGAAAAATTTGATCAAGTGAAAAAGAGATTTATCCTATTGATAAGAGTTATCCACCTTTCGTACAGCCGGCCTCTGGTGGCTTGTGCAATTGATTACATTAATATATAAGATCGTATTTAAGTAAGAATTTATCATATGAAGCTCAGTTGATATAACTTGTGAATTTTGATTTGAGATCAATTAATCCTTTTATGTTATTGTACGTTAATCATCCATGATGAATTCTTGTGATGACGTTATAATCTCATGACATGGTATAAGATTATAGGACAGGAAGAAAGACATATACTGAAATAGAAAAAGCTCTTGTCATTTTCTGTTTACAATACCTTTAAATTTAGGACTTAGGAGTGTTAAAGTGTAAGAGCAACCTTTAAGATAATAGTTAAAACTCTTTTCCTTATTTTATAAATAAACACTTCAAGAAATACATGAAAAAATTTGTAAATAGATTTACCAAACGGTGACAGATGTCAATTTGCGCATCAGTGCAAGCTTTGATTACATCCATTTGCAATTGACCGTGCAGTGTGCATAGATGAAATGTTTGTTACAGTTTTAAAAATTTAAATTATTGATGGCTAAGGCGTACAAGTTAAGTAATGGAAGCTGTAGTTTATATGCAATAAATTAAGCGACCGTAGAACGTGAACAATGTGATGGATTTTAGTAGAGGTAATAACGTCAAGTTTTGAAACTATAACAAACGTTTAATTTATGCACGCAGCACGGTCAATTGAAAACGTGCAATGCACGTGATAGTTAGTAAATGTTTGTTTTAACGTCAGACGAAAAAATAAGAAGTATATTTCTTGCCACAAAATTTATATACGCGCACTCCAAGTATATATACAGCTCAGTGTCATAAAGAAAAGTAAAAATCAATGGAAAAGATACCATTTAAAGAGGTATATAAATTACTCAATAAATTTCATAAAACCAATAACATATTTTAAGATATATATTTCCTTAATTTTTTTGTTGTATATGAAAATCTAAATAAATGAAAAATATCCATTCCAACCAGTCAAGATATAGAAATTCGTAATCATGGAAAAGATTATACATTATTTTATTCACACATGTGTTGAATTCCATCGGACAGAACACGATTTGCCAAACCCAAAACACCCAGAACCAGAACGACAACAACTCCCGTCAAAACAACAAATTCCATTCAACCAAGGACAACAACGGTAATTTTCAAATTCGATCTCAAAACTATGAACTGGACAACACTTTGTACCATCCGGACACCATTGTTGCACTCCATGAATTTTTCCACAAATTACACGATTTACATTCTAGAAGAAATTTGAGTAATGATTTGAGTACATTATTTAAGTCATTTTTGATATAATGACATTTCTTACATTTATAAATATTTCTATTTAGAACTAAGAATACTCAAAAAGAACATTTTTACTCTTATTGATATTTCAATAATGAAAAACTGTGTGTTCGATAATAAAGTCTTCGTTTTTTCCAAATGTTTTGAGCACATTATTTAAGTCGTTTTACAATTATAATGCGTGGCATATTTTACATTTAAAAATAATACACTTTGAGATATTCTCAACTGTGATTGGTAGATTGCTGTGCGTTTTTTGGTAATTACCAATTTACCATATGAAAATGTATAATTGCTCTGTAAAGCTTTGAAAACATTCTTTAAAGAGAGGATTTAAAACTATCTCTCGTATGCATGTCTATGTGAACTTGTTCTAGAAATTACATAATTGCCTTTACTAATGATTTCTATTTTAAACTGAAAAATATTTTAGCTGTCTATATTTTTTCTTCTATTAACATTGTGATAATTAAAACTTGTTTGTTTGACATTAAAACTTATCTTTTCTTAAAATGTGTGTCCGAGAATATGGTTTAAAGGTTTGATTCCAACTTACAAGCTCTATATTAGTAACAAATATAACAATTTTCAAAATAACTAGTTACATTGGAGGCGTACGGAGGCTTCAATCTCTGGCTAGAGGTGTGTTGTACTTACCCAAAATGTTACGTATTTAAGTAGTATTTTATGTAGAAATTTAAAGTCTACCGACAATTGGTCAAGTTAAGTTACATTCTTTCAAGTCCGTGGCTAAAGATATTAAAGTGGTTTGTTTTTTAGCTGCAAACACCAAAGACACACGATTGAGAAAATCCAAGGAGTCTGGGGCTGAACCCTTGGGCAACTTTAATCTCCTGAAAATCGTCATTCACTGCATTTTGAATACACTTTTTAATAAAACAAGAAATAAAAGTAAAAAAAGTGAAAATGATCGATAAAAGGCTTTTTTTAAAAAGTGAAAATAACAAGAAAACACCTTTTCAATTGTCTTTAATTTACCTGCCCTAAAAGCACCTACTTCTAAACCTTAGAGGGAGTGACACCCACCACAAAGTCCCCATCAGCAGTCCCACGATCGATATGCCTTTCACCTCGTACTTTATTACACTGACTGGTTAACGTCTTGATTTAGCATCTCTATTTTTGAATGACATGTTGTTTGTAGTAGAATATCAAACGTTTGGGCTCATCATTGTAAGAAAATCATTGTTGAAAAAAACAACGTTTGTATATGACGCTTTAGCGGAAACATTATTAGTAAATATCACAACTTTTACCGTTTTTGAACGGCCTGGGGCCCACAAAAGGTTTATCAGAACCCAAACGTTTGTCTACTTTTCATTAAATTTCTTATGATTTGTTTATGATTATATGACAGAAAAAATACGTAGCAAGTAAAATATAAAGGTTTAGCTCTCTGACGCTGATTATCAAAATGTGTTTACTTTTTATTATAAGTTGTGTTTGTGTTAGGAAACCAGAATTATTAAGCCAGTGCAGTGAAGTCATTGCAACAAAGCCAAAAGCAGAACATCAAATTCATAAATAATTTTTGTGATCGACTGAGAAAATTTCTCTTGCTCTATAGAATAATTTTGATTGCTTTCATGTGACTCACGTTGATTAATTCATGGTTATGGACTTTGCCCCACTCCTTATTATTAAATGTTTATGTTTGATAAATATTAAGACGACCAACCTCTTTGTACGTATTTTCCAATAATGATTTCGTCGGTCTTTCCTTCATTTGCTTGTATCGCTCCATTTTGACCAAATCAATAAAAACCAGTAAACACAACAGTATGTAAGCTCTTTTCATAGCTAAAACAAAATGATCAAATGTATTTCTTTTTTTACATATTACATTTTGTAGCAATAATGTTGAAATTACCTTTTCTTGTACTTCTTTTTGTAACAAGTAAAAATGCAACAAAATAAATTAGCAATAATTCTGTCTACTTATATCGACCTACTTTGAAGCTGTGGTGACTTGTGCAATGAAGTGTTTATTGTGAGATCGTATTTAAGTAAGAATTGATCACATGAAAATCAAACGATATTCGTGTGAATGTTGGTTTGAGATCAATTAATATTTTTATGTTTTTGTATCTTAGTCATCCATGATGATTTCTTGTGATGATGTTGTAATCTCATGATATGGTATGATTACATGACTCGAACAATGTCATATAGTAAAGTAAAACTAGCTCTTGTCCTTTTCTGAAGTTAATGTGATAATACCTGCAAGTTTAGGAGTTTGGAAGTGTAAGAACAACCTTAGTTAAAGAAATTAGTTAAAAGTCTTCTGCTTATTCAATAAATAAAACACTTGGAAAAATACATATAAATTTTGTAAATAGATTTACCACACCGTGTACTTGCGACAGAAACGCATGTCTTTTTCACATTATTGTTAATGAATAAAAGAAATAAAAGATGTTTTCGTGTTTGCACTGCCTTATGCAAACCTTGGAGAGGTTTGTGAGAACCTCGAGCACGTGCAACCCTTGACCTTTGGTCTCGGGCTTGCACTGATCATCTCTTATGTTCTCCCAAAGGTCTCCTCGGTTTGCATAATCCTGTGCAAACACAGTAAACATCTTTTATTTCTTAATTGAAACATTGAAAAGTTTTTTAACAACGTGCAATGCACGAGATAGTTTGTAAATGTTTGTTTTGACGTCAAACTCAAACTAAGATTCTACGGATAATAATGTAGCACAGTTCTCATGCTTTGGATCAAATTTTTTAAAAAGAATTACATAATATATAATATAAATATATTTATTTTTTCAAGTGTTTTTTATCAGAAATCACCCGTAACTTGTTTACTAAATGTATGGAATTAAAGTGCTTTTACATGCTTAAGCTGCGAAAATTGTCGGTGTTAAAAATAACCAGGAATTTTTTATTGTAGCTGTGTGCCGTCGTTTTTTTATATATTCACCCTTCCATGAGCGAAACTAGAACGTTTATTTGGGTATATATTCATATGTTCACCTCTGCCCTGCTGATTTCTTTTGTTTGCGATGTTAATTTCAACAGAAGTCAGCAGGGCAGAGCTGAATATATGAATATTTACCCCCCGCCTCCAATTACGTTCTAGTTTTGCTCTGACGCTATTAATATGTTATTTGAGAACTTAAATGTCGTTGTTAAGAAATTTTCGTAAAACAAGAAAATTGATTTTATTTTCATGCCTTACTACAATACAACATATCTGCATGCACTTTATCATTTAAATAAAGCAAACATGTTGGAATATTTAGACAAAAAATACATTTAATTGAGTAATTGTATATCGTTTATGATTAAGTTGAAAACAGCAAAAACCATTCATTTTATTGTGAATTTGCATTCTGAAATGAATGACTGAAGTATATAACCTACGATGTTCACTTTTGATTTTATTTTAATATCTTGTGTTATGTTTACATACTACGAGTCTGTGGCTTAAAGCAAGATCAATCAATGGCTTAGTCATCCTACTAGTTATGGTATTGCATAATGTATTGTGAATTTCAGACGATTTTTCTTGTTTAAAAAATCACTTCTTTTAACACTCGCAGCGAGTGCACATAGAAAACGGACAAACCATGAGTCTGATTCTGATGGCCAGAATGAGTTGGGCTGTCAATTCTCAATTCTCATCGTCAAAATGTTGTCAAAATAAAGACGACCACAACATTAGTTATTCAGAATTTTAAAGTTTTGGTTTTTCTCGACCCAATCCTCCACCATTCACAGTTGCTCCGCATACTTTCTTATAGTCACGTGATTAAATGGAATGAAACATGGAAAGATGGCGGAATTCCAGTGGGTGGTATGTTTCGCTGCCGGAAAATGGCATATACAACCATAAATACAACCATCCGACTGGTGCAGCTTAAAAAAGATATTTCAGGGCTTCCATTTACTACATGTTTCGAAGTTCATGTATGAGAACAATATTTCTTCGTGTATTCATATTTTTTAGGAGTTTGCAACATCAAAGCTCGAAGCAAGGCAATCGATCAACAGGGCTCAGTCACTCAGTACTATGCTTAGTACTTTTTTAAATATCTATCGGAGAAGTCTGGCTGGGAGAATGGTACTTAGAATAATTCTAGGCTAACTTTGTCAATCCAAGAACACGTGCAGTACTGGTTTTTATAAATCGGGGTATTATTTTTTGGGTACACTTGCAAAATGTATCAATTCAGGAAGAAATTCAGACGCTCAAATGACTTCTTTTACAATAACGTGGAGAGGAAAGGAAACACACAAAAGATGATGCGGTAGGAATTTTTAAAGTGTTCTTTTTATTGTTTCTGGTTGCACAAGTTCATATTAATTTATATTTATTACGACAGTTATATTAACAAAAGTATGTGTACAAATTTATTTATGCCCACAATGTTGTGTAAGGAAAAACGATTATTCTGAGCACATTTTCCAATTTCAAGTCTGGATTCTCTACATCCTTTAATCACAATGTCATATATGTTAATAGAATAGCAGTGTGTCATATGAATCTCAATTTTTTGAACAAGAAAATGAATTTGGGGATTTAGTAAGTTTACATATATTGTAAAACTATGTAGATATAAAAATACGCTATATTTATGGGTTTTTTTCATTTATATGTAGAATGAACAAAGTGAAGATATTGCTGAAAATTATGACAAGCACCAAGAGTTAACCACCAAAACACAGGTTTTTAATGTACATATTGATATTGTTTCTCATGAAAAGTCATTGGAAATGGTTATATGTAGGACTGCTTTCACTAGAAAAACTAAAAATTTTGAAGTAATTTAAAGAAGGCATGCATTATTTCAACACTTATTAAAAGTCTGTACACATTTTAAATTAAATAATGGTCTTTATTTGTAGGATTCTGAAGATATTTTTACCAAGCAATCTATCTCTATGATTACAGAGGAATCTAAACAACCATGTCAACATAGTCAAGTAGTTCTCACTTATACAGTTATACTTTATACTGTTTACCACTAGTCATGTTTTTAATGTGTTATAAATTGACAATATGCTTGTTGATTGCTTATGCATGAGACACTGTGTAGCAAAACTTTATTAACATCTCGTAGAAATGTGCTCAACAAACATAAAAATATATTACAATAGATATTTTTGAAACAGTGAACATTAATAATTATTGTATACTTGCTCTTTCAGAGTCATTTGTCACCCACTGGCCACTATACTGGGCTATTGTTACAGTTTGACTTTGCATCAAATGTATCACGTCAGCAATCCTTTGTTGTTCATGATTATAATGCAAACAAAAGAACAATTATGGTGATGTCAAATTTTATTTCCATAATTTCAATGTTGGGTATATACCCAACTAAATGATATTACTCAATACTCTTTTTTTTTGGTGCTATAACCTGCATGTATTTTTTTCTTCAGCATAATTCATTTGTATTTGTTCATCGATATCCCCACCTATTGCTTGATGGCTACGGTTGGATATTGTGCTGCTCATGTGATGCAAATAGAAAGCAATTTGTTGAAGCCCTACCTAATAATATACAATTAGATCCTCAAAAAAAGGTATGTAAAATAGATGTTACTGAAATGAAATTATTAAAACAGGCCAAACAACATTTTTATACTTGTCAGATATACCATATCCCAGTTGCATACACATATTAGCAATGGAAAAATATCTGGTTGTGTATGATAGAAAGTTTGGTATTGAAGCCAAAGATTTTATTGAAAAAAAGTAAGTGTTGTGTGTTACTCTTTCAGGATATAAGGTGTCTGAACAGCTTCACCAAATTTAGACTTACACTTACATACTATTTGTTTGAAGACCCTTGTCAAAGATGTGAGAACTTGTTACATATTAATCTGACATTGCATGAAGTGAATGTCTCAAATTTGTATTTGGCTTATTTTTTCAATGTAAAGTTCTTCATGTTGTATGGGAGGAAATGTCTTCATCCTTAAATATCAGTTTATTGTACATTTCAAACCCTTGTGAAGTCATCCTTCTGTGTTTTTACAAGACCCTTGTGAGACATTGTTCTTATTACATGTGGACGTTAACTAGCATAGCTTTACAAGCAAAATATTGTTAAAATTTGTGAATGATTATTTACACAACATATTTATCTCATCCAATTTCTTTTATGAATGCAGAATCCACATCCATGATGCAGTCTGTTTTCAGTGATCATTCCTACCATGAGATGCAACCTGAAGAAGTATATTTTGTTATCTGAAAATAACTTTTTTGTACAAATACACGTATAGTTTCTCAACCTTCTAATACCCCACAATTTGTTACCATACATCCTGTGCCTAAGTTCAGGAGCTTCTATAAAGCTATTAGGGTGATAGCCAACAGGGCAAATTGAATTTATGACTATTGAGGTATACACATTCATACTCAAATACATACATAGCCACATACTTACAGTACATACATTAAGTAGTATAAACTAAATGTATGGTAAAAATAGTAAAGTCATATTCACCATTAGCTTTACGTGCCTGATATATATATTAAGCACTTTCTAAGGATTTTGTGAAGTCATAATTAATCATAATTATTAATCTACAACCTTAAGATAAATGATTTTACATATTTTAGGACTTGTTTAGTGCAGTGTGCAGGAGGTTCAGTGGATTGCTGTAAAACCAGTGAATAGTCCATGGGGGGTTTGTACTTTTGTGTATTCAAAAGTAACGCCGCCCCAGCCCGAGTTAAAATGTTGCAGCTGTTCGTCATATCATTGCATTCATGTGACAACCCTTGCAAAAGCCATGCAAATCGTTGAAGAGGATGAAATGGATTCTCCATTGGCACTTTTTAAGTGTTCCTTTGGAATTACACCAGAGATGCGAGACTATTTTGAATTGGCTACACTTAGCAAAGAAAAGGTTTCTTTATTTGAAACAGGTATGCAAGATAATCTGCAATGGTGAACATCCTTTTTGCTTTACATATACTATTTCCTTTATCGGTATGGTATTTAGCACTTTCTAGCATTTTGTAAATATTACAATTTAATTATTTTAGGCAATGAGAATGATGCAAGCGATTTTACTGATCTTCCTGAAAAAAATGGTCATAAAATTTTGGCGCCATCTGAAAGTGGTATTTGTTTTGTGGTGCAGAGTGGGATAAACGTTCTATTCAAGATGAATGGTTGTACGTAGACGTGTGTTCAGTTGCGTACTTTTATTCAATCCATGATGTGAAGGGTAAGTTCTGATTTGTTATAGGTTACGCTTTGCTTCATAATTATTTGACTTAAATAAATTATTTAGTGTATTGTAGACCTTGCTCCTCTTGTGCTACGAAAAAGCATTATGATGGCATTGAAAACAGGATTGTATGGTTTGGATCATATGCAATATCTCATGCCGTTCTAAAAGATTACATTCGGCTTTTCATAACGTCGAGGTACTTTTTAATGAAAATTTGCCGAAGCATTAGTAGCTACGTTTGTCCATTATTTAATTTTCTCGCCCTATCTCTTTTGAATGTTTTTTCTTTTTTATTCTTGTTCAGTTTACCTATGTACAAATATTATGTTGCGTATGTACAAAGGCAAGTGTCTTCGGGTAATTTTAATTTCCCAAAGGAAATAACTTACGCCAAGTTTCGTCTCGCTATCATTGCCATGATACGGTAAGCATCATTTCATTTTCAGCTGTAAAATATGAATATTCCATTGAGATAGTGATCGCTTGTTTTATTAAGTTATTGAATTTTCTCTTATTAAGGTTGCTTAATATTGATTTTGACAATGGGTTTTTTTGTGAATTATGTGGAAGAATTCCCCAAAAGATAGTGATGGATGGAACAACTCTTGGAATACAGAAAACTTTCTTACCAAATAATTTAAGAGAGTCTGATACTGGATTGCTAGATGGAAGATAAGTATTTTTGAAGTTTATCCGTAATGTATAGTATATACAGGTCTTCTAATTAGTAAATACGAGTGTTCATCTACGTATCAGAAAGCATTTTATGCATGATGGTGACTTCTCTCAATTTGTTTTTGTACACAGCTTATAGTTATAAAAATAACAACCTGTTTTCTTTTGTCCAATACTAGGTTTGAAATGCGCAATTTCATCAACAGGAGAAATGTGCGAGCTTTATTGAAGAAGTACAGTGATTCAAAGCTAAGTTGGGACGAATTTCAAGAATTAAAATCTGAAGTAAGAAGAATTTATTACCCCACGAGTACAAAATTTTGTATGACCACTCCAGAGCTCATTTTATACTATAATTTCTCGTATTTATAGATATCTTCAAAGGGGCTTAGGACTCTACTTGAATGGTTAGAGAAACAAGGATTTATCACTAGTTGTCCAAACTCGTGCAGAAGGTTATTGGCAGCATTGGCTTCTGACAAACCAGTATGCGCAATTGTGCCCCAAAGAAGAAGTTTTGGACCTCTTGATAAGGATGTCTGATGGAGCCAATCCAAAAGACAATCCTTCGACTGATTTAAAACTTCTTCATGAAGAAGTGCCTTACTGTTTAACGTCATTGAGACTAGCGAAGAAATTCCAATTACTATTCAACCGCTGCTAAAGGAATTGGTACAAAAGGCGATAAGTCCGTTCGAGGTCAAGGACGGTCAGTGGCGTTTGCCACACAACTTACCTGCGGTGTCTCAAAATTCGTCCCATGGATATCTACCTTCTCTGCCAGAACTGGTTCAACGAGGGAATTATGTTCTTGACAATAGGAAGACACAGCAGGGAGATTGTGCCAAAGTCACTAGACCCAAGAAGAAGCATGGCACTTTGATCCCTGGAATATTTTGTATTCTTTGTCCCCACGGTATTTACATGATGAACAGCTCCAACGAAAATTTGTTTTACTATTGCAGTGACATTGCGCCTTCGTTTTTGTTTCCAGGTATATGTTATGGATTCGAAATAATGAGGGATCACGAATCACCAAATATCCCATTTACCATTTTACGAACACGTTTTCCTGATGGTAAGTTACGTATGTGTGTACCTTTTATGGTGCTACAAACAGAGTATTGTCAGTGAATCGGACAGATTGCGTGACGGTTTAGTCGCCTGATAGAGTTGTAACATAACCGAATGTGCCTGATGATATGCTTATGTATTTTTATTTCTTTAGCGCCAGAGTTGGTCATTTACGATAATGCCTGCAGATTGCACGAGTATTGTTTGAACCGAGATCCAGCATTTTTTAAGAAAACAAAATTTGTTGTTGATAAGTTTCATTGGAAAAATCATTCAGGTAAACTGCCATACTCTTCCTATTTTACTTGAAGCGAACTTATTGATCCAAAAATGGCCGTTTTTATGTTTTCACAAAATTTGTTGATTTATAACTGTCCTTTATGTGTAGGATGCTGCGAAGGATATAACATGAAATTGTACCCCATGCTCAATATGTACAATAGCCAAGCTGCTGAACAGTGCAATTCGTGTATTAAGCCTCTTGCCTCCATGGTTTCTTACATGGAATACGATAACTTTTTTCTTTTCACAAAACTCCATATTTGGCACAGGAATATGTTACGCATTGTTAAATACAATCCTGAGAGAGAAATAGCCTACAAAGACTATTTTCTCACTCTTAGTCGCGTTATTCATTAGTAACGCGTTATAGTTTCGTTTTTCGAAAAATTTAAACTTGTTTTTATGAATAGTTTTATCTGTACAAAATATTACTTCATAGTTACCCATATAGTTTCTGCAAAAGTAACAATTATATGTAACGTCGTTACTTGTAAAAAAATTATTTACATCACTTGTTATAAATATAAGAATGTTATTCATATGCACTAGCTTTAAACTTAAATTCTGCTTCATTACAAATTGCTTTGCTAAATGGCAAAGCTTCGAATCAGTTTTTAAGGTATGGTCTTTACTATTTACATGGATATCATCAAGTAATCCAGGACCAACTTCTCCCTATCAAAAAGAACACTATCTTTATATGAACAGAGTAAACAAAGTGATTAAGAATCATGATATCTTTTCTCAACTTTACCCCCTCTGTTATTCTTCTCGCAAATTCTGTCACGAATATGCCACAATCATAACCATTTGCTTGTTGCATCACCTGTCGTCAATAGTTAAGTTATCCCTTTGTGACAATTTAAGCGTGATCTGTTGCCATTGTAAATGATAAGTACTTACGTCGGCATATATAGGTTGGGAAATTTGAGCAATGTCTTCTGGCCATCTTTGCTCTTGCCTCACATGCTGAAAATATCTTTTCACAAGAAAAATGATTTGTGTAGACGTGCTAGAAACATTCACTTTGTCAACATGTTAGATACATGATACACTTCATTCTTCAAGTAAATTGTTATGTACGTCATATACCTTCGTATACTGGATGCAACTTCACTTTTTTGCCACCCCATACTGCATAACACATAGAGTTTGCCTGCTCTAATATTGTATGCAATGAGCCACCAATGCAGCCTATATTTTTTAAATGAACATGGAGTTGGCTCATGTTGGCCTTTGCATCATGAAACAGTAAAATTTAGTGCTTCCACCCTTACATGTCACATATTGGCACTAGCACACATTCATATTTATTCATTTCTTCAGGTGTGTACATCCCCACTCTTGAAATGAAACATCCTGATAATCTCAGCGGTCTTTCTCCTCTAAAAAGTAGGAAATACAGCGATGTTTATTTACACGATTTATGAGTAGTTTGATAATGTTGAAAGTTGTGAATATTTTACCAAAATTTGCTACTTAAAATACGTACAGAGGTCCATCTATTAACAGTTTCTGTTGAAAAAATTGCTAAATGCGAAATATTTTGCATTTCTTTTTTCTGCTAATTTACAGTAGTACCTATAAATAAGAATGTAAATGTTTTGACACATTAGCCATGCATTTAGAGTGACTTTCGTCCTTTATTTCAGCTACACCTAGATTTTTGGGTAGTACCTTAACAGGACGTCTACGATGGTGTCGCATACCCAACTGTTATCATTTAGTGTATTCAAATCTCTTTTGTAAATGCTTATACCATCGAAACAAGCAACTCTGGAATCAAAATGAAAACGTGTCAAGAATAAAAGGAGTCATTCTTATTTTCTTTATACGTGTCTAAAATATGTTTTACAACAAAAAACCTCTCATTTTCTCCATTCCAAGTTCTCCTAGAGAAAAAATAAAAAAATACAAACATCTTAATATACGTATGGCACAAAAGTTTAGAATCACTCAGATTTTTATTTGGCAAGAGATGTTGGGAAAAAAACCTGTAATTCAAACTTTTATGCTGCGTTGGGTGTCGAGTTTGTCGTTTTTCCCATTTTGGCTCCAAGAATGCAAACAGGTCCTTCTTTATTTTACAAAGAGTAAAAGCCACACTGCCTACGACCATGGTTATATATGCCGAAAACTGGCATACTTTTATTTCTACCACATTCTTCTAAACACTTTAACACTGCTAGCCTTCTCATCACTCGTTTAAACTCAAACTAACAAGATCTCTGTAATGAAATGTATTTACGACCATGGTTATATATGCCGAAAACTGGCATACTTTATATTTCTACCACATTCTTCTAAACACTTTAACACTGTTAGCATTCTCATCACTCGTTTAAACTCAAACTAACATTGTCTCTCTAATAAAACTTTTTTACGACCATGGTTATATATGCCGAAAACTGGCATACTTTATATTTCTACCACATTTTTCTAAACACTTTAACACTGTTAGCCTTCTCATCACTCGTTTAAACTCAAACTAACATTGTCTCTCTAATAAAACTTTTTACGACCATGGTTATATATGCCGAAAACTGGCATACTTTATATTTCTACCACATTTTTCTAAACACTTTAACACTGTTAGCCTTCTCATCACTCGTTTAAACTCAAACTAAAAGATCTCTGTAATAAAAGTTTTACGACCATGGTTATATATGCCGAAAACTGGCATACTTTATATTTCTACCACATTCTTCTAAACACTTTAACACTGTTAGCCTTCTCATCACTCGTTTAAACTCAAACTAACAAGATCTCTGTAATAAAACGTTTTTACGACCATGGTTATATATGCCGAAAACTGGCATACTTTATATTTCTACCACATTTTTCTAAACACTTTAACACTGTTAGCCTTCTCATCACTCGTTTAAACTCAAACTAACAAGATCTCTGTAATAAAATGTTTTACGACCATGGTTATATATGCCGAAAACTGGCATACTTTTATTTCTACCACATTTTTCTAAACACTTTAACACTGTTAGCCTTCTCATCACTCGTTTAAACTCAAACTAACAAGATCTCTGTAATAAAACGTTTTACGACCATGGTTATATATGCCGAAAACTGGCATACTTTATATTTCTACCACATTTTTCTAAACACTTTAACACTGTTAGCATTCTCATCACTCGTTTAAACTCAAACTAACAAGATCTCTGTAATAAAACGTTTTACGACCATGGTTATATATGCCGAAAACTGGCATACTTTATATTTCTACCACATTTTTCTAAACACTTTAACACTGTTAGCCTTCTCATCACTCGTTTAAACTCAAACTAACAAGATCTCTGTAATAAAACGTTTTACGACCATGGTTATATATGCCGAAAACTGGCATACTTTATATTTCTACCACATTTTTCTAAACACTTTAACACTGTTAGCATTCTCATCACTCGTTTAAACTCAAACTAACAAGATCTCTGTAATAAAACGTTTTTACGACCATGGTTATATATGCCGAAAACTGGCATACTTTATATTTCTACCACATTTTTCTAAACACTTTAACACTGTTAGCCTTCTCATCACTTGTTTAAACTCAAACTAACATTGTCTCTCTAATAAAACTTTTTTACGACCATGGTTATATATGCCGAAAACTGGCATAGTTTATATTTCTACCACATTCTTCTAAACACTTTAACACTGTTAGCCTTCTCATCACTCGTTTAAACTCAAACTAACAAGATCTCTGTAATAAAATGTTTTTACGACCATGGTTATATATGCCGAAAACTGGCATACTTTTATTTCTACCACATTTTTCTAAACACTTTAACACTGTTAGCCTTTTTGATGTTCTAGGTAGTTGGGATACTGTATTTTAAGATTACATAGTTTGTTTTTATCTAGGAGGTATATTTTTATGTGGAAAAGACTTTTGAAATCATCCTTCCATAATTTTTCCCCTTGACAACGCCTTAGCAACCACTTTCTAGCAACTTTTTCTTATGATAAAAGCCTCCGTAAATAATTTTTTTGAATTCTTCTTTTGGTGGATGTATTTTCAAAGCCTTTTCTCCTAGCTGCTTTTGATTGGTCCAATTTGGACACCATAGTAACGGACAATCTTTGTCCAAAGCGAGCACACGAGTGATTGTCCTCTGATTCGAAGTCTGGTTTAAACGGTTGAAATTTTGTATTTTTACTGCGAAAACTTGGTTTCTTAGTGTTCTATAACTAACCCTGTTGTATTTGGATTATATTTTGTTTAAAAATGGGAAATTTGCGAAATAGAAAGAGAAAAGCGGTTCGAACTCCCCCATCAAAAAATGCCAAGATGCCCAAACATGGCTGCGCCGGCGGTGAAGATGATGTTAGTGAGGGGCCTTCTGGAGTTAAAATCGGCACGCCTAGTGCAAATTATGGATCATTTTCTTCGCCTATTGGTATATTGAGAGAAGGTACAATATTTATGGACTTGTCCTTGCTGTTTGGGGTATTTGACGAGTTGCTAAAATGCCCAGAATGTGATGGCAATGTAAGTTCTCATGTCGACATCAAGAAAAAGAATGGCTTCTCACATTACATTGTTTTGCAATGTAATGCAGAAAAATGTGGCTGGAAATACTGTTTCACTACATCGAAGAAGCAAGGTTATTCCCACGAAATGAATGTTAGAACTGTGTTGGCATTCAGAGAAATTGGACGAGGACATGCAGCAATGGTCACCTTCTGCAAAATAATGAATATGCCAGCTCCACCTACTCGTCGTGTGTTTACAAAGATTCAAAATAAGAAGCTATTGCCTGCTGTCAAACAGTTGGCAAATGATAGTATGCTAACCAGTGCTTTGAAGGTGAGAGAAGTCAACAGCAATGGAGAATGTGGTATTTCAATGGATGGTACTTGGCAGAAAGGGGCATGCTTCGCACAATGGAATCGTAACAGCTATTTCCTTGGACACCAAGAAGTGCATAGATGTTGAGGTGCTGTCAGACAAGTGTCAACAATGTTTGAAGTGGGGAAAAAAAGTGATCCCAGGTACCATTCATGGAAAGCATCACATAATTGTAAGATCAACCATAAAGGGAGTGCAAATAACATGGAATCATCGGAGCAGTGAAGATTTTGAAAGATCGGTTAACACCAGAGGCTTAAAGTACACCAGTATGCTTGGTGATGGAGATTCTGCTACGTACAATAGTATTGTTGAAAGAAAACCATATGGAGAAGAGTGCACTCCTAAAAGTTAGAATGTATCGGGCATGTTCAAAAGAGGGTGGGAAGTCGTCTAAGGAAATTAAAGAATCTGAAGAAAGGGGTGAAATTGAGTGATGGGAAAGGAATAAGTGGAAAAGGGAGACTTACTGATGGAAAAATTGATATGCTTCAGAATTATTATGGTTTAGCTGTGAGAAACAATCTGAATGATGTAAATGAAATGGCTAAGCAGATTAAGGCAGCTCTCTTTCATGTAGCCTCAACAAATGAAAACCCGCCATCAGCTTTGCCCTATTGGAAGTGACAGTTGGTGTGGTTACCAGAGAGATAAAGAGACATATGTACATAAGAATGGTATTCCTGATTGCATTGTAGAGCTAATAGAGCCCATATTAGATAATCTCAGCAACCCTAGCTTGTTGTCGAAATGCACACACAGGTTGACCCAGAATGTAAAAGTGTCTGAATGGTCTTATCTGGGATCGGTGCCCTAAGACAATTTATGTGGAACAAGAAACTGTTGCTCTAGCCACTTACTTGGCTATACTCAAGTTCAATGATGGGGACATTTCCTTGTTAAAGATGCTAACTGAATTGGACATAGTACCCGGTTTGTTTGCCAGTAAGGGAGCTCATGATTGCGATCGGGATCGCATCAACCTCTCAGTCAAAATGAGCTCTGAAAAGGTGAAAAAAGAAGAAAAGTGCGCAGGCATTTAAAAAAAACATATAGATGATGCTAAAGACAAAGAAGGTGTAACTTATGAACCTGGTCATTTCTGAGGCAGTTTTAAGGTCATTAAAACACAACTATAACTTTAAATAACAATTTCTTACTTTCATGATTTCGGGCAAAGAGGACTATCTTTGTGACACCATAACTTCTTTATTATTAATAGTATTAGGCTAAAATTTTGTGTGTGAAAAGCAAATGAACTATTTTAGTGCCTGACACTCTTTAAATTTTTGTATTTATCTTTAATGATGACTAATTGAATGTTGATCTCTTAATTAGAGTCAAAAATTTCTAATATTTTCAGTTTTTCTCAAATTTTTTTTTCTAAAAAATAGTTTCCAAAAATCCAAGAGTGTCATGCACTAGCCCAGGTTATAAGCTTCCCAAATATATATTGTATGTCTCATAGTTACGAATAGAACTTGAGTTATCATGTTTGCCGTGAGACTAATTTAATGGTAATTAATTAGCCGCCATGTTGGTTAATTAGCATAATTAATGAGTTATGACAAAAAAATTAGAGTGATGCGATTTGTACGAGTATGAACTTTCTAATACTGTTATTTTTGGCTGCCAATCATCAGAATTAAAAAAATTTACTTCTAAGGGGAATGAGTACCTTAACACTGTTAGCCTTCTCATCACTCGTTTAAGCTCAAACTAACAAGATCTCTGTAATAAAACGTTTTTACGACCATGGTTATATATGCCGAAAACTAGCATAGTTTATAGTTCTACCACATTTTTCTAAACACTTTAACACTATTAGCCATCTCATCACTCGTTTAAACTCAAACTAACAAGATCTCTGTAATAAAATGTTTTTACGACCATGGTTATATATGCCGAAAACTGGCATACTTAATATTTCTACCACATTTTTCTAAACATTTTAACACTGTTAGCATTCTTATCACTCGTTTAAACTTAAACTATTAATGTCTCTCTAATAAAACTTTTTTACGAGCATGGTTATATATTTTTATAGTAAGTACACAAAACGCCACTTTTGTCATGTGTCACCAATGCGCAATATCTAGCAAGGAGTCTTTTCTACTGATTAGTCCAGTTGTCGTTAGGTCAGTGGAGGCCCTCATTTTGATGGTTGTATTTGTGGTTGTATATGCCAGAAAATGGATGCGATACATATATCCCAGTGGAATAGTAATTCATAGAGATGCCTTAGTAAGGTTTTATTTTCATTCCTTTTGAACTTTTTAAATCATTCAGTCATGCAGAAGAACGTGAAAACAAAGAACGTGTTCCTATCTGGTGCTTTACAAAGAATTCTACTCGATAAAGAAACAAAAAAGTCTCATCATTCACAACTAAAGAAAGCTTGCGAAACGGCTTTAGGTATAAATCCATAAGTAATGATTGTAGTTATTGCTGATGTATTTGGATTCTATTTGCTCTATGTTTTTATGCATTTTCAACCAGTTTCTGCATTTGCTATCAACAAAACATTAAGTGTAGTAATCCCTCATTCAGGATGTCAACGAACGCTGTCGATAGTATCTTTAAAATTGCTCAATGTATGATTTGTACTTTTTTATACGTGGCAAACAGTTATTTTTAGTGTCAATCGCTGGTTCATATTCTTCTTGAGTTATATGTTTATATGTTTATGGAGAAATGTATGTCAACGTGTGCAATGAATATAATGTACTGCTGTGTTCAGGAATGTTGCTTTACAAAATGATCGCTTTATGATTTTGATCTATTCTAGAGGAAATAAACGCTGTTCAAGGAAATGAAAAATCTACAGGGTAAGTTTAATTATGTAAAGTTGTCCAATTTTCTTTCCAATTTTCCAATTTTAACATGACCAAAATGAGTTATTAACCTTGAATCTTAATAAATTCACAGTTATATCCAGACTACGCATGCTCACAGATTTGCTAAGTTTTATTGTTCAAAAGTTAGATTTATAAACCAGAATGTTGCTTTGATTTATTTATAATAAAATCTTCAGGAATGTTTCTTCTGCAACTCTACCTCCACTACCTGGTCAGCAAACATTCATTACAGCAGATCAATATTTTCTTCCTTTTGAGTTGGCTTGTCAAACAAAATGTGCCAGGATTGTCACCATTGCACTTGACTGTATACAAGTAAGTTGTTTTTGTTTGATGTGTTAGGACACTTGGAGTCTTTAGTTGTAAGAAATAGATTTAATATTGTAAACTCTTTCATTGCATTGTTATTAAGTTATTGCAATTTGTAGCACAAAATAAGTTCATGTATTTTCTTTTGTTAGTTAACTCCTAAATTTCTCCTAGAAATTGTCAATATTGCTATCCTTATCTATCAACAGTACTCATCCCCAAGCCTCACAACTTCACATGTGTCTTTTCACCACCATTTTGTATTCCTTCACAAATCTAGGTCATGTATTTTGCTTCTATAAATTGGAGTATTTCAAACATTCTTTTTTCTTAGAAACTCATTGCTTATGGTCATATTGTTGGTGATACACCAGACTCCATTGAACCAGAGAGGCGTTTAATTGACAGAATTATCGAGACTATTTGTACTTGCTTTACCGGTATAAATACTGATGTAAATGTTCAAATACAAATTATAAAGGTATTTATAAAAAGTAATGTCAAACTGTTATAGTATTTAATGAGAGAAATAATATATCCTTGAGGAATTTAAAGAGGGTAATGACATATGTATCCCTATGTTTTTTACATTTTTTGTACCATGAGTTTTTTGAATATCACATTGAGTAATTGGATTCCAACAAGATTTAAAAAGTCTATGTGTTAACTGTGGACAGTTGAAAATGATCTTATTTTTATAATGTGTATATTTTTATTATCTATATTTACAGGCTCTTCTAACAGCTGTTACATCAAGTACTTGTGAAGTTCATGAAGGAACTTTACTTCAAGCAGTTAGAACAGTTTACAACATTTACCTTGCCAGTAAAAGTCTTATTAGTCAAACAACAGCAAAGGCAACACTGACGCAAATGATAAGTCTTGTGTTTCAGAGAATGGAAAGTCAAGCTGTAAGTTTTGTTCTGATGAACATAATATTTTTGTATCATATTGTACATCAATAGACATGTCAATGTTGATAATATTGTATCATATTGTACATCAATAGACATGTCAATGTTGATAATATTGTATCATATTGTACATCAATAGACATGTCAATGTTGATAATATTGTATCATATTGTACATCAATAGACATGTCAATGTTGATAATATTGTATCATATTGTACATCAATAGACATGTCAATGTTGATAATATTGTATCATATTGTACATCAATAGACATGTCAATGTTGATAATATTGTATCATATTGTACATCAATAGACATGTCAATGTTGATAATATTGTATCATATTGTACATCAATAGAGATGTCAATGTTGATAATATTGTATCATATTGTACATCAATAGACATGTCAATGTTGATAATATTGTATCATATTGTACATCAATAGACATGTCAATGTTGATAATATTGTATCATATTGTACATCAATAGACATGTCAATGTTGATAATATTGTATCATATTGTACATCAATAGACATGTCAATGTTGATAATATTGTATCATATTGTACATCAATAGACATGTCAATGTTGATAATATTGTATCATATTGTACATCAATAGACATGTCAATGTTGATAATATTGTATCATATTGTACATCAATAGACATGTCAATGTTGATAATATTGTATCATATTGTACATCAATAGACATGTCAATGTTGATAATATTGTATCATATTGTACATCAATAGACATGTCAATGTTGATAATATTGTATCATATTGTACATCAATAGACATGTCAATGTTGATAACATTGTATCATATTGTACATCAATAGAGATGTCAATGTTGATAATATTGCATCATTTTGTATATCAATAGACTGAAAATGGAAATGAAGAAAAGGATGATAGCTATAATTTTAAATCAGAAGAAATCAGCAAAAGGAGGAGAAAACTGACATCAATCCTTTACCAAATGGTAAAATCCATCATGGCGACGATAAAATTGAAGATGTGAACGGTAAGGAAGCATTTCTACTTGTTTTGGAAGTTTGACCCTCCCCTGAAATTTTATGACAAGATAATCAACCCCTGTGCAAAAACATATTTGTTTTGTTTTCAAAACTCGCTTTACAGACGATATTGCTGACCAATCCTTATTTTTCAATATTCTTTGATGGCTTTTATTTACAGATAGCGAAGTCTCCGTTCCTTCCACAGAGGTTAAAGATAAGGATGTTATTGATACAGTTATCATGAATGAAGAATCAATGGTTGAAGAGAAGAGTGTAAAAGATGTTGTTGATGGTGTCAGTGATGCTGTGAACGATGACACAAAACAAGATTTAGTCGAAACAACAGTTGACACTAATGTCTCGGAGTCTGTTGGTAAAGAACGGCATTTAAATGACTCAGACGAGTTAAACAATGTTGCTGTAGATGACTTGCCTCCTAAGACTTCTGCAAGTGGCAATACAAAAGACAATATAGATGAAGAAAGTGAAGAATCAGCGAAGATTGCCAAAGATAAACATCTCGATATAAGTTCAAATGTTAATGACGAGTCCGTTAATGGCGATTCCCCCAAGTGTGGGCCAGGTACAAGATGTTAGTGATCCATCTGAATCCAACGTAATCCCACCAAATAGCGTTGATGTTGATTCAGAAGCAAAGACAAATGACTCGACAACTAGCGAAGTTTCAGAGCCCAAGGAGGATGATGGGAATGAAACTGCACGAAGTTCCGTCTCCGAGTCTCAGTCTGATATGCCCAGCGAGACGTCAAGTGAAGGCAAGCCACCTCAACAAAGATTTTCTCATATCACCCAGAAGGATGCATTCTTAGTGTTTAGGTCATTGTGTAAATTATCGATGAAACCGCTTGCGGAAGGACCGTTGGATCCTAAGTAAGTTAGCTACAATTTTTTGAGATGTATGTTGATAATGTGTAAAACTCTCATTGATCATAAGTCACTTCAAAAAAGTGGTTTGATCTAATTTATATTGTACTATCAGTTCCTGTCATCATGAATATCTTTACTACAGAAACTTCGACTTATTTTTGATTCTAAGATACATGTATCAAACTGTTCGTTTATATTTTCTTGATCCAGTTTTACTTCAGAAGGAAACCTAAATCAAACAAACTTTATTTATACTATAGATATCTCTAACTAAGATCATAACTGTTCTTAAAGATCATGCAGTAAAGGTCATCTCTTATTGATATAACTTTATGTACTACATGCAGAAATTGAACTCAACTAAATTGACCTGACATATACAAGATAGCTCTATCAGTACTTTTTTAAAGTATGATTTTAGCATTAGCCTTTAAGATTTACTCGCGATAAAAAACCTTTCATTATTTTCAGATCGCTTGAGCTCAGATCTAAAATTCTCTCACTGGAGTTGCTGTTAACTTGTCTACAAAGTGCCGGACCTGTTTTCCGTACTCATCCAATGTTTATCAACGCTATAAAACAATATTTATGCGTCGCATTATCAAAGAATGGCGTCTCATCTGTTCCTGCTGTGTTTGAACTATCGTTGGCAATCTTTCTCACACTTTTGTCATACTTCAAGACACATCTGAAAATGCAGATTGAGGTGAGTTTTAGACACAACGTGCGTATCTGAGCTACATCAATTATATCAATCAAAGATAATTTGCAACTGAATCATGAATACATGTTAGAGAAAAATTTTTAAACTTTTTTCTTGAAGTTGTCTGTTTCGCATTACTATTATTTACAAAAGAACTAAAAGATGTTTTTTTGTGTTTGTACTGGCTTATGCAAACCTTGAGACTTTTGTGAGAACTCTCCAGCTGGTGCAAACCATCAACTTTCGGTGTAAAGCTTGCACTAACATTGTCTCCAGTTGTACCAAATGTCTCCTCCGTTTGCTTAACCCTGTACAATAATTAAGCATCTTTTATTTCCAAATCCCATCCTACATTCAGTCTTCACAATCCTCTCGTTCGAATTTTCTTGTGGGTGTGCAAGAGGTGAGGTGTGACCTTTCCCTTACTAATTATCAATATACCAAACAATCAAATTTTTGATTTTATCTTCCTGTCATCCATTAATATCCATTCATATTAGCCATTAATGTCCATTCGTGTCCTTTATTGCAGACGCAAAGACGGTCGTTGATATATATTTAAATTACGACGGTGAATTGGCTTTGTCGAATATCTTTCAAAGATTGATCAATGATTTGTCTAAAGTTGCCCAAGGACGTCAAGCTATTGAATTAGGAGCGACACCAGTAAGTTGATGAATATGTTTCATAATGTTTACTTCTTTACTTCTCTTGTTCATATCTTTGCCACTCGAAAAGGACTGGAACTTAGTCTATTATGATGAAAAGGACTGGAACCTAGTCTATCAACATGAAAAACTGGAGCATAGTTTATCAACATGAAAAGGACAATAACATGTCTCTAATATTTTGTGCAGACAATGTTTATTATAATACATCTTTTTATCACGTTTTTATATGAATAGTATCAATGTCGTCTTATTTTTATATGATTTTTCCAGGTTCAAGAATGCAGTATTCGTATCAAAGGTCTGGAATGTCTCGTTTCTATTCTTAAATGTATGGTAGAATGGAGCAGGGATCTTTACTTTAAACCTGATTCTCAGGTGGACGATAATTTTGGTGAGTTTTAACATCTTTATGAAACTGAAGAAACTCGCATGTAGCGAATATAAACATAATATTGTTATACATTTCGATAAGTTATCGCTTTATGATCCATTGTACCCCTCTTTTGATATCGGCTACACTGACGATTTTCTCCATCAAGATTCCATCTTTCTATACTCTGTATCCCCTATTTATCGAAGGTCCTCCATTATTTTTTTATACACACGTTAATGTTCTTAATTGTAACTAGTTGTTCGACAATTGTAGTTAACCTCTCAGGATCTAAGTTATCCCTTAGTTATCTTACTTACCCTTGGTGGTCTCGCGGTGGATCAAGGCTATACCTTGATGTTTATAGTTAGTCCTGCATGATCCATACTACCCTCAATGATCTAATGTATCCCTTAATAGTTATAGATACTCATTATTGACCCATGCTACCCCCAATTGTCTAGGCTATCTTTTATCCCTTGCAATTCTTTTGTTTATGATACGCTAAACAAGGTGATGATCATTTTAGTCCATCTATACCCCTTGCAATCCTTTTGTTTATGTTACACTCGACAAGGTGATGATCATATTAGACCATCTATATCCCTTGCAATCCTTTTGTTTATGATGTACTAGACAAAGTAATGATCATTGTAGACCATCTATCTATATCCCTTGTAATCCTATTGTTTATGATACATTTGACAAGATAATAATCATTTTAGTCCATCTTTATCCCTTTAATCCTTTTTTTTTTGATACACTAGACAAGGTGATGATCATTTTAGACCATCTATATCCCTTGTAATCCTTATGTTTCATTTCACATGATGTTGTCTTCTTTCACTAAAGTTTTCATTTTGTCACATTTGCACGCTATCTTTGAGGAATTTGTAGAAACATTGAATGATACTTTGGATTTTGACCCAGTGTTGCGTTTTATTGTTTTAGACTATGATTGGTGAGCTTATTGGTGATCCAGGATAGTAAGTATATTTTTTACATCTCCCTCGCGTGACAATCACGTGAATATCACGTATATTTTTCACATCACGTGAAAATCACGTTAAGACGTTTGATTCTCATCTTAAGTATTAATTTCAACATAAATTGAGTCAAGAAAAGTTGATTATGTTAATTTGCCATGAAGCCCATGGATGGTTTGCTCATGATACATGAAATAGTAAATCAGAAAATTTAATCGTAAAATCAAGAATGTTTAAAATATGTTCAAGGTTTTATGAAACTCCATGTAAAAGGACAAAAGCTGTTTGAAACTAATCATTATCTTCAAATCTCTTGGTTATTTTTGTCCATAAAAAACAAATCAATTTTTTAAATGCTCAAAATTTCTCTTTCCAGTGGATAATATTGACAGAATTCAGTAAGATTTGCTACTGTTCAAAATAAGCAAACAATAATAGACTTAGATCTCTTATTGTTTTGTCCTCAACTGTTCCTCATATCCTCAACTGTGCGTCATATCCTCAACTGTTCCTCATGTCTTCCTATATTTCTTAGATATAAACGGGAGATAATGTACGCCTATATAGATCAGTTGGATTTCACTGGTACCAATCTTGTGCAAGCTCTGCGATTGTTCTTACATAACTTCCGTCTTCCCGGTGAAGCGCAAAAGATCGATCGACTCATGGAGAAGTTTGCGAGTAGGTTCTGTGAAACGAACCCAAAGTAAGGACATGATTTGTGTCTTGTTATCTGTTGTTTTACATCTCGCATTGCATGCTAGTTAGTGAAACTTACGTAATGACTTTTGTCTATGAACCATGTGTTAATTTTTTTTTTTATTTAACATCAACAATAATTTAGGACTAGTTTTTGACGATTTTTGTTTTTTTTAAGTATTTTCTCATCGAACTTTTATTATTCGAGTTTTGATGACTGCAATTTGCTGTTAGATAGATGTAAAGTGAGTTGTTTGAACTGGGAGTATTGTTACATGTTTGTAGATGTAGATCGTCCAGGATTGTAGAGTCCTGAGAAGGACTGTTAATGTTGATGTTGACTGACGTTTCTACAACCTTACTCATGTACAAACATGTCTAGATATAGTTAGGTTAGACTGTCTATGATAAACTTTTTTTTTATATTTATCATTTATATTTTAGTGACGATGTATTTGCTAGTGCAGACGCTGCCTACGTTCTGGCTTATTCTATCATCATGTTGACTACCGATCTACATAGTTCACAGGTTACACAGACTTACTTCATTTGCAATGGTTTTCTATAAAAGTGACTTTATGTCTAAGATCACGTGACTCCATTGTCGTCACGCGAGATTTCCATGGCGTTGATATGGAGCCTTCATTGGAATCACGTGAAAAATTAGCCTTTAGATGCGACATCGTAATCACGTGAAATTTTTCTTCAGGTTAAACGAAAAATAACGAAAGAGCAGTACATTCAAATGAATCGTGGTATAAATGACAGTAAAGATCTTCCATCTGAATATCTTGAAGAAATTTATGATGATATTGCACAGAATGAAATCAAGATGAAACATACACCAAAAGTGAACAGTAGATACGATGCTACATGTATGTATTGGAACATTAATACGAGAATCAAGGTCTAACTGAAAAAATTGTACAGATGCTAGGTAAAGGTCTTGACTGCGAAGTGTAGAGTCCTAGTTCTGAGATGAAGGTGAAGGTCTTGAGATGGAGGTGTTGGTCTTGAGAGAGCTTCAATGCATTTTCATGAAAGTAAAGAGATCTTTTATTGTGCTTCCACTTTACAGATTTGCAAAGTGAGAAACATCGTCGTATGTTGTATTCTATGGAAATGGAGCAGATGGCGGAAAACGCCAAAACACAAATGGAAGACGTCAGTCATATTCAGACGGATTTTGTCACGGCGACACAGATTGGTCACGTGAAGACAATGTTCAAGGTACGAGGGGTGCTGGAGTCTGGAGGATAATGTTTGTGGTGTATGTAAGGATTGATTAACATGCGTTAATTGTGATGTCAACTTATACGCACAGTGCCAAGTACGGGGGGCGTAGATTCCAAAACATGATGACATTCATGTTAATCTTGTTAAAGAAAAGACTTAGATTTTATGTAATGAATGTTTGCGATGACTAAGAGTAAATCTGTTTGATAATCTAATATTTTAGCTGACCAATGAATGATTTGACTGGATTTTCTATTGAGATAATCCACTACTTAAGCTAAATCTGCTTCTTACAACCGGCCCCAGTCCCCATTGTTGACCATTTTGTTTTGTGTGTTTAAGGTTGCATGGAGTCCGTTTCTTGCCGCGTTCAGCGTCAATCTACAAGACAACGACGATCCTTCTGTCGCTTCATTTTGTCTTGATGGAATCCGCTGTGCAATACGAATATCTTGCATATTCAGCATGCCTGTAAGTTGATAAACACACAACATTCTGTTCATTTTAATATATTTGGGTATGAATTAATGACATTATTGTCTCTGCATACCTTTTCATCCCCTGGTGACCCTTTCCCGGACATAAATATATATAAATATATTTAAGGTTAAGATGATACTCAATGTATACAATAAAAACAGATGTTTGTTTACCTTTGAATTAATTGTCTGTTTGTGTACATATATGGATATATCAGGATGCATGTGAATGTGAAATAATCTTTTCTTAAAAGTTTTTCAATGATTACAGTTAGTTATAATGATGTTAGGGAATATGAATGGAGATTCTTTACTATTAAGTTCATTTTTCGATACTCGTAATAACTCTTTTCACATTGTAGTTGGAAAGGGATGCTTTCGTACAAGCGCTGTCCAGGTTCAATTTACTTACTGCGACCAGTGGCACGCATATTCATGAAATGAAAACAAAGAACATCTAGACGATCAAAACACTTCTTAACATCGCTCAAACGGATGGTAATTCCATCGGGAAGTCTTGGCTCAAGAGAATCATCTTGCTATATATTATGGTTGGTGTCTAGTGAAACTGGATGGTGATGCTATCAGTAGGTTTGCATGTATACATTAAACTGCATCTTACATAAGATTTTTATACATCTAACTTGACCATAATTCACTGACCATTCAATATCCCAAGTACCCAAATTTCTAGTACACGAATCCCCTGTTCCCAAATACCAAATTTCTAGTATCCAAATCCCCAGTTTTCAAATCTCAAGTATCGTTATCTCCTGTATACAAATCTCAAAGTGTTTCGATTTTTCTCCTAAGTCGATTTCCTGGAAGGTTTACGTCAAGTCTCGGAAGTTGAGCTTTCCAATCGTACAATGATACGTATGCTTAGTCTGCAGAAGATCGTAGAGATTGCTTATTACAATATGGGTCGTATTCGGCTGCAATGGTCACGAATGTGGGTGTATTGGGAGATCATTTTAACAAGGTTAGCGATTGTTAACGACTAAGATTGTATCTTAAAATCATAGATAATAACATCACGTTGTTGTGATGTACTCAGGTATAGTAACAAGATAATCATTGTCTTCCATGCTCTATCAACTAAACTATCAAATCAACTGTGAACTATGATGATATTTTAAAACACAGTTCTAGTTTCTTTCATATCTCAAGTATAAAAACAAGATAATCAATGCCTTCATCTCCAATGTTCTACCAACTATGGTACTTCTCCGTCTTAGATAATTGATGTGCCATTTTAGTGTGGTTGTAACCCTAATGAAGAAGTTGCGTTCTTCTGTGTCGACTCTTTGCGACAATTATCCATGAAATTCTTCGAAAAAGGCGAATTTCCAAATTTCTGATTTCAAAAGGATTTTCTCCGTCCCTTTGAATACATAGTGAAGAAAAACAGGTAAGTTTATGCAGGAGTCCATTCTGTCAGAAAATGTAAAGTTTCTTGTAGCTTGAAAATATTTCTCTCACTAAAACGAAATTTGTGGCAAACTTTGTAGATTCTTTTCCATGTTGAAATTTTACGAAATATTTTACAAAGGAAGTCTTTCCATCAATCGCTCTGTTTTGTCTGTTATAATTGGACGGATTTGATTAAAATTCTTTCTTCGATATGTTTATTAACTTGGTAACAAGGACTGCAATTTTAAATCTAAGATTTGCTTGAATCAACAACTGGACTTTTCACATTTTAGTTCTTCCACAATTCGTGATATAGTCGTACGATGTGTCACACAAATGGTGCATTCGCAAGCCACAAACATCAAATCTGCTTGAAAAAATGTTTTCTCCGTTTTTCATTTGGCTGTGTCCGATCATGATGAGGAATCGTGGAACTCGCTTTTCAAACAACAGGTTTGTAGTTTAAGGAAGGAGGTTTTTCTTCTAATCTTACTTGTAAATCAAAGCTTTGACAGATTCATTTATCTCACAAGATTATCAGTGTAAAAATTTCACATCCCCCATTTTCTCTTTTAGCCACTATTTTTGAGAAATATTTCTCCATGATCATCGACTCTTTCCAAGATGCTGTCAAGTGTCTCTCGGAATTCGCATGCAATGCAAGTTTCCCGGACACGAGTATGGAAGCAATAAGACTGATACGAAATTGCGCCAAATTTGTTTCTGAAAATCCTGTGGTACGACGATTGCAAATCTACTTTCTTTTCAACTTTGAAATGATTTAAAATTTTGAAAAATCACATCAAAGCTAACCACTTTGGATCAAATCCAACCCAAATCATCTATTTCAATCGCTTTTTCGTGTAGCATTTTCCAATGGCATATGTTTTCTTTTCTTTTACAAACAGATGTTTAAGGACTACGGAGTAGAGAATGCTGGGATATCAGAGCAGGACAGAACCTGGGTGAAGGCTGGTTTCCAGTTCTTTTTGATCTTTCGTGTATCATCAACAGATGTAAACTAGACGTCAGAACAATGTATGGTGGAAATATTGAGTTGTATGTACTGTATACATTAGTATGTATTTTATAATTAGAATGTGAGCTATTTTCCATCCATCAACTAGAGGCCTAACCGTGATGTTTAAAATCATGAAAACATACGGGAACACGTTTCTCCAACATTGGTGGCGTGATGTCTTTAAAGTCGAGTTTCGAATTTTCGACATCATAAATGTACCAGACAGACAGATAGATTGGCAGGAGGTTAGAAAACTGTCATTATTGTGCTCTTATTATATTGCAAGCGTCACTTCCGGCTAAATGGCGCGCTTTGATTGGCTCAGAAACATTTTTGCCGGTCCATTATTCTCCCGTAATCGACCACGGTTCAAAACACGTAGTTTATAATATGTCGTTATTGTGGTCTTATTGTCTATGATTGCCATAAACACACATTATATCGCAAAAAGTCAACTTAAATACACGACTATCCAGTTCCACATGGAATGATATTCATTTCATGTGTTCATGTCTATCCACTTTCATTCCTCATTCACTCATCCATTTCAATTGTGTATCCACTCCATTGAACTAAAATACATGGAACGTTACCTGTAATAGAAAACCGTAGTATTTTTTTGAAACCAAATTTTACACCCAGACACGCGTGTGTAGTTCAATCAATTTTCACTCCGTGAGAGAATCTTGAAACACTAAACACGTGTGTTTGGGTGTAAGATTTGGCTTCAATTATTTGCTTTATGTAGCGTTTCATGTATTTTAGTTCAATGATCCCCTCATATCTTCCTCTATTTCTTATTCACTTCTATCCACTTTTATTCTAGAGTCACTTCATCCTGTATATCTACTCGTAGGCTCTTCATTCTTTATCCATTCCTATCCTCTTGTATTACCTATTCACATACCGATTTCATTTTGTGTAAACGATTTGTACAAGTATGGAAGGTTTGAAACACTCGTTTGTGAAAGTTACCCACCTGTAAAGAATGCTTTTGCCTTTAAATCAGGAGGGAGTAATGTTAAACTGCGAGAAAGTCGTTTCCTTTACATAGAATAAAGTCCGTGTGTAAAGTGTTGTATTTCCTCGTTATAAAATGAGACATCAGCTGAGGATGTTTTGAAATTTGTGATGTCTTGATTGGTTTGAAATATCAGAGTTAATGATTTTGTGAAGTATGAGAGTTTGTGATTGATTTGTTTTGAGGTAAATTAGTAAACAAGAAGTATCAGAGTTTCTTACAGGTTCGACTGTAAATGCTTTGTAATACCATGTCCTGCTTTGCTCGTTCATTCAATACATGTCTTTAGATAACGAGCAGTTAGCGAGGTCTGGTACCAATTTTTTGGAAAATCTCGTCATATCCAATGGCAACATGTTCTCCGAAGACGTCCGGGAAAAGACATGTCAATGAGTAAAGACGATATTTGAATCAACCGTACCTCACGAACTATTGAAATGGAGACCCGCTGACCAACAAGTAATGAGTCTACCCACACCTGATGTCACTCCTGCTTCATCACCACTCAAGGTAAGTTACACTTAGGGCCTGATTATATGGAGGCGAGTTGGCCCGGATAGCGAGCTAGCCCCGATGATTTTAAGGGATTAAAAAGAGCCAAAACGTCAAGGTTTAAAATTACAACTGTTTGCGAAGCGCCACACGTCATTCTGGTTGTAATTGTCAAATTATGGTAAATTGGTTGTTTTAATTTTATATGTTTTGCGTAGTTATTAAATCAGAATATTGTAAAATTGCTTAAGAAGATTTATCTGATAATTAGTATTGAATCGTTTCCATTTGCCAAAATGATTTAACATTTGGTTAATCCCGGCTACCGGGATCATGTATCCGCCCTTTTGTATTTTTTATGTTTTAAAGCCCGACACTAAAATTTTAGACAAACTTTCATAACTATTCTTTTTGTTTTATGTATTAATTACCCTTAAAATTGACGTATATTGTAGATAATGTCACCTGTCGACCTGGAGGATGATATCGTGCCTAAATATCCGGAAGGTAAATAAAAAGTTTGTGAATTCTTTTAAAAGGAAATTTTTTCTCCAATTGTCTCCATATTTATAAGATTGGAAAATATTTCATGGTAAGCTAAAGCTCGCATATTAAAAAAGCTCATTTGAACCAAAAGCTCATATGAAGCAAAAGTTCGCATATTGCAATATAGCTCGTGTGAATCTTTAACTCGTGTGGACCAACAACTTGCATTCTTTGAGTAACAAGTGACAATTTTCCGTAATATTTTTTAGACGAGGACAAACAAGATGGTCAGCAATCGTCAAAAGGTTGGAATGAAACGGAGGAGGAAATGCCTCAAGAAACAGTTGAAGAAACCAAAGAACAAGACAGCATTAGTTTACATAGTACGCCTAGTTTACGATTTGAACCTGTCGAAGAACACGAACCAGGTAATTATGTGTTAGAAATCAATTGAGATTAATAATTTGTTGTCACAGCCTGCTGCCATTTACGTGTTTAATTTACTTTGGTTTATTGGAAAGGCGTAACAAAACGTATAATTGATATATGCGTTTGAAAAACTCAATCTGAAGTTAACAGCGACGTCATGTAACATTTCCTGAAACTGCTTATGTTCTAAAATTTACATTTTTGCAATGTTTGAAACAATAATGTTGTTAATTGTTACTAATAGAACTAATAATGTTACTAATTAGTTCTCCTGTTAACATTTATTTTTCATAAAAAATAGCACTAACTTAGGAAACTCATTTTTGTTTTATTTTTTTGCATTCGTTGCTTATTTTATTTTATTTTAGAGGACCTCTAATAAGATAAATTAGCCCTTTGTTTGGCTTATTCAAAAGTTCGATTTTTACCGACAAATGAAAAAATCGTCTGAGCGTGAATAAGGAAATGTCCAACCAACACCCGAGTGACATTTTTTAATTTTTTCATGTATGTACTTTAACGTTGTAAAATCATCTCATTATTTTAGTTGTGCAGACTAAGAGGATGCTGTTAAATTCATTGATCATTAAGTGTGTCGTTCAATTGGAACTTATCCAAATGATCGACAATGTCGTCTTTTTCCTAAGCACCGGCAAGTGAGAAGATGAAGATACTATGGCTGACTTACAGGTCAGTTGTAATAACAGTCGTTGTAGGCAATACTGAGATAAATCGCTTTGTCGTAATGTTGTTATACCAGAGTTTGACATAACAAAGTTCTTAGCTGAAGCACAGAATATGTAATATACAGAAAAGACACTTGGCATCTTTAGTTGTTAGGAATAAATTTAATCAATGAAAAAGTTTGTGAAAAATAATGTGCCAGGATTGTCACCATTGCACTTGACTGCATACAAGTAAGTTGCTTTTGTTTGATGTGTTAGGACAAGTGGAGTCTTTAGTTGTAAGAAATAGATTTAATCTCGGAAACAATGTCATTGCGTTGTCTCTAAGCCATTACAATTGAATAGCACAAAATAAAGTTGCTACAGAACATTTTTTGTTAGTTAACTCCTAAATTCCTCCCAGGAAAAGCTAGAGGATCCATACTTCAAAGATTTTGTCATTATTGCTTTCCTTATCTATCCACAGTACTTACTCATATCCCATCCTCCAAGTTCCCATGTGTCTTTTCACCAAAATCCTTTATCCCTCCATATGTCTATCTAGGTCATGTATTTATCTTATATAAAGTTCTATATTTCATATTCTTTCTTCTTAGAAACTCATTGCTTATGGTCATTATGTTGGTGATACACCAGACTCCATTGAACCAGAGAGGCGTTTAATTGACAGAATTATCGAGACTATTTGTACTTGCTTTACTGGTATAAATACTGATGTAGACGTTCAAATACAAATTATAAAATGTTTATAAAAGTATACTCAAACTGTTATAGTATTTAATGAGGGAAATGATGTATCTTTGAGGAATTTAAAGAGGGTAATGACATATGTATCCCTATGTTTTTACATTTTTTGTCGAATTTTTTTCTATTTTTTATATTACTTCACCTACACCAGGTATAACATAGAGTTCACAAAAAATATTCTCGTAATATATTGAACTTGCAGGAACGATGTCTCTTTCGAGGGAAAGAGCTATTCTATAAATATAGGTGGAAATATGCTAGGAAGACAATTTGATCTTTTATAAAAACAGGACATTAATTTAATTTTCAAAGCCTTTATCAAACTTTCTATTTTATGAAGTTATTATAAATTACTTACAAAAATCATCACAGAAAAGAGTATCCAACCATGTATCAAAACCGTATGAGGTACATACCCATATTTTTCAAGGAGTTTAATGAAGTTAATCATGTATTGAATCTAAAAGTTTTGTCAAATTTTCGTAGATTCTTTACAATACGACAATAAGAAATTGATGGTCTGTTATGCCGATCGGTGCTTAGTACCTATTACATCATACATCTCTTGATCTTTGACGAAACTTTGTAGTTCTAGAACAAATATTGTATTTTATTTATTGTCCAGTTGGAATCGTTGATTTTTCCTTTTTATGATATTTTTGAAGCGCTCAAAAACGTTGCTACTCAGTTTAATGGATAGCCTTATTCGACCTTCGTGTGACTGATCTCTTCTTTGGTAATTTATCGTAAAAGTTTCTGTAAAAATTATAAATCTGGTGAGAACCATATATGGACAATGAACATGATTATTGTCTACATTTCAGCTGAACCAGTTACAAGTGCGGAAGTGAATCAGAACATCTCGTGATGAGCCCATCCCTTGCATTCGAAGGATGTTTACATTACAATACGATTAAAGACAAAATTGAAGAAATATTTCAATATAAAACTGTGACTCTACGTTGTGGAACGAAATAATAAGTGTGGAAATGAAGAAATAGTCGTTTTGATCATATTTGGTGAGTAAAATTGTAAAAAACGTTGATTTTAAAGACGTATTGTTTAGCTACTCGTTGTATTGTATCAAAGGTTTGACTAAATAGCAGAATACTCGTCCACTTGGATTCATTGACTGTTCATCCACATTTTCAGTAGATACACAGATGATATTATGCCGTATATAAGACGATTCTAACTTCTGAGAAAAGAAAAATCAACGTGAAACGAAACTATAAGATAAATAGTGCTGCATGTATTGGACAATACGATAATATATATTTATGCTTAGTATATCAAATTGCGTTTCATCATATAAACACAAATGATCTGTTTACCTATCAAAACGACTATATTTTAATATTTAAATCAACCACAAACGATTTGCATCAATTATACATTACCACATTGATATGTAATTATAGATTTATAGTGCCATTGTCGCACAACGTAAGCGTTCTGTTGTGGGGGATGCTAAATCAACGATTCTTTTGACGACTAACGTTGGTTCATTACCACGAGTATTAAAATCAAAAATGCGTATCCAATTCGTCTTTTCAAGACTTCAACTCAATGCGTTACCATGCATTAATCAAATGCGTCGATAAATGCGACCATCAAAAATGCGTATTGAAACAACCAGAAACAGCGTTTGCAGCCTCTATATATACTAAACATTCAACAAGATAAAATTACAAAGTTTCCTCTTTGCCACGATTGGAAAGAAGGTCTTCCTCAGCAACTCAATGCTTTAAACTTCCCATGACAAATGCATGTGCGTAATTTAACGTAAATAGTTCCCATTTTACAATGCTCTTACTTCTTTAGTAATGTTCATGCTTACAGAAAGAGAAAGATACTTCACTTGTTTTGATTATTTATGAAAATTTCCTCCCGTATACTATTTTATACTGATAAATTTTACATCGTCCATATTATTATTGATAAATTGATAAAATTTACGACAAGCCAGGTCACGTTGCCAGAAAAACTGTTTGTTGCTCATTTCTTTTGCTGTTTTCAGTTTTTCCAATTTTTATGAGCACAAAATGGCTAAAGCTACAAAGAATTCAACATAATTTATGCATTTTTTTAATGATCCTTTTATTCGTTTAAAAATGACTGACTCAAGTAGTACCAACTATTGTCTGACTATAGCTGCTGATCTTTGGTTTGGAAACTCAAACTGTGATAAAAAATGGCGATTTGGATCGATATTTAGATACATTTTGGCCTATTTTCTATTCTAATAATTTTTCGGAATCATATTGGTAATTTATTATAAAAGTCTATGTCAAAAACATAAATCTGGTGAGAACCATCTATGGACAATGAACATGATCGTTAACTACTTTTCAGCTGTATCCAGTTACTAGGAAGTGAATCAGAATGATCTCGTGATGAGCTCATCCTTCACATTTGAATATACACGTCTACACTGCAATACAATGAAAGACAAAAATGAAGAAATATTTCAATATAAAACTTGAATTTACGTTGTGGAACGAAAGAATAAGTGTTGAAATGTAGAAATAGTCGTTTTGGGTCATATTTGGTAAGTAAAATTCTATAAAACATTGATTTTAAAACATTGTTTAGCTACTCTTTATATTGTATCACAGATTTTACTAACGTTTTATATTTGAACTTTGATATAAGTTTTTCAGTTGGCCGTTGATTTGTTTAATTTTAAATTTTGTAACTTGTTTTTGTACGATTATTTTTTTGGTTTTTAGTTTGAAGTTTAAATAAAGGCTTCACGATTAAAACCAAAGATTCAATCTCCATTAAAAGTAAGTCAGAGTATTTACAGCATTCTATTCTAAATAAATTTCTAGCTTAAAAATGGCTTCAGCACCTAAAAAACTGAAGATTGAGGCAAATGGATCTCGTTTAAGTAAACTTTTGATAAATAAAGGAACCCAAGCCTTAAAAACAACATTGCAATTACATTTTAACAATTTATCATCAAGTTTGATCAATGAACTTAATGATTCTTCTACAATGAACAAATTTACATTACTAAAAAAGAAAAAAGTCATCAATAAAGAGCAATGGGATCTTCTTTATCCATCAACTGGTTCACCAGACATTAAAAATTTTGATATTTCGTTATTGACTGTCTTATTGAGAAATATATGTGGTCTAACAGCGCCACATGGTGGATGGGATAATCTTCCTTCCTCTTCAGATACTTCAATCTCAGCAAATATTGCAAGAATAAAGTTTTATCGAAACAAAGTGTATGGCCACATAACTACAACTAGTGTAGATGACAGTGAGTTTAAGTATTTGTGGCAGGAAATTTCAAAAGCATTGGTTGGTCTGGGTATTCAACAAACTGAAATAGATGAATTAAAGAAAGCTCCCTCAGTCCTGATGAGGCAAACTAT
The DNA here is from genome assembly GCF_021976095.1 of Xenia sp. Carnegie-2017. Lineage (NCBI taxonomy): Eukaryota > Metazoa > Cnidaria > Anthozoa > Malacalcyonacea > Xeniidae > Xenia > Xenia sp. Carnegie-2017. The sequence continues at coordinate 2,757,041 of NW_025813487.1, read as the reverse complement.
ATTGAAATGTTAAAAGAATGGTATGAAGAAGAACAACAGTTAATCAAAGTCATAGAAAACCATAAACGAAGTGAAAGTAATAAAAAGTGAAGTAGAGGAAATCAAAGAAAGCATGTCAACAAGAATGAGGTTGCAGAAATTAAACAAGATGGCTACAAAACTGATTGTTGGAGTAAGAGAAATAATACAGCGCAAAATATGCTCTGATGTTAAGAAGCTTGGAAAGTGTAAGTTTAATGGTCTTATAGAAGATCTTAACAAGAAATACCTTGAAGGCACTAGACAGTGGTTATTTGAAAAACTCGACACTTGGTTTGACGATAGAAGTGAAAATGCTTCTAATGTCATGATTTTAATTGCCGGTCCTGGCGTTGGTAAAAGTGTGTTTGCAGCTGAGGTGTGTCGACTATATTCTGAAAAGAAGAAACTTGCTGCTTCTCATTTCTGCAGATATAATAGATCAGATTATAGAAATCCTCGAGTTTTGATAGAGTCATTGGCTAGCGCCATGTGTGATACAATATCAGATTTTAAAAGTAAACTGAATGAAGAATTACAGAGAAACCATTCCAAAGAATCTATCACCGATAAATTCCTTGTTTTATTATATAATCCATTGCATTCATTGGAAGATCATGAACCAATGCTTTTGGTTATTGATGCCTTAGATGAAAGCCAAGTTGATGGCAAAAGTGAATTGTTGGAATTGATTGGAGAAGAGTTTGACCGACTGCCTAAATGGATAAAAATCTTCATCACCAGTCGTCCAGAACTTCCTGTTCAAAAGGAGTTGAAAGACATGAATCCTGTGGAAATAACAACTCGTGATGAAAACAACGAAAAAGACCTGCACAAGTATTTGAGACGTCAGTTGAATGATCGGATGCAGGTATATCACTACGTTCTTCAGTCATTAGTTAAAAAATGTGAGGGGTCATTTCTTTATGCGCATCATGCACAACTAAGCTTGAAAGAAGAGAATATTGAACTTACAAACGAGAATATTGAACAATTGGTCCCTAGTGGGTTAAGCCGTGTTTACACAAAGCAATTTAAAAGAGTAAAAGAATTGTTAACGAAGGAAAGTCCCAGAAATTCTGTTTTCTCAGAAACTACTTTCATGCAATTTCTTGAATTGTTGGCTGCCTGTCGGGAGTTTTTACCATTAACTTTACTTTTTAGCTATTTATGTTTTTCTGGTGACATCAAGTTTGAAGTCCGCAGTAAAATCATTGAACTGTTATCTCAAATTTTGCCAGTTTACGATGATTGTTTAACCGTGTATCACAAATCTCTAATTGACTGGTTGAAATCAGATGGTTATGAACAGCATGAGTTTACAGTTGATCCAACAAATGGTCATAAGTTCTTATGGCATGCTTGTGAGAAAGTGTTTAAACACATCAAGTCGATGAACATTTTTAAAGATCAGATGAACACTGCTATCATTAAATATGCTTTGAAGAGTGGAATCTATCATATGTTAAAATGTGGGGAAAATGTTGACTTAAGCTGGGCAGTAGATGTCAAAGTGTTTTTTGCGAGGTTAATGATTGTGGGAGACATTAACGTTTATACCATTAGGTCTGAATTGTTTGAAATTATTAAGGATCTACAAACTTTCTTGGGAAAAGATGTACTTGAGGAACAACTATTTAAATTGTTAATGATAATAACAAATAACATGGATAAGTTTCGTGATAGCTCATCGTTAGCTAATGGATTAGCTTATTTACAAGTTATTGCAAACAGAATTCATAACAGTAACGAAAGAAGATTATTGGCAAAGGATTTATTGAAACAAGGAAAGTTTTTTGGTTTGAGGATTTAGACTCAACATATTTAACAAACCATCATCATTTGACTGTCTCCTTGCGTGCTAACGTTACATCTCTTTGTGTGTCGTCCAATGAAGAACTTCTTGCTGTAGGATATGAAAATGGTCAAATATCTATTTTGAGCTTCCAGAATTCAAACAACGATGCACTCTAGGCACTGCACTCGATGATTCAAGGTTGGATAAGTGGGATGATGTAGACACATTTATGTCCCTGTATGACAAGTATGACTTTCCAACATTATTTAACTATGGTTTTGTACGTGGAAACATCTGTTGTTGCTCTTTTCACCTACCGGAAATAGACTGGTAACTAGTGATGGATCTACTGAAGTAAAGTTGTGGGACGTTAACAATGGACGTTTGTTATTATGTTTACAGTCAGATGATGTCGTTAATCGTTGCTCTTTCTCAGATTCTGGTTTGTTTATTACAGCAAGATATGATGGAATTTCTTCTAAAGATGTGTTCACTGCATGGAATTCATTAACTTTGCAAAGAATTGATCAACGATGCGTTGTTGATTACCAAAATCTACAATACACAGATAAATATTCAGAGTTCTTTGTTATAGTCATTGGACGGCTTTCGTATGTTTTTCAATTCCCAAAGGCAATCGATATTTTTTCAAAGAGAAAGAAATATTTACCTTTACATTTAATGATAACACACCATTATCGTGATTGTATTTTTTATCATACAAACCAGAATGGAAAGCTTTCTGAAATCATTCAGTTGACAAAATACAACGATCAAGGAGAAATCGTGTTTTGTTTACCACATGTTAGGTGTCCATGTGTTTATAGGAATCTTAAAAGTCCATCCCATCTCGTTTAAGGAATTTTACGTTGTGCCGTATTTTTCCAAGCTTAAAGTTTTCAAAACTGATCATCTTTGGAGACCTTCATTTATCTTTGAGGAATTTGAAATTAAATGTTGTTGTTTTTCACCGGATGGATCTTTTTTTGCTGCTTTCGCTGTTGGTGACCACGTCAACATTCATATTTGGAACATTGAACGTTGCACTATTATTCAAACTGTACCAATGCAACTGAAGAATGCATTAGGATGTTGGTGGTCATATGGTTTACTGTGGATATGGGATGGTTCTGATCATCTTATGAAGATATCAACTTCGTCTGAAAATTTTGTAGAATCTACTCAAGCAAAGCATGTTAACATTGGATTTAAACCTAAGAAAATCTTAACATTTGGTGATGTCTTAGTTTGTACTGACAAAGAAAAGTTTGTTCAAGTTGTTAGAATTACCAAGGGTGAGATACAATACAACAAAAGACTTCCTGTCCATAGTTCAAAAGTTAAAGCAGCAGCTGTATCACCTGATAATTCTGTTATTTTAACTGTAAACAAAACAGAATACACAATATGGAAATGGGAAAATAACAAGAATGAACTTTACTTGAAACCTTGGTATACTGCAGAAATACCCATAACGTCTTTTATTGAAAAATTTGTTCCAAAACAGGTAACTGTGAAAGATCTAGAGTTGAACTGCTGTATAAGTGATAGTAAACAAGCAGTCATAGCATTTTGCCAATACACCAAAATTAGAGGCATTTATGTCATTAATGTTCACGAGAACGGTGATGTGAATGAGATTTTGCATGATGTGAGTGGATATTTATTGGAATCCAACCTAATCGTACACAAATCTTATTGCATTGGAGTGCGTCATATGTCATTGGTTGCTAGAGATTTAAAGAGTGGTGAAGTATGCGCTAAATTTGAGGAAAGACGTTTTGCAGTGTCTCGTATAACTATGCATTCCAATACAGGAACTTTAGCTATTGTTGAGAGTTTAAAGTACAGAATTCAATTTTTAAAACTTAATGTTCCTGAATAAATATATCAACTCAAATTTTAATAGTAAATTCAAAAACCTTTTGAGAAAATTGGACATAGATGTTGATGGTCGTAAGGATGATTGCTTGTTTCCACCTACTATAGTTTTCTACAGAAGAAGTATACTTATTCTGCCAGGCAATCTTTAAAAAATTTTCTATATTTGCCAAAAATAAATTTGGACCAATTTTGCAAAAGATGTTTTAAATTTATCGGTACTATTTCTTGGAATGTCTTACCTCCTGCTATTAAAGAATCTAAAACATTATCTATGTTTTACAATAATCTGAAACGATGTATAATTGCTTTTTATAACACAAATGACTTGTATTTAAAAAGAGCGCTTCTATACTAATTGATCATGAATATTTGTTTATTCCTTTCTAAGATTCTACTTGGAATCTTCATAAATGAATTGTCATTTAAACAGGGCATCCTCAAGATTTGACTACTGCTGTAAGATGCTCTGTCAAACTTATTATTATGTATTGTACCTCTGAACAAATTTCATGTTGATGATTTACTTTTTAATAAAAATGTATGGTTAGATAATTTGGTTATTTTATTTAACAAATAGATAACATTTAACAGTTGTTTATACAGTTATAGATACACGGGTATGAGGTCATTGTGATAAAAACTGAGTGGCCACGAGCCGCCGGGCAAATCAACGTTTGAAAACCGGGTTTTTTCTTTTCTTTTTGCTCAAATGCGTCCAATGCTTCAACTGGGCATTCTTAATTTTTTATTTGCCCATTCAGGGATATATTCAGGTAAATATTCAAATAAATTCTCCGTTCGTTTGTCATTTAAAAACAAGGAATTTTCTGTGACCTCAATTCCGTGTGTCTATCCTGTTATAGATCATAGCTCTCGAGTTTTATGGTCATTAGTTAAAAAATGTGAGAGATCATTTTTGTACGTTTATATGTACAAATGAACTTATAGAAACTAAATGTTATATGCTGTCAACAATTCCCGTTTGTGAAAACATCATCATGATGTCATGCAATAACTGTGGTGAAATCAATTAGAATTTTACGATTTTGACATTAGTTCATTTGAATTGAGGAATTAAATTTTTTTGGATAATATTTTCTTGATTAAAATATTAAAGAATATTAATTCTCACTTTCTGTCTTCAATGGTTAAAATAAAATTTATCATCCTGATGTTGGGGTTGATACAACGTTAAATGTACAGTTTCAATTTGTGACAATTGTAAACATAACAATAAACATTTTACTTACTTATAAATATTAAAGCTCAGCAAAGTTTATTTAAAAGAGCCATTCAATACAAAAATGACGTATAAAAAGGAATATTCAATTAGTAGCGTAACGTTTCGTCTTGGTTCTCAAGACGTCATCAGACAGTATTGAATTACAAGTATAAAGGGATTTATATATATAATAGCTATTTACATAATATTAAATTATATGGTGGGATGAAAAATGTGAAAGTAAAAATGGGATAAGATGGTAGGAAGTGGGATAAGTGGAAATCACGAAAGAAACAAAAACACACACAATCACAAAATATACAGACATGGAGTTTTCTTGTGAATTCCACTTATCCTTTTAGCTTTAATGTTTATAATAAGAATTTGCTTTCCGCCTGGTATATCCCTGGTCACTATTCTGAAGAAACATTTTACTAATGATCTTAAAGATCCTTGTGCTTTAAACACTCCACAGATTTTTCTAGTTCTAAGTTTGGGGCATCTTATGAAAAAGCAGGTACGTATAGCGTACATATTGTTGTCAAGGTTAACATTGTAGTTTTTGAAAATAAACTTGTTTTAAAATCTCGTGATGTCATCTTCATTAATAGTGGCAATATTATAAGTATGATATAACATATATGATAGTAATGTGATGCAGTGGTAATTCATTTAAATACAGGTAAATTATATACAGTAAAATATTGACATGAATTAATGGTGATTGTGTTTTTCAAGGGCTTCTTTAATTCAAAGTTTTAAAATCTTAAGTTTTCAATATTTTCTTATTGTACAAAAGTGAGATAAAAGTATCTGTGAGGGATAACTAAGGACAGAGTAATAACTTTTGGGGGAGGAGGTCAATCTGCCCCTTCCTCACCATTGTATATTGATAATCATGTTACATTGAGTTTTAACTTGGCAAAAATCCAGACACGTGAGGACATACTGTAACCGGAATGATTTAAAAACGTTGACGTAAATCGATGAAATATAATATCTACCCACGCCCTTGCTGCCCTAATCCAATCCACATTTATCATGCGTTATCCTATGGAATTAAATGATGCCTAAAGTCATTCTTTTGATTTTAACTGTGCTATTTTCGAGCAATGTTGCGTTTATGCGATTTATTTTTGCCGTCTTAAATTATCAAAAGAATTATGGAAAGAGGGAGATCATTTTTGATACGGCTCCTTTCAATGTCAAAAATATGTGCTTAAGCATTTTTGCTATTTCATATTTTAAAACGGATGTCAGAAAAAGATCCATTTCATCATCTGTCAACATAAAAGCTTCATTCTTACCTTTGATGACCTTGAAGCAGTAGTTCTTGTCGGATAATTCGACATTTTATAGCCAGCTTATTAATTGGAAAAGCGCATGCTCTGTAAGCAATAATTGGGTATTTGTATCGTTTTCGCAGCTACGTGTGGACACACAAAAACGCATCAAATTTGCATACGTGTTGACGCGTAAAGTCTTGAATCCGGAAAAAATGTTTACAGGTACTAAAGAATACGTGTAGACGGGGCCTTAAATTCACTACCATAAATAATCCCTCGTGGCTTTTGTCATGTTCTAAGACGGTTAGAGCTTAATCACTTGTGTCCTATGGGATTAGGAGACCCTCGCATTAGATAAAATTCACTTTATCTCATCCTCGGGACTCTTAATCTCATAGAACACACGTGATCATGCTATAACCCTTACCACAGTATAGGAATATACAGATGAGTTACTCTTGTCGGAATCTTTGATGATTTTGTCCTCGCACATGTCGTGCCGCGCATGGTGGCCGCCATTATTCCAGCCAGATGATTAAAGTTTTTGACTTTTCCCAAACCTTTAACATGATCCGAAGTTATTTCTTAAGTCAAAATATACTTGAATTCATTATTCAGTATTGACTTATGTAATTTTAATGGTTAGAAACAAGTGAGAAATCCTAATCATCTGGCTAGAATAATGGTCATCACGAGAACGCGTGGTGCACCTGAGTGACCCTTCTGTATAATCATTACTCTGTGCCCAAATCTTTCAATCTTTAGTTGTCAATATATGAGACCACGTCTTGACCACGTTCAACGCGTTTAAATATAAAAATCGTTAGAATCTTACAATGTCGTTATGCAAAGTAACGATGCATGATGTTGTGAAGTAAGTTAGGATTCATAAGACCTTAATCAATTTAGAAACTAGATTTTAATTTTGACCAAATCTTCATTGAATCTTGCAGTTATATCTTGATAAGTTAAGGTCAAGAGAATGCTTTATAGGCGTTCTGACGCCATCAACATCTTCAAGCCCAAATCAATATTAGCACAGAATCATGACTATACAGAAGAGTCACTCAGGTAGCCAACGTGTCCTTACAACGGCCATTATTTCAGCCAGTTGATTAGGGTTTGTTACAGGTTTCCAACCATTAAAATTACATGACATCAATACTTAGTAATGAATTCGAGAATATTTTGACTTTAGAAATGACTTTGGATCATTTTGAAGGTTGGGAAAAAGTCAAAAACCCTAATAAACTGGCTGTAATAATGGCCGTTGTAAGGACACGTTGGCTGCCTGAGTGACCCTTCTGTATAGTCATGATTCTGTGCTAATATACTGTGAGAATGGTTTAAGGCCTTCTCATTAACGTCACCAACATCTTCAAGCCCAAAATTATAATATTAGCGTTATTTAATAGGCTGAATATGTTTAATTAATAAATAATGGCGTAATATCACAGAAAAATAGTCAATTGTTACTAGCATTTCATATATATTAATGTAGGGAGAGCATAGTTCTTTTGTTTGACAACAATATGTATTGTTTTTAAAAATTAGATTTAATAGATATCCCGTAATTTGTTCAAGTAAAAACTGTGAGTTTTAACCCTCTAGAGGCAGTTGATGCTCACAGGCAACAATCAACAAACAAGATGTTTACGAACTTTTGAAAAGACACGGCTCCCAGAGGGTAAAACAATCATGTTGAATAAATACATATAATGACATGCTTAACACTATTTATAAATATACCATTCACTTCAAGCCACATATAAACCACGAGGCGTCATGGAAGGCAGATGTTGTTCATATGAGATGGAACAAGACTTTACACATAAACGACAAGTATAAAGATTTGTGATTGTGCTATACAAAATAAAGTTGTTGCCTTCAACTCTCCTTGATGACAAGTTACCGAAACACGTCTCATTCAATTGCAGATGTATTTAAACGTGTTGATAAAAAATCGAGACCGCCAATATCTGAATGCTACTGAACAAGGACATACCGCACATATTTAAACATTTGAAAGCCACGATGTACAGATATATACCCTCAGTACCACGTCGTAAATGTTGATAGCAGCAGCAAAAAGAAATTTGAAAGAGGAAAACCCTTATGAAATGTGTGACACACGTAGCGACTTGTTTCGATATCATTTATGACAATACATCCTACGGCTGGAAACTTCCAATGTAAGTGACTATCTTGTGAAAATCTCAATTCATTGATGCTACTGATTTTTTGTTTGTTTCTTCAATGTCACACTAGTTATAACTGAATATATGCAATGAATACAAATACACTAAATTTGCTGTCTGTCTCTAATGCACTATGTGGTTGAGTGCATAGAAGTGCAGTTTTCATAGATTAAGGTTTAGACTTGCAATGAACGAGAGCCGTAACTGTTTTTTTGCTCGTTTTTCTACGACTGTCTACTATATTTTTAGTAGTAGAAACTCGGGAAAAACAGAACGCCCTTAAATTCTCTCGTAACATTAACTTAGCAACATATGATTACAAGATTCAATGAATATTTGCACAAAATTAAAGTCTAGTCTATAAATTCATTATCGTCTCATGTATTTTACCCTACAACACCATGCATATTTGCTTTGCATAACGACATTAAAACGCAAAAAGAAGTAGATTCTAATGAATTTTTTGTTCAAATGCATAGAAGGATTACTTATTGTCTTTGTGAAAGGTGAAAAGCTCCTAAGGGGCCAATTACAAGAAAAAATTTTTGTCATGACGTGATTAAAAAATGTTAACAACGGAAACTTAGTCACTTTAACGTTGTAGAAAGAAAGGTGAATTCTGTCTTTTCCCTGACAGATTACTGAAGTATGAGTTGCATGGAATAATCAACTAGTCTTAATTGTAGGCCTCATTATATGAAAGCTTTCAATGTAAAATGCTTTGATAACGATGTTAAGCCTTTGATCGTTTGAAACTTGTTACATCTTTCAAACTTAATCGACTAAAGCTATTCGTGCAATGTTGGTGAATGTTCTACCATTTGGATAGACCAACAGAAAACATATAACAATTTGCTCATTCTTATTATATCTAATTATGAATTTAAAAACGCCAAGTAACGTCATATGTAGATTTCTTTATCATGAAATTTCGCAAAAGTGTTTCATATTTTCTAGCTTATATTTTAGATCCCACATGGATGGAGTTGTGAAAATCCCTTTACCACCTGTGTCATTCACTTCAATTACTCTTACTAGTTTGTCATTACTCATGTGTCATGGTGATTCATGGCCAAAAATGTTCATTTGCAGTTTGGATTCTTTGTGGATGTCAGTTGTTTGTTCATATAATGATGATGGGCCCCATTGTTATATGAACTCACCTAGAGGTGGTCAGCTGACATTCATAGAAGATCAAATCTGCACTAAGCATTCTTTGAGTGATGATATAACTGGGGTGTTGAAGTGATCCCTTTTCCTTCGCTTGAAATTACCATAAGAGTGCATTGTAAACAGTAATCTATCGAAATGGCGATTCATTATACCAGTAGCCCCTTTATTGGTTACGTCGATTACTTTGTGTATGGAATGGTATAAACGTATTGAATGGACATTGCATGACGGAATTTGTACGTGTGAACATTAACATTGAAATGATTGGACTATAATCTATGAAGATGGAACACAAGCGAGAGCAAAAACATGATCTATGTCTTGTGGTTTGTAACTTGAGAAGATAAGTATTAAAATTAACTTATAGCTATGAGTAACTGCATGAGATATTCAAAAATGATCCTGATGGTCTATTTTTTAAAATTGAACTTCAATCATGAAAAACACCCATACTAGCTAAAAAAAGTCAATAAAAGATGTCAATTGCTGTGAGAAAATAGCTGGCTTTCACTCGCTCCTTTTTAATAATTTATTAAGCGTTTATAAACAAAATTGCAATGCTGCAAGTAGTGTTCATTGAATATTTAAGATAAAAATGTTACAATAAAATTTCTACGATATACACTTTAAACTGCGCTGTAAAAAAGTGGAAGAGACCTACTAAGACGCCTGGATCAGACGGACCAGGACAATGCTTGAAAATCAGGTATTAAAGTTTTGTTCTTTTTTAAAATACATAATTTCTGATTTTATTCATTAATTATGATGACATTTATAATGTGTTTTGTTTATAGAGTAGATATGTCTGTAGACGTAATAACTAGACATTGAATAAACAATCAAGTTGGACAGAAGCACGAAGAAACAAGCATCCTTATTGAAAGATTCCCACTTGCGACTTTCGTTATGCATACTATTAATCAGTATAACGCATTTTTAAATTCAACCATTAAAAATTTCCGTAAAACTAAATTTTCACAATTGTCAAATTTTCGCACAAAACACACGAGTGAGAGCCAGCTATTAATGAAGGTCTTAAAAAAGAACATAGAAATTTTGATCGAATGAAATCTAGTAGACATCAAAAATAATTTGTATGCAAGTCTTGACGTCACTTTGGTCATTTCATTTTTCATTGCTATTGGTAGGTGAATGATCAGGTCGAACGTACTGAATGAATTTTTCATATGATTTATGTATGAGCTGCTACTAGTTTTTATTTTTTGTCTATTCATTAAAGTTTTTGTTAACACTCTGCACTCTTTCATTTTTTGTTCTCTAATAAAGTTTTCGTTTCTTTTGTTCAAACACAAAATATTTGCGGTGTCAATAAATAGGACAGTCAGCCCACTTTTTTGTCGCCTTTTTTGTCGTCGCTTTTTTTGTCGCTTTGTGAATTTAAGATACGAACGACGAAGCTACGATCTGACTACGCTGCATGTTAAAGTAGATCATCGGGATCATTGAAAACAACAAAAATATAAAACATCTTAAAACAACAAAAATTTTACTAAATTTTTCTAAATTTTGATCTTTTTATTTATTGGAGGGTTTTTTACCGGATCCACCGGTTTTCCCTCCCATTTCGTTTTGTTTTGGAAAAAAAACAGTGTCCACATTTGGGGCCAAGCAAAGTCATTTGTCATAACATTATTTATTGTAGCTATCATGAATATTCACATTTATTTTTTATTTCTCGGCCTTTGGGTATATTTCCCAAAACACTGCGTTTAATGAATATAATTGCATACATTTTGAAAAAAAATATGTACGCAAGTTTTCTGTTCTGTCAGATCTTCTAAGACAATTTTTTAACCTTCTGCATTAACCGACTCAGCGAGAATAAAAAATGATCTGGAATACCTGATACAGTATGGAAGTGTGATTATGCGTATTTAGTGTGATTTGCAATTTAGTATTTACACCTAAATTAGTTTTCAGTAAATATTTTAATTATGTATTTCCAAACTAGTGTGAAATCATATATTTATTGTGCAACTGTGACGATGTTAGCAAGTCACGTGCCATGTATTATCAGCCAGAGCCTTGATCAGTGGCTGTGAGTAGTGTGACAATCCCCAGCCTCTCATGAAGATCTCAAAATGTTTATCAACTGGAAAGGAGATTTATTTTTTGAATAATAGTTATCCAATTTTTTTGCATTCGGCCCCAGGTGACTTGTGAAATTGTTTGTGTAAAGATCATATTTAATTAAGAATTGATCATATGAAGCTCAGTGGATATTCATGTAAATGTTGGTTTGAGATTAAGTAATGCTTTTATGTTGTTGCATCTTAATCATCTATGATGAATTCCTGTGATGACTTTATAATCTCATGACATCATTGACACGGTATGATTGCATGACTTGTAGAAATGTAAAATTATTGTGAAAGACGACAACCTGTTAGCAATTTAGTATTTCCACCAAAAATAGTTTTCAGTGAAAATTTTGATGATGGCATTTCTAAATTTTTGTGAAATCTTATTTATGACGCAAATGTGAAGATGTTAGCAAGTCACGTGACATGTATTATTAGCCAGAGACTTTGAACAGTGACTGTGGGGAGTGTGACAATCCCTATCTTTTGACGGAGATTTATCCTATTGATAAGAGTTATACACCTTTCGTGCAACCGGCCCCTGGTGGATTGTGCAATTGATTACATTAATATATAAGATCGTATTTAAGTAAGAATTCATCATATGAAGCTCAGTTGATATAACTTGTGAATTTTGATTTGAGATCAATTAATCCTTTTATGTTATTGTATCTTAATCATCCATGATGAATTCTTGTGATGACGTTATAATCTTATGACATGGTATAATTGCACGTTAAGTTTTGAAACTATAACAAACGTTTAATTTATGCACGCAGCACGGTCAATTGAAAACGTGCAATGCACGAGATAGTTAGTAAATGTTTGTTTTAACGTCAGACGACAAAATAAGAAGTATATTTCTTGCCACAAAATTTATATACGCGCACTCCAAGTATATATACAGCTCAGTGCCATAAAGAAAAGTAAAAATCAATGGAAAAGATACCATTTAAAGAGGTACATAAATTGCTCAATAAATTTCATAAAACCAATAACATATTTTAAGATATATATTTCCTTAATTTTTTTGTTATATATGAAAATCTAAATAAATGAAAAAATATCCATTCCAACCAGTCAAGATATAGAAATTCGTAATCATGGAAAAGATTATACATTATTTTATTCACACATGTGTTGAATTCCATCGGACAGAACACGATTTGCCAAACCCAAAACACCCAGAACCAGAAGGACAACAACTCCCGTCAAAACAACAAATTCCATTCAACCAAGGACAACAACGGTAATTTTCAAAATCGATCTCAAAACTATGAACTGGACAACACTTTGTACCATCCGGACACCATTGTGGCACTCCATGAATTTTTCCACAAATTACACGATTTACATTCTAGAAGAAATTTGATTAATTATTTGAGTACATTATTTAAGTCATTTTTGATATAATGACATTTCTTACATTTATAAATATTTCTATTTAGAACTAAGAATACTCAAAAAGAACATTTTTACTCTTATTGATATTTCAATAATGAAAAACTGTGTGTTCGATACTAAAGTCTTCTTTTTTTCCAAATGTTTTGAGCACATTATTTAAGTCGTTTTACAATTATTATGCGTGGCATATTTTACATTTAAAAATAATACACTTTGAGATATTCTCAACTGTGATTGGTAGATTGCTGTGCGTTTTTTGGTAATTACCAATTTACCATATGAAAATGTATAATTGAACTGTAAAGCTTTGAAAACATTCTTTAAAGAGAGGATTTAAAAATATCTCTCGTATGCATGTTTATGTGAACTTGTTCTAGAAATTACACCATTGCCTTTACTAATGATTTCTATTTCAAACTGAAAAATATTTTAGCTGTCTATATTTTTTCTTCTATTAACATTGTGATAATTAAAACTTGTTTGTTTGACATTAAAACTTATCTTTTCTTAAAATGTGTGTCCGAGAACATGGTTTAAAGGTTTGATTCCAACTTACAAGCTCTATATTAGTAACAAATATAACAATTTTCAAAATAACTAGTTACATTGGAGGCGTACGGAGGCTTCAATCTCTGGCTAGAGGTGTGTTGTACTTACCCAAAATGTTACGTATTTAAGTAGTATTTTATGTCGAAATTTAAAGTCTAACGACAATTGGTCAAGTAAAGTTACATTCTTTCAAGTCCGTGGCTAAGGATATTAAAGTGGTTTGTTTTTTAGCTGCAAACACCAAAGACACAAGATTGAGAAAATCCAAGGAGTCTGGGGTTGAACCCTGGGGCAACTTTAATCTCCTGAAAATCGTCATTCACTGTATTTTGAGTACACTTTTTAATAAAACAAGAAATAAAAGTAAAAAAAGTGAAAATGATCGATAGAAGGCTTTTTGTACAAAGTGAAAATAACACGAAAACACCTTTTCAAATGTCTTTAATTTACCTGCCCTAAAAGCACCTACTTATCAACCTTAGAGGGAGTGACACCCACCCCAAAGTCCCCAGCAATAGTCCCATGATCGATAAACCTTTGACCTTATACTTTATTACACTGATTGGTTAACGTCTTGATTTAGCATCTCTATTTCTGAATGACATGTTGTTTGTAGTAGAATATCAAACGTTCGGGCTCATCATTGTAAGAAAGTCATTGTTGAAAAGAACAACTTTTGTCTATAACGCTTTAGCGGAAACATTATTAGTAAATATCACAACTTTTACCGTTTTGAACCGCCTGGGAATACAAAGGTTTATCAGAACCCAAACGTTTGTCTACTTTTCATTAAATTTCTTATGACTTGTTTATGATTATATGACAGAAAAAAAGACGTAGCAAGTAAAATATAAAGGTTTAGCTCTCTGACGCTGATTATCAAAATGCGTTTACTTTTTATTATAAGTTGTGTTTGTGTTAGGAAACCAGAATTATTAAGCCAGTGGAGTGAAGTCAGTGCAACAAAACCAAAAAGCAGAACATCAAATTCTTAAATAATTTTTGTGATCGACTGAGAAAATTTCTCTTGCTCTATAGAATAATTTTGATTGCTTTCATGTGACTCACGTTGGTTAATTCATGGTTATGGACTTTGCCCCACTCCTTATTATTAAATGTTTATATTTGATAAATATTAAGACGACCAACCTCTTTGTACGTATTTTCCAATAATGATTTCGTCGGTCTTTCCTTCATTTGCTTGTATCTCTCCATTTTGACCAAATCAATAAAAACCAGTAAACACAACAGTATGTAAGCTCTTTTCATAGCTAAAACAAAATGATCAAATGTATTTCTTTTTTTACATATTACATTTTGTAGCAATAATGTTGAAATTACCTTTTCTTGTACTTCTTTTTTGTAACAAGTAAAAATGCAACAAAATAAATTAGCAATAATTCTGTTTTCTTCTTATATCGATCTACTTTGAGGCTGTGGTGACGTGTGCAATGAAGTGTTTATTGTGAGATCGTATTTAAGTAAGAATTGATCCCACGAAAATCAAACGATATTCATGTGAATTTTGGTTTGAGATCAATTAATATTTTTATGTTGTTGTATCTTAGTCATCCATGATGATTTCTTGTGATGATGTTATAATCTCATGATATTGTATGATTACATGACTGGAACAATGTCATATGGTAAAGTAAAACTAGCCCTTGTCCTTTTCTGTAGCTAATGCGATAATACCTGCAAATTTAGGAGTTTGGAAGTGTAAGAACAACCTTAGTTAAAGACATTAGTAAAAAGTCTTTTGGTTATTCAATAAATAAAGCACTTGGAAAAATACATATAAAATTTTGTAAATAGATTTACCACACCGTGTACATGCGACAGATGTCAATTTTGTAAATAGGTTTACCACACCGTGTACATGCGACAGATGTCAATTTTTTATATAGGTTTACCACACCGTGTACATGCGACAGATGTCAATTTTTATATAGGTTTACACACCGTGTACATGCGACAGATGTCAATTTTGTAAATAGGTTTACCACACCGTGTACATGCGACAGATGTCAATTTTGTAAATAGGTTTACCACAGTGTACATGCGACAGATGTCAATTTGTAAATAGGTTTACCACACTGTGTACATCGACAGAAACGTTTGTCTTTTCACATTATTGTTAATGAATAAAGATATAAAGATGTTTTCGTGTTTGCACTGCCTTATGCAAACCTTGGAGAGGTTTGTGAGAACCTCGAACACGTGCAACCCTCGACCTTTGGTCTCGGGCTTGCACTGATCATCTCTTATGTTCTCCCAAAGGTCTCCTCGGTTTGCATAATCCTGTGCAAACACAGTAAACATCTTTTATTTCTTAATTGAAACATTGAAACGTTTTTTAACAACGTGCAATGCACGAGATAGTTTGTAAATGTTTGTTTTGACGTCAAACTCAAACTAAGATTTTAGGGATAATAATGTAGCACAGTTCTCATGCTTTGGATCAAAATTTTTAAAAAGAATTACATAATATATAATATAAATATATTTATTTTTCAAGTGTTTTTATCAGAAATCACCCGTAACTTATTAACTAAATGTATGGAATTAAAGTGCTTTTACATGCTTAAACTGCCAAATTTGTCGGTGTTAAAAATAACCAGAAATTTTCTATTATAGCTGTGTGCCGTCGTTTTTTTATATATTCACGCTTCCATGAGCGAAACTAGAACGTTTATTTGGGGGGGGGTATATATTCATATGTTCACCTCTGCCCTGCTGATTTCTTTTGTTTGCGATGTTAATTTCAACAGAAGTCAGCAGGGCAGAGCTGAATATATGAATATTTACCCCCCCTCCCCCAATTACGTTCTAGTTTTGCTCCTGACGCTATGAGTATGTTATTTGAGAACTTAAATGTCATTGTTAAGAAATTTTCGTAAAAACAAGAAAATTGATTTTATTTTTATGCCTTACTACAATACAACATATCTACATGCACTTTATCATTTAAATAAAGCAAACATGTTGGAACATTTAGACAAAAAATACATTTAATTGAGTAATTGTATATCATTTATGATTAAGTTGAAAACTGCAAAAACCATTCATTTTATTGTGAATTTGCATTCTGAAATGAATGACTTAAGTATAAAACCTACGATGTTCACTTTTGATTTTATTCTAATATCTTGTGTTATATTTACATACTACGAGGCTGTTGCTTAAAGCAAGATCAATCAATGGCTTAGTCATCCTACTAGTTATGGTATTGCATAATGTATTGTGAATTTCAGACGATTTTCTTGTTTAAAAATCACTTCTTTTAACACTCGCAGCGAGTGCACATAGAAAACGGACAAACCATGAGTCTGATTCTGATGGCCAGAATGAGTTGGGTTGTCAATTCTCAATTCTCATCGTCAAAATGTTGTCAAAATAAAGACGACCACAACATTAGTTATTCAGAATTTTAAAGTTTTGGTTTTCTCGACCCAATCCTCCACCATTCACAATTGCTCCGCATACTTCCTTATAGTCACGTGATTAAATGGAATGAAACATGGAAAGATGGCGGAATTCCAGTGGAATAGTAATTCATAGAGATGCCTTAGTAAGGTTTTATTTTCATTCCTTTTGAACTTTTAAATCATTCAGTCATGCAGAAGAACGTGAAAACAAAGAACGTGTTCCTATCTGGTGCTTTACAAAGAATTCTACTCGATAAAGAAACAAAAAAGTCTCATCATTCACAACTAAAGAAAGCTTGCGAAACGGCTTTAGGTATAAATCCATAAGTAATGATTGTAGCTATTGCTGATATATTTAGATTCTATTTGCTCTATGTTTTTATGCATTTTCAACCAGTTTCTGCATTTGCTATCAACAAAACATTAAGTGTAGTAATCCCTCATTCAGGATGTCAACGAACGCTGTCGATAGTATCTTTAAAATTGCTCAATGTATGATTTGTACTTTTTTATACGTGGCAAACAGTTATTTTTTAGTGTCAATCGCTTGTTCATGTCCTTCTGCTTGAGTTATATGTATATATGTTTATGGAGAAATCTATGTCAACGTGTGCAATGAATATAATGTACTGCTGTGTTCAGGAATGTTGCTTTACAAAATGATCGCTTTATGATTTTGATCTATTCTAGAGGAAATAAACGCTGTTCAAGGAAATGAAAAATCTACAGGGTAAGTTTGATTATGTAAAGTTGTCCAATTTTCTTTCCAATTTTCCAATTTTAACATGACCAAAATGAGTTACTGACCTTGAATCTTATTTATTTCACAGTTGTATCCAGACTACGCATGCGCACAAATTTGCTAAGCTGTATTTTTCAAAAGTTAGATTTATAAACAAGAATGTTGGTTTGATTTATTTATGATAAAATCTTCAGGAATGTTTCTTCTGCAACTCTACCTCCACTACCTGGTCAGCAAACATTCATTACAGCAGATCAATATTTTCTTCCTTTTGAGTTGGCTTGTCAAACAAAATGTGCCAGGATTGTCACCATTGCACTTGACTGTATACAAGTAAGTTGTTTTTGTTTGATGTGTTAGGACACTTGGAGTCTTTAGTTGTAAGAAATAGATTTAATATTGTAAACTCTTTCATTGCATTGTTATTAAGTTATTACAATTTGATAGCACAAAATAAGTTCCTGCAGTATTTTCTTTTGTTAGTTACCTCCTAAATTTCTCTAGAAATTGTCAATATTGCTATCCTTATGTATCAACAGTACTCATTCCCAAGCCTCACAACTTCACATGTGTCTTTTCACCACCATTTTGCATTCCTTCGCAAATCTAGGTCTTGTATTTTGCTTCTATAAATTGGAGTATTTCAAACATTCTTTGTTCTTAGAAACTCATTGCTTATGGTCATATCGTTGGCGATACACCAGACTCCATTGAACCAGAGAGGCGTTTAATTGACAGAATTATCGAGACTATTTGTACTTGCTTTACCGGTATAAATACTGATGTAAATGTTCAAATACAAATTATAAAGGTATTTATAAAAAGTAATGTCAAACTGTTAAAGTATTTAATGAGAGAAATGATATATCCTTGAGGAATTTAAAGAGGGCAATGACATATGTATCCCCATGTTTTTTACATTTTTTGTGCCATGAGTTTTTTAAATATCACATTGAATAATTGAATTCCAACAAGATTAAAAAAGGCTATGTGTTAACTGTGGACAGTTGAAAATGATCTGATTTATATAATGTGTATATTTTTATTATCTATATTTACAGGCTCTTCTAACAGCTGTTACATCAAGTACTTGTGAAGTTCATGAAGGAACTTTACTTCAAGCAGTTAGAACAGTTTACAACATTTACCTTGCCAGTAAAAATCTTGTTAGTCAAACAACAGCAAAGGCAACACTGACGCAAATGATAAGTCTTGTGTTTCAGAGAATGGAAAGTCAAGCTGTAAGTTTTGTTCTGATGAACAAAATATTTTTGTATCATATTGTACATCAATAAACATGTCAATGTTGATAATATTGTATCATATTGTACATCAATAGAGATGTCAATGTTGATAATATTGTATCATATTGTACATCAATAGACATGTCAATGTTGATAATATTGTATCATATTGTACATCAATAGACATGTCAATGTTGATAATATTGTATCATATTGTACATCAATAGACATGTCAATGTTGATAATATTTTATCATATTGTACATCAATAGACATGTCAATGTTGTTAATATTGTATCATATTGCACATCAAAAGACATGTCAATGTTGATAATATTTTATCATATTGTACATCAATAGACATGTCAATGTTGATAATATTGTATCATATTGTACATCAATAGACATGTCAATGTTGATAATATTGCATCATTTTGTACATCAATAGACTGAAAATGGAAATGAAGAAAAGGATGATAGCGATAATTTTAAATCAGAAGAAATCAGCAAAAAGGAGGAGAAAACTGACATCAATCCTTTACCAAATGGTGAAATCCATCATGGCGACGATAAAGTTGAAGATGTGAACGGTAAGGAAGCATTTCTACTTGTTTTTGGAAATTTGAACCTCCCCCCTGAAATTGTCTGAGAAGATAATCAACCACCCTGTGCAAAAAAAACTTGTATACGTGTTTCTTTTGTTTTCAAAAACTGGCTTTACGACGATATTGCTGACCAATCCTTATTTTTCAATATTCTTTGATTGCTTTCATTTACAGATAGCGAAGTCTCCGTTCCTTCCACAGAGGTTAAAGATAAAGATGTTATTGATACAGTTATCATGAATGAAGAATCAATGGTTGAAGAGAATAGTGTAAAAGATGTTGTTGATGGTGTCAGTGATGTTGTGAACGATGACACAAAACAGGATTTAGTCGAAACAACAGTTGACACTAATGTCTCGCAGTCTGTTGGTAAAGAACAGCATTTAAATGACTCAGACGAGTTGAACAATGCTGCTGTAGATGACTTGCCTTCTAAGACTTCTTCAAATGACAATACAAAAGACAATATAGGTGAAGAAAGTGAAGAATCAGCGAAGATTGCCAAAGAAAAACATCTCGATGGAAGTTCAAATGTTAATGACGATTCCGTTAATGGCGATTCCCCAAGTATGACCCAGGTACAAGATGTTAGTGATCCATCTGAATCCAAAGTAATCCCACCAAATAGCGTTGATGTTGATTCAGAAGCAAAGACAAATGACTCTACAACTAGCGAAGTTTCAGAGCCCAAGGAGGATGATGGGAATGAAACTGCACGAAGTTCCGTCTCCGAGTCTCAGTCTGATATGCCCAGCGAGACGTCAAGTGAAGGCAAGCCACCTCAACAAAGATTTTCTCATATCACACAGAAGGATGCATTCTTAGTGTTTAGGTCATTGTGTAAACTATCGATGAAACCGCTTGCGGAAGGACCGTTGGATCCTAAGTAAGTTAGCTACAGTTTTTTGAGATGTATGTTGATAATGTGTAAAACTCTCATTGATCATAAGTCACTTCAAAAAAGTGGTTTGTGCTAATTTATATTGTACTATCAGTTCATTTCATCATGAATATCTTTACTACAGAAACTTCGACTTATTTTTAATACTAAGATACATGTATCAAACTGTTTGTTTATATCTTCTTGATCCATTATTACTACAGAAGGAAACCTAAATTAAACAAACTTTATTTATACTCTAGATATCTCTAACTAAGATCATAACTGTTCTTAAAGATCATGCAGTAAAGGTCATCTCTTATTGATATAACTTTATGTACTACATGAACAAATTGAACTCAACTAAATTGACCTGACATATACAAGATAGCTCTATCAGTACTTTTTTAAACTATGATTTTAGCATTAGCTTTAGCATTAGCACTCACCAATCTTTCAATCCATTCGTTACAATCATCTATTGAATGCCTAGCGTTTGTACCTCAATTCATCTTACGTGTACACCTGTACATTTCGTCTATCCAATCTCGTTCATCTGCACATTTATCCATTTACTAACAATAATATAACGCGTGAAATGATTGCTCTGTAGCTGTGTTTGCATTAGCCTGTACAAACGTGCGTATCTGAGCTACATCAATTATATCAATCAAAGATAATTTGCAACTGAATCATGAATACATGTTAGAGAAAAATTTTTAAACTTTTTTCTTGAAGTTGTCTGTTTCGCATTACTATTATTTACAAAAGAACTAAAAGATGTTTTTTTGTGTTTGTACTGGCTTATGCAAACCTTGAGACTTTTGTGAGAACTCTCTTACTGGTGCAAACCGTCAACTTTCGGTGTAAAGCTTGCACTGACATTGTCTCCAGTTCTACCAAATGTCTCCTCCGTTTGCTTAACCCTGTACAACAATTAAGCATCTTTTATTTCCAAATCCCATCCTATATTCAGTCTTCACAATATTCACAATTTTCTCGTTCGAATTTTCTTCGTGGGTGTGCAAGAGGTGAGGTGTAACCTTTCCCTTACTAATTATCAATATACCAAACAATCAAATTTTTGATTTTATCTTCCTGTCATCCATTAATATCCATTCATATTAGCCATTAATGTCCATTTGTGTCCTTTATTGCAGACGCACAGACGGTCGTTGATATATATTTAAATTACGACTGTGAATTGGCTTTGTCGAATATCTTTCAAAGATTGATCAATGATTTGTCTAAAGTTGCCCAAGGACGTCAAGCTATTGAATTAGGAGCGACACCAGTAAGTTCATGAATATGTTTCATAATGTTTACTTCTGTACATTCTCTTGTTCATATCTATGCCACTCGAAAAGGACTGGAACGTAGTCTATTATTATGAAAAGGACTGGGACATAGTCTATCAACATGAAAAAACTGGAGCATAGTCTATCAATATGAAAAGGACTAGAACATGTCTCTAATATTTTGTGCTGACAATGTTGATTATAATACATCTTTTATCACGTTTTATATGAATAGTATCAATGTCGTCTTATTTTTATATGTTTTTCCAGGTTCAAGAACGCAGTATTCGTATCAAAGGTCTGGAATGTCTCGTTTCTATTCTTAAATGTATGGTAGAATGGAGCAGGGATCTTTACTTTAAACCTGATTCTCAGGTGGACGATAATTTTGGTGAGTTTTAACATCTTTATGAAACTGAAGAAACTCGCATGTAGCGAATATAAACTTAATATTGTTCTACATTTCGATAAGTTATCGCTTTATGATCCCTTGTACGCCTCTTTTGATATCGGCTACACTGACGATTTTTGTCTCCATCAAGATTCCATCTTTCTATACTCTGTATCCCCTATTTATCGAAGGTACTCCATTCATTTCTTATACACACGTTAATGTTCTTAATCGTAACTAGTTGTTCGACAATTGTAGTTAACCTCTCAGGATCTAAGTTATCCCTTAGTTATCTTACTTACCCTTGGTGGTCTCGCGGTGGATCAAGGCTATACCTTGATGTTTATAGTTACTCATTATTGACCCATGCTGCCCTCAATGTTTTAGTCTATCTCTCAATAATCTATACTATCTTCCCGATGATCTATGCTAACCTCTTAATGATCCACGCGATCCCTTATTGATCTCCAAATCATCATAGTTATTCCTCAATACTTCTGTTTAATCTCTTCCATATAAATTTCCTGACAGATCTGGTTGATGGTGCACCAACAATTTCTCGAAAAGGAAGCACCGAGGAGAATGAAAACGGAGGGGAACCCGGTGATTTACAATCTCAAAAAACGGGGGGTAGTCAGTCGTCTCTTAATAGTACAAAAGCCATCGATAATGCTGAAGAATTTGAAAGTCTTAAACAGAAGAAGGAGACGAAAGAAAAGGGAATTCAATTGTAAGTTTGGTCAACAATTTTGCTTCTCTTCTGTATTTTTATTCAATTTTACGATTTACTTTAAGATTTAACAAGAATCCATCAAAAGGTATAAAATTCCTTCAATCTGAAGGTCTCCTTGGTGAGACAGCAACGGAAGTCGCTCAGTTCTTACACACTGATGATACACTAGACAAGGTGATGATCATTTTAGTCCATTTATATCCCATGCAATCCTTTTGTTTATGATACATTAGACAAGGCGATGATCATTTTACTCCATTTACATCCCTTGCAATCGTTTAGTTTATGATACACTAGACAAAATGATGATAGTTTTAGACCATCTATATCCCTTGCAATCCTTATGTTTCATTTCACATGATGTTGTCTTCTTTCACTAAAGTTTTCATTTTGTCACATTTGCACGCTATCTTTGAGGAATTTGTAGAAACATTTAATGTTGCTTTGGATTTTGACCCAGTGTTGCGTTTTATTGTTTTAGACTATGATTGGTGAGCTGATTGGTGATCCAGGACAGTAAGTATGTTTTTACACATCTCCCTCGCGTGACAATCACGTGAAAATCACGTTTAGACGTTTGATTCTCATCTTAAGTATTTATTTCAACATTAATTGAGTGAAGAAAAGTTGATTATGTTAATTTGCCATGAAGCCCATGGATGGTTTGCTCATGATACATGAAATAGTAAATCAGAAAATTTAATCGTAAAATCAAGAATGTTTAAAATATGTTTAAGATTGTATTAAACTACATGTAAAAGGACAAAACCTGTTTGAAACTAAGCATTATCTTCAAATCTCTTGGTTATTTTGTCCATAAAAAGCAAAACAATTTTTAAATGCTCAAAATTTCTCTATCCAGTGGATAATATTGACAGAATTCAGTAAGATTTGCTACTGTTCAAAATAATCAAACAATAGTAGACTTTGATCTATTATTCGTCATGTCCTCAACTGTTCTTCATATCCTCAACTGTTCCTCGTGTCTTCCTATACTTTTTAGATATGAACGGGAGATAATGTACGCCTATATAGATCAGTTGGATTTCACTGGTACCAATCTTGTGCAAGCTCTGCGATTGTTCTTACATAACTTCCGGCTTCCCGGTGAAGCGCAAAAGATCGATCGACTCATGGAGAAGTTTGCGAGTAGGTTCTGTGAAACGAACCCAAAGTAAGGACATGATTTGTGTCTTGTTATCTGTTGTTTTACATCTCGCATTGAATGCTGGTCCGTTCATTTTATATTTATCATTTGTATTTTAGTGACGTGTTTGCTAGTGCAGATGCTGCCTACGTTCTGGCTTATTCTATCATCATGTTGACTACTGATCTACATAGTTCACAGGTTACACAGACTTACTTTATTTGCAATGGTTTTCTATAAAAGTGACTTTATGTCTAAGATCACGTGACTCCATTGTGGTCACGCGAGATTTTCATGGCGTTGATATGGAGCCTTCATTGGAATCACGTGAAAATTTAGCCTTTAGATGCGACATCGTAATCACGTGAAATTCTCTTTCAGGTTAAACGGAAGATAACGAAAGAGCAGTACATTCAAATGAATCGTGGTATAAATGACAGTAAAGATCTTCCATCTGAATATCTTGAAGCAATTTATGATGATATTGCACAGAATGAAATCAAGATGAAACATACACCAAAAGTGAACAGTAGATACGATGCTACATGTATGTATTGGAACATTAATACGAGAATCAAGGCTTAACTGAAAAAATTGTACAGATGCTAGATAAAGTTCTTGACTGCGAAGTGTTGAGTCCTAGCTCTGAGATGAAGGTGAAGGTCTTGAGATGGAGGTGTTGGTCTTGAGATGGGTGTAAGAAAGGGGCTTATAATGGATATTGTGATGTTCAGTGTTGGTCTTAAGAGAGCTTCAATGCATTTCATGAAAGTAAAGAGATTTTTTATTGTGCTTCCACTTTACAGATTTACAAAGTGAGAAACATCGTCGTATGTTGTATTCTATGGAAATGGAGCAGATGGCGGAAAACGCCAAAGCACAAATGGAAGACGTGAGTCATATTCAGACGGATTTTGTATCGGCGACACAGATTAGTCACGTGAAGACAATAATTAAGGTACGGGGGGCGGTGGAGTCTGAAGGTTAATGCTTGTGGTGTATGTAAGGATTGATTAACGAAGCGTTAATTGTGATGTCAACTTATACGGACAATGCCAAGTACGGGGGAGTAGATTTTAAAACATGATGACATTCATCTTAATCTTGTTAAAGAAAAGACTTAGATTTTATGTAATGAATGTTTGCGATTACGAAGAGTAAATCTGTTTGATAATCTAATATTTTAGCTGACCAATGAATGATTTGACTGGATTTTCTATTGAGATAATCCACTACTTAAGCTAAATCTGCTTCTTACAACCGGCCCCAGTCCCCATTGTTGACCATTTTGTTTTTTGTGTTTAAGGTTGCATGGAGTCCGTTTCTTGCCGCGTTCAGCGTCAATCTACAAGACAACGACGATCCTTCTGTTGCTTCATTTTGTCTTGATGGAATCCGCTGTGCAATACGAATATCTTGCATATTCAGCATGCCTGTAAGTTGATAAACACACAACATTCTGTTCATTTTAATATATTTGGGTATGAAATAACGACATTAATGTCTCTGCATACCTTTCCATCCCCTGGTGACCCTTTCCCGGACATAAATATATATTCAAAAATATGTTGAATGTTGAATTGTTGAAATTTATGAATATATTTACGTAGTTACATACACGTCGTGTTCTTTGCGTGTTATATGTTTAAGGTTAAGATGATACTCATGTGTATACAATAAAAACAGATGTTTGTTTACCTTTGAATTAGTTGTCTGTTTGTGTACATATATGGATATATCAGGATGCATGTGATTTTGAAATAATCTTTACTTAAAAGTTTTTCAATGATTACAGTTAGTTATATTGATGTTATGGAATATGAATGGAGATTCTTTATCATTAAGTTCATTTTTCGATACTCCTAATAACTCTTTTCACATTGTAGTTGGAAAGAGATGCTTTCGTACAAGCGCTATCCAGGTTCACTTTACTTACTGCGACCAGTGGCACGCATATTCATGAAATGAAAACGAAGAACATCGAGACGATCAAGACACTTCTTACCATCGCTCAAACGGATGGTAATTACATCGGGAAGTCTTGGCTCGAGGTAGAGAGAATCATCTTGCTATATATTATGGTTGGTGTCTACGACTGAAAATATGATCGATTGTTTTTTTCATCAAAGGAAAAAGTCTAGGTCTTGTCTGTAGTGGAAACTTCACGATATTGCTACAGTCTTTAACTTTCATTTTCCAAGTGCTTTGTTGACCGTATTTCATACCCTTCATCAGAGAATCGTATCACAAATGTACATCTGTAATAAATATGCATAAGAAAAGGAATTTTTCTCAAGATATTTTTATTTGAAGATATTTTCTACGTATGTATTTAACGTTTATGTTCGTCTTGTTGGACACTCGTTTTGTTGCTCAAATGCTTGTTCAGCTCGGCGCATCTTTTACGTTTCCCTAAAATCATTGTTTTCATTCTAGATACTGAAATGCATTTCCCAACTTGAATTGGCTCAACTTATCGGTACTGGTGTGAAAACGCGATACCTTCACACGGCGTCCAGCGGTGTTACTAATTCACCCACAGCATTCACCGCAAACAACAAGACATCTTATGATATAACCTCAGGTTGCTTATAACATTGTTGTGACGCTCATAGAAAAATGTCAAATACTAACGTTGGGTGCTTTTCTTCTCTTGCATTTCTATGAAGGTCGGATGCCTGTTGCCGCTGACTCAAAAAAAGCGGCTGGCTCACAGGAAGCCATTGGGGAGACCGCTGCACAAAGTGTTGTCGTTGCAGTTGACAGGTAACGTTTACTTTATTGATAGCTATGTGGATTGTGTTTTGTGACCTATCTCCCACCCCAGAGGCGAAGCTAGAACGTTAATGCAGAGGGAGAGGTGAATATTCATATATATGATCATATATTCCGCTGTGACCAACTAATTTCTTTTCAAATTAAAATAGCTTTTAAACCAAATCAGTCAGGCAAAACTAAATATATGAACATTCACCCCTCCCATCCAGCGTTCTGGCTTCACCCCTGCCCCTCCCCCCCCTGTCCCAGGAATCTTCGAAAATGTCTTTAAGCTAGAGTGGGGCTTATAACAGCAAGAAATGTTGATGGATGATTCTCTATGTAGACATGTTCATTGTCCATGTTAGCATAGTTCTGAGAATGATTGTTATTGTTGACTGACGTTTTGACATCCTTAGCGGTAGTCATCTTCAGGCTCAAGTGAACCAGAGAACCTTGAACATAAACATGAAAATATAATTTTGAAGAACTCGTGCACTGTTCATACGTTATGTTCTCTCCGCAGAATATCTTCATCTCAACTTCTTCATTGTGTTTTATTACGTTTAGAGTTTTCACGGGATCAGTGAAACTGGATGGTGATGCTATCGGTAGGTTTGCATGTATACATTAAACTGCATCTTAAATAAGATTTTTATACATCTAACTTGACCATAATTCACTGACCATTCTTTATCTCAAGTATCCAAATCTCCAATACCCGAAAATCCAAGTACCCAAATTTCTAGTACTTAAATCCCCTGTTCCCAAACACCAAATCCCAAGTATCAAAATCCCCATTTCTCAAATCTCAAGTATCGTTATCTCCTGTATCCAAATCTCAAAATGTTTTCGTTTTTCTCCTAAGTCGATTTCGTCGAAGGTTTACGTCAAGTCTCGGAAGTTGAGCTTTCCAATCCTACAATGATACGTATGTTTAGTCTGCAGAAGATTGTAGAGATTGCTTATTACAATATGGGTCGTATTCGGCTGCAATGGTCACGAATATGCGCTGTGTTGGGAGGTCATTTTAACAAGGTTAGCGATTATTAACGACTAAGATTGTATCTTGATATTATGGATAATAACATCACGTTGTTATGATGTACTCAGGTATAGTAACAAGATAATCGTTGTCTTCAATGCTCTATCAACTAAACTATCAGATCAACTGTGAACTATGATGATATTTTAAAACACAGTTCTAGTTTCTTTCATATATCAAGTATAAAAACAAGATAATGCCTTCATCTCCAATGTTCTACCAACTATAGTACTTCTCCACCTTAGATAATTTATGTGCCATTTTAGTGTGGTTGTAACCCTAATGAAGAAGTTGCGTTCTTCTGTGTCGACTCTTTGCGACAGTTATCCATGAAATTCTTGGAAAAAGGGGAATTGCCAAATTTCCGATTTCAAAAGGATTTTCTCCGACCCTTTTAATACATAGTGAAGAAAAACAGGTAAGTTTATGCAGCAGTCAATTTTGTCAGAAAATGTAAAGTTTCTTGCAGCTTGAAAATCTTTCTTTGAAATAAACAAAATTTGTGGCAGACTTTGCAGATTCTTTTCCAAGTTGAAATTTTACGAATAGTCCAGTCAATCTACGACCAAAAACACTCTAAGCTTGAACAAATTACCACAAAAGAAATTCCAACTGATTTTGGTATATTTGATATCTCTTTACAACATATCGAAAGTCCCACAAAATCCTAGCACGGCAACATCGTGTAAATTACGTTTTATTTGAGGCATTTGGATTGAAAATCTGAGCGACATGGAAACGAGGCTCAAAAATTAATGTTTTAGATTTTATCCTTTTAGAACACTTAGTAAAGCACAAATATAAATATTATAGATTAAAAACAAGTGGATAATGATATTTTGTAAATTAATTAATATTTTGTCCTTTATTTACGTTAAAAATGCTGATCTTGCTGTTTTGGGTACTAATTTTCGCTGACTTGGTAGTTTTTTAGACAAACGCGTGTTTGAAGTACGTTTGTTTACGTATATTTTGCACGTGTTTAGATGGATATTTATTATATTTAATGTGACTTCCCTTTCAATACTTCAAATTGAAGCTTTGGCTCATTATTGGCATCAAAATGTGACGTTTCTTTGTTCTCCTCATGGTAAGCAAAATAGATAACTTGAAGACAATGAGTTAATGAATGTATTATTTAATTGCTATTACATTTTACAATGAATGAATACGTCAATATTGTGGGTCACAATAATTTAAGTTAAAACTAACAAGAGGGGGCTATAATTAGCGACCTAATTACCAAATACAATGTTTGCATTATAATACCGCGTTCAAAGCCATAGATACATAAGGGCTGTAAAATATCGCATAAACCAGTCAATAAAACCAGGCTTTTTCGTGTTGTCGAACACTATTTTGCTTGTGAAGCATTATAGGATGGATCAAATTCTGCGTCAGTACTGTGCAATATATAAAGAATCAATTGTGAACAACGGAGTGGCTCTAACATCTAAAGGGATAGATGGTATAAACCGAGCTAGTAAAGAAAGAGGCGATACATTTGACGTCCGTGAAGGTGACAGCGTTCACATAGCATGCAGGAAACGATACACAAATCCATCATATATTTCTAAATCGCTACGTCAGAAGGAAGAGCGTCATCCCGTACCAAGAACCCTTCGCTCACAAAGTTCAGTTCAGTTCGATTTCAGAAGAGATTGCTTGTTTTGCGTAAATGAAATTAATCAAGAACAAGAGCGCAAAAGGGGGCGTGTTGTTTGCACTGTTAGGACTATGGACATTCAAGACACTATCTTGAATGCTTGCAAAGTGAGATGCGATGACTGGGCCGAGTCCGTAAAATCAAGGATCCAAAGTGTGCATGACCTACCGGCAGCTGACGCAATGTATCATCATCTATGCAGTACAAACTTTAGGACAAAAATGAGAATTCCAGCGCCATTTAATGACCAACCACCGCTCAAAAAGCGCAAATCAGGACGACCAATTAACAACACTGCCAACGATGCATTTTTAAAGGTAGCTCAATATTTAGAAAACATTGATGACCAAGTTACTGTATTAGATTTAATAAAAAAGATGGAGGAGTATTTGGCGGAGTCCGCGACTGATAGTACCGCATATAGCAACCGCTACATGAAAGGAAGGATTCTAGAGCACTTTGGGGATAATGTGATTATCCCAAATCAACCAGGCATGCCAGGTATTGTGACATTCAGAAGAACTGCTGCGTCTATACTAGAGGAATTCCACATGCAGCAGAAAGAAAATTCCAATCCTGAAGATGAGAAACTGAATGTTATAAGAGCAGCAGCAAAACATTTACGTAGTGACATAAAATGTATTGAAACACCAAACGACATATATCCCAAAGTTATGTCCCAAAGTCGACAGAAAAGAGATATGGATGATACCATGCTCATACTTAAAACGCTTGCATCAGAAGGAAAGAATCCATTTATTCAAGAATCAGTTCTCAAGAATATAATGACAGGTGTAAACGCAGATGATTCCGTTGATGTTGATGAAGCTCGAAGTAAAGGAGAAAACATATTGTCAAAGATGGCTGGTACAAAAGTATGCGACTACACATTTACACGTAAAGATCAGGCCATTACTCTTGCTGCAGGCTCATCAGTAAAGATAAACGGAGTAAAAGTACATGTCGATCCACAGCTTCTGTTTCAGAGGTTAGTCTTTGCATGTAATACCGTTGATGATTTAGAAGAAGTATTTCAATACGAGCTTTGTAGTTATCCAGCAGCCTTTTTCGATTCCCCGCTAACGTTGCGACAGCCTCAGAAGTCTAATCTTGCAGACACATTGTGGGAAATGCTGTCACTTGATGCTAAGGCCGGCCCGGTCGGCGAAACCAAATTCGTCATTGATGGAGGAGCTCTTCTTCATCGCGTACCATGGCCAAAGAAAACAACCTTTCAAGAATTGTGCCAGAAGTACTGCCACTATGTAAAACAGAAATATGGGGCAGGAAGTTGTAATGTTTTTGACGGTTATGATAACCCATCTACTAAGAACATGGCGCAACAACGAAGATCATCCGGAAAGGTTGGGGCAACAGTGTCATTCGAAGCTGACATGAAGATAACAATGAAAAGAGATGTATTCCTGGCTAATATACACAATAAGAAACGACTTATAACTACTCTTCAAAATTATCTGGATTTGAATGGCTGTACTACACTCCAAGCCGATGGCGACGCTGATCTTCTCATAGTAAAGTCAGCTGTTTCAAGTGCCATGAAATCTCCTACCGTTCTTGTTGGAGATGATACAGATCTTCTTGTTTTAATGTGCTATTACGTCAAAGTGGATGAGGGATGTGGTCTTTATTTTCGTCCAGAACCAAAGAAAACAACTAAACGTAGAACGGAAAGAGTATGGAACATGAGAATAGTGAGATCAGAGCTGGGTGAATCTCTGTGTAAAAACATTTTGTTTCTTCATGCTATTGCTGGTTGTGACACGACATCCCGGCCCTTTGGCCTTGGAAAATCGGCACCTCTTAAGAAATTCACAGATTCAAACTATTTCCGTGAACAAGCATCAGCATTTGAAGTTTCAAACGTCAGCATGAATACGGTTATCCAGAGTGGTGAAAATGCCTTGGTCTGCATGTATGGAGGAAAAAAAGGCGAGACTCTAGACAGTTTGCGCCACAGGAAGTACTACGAGAAGGTGTGCACTAAAGGCCGAATGGTAGAGCCCCAAAGTCTTCCCCCAACATCTAGTGCAGCCAAGTATCATTCATTGAGAGTCTTTCTTCAAGTTAAGCAATGGCAGAGTCAAGACGAAGGATTGTTGATTGATGCATTTGGTTGGAAAATGTGTGGTTATGTTATCGTACCTAGAACAACTGATCTTCCAGCAGCTCCTGAAAACTTGCTTAATATGATACGATGCAACTGTACCACAAATTGTTCAACTGCAAGATGTACCTGTCGTAAAAATGGACTTCACTGCACAATGGCATGTGGTCAATGTAGAGGTACTGGTTGCACTAACAGTGGTGTTGATGTTGAAGATGATTAACAAAAGTTCGAAATGACAGAAATGTCATTGTAAATCAAATTACACTATATCAACCATATGTAAATTTAGTGACACTCTTGTATTACTATGTAACCTAAAGGATTCCGTTTTTTCGGTCGTTGAAGACTTAACATGATTTTTAATAGCCACGCTGCAGATTTATATAATAAAATATGATATTCGTTAGGTCAAAGCAGTGTTATTTTGTAATTCTTGTTTATAGCCTCGTTTTCATGTCATAATTTCACAGAAAACATTATTTTACGAAGTTGCCGGCCTCAGATCATGTGGGACTTTTAATATGTTGTTCTGTACATGAAAGGAAAGATATTTTTGAAGAGTGAGCTTTTGTGGGAATTAGTTCAAGGTTCAACCATAAATCTACTGGACTAGAAGAATTATGCAAAGGAAGTCTTTCAATCAATCGCTCTGTTTTGTCTGTTATAATTCGAAGGATTTGATTAAAGTTCTTTCTTCGATATGTTTATGAACTTGGCAACAAGGACTGCAATTTTCATTCTACGATTTGCTTGATTCAACAACTGGATTTTTCGCATTTTAGTTCTTCCACAATTCGTGATATGGTCGTACGATGTGTCACACAAATGGTGCATTCGCAAGCCGCAAACATTAAATCTGGTTGGAAAAATGTTTTCTCCGTTTTTCATTTGGCTGCGTCCGATCATGATGAAGGAATCGTGGAACTCGCTTTTCAAACAACAGGTTTGTAGTTTAAGGAAGGAGGTTTTTCTTCTAATCTTACCGCCGACCTGTCTGTTGTGCTCTTGGGTAAGGTTCTTGTATCTGTGCAAATTTTAAAATTTTAAAATAAAAATGGTTGCATATGTTTGAAAAAATGATGGTGAATCCGTTTCCAATCTTGGACTATTTAGACATCTGTAAAATATTATTAAATTAAATTAAAATTGAATTTGAATATCGTTTAAGTAAATGTGTTTCTCGGATGTGACAGAGAGCTTCGTTTATTTTGCAACAAGAATTTTATGTGTTCATTCTTTTCCATGGTAATTCAGCCATATTCGTATAAGTTTTCAAGGTAAACTTTTATTTACCGTGAAGTCGATGGATGTTCGCCTCATGATGCATGAGTGAAAATTAAACGAGAGTTAATGGAGAAATGAAATAAATGTATGAAACATTTTTTAGTTGATGCAAATTACGTGTCAAAAGGCAGAGTTTTTTAAACTTTTCTAGCCCTGTTTCTCTACTGTTTCAACGTCACTTGTAAATCAAAGCTTTCACAGATTCATTTATCCCACAAGATTATCAGTGTATAAATTTCACATCCCCCATTTTCTCTTTCAGCCACGATTTTTGAGAAATATTTCTCCGCAACCATCGACTCTTTCCAAGATGCCGTCAAGTGTCTCTCGGAATTCGCATGCAACGCAAGTTTCCCGGACACGAGTATGGAAGCAATAAGACTGATACGAAATTGCGCCAAATTTGTTTCCGAAAATCCTGTGGTACGACGATTGCAAATCTACTTTCTTTTCACCTTTGAAATAAATTAAAATTTTGCAAAATCGCATCAAAGCTAACCACTTTGGATCAAATCAAATCCAAATCATCTATTTCAATCGCTTTTTCGTGTAGCATTTTCTAATCGCGTTTGTTTTCTTCTCTTTTGTAAACAGATGTTTAAAGACTACGGAGTAGAGGATGCTGGAATATCAGAGCAGGACAGAATCTGGGTGAAAGGCTGGTTTCCAGTCCTTTTTGAGCTTTCGTGTATCATCAACCGATGTAAACTAGATGTCCGAACAAGGTATGGTGGAAATATTGAGTTTTATGTACTGTATAGATTAGTATGTATTGTATAATTTGATTATGAGCTATTTTCCATCCATCAACTAGAGGCCTAACCGTGATGTTTGAAATCATGAAAACATACGGGAACACGTTTCTCCAACATTGGTGGCGTGATGTGTTTAAAGTCGTGTTTCGAATTTTCGACAACATGAAACTACCAGACAGACAGATAGATTGGCAGGAGGTTAGAAAACTGTTATTATTGTGCTCTTATTATATGGCAAGCGTCACTTCCGGCTAAATGGCGCGCTTTGATTGGCTAAGAAACAATTTTGCCGGTCCATTATTCTCCCGTAATCGACCACGGTTCAAAACGCGTAGTTTATAATATGTCGTTATTGTAGTCTTATTGTCTATGATTGCCAGAAACACACATTATATCGCAAAAAGTCAACTTACATACACGACTATCCAGTTCCACATGGAATAATATTCATTTCATGTGTTCACGTCTATCCACCTTCATTCCTCATTCACTCATCCATTTCAATTGTGTATCCACTCCATTGAACTAAAATACATGGAACGCTACCTGTAATAGAAAACCGTAGTAATTTTTTGAAGCCAAATTTTACACCCAGACACGCATGTGTAGTTCAATCAATTTTCACTCCGCGAGAGAATCTCGAAACACTAAACACGCGTGTCTGGGTGTAAGATTTGGCTTCAATTATTTGCTTCATGTAGCGTTCCATGTATTTTAGTTCAATGATCCCCTCATATCCTCTTCTATTTCTTATTCACTTCTATCCACTTTTATTGTAGAGTCACTTCATTCTGTATATCTACTCGTATTTACCTCAAACTCTATCCATTCTTATCCTCTTGCATTCCTTATTCACACACCGATTGCATTTTGTGTAAACGATTTGTACCAGTATGGAAGGTTTGAAACACTCGTTTGTGAAAGTTACCCACCTGTAAAGAATGCTTTTGCCTTCAAATAAGGAGGGATTAATGTTAATCTGCGAGAAGGTTGTTTCCTTTACATAGAATAAAGTCCGTGTATAAGGTGGTGTGTTTCCTCGTCATAAAATGAGACATCAGCTGAGGATGTTTTGAAATTTGTGATGTTTTTTTATAGAAATCAGAATGGATGACAACAACTTGTAATCACGCTCTATATGCTATCATCGATGTTTTTACTCAGTATTTTGATATTCTTGCTGAAATTCTTCTTGATGATATGTATGGCCATCTAGAGTGGTGTGTCAAACAAGGTAAGCTTGACATTACGCAACGTGTTTATGCTTGGCATATGCATTGGTGATTGGTTCGTTGTGTCAGGGTTTGTGATTGGTTTGAAGTATGTGAGTTTGTGATTGGTTTGAAGTTCGAGAGTGTGATTGTTTTGAACTATGAGAGTTTGTGATTGGTTTGAACTATGAGAGTTTGTGATTGTTTTGAAGTATGAGAGTGTGTAATTGGTTTAAACTATGAGAGTTTGTGATTGGTTTAAAGTACGAGAGTGTGTAATTGGTTTAAACTATGAGAGTTTGTGATTGGTTTGGTTTGAGGTACATTAGTATACAAGTAGTATCAGAGTTTCTTACAGGTTCGACTGTAAATGCTTTGTAACACCATGTCCTGCTTTCCTCGTTCATTCAATACATGTCTTTAGATAACGAGCAGTTAGCGAGGTCTGGTACCAATTGTTTGGAAAATCTCGTCATATCCAATGGCAACACGTTCTCCGAAGACGTCTGGGAAAAGACATGTCAATGTGTAAAGACGATATTTGAATCAACCGTACCTCACGAACTATTGAAATGGAGACCCGCTGACCAACAAGTAATGAGTCTACCCACACCTGATGTCACTCCTGCGTCATCACCACTCAAGGCAAGTTACACTTAGAGACTGATTATATGGAGGCGAGCTGGCCCGGATAGCGAGCTAGCCAGATGATTTCAAGGGATTGAAAAGAGTCAAAACTTCAAGGTTAAAAATTACAACTGCTTGCGAAGCGCCACACGTCATTCCGGTTGTAATTCTCAAATTATGGCAAATTGGTTGTTTTAATTTTAAATGTTTTGCGTAGTTATTAAATCAGAATATTGTGAAATTGCTTGAAAATTTATCTGATAATAAGTATTGAATCGTTTCCATTTGCCAAAATGATTTAACGCTTGGCTGAATCCCGGCTACCGGGATCATGTAATCCGCCCTTAGTATTTTTATGAAGTTTTAAAGCCCGACACTCTAAAATTATACACAAACTTTCATAACTATTCTGTTTGTTTTATGTATTTATTACCCTTAAAATTGACGTATATTGTAGATAATGTCACCTGTCGACCTGGAGGATGATATCGTGCCCAAATAT
This sequence comes from Xenia sp. Carnegie-2017, assembly GCF_021976095.1. Lineage (NCBI taxonomy): Eukaryota > Metazoa > Cnidaria > Anthozoa > Malacalcyonacea > Xeniidae > Xenia > Xenia sp. Carnegie-2017. Next base: position 2,720,965 of record NW_025813487.1, on the reverse strand, counting down.
CCGGAAGGTAAATAAAAAGTTTGTGAATTCTTTTAAAGGAAAATTTTTGCTTCAATTGTCTCCATGATTATAAGATTGGAAAATATTTCATGGTAAGCTAAAGCTTGCATATTAAAAAAGCTCATTTGAACCAAAAGCTCATATGAAGCAAAAGTTCGCATATTGCAATATAGCTCGTGTGAATCTTTAACTCGTATGGACCAACAGCTTGCATTCTTTGAGTAACAAGTGAAAAATTTTCCGTATTATTTTTTAGACGAGGACGAACCAGATGGCCAGCAATCGTCAAAAGGTTTGAATGAAACGGAGAAGGAAATGCCTCAAGAAACAGTTGAAGAAACAAAAGAACAAGACAGCATTAGTTTACACAGTACGCCTAGTTTACGATTTGAACCTGTCGAAGAACACGAACCAGGTAACTCTGTATTAGAAATCAATTGAGATTAATAATTTGTTGTCACAGCCTGCTGCCATTTACGTGTTTAATTTACTTTGGTTTATTGGAAAGGCGTAGCAAAACGTATAATTGATATATGCGTTTGAAAATCCTCTAATAAGATAAATTAGCCCTTGCTTTGTTTGGCATATTCAAAAGTTCGATTTTTACCGACAAATGAAAAAATCGTCTGAGCGTGAATACGGAAATGTTCAACCAACACCAGAGTGACATTTTGAAATTTTTTCATGTATTTACTTTAACGTCGTAAAATCATCTGATTATTTCAGTTGTGCAGACGGAGAGGATGCTGTTCAATTCATTGATCATTAAGTGTGTCGTTCAATTGGAACTTATCCAAATGATCGACAATGTCGTCTTTTTCCCAAGCACCAGCAAGCGAGAAGATGAAGATACTATGGCTGAATTACAGGTCAGTTGTAATTACGGTCATTGTAGGTAATACTTAGATAAATTGCAGATAATAATTGTAATATACAGAAATGTCACTTGTTTCGGAACCTTTGATGTTTTTGTCCTCAAGCATATTGTGCCGCGCATATCGACTGCCATTATTCCAGCAAGATATTTAGGGCTTTTCACTTGTTTCCAAACACTAAAATGAAACGACGTCATTTCTCATGTTAAATATTTTTATTTTCATTACGAAGAAATGACGTCATGTAATTGTAGTGGTTGGAAACAAATGAAAAACCCTAAATATATCTTGCTAGAATAATGGCGGCCATGAGGACGCAGTGCACACTTGAGTTGCCCTTCTGTATAATTATTATTCTGTGGTTGTAGGGGTGGGGTGGTCACAAAGTCATGTATGCATCTCTTAATCTGTAGAGAACAATTGATTTCACTGGAAGTTAATACAGCAAAACATGACTATGTGAACCTCCCTATTTATCGAGTTCACAACTGGTTCCTCCTTCTTTAGACACGTAAAAATTTCAATAACTATCCTCAAGAGACTTTATAGAATAAACGATTTCCTTGGGTTGAATTCCTGAAAGTTCCTTATGTGTTGTATGCAGGCTTGTAAGATCCTCTTTCACCTGATTGGTCAAACTGATTCTCTAAATCACCTATAATGGTGTAGTGAATCCTCTTTCACCTGATTGGTCAAACTGATTCTCTAAATCACCTATAATGATCTAGTAAATTGTCTTTCACCTGATTGGTCAAACTGATTCTCTAAATCACCTATAATGGTGTAGTAAATCCTCTTTCACCTGATTGGTCAAACTGATTCACAAAATCGCCGGCATTGGTGTAAAAATAGCCAAATTGCAAATTTTACGAATTTTACTTTCCTTCGCGAAATACCAAAAGAAATCATAGAACTGAACTATGTGATCACTGGAGTGCTATCGTGATGATTACACTATTATATACACAATGGAAGTCAGACTATTTAGTTAAAAAATAGCCATTTGAATACCATATGTAGCTACAACCGTATTTTTCCAGGAAGTGATTGTCAACTATAATCCAATCAAATGCGCTCTTTGAGAGTTTTGCATCTTGGTTTTTGACGTTTATTTACCCAGAGCTCAACTTTCATACAATTTCATGTCTTGACATTGTTATAAGTAGCAACGATACACTGTAGTCAGAGTTGTTTACTTTCAATAATCGTACATGTCTCATTATGATTGGTGACTTAGTTTTTCATTGTTTCAGGGTCTCGACACTCCTCGACGAACCGCTAAACGAAAACACGACGGAATGTTTCCACATCTTACCTCTAACCAGCTGTTTTTGTTTTGCGAAGTGCTGGAGAACTCGTATAAGTTTGCTAAAAGCTTCAATTGTAACAACGAGCTGAGGACGTCCCATTGGAAAGCTGGTAAACGCTTCATTAATATATTGTAGCATTTGACACGAGCGACATATTTTTGTACAGTTTCTATTTGAATTGAAAATTAATACACGACTAAAAACATCACATTCAAAACGTTCAAGCAAAAAGGCAAATTTGTGGCTGTCCTTCCTATTAGGGCACTCACTCCAAAAGCTGTGCATGTCCGTATACCTAGACACCCACATGCAGCGTGACCAAGTTTCTTTACCACATTTGGTCGTAGGAGCTTAAACTGTCCTCTCCCCTTTTCTTAATGTTGCATCTACATAAAACGGGTGGGAAATTCTAAGGTCATTAGACTAAGTCTTGTGAAAGTATACATTTGCTTTTATGGTTATACTGCACGCATGGTTTTTTCTGATAAATAAAGATTGAGGACACACCAGTAAACTTTTCCCTTGCTTCATTCATTATAAACTTCTCTGTATAGTTTCTTTGATCATTTGAAGGTTTTAATTAATAGGTACATACATGCTGCTACACACTCATAAATGCATCATTATTGCAGCATTCATCTTAATTATTTTCAAAAGAAACGAGTTGTAAATGATTTGATATAGTTTTCTTGATTGGTTAAAAATGATGCTTTCCTTCATGCATGACTTTTAGCTTGTTGTTTTAACTGGCAATATGCTCCTGCAGCACAGTTTGGTCTCAATATGAACAAAGTTGAACATGCTTATTGTGATTTTTGCATGTTGTACTTAGGTGTAGAAGTAGTGATATTGGTAAGCTTAGTCTAGCAAACACGTGCTGGGTTGTATTGCTACAATAATTATTTGACTGTTTTTTTATTTAAGAACAAAAGAAGACAGTCATTGAAGAGTATCGAGATGCTACAATTGTCAGTGACAGTCCAGTTTTTCAAGTTTATGTCAAACGCATAGCAAGTGACTTTGCCAATGACATTTTGGGAATTTACAAGAATCACAGTAGTAAGCTGTGTGCTCGGTTCAGTGTAAAGTTTGAAAACGAAACTTCAGTTGACAGTGGTCTTATGCGAGAATTTTCAGCCTAGTAATGAAAATGATTCTTAATGGTTTTCCACTGGATGGTGAAGAAAGGCCAAAACTCTTGTTTTTGAAGGAGTAAATGACCATAAAGTTCCTGTAGGCAACTCACTTTTGAGAAGTACAGGCTGCTATAAGTGCATTGGAAGAATGATTGCACATTCTTTCCTACATGCTGGATCACCACTATTTGGAATTTCTAAAGTAGTTGTTGATTATTTTGTATGTGACAAAGATGAGATTTCTTTAATAGAGGTTGTGGATATACCTGACATTGACCTGAGGATTGCATTGAATGAGGTTTGAAAAGTTTTATTGCACCTGAGCATTGCCTTTCAGTATTTTGTTTGAGCTAATCATGTGTTTTATGACATAGTTGAACAGCCTTGGCAAAGATGAAACTCCTGGAATTGCTTTGAAAGATGTTTTAACTCAGTACAGAGCTGAAGCTTCAATTTTAGATACATCATTCTCTGGTGCAAATCGTCATGTTATTGCCCAGCAAATCATGTTACATGCTGTCATTACCCGTAGAAAATCAGAGTTGCAAGATCTGGCTGATGGAATGAATGAGTTTGGACTGGTTGATTTCCTGAAGAAACCCAAAGATGTTGTTCAACCACAACTTTTTCCACAATCAACTGCTTCTCTTATTAATAAAGACGGCTTAAAAAGAATAATTGAAATTGAAGAAGAAGAAGGCCTTCATTGTAATCAACTGATGTTTTTTTCTAAACAATACATTGATCTAATTGATGGGACAACTAGTGGTAAGTGTTTTGGTAGAAAGATGCAGGGAAGGTTGTAAGTGGTAGTAGTCAGTCTATGTATGTTTTTTACGTGAATATGGTTTGCTTTTTAATATTTGCACCACAACTGATTATATATTATGTTGGAGCAGCAGTAACTTTATCTGTTTGAACAATATAAATGTCAGTAATATTTTCTTGCTTTTAAATTGGACCTTTGCTTTCTCAAAAAAAACTGGAATGTTTGAGGTACTAGTTATATTAATACTTTAATACCTGTCCTTTCCTAGCGGCAAATCTTAAAGATCTGTTGTCTTTTTGGACTGGGTGTGATTTATTGCCTGCAAATGGCGCAATCCTGCATCTCAAAGTTGACAGAACAAAAGATCATAATCTGCCCCCAGAAAGTAGAACTTGTTTTCATTTGTTAGTTCTTCCATGTTATGAAAACTTTGATGAACTGAAAGCTAAACTGGATAGAGCTTTGCAATTTGGTTCAAGAGGATTTACCAATATTTGATCTTGGAACAGTTTATACATCTCTTTCAGCAATAACATAGCTTGTTACAGCTAATATGGATGATGCACAAAATTAAAATATTTTTATTCTTTGTTTTGAATGTCATTTTTATAGTTGAAGACTTAAAGTGAATATGTTAATGTTTCATTAAATTTTGTTCAGGCATTGCATCAGCATTTATGAGCTAAAAATGTTTTCTCCTAAAAAGTTTGAATAATCAACATAATGAAAAATTTATAGCCTTCCTTGCCATACATATCTTCTTTTTTTTCTTTTTAATCCACCCACTCATCCAATTAGACGCTCTAAACGTCTCCAAGCTAAAAAGCACGTGTAAATAAATATTTTTCATTCTGATGAAGGCTCGAAGCAACGAGTCGAAAGCTCAATAAAAATCATTAAAAATCCGGAGAAACAGTTATCTTTTATGTATTCAATGCCTGGATTACAAATTTTCAAACTTATATCTTCTTTTGTATTATCTGAATTGACACCAACCAACAATAGTTCAAGTAGCTTTTCTTGTTTTGTAAGTTCACAATGTCACTCGTCTTCCGGGTGCAGTCTGGTATTTACAAACTGAAGCACCTCAATGTATATGTCAGCACCATTATGATTAGAACGCCTTAAAGGATTAATGGTTCTTTGCAGCTCATCAAGATCTATTTCATTCAATGGAATGCTGCTTTCTGGAACAATCACTTGCTGCTGATCTGTTTCATGACATGCGTAATTTTGTGTAAAGGTGGATGGAAATTCTTGGTTTACCTTAGTGAATTGGAGCATTAAATTAGATTTTGACTTTAACATACATCAATTAGCTTTGGATCCAGTCTGATGATTATATTGTAAAGTGTAGTCTAAAAGTAAAGTCATTAGTTATTGCATAAAAATACCTGGTGTATATGGTCATTTGAATTATTGGCTAAGCATGATCCTTGGATCCATAGCTGTTCAGGTGATAGATTTTTTCTGTTCTTATGGGAGATCTATTGTAACCTTCCTAAAAAATTTCCAATTTCTGTTAATAATTGGACAAAACACATAATGCAATGAAAACACATGTTCTTCATTTGATGGATCCAATATTCCATTACTTTCCATATGACAGAATAAATGATAAAAAAGACTAGTACAACCAACAAAAAGATCTCGCCAAAAGCACTCAATCTGTTGGTTGTGCACACTTCTTCCGGTAATGACTGCTACAACAGGGTCCTTGCAAATGGTGGTTTAACATAAATCGAGCAATACCAACATTTTCACTTCCTTTATCTGTTCTTACTCTGGATGGCAGTCCATATTGAGATACACCCGATAGAAACAGATTTAGAACAGTATCAGCTCGATTGTTTGTGTTACAGCGAATAAATACCAGCAAACGTGAATAGCTGTCCATTCCTGCATGAGTCACAAATCTCCACCTAAAAATATGAAACTACTAGCACATTTGTATGCAAAACTGAGTTTTATTAACGCCCCAAAATAGGTATTTTTTAGTAGCCCACCTAATCAATTTGTGATTGCCATCAACATGCCAAAGTGATAAAGGGCTAGTAACATGATATTTACGTCTGTGCACTGCTCTAAGAGACAAAACACGAAACAATGTACACTGTGGATCAACTCTTCGCATCATTTCACGAATCCTGTCCTGCTGAATTCCCAAACCTCTTGCTAACAGCAATCCTGACATACGTTTGTAGCCAAGATTGGGAAACTCGTTCGTTAAGTTTCTTATGACCAACTCGAGATCCGAATCGTTAACGTCAGAAAAACAATTAGAAACTGATAAACCAAACTCGTTCATCCTCCTTTCAATGGTTCTTTTGCTGACTCCCAGAAGATTTGCCGTATCTTTCATTGTAAAACGCTTATCCAAAAAATAACGCAGAATATTTTCGTTTACTTCATACATTGGTCGCCCTGGTGTGCCACTGAAAACTTGAGGGCAGTTCAATGAAGAAGAAGGTTAATATCATGATGAACATCGACATTTAAAAGTTCTTTTGCGTTTGAGATTAACTGCAGAACAGCCTCTTCAAGCTCGAATACTTCAGCAAATCGCAACGTTGTATGGTAAAGAGAATCAATACAAAAAACGCAAGAATCCCGATCTGGACTTCCTTCGAGGTCAGCAATACAACCCAAAATAAAGTTGCGAAGGAGTCTTACAAAATATAACCTGTCTGCCATGTTTTAGGGTTGTAGACTTGTACGTAAAACAATTGGTTTATTTTGTTTTCATTATTACTGCGCAAAATGCGCATTAGTAATTGAAAATATAGCTATTAATTTTGGGGGAGATCACCTTCCACAAGTGGAAGCCAGTCAATTGCTTGTTTTTGACGAATAGGAAGGATGAAATGCCTAACAGCAGCCAGTTGCACACGAATTGGACCTACTGTATATTTCTGTTCACACTCCTATACTGTGATATAGATGTCATTAATGATTCATAATACTGTTTGTTGAAGTAGATCCTGACTCATTTTTCATCTTCGCTCGTTATTTTAATATGTTTATGTAACAAAACTCACGTGGATAAAAAAATAATGTTATAATAAGGCATGAACTATAATCACCATTTCTTAGCTGATATGTATGTGGTCGCGTTGTTTATATTAAATCTCTCATCCGTTTGTTGAGAATGTGACATGTAAAGAACTAAAGCAAGCATGATTTTGTTCACATGGTCGTCTTACTTCTAAAACGGAAGTAATTTTAGAAAAATTAAGCGATATTTTAGAACTACATTACAGACATAACAAATTAGCTAAAGCAGCATCTCGATAAAGTATGACTAAACATGCATGAGAAATCATATCTAAATCGATAAACCAGTTTTCTAACTATTGGCAACAAGCTGCATGCTAAAGGAAAGCAAAACCTGTTCAAAGGTATGGGGAAGGTGAAATAGCATACTTGTCTATGGAAAAAATGAAATCTATGAAAATTTATTTAGGGGGGATAGCATGTCCAATCATGCATCACCTCCCGTTTTTGCCGACTCCACTTTTGACTAATCGCTGTGTGTTTGACAAAATGTTGTTAATTGTATTGAGCAAACTTTTCATTTTAAAAGTAAGAACATTTGAAAAATAAGCAAATGTTGAACACAGGAAGAATGTATTTACACAGAGAAAGAACGCAAATGAATCTATTTTTGTGAAATGTTGATTCATGCAGCACAGTGAGCTTTTAAAATTATACTTTTGATCATGTTTGTTTAACTGTTTTAAGATTTACTTCTATTGCATCCTTTACTGTTGTATCTACAGTGTTTTTATTGATCATAAGTAATTATAATTGCGTGCAATTGATGTTTGCCATGTATTCATGATTTACAAAGTTTTATTCAATAACAAAGGTTTTTTATAATACGAACTTACTTCTGCAAGAATATACATGCATGGAATTCTTGATTAATGAAGGGGAAAAATCCATTCACAGTTTCAAAAATCGTGTCTTAAACCTCGGCATTCAAATCCTGTCTTAGATAGGTCATTCTCTATTCCTGAGTTAAAACTTGTGAAACTTTATAAGATTTAGCCGTAGTTCTTTGGAATTTGACTAATCTCAATGTTATTATGTACTCCGCATGAGGTTCTTATTTATGTATTTTTATTTCTATAACAATTGTTTTTAGTCAGTGATGTATACTTAGTTATTTATAACTAGAATGTTCAACACATAGATGTCATTAATGTTTTATAATACTGTTTGTTAAAGCAGATCCTGACACACTCTTCATCTTCGTTTGCTATTTAAATGTGTTTGTGTAACAAAACTTACATAGATAAAAGATTGATGTTACAATAAGGTATGAATTATGATCACCATTGTCAAACTGATATGTATGTAGTTGCGTTCTTTATATTAAATCTCTCATCTTTGTAAGGTATGTGACATGTAAAGAACTAAAGCACGCATAATTTTGTATACACAGTCGTCATATATGAAGTATTATTTCTAAATCGTAGGTAATTTGTCGAAAGTAAAGCGAGATTCTGAAACTATATTACTAACTTTACATAACGAATGTGCTACTGAAGCATCTTGATAATGTATGACTAAACATTCAAGAGAAATTATATGTAAGTTGATACACCAACTTTTAACTATTGACATTAAGCTGCATGGTAAGGACAGTAAAATCTGTTCAAAAATATGGGAGACAAAATAACATGAGAACGTTTTCTACATGTAGGACGCTGAATTTTTCTTTATGAACTATACTTGTCTATGGAAAAAGAGGCATCTGTAAAATGTATGTAGGGATGGCATGTCCAATCATGCATCACCTTCTTTGCTGCCACTTTTGACTAATCTCTGTGTGTCTAGCAAAATGTTGATAGTTGTATACAACAAACCATTTCTTTTAAAAGTAAGAACATTTGTAAAATAAAAAATGTTGAACACAGGAAGAATTTATTTACACAGAGAAAGAACGTAACCGAATCCATTTTTGTGAAATGTTACATGTTTGTTTAACAGTTTTAAGGTTTACTTTCATTGCAACCTTTACTGTTGTATCTACAGTGTCTTTATTGATCATAAGTAATTATAATTGCGTGCAGTTGATGTTTGACATGTATTCATAATTTACAATGGTTTATTCAATAACAAAGGTTTTTTATAATAAGAACTGACTTATGCAAGAACATACATGTATGGAATTCTTGATTAATAAAGGGGGAAAATCCATTCACAGTTTCAAAAATCGTGTCTTAATCATTGGCATTCAAATCCTGTCTTAGAATGGGGAAGAAGAATAACATGATTGTATTTTCTACATGTAGGACGCTGAATTTTTCTTTATAAACAATACTTGTTTATGGAAAAGTGATACTATTGATCTTATGTTAGTTTAACAGTACCAAGGTTTACTGTCATTGCATCCTTTACTGTTATATGTATAGTGTTTTTATTGATCATCAGTATTTACAATTGCATACAGTTGATAATTAAAATGTATTGATGATTTACAATGGGCTATTCAATAACAAAGGTCTTTTTATAATATGAACTGACTTTTGATTAACGAAGTGAAAAAATCCATTTAAAGTTTCAAAAATTGTGTCTTAATCATTCACATTCAAATCCTACTTTAGATAGGTTATTCTCTATTCCTGAGTTAAAATTTGTGAAACTTCATAAGATTTAGCAGTACTCCTTTGGAATTCGACATATCTCAATGTTATAATGTATTCTGCATGAGGTTCTTATTTATGTATTTTTATTTCTATAACAATTGTTTTTAGTCAGTGATGTATACTTAGTTATATAACTAAAATTTCTACATAGATGTCACTAATGTTTTATAATAATGTTTGTTGAAGGAGATCCTGACTCACTCTTCTTCTTCGTTCGCTTTTTAAAAGTGTTTATGTGACAAAACTCATATAGATAAAAAGTTGATGCTCAATAATGTATGAATTATGATCACTTTTTTTAACTGATATCTATGTAATCACGTTTTGTATATTTAATTTCTAATCTTTTGTTAGGTACGTGACATGTAAAGAACTAAAGCAAGCATTATTTTGTCTACACAATCGTCGTATATGAAGTGTTATTTCTAAAACAAAGGTAATTTTACGTATGTTAGCCAAGATTTTGTATTTACATTTCTAACTTAACAAATTTGATACCAAAGCATTGCGTAGTATGAAGTATGACTATAAACAAATCAATGTTTATTTCCTTTCCAAATGAAAATCGTTTGAATGATTCTATAAGTGACTTTTACAGCTGTATTTAATACCACGACTGGAAAGTAGATTTCATTTTTTGTTTCATATTATCCACTATAAAAATTGCGGCTCTTACACGAAGAAAAGGTTTGATAATAAATGATTCTGAGTCAGTGATGCGCTTGACATTCACAGATACCACGTCATAATGTGACATTTTTTTTAAATATAATTAAACCTAAGTAAACAGTACAATGTACAAATGTAAAGTAAAGATTAGGTTCCATGGGTCAAAATGAACTCATGATAACGTATATATTTCATCATCATTCATTTTGCACGTAATTTATTCTTAGATGAACATTGATTTAGCATGTACACTGAGAAACTGAAATCAAGATACTTGTTTTGTTTTGAAACGTGTTGAATTAAATCGTGTGACAACACAAAGTCGAGAAATTTCACTGACTGTCGAGCCAGGCCCGCAGTGAGGTGATAGGCAAGGGGGCATTTTGCCTACGGCCAGTAATAAAATAGGGGCCGGCGCCCCCATTTGGACACATGAAAATTGCAAAATTAAAGTTTATAGAAAAAGTAGTGAATGATTTGTGAATTATTTGTACTTTTTTTACGTTATCTCATCATGCAGAAGACATTCATCAATTGTTAAATTTTTAGAAATTCTCGTAGCATCTTCAAACGGAATCACGCTTTAAGTGTCATCAATATCAGCAGGCATGTGGCTAGGTTGTAAAATTTGGGGGAGCAACAACATTTTTTGGGGGGGGGAACTGTTGTAGACGTCAAGTTATACTGTAATATAACAAGAATATAATTTATCACTAGCTAACCACAATGCCATACTAAAAAAGTGTCTGAGTGAGGCAGTGAGGCAGGCAGTGTTTGTTCGTTGTGATATCCTCGGCTGTGACATCGGTGATAGTTGCATATGTGAACGATCACGAATAGAATTGTAAAGTCGATATTTATGTTGTTCTTTAGTTACCTATGCTTTCGAGCGTATAATCTGCACTTTGTTTCAGTGACTATAGTCAAAACCTTGCAGCTGAAAATATCAATTTATTTATACGCTTTACTGGTGATTACAGACGTCAAATAAATGTCGTTTGGGGTAAAAAATACAAGAAACTTGATACTCCGTGCTGTACGTACTTTTATTTTGTTCTGTATTTTATTCATATGTCGCGTTGTTTATCTCTCACCCTGTGTTCTGTGTTTTGGTGAGGAAAATATAAAGCAGAAAGGAGATAGTTTTCTTTATTTTCATTTCAATTAGTAATGATGACGATTTGGATTTAATAGATAGTCAAAAATGACGAAGAATTTAAATATATGATTAGAGTCAAGCTATGGTCCTATGAGGGACTAATGCAGTTTAGGGGACACCTTGGACGCTGACCCAAATCCTACCCTATAATTCCTAGCAAAAACGAGCCAGCAGTTACAAGCGCTTCCGGTATCCGCTAGACTGCAGTCTAGCAAAAATATAAATTGGAACAGAATCATCAGCAATATAGTCCTATCAAAATGTTAATAAGCAAATATTCATACAACACAGCAAACCAGTTAGATATGTCCTGTTAAAAGAATGACGTATCTCTTCACCATACGATTGTTAAACAAATAAGATATATTATTTATTTACTAGGAGTTACTATCCCAAGGTATATGATGCCTCTCGCGCCTAGTAGGCGAAAATATTATTATTTTAAGTGTTTTTCATTGTATGAAGTCTACTATTTTTATTCCTTGATGTAAGATCAATTACTGGGTCATGCCACTAGGCAGTGAACACAATTTTTATCGAGAGAAAGAAATGAAGTGCACAAGTCTTTATAAATGACTTGTAGTACTATTTTTAATTTATCCTTTTGACTTTTGTGAGCATTTTGTAAATTTTAATTTGTACCTTTTTTTACAAACTCATTCCTTATTTCTAGAATAAAAAATGGCTTCGCCACCTAAAAAATTAAAATTTGAAGAAAATGGATCTCGTTTAAGTAAACTTTTGATAAATAAAGGAACCCAAGCCTTAAAAACAACATTGCAACTACATTTTAACAATATATCATCAAGTTTTATCAATGAACTTAATGATTTTTCTACAATGAACAACTTGACTTTACTAAAAAAGAAAAAAGTCATCAATAAAGAGCAATGGGATCTTCTTTATCCAAAACGTGGTTCACCAGACATTGAAAACTTTGATATTTCATTATTGACTGTCTTATTGCGTAACATATGTGGTCTAACAGCGCCACATGGTGGATGGGATAATCTTCCTTCCTCTTCAGATACTTCAATCTCAGCAAACATTGCAAGAATAAAATTTTATCGAAACAAAGTGTACGGTCACGTAACCACAACTAGTTTAAATGACAGTGAGTTTGAGTACTTGTGGCAGGAAACTTCAAAAGCATTGGTTGGTCTGGGTATTCAACAAACTGAAATAGATGAATTAAAGAAAGCTTCCCTCACTACCGATGAGGCAATTTATATTGAAATGTTAAAAGAATGGTATAAAAAAGAAAAGCAGTTAATCGATGTTACTGAAGAAATCAAAGAAGATGTAAAAGTAATGAATAGAAATGTTTTGGACATTGCAACAAACGTTACGAACATAAGTGAGGATATAAAGAAAACAAAAGCTGATGTAGTAGGAGTAAAAAAAATGTTACAGGACAAAACATATTTAGTTGTCGAAAAGCTTGGAAAGTGTAAGTTTGATGGTCTTACAAAGGATCTTAACAAGAAATACCTTGAAGGCACTAGACAATGGTTATTTGAGAAACTCGACACTTGGTTTAACGATGAAAGTGAAGATGCTTCTAATATCATGATTTTGATTGCTGGTCCTGGCGTTGGTAAAAGTGTGTTTGCTGCTGAGGTGTGTCGACGATATTCTGAAAAGAAGAAACTTGCTGCTTCTCATTTCTGCAGATATAATATATCAAATTATAGAAATCCTCAAATATTGATAGAATCATTGGCTAGTAGCATGTGTGATACAATATCAAATTTTAAAAGTAAACTGAATGAAGAATTACAGAGAAAGCATTAGAATCAGTCACCGATGTTTTCATTGTTTTATTAAATAATCCATTGCATTCATTGGAAGATCATGAACCAATGCTTTTGGTTATTGATGCCTTAGATGAAAGTCAAGTTGACGGCAAAAGTGAATTGTTGGAATTGATTAAAGAGGAATTTGGCCAACTACCTAAATGGATTAAAATCTTCATCACCAGTCGTCCAGAACTTCCTGTTCAAAAGGAGTTGAAAGACATGAATCCTGTTGAAATTACAACTCATCCTCGTGATGAAAACAATGAAAAAGACCTGCACAAGTATTTGAGACATCAGTTGAATGATCATGTGCGGAGAAAACCCTACGTTCTTCAGTCATTAGTTGAAAAATGTGAAGGATCGTTTCTTTACGCTTATCACGCACAACTGAGCTTAAAGAAAGAAGAAATTGAGCTTACTTACGAAAAAATTCACAATTGGTCCCTACTGGGTTAAGCGGTGTTTACACAAAGCAATTCAAAAGAGTAAAAGAATTGTTAACGAAGAAAAGTACCAGAAATTCTGTTATCTCAGAAACTACTTTTATGCAATTTCTTGAATTGTTGGCTGCCTGTTGGGAGGTTTTACCATTAACTTTACTGCTTAGCTATTTAGGTTTTTCTGGTGACATCAAGTTTGAAGTCCGCAGTAAAATCATTGAACTGTTATCTCAAATTTTGCCAGTTTACGATGATTGTTTAACCGTGTATCACAAGTCTCTAATTGATTGGTTGAAATCAGATGGTTACGAACAGCATGAGTTTACAGTTAATCCAAAAAATGGTCATAAGTTCTTATGGCATGCTTGTGAGAAAGTGTTTAAACACATCAAGTCGATGAACATTTTAAAGATCAGATGAACACTGCTATGATTAAATATGCTTTGAAGAATGGAGTCCATCATATGTCAAAATGTGGCGAAAATGTTGACTTTAGCTGGGCAGTAGATGTCAAAGTGGTTTGTGCAAGGTTAATGGGTGTGGAAGATATTAACGTGAGTACCATTAAATTCGAATTGCTTGAAATCATTAAGGAACGACGTACTTTCTGGAAAAAAGATGTACTTGAGGAACAACTATTTCATTTGTCACTGACAATGAGATATGGGTCATATAAGTTTGATAATAGCTTAATTTATTTACAAATTATTGCAAACAGAATTCATGGCAGTAACGAAAAAGATTATTGGCAAGGGATTTATTGAAAAAGGAAAGTTTGTTTGGTTTGAGGATTTAGACTCAACATATTTAACAAACCATCATCATTTGACTGTCTCCTTGCGTGCTAACGTTACATCTCTTTGTGTGTCGTCAAATGAAGAACTTCTTGCTGTAGGATATGAAAATGGTCAAATATCTATTTTTGAACTTCCTGAATTTACAGAACGATGCACTCTTGGCACTGCACTCGATGATTTAAGGTTGGATAAGTGGGATGATATAAACACATTTATCTCCAGGAATAACATCTATGACTATCCAACATTGATGAAATTTAGTTTTGTAAGTGGTAACATCTTTTGTTGCTCCTTTTCACCTACCGGAAGTAGACTGGTGACTAGTAATGGATCTACTGAAGTAAAGTTGTGGGACGTTAACAATGGACGTTTGTTATCTTGTTTACAGTCAGATGATGTCGTTAATCGTTGCTCTTTCTTAGATTCTGGTTTGTTTATTACAGCAGAATATGATGGAAGTTGTTCTAACGATGTGTTGATTACAGCAAAATATTTAAATCAATAGTGTTCACTGCATGGAATTCATTAACTTTGCAAAAATTGATCGACGCTGCGTTGTTGATTACCAAAACTACAATGCACCGATAAATATTCAGAGTTCTTTGTTGCAGTCATTGGACGGCTTTCGTATGTTTTCAATTCCCAAAGGCAATCGATATTTTTCAAGAGAAAATAGGTATTCACTATCTTTACCTTCAATGATAACACACCATTATCGTGATTGTATTTTTATCATACAAGCCAGAATGGAAAGCTTTCTGAAATCACTCAGTTGACAAAATGCAACGATCATAGAGAAATCATGTTTAATTTACCAAATGTTAGGTGTCCATGTTTTTGGAGGAATCTAAAAAATGTCCATCCAATCTCGTTCAAGGAATTATACGTTGTGCCGTATTTTTCCAAGCTGAATATTTTCAAAACTGATCATCTTTTGAAACCTTTATTTATCTTTGAGAAATTTGAAATTAAATGTTGTTGTTTTTCACCGGATGGATCTTTTTTTGCTGCTTTCGCTGTTGGTGACCACGTCAACGTTCATGTTTGGAGCATTGAACGTTGCACTATTATTCAAACTGTACCGATGCAACTGAAGAATGCATTAGGATGTTGGTGGTCGGATGGTTTGCTGTGGATATGGGATGGTTCTGATCATCTTATGAAGATATCAACTTCGTCTGAAAATTTTGTAGATTCTACTCAAACAAAGCATGTTAACATTGGATTTAAACCTAAAGAAATTCTTGACATTTGGTGATGTCTTAGTTTGTATTGACGAAGAAAAGTTTGTTCAAGTTGTTAGAATTACCAAGGGTGAGATACAATACAACGAAAGACTTCCTGTGGATAGTTTTGAATTAAAAGCAGCTGTATCACCTGATAATTCTGTTATTTTAACTGTAAACAAAACAGAATACACATTATGGAAATGGAGAAATAACAACAATGAACTTTACTTGGAACCTAGGAAAATACATTTCAACCTTGAAAATTGGCTTCTCAAATTTGTACCTTTTGGGAATGTCTCGTTCAATTGCTTTATAAGTGATAGTAAACAAACAGTCGTTACAGTTAAGAAATTTGTTGGCTATCCGAGCTTTTATTTAATTAATATGAATGAGAACGGTGATGTGAATGTAACTTCGTGTCATGTCATGGATACGTTAAATGGTGTAGACGAAATCGTACATAAATCGTATTTTATTGGAAAATCATTTTATGAAGCATTGGTTGCTGTAGATATAAAGAGTGGTGAAATATGCGCTGAATTTTACGGATTAGGTTCTATATTTGATATAACTGTGCATTCAAACACAGATACAATAGCTCTTGTGTCACTTGAGGGGTGCGGAATTAAATTTTTAAAACTCAATGTTCCTGAATGAATCAACTAATTCAACCGTTTCTAGTTATATTAATCTATCGTATATACTAACATTACATATCACGTAAAACGAACATAAAAAGTTCTTTATATCACAAAAGACAGTTATTTATGGTATCAACAACGACTCAAAAATGTTGCAGAAAAAATTGTCCATATCCTTTGTTTTAACCGTGGAAAAACTGTCAGTTTTTAATTATGTAAAAATATCACTTACAGAGAGAGAGATTAGTTTTTTGTAATGTCACTAAAGGAGTTATTTGCATAAGCGAATAATAATTTTATTGCTTCCGCGGGTTATTTTGTAGTTTAAATTTTAAATAAGTTATGTTAATCAGGGGGAAACAAAGAGAGGGTGGGACACACTCTTAACATATAAAAAAGTACTGGGAAAGTTTGTTACTTTTACTCAAAGCAGTCCGCGTGGTAAGGTCATGGAGTCCAAGGTTCATTGCGGACGCTACAAGTGCAAACAGGATGTTGCTTACAGTTATTTGCATTTTGTTCACATGCACGTAGTGTGATTCACGTGAACAGGTATTAGCCTTATAGGTAATGCACAAACAAATCACATATCATTCAGCAAGTGGCCGTCGCCAGGTGAAATTTATCGAAAAATCCACCCTTCCCTCCCTCCCTTTCTCTCTGTTGATTTTGCATGTACTATTTAGACTTGTTTCCGAGGTGGCGTTCTTATCACCCCACCTTTTCTGTGCTATACAGAAAAACTTTATTCGTAAAGATTTTTGTTTAAATTGTGTAAAATATTTTATTTATATTATGTTATAATATAACTTGTTATTTCTATTTTAATAAATCGGCATGTGCTTTCACACATTGCCAATTTTTACCCAAAAGAGAGTACTCTTTAATGTCATGCGCACAGAAAACAGAGCTCATCAGCCCAAGAACCTCCTTGATTTTCGATTTGTTATGATTAAGCGGAAGCGATAAAGATCTTTTTGATCGTATGATTCCCGTCAACTTTCAAATTTATAGTTGGAGAATTCAACAATGTAACATTGTCAAAGTTGTGATGAAATTGAGAATATCACACGAAGATGTTGACTGTCGTAAGGATGGTCGCTTGTTTTACGTGTGAAAATTACCAAAATTGAGAAACCTTTGATCTCTGAACGAACTTTATGTTGATGGTTTACTTTTTAATACAAATGTATGGTCAGATAATTTGGTTATTTTCATTATATAACAAACGCTCACTACATAGAAATGAAAGAATGTCGACAACTCATTCATTGTGAGTCATTTGACAATATGGTGTTGTTGTAGATGAAGATTATTTTTTTTTTAATTAAAGAGTGACTTTCTTTGAACATTCTTTCAAAAACTGTAAATAAAATTTACATTACGCATGTTAATATCGTGGAAACAGGTTTTGTATGATGTTAAAAATTTACATTTATAAAACACCATGTGATGTCATGTCATGTCATTGGGTTTTATGGTCATTGGTTGAAAAATGTGAGAGATCATATCTGTACGTTTATTATGTACATATGACCTTAAAGACAGAAAATGTTATATACTGTCAACAATTCCCATTTGTAAAAACATCATCATGACGTCCTAATAATAGCTACAATGAAATTTAATGAATAAAACTTTTACGATTTTAACATAAGTTCATTTGAACTGAAGAATTGAATTTTTTTGAGTGAAATTTCTTTAATTAAAATATTTAAGAATAATAAACTTCACTTTCTATTTTCATTTTTTAAAATAAAATTTATCATTATAATGTTGATGATAATACAACGTACAATATACAGCTACAGTTCTAACTTGTAACAATTGTACACAATAATAAACGTTTAAATGATAATTTTGAAGATCAATGTGCTTAAAACACTTGAATATAACAGATTTTTCAGATTCTAAGTTTGAATCATCTGATAAAAAACAGGTACGTTAGCGTACATTTTGTTGCCTTTTACTGATTAGTAAACAACTAAGGTAAACATTGTAGTTTTTCAAAACAAACATGTTTCAACATCTCGTGATGTCATCTTCAATATTAATGACAAGTCAGATCTTATCTACATCTAGGAACTGTCCCTTGTAGTACCAAATTTCTAACTTAACTCATTACATAGAGGTTTGAATGGGAGTCTCTATGGGGTCTATATCTGACAACTTGGTTTTAAAGCCTATATCTTTTTTTGGAATAGCATTATTGAAAAATAAATTTTATGTTCCTAGACATGTTAATGAGCCATATATTTGGCATGATAATGAGCCAAAATATTTTGCAAAACATTCAAGTATTCTTCACTTCAGTTTTTTTTTGAAAAAAAACGTAAGCAAAATGTGTTGTTTTTACGCAAAAACGATGCCCAAAAAATACATTTTGTATTGCTCTAAAACGCTAAAAATGGCACTTCCAAGGCTATGAAAGTCAAAATTTCCCAGGGCAGAATGCATCGGACCCTCCATGGTGTGGAGCGTGTGACGTTTTATGGCTGATGTTTGAAAAATCTTAGATCCGCCCCTGGTTATATACAGTAAAATATTGACATGATTTAATGATAAATGTGTTTACAAGATCTTATCTAATTAAAAGTTTTAAAATCTTAAATTTTTAAGTTTTTCTTACTTTACAAAATGGGAGGTATAACTAAAAACAGAGTAATAAAATTTGAGCAACCTCTCGAGCAGGTGCAATCCTCAACCTTCCGTCTCAAGCTCACACTGATCTGCTTTTGAGTTCTCCCAAAGTTCTCCTCGGTTTGCATAAGCCTGTGCAAAAACATGAAACTTCTTTTATTTCTTAATTGCATGATCATGTTACATTGAGGCTTCATTTGACAAAATTTAAGGCTTTGGCTGCGTTTACACTATATACCAGATTTGCTCATCTAGATATCTTAATTTGGTTTCAAGAGGTTACAGTTTGGACTAAATGCTTATTAAGTTGATAGGTTTTAGTCAGTTTAATTGTGTTTTTTGCATTTAACGATATCACTGACTTTTAATACATAGAAAATTTAAACTGCAACGATAGCAATTCTATACAGTAAACAGGGCCTTATTTTCGTTCACAAGTATAAACTTCGATATTTGAAACGGGCGTAAAAATTTTGTTCAAAGACGTTAGAGGATTAATTATTGTATGTTTGAAAGGTCATATGCACCTCGAGCCAATAAAAATAAAAAATTTAATCGTGACGTCAATTGCAGAAGAGTTAAAGTATTTAAATTCGTAAGTGTTAACTTTAACGTCAGTCAAGTAGCTTTAACTTTATAGAGAGGAAATGTAAGTACTGTGTATTAACTGGCTAACAGGCGAAATAAGAAATATATGGAAAAAATTAACAGGTCTTGTTAAAACCTTCGTAATGTGAAGGATTTTACTATTCGCGACTAAATGGTTAAATTTAGTGTGGGAAATATGTTCAGAAAGGATGTCCATGACGTCTGTACTGTATTGGTTAAATATGGAGGTTACACCATAAATGTTATTAAAAGAACATGTACAACTTCATACGTATGTATTAACATTTACATTGGACTATGAAAACTGACTACATTCTACAAAGATGAAAAGACGCAAATGCAAAAGAGGGGAATGGAGAAACATGATCCAGGTTTTAAAGTTTGTAAGTAGAGTTGACAAGTTTTAAATTTTGTTTGCATGTGTATGTGGTTTTTATGAAGGATCACCGTGGTTGATTTTTACAATTTGAAGATAAATAAAAATCATCTTTAAACTAGGATTTTGTGACCAAATATTTGAATTTTTAGTGTTAAATGTATGAGACCACGTGCTGCAATATATTACTAACATATATTACTGAAAGTACTAAAAAAACGGAAAATAACAAATGAGAAATTAATTTAACCTAGTGCAAAGAAGCCTATACCTCATCGAAGGAGCCTTACATGAAGTACCCTTACTCAATGTTTACTATAATAATACAATAATTAAGCATCTTTTATTTCCAAATCCCATGTTTCTAATTTGTTAATTGCATTTCTATTTGAATGAGAAGTTTTTCCTTCTTGTTTCAATGTAAAAAAACATGTTTAATCAGTTGTACTTGGCTTGAAGTTTTCTCTTATGCCAAGAAGACAAGTACCTCCAAAATTTGAACGCTTCTACCAAGGTATTTATATAAACAATGTTCTAAAGCTATTCATCCGACATCACTATTTACTTAATAAAAATTTAAACTGTGTTTGCATTAGCCTGTACAAACGTGCGTATCTGAGCTACATCAATTATATCAATCAAAGATAATTTGCAAATGAATCATGATTACATGTTAGAGAAAAACTTTAAACTTTTTTCTTGAAGTTGTCTGTTTCGCATTACTATTTTTACCAAAGAACTAAAAGATGTTTTTTGTGTTTGTACTGGCTTATGCAAACCTAGAGACTTTTGTGTGAACTCTCTTGCAGCTGCAAACGATCAACTTTCGGTGTAAAGCTTGCATTGACATTGTCTCAAGTTCTACCAAATGTCTTCTCCATTTGCTTAACCCTGTACAACAATTAAGCATCTTTTATTTCCAAATCCCATCCTATATTCAGTCTTCACAATCCTCTCGTTCCAATTTTCTTCTTGGGTGTACAAGAGGTGAGGTATGACCTTTCCCTTACTAATTATCAATATACCAACAATTAAATTTTTGATTTTATCCTCCTGTCATCCATTAATTTCCATTCATATTAGCCATTAATATCCATTCGTGTCCTTTATTGCAGACGCACAGACGGTCGTTGATATATATTTAAATTACGACTGTGAATTGGCTTTGTCGAATATCTTTCAAAGATTGATCAATGATTTGTTTAAAGTTGCCCAAGGACGTCAAGCTATTGAATTAGGAGCGACACCAGTAAGTTGATGGATATGTTTCATAATGTTTACTTCTATACATTCTTAAATGAAGGTATGATCTTCGCCCTTTGCTGGACAATTTAAGCAATTGTCTCATGATCCTGAAAAATTCAGATGACTCAAAGGGATTGAGTCACCTGAATTTCGTTGAGCCATCCCGTTGAGTCACATGAATTTTTCAGGTTCATGAGACAATTGCTTAAATTGTCCAGCAAAGTGCGAAGATCATATCTACATTTAATTTCAAACACTGCACTGCATATAACATTCTCTACATTCTCTTGTTCATGTCTATGCCACTCGAAAAGGACTGGAACGTAGTCTATTATTATGAAAAGGACTGGGACATAGTCTATCAACATGGAAAAACTGGAGCATAGTGTAGCAACATGAAAAGGACTTAAACATGTCTCTAATATTTTGTGCTGACAATGTTAATTATAATACATCTTTTTATCACGTTTTTATATGAATTGTTTCAATGTCGTGTTATTTTTATATGATTTTTCCAGGTTCAAGAACGCAGTATTCGTATCAAAGGTCTGGAATGTCTTTGTTTCTATTCTATAATGTATGGTAGAATGGAGGAGGGATCTTTACTTTAAACCTGATTCTCAGGTGGACGATAATTTTGGTGAGTTTTAACATCTTTATGAAACTGAAGAAACTCGCATCTAGCGAATATAAACTTAATATTGTTATACATTTCGATAAGTTATCGCTTTATGATCCATTGTACCCCTCTTTTGATATCGGCTACACTGACGATTTTTATCTCCATCAAGATTCCATCTTTCTATACTCTGTATCCCCTATTTATCGAAGGTACTCCAATATTTTCTTATACACAAGTTAATGTTATTAATCGTAACTAGTTGTTCGACAATTGTAGTTAACCTCTCAGGATCTAAGTTATCCCTTAGTTATCTTACTTAACCTTGATTGTCTTGCGGTGGATCAAGGCTATATCTTAATGTTTAAAGTGACTCATTATTGACCCATGCTACCCTCAATGTTCTAGTCTATCTCTCAATAATCTATACTATCTTCCCGATTATCTAGGCTATCTGTCAATGATCTATGCTAACCTCTTAATGTTCCACGCGATCCCTTATTGATCTCCAAATCATCATAGTTATTCCTCAATATTTCTGTTTAATCTCTTCCATATAAATTTCCTGAAAGATCTGGTTGATGGTGCACCAACAATTTCTCGAAAAGGAAGCACCGAGGAGAATGAAAACGGAGGGGAGCCCGGTGATTTACAATCTCAAACAACGGGGAGTAGTCAGTCGTCTCTTAAAAGTACAAAAGCCATCGATAATGCTGAGGAATTTGAGAGTTTTAAACAGAAGAAGGAGACGAAAGAAAAGGTAATTCAATTGTAAGTTTGGTCAACAATTTTCCTTCTCTTCTGTATTTTTATTCAATTTTACGATTTACTTTAAGATTTAACAAGAATCCATCAAAAGGTGTAAAGTTCCTTGAATCTGAAGGTCTCCTTGGTGAGAGAGCAACCGAAGTGGCTCAGTTCTTACACACAGATGATACACTAGACAAGGTGATGATCATTTAGACCATCTTTATCCCTTGCAATCCTTTTGTTTATGATACACTAGACAAGGTGATGATCATTTTAGTTCATCTATATCCCTTACAATCCTTATGTTTCATTTCACATGATGTTGTCTTCTTTCACTAAAGTTTTCATTTTGTCACATTTGCACGCTATCTTTGAGGAATTTGTAGAAACATTAAATGTTGCTTTGGATTTTAAACTAGTATTGCGTATTATTGTTTTAGACTATGATTGGTGAGCTGATTGGTGATCCAGGACAGTAAGTATGTTTTTACACATTTCCCTCGCGTGACAATCACGTGAAAATCACGTTAAGACGTTTGATTCTCATCTTAAGTATTTATTTCAACATAAATTGAGTCAAGAAAAGTTGATTATGTTAATTTGCCATGAAGCCTATGAATGGTTTGCTCATGATACATGAAATAGTAAATCAGAATATTTAATCGTAAAATCAAGAATTTTTAAAATATGTTTAAGGTTGCATTAAACTCCGTGTAAAAGGACAAAAACTGTTTGAAACTAATCATTATCTTCAAATTTCTTGGTTATTTTGTCCATAAAAACAAAACAATTTTTTAAATGCTCAAAATTTCTCTTTCCAGTGAATAATATTTTCAGAATTCAGTAAGATTTCTACTGTTCAAAATAAGCAAACAATAGTAGACGTCCTGTCCTCAACTGTTCGTCATATCCTCAACTGTTCCTCATGTGTTCTTATACTTCTTATATATGAACAGGAGATAATGTACGCCTATATAGATGAGTTGGATTTCACTGGTACCAATCTTGTGAAAGCTCTGCGATTGTTCTTACATAACTTCCGGCTTCCCGGTGAAGCCCAATAGGTCGATCGACTCATGGAGAAGTTTGCGAGTAGGTTCTGTGAAACGAACCCAAAGTAAGGACATGATTTTTGTCTTGTTATCTGTTGTTTTACATCTCGCATTGCATGCTGGTTAGTGAAACTTACGAAATGACTTTTGTCTATGAACCATGTGTTAATTTTTTTCTTCATTTAACATCAACAATAATTTAGGACAGGTTTTTGACGATTTTTGGTTTTCTTTTAAGTATTTTGTCGTCGAACTTTTATTATTCGAGTTTCGATGACTGCAATTTGCTGTTAGATAGATGTAAAGTGAGTTGTTTGAACTGGGAGTATTGTTACATGTTTGTAGATGTAGATCGTCCAGGTTTGTAGAGTCCTGTGAAGGACTGTTGTTGTTGATGTTGACTGACGTTTCTACAACCTTACTCATGTACAAACATATCTAGATATAGCTAGGTTAGACTGTCTATGATAAACTTTTATTTTATATTTATCATTTATATTTTAGTGACGATGTGTTTGCTAGTGCAGACGCTGCCTACGTTCTGGCTTATTCTTTTATCATGTTGACTACTGATCTACATAGTTCACAGGTTACACAGACTTACTTCATTTGCAATGATTTTCTATAAAAGTGACTTTATGTCTAAGATCACGTGACTCATTGTGGTCACGCGAGATTTCCATGGCGTTGATATGGAGCCTTCATTGGAATCACGTGAAAATTTAGCCTTTAGATGCGACATCGTAATCACGTGAAATTTTCTTTCAGGTTAAACGGAAGATAACAAAAGAGCAGTACATTCAAATGAATCGTGGTATAAATGACAGTAAAGATCTTCCATCTGAATATCTTGAAGCAATTTATGATGATATTGCACAGAATGAAATCAAGATGAAACATACACCAAACGTGAACAGTAGATACGATGCTACATGTATGTATTGGAAGATTAATACGAGAATCAAGGCTTAAATGAAAAAGTTGTACAGATGCTAGGTAAAGGTCTTCACTGCGAAGTGTAGAGTCCTAGCTCTGAGATGAAGGGGAAGGTTTTGAGATGGAGGTGTTGGTCTTGAGATGGGTGTAGGAAAGGGTCTTATAATGGATATTGTGATGTTCAGTGTTGGTCTTAAGAGAGCTCCAATGCATTTTCATGAAAGTAAAGAGATTTTTTATTGTTCTTCCACTTTACAGATTTGCAAAGTGAGAAACATCGTCGTATGTTGTATTCTATGGAAATGGAGCAGATGGCGGAAAACGCCAAAACACAAATGGAAGGTTTAAATGATACTCATATGTATACAATAAAAACAGATGTTTGTTTACCTTTGAATTAATTGCCTGTTTGTGTACATATATGGATATATCAGGATGCATGTGAATGTGAAATAATCTTTTCTTAAAAGTTTTTCAATGGTTACAGTTAGTTATAATGATGTTAGGGAATATGAATGGAGATTCTTTTCCATTAAGTTCATTTTTCGATACTCCTAATAACTCGTTTCACATTGTAGTTGGAAAGAGATGCTTTTGTACAAGCGCTATCCAGGTTCACTTTACTTACTGCGACCAGTGGCACTCATATTCATGAAATGAAATCGAAGAACATCGAGACGATCAAGACACTTCTTACCATCGCTCAAACGTATGGTAATTACTTCGGGAAGTGTTGGCTCGAGGTAGAGAGAATCATCTTGCTATATATTATGGTTGGTGTCTACGACTGAAAATATGATCGGTTGTTTTTTTCATCAAAGGAAAAAGTCTAGGTCTTGTCTGTAGTGGAAATTTCACGATATTGCTACAGTCTTTACTTTTCATTTTTCCAAGTGCTTTGTTGACCGTATTTCATACCCTTCATCAGAGAATCGTATCACAAATGTACATCAGTAATAAATATGCATAAGAAAATGAAGTTTTTTCTCAAGATATATTTTATTGGAAGATATTTTCTACGTATGTATTTAACGTTTATATTCGTCTTGTTCGACACTCGTTTTCGTTGCTCAAATGCTTGTTCCGCTCTTTGCATCTTTTTTCGTTTCCCTAAAGTCATTGTTTTCATTCTAGATACTGAAATGCATTTCCCAACTTCAATTGGCTCAACTTATCGGTACTGGTGTGTAAACGCGATACCTTCACACGGCGTCCAGCGGTGTTACTAATTCACCCACAGCATTCACGGCAAACAACAAGACATCTTATGATATAACCTCAGGTTGCTTCTAACATTGTTGTGACGCTCATAGAAAAATGTCAAATACTAACGTTGTGTGCTTTTCTTTGCTTGTATTTCTATGAAGGTCTGATGCCTGTTGCCGCTGACTCGAAAAAAGCAGCTGGCTCACAGGAAGCCATTGGGGAGACCGCTGCACAAAGTGTTGTTGTTGCAGTTGACAGGTAACGTTTACTTTAATGATAGCTATGTGGATTGTGTTTTGTGACCTATCTCCCACCCCAGGGGCGAAGCTAGAACTTTAATGCAGAGGGAGGGGTGAATATTTATATATATGGTCATATATTCCGCTGTGACCAGCTAATTTCTTTTCAAATTAAAATAGCTTTTAAACCAAATCAGTAGGATAAACTAAATACATGAATATTCTCCCCTACCATCCAGCGTTCTGGCTTCACCCCTGCCCCCCAGGAATCTTTGAAAATGTCTTTAAGCTAGAGTGGGGCTTGTAACAGAAAGAAATATCGATGGATGATTCTCTATGTAGTCATGTTCATTGTCCATGTTAGCAGAGTCCTGAGAATGACTGTTATTGTTATTGTTGACTGACGTTTTGACATGCTTAGCCGGTAGTCATCTTCGGGCTCAAGGGAACCAGAGAACCTTGAACATAAACATGAAAATAAAATTTCGAAGAACTCGTACACTGTCCATACGTTATGTTCTCTCAGCAGAATATCTTCATCTAAACTTCTTCATTTTGTTTTATTACGTTTAGAGTTTTCACGGGATCAGTGAAACTGGATGGTGATGCTATCGGTAGGTTTGCATGTATACATTAAACTGCATCTTTCATAAGATTTTTATACATCTATCTTGACCGAAATGTGGAAATTCGTGGACGATACCACTGTTAGTGAAGTAATTGAGAAAGATCAAACAAGTAACTTACAAATCCAAAAGGACGCATTAGCGAACAGCATCTCGCGTGATAAGTTCCAGTTAAATGAAACCAAATGTAAAGAGATGCGAATTTGTTTTGGATCTAATAGCAATGACCTTCAACCAATTACCATCAATAACATTACACTGGATATTGTCCAACACGCGAATGTTTTGTGATTGTTTATAGCCAGCAACATTAAGTGGAACATACACGTAAATGAAATAATTAAGAAATGCCGTAAACGCCTCTATTATCTTATTCAACTAAAACGAGCAAATATCGAAGTCAAGGAATTGCTCCAATTTTACAAAACGTGTATAAGACCTGTCTTGGAGTATGCTTGCCCAGTGTTCCACAATAGTCTGACTTTGCATCTGTCAGATGACCTAGAGTCAGTCCAAAAGCAAGCATTAAAAATAATCCTGCCTCATCAAGAATATAAAAACGCTCTGCAGTTTACTAATTTGCAACGCCTTAGCGAAAGGAGGAATGATATAACAACAGCGTTGTTTCAGAAGATAGTAGCAGATTCCTCACATAAGCTTCATGACCTTTTGCCTCCTCGTTTAGAACGTTCAATTATGGAACTTAGGACTCAATCTTCATTTAATACTAACTTTAATACCAAACGTTTTAGAAATAGTTTTATAACTTATAACTCATTTGAAGATGTAATTTAGTTAATTTATTTATGTATGTATTATATGTAATCTTAAACGTATTTCAGCAATATGGCTGCCAGTTTTAAGAAATAAGTTATATCTATCTATCTATCTATCTAACAGCAATCCTGACATTTTTCACTGTAAAACGCTTATCCAAAAAAATAACGCAGAATATATTCTTTTACTTCATAAATTGGTCACCCTGGGGTGCCACTGAAAACTTGAAGGCAGTTCAATGAAGAAGATGGATTAATATCATGATGAACATCGATATTTAAAAGTTCTTTTGCGTTTGAGATTAACTGCAGAACAGCCTCTTCAAGCTGGAATACTTGAGCAAATCGCAACGTAGTATGGTAAAGAGAATCAATACGAAAAACGCAAAAATCCCGGTCTGGACTTCCTTCGAGGTCAGCAATACAACCCAAAATAGAGTTGCGAAGGAGTCTTACAAAATATAACCTGTCTGCCATGTTTTAGGATTTTAGACTTGTAGGTAAAACAATAGACCTTTTCAAGGTATTCAAATACACACTTAAAACTGTTAGTTGATGGCAAGCCGTTGTGAAACCTTACATCATACTCGCTCGTCAACTGTTCAAATTCCAAAGGGACAGGGAGTAAAGATGCCTCAGATTTTGCTGGATGTCCATCAAAACTTGAATCAGAATACTCGGTGTCATAGGATTGATGAGGACGCTTTGATGTCGTCCATGTTTCTCCTCCTTTACGTTTAAGTGGAGTCCTCGATTGCTCGTACTCTGATAGCGTAATAAAAACTGAAGGATAATCCGTTCCGCGGTTATTTGGGGTTCTTCCCAAGGGAATATAATTTGAGCAAACTAAAGTATCTTGTGCACCAGGCTATGGGTTAAAGTCATCGGTTTTGCTGTTTGCAATTTGTTTTCGCCAAATTTCAGCGAGTGCTTGATCTTTGGGTCACTAATGAAAAACTGAATTTTCTACGTGAGACCTCTTAACTTAATAATAGGGATAGCGTTTATCATTATCGCAATATCCAACTGCAGAACGCGCATTTTTTACCATTTCGGCTATGACTGCTCACGGCTACTCGGCTGGTTTAGGGTTTAGTTAGTTTGACTTGGCTTATGAGTTCCGCACATTTGCGAACTCAAGAACATCGCTCAAACGACGGTCAAGTTGTTCAAAGAAAACAAATGTTTTCTTTAACTTTCCGCTTTTTAATTACCACAAAATTGGACTAACGTGTATAAAAAATTGCAAATAATAATTTGACTATTAAAATGGATGAGTTTGAGAAATATTTTTGAAAGAAATGGCCAATATGTATAAGGGTAATTTTTGCGCATTTATTAGTAATTTATATGGACGCCATGCGCGACCGCGCGCTCGGCCCAATATTTTTGCACCCCCTACAATATGGCTACAATAACCTTGAAAAGGTCTATTGGTTTATTTTGTTTTCATTATTACCACATCAAGAAAATAAATTATAAATAAATTATAATGTAATTGAGTAAAATTTGATGTTTTGCGAGTCACGAATAATGTTACGTCACCATAATGGAATGTTCAACAACAAAATGAGTTTTAACAGAAAGTGTACAGGACAAAATCCGATCATAAAATTCCAGAATGGAATATGATAAAGACAAAATGCACATTGAAAGGACAAAATGCGCATTAGTAATTGAAAATATAGCTTTTAATTTTGGCGGAGATCACCCTCCATAAGTGATAGAGCTTTTTGTTATCTTATGCTTCAAAAAATTTATTCGAATACTGAAATAAATATAAAAACAAGTCCTGTCCAAGTTTCCACATCATTGCCTAGAAGTCAATCATCTTTAGAAAATGAGTTGATGTAACTCAATTTCTTACGCACAATTCACCACGACACGATGTCCTTTGGCGTAATTTTATTTATAATTATATGTTATCGCATAATTTTGACTATAATTATCCGAGAGCCGATAAATTTAAATATAAAGCCGTCAATGTGTCCGTGAAGTGCAAAACCATACGGCTTCAGTTTATCTTACCTGTCGGCTTCAGTTTATCTTACAAGGTGTATTATGGCGTGGATTCAAATACTTTCTTCTTATTAGTCTGTTTCCTCGTCGAGGTCTCGTTGATTCAAGGTCGATTTCTTTGAGCATAGTTTGAATAGCCAAATAACGTACTAGCACGTTATACTTAGCTTGCAAAAGCCTCCAAATAGCTCTATATCCTACCATAATACCGCATTCATTGAGTTCTCGTAAAATATATTGTCTGATACGATCTTCATTAACAACATTCCTGTGTCAACGCAACACATACAGTTTCAAGTTATTTAAAAGAGCACTACTTGAATTAGAAATGCTAAGGAATTTATGGAGTAAACTCAAAATAGCTTACTTCTGGTTGCGTTCTCGTGTATTTCTGTTTGTGTTGTGCTTCTGTGCATGCATAAAATAACCATTTATAAAGTTAAGTAATGGAAGCTGTTGTTTTTATGCAGTAAACGACCGTAGAATGTTGAAATTTAGCAAATATGGAAGGACGTTTGAAAACGTGAGAGTCTATCGTTAGAGATTAGACTTTAAATTGGTATTGGTGAAACATAGTGTGTCTTTGTCGTAGACTCGTAGTGCAACACTTTGTTACTAACCAATGCTAATTCACGGTTACGGATTAGCAACAATGAGATGGATGTGAGTAACGTTAGTAATATACTTAACCCCAGTATAGAAAACATACAGTAGGGCCACTCCATTGAATTTTTTCGTGCCACGCATATCTTATTGCGCATGTGATTACCATATTGGCAGCCAGTAAATTGCATTGTGTGACCAATAGGATCGACGATATGACAAACAGCAGCCAGTAAACTAATAGCCTGATCACATGAACCCGGTAAAAGGGATTCTACGTGGCGTAAAATGATTTTAAGTGATTGAAAAGAATTAAAGCTTTAAGCGCAAGATTTACAACCTTTTCTTAAGCGTCATAAGTCATTTTAGTCGTAATTTTCAATATTCCTATACTAAGATTTAACTCACTTTAAGCATTCATTTTTTGAAATCGTAAATGCGCTTTGTGAGTGTTTTTTCCCTTACTGGTACCACTAATCTTTTGAATTTGCCTACTGAGACTAAACTACAATGTGTTTCTCATCGTTACTACACATCTTTATTTATCTTATTTTCATCACATTCTTTACTCTTGTGTCTGCAGTGTTTTTTATCATAAGTAATTATAATTCCTTGTATTTGGAATTTGAAAATTGTTCATAATTTGCAATGGCCTATTAAATAACAAAGTTTTTTTATAATATGAAATGACTTATGCAATAATCTGAGATTTTCTACATAGACACACTATAGAAGAACATAAGTAGCCACTCCATTAAATTTTTTCGTGCCACAAACATCTCATTGCACATGTGACTACCATAGTGGCAGCAAGTTAATTGCAATTTCGGACAAATAAGAATGATAAAATATCAAACGGCAGCCAGCTGCACAACAAATGGACCTACTGTATATTCCTATACTGTGACATAGATGTCATTATTGTTTTATAATATTGTTTGTTGAAGTAGATCCTGACTTCCTGACTCATTTTTCATCATCGCTCGTTATTTTAATGTGTTTATGTCACAAAATTCTCATTGATAAAAAATTGATGTTACAATAAGGCATGAACTATGATCATCATCTCTC
Organism: Xenia sp. Carnegie-2017; assembly: GCF_021976095.1. Classification (NCBI taxonomy): domain Eukaryota; kingdom Metazoa; phylum Cnidaria; class Anthozoa; order Malacalcyonacea; family Xeniidae; genus Xenia; species Xenia sp. Carnegie-2017. The sequence continues at coordinate 2,689,720 of NW_025813487.1, read as the reverse complement.
GTCTTTGTAAAGTATGTGACATAAAAAAACTAAAGCAAGCATGATTTTGTTCACACGGTCGTCTTACTTCTAAACAAAGGTAATTTTAGAAAAATTAAGTGATATTTTAGAATTACACTACAGACATAACAAATTAGCTAAAGCAGCATCTCAATAAAGTATGACTAAACATGCATGAGAAATCATATCTAAATTTATATACCAACTTTCTAACTATTGACAATAAAATTGATGGTAAAGGAAAGCAAAACCTGTTCAAAGGTATGGGAGAGGTGAAATAGCATACTTGTCTATGAAAAAATGGGAATCTGTGAAAATTTATGTAGGCAGGGGCACGTGTCCAATCATGCATCACCTCCCTTCTTGCTGACGCCACTTTTGACTAATCTCTGTGTCTCTAGCAAAATGTTAATAGTTGTATACAACAAACCATTTCGTTTAAAGGTAAGAAAATTTGAAAAATAAGCAAATGTTAAACACAGGAAGAATGTATTTACACAGAGAAAGTACCCTACTGAATCTATTTTTGTAAATTGTTGATTCATGCAACACAGTGAGCTTTTAAAATTATTCTTTTAATCATGTTTGTTTAACAGTTTTAAGGTTTACTTTCATTGCAACCTTTACTGTTGTATCTACAGTGTTTTTATTGATCATATGTGATTATATAATTGCGTGCAGTTCATGTTTGCCATGTATTCATATTTTACAGTGGTTTATTCAATAACAAAGATTTTTTATAATAAGAACTGACTTACGCTAGAATATACATGTATGGAATCTTTGATTAATGAAAGGAAAAATCCATTCCCAGTTTCGAAAATCGTTTCTTAATCATTAGCATTCAAATCCTGTCTTAGATAGGTGATTCTCTATTCCCGAGTTAAAACTGTGAAACTTTATAAGATTTAGCAGTAGTCCTTTGGAATTTGACTAATCTCAATGTTATTATGTACTCTGCATGAGGTTCTTATTTATGTATTTTATTTCTATAACAATTGTTTTAGTCAGTGATGTATACTTAGTTATATAACTAGAATGTTCTACATAGACGTCATTAATGTGTTTTAATACTGTTTGTTGAAGGAGATCCTGACTCACTCTTCATCTTCGTTCATTATTCAAATGTGTTTATGTAACAAAACTCACAAGGTAAAAGATTGATGTTACAATAAGGTATCAACTTCCATCACCATTTTAATCTGATATGTATGTGGTCGCGTTGTTTATATTAAATCACTCATCCGTTTGTTGAATATATGACATGTAAAGAACTAAAGCAAGCATAATTTTGTTCACACGGTCGTCTTCTAAAACGAAGGTAATTTTAGAAAAACTAAGCGATATTTTAAAATTACGCTTTAGACATAACAAATTAGCTAAAGCGGCATCTCGATAAAGTATGACTAAACATGCATCAGAAATCATAACTAAGTTGATATACCAACTTTCTAACTATTGACAATAAGCTGCATAGCAAAGAACAGTAAAACCTGTTCAAAGGTATGGGAGAGGTGAACTAGCATACTTGTCAACGGAAAAATAGGAATCTGTAAAATTTATGTAGAAAGGATAGTATGTCCAATCATGCATCACCTCCCTTTTTTGCCGACGCCACTTTTGACTAATCGCTGTGTGTCTAACAAAATTTTGTTAATCGTATTGAGCAAATTATTCATTTTAAAAGTAAGAAAATTTGTAAAATAAGCAAATGTTAAACACAGTAAGAATGTATTTACACAGAGAAAGAACGCAACCGAACCTATTTTTGTGAAATGTTACATGTTTGTTATTGAATAAACCATTGTAAATTATAAATACATGGCAAACATCAACTGCACGAAATTATAATTACTTATGATCAATGAAGACACTGTAGATACAACAGTAAAGGTTGCAATGAAAGTAAACCTTAAAACTGTTAAACAAAGATTTTTTATAATAAGAACTGACTTATGCAAGAATATACATGTATGGAAGTTTTGATTAATGAAGGGAAAAAATCCATTCTCAGTTTTGAAAATCGTGTCTTAATCATTGGCATTCAAATCCTGTCTTAGATAGGTGATTCTCTATTCCTGAGTTAAAACTTGTGAAACTGTATAAGATTTAGCAGTAGTCCTTTAGAATTTGACTAATCTCAATGTTATTATGTACTCTGCATGAGGTTCTTATTTATGTATTTTTATTTCTATAATATTTGTTTTTAGTCAGTGATGTATACTTAGTTATAGAATAATACTGTTTGTTGAAGGAGATCCTGACTCACTCTTCATCTTCGTTCGTTATTTAAATGTGTTTATGTAACAAAGCTCATATGGATAGAAAGTTGATGTTTCAATAATGTATGAATTATGATCACCATTTTTAAATGATATGTATATGATCGCGTTCTTTATATTAAATCTCTCATCTTTGTTAGGTATGTAACATGTAAAGAATTAAAGCAAGCATAATTTTGTCCACACGATCGTCGTATATGAAGTCTTATTTCTAAAACAAAGGTAATTTTACGTAAGTTAACTGAGATTTTGTATTTACATTTCTAACTTAACAATATTTATAACGAAGCATTGCGTAGTACAAAGTATGACTATAAAAAATCAATGTTTATTTCCATTCCTAATGAAAATCATTTGAATGATTATATAATTGATTTTTAAAGGTATTATTAATACCACGACTGGAAAGTATGTTTTATTTTTTGTTTCAAAATATCCACTATAAAAATTGCGGCTCTTACACGCAGAAAAGATTTGATAATAAATAATTCTGAGTAAGTGATGCGCTTGACATTCACAGATGCACGTCATAATGTCACATTTCTTTTCAAATATAATTAAACTTAAGTAAACAGTACAATCTGCAATTGTAAATTAAAGATTAGGTTTCAGGGGTCAAAATGAACTCATGATAACGTATATATTTCATCATCATTCATTTTGCACGTAATTTATTCTTAGATGAACTTTGATTTAGCATGTACACTGAGAAACTGAAATCAAGATACTTGTTTTGTTTTCCAACATGTCTAACTATTTTAGTTACTTGAATTAAATCGTGGTAACAACACAAAGTCGAGAAATTTCACTGACTGTCAGGCCAGGCCCGCCGTGAGGTGATAGGCAAAGGCACTTTTTAGCTACCTTGGGCCAGAAATAAATAGCAGCCGGCGCCTCCACATTTGAACACGTGAATATTTCAAAATTAAAGTTTATAGAAAAAGTAATGAATGATTTGTGTATTTTTTTTTACTTTTCTTACGTTATATCATGCAGAAGACATTCATCAATTGTTAAGTTTTAAAATTCTCGTAGCATCTTCAAACGGAATCACGCTTTAAGTGGTATCAATATGAGCAGGAATGTGGCTATGATGTAAAATATGGGGAGCAACAACATTTTTGGGGAGAGCAGTTTTAGACGTCAAGTTATACTGTATTATATCAATAATATAATTTATCACTAGTTTTTTGTCGGTAGCCGCTGTGCATGCGCGGCTAACCACTATGCCACACTGAAAAGTGTCTGAGTGAGGCAGTGAGGCAGGCAGTGTCTGTTCGTCGTGATATCCTCGGCTGTATCATCGGTGATAGTCGCATATGCGAACGATCACGAATAGAATTTTTTTAAGTAAAGTCAATACTTATGTTGCTCTTCAATTGCCTATGCTTTAGAGCGTATAATCTGCACTTTATTTTAGTGACTACAGTCAAAGCCGTGCAGCTGAAAATATCATTTATTTATACGCTTTACTGGTGATTACAGGCTTCAAATATACCTCGTTTGGGAACTACTGCAATTTAGCGGACAACTTGGACGCTTTCCCAAACCGTACCCTATAATCCCAAGCAAAAACGAGCCCGCGGTTACAAACGCTTCAGTTGTCCGCTAAACTGCAATCTAGCAAAAATTTAAATTAGAACAGAATCATTAGCAATATAGTCCTATCAAAATGTTAATAAGCAAATATTCATACAACACGGCAAACCAGTTTGAAATATCCTGTTAAAAGGACGACGTATCGCTTCACCACACGACTGTTAGACAAGTGAGATATATTATTTATTAACTAGAAGTTACTTTTGCAAGGTAATTGTTGCCTCTCGCGCTAAGTTGGGGAAAATATTATGATTTTTATTGTTTTTTCATTGTATCAAGTCTACTATTTTAATGCCTTGATGTAAGATCAATTACTGGGTCATGTCACTAGCAGTGAACACATTTTTATCGAGAGAAAGGAATGAAGCATACAAGTCTTTATAAATGACTTGTAGTACTATTTTTAATTTATCCTTTTAACTTTTGTGAACATTTTGTACATTTTAAATTATACCTTTTTTCACAAACTCATTCCTCTTTCTAGAATAAAAAATGGCTTCGCCACCTAACAAATTAAAGATTGAGGAAAATGGATCTCGTTTAAGTAAACTTTTAATCAATAAAGGAACCCAAGGCTTAAAAACAACATTGCAATTAAATTTTAACAATTTTTCATCAAGTTTGATCACTGAACTAAATGATTCTTCTACAATGAACAAATTGACTTTACTAAAAAAGAAAAAAGTCATCAATGAAATGCAATGGGATCTTCTTTATCCATCAACTGGTTTGCCAAACCTTGAAAACTTTGAGATTTCATTATTGACTGTTTTATTGCGTAACATATGTGGTCTAACAGCGCCACATGGTGGATGGGATAGTCTTCCTTCGTCTTCAGACTCTTCAACCTCAGCAAACATTGCAAGAATAAAATTTTATCGAAACAAAGTGTACGGTCACATTACTACAACTAGTGTAGATGACAGTACGTTTGAGTACTTGTGGCAGGAAATTTCAAAAGCATTGGTTGTTCTGGGTATTCAACAAACTGAAATAGATGAACTAAAGAAAGCTCCCCTCAGTCCCGATGAGGCAAATTATATTGAAATGTTAAAAGAATGGTATAAAGAAGAACGACAGTTAATTAAAGTCGTAGAGAAAGTAGAGGAAATCAAAGAAATCATGTCAACGAAGAATGATGTTGCAGAAATTAAGCAAGAGATGGCAACAAAAGCTGACGTTGTTGGAATAAGAGAAATAATACAGGGCAAAATTTCTTCTGATCTTAAGAAGCTTGGAAAGTGTAAGTTTAATGGTCTTATAAAAGATCTTAACAAGAAATACCTTGAAGGCACTAGACAATGGTTATTTGAAAATCTCGACACTTGGTTTAACGATAGAAGTGAAGATGCTTCTAATGTCATGATTTTGATTGCCGGTCCTGGCGTTGGTAAAAGTGTGTTTGCTGCTGAGTTGTGTCGACGATATTCTGAAAAGAGAAAACTTGCTGCTTGTCATTTCTGCAGATATAATCGATCCGATGAGAGGAATCCTCGAATATTGATAGAATCATTGGCTTGTAGCATGTGTGATACATTATTAGATTTTAAAAGTAAACTGAATGAAGAATTACAAAGAAACCATTCAAAAGACTCAATCACCGATGCATTCCGTGTTTTATTAAATAATCCATTGCATTCATTGGAAGATCATGAACCAATGCTTTTGGTTATTGATGCCTTAGATGAAAGCGAAGTTGATGGCAAAAGTGAATTGTTGGAGTTGATTGCAGAAGAATTTGACAGACTGCCTAAATGGATTAAAATCTTCATCACCAGTCGTCCAGAACTTCCTGTTCAAAAGGAGTTGAAAGACATGAATCCTGTGGAAATAAAAACTAAACCTCGAGATGAAAACAACGAAGAAGACCTGCACAAGTATTTGAGACATCAGTTGAATGATCGGGTGCAGAAAAATCGCTACCTTCTTCAGTCATTAGTTAAAAAATGTGAGGGATCATTTCTTTATGCTTATCACGCACAACTGAGCTTAAATAAAGAAGAAATTGAACTTACTTACGAAAACATTCAACAATTGGTCCCGAGTGGGTTAGGCAGTGTTTACAAAAAGCAATTCAAAAGGGTAAAAGAGTTGCTGACAGAGAAAAGTCTTTCAACCGGAAATTCAGTTATTTCAAAAATTATCTTTAAGCAATTTCTTGAATTGTTGGCTGCCTGTCGGGAAGTTTTACCATTAACTTTGCTTTTTAGCTATTTAGGTATTTCTGATGACATCAAGTTTGAAGTCTGCAATAAAATCCTTGAACTGTTATCTCAAATTTTGCCAGTTTACGATGATTGTTTAACTGTGTATCACAAATCTCTAATTGATTGGTTAAAATCAGATGGTTACGAACAGCATGAGTTTACAGTTAGTCCAAAAAATGGTCATAAGTTCTTATGGCATGCTTGTGAGAAAGTGTTTAAACATATTAAGTCGATGAACATTTTTGAAGATCAGATGAACACTGCTATGATTAAATATGCTTTGAAGAATGGAATCTATCATTTGTCAAAATGTGGCGAAAATGTTGACTTTAGCTGGGCAGTAGATATCAAAGTGGTTTTTGCGAGGTTAATGTGTGTGGAAGACATTAACGGGATTACCATTAGGTGTGAATTATCTGAAATCATTAAGGAACTACTAACTTTCTTGAGAAAAGATGTACTTGAGGAACCACTGTTTGATTTTTTTACCACAATGAAACTTCTGTCATCTACGTTACATCGAGCCTTAATTTTTTTACAAACTATTGCAGACAGAATTCATGTCAGTAACGAAGAAAGATTTTTGGCAATGGATTTATTGAAACAAGGAAAAGTTGTTTGGTTTGAGAATTTAGACTCGACATTTTTAACAAACCGTCATCATTTGACTCTCTCCTTGCCTGCCAACGTTACATCTCTTTGTGTGTCATCCAATGAAGAACTTTTTGCTGTAGGATATGAAAATGGTCAAATATCTATTTTTGAACTTCCAGAATTCAAACAACGATGCACTCTAGGGACTGCACTTGATGATTCAAGGTTGGATAAGTGGGATGATGTAGATGATGTAGACACATTAATGTCGCCGTATGACAACTATGACTATCCACGAATAACGCGGAATCGTGGAATTGTCTGTTGTTGCTCCTTTTCACCTACTGGAAATAGACTGGTAACTAGTGATGGATCTCCCGAAGTAAAGTTGTGGGATGTTAACAATGGACGTTTGTTATTATGTTTACAGTCAGATGATGTCGTTAATCTTTGCTCTTTCTTAGATTCTGGTTTGTTTATTACAGCAGAATATGTAGAAAGAACGAGAGACAATGATCTTGCCATAAAAATGTTCACTGCATGGAATTCATTAACTTTACAAAGAATTGATCGACGCTGCGTTGTTGATTACAAAAAACTACAATGCACCGATAAATGTTCAGAGTCCTTTGTTGCAGAATTCGTCGAGACTTCGCATGTCTTTCAATTCCCAAAGGCAATCGATATTTTTTCAAGTAAAGAGAAATATTTGCCACCTTTACATTTAATGATAACACACCATTATCGTGATTGTATTTTTTATCATACAAGCCAGAATGGAAAGCTTTCTGAAATCACTCAGTTGACGAAATACAACGATCAAGCAGAAATCGTGTTTTGTTTACCATATGTTAGGTGTCCATGTGTTGATAGGGCTTTTGACAAAGTCCATCCAATGTCGTTTAAGGAATTTTACGTTTTGCCGTATTTTTCCAAGCTTAAAATTTTCAAAACTGATCATCTTTGGAGACCTTCATTTATCTTTGAGAAATTTAAAATTAAATGTTGTTGTTTTTCACCGGATGGATCTTTTTTTGCTGCTTTCGCTGTTGGTGACCACGTCAACATTCATATTTGGAGCATTGAACGTTGCACTATTATTCAAATTATACCAATGCAACTGAAGAATGCAAAAGGATGCTGGTGGTCAGAGGGTTTACTTTGGATATGGGATGGTTCTGATCATCTTATGAAGATATCAACTTCGTCTGAACGTTTTGTAGATTCCACACAGACAAAGCGGGTATTCCTTGGATTTAGACCGAGAAAAATCTTAACATTTGGTGATGTCTTAGTTTGTATTAACGAAGAAAAGTTTGTTCAAGTTGTTAGAATCACCAAGGGTAAGATACAATATAACAAAAGACTTCCTGTCGATAGTTCAAAATTTATAGCAACAGCTGTATTCCCAGATAATTCTGTTATTTTAACTGTAAACAAAACAGAATACACATTATGGAAATGGGGAAATAACAACAATGTACTTTACTTGAAACCTTGGCATACTGCAGAAATACCCATAACAGCTCTCATTGAGAAATTTGTTCCACAACATGTAACTGTAGATGATCTAAAGATCAACTGCTGTATAAGAGATAGTAAACAAGCAGTCATAACATTTTGCAAAGGCAACGAAAGTATGGTCATTTATGTAATTAATGTTCACGAGAATGGTTATGTGAATTCGATTTTGCATGATGTCCGTGACAATTATTTCAAATCCAACGTAATCGTACATAAATCTTATTGCATTGGAGTGTTTGATTGGACATTGTTTGCTGTAGATTTAAAGAGTGGTGAAGAGTGCGCTGAATTTTACGAACATTATTATAAGTCTAATATAACTATGCATTCCAATACAGGAACTTTAGCTATAGTTGAGAGTTTAAAGTACAGAAAATTGCACATAGATGTTGATGGTCGTAAGGATGATTACTTATTTCCATCTACTTATTTCTACAGAAGAAGTATACTTATTCTACCAGGCAATCTTTAAGAAACTATCTACATTTACCAAAAATCAATTTGGACCAATTTTGCAAAAGATCTTTTAAATTTATCGGTACTATTTCTTGGAATGTCTTACCTCATGCTATTAAAGAATGTAAAATATTATCTATGTTTTGCAACAATCTGAAACGATGTATAATTGCTTTTTATAACACAAATGACTTGTATTTAAAAAGAGCGCCTCTTTACTAATTGATCATGAATTTTTGTTTATTCTTTTCTAAGATTCTAATTATAATCTTCATAAATGAATTGTTATTTAAACAGGGCATCCTCTAGATTAGACTACTACTGTAAGATGCTTTGTCAAACTTATTATTATGTATTGTACCTCTGAACAAATTTCATGTTGATGATTTACTTTTTAATAAAAATGTATGGTTAGATAATTTGGTTATTTTTATTTAACAAATAGATAAAATTTAACCGTTGTCTATACAGTTATAGATACACGGGTATGACGTCATTGTGATAAAAACTGAGTGGCCACGAGCCGCCTGGGCAAATCAATGTTTGAAAACCGGGTTTTTTCTTTTCTTTTTGCTCAAATACGTCCAATGCTTCAACTGGGCATTCTTAATTTCTTTATTTGTCCATTCAGGGATATATTCAGGTAAATATTCAAATAAATTCTCCGTTCGTTTGTCATTTAAAAACAAGGAATTTTCTGTGACCTCAATTCCGTGCGTCTGTCCTCTTATAGATCATAGCTCTCGACTAATGAAATTGCTTAAATTCTTCCGGCTATTATATAATATTATAAATAAGACGTTCACTACATAGAAATGAAAGAATGTTGACAACTCATTCATTGTGAGTCATTTGACAATATGGTGTTGTTGTAGATGAAGATTATTTTGATGAAATTATAGAGTGACTTTTTTTAAACATACTTTCAAGAACTGTAAATACAATTTAATATCGTGGAAATAGGTTTTGTGTGCTGTTAAAAATTCACATGTATGAAAACACCATTTGGGTTTTATGGTCATTAGTTGAAAAATATGAGAGATCATTTCTGTACGTTTAATATGTACATATGACCTTATAGACAGAAAATGTTATATACTGTCAACAATTCCCGTATGTAAAAACATCATGACGTCATGTCAATAACTGTGATGAAAATAAATAAAACTTTTACGATTTTGACATAAGTTCATTTGAATTGAGGAATTAAATTTTTTTGGATAATATTTTCTTGATTAAAATATTGACGAACATTAATTCTCACTTTCTGTCTTCAATTGTTAAAATAAAATTTAACATCATGATGTTGGGGTTGATACCACGTTAAATGTACAGTTTCAATTTGTGACAATTGTAAACATAACAAGAAACATTTTACTTATTATAAATATTAAAGCTCAGCAAAGTGCTTTTAAAAGAGCCATTCAATACAAAAATGACGGATAAAAATGAATATTTATTTAGTAGCGTAACGTTTCGTCTTGGTTCTCAAGACATCATCACACAGTATTGAATTACAAGTATAAAGGGATTTATATATATAATAGCAATTTAATAGCTATACATAATATTAAATTATATGGTGGGATGAAAAAGGTGAAAGTAAAAGTGGGATAAGATGGTATAAAGTGGGAGAAGTGGAAATCACGAATGAAACAAAAACACACACAATCACAAAATATACAGACATGGAGTTTTCTTGTGAATTCCACTTATCCTTGGGCTTTGATATTTATAATAAGAATTCGCTTTCCGCCAGGTATATCCCTGGTCACTATTCTGAAGAAATATTTTGCTAATGATCTTAAAGATCCTTGTGCTCCACAAGATTTTTTCTAGTTTGGGTCATCTTATGAAAAACAGGTACGTATTGCGTACATTTTGTTGCCTTTTACTGATTAGTAAACAACTTAGGTAATTATTGGAGTTTTTCAAAATAAACATGTTTCAGCATCACGTGATGTCATCTTCAGTATTAGTGACAATATTATAAATATGTTATAACATATATGACAGTAATGTGATGCAGTGGTAATTCATTTAAATATAGGTAAATTATATACAGTAAAATATTGACATGAATTAATGGTGATTGTGTTTACAAGTGCTTCTTTAATTCAAAATTTTAAAATCTTAAGTTTTCAAGTTTTTCTTATTGTACAAAAGTGAGATAAAAGTATCTGTGAGGGATAACTAAGGACAGAGTAATAACTTTAGGGGGAAGAAGTCAATCTGCCTCTTCCTCTCTTCTCCCTAAAGCCATCATTAAATATTGAATAATCATGTTACATTGTGGTTTAACTTGGCAAAATTTGAGGCTTAGGCTGTGTTTACACTATCTACAGGATTTGCTCATCATGACATCTTCATTTGTTTTAAACTTGTAAAGATTTGGAGTAAATGCTTATTAAGTTAGTAGATTTAGTCAATTTAATTTTGTTTTTGACATTGAACGATATCAATGATTTTAATACATAGAAAATTTAACCTGTAACGTTTTCGGTATAGTGTAAACGGAGCCTTATTATAAATGTAGAACTTTACACGTGCAAAGACAAAAGAAAATAATGTAAAATTCCTCATTATCATTTGTTTTAAATGCATTCAACACAAGCAAAATTCGATGTTTGAAACGGACGTAAAAGTTTTAATACAAAGTATTTCTTTTGTTCAAAGACATTAAAGGATTAATTATTGTATCTTTGAAAGGTGACATGAACCTGAAGAGCCGATTGGAATGAAAATTGTTTATCATTATTTAGAACATGGCCAAAGCCACTCGGCCAATCAGCATCCAGTATTTTGATGTTCTATAGCTCATAGTGCCTACAAATCATAAATTGGTATGAGCTTCTTTAAGGCTCTAAGAAAATGCACAGATGGAGAGAAAACAATGGAATACAACAGCTCATTAGTATTCTTTAAATCTCATTAGTATTCCCTATATAGAAAATACTAATTTGGATATTGTTTTTTGTTTTTCATTTCTTTATAAGTATTCTCTAAATAGAAAATACTAATGAATGTAGTAACACTACAGTGCATATCCGAATATCTAACAAACAGATAAAATCTAAGGCGTTTATAACATATTATTGTGAAGTAAACAGATTCATATTGCACACAAATTTGGAAAGAAAATGACTCTTACAAACAAATTAGAAAAACTTAATATTGCACTCAAAATTAATAACGAACACATGTACTCTATTACTTAAAATGAAACGTCATACGTGTTTCCCCATGTTCTAAAACCAAAAAAGTCTTTGTCTCTTGTGTATTTGCAGTGCTGCCACATTTTTGTTTCTCCTCGTCTACCTTCGCTTTCTTTGGACTTGAAACGTCGACTGCAGAAGTTGGTTGAAGTGCATTTGCAATCTTGCATTCTAACAAGTCCAATTCACTAAATTCTCTCGTGTTTTCAAATGTACAGATTAAAATAAACGATTTTAAAACTACTGCATAAGGATATTTTATCTTCTCATTTTTGAATTTTATTTGTTTTTCTTACACTGAAGCAATAATTACTAACTGGTAATCACTTAAATAAAAACAAAGCATCTTAAGCCCCGTCCTCACGTATCCGGATTCGTTCGTATCCGCAAATATTTTGTTGCTGTTACGCTTATCGTCCACACGTATCCAGCAAAAACGCCTACTGTAACTGCAAACTTTTGAAAACGGTCTCCAGAGTGGAAACATTTGAAAACGCATCAAATCCAGACACGTGAGGACACACTGTAACCGGAATGATTAATAAACGTTGACGTATATCGATGAAATATAATATGGACCTTAAGTTCTACCGACAGCAATGCGAACGGCAACGGCAACGTGGGTGAAAATACGTGTACGCATGCGCCGATCAAAATAGTGCCGTTCTCGCTTAGCGTGCCCGACGCCATTCTCTTTAATTTGACGTTGTGCGAGAACGGCATTAATAAATTGCACAAACAATCGATGTCTTCTGAAAGAACAACATCAAGGTAAATTATTTTGATATTAGACTAGTTATTTATTATAATTTTACAAGTATTGAGGCTTTAAAATATCATGTTAAGTCAAAGCTTCACTTGCTTTTGTATTTCTGTTTATATTTTTATTATATCTTTGAAGGATGAATTATTTAACTGCAATATACTTCAAGGTTACATTATTTTGCTAAGAAATCGTATTTTTCTGTTCAATTAGTGTTCCTATGAAATGGACTGAGCTGCATGATGAGATATTTGTACGAGAAATTTTGTTGATTCAACCATGGAGCAGTAAGAAAGCATCTCCTGAAAGAGGAGAAGCATGGATGAAGATAGCTACTTCATTGAATTCTTTGGAAACACCAACGTTTCGTGTAACTCAAAGGTCCGTACGTGATCGATATGCTGTGCTTGAAAAGAAACCTAAGAAGAAAATCTGTGATGAAATTCTTGCAAGTGGAATATCATGCGAGGAGAATGAAGTAGATCTTGGCATGGATGAAATTATTACATTGTTTCATGAAGCTGATATGGAGCACGAAAGAGCATCAAAGGAAAAGAAAAGAAAACTTGAGGAGGAAGCCAGTCAGGCAGCTGAAATGAGACAGCAATCCCTTGAATCGTTTGGTGAAACTCACAAGAGATCAGAGTTTACTGATTCTGAGGTAAAAACTGCCAAAAGAAAACGCAGTAGTGGTTCTGACATGGTTTTGTATTTAAGAGAAAAAAGTGAGAGAGAGGCTGAGTTGAAGAAGAAGGAATTGGAAATTATGCAGCAACAAACTGACAAAGATTATGAATTAAAAGAAAATGACATGAAACTTAGAAAAGAAGCAATGGAAGTAGCCCAAAATCAAAATAATTCTGTGCTGAATCAACTTATCGAATTGCAAAGGACTCAACAACAGCAATTCATGCAGTTAATGAGGCATCAGCAGGAGCAAAGTTCATGCATGATGGCCCTTTTGAATAAGTTAACTTCTGGAAAATAAACAATGACATAGACTATTACCAGAGAACAGCCTCCTCTTTTTGTTTATGCTGTGATGATAACAGATCAAAGTAAACTTGTTTACAAATCTCAATTGTTTCAGTTTTTTAAATTAAATATGTAAAAAAGTATATGCATTTTCATGCTGTCTTTCATATTTTACAACTATTGTGCAAATGTTTAAATTTTTGCATTTAAATCCATTTATTAATGTTCTGTTTTGAAACAATTTCTTATGAACAATGGTGTTTTTTTAATCATTTACATGAAGTAATTGTGTATAGTGGGTGGGTCAAGGCCAAAGTATTTTGCTGTTGTTGTGCCATATAGGCATGCCCTTGCATTTTCTATAAGAGCACACACAACATACATTTTCCCAACTGCACTCAAATGTACTTTCAAATTTTTTTTAAAGTCCAAAAATTTGAAGTAATTTACAATGTCACCAAACAACCATTCAACAGCTATTCCCACTTGACTCATAGATTTGTTCCATTGTTTTTGTTGTTCTGTAACTACAGCTCCTCGGAAAGGGCCCTGTAATTGTGGTCTGAGAGGGTATGCAGGATCACCATATATGCATAAAATATCCCCAAGTTTGCTTGTTAAATGAACATTGCTGTAACATGTTGAGAATACCAGATTGGGCAAGCAATGCACTATCATGCCTTTTTCCTTCGACTGGACCATAAAGATTAGCTATCATGCCTGATGGTGTTGCAATGGATTGAAACTTAATAGCATGAACTTTCTTGTGTCCATTATAAAGTGTACGTTGCAATCGACCTGGTCGTGCAACAGGACGAACAGTCCCGTCGATGAACCCCCAGCAGTTGTTAAGAGCTGCACCCTTTTGGTGTATAACTGTGGCAAACTCCTCTAAATTTTCTGGTTGCAACCATGCCTGGTTAAGATCAGTGAGCAAATGATGGCATCGTTCATGAATTACGTTCAGAACTTGATTCGATATCATGCACAACCGAGGTTCAGGTCTGGCAAATCTATGAATCATATCAACATATCTGCACGGATAAGCAAACCTCTTCAAAAAAATACATAGCCCCTCAATGTTGTCTACTTTTAGTCCATTATAGCATTTTATTTCCCCAGGCAATTCCAATATTTCAGCAAGGTTGTAAATATCATTTCGAAAGAAGCGAAATTCTGCTAAACATTCATCATCTATCATTCGATCTAAATCGAAGTCTTCATAACGCCAAAACGGTATCCTAGGGCTTTTGGGTTTATTTACAGAGCAAATTCTTCGTTATCTATCGCGTTCAAAGCATGAGCGAACACAGTAATTTCCCTAAGACTCGGCATATTAAAATTTAATGAATCTTTATTTACCCACAAAAGTCTTAGCACATGCAATCGTAAGGTTAAATCCATTGAGTTCTATAATAACTGGAGCGGCTAACTTTACTGGGGCGAGGTCGCCAAAAAAATGGCGGCCAACGGACGTATTTCCGCTGAAATGATCGCTTTGCAGAAAAATAATATTCTCGAACTCCCCCTGGTGTCTATAGTAAATTATAAAGAATTTTTCAAAAACAAACACGATATCACAGAATATGGATATCGTTAGTTCCATATTCTGTGACGATATCTTTTTTGGCATTTCTTTTATAATGCCAACACTTCAATCGTTCAATTGTTGGATGTCGTAGTTTCAACAAAAAGGAACATATCGCTTCACAGGTGAGATAGTTGCTTGTTTTGTTAGTCCGTCAACGATTGAAAAGCAATTATACATGCACTTGAAAAGCCATAAGAATACATATTAAAGATCGTATTTTTTAAGACTGACTTGAACGCCAAATACACTGATGTTTTCCTGTTTTTGTTTATAAATACTTTTCTGCATACTTTTCTGTCATTTGTTAATGCATGGAGTCGTAAATTCACCCATCTATTTGCAAAATAGTTTCCCTAAAGCAGAAAAGACCCTGTGCACATTTTGCTCTGTGAGTAAGTATCAAAAAGAAATCATCAGCCCCAACGGTACCCATGATTTGGAGCAGACCTTGCTATGTTCTATTTGCTGACAACATGCAGGGAAGATCAAGGAGTAAAGATGACTGGAAGATGTTATTGACCAGGCAGAGTCTTAAAAAAATGATAATGCTGTAAAGATAATTGATTTATTGTCTGCCCTATCCAGAGTTATTTAATTTGATCATGGTCAAATTCTATGGATGGAGACAATGGATTCACTAAGGATGCCTTGAATGCTTTGAAGTTAAAGTTCATGAACCAAAGAAAGATGGCAAAAAGGTTGTGTGAACTTTGATGCTTAATGAATTGTCAATTCACAAACATATAAAATGGGAAGGCCATAAAGTTTGTGTCTATGTAAACATTTGTACTGAGATGATGATGAGTCGATACAGATGTGAAGCTTCAAACTGTATAAGCCATTGGGTTTTATATAACTTAATGTTTAAATCATGTCATATCTTTATCAAAATATTTTAGTTGAGTGTTGTTTAAATGTTACTAATATCTAATGCACAAAACTGAAGCATTAAAGATTCAGTGATGAAATCTTTAAAGTTACTGTACTGTATATTTCTTCATTATTACAGTTTTTGCTTCAAGAAACAGTTTGAGCTTATTTACCTATTAGAGTACAGAATGGAGATTTATAATATGCATTATTGCTGCTTTTTTTAAAGAAACGTTTTTTCACTTTTCAAAGCTTTTCTACAATTTTTTGCTTCTTATTTCTTTACATGAGATTGATGATATATGGTTAATATAATCCAATTAATTTATAATTTCTAAAAAGCTTTTAAGCTTCTAGCATGAAAGTACACAATAGGTATTTGATTCATTTGGTAATATTGCCTTGCTATGACATATCTACTTGCACTTCATCATTCTTGTATGAACAAAACACCAGATGTGGATACTCAGAGAACAAAATTCACCACCAACTGCTTATGAAATTTATTATTGAGGTGAAAACTGTGTTAATCATTCAAATTGTGTACTTATTTGCAAATATAGGAAAAACAAAACAAAGTGAAAAAGAAGGGTAGAAGTATTAAAACTACAAATGAATTATAAACACCATTGGAAGCATAAGTGTTTTGATGATTATTTGCATTTTGCCCAATTCATATATCAATACAACAAAATCAAAATGTGCTACAACTTTACAAGTATTTGATGCAGTTGCACTTCAGAACATCACAAAAAGGTTACTTAAAGTAATTTCTATACAATATTGTTTGTTTTCATTTACCAAACCTATGCAGACTTGAGTCTTTTTGAAATTTAATATGAAACTCAATTACAGAAAATCCGTAAATATCCAGAGATTTAATATTTACTTTTTTAAAGAAACAAGTAAAAATCCAACAATTGTGGCGAAAAAAGCCATTGCCCATTGCATCATGAAGAGAAGCAAAATAGCAATGATAACAAATAAGCTAACTTCTCTCTCGTGAACCGTGGAGATGAACTGTGATATACTTTTTTGTGTAGACTAAAGAGTTTAATCGATCAAACAAGTTTGACGCTGGTAAAAAAACGACGCACATCTGCATTCATACATGTGTAGCCGACATATAGCTCTTTCGCCGATAGTTATAAATGCATCCTCGTATGAGCACATAACTGGCAACCACAGTCGACTCGCTGTTATGAATTTAAGGTTTTTACCTTGATTTTCATCAAAAAATTGCTTGCCGAATCCCAAATACACACATAAATTTTCCTCACTCTTTCCTCAGGAGGGAGTGGGATATTGTGAAATTTTCGGAAAAGCGATCAATTTCGGTAAATCTCAGCGGCAACGGACGAAATCCGCCATTTTTTTGGCGTCATCAGATATCTAAGGCCGCGCTTGAGATAGCCGCTCCAGTTATTGTAGAACTCAATGGTTAAATCTAAACGGGAAACGGCAACGTCAACCGCGCGACCGTTCCAGTCCCCTAGAGTTGCCGTTGCCGTTGCAGTCGCTTAATCGTAAGGTCTCTAATATCTACCCACGCCCTTGCTGCCCTAATCCAATCCACATTTATTATGTGTTATCCTATGGAATAAAATGACGCCTAAAGTCATTCTTTTGATTTTAACTGTGCTATTTTCGAGCAATATTGCGTTTATGCGATTATTTTTGCCGTCTTAAATTATCAAAAGAATTATGGAAAGAGGGAGAGCAGTTTTGATACGACTCCTTTCAATGTCAAAAATATGTGCTTAAGCATTTTTGCTATTTCATATTCTAAAACAGATCTCAGAAAAAGATCCACTTCATCATCTGTCAACATAAAAGCTTCATTCTTACCTTTGATGAACTTGAAGCACTAGTTCTTGTCGGATAATTCGACATTTTATAACCAGCTCATTAATTGGAAAAGCGCATGCTCTGTAAGCAATAGTTGGGTATTTGTATCGCTTTCGCAGCTACGTGTGGACACACAAAAACGCATCAAATTTGCATACGTGTGGACGCGTAAAGTCTTAAATCCGGATAAAATGTTTACAGGTACTAACGAATACGTGTAGACGGGGCCTTAAATTCACTACCATAAATAATCCCTCGTGGCTTTTGTCATGTTCTAAGACGGTTAGAGCTTAATCACTTGTGTCCTATGGGATTAGGACTCTTTTGTATAATCATTACTCTGTGCCCAAATCTTTCAATCTTTAGTTGTCAATATATGAGACCACGTCTTGACCACGTTCAACGCGTTTAAATATAAAATTCGTTAGAATCTTACGATGTCGTTATGCAAAGTAACGATGCATGATGTTGTGAAGTAAGTTAGGATTCATAAGACCTTAATCAATTTAGAAACTATATTTTAATTTTGACCAAATCTTCATTGAATCTTGCAAATATATCTTGATAAGTTAAGGTCCTGAGAATGATTTATAGGCATTCTGACTGACGCCATCAACATCTTCAAGCCCAAAATCAATATTAGCACAGAATCATGACTATACAGAAGGAAGCCAACGTGTTCTACAACGGCCATCATTCCAGCCAGTTGATTAGGGTTTGTTACTGGTTTCCAACCATTAAAATTACATGACATCAATACTTAATAATGAATTCGAGAATATTTTGACTTTAGAAATGACTTTAGATCATTTTGAAGGTTGGGAAAAAGTCAAAAACCCTAATAAACTGGCTGTAATAATGGCCGTTGTAAGGACACGTTGGCTACCTGAGTGAACCTTCTGTGTAGTCATGATTCTGTGCTAATATACTGTGAGAATGGTTTAAGGCGTTCTAATTAACGTCACCAACATCTTCAAGCCCAAAATTATAATATTAGCATTATTTAATAGGCTGAATATGTTTAATTAATAAATAATTGACGTAAAATCACAGAAAAATAGAGAATTGTTACTAGTTTCATATATATTAATGTAAGGAGAGCATAGTTCTTTTGTTTGACAACAATAAGTTTTGTTTTTAAAAATTAGATTTTATAGATATCCCGTAATTTGTTCAAGTAAAAACTGTGAGTTTTAACCCTCTAGAGGCAGTTGATGCTCACAGGCAACAATCACCAAACAAGATGTTTACGAACTTTTGAAAAGACACGGCTCCCTGAGGGTTAAACAATCATGTTGAATAAATACATATAATGACATGCCTAACACTATTTATAAATATACTATTCACTTCAAGCCACATATAAACCACGAGGCGTCATGGAAAGTAAATGTTGTTCATATGAGAGGGAACAAGACTTTACACATAAACGACAAGTATAAAGATTTGTGATTGTGCCATGCAAAATAAAGTTGTTGCCTTCAACTCTCCTTGATGACAAGTTACCGAAACACGTCTCATTTAATTGCAGATGTATTTAAACGTGTTGATAAAAAATCAAGACCGCCAATACCTGAATGCTACTGAACAAGGACATACCGCACATATTTCAACATTTGAAAGCCACGATGTACAGATATATACCCTCAGTACCACGTCGTAAATGTTGATAGCAGCAGCAAAAAGAAATTTGAAAGAGGAAAACCCTTATGAAATGTGTGACACACGTAGCTACTTGTTTCGATATCATTTATGACAATACATCCTACGGCTGGAAACTTCCAATGTAAGTGACTATCTTGTGAAAATCTCAATTCATTGATTCTACTGATTTTTTGTTTGTTTCTTCAATGTCACATTAGTTATAACTGAACATATGCAATGAATACCAATACACAAAATTTACTATCTGTCTCCAATGCTATATGTGGTTGAGTGCATAGAAGTGCAGTTTTCATAGATTAAGGTTTAGACTTGCAATGAACGAGAGCCGTAACTGTTTTTTTGCTCGTTTTTCTACGACTGTCTACTATATTTTTAGTAGTAGAAACTCGGGGAAAACAGAACGCCCTTAAATTCTCTCCTAACATTAACTTAGCAACATATGATTACAAGATTCAATGAATATTTGGACAAAATTAAAGTCTAGTTTATAAATTCATTATCGTCTCATGTATCTTACCCTACAACACCATGCATATTTGCTTTGCATAACGACATTAATACGAAAAAAAAAGTAGATTCTAATGACTTTTTTGTTCAAATGCATAGAAGGATTACTTATTGTCTTTGTGAAAGGTGAAAAGCTCCTAAGAGGCCAATTACAAGAAAAAATTTTAGTCATGACGTGTTAAGCAAATGTTAACAACTCCAACTTAGTCACTTTAACGTTGTAGAAAGAAAGGTGAATTCTGTCTTTTTCCTGACAGATTACTGAAGTATGAGTTGCATGGAATAATCAACTAGTCTTAATGGCAGGCCTCGTAAAATGAAAGCTTTCAATGTAAAATGCTTTGATAACGATGTTAAGCCTTTGATCGTTTGAAACTTGTTACATCTTTCAAACTTAATCGACTAAAGCTATTCGTGCAATGTTTGGTGAATGTTCTACCATTTGGATAGTCAAACAGAAAACATTTAACAATTTGCTCATTCTCATTATATCTGATTATGAATTTAAAAACGCCAAGTAACGTCATATGTAGATTTCTTTATCATGAAATGTCGTACATGTGTTTCATATTTTCTAGTTTATATTGTAGATCCCACATGGATAGAGTTGTAAAAATCCCTTTACCACCTGTGTCATTCACTTCAATTACTCTTACTAGTTTGTCATTACTCATGTGTCATGGTGATTCATGGCCAAAATGTTCATTTGCAGTTTGGATTCTTTTTGGATGTCAGTTGTTTGTTCATATAATGATGATGGGCCCCATTGTTATATGAACTCACCTAAAGGTGGTCAGCTGACATTCATAGAAGATCAAATCTGCACTAAGCATTCTTTGAGTGATGATATAACTGGGGTTTTGAAGTGATCCCTTTCCTTCGCTTGAAATTACCATAAGAGTGCATCGTAAATGGTAATCTATTAAAATGGCAATTCATAATACCAGTTACGTCGATTACTTTGTGTATGGAATGGTATAAACGTATTGAATGGACATTGCATAACGGCATTTGTACGTGTGAACATTAAAATTGAAATGATTGGACTATAATCTACGAAGATGGAAAACAAGTGAGAGGAAAAACATGATCCATGTCTTGTGGTTTGTAACTTGAGAAGATAAGTATTAAAATTAACTTATAGCTATGAGTAACTGCATGAGATATTCAAAAATGATCCTGATGGTCTATTTTTTAAAATTGAACTTTAGTCATGAAAAACACCCATATTAGCTAAAAAAAAGTCAATAAAAGATGCAATTGCTGTGAGAAAATAGCTGGCTTTCACTCTCTACTTTTTACTAATTTTATTAAACGTTTAGAAACAAAATTGCAATGCAGCAAGTAGGGTTCATTGAATTTTTAAGATAAAAATGTTACAATAAAATTCCTACGATATACACGTAAAAACTGCGCTGTGAAAAAAGTGGAAGAGACTTACTAAGACGCCTGGATCAGACGGACCAGAACAATGCTTGAAAATCAGGTATTAAAGTTTTGTTCTTTTCAAAATTTATAATTTCTGATTTTATTCATTCATTATGATGACATTTATAATATGTTTTTTATAGAGTACCTATGTCTGTAGACGTAATAACTAGACATTGAATGAACAATCAAGTTGACAGAAGCACGAAGAAACAAGCATCCTTTTTGAAAGATTCTCACTTGCGACTTTACTTATGCATACTATTAATCAGTATAACGCATTTTTAAATTCAACCATGAAAAATTTCCGTAAAACTAAATTTTCACAATTGTCAAATTTTCGGACAAAACACACGAGTGAAAGCCAGCTATTAATGAAGGTCTTAATTAAGCAACATAGAAATTTTGATCGAATGAAATCTAGTCGACATCAAAAATAATTTGTATGCAAGTCTCGACGTCACTTTGGTCATTTCATTTTTCATTGTTATTGGTAAGTGAATGATCAGGTCGAACGTACTGAATGAATTTTTCATATGATTTATGTATGAGCTGCTATTAGTTTTTATGTTTTCGTCTATTCATTAAAGTTTTTGTTAACATTCTGCACTCATTTTTTGTTCTCTACTAAAGTTTTCGTTTCTTTTGTTCAAACACAAAATATTTGCTGTGTCAATAAATAGGACAGTCAGCCCACTTTTTTGTCGCCTTTTTTTGTCGTCGCTTTTTCTGTCGCTTTGTGAATTTAAGATACGAACGCCGAAGCTACGATCTGACTACGCTGCATGTTAAAGTAGATCATCGGGATCATTGAAAACAACAAAAATAAAAAACATCTTAAAACAACAAAAATTTTACTAAATTTTTCTAAATTTTGATCTTTTATTTATTGGAGGGTTTTTTACCGGATCCACCGGTTTTCCCTCCCATTTCGTTTTGTTTTGGAAAAAAAACAGTGTCCACATTTGGGGCCAAGCGAAGTTATTTGTCACAACCTTATTTATTGTAGCTATCATGAATATTCACGTTTATTTTTTATTTCTCGGCCTTTGGGTATATTTCTCAAAACACTGCGTTTAATAAATACAATGGCATACATTTTGAAAAAAAATATGTACGCAAGTTTTCTGTTCTGTCAGATCTTCCAAGACAATTTTTTTTAACCTTCTGCTTTAACCGACTCAGCGAGAATAAAAAATGATTTGGAATACCTGATACAGTATGGAAGTGTGATTTTGCGTATTTAGTGTGATTTGTAATTTAATATTTACACCAAAATTAGTTTTCAGTAAATATTTTAATTATGTATTTCCAAACTAGTGTGAAATCATATATTTATTGCGCAACTGTGACGATGTTAGCAAGTCATGTGCCTTGTATTATCAGCCAGAGCCTTTGACCAGTGGCTGTGAGTAGTGTGACAATCCTCAGCCTTTCATGAAGATCTCAAATTGTTTATCAATGGAAAGGAGATTTATTCTTCGAATAATAGTTATCCAACTTTCTTACATTCGGCCCCTGGTTAATTGTGAAATTGTTTGCTTAAAGATCATATTTAACTAAGAATTGATCATATGAAGCTCAATTGATATTCATGCGAATGTTGGTTTGAGATCAATTAATCCTTTTATGTTGTTGTATCTTAATCATCTATGATGAATTCCTGTGATGACGTTATAATCTCATGACATCGTTGACACGGAATGATTGCATGACCAGTAGAAATGTAAAATTATTGTGAAAGACAAGCATTTAGCAATTTAGTATTTCCACCAAAAATAGTTTTCAGTCAAAATTTTGATGACGGCATTTCTAAATTTTTGTGAAATCTTATTTATGACGCAAATGTGACGATGTTAGCAAGTCACGTGACATGTATTATTAGCCAGAGACTTTGAACAGTGACAATGGGGAGTGTGACAATCCCTATCTTTTGATGAAGATGTGAAAAATTTGATCAAGTGAAAAACAGATTTATCCTATTGATAAAAGTTATCCACCTTCCGTGCAACCGGCCCCTAGTGACTTGTGCAAGTGTTTACATTAATATATAAGATCGTATTTAAGTAAGAATTTATCATATGAAGCTCAGTTGATATTCATGTGATTTTTGGTGAGGTCAATTAATCCTTTTAAGTTGTTGTATCTCAATTATCCATGATGAATTCTTGTGATGATGTTTCAATCCCATGACATGGTATACGATTATAGGACAGGAAGAAAGACACATACTTAAATAGAAATAGCTCTTGTCAGTTTCTGTTTTCAATACCTTTAAATTTAGGACTTAGGAATGTTAAAGTGTAAGAGCAACCTTTAAAGTAATAGTTAAAACTCCTCTGCTTATTCTATAAAAATCACTTAGATTTACCACACGGTGACAGATGTCAATTTGCTCATCAGTGCAAGCTTTGATTACATCCATTTGCAATTGACCGTGCGGTGTACATAGATGAAATGCATGTTTGTTACAGTTTTAAAAATTTTAATTATTAATGGCTAAGGCGTACAAGTTAAGTAATGGAAGCTGTAGTTTTCATACCATGAATTAAGGGACCGTAGAGCATGAACAATGTGATGGATTTTAGTTGAGGTAATAACGTCAAGTTTTGAAACTAAAACAAACGCTTAATTTATGCACGCAGCACGGTCAATTGAAAACGTGCAATGCACGAGATAGTTCGTAAATGTTTGTTTTAACGTCAGAGGAAAAAATAAGAAGTATATTTCTTGCCACGAAATTTAAATACGCGCACTCCAAGTATATATACAGCTCAGTGTCATAAAGAAAAGTAAAATTCAATGCAAAAGATACCATTTAAAGAGGTATATTAATTACTCAATAATTTTCATAAAACAAATAACTTATTTCAAGATATATATTGCCTTACTTTTTGTGTTATATATGAAAATCTAAATAAATGAAAAAATATCCATTCCAACCAGTCAAGATATAGAAATTCGTAATCATGGAAAAGGTTATACATTATTTTATTCATTCATGTGTTGAATTCCATCGGACAAAACACGATTTGCCAAACCCAAAACACCCAGAACCAGAACGACAACAACTCCCGTCAAAACAACAAATTCCATTCAACCAAGGACAACAACGGTAATTTTTAAAATCGATCTCAAAACTATGAACTCGACAACATTTTGTACCATCCGGACACCATTGTGGCACTCCATGAATTTTTCCACAAATTACACGATTTACATTCTAGAAGAAATTTGATTAATGATTTGAGTACATTATTTAAGTCATTTTTGATATAATGACACTTCCTACATTTATAAATATTTCTATTTAGAACTAAGAATACTCAAAAAGAACATTTTTACTCTTATTGATATTTCAATAATGAAAATTTGTGTGTTCGATAATAAAATCTTCGTTTTTTCCAAATGTTTTGAGCACATTACTTAAGTCGTTTTACAATTATAATGCGTGGCATATTTTACATTTAAAATAATATACTTTAAGATATTCTCAACTGTGATTGGTAGATTGCTGTGTGTTTTTTGGTAATTACCAATTTACCATGTGAAAATGTACAATTGCAATGTAAAGCTTTGAAAGCTGTCTTTAAACAAAGCATTTAAAAGTCTCTAGTATGCATATTTATGTGAACTTGTTCTAGAAATTACACCATTGCCTTTACTAATGATTTCTATTTCAAACTGAAAAATATTTTAGCTGTCTAAATTTTTTCTTCTATTAACATTGTGATAATTAAAACTTGTTTGTTTGACATTAAAACTTATCTTTTCTTAAAATGTGTGTCCGAGAACATGGTTTAAAGGTTTGATTCCAACTTACAAGCTCTATATTAGTAACAAATATAACAATTTTCAAAATAACTAGTTACATTGGAGGCGTACGGAGGCTTCTATCTCTGGCTAGAGGTGTGTTGTACTTACCAAAAATGTTATGTATTTAAGTAGTATTTATGTAGAAATTTAAAGTCTAATGACAATTGGTCAAGTAAAGTTACATTCTTTCAAGTCCGTGGCTAAAGATATTAAAGTGGTTTGTTTTTTAGCTGCAAACACCAAAGACACAAGATTGAGAAAATCCAAGGAGTCTGGGGTTGAACCCTGGGGCAACTTTAATCTCCTGAAAATCGTCATTCACTGTATTTTTAATACACATTTTAATAAAACAAGAAATAAAAGTAAAAAAAGTGAAAATGATCAATAAAAGGCTTTTTGTACAAAGTGAAAATAACAAGAAAACATCTTTTCAAATGTCTTTAATTTACCTGCCCTAAAAGCACTTACTTCTCGACCTTAGAGGGAGTGAGACCTGTAGTGACGTACATAACGTGCGTATATTATTCATCTAGATTTGTGTATTAGCAATAGAGAAAATAGCCAATCCTACACTTACTCAAACGCGCTACTTAAACTTACGCACTTTACTTTATAATTACGTAAAACTACTCAAATTTCAAGTACATTATCCGCCTTGTAATAACTGCACCTTGTTTAGCCAAATATTTAAAAAGCCTGTAAATAAATTGTGAAGTATAAAACACTCACGACTGTTGTAAATAACTTCTTCGCTAGTGAATAAAATAATCACAAAATTTAATAGCGTTCTAGTACATTGAACTCACGTTCAGAGCTCATACGAAAGACTTATATATAACGCTAAACACCCACCCCAAAGTCCCCAGCAGGAGTCCCACGATCGATATGCCTTTGACTTCGTACTTTATTACACTGACTGGTTAACGTCTTGATTTAGCATCTCTATTTTTGAATGACATGTTCTTTGTAGTTGAATATCAAACGTTTGGGCTCATCATTGTAAGAAAATCATTGATGCAAAAAAACAACTTTTGTATATGACGCTTTAGCGGAAACATTATTAGTAAATATCACAACTTTTACCGTTTTTGAACCGCCTGCGGCACACAAAAAGTTGATCAGAACCCAAACGTTTGTCTACTTTTCATTAAATTTCTTATGACTTGTTTATGATTATATGACAGAAAAAAAGACGTAGCAAGTAAAATATAAAGGTTTAACTCTCTGACACTGATTATCAAAATGCGTTTACTTTGTATTATAAGTTGTGTTTGTGTTGAGAAACCAGAATTATTAAGCCAGTGCAGTGAAGTCAGTGCAACAAAGCCAAAAAGCAGAACTTCAAATTCATAAATAATTTTTGTGATCGACTGAGAAAATTGTTCTTGCTCTATAGAATAATTTTGATTGCTTTCATGTGACTTTCGTTGGTTAGTTCATGGTTATCGACTTTGCCCCACTCCTTATTATCAAATGTTTACGTTAGATAAATATTTAGACGACCAACCTCTTTGTACGTCTTTTGAAATAATGATTTCGTCGGTCTTTCCTTCATTTGCTTGTATCGCTCCATTTTGACCAAATCAATAAAAACCAGTAAATACAAAATAATGTGAGCTCTTTTCTTTACTAGAACAAAATGATCAAATGTATTTCTTTCTTAACATATTACAGTTTATAGCAATAATGTTGAAATTACCTTTTCTTGTACTTCTTTTGTAGCAGGTAAAATACAACAAAATAAAGTAGCAATAGTTCTGTTTTCTTCTTATATTGATCTACTTTGAGGCTGTGGTGACTTGTGCAATGAAGTGTTTTTTGTGAGATTGTATTTAAAAAAGAATTGATCACATGAAAATCAAACGATATTCATGTGAATGTTGGTTTGAGATCAATTAATATTTTTATGTTTTTGTATCTTAGTCATCCATGATGATTTCTTGTGATGACGTTATAATCTCAAGATATGGTATGATTACATGACTGGAATAATGTCATATAGTAAAGTAAAAATAGCTCTTGTCCTTTTCTGTAGCTAATGCGATAATACCTGAAAATTTAGGAGTTTGGAAGTGTAAGAACAACCTTAGTTAAAGACATTAGTTAAAAGTCTTCTGGTTATTCAAGAGGTCAGCAGGGCAGAGTAAATCATATGAATATATACCCCCCCCCACCCCCCACCCAATCAACGGTCTAGTTTTGCCCCTGACGCAATCACTGTGTTATTTGAGAACTTAAAAGTCATTTGAATTAATGTTTGAAGATCATATCTTCAATTAATTAAAAGTCATTGTTAAGAAATCATCGTAAAAACGAGAAAATTGATTTTATTTTTATGCCTTACTACAATACAACATATCTACATGCACTTTATCATTTAAATTAAACGAAAAATGTTGGAATATTAAAACAAGAAATACATCTACTTGAGTAATTGTATGTCATTTATGATTAAGTTGAAAACTGCAAAAAGCATTCATTTTATTGTGAATTTGCATTCTGAAATGAATGACCAAAGTATATAACCTACGATGTTCACTTTTGATTTTATTTTAATATCTTGTGTTATGTTTACATACGACGAGGCTGTGGCTTAAAGCAAGATTAATCAATGGCTTAGTCATCCTACTAGTTATGGTATTGCATAATGCATTGTGAATTTCAGACGATTTTCATTGTTTAAAAAATCACTTCTTTTAACACTCGCAGCGAGTGCACATGGAAAACGGACAAACCATGAGTCTGATTCTGATGGCCAGAATTAGTCGGGTTGTCAATTCTCAATTCTCATCATCATAATGTTGTCAAAATAAAGACGACCACAACATTAGTTATTCAGAATTTTAAAGTTTTGGTTCTTCTCAACCCAATCCTCCACCATTCACAGTTGCTCCGCATACTTCCTTATAGTCACGTGATTAAATGGAATGAAACATGGAAAGATGGCGGAATTCCAGTGGAATAGTAATTCATAGAGATACCTTAGTAAGGTTTTATTTTCATTCCTTTTGAACTTTTAAATCATTCAGTCATGCAGAAGAACGTGAAAACAAAGAACGTGTTCCTATCTGGTGCTTTACAAAGAATTCTACTCGATAAAGAAACAAAAAAGTCTCATCATTCACAAATAAAGAAAGCTTGCGAAACGGCTTTAGGTATAAATCCATAAGTAATGATTGTAGCTATTGCTGATGTATTTGGATTCTATTTGCTCTATGTTTTTATGCATTGTCAACCAGTTTCTACATTTGCTATCAACAAAACATTAAGTGTAGTAATCTTTCATTCAGGATGTCAAAGAACGCTGTCGATAGTATCTTTAAAATTGCTCAATGTATGATTTGTACTTTTTTATACGTGGCAAACACTTATTTTTTAGTGTCAATTACTTGTTCATGTTCTTCTGCTTGAGTTATATGTATATATGTTTATGGAGAAATGTATGTCAACGTGTGCAATGAATATAATGTTCTGCTGTGTTCAGGAATATTGCTTCACAAAATGATCTCTTTATGATTTTGATCTATTCTAGAGGAAATAAACGCTGTTCAAGGAAATGAAAAATCTACAGTGTAAGTTTAATTATGTAAAGTTGTCCAATTTTCTTTCCAATTTTTTAATTTTAACATGACCAAAATAAGTTATTAACCTTGAATCTTAATTAATTCACAGCTATATCCAGACTACGCAATAAATTATTCTATGAGCATATCTGAATTAGCTTTATCATAAAGTTTCTTTTTAAAAAGGGAAGCTGATGAAAGTTTACGCATAGTAAGAGGTAGACTGCTCCAAAATCGACTTGCAGTGGCAGCAAAAGATCGCCCACCATCATTTTGTCTCTTCATTTTGGGCAAACAAATAGTTATGTCTTTATAACGAGTATTTCTATTGTGGTGACTGGCATTTGTTTGTACAATATCAATCATATAAGATGGACAGTTACCATAGAAACGTTTATGACAAATCATGGCCTTTCTAATTTCCACTTCCTTACTAAAAGGTATCTAGCCCAATTAGGAAAAGAGTGGAATACTTCTATCGCGTGTTGAGGCATCTAGAATTACACGAGCTGCTCTCTTTTGTAATTTTGTAATTTGATCCAAGTTATCTTTTGTTGTATTTGACAAAACACAGCTACCAAACATCATAGCAGATTTGATAGTGGCATTTTAAAATGCAATGCGTTCAACCAATGGTAGATAATATCTTAACTTTTTAAGAAGGCCAATTCGTTTAGCTAATTTGGAACATAGCTTATCAATATATTTGAAAAACCTAGGTCTTCATCTAAAATGATTCCCAGAAGCTTCTGGTGGGAAACCTGATCCAACATAATCCCATTAATATGAACACACAATGATGTAGATGAATTTACCAGTTTCTTTGCAATTCTTTTTCCAGTGATAAGCATAGTTTTTGATTTTGTAGAGCTAAGCACCATTAAATTTTTATTTGCCCACGAGTTCAAATTAGTTGTATCCTCTTGTAATGTGCGTTCAATAGAGGAAACATCTGAGTAATGATTAGATTTAATAAGAGTGGTATCAATGTATGAATGTTTACATGAGCCCAACAATATTGACCTGCTCACCACTGTGTGACTTCATAGCTAAGTTGGTCAGAGCACTGCACCGGCACGCACTGGTCATGGGTTCGAATCCCGTTGAGTCACCTGATTTTTTCAGGTCCTGAGACGATTGCTTAAATTGTCCAGCAAAGTGCGAAGATCATATATTCATTTAATATCTTCATTTAAGAGTGGTATCGTTAGCAAAAATATTCGTTAAGGCGTTTTTTATTGATTTAGGCAAATCATTAATAAATATGATAAACAACAGGGGGCCCAGGACTGAACCCTGTGGTACACCACAATCAATAATAGTCGAAGCAGAGGAGACGCCATTTACTGACACGTATTGATACCTGTTTGACAAATATGAGTTGAACCATTTGATGGAATGAGTACTAAGACCGCAGGCTTTAAGTTTACGCAAAAGTAGTTTATGATTCACCATATCAAATGCTTTTTCAAAATCACCAAACAGCAAGCCACTAGGATTGTCATTATCAAGATCAGATAATATCTGATCAACAATATTAATAAGAGCCATTTCAGTAGAATAGCCATTCCTAAAGCCAGATTGCAGAACATAAAACATGTCGTTGGATTGAAATTCGCGAACCAAACAATTATAGACATGACGTTCAAGAACTTTGGAAATTATTGGTAGCGTAGAAATAGGTCGATAATTATCTGGATCTGTAGCATTTCCATTTTTAAACAGGGGTAAAATTTTAGCTGTTTTCCATGACTGTGGAAATTGACAAGAAGTAATACAATGATTGAAAAGCTTTGACAACGACGATGAAATAATTGGGGCAGCAGTTTTCAAGATCTTTACACCAATATTGTCTGGACCAAGGGGTTTTGATGAGGGAATTTCTTGAATTATTTGAATAACCTGCTCAGCACTTATTTCAGGAATATCTAAACTCAAATGGCCAAAAGATAAAAAATCGTTATCATTATAACAGTGGTATCATCTAAAAGATTAGAAGCCACATTTGCAAAGTGCAGATTAAGCGCTTCAGCAATTTTTTTGTTATGATGGAAAAGAGATCCATTAAATAACAATTCTTTCACTTGAACGGGATCATTTGTATCACCAGAAAGAGATTTGAGTATTTTCAAAAGCTTCTTAGGATTTTTACGATTTTCAATAAGAGATGACTTGAAATAGACTTGTTTGGCTTTAAATACTGAATGATTTATTTTATTTTTAATTTTTCTAATTGACTCCCAGTCTTCATGGGAACGAGAGGATTTCGCTTTTTTGAGAAGCATATCTCTTTTTCTCATCATTGAAGATATATCATCAGTAAGCCATTTAGGCTTATTCACCTTTTTAATGCGCTTAGAAATTAATGGGGCATGTTGATCAAGTATATTATTGAGGAGAGAGTACCACATAATTACAAAATCCTCAATATCATCGAAGATAAATGATATATCCCAAGGAACATTTAGCAAAGAACTCCGAAACTTTTCTTCATCAAAGTTTCTCATATCGCGATAAGTCATAACAGTATGCGTTTGCATAAATTTCCCACAAAATTTTTTAAAACGACGCAAGCAACATACAGGTAAATGATCAGAAATAAAGATATCAGCAGTCGAGCAATGAGATAAAATTTGGGTCTATTTGACCAAATATGATCGAGTACTTTACCACTGATTGGACGTGTAGCATCGATAATATGTTGTTGAAAAGATAAGGATAACAAATACTTAACCAAGCGATGATGCTTGGAATAAGTGTCAAGATAATCGATATTAAAGTCCCCAAGGATTAACGTTTCTTTACCTTGCATAGAAGCATTTTCGATATTCATACCCAATTGAACATCGTAATTTTTGTCGGAGTTTGGTGGGCGATAAATGCCACCTATAATGAGACTTCTCTTCGACTTAAATGGGCACAATTTCATCCACAAAACTTCCAACTCGATTGTTTCCAAGTCATGTTTCTTTTAGCAATTAAATCACGATTAACATATATAGCAATACCACCACCATTCAAAGTTTTCGAAGTACTATTCCGATTCCTTATATATAAGTCAAAGCCAGGTATATTAAACAATTCAGTAGAGGTTTGCGAATTCGAAAACGTTTCATTTATAATCAAAATATCCAGACGTTTCTCGTTATAGTCATGGCCAAGGATTTCAATTTGCACTTGTTCAAACTTTTTTTCATTTAAACGGTTTATATTCCATTGGCCTATCCCAAGGCCACGACTTGGTAGACTAAAACAACTATTTCCTTGCGGGGAAGACACAAGATTTTGTGCAGGAACCGGACCTGGATTTAAATGAATGTCGCCATCCAATGCCAGTAATAAATAGCGATGAAGCACAGATAATATTACAGACGCCATTGCTTGTTTAGACTTCACCATAAATTGCACAGCCAAATTGAAAGTTACTTGATTTACTTGATTTGTTCGGCGTAAGCAGCGATACTTTATTCTTCATATTTATAAAACAGGTTTGAGAATGCGATTTTGCCACATAAAAATAGTCTAAACAACGATCACTACTGTTATCCAGTATTTGATGAATAAAAATATCTTTAAAAATTAAATACCAAATCAAAATAAATAAAACTGAGGTGTAACTACACAAACACGTCTAGTCGCCATATTGGAGATACATTGTTTCTGCTAGGATATATCTATTGGACAAACAGTGAAATGCTTAAATTGCTCAGTGCAGATTCCAATGAATTCAATCCGGAATCATATGAAAACTTGAGGCAGTTCAATGAACAAGATAGATTAATATCATAATGAACATCGACATTTAAAAGTTCTTTTGCGTTTGAGATTAACTGCAGAACAGCGTCTTCAAGCTCGAACACTTCAGCAAATCGCAACGTAGTATGGTAAAGAGAATCGATACGAAAACGCAAAATCCCAATCTGGACTTCCTTCGAGGTCAGCATTACAACCCAAAATAGAGTTGCGAAGGAGTCTTACAGAGTATAACCTGTCTGCCATGTTTTAGGGTTGTAGACCATTCAGTTCTATAAAACCTGGAAGGGAAATGTCAAAGTGCTGAAGAACATTCATCTAATGATAAGTATTAAATCTTTTCCATTTGCCAAAATCATTTAACGCTTGGCTGAATCCCTGCTACCCGGGATCATGTAAACAGCCCCTAAATTTTCTCCTATTGTAACTGAACACCTGTATATATATATATGTACGTCCTGTATGTAACCGTACGTCCTGTGTCCCAAGTGCAGGAGTCACCATTTTAATATGGTGATAGCCGGGAGGGCACATTGTATATACACTTTGTATATATATATATATATATAGGAAGTTTTGTTTATTTGAATCTCCGTAAGTACAGTGCTCGATGCTTAAGAGCAGAGCGTAAATATTGATGAGAAAAAGAAAATACACAAAAACTACAATTTCATCCCGACAAGCCTGTTTCGTGATTTCTCACTCTTCAGGGGATAATATTAAATGAATACAAAGCATGTGCTAGATATATATACAAGAGGAAGTTAGGTTAAAAATTGAGATAGAATTACATAATATATTGAGTGTACGATTACAAATTACATAAAAGTGCTTTGTGTCTATGGCGACAAGAGGAGACAAGTTCGTTACGTTTGTTGAGTGATGATAGTTGTGGTTGGTAGGTGATGAAGAGTTTTCTTTCAGGCATAGGTTGCATCTTTGTTGGCGCTGTTGTACGGTTTGCTGTGAGTAATGATGTTCCATGAGATATTGTGAGCGATGTTGTTGTCTTTTAGTGTCCATATGTGTTTGCTGAGTTCGGTGGAGTTTCTTAGTTTTTTGTGGCGAAAAGAGGCAGTATGGTTTCTGTGTCGAGTCTTAAATTCGTTTTCTGTAAGTCCGATGTAGGTCTCAGTTGTGTTATTGTCTAAACGTTTAACAGTTGCTTGGTAGATGACAGATGATTGTAGGCAGTTTCCGTTAAGTGGGCAGTTTTTTTGACGGCAGTTGCATGTTTTGTTTGTGTATTTTTGTCATTGATGGTGTCATTAGTATTGTCAGGTTCTCTCAATATGCGTTTGTTATGGTTATTAATAATATGTTCCATATTGTTCATGCAGCTGTAACTTAATTTAATTGTGTTGCGGTTAAATAGTTTTCTGAGTTTGTGGTCTATGGGAAAGTGCTTGTCAATTAGTGAAATGAATTTGTAGCCGATGTTTGTGCTGACGTTCTTGCTGTATGGTGGGTTGTACCAGAGTATGTTATTTCTAAGTCTGTTTTTCCGTTTCGTAGTAGCGTTTGGGTCATATTTCAGCGTGTAATGATATCCATTTTCGTCAAGTGCTTTTTGGTATGGAGGGATTGCTTGGTCGAATGATGCTCTGTCGGATGATAAGGATGAAAGGCGTTTGTTAATGGTATCGGGTATGTTCTTTGTGATGCTTGGAGGATGGTTGCTTTCGTGGTGGATGTATTGCAAAGAGGTGTTAGGCTTAGTGTAAGGTCGATGGGAAGAATTCTTTAGATCGAACGTAATGTCGAGGAAGTTGATGACTTTTTTGTTAGCTTCGATAGTGATACGCAATCCGTTGTTGTTAAATACGCGGCATATCTCTTTTTTAATTTTTTCTGTTTCTTTAGGTGTTGCTTTAGTAATGGCTAGTCCGTCGTCGCGATAGAGTCCTATGTTAGTAATGATGTGTTGCAGTTGTGAGAGTAGATAGCTTCCTACGAGTTCGCATGTTTCGGCGCCGTCGAAGCTGCCCATTGTCACGTCGAATGTGGAGTTGTATTTCTTTTGCCATGGTTGTTGGTTGTGAATGAGGTATGAGTTCTTGGCATGTATGATAATGTTTCTCTCTTGGTTTGTGATGTTGTCGTAGGTTGAGGCGAATTCAAGTGCTTTGTTTAAGAGGTCTTCGTTGATAGACGGGTAGAAGTCTACAATGTCGAAAGATATGAAATTGTGATTTTGTTTGTGTTTGATGGAGTTGAACCACTTGATGGCAGATGACGAGTTTTTCCATTGGTTCAGCGAAGTGGCTTTTATGATATTGTTGGACTCTGCTCTTAAGCATCGAGCACTGTACTTACGGAGATTCAAATAAACAAAACTTCCTATTACGCTCCAATATAAATTTTGTCGAGCACTGTATGATAATCCGCAATGGAGAAACTAAACTTCAACTACAGCATCAAGAACATTCCTCTACCATCACCAAATGAATACCTGCAACGACTCATCGAAAAATCTGAGTCCTTCCTACGCAATATGCGTTGGAAGGCTTATTTCTTTCTCAACCCGAAATCCACCACAGCTTCTAAAGACACCTATGGCTTCAAGAGCACAAAAAACCCTCCACCGATTGACGACTTAAAACAATTCGAAAACGACATGATGAAGATGATCCAATCAGTAAAATTTAAAAAAGTACACAACGCATTTCTCACCGAAATAAAAGACAACACTACTGCCATCAAACACGAAGAAAAGCTACTCATCGCAGCCGACAAAACTACAAACTTCTACAAACTAGACAAGCCAGCATACAACGACCTCCTACAACAAAATATCACGAAATCATACAAGAAAATAAACGTCGACACAATACAAGCCATCCACGCCGAAGACAAAAATATCACATCACAACTGGGTATATCTGACAGAGTAGACTCCACCGCTAACAAAGACGCATTCATAACACTCAAAGATCACAAACCGAACTTCGCAAATAAACCCACGTGCCGACTAATCAACCCGACGAAATCTGAAATTGGAAGAATTAGCAAAAAAATACTTGACAGAATAAACAACAATATCATAAAAGCCACTTCGCTGAACCAATGGAAAACTCGTCATCTGCCATCAAGTGGTTCAACTCCATCAAACACAAACAAAATCACAATTTCATATCTTTCGACATTGTAGACTTCTACCCGTCTATCAACGAAGACCTCTTAAACAAAGCACTTGAATTCGCCTCAACCTACGACAACATCACAAACCAAGAGAGAAACATTATCATACATGCCAAGAACTCATACCTCATTCACAACCAACAACCATGGCAAAAGAAATACAACTCCACATTCGACGTGACAATGGGCAGCTTCGACGGCGCCGAAACATGCG
This sequence comes from Xenia sp. Carnegie-2017, assembly GCF_021976095.1. Lineage (NCBI taxonomy): Eukaryota > Metazoa > Cnidaria > Anthozoa > Malacalcyonacea > Xeniidae > Xenia > Xenia sp. Carnegie-2017. The sequence goes on along the minus strand of NW_025813487.1, from coordinate 2,653,709 downwards.
AACTCGTAGGAAGCTATCTACTCTCACAACTGCAACACATCATTACTAACATAGGACTCTATCGCGACGACGGACTAGCCATTACTAAAGCAACACCTAAAGAAACAGAAAAAATTAAAAAAGAGATATGCCGCGTATTTAACAACAACGGATTGCGTATCACTATCGAAGCTAACAAAAAAGTCATCAACTTCCTCGACATTACGTTCGATCTAAAGAATTCTTCCCATCGACCTTACACTAAGCCTAACACCTCTTTGCAATACATCCACCACGAAAGCAACCATCCTCCAAGCATCACAAAGAACATACCCGATACCATTAACAAACGCCTTTCATCCTTATCATCCGACAGAGCATCATTCGACCAAGCAATCCCTCCATACCAAAAAGCACTTGACGAAAATGGATATCATTACACGCTGAAATATGACCCAAACGCTACTACGAAACGGAAAAACAGACTTAGAAATAACATACTCTGGTACAACCCACCATACAGCAAGAACGTCAGCACAAACATCGGCTACAAATTCATTTCACTAATTGACAAGCACTTTCCATAGACCACAAACTCAGAAAACTATTTAACCGCAACACAATTAAATTAAGTTACAGCTGCATGAACAATATGGAACATATTATTAATAACCATAACAAACGCATATTGAGAGAACCTGACAATACTAATGACACCATCAATGACAAAAATACACAAACAAAACATGCAACTGCCGTCAAAACAAAACTGCCCACTTAACGGAAACTGCCTACAATCATCTGTCATCTACCAAGCAACTGTTAAACGTTTAGACAATAACACAACTGAGACCTACATCGGACTTACAGAAAACGAATTTAAGACTCGACACAGAAACCATACTGCCTCTTTTCGCCACAAAAAACTAAGAAACTCCACCGAACTCAGCAAACACATATGGACACTAAAAGACAACAACATCGCTCACAATATCTCATGGAACATCATTACTCACAGCAAACCGTACAACAGCGCCAACAAAAGATGCAACCTATGCCTGAAAGAAAAACTCTTCATCACCTACCAACCACAACTATCATCACTCAACAAACGTAACGAACTTGTCTCCTCTTGTCGCCATAGACACAAAGCACTTTTATGTAATTTGTAATCGTACACTCAATATATTATGTAATTCTATCTCAATTTTTAACCTAACTTCCTCTTGTATATATATCTAGCACATGCTTTGTATTCATTTAATATTATCCCCTGAAGAGTGAGAAATCACGAAACAGGCTTGTCGGGATGAAATTGTAGTTTTTGTGTATTTTCTTTTTCTCATCAATATATATATATATATATATATATATATATATATATATATATATATATATACATAAAGATTCTCAGTTTCTCCGATTTTTATTGAGCTGACTTGCCAGCTTCGAGCTTCATCAGAATGAGGATATTTATTTACACGTGCTTTTAGGAGACGTTTAGAGCGATTGGATTAGTGGGTGGATTAATGTGATTGGATGGGGTGAAATGCGTTGCCATGGGTTTTGGTGTGTTGTTAATATGATTGGTGTTAGTAATATTAGAGTGTAGTGTTTTAGTTTTGGTGTTGTTTGTAGTTTGTCCTTTTCTTTAGTTGTGAGTATATGATGGGTATGTCGATATGTCTATTGTGTCGTTGTCTTCTTTACCAAGCTTCTTTAAATTCGCGTGCGTGTTTAGTCTGTGCGCGTCCGAGTACTTTAGTTTCTGTCCAGTCGAATGTGGTTGTTTCGCGGGTATGTTCTGCCGGTAGTGAGTTCGATTCGTTTTATGGCGTTTTGTGTTCTGTTAGTTGTTTCAATTTTTCAGATGTTTGTCTATGTATTGCTCGAACAGTCTGGTCGTCGTTTTTAGGTTTTAATTGCTCGTAGTTCTTCTTTAGGTGACAGGTGGTTTGTGGAGGTTATTTGTGATTTTGTGACGAATGTCTTCTTTCGTTTGGTCTGTTGTTGGTGTATTTTAAAGCGGATTCCAGGTCGGCAACGTAGTCAAGTTTGTTCGCGTCTTTAAAGTTGTAATTTAATCCTTTGTTTAAAATTTTAGTTTGCTGTTCGGTTAGTGGTTTGTTCGAGATGTTTGTGACAAATTCGTTTGTGTTGGGATGGAGCTGTTTGTAAGATCTGGATTCTTGTAATTTTCGATGAAGTTCGTGGTGTCGTTTTGTTCTATATGCGGATGTTGCTTTTTTGATGGCTTCATTAATGGATTTGGCGTCTGATTGTGTCGTGTATGTTGTTACGGTTTCTCGATGTTCTTGTAGTTTATGACGGCAAAACATACCCACGGAAACAACCACACATTCGACTGGACAGAAACTAAAGTACTCGGACGCGCACAGACTAAACACGCACGCGAATTTAAAGAAGCTTGGTACAGTGAAGACAACGACACAATAAACTGACATATCGACATACCCATCATATACTCACAACTAAAGAAAAAGGACAAAAAAACTACAAACAACACCAAAACTAAAACACTACACTCTAATATTACTAACACCAATCATATTAACAACACACCAAAACCCATGGCAACGCATTTCACCCCATCCAATCACATTAATCCACCCACTAATCCAATTAGACGCTCTAAACGTCTCCAAGCTAAAAGCACGTGTAAATAAATATCCTCATTCTGATGAAGGCTCGAAGCAACGAGTCGAAAGCTCAATAAAAAATCAATTAAAATCCGGAGAAACTGTTATCTTTTATGTATTCAATGCCTGGATTACAAATTTTCAAACTTATAAAATCGACATATGGGATAGATATTCTCAGAAGAACAAGAAAATGGGAATTATTCGCACGTAAAGAGTCATCAACATTGGAGCAGCTTCACTTCCTACACAAATGTAAACAACAACGAATCCTACCAAACAGCATCAACTACCGACCACCATTAAAAACAACTCACGCCCAACAAATTGCACAATCAAACGGCCGCCGTATATTAAACGTCCTCATATCAGATGCCCACAACCGCTTACGAATCTACCGTCATAAACTACAAGAACATCGAGAAACCGTAACAACATACACGACACAATCAGACGCCAAATCCATTAATGAAGCCATCAAAAAAGCAACATCCGCATATAGAACAAAACGACACCACGAACTTCATCGAAAATTAAAAGAATCCAGATCTTACAAACAGCTCCATCCCAACACAAACGAATTTGTCACAAACATCTCGAACAAACCACTAACCGAACAGCAAACTAAAATTTTAAACAAAGGATTAAATTACAACTTTAAAGACGCGAACAAACTTGACTACGTTGCCGACCTGGAATCCGCTTTAAAATACACCAACTTAACAGACCAAACGAAAGAAGACATTCGTCACAAAATCACAAATAACCTCTGCCACAAACCACCTGTCACCCTAAACTACGAAGAACTACGAGCAATTAAAAACCTACAAAACGACGACCAGACTGTTCGAAGCAATACATAGGACAAACATCTAAGAAAATTGAAACAAGACTAACAGAACACAAAAACGCCATAAAACGACGAGATCCGAACTCACTACCGGCAGAACATACCCACGGAAACAACCACACATTCGACTGGACAGAAACTAAAGTACTCGGATGCGCACAGACTAAACACGCACGCGAATTTAAAGAAGCTTGGTACAGTGAAGACAACGACACAATAAACAGACATATCGACATACTCATCATATACTCACAACTAAAGAAAAAGGACAAAAAAACTACAAACAACACCAAAACTAAAACACTACACTCTAATATTACTAACACCAATCATATTAACAACACACCAAAACCCATGGCAACGCATTTCACCCCATCCAATCACATTAATCCACCCACTAATCCAATTAGACGCTCTAAACGTCTCCAAGCTAAAAAGCACGTGTAAATAAATATCCTCATTCTGATGAAGGCTCGAAGCAACGAGTCGAAAGCTCAATAAAAAATCAATTAAAATCCGGAGAAACTGTTATCTTTTATGTATTCAATGCCTGGATTACAAATTTTCAAACTTATATATATATATATATACAAACCGTACGTCCTGTGTCCCAAGTGCAGGAGTCACCATTTTAATATGGTGATAGCCGTGATGGCACATTGTATATACACTTTGTTTATATACAAACTATGTATATATATGTACAATTAACTGGCAACTTGTAACTATGTCATTTTTCTAATGATGTTTTAAATAAAACCAAAATATTGCCGCGTAATTGTTTGTTTTATAACTTTGTGGTTACATTATGAGTTACACTAGGTTACACTATTTGAGGTTACAAGATGCCTTTTACGGATTATGCTTATTTTTAACTTTTTGGTTCTAATCAGTTTTATATTTCTCTTTCAACTATTTTATCATATATATAGTTGTCCAAACTCTTAGGCTCCATATTCAGGTCATTTATGTCTTAAGAGTTGGAGCTGCTAGTACCAACATATTTAGTGTTTGTATTCGATAAAAATGGCACAGGTTTTAGCCACACTAACTTTTTCGTCTTCTCTTAGCTTATGGACAGACCTTTTGTGTTCACTATTCAATAAAAACAAGATTCAATTAGCAAAATTTTCATTTTGTGGCAACTTATTAAAGTGCCATAGTCACGTTTGCTGCTGTGGAGGTTTCAAATTGACGTAAGTTTCTAAGGAGGAAACAAATGTTTCCACTCGGTGTACTTTCCAAGATTTGCAGATGTTCAATTAAGAAATAAAAGATGTTTCTTGTGGAAATATTAACACCAAGGAGACCTTAGGAGTACTCGAAAGCAGATCAGGCAAAAACGTCTTTATATTTCTTTTATAAAATAACAATAATGTAAAAAAATAAATTCAAAGCAAAGGTTTTAATATTTCCTATAACATGTATTCATGATTGATTAGCAAATACTCTTTGATGGATTTAATTGATGAGGCTCAGCTATCAACCAATCAACGCAGGCGTTTTATTGTTTTTATTTTATATAATGCAAATTGAAGTTGTCAGTTGTCATTCGGGGAAGAAAAGAATACGAACTTCATTTATTTCTTCCACTATTATATTAAAGTGAAATGAATAAGGAGTGTTTCGAGGAGAACACACTGAAAACTAAGATGGAAATTATTTTGACGTAATTTCTTATTATAGAATATAAGATTTTTAGATGAATTTTCAGGCTTGCGATAGCTATTTCTTGTGGAAACGACCGCATGTAGTGATCCTGACATTACGAATAATTTATCTATGTAAAAGTTTTATCGTAACTTGACAATCATCACTTAGAGACTATTAGAGAGGACATAAATTCGAGAGCTTAGATCAAATGGGTGAACTACAAATGTAAAAACAGCTGCCCATTTACTGAAATTCACTGTTTTTAATTAAAAAAAATTCTTGCATGGTAGCAACAGTTGGTGTTAGCATAACTAATCATTTGCCATTAAATAAGATTCGTTCAATTTCATCAACATTCTTTCTATCTTAGCAACCTCCAGTGTTTGGCTGCGACTCTACGTCTGTTACGATAAGGAGCTTCACAAATTCTAAAAGCAATCGCATTGAAACAGATAGCATCACCTTTCTCGAGAATTTTTACGGTATATTGGCAAATTTCTGATTTGAGCAAACTCTTCACTCCTCTCGACACAGGTATGCCTGATTTAAACGAATTTTGCTATATATAAGTAGAGAAGTTTGTTCAAAGAACAAATTTTTTTAATTGTTTGAATTCAGATGTCTGATAAAATGAGTAACAAAGCGTTCAAAAATATACTGGCGATATTGCAAAAGTGGTTCTTGTTGCTCTTATGATAGCTACTAAGTTCGTCTATTCTCCCAGGATATGATTCGCACCATTTTAAATGTCACTATTTTATAGTGACATAGGATTTCTAGAGAAAAACTGCAGTGATGTGAGTCATAACAGGTCCCTGTTAGTGTTATATATTTTCTATCAACCGAAACTTGTACTTAACCTTCTAAGGGCCATATGTAGTGAAATACATCATAATATAACTACTCCATGCGGTCTACGTTAAAGAACTCGAGATTGACAAACTTTTAGGCGGACACACATAATGTGTGTAGCATCGTTTTATGACTCTCTTGTGGCCAGATGTTTTCTCAATTAAGTTTCGTTTCGTAGTTATTGCTCGCGCAAGTAATGGCCTTTAAAGATAGTTTTTCATTACGGTAGCTTCGCCCACGAGTGTGAAATCTGTTTTATGAGAGCGTTTGCCGCCCGCTGGATTTTATTTCCATTATTTTCGCCAGAGACGGAGGGAAATTTAAGCAAAACATGGCGGCTCTAAATAATCGACGACGACTTTTTCTGCTAATTCTTTTAAGACGAAGATTAAGAAAACAAAAATACAAGAAAAGATTTTGGGTAAGGAATATAATACAAAAAAGGAAAGAAAAAGGAGAATACCATACTCTAGTTGAAGAAGCTATGCTATATGACAAAGAATTTTTTTCGTTTGTTTCGTATGACTCTTTTCAAGTTTGAAGAATTACTGACCTTGGTTGCACCAAAAATATCACGCTGGCATGCAAGAAGAGAAGCTATTGGACCTGCAGAAAGGCTTTGCGTCACTTTAAAATATTTGGAGACGCCTTTAGAACTATTGCAGCAATTTATCGTTTAAGTGATACTGTTGTGGGACGAATTATAGGGGAGACTTGTAAAGCTTTGTGGAATGTTATGGCAGAAAATGGTTTTTTATCTGTTCCGAGTTCGTCTAAAGAATAGCTAGATATAAGTCAAGACTTTGAGAGAAGGTGGAATTTCCCGAACTGCGTTGGAGCGATTGACGGTAAGCATATCATTATCCAGTGTCCTTCACGAGCAGGATCTATGTTTTTTAACTACAAGAAGTTCCACAGTGTTGTCCTGATGGCATTTGTGAATAAAAAATATCAATTTACGATAGTTGATGTAGGCGACTATGGACGTCTAAGTGACGGTAGCGTTTTTCAAGTAGCCAACTTGGTATTGCTCTGGAACAGAACAAATGAAACCTTCCACACTCAAGACTGCTACCTGGGACCAATCTTAGTGTATCATATGACGTTGCTTTCCCTCTTAAAAATTATTTAATGAATTCCTATCATAGGTAGAGATCCAGTTCCCCGAGGGAATTGCAAATTACTGGTTCTCCCATGCAAGAAGAATTGTAGAAAATGCCTTTGGCATTGCCACCTCGCGATTCAGACTTTTCAGACGAGCAATTACGGCAGATGTTGACGTTGCAGTGCAAGCTACAAAAGCAATTGTAGCTCTTCATAACTATCTTATGGCTGACAGTTGTATTCCAAGTAATCCATATTGTTCACCTGACTTTATTGACCGTGACTGCAATGGCTCACTTAGACTAGATGGGTGGAGAAGAGAGAATGTCAATAATGGCGGAATTCAGGATGTAACACATATTTGATCCAATGACTATTCAATGCCATCAAAAAATATCAGAGACTGTTTTAGAGAACATTTCAACTCAACAATAGGTTCTGTGCCATGGCAAGTATGGGAAACTATTGAAAACTTGAGGGCAGTTCAATGAAGAAGATTAATATCATGATGAACATCGACATTTAAAAGTTCTTTTGCGTTTGAGATTAACTGCAGAACAGCCTCTTCAAGCTCGAATACTTCAGCAAATCGCAACGTAGTATGGTAAAGAGAATCAATACGAAAACGCAAAATCCCGATCTGGACTTCCTTCGAGGTCAGCAATACAACCCAAAATAGAGTTGCGAAGGATTCTTACAAAGTATAACCTGTCTGCCATGTTTTAGGGTTGTAGACTTGTAGGTAAAACAACTGGTTTATTTTGTTTTCATTATTAACGCATCAAGAAAATAAATTATGAACAAATTATAATGTGATTGAGTAAAATTTGATGTTTTGCGAATCACTAATAATGTTACGTCATCATAATGGAATGTTCAACAACAAAATGAGTTTTAACAGAAACTGTACAGGAAAAAAATTCGATTATGAAATTCCAGAATGGAATATGATCAAGACAAAATGCACATTGCAAAGGACAAAATGCGCATTAGTAATTGAAAATATAGCAATTAATTTTGGGGAGATCACCCTCCATAAGTTTGTGATAGAGCTTTTTGTTATCTTATCTTTATAAAAACAAGTCCTGTCCAAGTTTCCACATCATTGCCTAGAAGTCAATCAAATTTAGAAAATGAGTTGATGTAACTAAATTTCTCACGCACAATTCACCACGACACGATGTCCTTTGGCGTAATTTTTTTTATTATAATTATCCGACAGCCGATAAATTTATATATAAAGCCGTCAATGTGTCTGTGAAAATGCAAAGCCATACGACTTCAGTTTATCTTACCAGGTGTATTTAGGGCGTGGATTCAATTACTTTCTTCTTATTAGTCTGTTTGCTCGTCGTGGTCTCGTTGCTTCAAGGTCGATTTCTTTGAGCATAGTTTGAAAAGCCAAATAACGTACTAGCACGTTATACTTAGATTGCAAAAGCTTCCAAGTAGCTCTATGTGCAAGCATAATACCGCATTCATTAAGTTCTCGTAAAATATATTGTCTGATACGATCTTCATTAACAGCATTCCTGCGTCAACGCAACACGTACAGTTTCAACGAATTTAAAAGAGCACTACTTGAATTAGAAATGCTTTGGAATTTATCGTGTAAACTCAAAATAGTTTACTTCTGGTTGCGTTCATGTATTTCTGTTTGTGTTTTGCTTCCCTGCATGCACAAATTAATCTTTTATAAAGTTAAGTAATGGAAGCTGTTGTTTTTATGCAGTAAACGACCGTAGAATGTTGAAATTTAGCAAACATGGAAGGACGTTTGAAAACGTGAGACCTTATCGTTAGAGATTAGACTTTAAATTGGTATTGGTGAAACACAGTGTGTCTTTGTCGTAGACTCGTAGTGCAACACTTTCTTACTAACCAATGCTAACTTACGGTTACGTATTAGCAACAATGAGATGGATGTTAGTAACGTTAGTAACGTCAAGTTTTGAAAAAGTAACAAATGTTTAATTTATGCACGCCGCATGATCAATTACAAACGTGTAATGAATGAGTTAGTGGTCAAGAACTACTTGTAAAAGAGTTTGTATGCACTTCGTTTACCAGAAGTTATCTCAACTTGAAGGTGTACAATGACCACGACAAACAACATGGTACATGGGACAATTCTTTAATCCGGAACGAAAATCCTAAAATCGACACCCCACTAAAATTGCAATGTCAACATAGTTCTAACTTTCAAAACCAAAAAGAAATAACTTTTCTAAAGTTCTTGACATGTTTAGAAGGTTCGCTTTAGGGTGGTCATAGGAGAAAAACTTTGCATAACATCAATATTTACTGAGAAAATTACTATGTTCCATCTCTGGTGTTACATGATAATCCATAATCATGTAAATTATACTTATTATTGTCATATACTTAAATATATTATTAGTTAACTAGTTAGTGCTCTTTGTAAAATGCCTTACTCATACATGCATGTGTATGATAACCACAATAACAGGAAAAGCTTACGTATAGGACTCGGTCAACCTTCTGACCACAGACAACGTACAGGACGTGGTTAATCAACTGACCACAGTTTACGTCATTGTACGATCACTTATAAGTGATGAAACGAAAGCTGTAGTTATGTTGGTGCTTAGTAGAAGTCCACATCAGAAGAAAGCCTCATGTCAAAGAAAACGAACTATTTACGAAAACAACCAAAGAATCCAGATATATATCCAATCCATCAACGAAAGTGTCACTGAAAGCAGTTGTCTTATATAAGTTTGAACATTTAAACATTTATATTATAACGTTTATATCAAAATTATTAGTATATTAAATAAATATCTTAAGAATTGAGAACAACTTCTCCACAAGGTTTTACTCCTTTTGTTACGAGCAATTGAACCAAAAGCGGCCATTTTATTATTAGTCGGGACGTTCGTAACACAGAACAGTTATTTCCACAGTTATAATATACAGTAAATGAAGTTAACTTTGGGGAAAAAGGAAAACTGATCAAAATGAAACCTTGTAAGGGGGTTCGTTTTACAGTCAATTAAGGAATAAAGTAATTGAGGAGCATTCTTGATGTTTCTTATGTGGCCACAACACCTGACTTGTCAATTGTCACAATGACTGTAGACAACATACAGGGCCAAATTTAATGTCCTCTTAGGGGGCGCAACAAGGCCTAAAAACGTATAGTTTTTTGCCTATTTTAATCAATTTTGTAAGCTTTCTCCCACAGACAGGAATCGTTACTGGCATTGCATCTTATTATTAATCAAAGCTTAATGATATTTCTTTGTGGGTAGCCTGCTCACAGGCTAACCAAAATGTTATACTAAAAAATGTCCAGATGTCCAGGTGCTAGGATGGCGATTCACGAATTGACAAGACTACATGGCCATGATGCGTTACGGAAAATATTTGAAAGTATGAAATTAAGGAAATTCGTAAAATTTTACTGGCAATAGTTGAAATAAACATCTCAAAATATCATACAGGTATACTAAAAGTTAGTATAAATACTGAACAATCATCTACAATTCAAGACCTCCCGTAGGATTAAAAATAAAAATATAATTGTACAAAATTCTGTTGTGAAGATTTTTCATTGAAGCGGAAAAAAAATTAATTTTTTGTTAAAATTTTTGTTAAAATACTTAGCAGGTTTATTGAATCATTGACTGAAGCCTGTCTCTCAAGCAGACGTCAGCCTTGTTTCAGTCGTTTAAGTCAGTCGGCCATAGAGGGCGAGGTAATAAACTAATAAGGCGGACTCTTAGTTGGTGGTAATTGGAGAAAAATTATCATTTTTGTTGATAAATGATCTATAATATTTTGGTTATCATTACAAAAAATGACCGTCTGACTTCTCTTGTGATTTCTCATGTAGTTAATTAAATGTTGGTCATTTACGCTCTTCGCGTACCTATTTTTAATTTTCTAGTGGTTGCGCAGTCATCGGTAGAGTGTAATCAAAATGCAAAGGCTAACATAAAGTATTGAGACTCAATAATACTGTGACATGTGCTGCAATATTCGTTAGTTCAAAGGTGAAGGGGGCGCAAAATTGGCTTTAGCCCCCGCAGTCAAAATTGCACCACCACGCTACTGTTTATAATATAGGTTGTCGCATAATTTTGATTATAACTATCCGACAGCCGATAAATTTGAATATAAAGCCGTCGATTTGTCTGTGAAATGTAAAGTCATACGGCTTCAGTTTATCTTACCAGGTGTATTTAAGGCGTGGATTCAAATACTTTCTTCTTATTAGTCTGTTTGCTCGTCGAGGTCTCGTTGCTTCAAGGTCGATTTCTTTGAGCATAGTTTGAATAGCTAAATAACGTACTAGCACGTTATACTTAGATTGCAAAAGCTTCCAAGTAGCTCTATGTGCAAGCATAATACCGCATTCATTGAGTTCTCGTAAAATATATTGTCTGATACGATCTTCATTAACAACATTCCTGCGTCAACGCAGAACGTACAGTTTCAACTTATTTAAAAGAGCACTACTTGAATTAGAAATGCTTTGGAATTTATCGTGTAAACTCAAAATAGTTTACTTCTGGTTGCGTTCATGTATTTCTGTTTGTGTTTTGCTTCTGTGCATGCACAAATTAACCTTTTATAAGGTTAAGCATTGGAAGCTGTTGTTTTTATGCAGTAAACGACCGTAGCATGTTGAAGTTTAGCAAATATGGAAGGACGTTTGAAAACGTAAGACTCTATCGTTAGAGATTAGACTTTAAATTGGTATTGGTGAAACATAGTGTGTCTTTGTCGTAGACTCGTAGTACAACACTTTGTTACTAACCAATGCTAACTCACGGTTACGTATTAGCAACAATGAGATGGATGTTAGTAACGTTAGTAACGTCAAGTTTTGAAAAAGTAACAAATGTTTAATTTATGCACGCCGCATGATCAATTACTAACGTGTAATGAATGAGTTAGTGGTCAAGAACTACTTGTATAAGAGTTTGTATGCACTTCGTTTACCAGAAGTAATTTCAACTTGAAGGTGTAAAATGACCACGACAAACAACATGATACATGTGCCAATCCTTCAATCAAGGACGAAAATCCTAAAATGGACACCCCACTAAAATTGCAATGTCAACATAGTTCTAACTTTCAAAAACAAAAAGAAATGACTTTTCTGAAGTTCTTGACATGTTTAGAAGGTTCACTTTAGGGGTGGTCATGGGAGGAAAAACTTTGCATAACATCAATATTTACTGAGAAAATTACTATGTACCATCTCAAGTCAAATATAAAGTTTGCATAAACTAACCAATATTCCAGTGATGCCACTCCATTGAGTTTTTCGTGCCACGCATATCTTATTACGCATGTGATTACCATATTTGCAGCCTTTAAATTTCATTGTGTGAAAAATAGGATTGACAATATGGCAAACGGCAGCCAGTAAACTAACAGCCTGTTCACATGAACCCTGTAACAGGGACTCAGCGAGGCGTAAATGATTTTAAGTCATTAAAAAGAGTTAAAGCTTTAAGCGCAAAGGAAGAATAGCGTGGTTGTATTTTCTACATTAAGGACGCTGAATTTTTTTTATAAATTATAATTGCGTGCAGTTGATGTTTGCCATGTATTTATAATTTACAATGGTTTATTCAATAACAAAGGTTTTTTATAATAAGAACTAACTTATGAAATGAAAATTCATTTAGAGTATCAAAAATTGTGTCGTAATCATTGACATTCAAGTCCTGTCTTAGATAGGTGATTTTCTATTCCTGAGTTATAACTTGTAAAACTTTCTAAGATATAGCAGCAGTCCTTTGGAATTTGACTAATCTCAATGTTATTATGTACTCTGCATGAGGTTCTTATTTATGTATTTTTATTTCTATAACACTTGTTTTTGTCAGTGATGTATATTTAGTTATAGAATACTACTGTTTGTTAAAGAAGATCCTGACTAACTCTTCATCTTCGTTCGTTATTTAAATGTGTTTATGTAACAAAACTCATATGGATAAAAAGTTGATTTTTCAATAATGTATGAATTAATTATGATCACCATTTTTTAACTGATATGTATGTGGTCGCGTTTTTTATATTAAATTTCTCATCTTTTGTTAGGTACGTAACATGTAAAGAACTAAAGCAAGCATAATTTTGTCCACACGATCGTCGTATATGAAGTCTTATTTTTAAAACGAAGGTAATTTTACGTAAGTTAACCGAGATTTTGTATTTACATTTATAACTTAGCAAATTTGATACCAAAGCATTGCGTAGTATGAAGTATGACTATAAACAAATCAATGTTTATTTCCATTCCAAATGAAAATCGTTTGAATGATTTTATATGTGACTTTTAAAGCTATATTTAATACCACGACTGGAAAGTAGGTTTAATTTTTGTTTCAAATTATCCACTATAAAAATTGCCGTTCTTACACGAAGAAAAGGTTTGATAATAAATAATTCTGAGTCAGTGATGCGGTTGACATTTTACAGATGCTATGTCATAATGATTAGTATAGAGACCACCGGTTCTGACGCACTTCACCCCTGATAGTCTGCATACCCAAATCTAAGCTCCCCAGCCCTAGTTCTCTTACACAGTACGAAGTACTGTGTATACATGTGTCCCGACAAAAAATCGCACCGGTCCTGGGGCACTTCGCAGTTTGAGAAGGAGTATACACAAATCTAAGCGCCCCAGCCCTAGCTCGCGTACGTGGTTCACATATATAATAAGCACACAGTAAGCACATAGGTCGGCACAAAAATCGCACCGGATAATCAAAGACCAAACTCAGGACAACGGCAGGAGCCAACGACGGGCGGCCCATCCCCAGTGCCCGCGCAACCGGCCGTCGGGGGTCTATTATTTATTTAAACATAAATTCTCACATATTGTATATCCAAACATTCGAAAGCCATGAGGCAGAGCAAGAACAAGTGTGCGTGGTTATTATCCGGAAAGCTCACCACATGTGAACGAAGCTGCATGGGTGAATACTGCGGATTTCATATGAGGCGGTTAAGGGAAGGCAAGCGACTTCCACAACTATGTCGTAAGTGTGGGATCGTAACATAAGCAGAAAGTATCCTTTGTAAAGCCTGCGGTGCGAATAAGGTGCAGCATATGTTTGTTTATAAACAAAAACAAGCAAGAAAAACGTTTGCTAGCGACACTCGCCGAATTAATTTCGACATTTAGAATTAATTTTGATTTAGAAAAATATCTCCCCTAATGTATACCAACGAGATTTGCAACACTCGAGATGGATACTGTTGAGAAACTTCTGCAACTATATGACCAAAGTGTAATCAGCGGACACGCGCTCAACGCCTCTCTTAAGGCTCTTCAACCGCCCGCTGCCTCAACACCCACGCCAAGAAATGTCACTCCGCCAATCTCCAAGCCGTGCAAGCGCAGCCCCGTCGAGTCGACCGATGATGAAACTGATGCACACATCGATGAGCTTCTGGCTGAAATGTCATTGAGGCGCAGACCACAACGCCCCACAAGGGCTCCTCCCCCACCACCCACGGAACTTAAGTGGGATAAAACGAAGGATCTTCAACCGCCCGCTGCCTCAACACCCACGCCAAGAAATGTCACTCCGCCAATCTCCAAACCACGCAAGTGCAGCCCCGTCAAGTCGACCGATGATGAAATTGATGCACACATCGATGAGCTTCTGGCTGAAATGTCATTGAGGCGCTGTCCCCCACACCCACGGAACTTAAGTGGGATAAAATGAAGGCCTTCAACTATCATCTGAGAGCCTGGAAAATTCAGGTGCCAAAGGACACCCCTCCGAAAGCGACTTGATGGCTTTCCTCAAAAGCGCCCAGCCCCACATCGAACACAAACTTGTCGAGGAGCTATTAGCTCTACGAGGAGTTAAGTTCCAGTTGGCGGTAGAGGTTGAGCTTCGGAAGGATGAAGTAAATGGTACTGAAGTGGTTCAAGCACCAGTGTTCCGGACAAAGCAGATCACGCTGCTACAGGGGCATGAGATTCCGCAACCCCCACATGAAACCTTCCCAACTATCCCTGAGAGATTGGAAAATTCACTCGGGAAGGGTCTGGTAGATAGTGGATCGTGTCAAAACACTCTGGCTTGACATCGCTCGATACCAGCCTTTATGCGAAGGCTCACACCTTTCTCCACCGCGGTCAAGAATAAGAAGGCGATCTTCAACGTGAAAAACAAAGACGACGACCACCCCCGCTGGTCTCTAAGAGCAGGGCTGTTTCCTGCAGCTAAAGACCCGCAACAACCGGGCAAGTATCCCACTGAAGACGGCCTTGACTTTGTGGGGGTGAGCGCACCCACACCGCTCTCCCAGCTCGAACGAGTAGAGCGTCAGAACGACCTTGCTATCAACGTGTATGGTTGGGAAGGCGGCGTCGTTCCTTGCCGTTTAAGCAAAGTAGAGAGAGCTCACAAGATTGTGAATCTCTTCCTCGTCTCGGATTCGAAAAATCATGAAAAACACCACTACACTTGGATCAAGGACTTCAACTATCTTCTCAACCGGGAATCGAAGGATACCCACCAGCTGCACTTCTGTGAGCGTTGCCTTCACGGCTTCACCAGACAGGATTTGCTTGAAGAGCATAAGCCTGAATGTCGAGGCTTCAACCAGGCCGCAAGACATGCGCATCGCTAACCCCCGGAAAAAATGACAAAATCAGCTTTGAGCACTACCACAAGCAGCTCAAAGCGCCCTTCATAATCTACGCCGACTTCGAGAGTCTGGTTCGCAAAATCGAGGACCCCGCGCTTAACCCCAACAAGAGTTACACCCAGCAAACCTCCCGACACGAGGCATACGGCTACTCGTACATAGTCGTTCATTCCGACGGGGAAACGCAGCCGCCGCAGCTCCACCGATGGCCTGACGGGACCAAGCAATTCCTGAATGTGATCCAAGAAGAAGAGCGTAAGATGAAGACAGTGTTGGCTAACCCCGAGCCTATGCACATGACAGGAAAGAACTGGGGGAGACACAAGAAAGCCACAAACTGCCACTTTTGCAGCAAGCCCATCGAAGGCGATTCTATGCGAGACCACTGCCACATTTCTGGCAAGTACCAAGGTGCGGCTCAAAGTGAGTGCAACCTCAAGTTGCAGCTCAGTTTGACGACGACAACCATACTGATTGTCTTTCACAACCTGCGGGGATACGACAGCCATCTCATCATGCAGACTATCGCAAAGACTGAACAGAAGGTCACCTGCAACCCCAACAATGCCGTGAAATACATCTCGTTCAGTATCGGCCAGCTTCGACTTATCGACAGCGCCCAGTTGATGCTCTGATGTCTGGATAAACTGGTGGAAGCCAGCAATCGGCATAACATGCGCATCACAGCAGACTTAGAGCCAAACCCTAAGAGGCGTACTACTGCTCCGCAAGGGGATCTACCCCTATGAGTATATAGACGGCTGGTCCACATTTGACGAGGGGTCCTCCCGCCGAAGGAGGCTTTCTACAGCAAACTGTCCGTTAAAGGCATTGCCGATGACGACAATGCCAAAGGAAAAATGGTCTGGGACGCCTTCGGCTGCACAACCTTCGGCGACTACCACGACCTCTACCTTCGGACTGATGTTCTCCTCCTCGCCAACGTCTTCGAGAACTTCCGAAAACTGTGCCTCGAGCAATACAAGCTAGGCCCGGCCCCTTATTATACGAGCCCGGGTTTAAGCTGGGACGCTCTCCTCAAGCACACGGGGGTGGAGCTCGAGCTACTCACTGACATAGATATGCATCCGCTGTTCAGCACAGCCAAAAAGAAGATGCTGGGAAAATGAAGGACGAGTGCGCTGGGGCGCCTATCGCTGAGTTTTTGGGACTCAGGCCCAAGATGTACTCTATCCTGAAAGCCGAAGGTGTTAAAAAGCATGACAGGACCCCATCGTCTAAGCTGGCACTGTTTCGGTACCAAAGGGCACCACTTGGAGCTCCTCGCGCACAAACGTGCCCTTAGGTCAATCGCTCAAAAATACAACACGGGCTTCTTGCCCTCAACTACAGCCCGCTCGACCTGGTGTGAGGTCACACTCCAGATAGGATCGGTCGCCTTACGCCGTTCGCCACCTTCGAGGTCAACAGGCGCATACAAATACCGCAGCATAACATCCGATGGCAAGCGTTGCTCTTTGAAACCAACTGGACGAAGCGCCGGCGCAACGGGTTTAGCCTTAACGCTCTTCTTCCGAATCGCAAGGGAGGGATTTTCGCCCGTCAAACGAGTAGTTTCATTATTGAGCGCTTTATCCACCTCAGAAAATTTTAATACCCATTCTTTGTTTCGAGTTCTAGGCTCAGCCAGCTCGCGGTTAAACTGATAACCGAACAATCGCTCCGCCAAAGTTCGATTAAATCTTTCTACGATCCCCTGATCCCTATGAACTCTGACCCTACCCCGTCAAATCGCTTTGCACAGCCTCGCGGAACTCCGAGCCAGGGTCGACTTGTAAAACTTTAGGCCATCGAAGAGGCCCACGGGCATAAATAGACTCTAACGCCTTCTCAACCTGGGTTGCTGTCTTGTCTGTGATCGCCTGGGCCTCCTTATACCGACTTGCTACGTCGACGACCGTCAATGCGTATTTAAATGTGCGTCTTCCAACTCGATCGTGAAGCAGAAAAAAGAGATCGGCCTAGTGGATCTCATTCGGGGTGCTGATATCAAACTTAGGTCGTGGAATAGCACTTCGCGCTGGTGCGGGCAAATAGATCAGCCAGATGGCCTGTTTTGTTAGCCATTCATGAGCCACATCATCGCAGACGCCAGTCTCTTTAGCCAGCTTTGGGATAGCAGCAAGGCCCATCCAGTACCCTGCAGGACTGTAGTAGACCTCTGCGAGGCGTTCCTCAACGCTTCCGTCCGTAGAAACGCGACCATGCTTTGTCGGGACGACAGCTTTGACATTACGTGTCGTAGGCGACTTCTCTTCAGCTTCGAAATCGTCAGGAACACCGCCTGTGGTCAGAGGCACATAGTCGAGTACCTAATGGTCATTAGTTAGAGTGTCTCCGCCGAACATTCCAATTAATCTTTTTAAAAACCCCTCTACAGAACCCTCTTCTATAAACAACCGCCCCGCCAGAACAGCCGTTTCTCGACTCTGCACTGCAAACGTATTCGTAATCGTGACCCGCTTGTTAAAGGCCTCCAGAAAATACTTGCGCAGCTTGGGCTCTGTATATGCTTCCTCAATTTCAGCGAGCGCACGTCCAAAGCTATTGAAGACAAGCACATGCGTTCCAGTACAACAAACAGTTAGCCGGTGGTGCCCCCCTTCGACCGGATCATGGAGAGGGCAGATGTTGTCCGTGTTGCTGATGCAAAACTGCCCATTGTGGAGATGTGGTAGGCTGTCGCAGCTACAGACCCTAACGAACCGTTTTTGGTCTCGCTCGGCCTTTAGGAGGCTTTCGATGTCAACGCTCGAGATCGGGTAATCCATTCCTTATACTGAGCACAGCAGGAGGCTGTTGAGAGTCGCCACCAGGATGGCCCTTTACGCGGAGAATGCCGCGATCCCCTTCGCCCTCGGTGCGCTCAGCTCGCTGGGGAGAATTTCGTTGACAGTATCTCTTGGCGGGGGTATTCTTAACGGCAACATGTCTCACCACTCCGACGACTACCGGGTGGAATATGTGCCATCCCGCGAGCATCGACGGGTGGTGCAAAAAGATTTAGACTGGAAAGACTCACAAGACGACGAGAACAATTCGAAGAACACGCGCAGCGTCGAAGCGCGCAGCGCCTAGAAGAACAGCAGGGACACGACGGAAGACCACGGAGCAAGAGAAGAATTGCGGTTTGGATGAATTCAAGAGCATGCTCATGGATGCTGCAAAGAGCACGGGCAAGAGAGCAGCGAATCGTGCAAAATCGAGGGCCATTTCTAAGTTGAAATTGTCAGCCACAAGTTTGACACCCAATGTCCTTGCATCGGCGCCCGCTGCGGCTTCACGTTTCCATTCGCCCATCAGCAACAGCATCTCCCAGGCCTTGCGGGCCGCGTCCTCGACCCCGACGAGCGCCTACATTGGCCAGTCGTTAAACATTTAGAGCGGTGCATATCTTTCTAAAAAAGATTTTCGGCTGTTATTCCCCGCCCCCGGGTCAGTCGTCCCGACGCCATCACATGTGCCCGCGCCTTCTGTTCTTCCAAGTGTTATGGCGTGCGATTCTAGCACTGGTGGCGACAAATACCCCGCTATCCCCGGGCTTCATTTTCACAAAAAAGAATGGTTTGACGAGCTTCTGCCTTTACTCAAAAAATAGGGGGCAAAATGTTTTGCTCTTGGGTCAGAGCAACATGGGCAAGAGCTTCTTCATGAAACGGCTCCTTGCTCACGTTCGTCCAAAAGGCTGTACGTCATTTCGAACACCTCCGCTGGTCAATATATCCAACCTAACACGGTCTTGAAGCATTATTCCGTCATGCCTGAATTGATCGAGGATACGAGAATAGAACCGGAGTCCTACGTCATCATCGACGACATCCGCGTCATGAATCTCAAATGCGGAACACAGAGGGAGTGCCTCTATAAGTTCTTTACGATGTATAGCCATCATCTGAAATTGAACGTCTTCTTCCTCTCCCAGAGCTTCGACAACATAAAGGACATGAAGGTTAACACAACTTTCTCTATCTCTTCCGATTCACGGATAAGTCGAACGTGAAGCAGTTTCTTAATACGCTCTTCGACGGCACGGGCAATAAACCGGTTCTCTTCTTCAAACTGTACGAGAAACTCTTGACTCGCTGCGAGCGGTCGATCCTCACTATGGACTGCACCACTCAGCAATTCGCCTATTATTACGACGAAAATTCTATTGCGGTGGACTTTAAGTGAAAGCTTTGCCTTCTCCGTCATTACCAGAAAGTTTTTTAAGCTTGCTAGCAGCTTTGCAGCTTTTTTAATTGAGAAAAAATCTGACCAAGAATTACAGAAAGAAGTTCAGGAGGAATATCACCAGATTCTTGAAGAAAAAGGAACATATTCGAGTCCGGATCGTCGATGGTCTCCCACAGCGGCTTGAGCGAGTGCCGGATGGTTATCTGTCGGCCTTCCTCATCCTAAAGGCGCGGCGGTCCTCCAGTTTATCGAGAACCAACCCGAGCACATTATCAAACGCGCTAAGTCCTCTCTAATTGAGAAAAATCTGACCAAGAATTAAAATTAGAGAAAGTAGTTTAGGAGGGATATCACCAGATTCTTGAAGAAAATTGAACATATTCGAGTCCGGATCGTCGATGGTCTCCCATTGCGACTTGAGCGAATGGCGGATGGTTATCTGTCGGCCTTCCTCATCCCAAAAGCGCGGGGGATGGAGGTCCTCCAGTTTATCATAAACCAACCCGAGCACATAAGTCCTATATGGAGGTCTTGGTTTATCTCCCGAATGGGGCCCAAGCAAAGGGGACTGGAGCATCAAATCGCCACCGGGATTTCATCTCCTTCCTGTGTAAAGCATTGCAGTATATACTAACCCATCCCTTTGCAGGATCTAACCCATCCAAGTTGAGCTTGCTGATTTTAAAAAAACACCCAAGCGTAAAAAAAGCTCTATGCTGTATGTGAAGATACAGGCCAAGTTCGCGACAGCGTCGCTGATGTCCGTTTGAAAAACTAACTCCTGGCGCTCATTACAACCGCGCCTTCTCTCCAGACTCGTAAAGAGGGGGAGTTCGATCGCTTGCTGCTGCTCGTCTTTGGGCGCTTTCTGGCATGCAGAAGATTTCTGAAAAGCAACTATTTCACTTCGCGTGCGCAGCTGGTACAATTGTTTACGGAAAACCCTCAAGGGTTTGAAGCCAATCTCAGGGAGCCTCAAGCGGATCAGGATATGCGTCTTGCCATCGTGGCTGACTATCGCGTGCTTGCGAATAAAGTAAACCAACAGTTTCTCAGCAGGTATCCCTTTGAGGTGGTCGCTATCGCCATAGTCGACTTCGGCCATCCTCAGTTTCGCCTGATGAGGAGGACATTGCAGGAGATCAGACAGCATGCTCTTGCGGTACCGGGGTCAGGACAGAAGTTCGGTGATTTGGCGGCCTTGCTTGACACCTACTCTAAAACACCCGAGATCAAACTTATAAATTATGATCGTCATTTTACGCCTGGAAGCGTCAGAGTCAAGATGACTAGCGAGGCTGCCTTTATCAATGCGCTCCTCATTAACGGGAGCCGCATCACTAGCAAGTGTGTTGCTACATTGAACGCTCGAGGCCTTGTTCGCAAGATCCACTGAGCTTGATCCCTATATGGAAATACGCTTTGGACCGCCCCACCCGTACGCAGCTGGAGGTTGTTCTCACCTAAGCTCAGGCCGCCAAGCGATTTTAGTATCATCGTTCCGATAGAGCTGCGACGATAGTGGGACGCCCTTCTGCGCGTATTACTCTGCAGAGGGGCCGGCGTATGGTCTACGCTTGGCCCAGTTCTCAGCTCGAGTCGAGTGCTTCGCATGGGGATCGCGGCTGCTGTAAACGATGTTGCGACAGTCCGGCTGAAAGTGAATGATGTCGAAAAGACAACTTTCGAAGTGCGCAAGCCACGCAGGCTGGTTTCAGCTTTCACAGTTTTCAACCCTGCATTAGAGATTGACGCGGGGCCATTATTGGGTTTTCTTCAACATCTTCTACCGTAGGTTCGATAGTGACATTGCTATTGGAGCAGTATGACTTTGTGTGAGCCCTCCGCGCCCCTTCTGGTGTCGACGGCGCCTCTCTATCCTACGCTGCCTACTGCGAGCGATGCTGGAAATACGTACCGATTACAGGAGATTTCAGAGTTCGAAACAATTCAACTGACTCTTTCTCGAGTTTAGTACACACTCCGCGATGTCCTCTTCTTCTAGCACGAAGCCTTTCCAGTTTTTCCTTCTCTTCAGTCGACATTTTCGTAAGAAACGAATATGAGCGACTTAATTTCGTTAAAGGTGCCCCACGTGCATGACAATTATGATGAAATTGTACATCCATTTAATTAGCATACATGTGAGTGGTAATGTCAACTTTCATCAAGCCAAAAACCTTGTTTGCTAGTAATACGATGTATAATATATGCACGTGGCTGTTTAATTTTAAGAAAAGATGGTAGCAAACATAGCATGCTCATGTTTATAAAATGGAGACGTTTTGTCAAATCATGTAAGATGCTTATTGCGTTGTAAGCGAGTGACCATTTCATTAATGTTTTATTATATTAACAACATTTCATGAAAATTTGACATTGTTGAAGACAGAAATATATCTTTAACTTATTGTTACATTTTGTCACATATAAAACTTGCTAACATGTTATCACATTTTCTTTTTCAGTTTCAACTTGTATAGATATAGGTTTTACGAACACCTCGATCTACTCTCGCTTACGTAAATATGGCCACTTTATCTCATAAGGGATGTAGTATGCAGTTCCGCATATCCATCGTTTTTTGTTGTGGGTTTTACTACGATCATCTATCTTTACAAAATGAGTTTGTGATAAAATATGCTCCTGCATCTGAAACTACGTTTACTCATCAACCTGAAATAACGCCTACCAATAAATCTGAAACAACGTCTACTCGTCAACCTGAAACAACGTCTACTCATCAAATTGGAACAATTTCTATAATGAATCTAAAACAGTGTCTACTTATAAGTCCGAAACAACGTCTATCATTGCAATAAATATAACATCGTCTCCATTACGAACAGGTAAAATAGTTCTTTTGTTTTGGAGTAAATTTTTTGGTGCTTCACCCGCATCCTTTGAAGTAAACTTGCCAAAAGGTGACAAAGAAGGCGAATGTCCTGTGGCCTGTGAGGTTACATCAGACCATAAGCGAGCTAAAGAAGCAAAAGGATTTATTGTACATTCAAGAGATCCATATCCTCTACCTCCATCAAAAGATGTTCCCTGGATCCTAACGGGTATGGAAAATCCTGTTTATACTCCTATACTTTCTGACGGCAACTTTATGTCACAGTTTCAATTGTCGAGAAGCTATCGACTTGATTCTGATTTTCCTACACCACTCTTCACAAAGCCAAATTTAGATCCACCGGTTCCGTTTGAGAAAAAAACGGGAGGAATTATTGCTACTCTTTCCAACTGCGAAGCTGTCAGGACAGCGTATATAAGACATCTCATGGAACATGTTCATGTCGATTCCTATGGTGGATGTTTACATAATAAAGATGGTATAGTAGGACGCTGGGCACCAAACTTTAGAGAAGCAAAACAAGATGTGGAAAAATTATACAAGTTTGTTATTGTGTTTTTCAACCAAGATTGTGATTACTATGTTGATGAAAAATTCTTAATGCACTTAACGCAGGTGCAGTACCTGTGGTGATGAGCACGGATAAAATTAATGATTTTTGCCTGGAAATCTGAAAATGCCATTATCAATGTCCGAGAATTTAAGTCTCCCAAAGAATTGGCGGAGCGACTTAAGTTTCTAATGAACAACAAAACTGAGTATAATAAGTTCTTGGAATGGAAAGTAAAAGGCTTAGGTCATATTAACGACACTGTGATTGGAAGATTTTGGGAAAGTAAATTTAGACAATGGTGTTATGTGTGCCAGGGAGTATCGGATGGAAAAGGGCACAAAGAAGGTCTTAAACCTGACTTTTGTAAAACAAGAGAATATGAAGACTGGGGAATTACACCGTAGTGACCTTGGTACACATGACGGACTGGCCGCAAAGATGAATGAAATTATAGAAACAATTTACTGCATGTAAATGATATGTACCGAGTTAGTAAGGAATTAAAACGTTTGATATCTGCATTGTTTTCGATTTTGAGTATAAGAAAATTGGACAAACAATGTTCTAAACTCGTTTATTTTGTTTAGATGCAATAAGTTGACCAACGCATTTTGTACACTCAGGCCCAGTATTACGAAGGTACCTACAATGCTTTGTAGGAACAATTCCAAAAGTATTTATCTTAGACTTTGAAACCCGTGATGGTTTATTGTTTGTGATATCGTAACTTTTTAGAAATCTGGAGGCACCATTTGAATTTGGTCGTAACGCTTACCAACTTGTATTTGCTATCTTCTAGTAACAACACTTCCTTCTGTAGTGGTTCAGAGTTCGTTGAAAAATAAATTTTAGCTCGTCAATTTTATTCATAGTACTTTCAGAAAAACACTAGTAGTCATGAATTTGTAAAGAATATAATTTTAACAATGCACTTAATTATCTCTAAGATGCTTAGAAATGCAAATTTACGCCAAAATTTGTTGTAGTAATTTATCTTGACATTACCATAGATGGGCCACCTACTTTCTTTACCCATAATAGTTGCTGGCTGGTGCATTTTGGCCATAAAATTTATTTTGATATTGAATTATAGCTTTTGTTATCACATAATCAAAAAAGATAATAAACTAATTGCTTCCTCTTTTCTCAATCGATGCAAATATTTTAGCTATTTTTCGTTATCTCCAGAACACAGCGTGTGCTACTTTGTATTCAGTTTACTTAGGACTATAACGGACTATTTTCCATTTCATTTCATCGATTTGCACAACAAAATTTTGTAAATACAACTAACGTTGTGTTTGGTGCGCATAACCTTTCTGTTTTTTATTTTATTATGTTGAAATTTAACAGCTGGAGACATTACGCAAGCATAAGCTTCGCAGAAGTTGGCAAACATCAAATATAAATCGTTTGAGAGAATACTACACTGTGATGAGACTTGATGCACTGTGCTTGCATTTAAACATTTAAACCAGTGTTGATATGTATGTAGCAAATTGTCATGATGTAACCGTACTTATCTCACCTATCGTTTATATTATATTTCCTAAATTACGTTTGTACTCTGTAGACCATATATTCCTCTCAAAGATATTATTCAACAAGGCATGACATGTGAGTTCGTAATTATTGCAAGTGAATACTAGTAGCTTTTCTTTGATACAATAAATTTCACACGGGTAACAACACGGACTAATTAACCTAATAATACGAGATACGAATATACTGGATTCGTAAATTTAATGTGGAGAAATGAAGACATGTGGAGAAGGATTTACGGCAATTTACACGATGTACTTTGGGAAACTATGGAACAAATTAATATTTTGATAATATTACTTTTTGTGTTATATCACTCAGTACATCAGATTGTATTTTTATTTCATAATAAAAAAAAATCGCCAGAAAAGTTCCTGCTATTTTCCTACGAGTCCAAGATTTGGGGTGTATCACCCTATACCCTTCTCCCAGACGTATTGGCCCTGATTGTGCTGTCTGCATTGGATTTTAAAATCCTGCAACAGGGCCTTATTGCACTAACTCCATATTCACACGTATACATATTTTTAAAAATACGGAGATTTTTCCTCCGTTTCTGAACAGATTTGCGACCACACATAGCGCATTTGAATCGTTTCCACCTGTCCACACGTATGCACAAAACCGGACAAATTTGCGTCCACACATAGCGTATTTAAATCGTTTCCACCTGTCCACACGTATGCACAAAACCGGACAAATTTGCGACCACATAGCGTATTTGAATCGTTTCCACCTGTCCACACGTATGCACAAAACCGGACAAATTTGCGTCCACATAGCGTATTTAAATCGTTTCCACCTGTCCACACGTATGCACAAAACCGGACAAATTTGCGTCCACATAGCGTATTTAAATCGTTTCCACCTGTCCACACGTATGCACAAAACCGGAGAAAATTCAATACTTGTAATCTCTTAGCATGTGTATTTACTTGTAATAAGGGATTCTTCAAGCTTTTGCATCATCGAATTTGTTAATTACTCAACGATTTATTATCAAAAACATATAGAATACAAACGAAATACTAAGCTTTAATAGCTTACGACTACATGTTCTCAAATTCAGTCACATGACCATATCAATGACGCATGCGTAATTAAATTAATAACTAATTAATAAAATAGAGACTTTGTCGTGGTGACAAATCTGAAAATCGTTCTAAAGATCGCAAATATTATTGTGAATGGTAAAAGTAATAATTTAATAGTGAAATTAAACGACACAATGCATTTTTTGGGAGACCACTCCTTAGATGTCAACGTTTGCTAAATGAAAATTTAAAATCTACCGATATTTGTAAAGTCAAGAAAGAATGTACGTCATCTCCAAATGGGGAGATGACGCTCAAAACAAGGATAAATTGAAAACATAATACTTTTGTCGGCAGAGGACGGGATTAGTTAACTTAATCAAAACAGCCTCCATGACGCGTACTTAAAAGAATGAACAGCATTTCTTAATAATTCTAAAATTGTCGTAGGAAGTAGAATCAGCACAATGGGAGTTATTCAAGAGACGTTTACCTATCGCGGAGTCACATTAAACTAAATTATTTTTCTTACAATCACGTTTTGGTTGTTGTCTTGATGGAATCGTTCTATTTCTGATTGAAGTTGGTACATGATGTTTGATCCTATCACCTAACCTTTGAGACGTTCTACTTACACAGCGAACATCGCACACATATTTATATTCATAAATTACATTGCTTAAAAGTTCTGCCGGTAAAGATTCTTTTGGGGTGGGTGGTTGAATACTTCTTTTCAAAAATACCAAGTTAACATTGCTTGCAAAAGAAAATTCTCTGTAATATTCTTAGTTTTCCTCTCAATATCATCAGAAACCTTACTCATCCATGTAAGTTTAATAGACACAGGGTACTTAGCTGGTCCAAAAGTCCTATTCTGCTCATTTTTTTTGTAGATGAGAAAAGTTTATAAAGCATTTTTTCAGGATATCCATTTGAGAGAAATATATTTTTCAATGAGTTGAGATCACCCTCAATGAACTCCTCTTATGACAGTCTAAGCGTTCGCTTTATTAAAGATTTTAATAAAAAAATCTTTTCTCTGTGTGAAGAAGAAGATGAAAGCATGTGTACAATCCTGTAAACGTTGCCTTGCGATGAATTCTAAGAAGGAATTGGCCATTGCGTGTATGGACAAGAGCATCTAAAATTGCTAACTCACAATTTGATTCATGTTCAGACGTATAATTTAAAGAAGGGTGAAGAGAACAGAGTTTATGTAAAAATAATTGGTGATTTTTGTCGTAGCGAAAAAGGGAAAAGGTGTCGTCAACGTAACTTTTGTAGCACAGCACTTCTGGAGGTTTAGAAGAGGCAAACATCTTACACTCATAATAGTCGATGAAAATAGTGGCAACTATTGGTTCAAGAGGAGAACCCATAGCCACCCCATCAATTTGTTTGTACGTAATATCATTAAAACTTACTCTAGTGGCGGCTGACATTAATTCTCTAAACGCTTTCTCGGACATGTGTGGTACTGCCGTATCCAAGTGAAAAAGATTATCAACACAGATTTAGATGGTTTCTTCTAAGGGCACATTTGTAAAAAGACTGGTTACATCAAAAGAGCACATTGTCAGATTAGGATGAGCAGAAAGATCAAGTTGTTTGAGTTGATAAGTAAAAGTAAGTGAGTCTTTTAAAGCGTGTATTGAGAACTTCTCTAAAGCAGGTGAAAGTACAACTGACAGTTGTTTAGTTAACTCATGATGAGCTGAGTTGATCATGGCAAGAATTGGTCGGAGTGGAGCGCCCTCTTTGTGGATTTTGAAAAATCCATACATACGTTGTCTCTCTGCACCGGTTGGGCGAACTAAATTATAAAAATTCTCACTGATTTTATTTGACTTTCTTAACTCTAAGAGAAGTGTTTGTAATCTCCTATCTAGTGAAGAGGTTTTATCGCAATCTGGCAAGTTTCCAAGCGTGCAAATTTTTTCTCGTCGTTTAAAATGTCTAGCATTTTGCCATTATAGTCTTCCCTATCTAAAATCACTGCACCAGAGCCTTTGTCTGGTTTTCAAAGTACAATGTCCATATTCTTCTTCAAATTAGAAGGCGCAATAATATTTGCTTTCGTTAGAGAAAATTCTTTAGAATCAACCTTACACTCTGAAAAAGTGTGTGCAAGGCTTGACATCGAAACATTGAATTTTTATTCGAACCCTATGATAAAAAATTCGAACGCTTTCACTAAGCACTTGAAAAACATGAACTTTAAAACGAAGTGGCACGGATATAATATCAACTCTACAATTCCAATACAAAGAAATGCTTAACAAATTCGAAAAACAGCACGCACAAAATATTCCAAAAAAGTGCACTCGGTGTTCACGTGTTACATTTAGCTAATTTCAATATTTCAAGTAGTGCTCTAGTATATACAGGGGGTGCGTTCCTGAGTGAGATTTCTCAACGCGGAACGTCCAAGTACTTTGTTATGTTCGGAAGAGCAAATTCAAACAATGCTCGATTTGCACATTCTTTAGTTGACTTTTTATAATGGATCAGGGGAAGCAGATTAAACAATTATTAAACGCCATCCATATTTAGATGGTCTGATCCAATTACAGGGAACTAAGAGAGAGTTAGGAAAAGTGTGCGAAACGCGAGACGAAGGCTAGTATTTTGCACCGCTTTTCCTAACTCTAGCAACATTCCTAAGTGTTTGCATCATGCCATCAAAACAATTAAAAGCGTTGAGTAATTGTTTCTGAAAATAGCAACTAGAAGGTGGTGTTGTAACTGTTTTTATATAACCGGAAATATGACAGGTAATTCTCACAAGCGACTAACACAGCTGTATATGTATAGTGAACGATGGGCAGCGTGAATTACTGCCAAGTGTAAAAGCAAAGGGGCCACGTTACGGTAACTTTGCAACGTGAATCATTAACCTCGCAAATATTGTGCAATTCTATTAGCATCTACCGCAGAGATCCCACGAGATACTACGCATGCGCAAATTGGTCATTCTCTACCTTGCTCACCGCCATTACAGATGGCGTGTTTGGTCATATACGAATAATCCATAAAATAATTTGCCATCCTGCAGAGTAGAACGACAAAAAAGTTTTAAAAAACAATACAGGACAAAACACCTACATAACCACTGAGTTTGCGCGGCAAACTCTTTTTCTGTGGTTAGACAAAAATTACAAGAAGTCTTAATAAAGGGCCTCATTCCGATTTCGCAAATTGCGGGAACGATTAGTACCTCTCTTGGAACAAACCCTACAACACCTGCACCGACACCATAGGTTATCTGAAATGGGCTGTGCACATCTATTGTGCTTCTCGCTTCAGCTAATCATGATCTGAACATGTGCCACAGAGACTTGTTCAAAGTTGACCTTGATGAAAATTACAAGGCAATCTGTAGTAACAAAGAACCTGTTACTGCAGAACTGTTTAGTGAGGATTTAAAGGAACGCCTGAAAACAGTAAAAGAAAGCAAAAAGGCTTCACAGCAACTGACAAGCCAAAAACGGAAGCGCAACGATCAACGGTCGACCATCTCATATAATTCCAATGTACCTTTTTTATTCCAACGTCGGAGCGATCATTTGCGAAGCCAATCCCAACGACACAACTATAATCAAAACTAACCCAAGAGTAAAGTCGAGACAGGGGGGAAAACACTAGGAAAGCAGTGACTCCTCCTCTTGACCATGTACGTTATAGTAAACGCAAGTGTAGTACTTCTGTCATATCTGGGGGAGACAATTATCGTAGTATAGTTGCAGGCCGGATACAACAATTTATTGGGAAGTGGAGGGAGTTAAATCACGATCCTTCCATTTTATCAGCTGTAAGCGGATACAAGGTTGATTTTCTTATAGACCCAGTCCAGCTAAAACAACCCCACTCTACAAAAATCTTATACCTACCAAAGCATCGCTTTGGTTTGCTAGAGCTGGAGCTGTATCTGCAACTACAGCAGCAGGCCAGTTGGTTGATTGTTCGTCGTCAGTTTAAGCTTCAGACATTACATCACCATCGTTCATTTAACGTGCGGCATCATAAGCTTGCTTGAGCTCTTTTACGACAGGAGCAAAAGAATTCATCAAGCCAGTAAGTTGATCGACTTTCCTGTTAAGGTCGTCCAAAGTAGTTCTCCTGTCATTTCCTTCTTCCACGAAATTGTTGTTGTTGGCTTTAGCAGGGTGTTTATACTCGCCCCCGCCAGATTTGCTCATTTTCCCTTGTAGACGAGACCGTTTCTGTTGCGGTTCATTGTCTACTTTCACGTATCCTAATAAGCCCAACAGCGTCGGAGTAGGATGGTTATTCAAGAGCGTCAGGTCGTCTGCTTGCTCAATTGCTTCGCTGACTTGTGCCATTTGTTGTTGAATAGATTATCTAACCACAGAAAAAGAGTTTGCCGCGCAAACTCAGTGGTTATGGAGGTGTTTTGTCCCGTATTGTTTGCTAAAACTTTTTTGTCGTTGTACACAGCAGGATAGAAAATGATTTTATGGATTATTTGTATATGACCAAACACGCCATCTGTAATGGCGGTGAGCTACGTAGAGAATGACCAATGGGCGCATGCCTAGTATCTCTCGTGGGATCTCTGCGGTAGATGCTAATAGAATCAATGTTTATTTCCATTCTTAATGAAAATCGTTTGAATGTTTCTATAATTGATTTTTAAAGCTATTATTAATACCACGACTGGAAAGTATGTCTCATTTTTTGTTTCAAATTATCCACTATAAAAATTGCGGCTCTTACACAAAGAAAAGATTTGATAATAAATAATTCTGAGTCAGTGATGCGCTTGACATTCACAGATGCCATGTCATAATGAGACATTTCTTTTTAAATAAATTAATCTTAAGTAAACAGTACAATGTACAAATGTAAAGTAAAGATTAGGTTCCAGGGTCAAATGAACTCATGATAACGTATATATTTCATCATCAATCATTATTTTCAATATAATTACACTTTAGTAAACAATACAATGTATAAATGTAAAGTTAAGATTAGGTTCAGGGTCAAAATGAACTCATGATAACGTATATATTTCATCATCAATCATTTTGCACGTAATTTATTCTTAGATGAACTTTGATTTAGCATGCACACTGACAAACTGAAATCAAGATACTTGTTTTGTTTTCCAACGTGTCTAACTGTTTTAGTTACATGAATTAAATCGTGCAACAACACAAAGTCGAGAAATTTCACAGACTGTCAGGCCAGGCCCGCCGTGAGTTGATAGGCAAGGGGGTATTTTACCATGGGCAAGTAATATAATAGAGGCCGGCGCCTCCCCATTTGGACACATGAAAATTGCAAAATTGAAGTTTATAGAAAAAGTAATGAATGATTTGTGTATTATTTGTACTTTTCTTACGTTGTCTCATCATGCATAAAACATTCATCAATTGTTAAGTATTTAGAAATTCTCGTAGCATCTTCAAACGGAATCACGCTTTAAGTGTTATCAATATGAGCAGGCATGTGGCTAGGTTGTAAAATTTGGTGGAGCAACAACATTTTTTTGGGAGGGAGCAGTTGTAGACGTCAAGTTATACTGTATTATAACAATAACATAATTTATCACTAGTTAGTTTTTGTGGGTAGCTGCTGTGCATGCACGGCTAACCACTATGCCATACTGAAAAAGTGTCTGAGTGAGGCAGTGAGGCAGGCAGTGTTTGTTCGTCGTGATATCCTCGGCTGTGTCATCGGTGATAGTTGCATATGCGAACGATCACAAATAAAATTGTTTTAAGTAAAGTCGATACTTATGTTGTTCTTCAATTACCTGTGCTTTGGAGCGTATAATCTGCACTTTGTTTAGTGACTATAGTCAAAACCGTGCAGCTGAAAATATCATTCATTTATACGCTTTACTGGTGATTGCGGACGTCAAATATATCCTATGGGGGACTACTGTAGTTTAGCGGACACCTTGGACGCTGGCCCAAACCCTACCCTATAATCACAAGCAAAAACGAGCCTGCGGTTACAAGCGCTTCCGGCGTCCGCTGAACTGCAGTCTAGCAAAAATTTAAATTGGAACAGAATCATCAGCAATATAGTCCTATCAAAATGTTAGTAAGCAAATATTCATACAACACAGCAAACCAGTTTGATGTATCTTGTTAAAAGAATGACGTATCTTTTCATCACACGATTGTTAGACAAATAAGATATATTATTTATCAACTAGGAGTTACTATCGCAAGGTATATAGTGCCTCTTGCGTCGAGTAGGCGAAAATATTATTATTTTAAGTGTTTTTTCATTGTATCAAGTCTACTATTTTAATGCCTTGATGTAAGATCAATTACTGGGTCATGTCACTAGGCAGTGAACACAATTTTTATCGAGAAAAAGAAATGAACCACACAAGTCTTTATAAATGACTTGTAGTACTATTTTTAATTTATCCTTTTAACTTTTGTAAACATTTTGTACATTTTATATTATACCTTTTTTCACAAACTCATTCCTCATTTCTAGAATAAAAAATGGTTTCGCCACCTAATAAATTAAAGATTGAGGAAAATGGATCTTGTTGTTCTCATTTTGTACATTGCAAATTGATGCTTTTTGCACAAACTCTTTCTTCATTTCTAGCTTGAAAATGGCTTCACCGCCTCAAAAACTGAAGTTTGAGGCAAACGGATCTCGTTTAAGTAAACTTTTCATCAATAAAGGAACACAAGCTTTGAAAATAACATTGCAAATCATTATAAACCTTCAATCATCAAACTTAAAAGATAAACTTAATGATCCTTCTACAAAGAGTAAATTGACACCACTAAAATTCAAAGTCATCAGCCAGGAGCAATGGAACCTTCTTTACCCATTAACTGGCTCACCTGA
This sequence comes from Xenia sp. Carnegie-2017, assembly GCF_021976095.1. Taxonomy (NCBI): domain Eukaryota; kingdom Metazoa; phylum Cnidaria; class Anthozoa; order Malacalcyonacea; family Xeniidae; genus Xenia; species Xenia sp. Carnegie-2017. Next base: position 2,620,930 of record NW_025813487.1, on the reverse strand, counting down.
CATTGAACACTTTGATATTTCATTATTGACTGTCTTATTGCGTAACATATGTGGTCTAACAGCGCCACATAGTGGATGGAATAATCTTCCTTCCTCTTCAGATACTTCAATCTCAGCAAACATTGCAAGAATAAAGTTTTATCGAAACGAAGTGTACGGTCACATAACTACAACTAGTTTAAAGGACAGTCAGTTTGAGTACTTGTGGCAGGAAATTTCAAAAGCATTGGTTGGTCTGGGTATTCAACAAACTGAAATAGATGAATTGAAAGAAGCTCGTCTCAGTCGCGATGAAGCAAATTATATTGAAATGTTAAAAACTATGGAAAATAAAGTAGAAGAAATTAAAGAAAAGATGACTACAATAGCTGATGTTGTTGGAGTAAAAGAAATGTTGCAAGTCAAACTATATTCTGATCTCAAGAAACTTGGCAAGTGCAATTTCAACGGTCTTATAAAAGATCTTAACAAGAAATACTTGCAAGGCACTAGACAATGGTTATTTGAAAAACTCGACACTTGGTTTAACGATAGAAGTGAAGATGCTTCTAACGTCATGATTTTGATTGCCGGTCCTTGTGTTGGTAAAAGTGTGTTTGCTGCTGAGGTGTGTCGACGATATTCTGAAAAGAAGAAACTTGCTGCTTTTCATTTCTGCAGATATAATAGATCAGATTATAGAGATCCTCGAAAATTGATAGAAACATTGGCTAGTAGCATGTGTGATACAATATCAAACTTTAAAAGTAAACTGAATGAAGAATTACAGAGAAACAATTCCAAAGAATCGATCATCGATGAATTCTTTATTTTATTAAATAATCCATTGCATTCATTGGAAGGTCATGAAGCAATGCTTTTGGTTATTGATGCCTTAGATGAAAGCCAAGTTGATGGCAAAAGTGAGTTGTTGGAATTGATTGTAGAAGAGTTTGACCGACTGCCTAAATGGATTAAAATCTTCATCACCAGTCGTCCAGAACTTCCTGTTCAAAAAGAGTTGAAAGACATGAATCCTGTGGAAATTAAAACTCGTCCTCGTGATGAAAACAACGAAGAAGACCTGCACAAATATTTGAGACATCAGTTGAATGATCGGTTGCAGAAAAATCGCTACCTTCTTCAGTCATTAGTTAAAAAATGTGAGAGGATCATTTCTTTACGCTTATCACGCACAACTGAGCTTAAAGAAAGAAGAAATTGAGCTTACTTACGAAAACATTCAACAATTGGTCCCTAGTGGGTTAAGCGGTGTTTACACAAAGCAATTCAAAAGAGTAAAAGAATTGTTAACGAAGAAAAGTACCAGAAAATCTGTTATCTCAGAAACTACTTTCGTGCAATTTCTTGAATTGTTGGCTGCCTCTCGGGAGTTTTTACCATTAACTTTCCTGTTTAGCTATTTAGGTTTTTCTGATGACATCAAGTTTGAAGTCTGCAGTAAAATCATTGAACCGTTATCTCAAATTTTGCCAGTTTACGATGATTATTTAACCGTGTATCACAAATCTCTAATTGATTGGTTGAAATCAGATGGTTACGAACAGCATGAGTTTACTGTTGATCCAAAAAATGGTCATAAGTTCTTATGGCATGCTTGTGAGAAAGTGTTTGAACAAATTAAGTCGATGAACATTTTTGAAAATCAGATGGACACTGCTAAGATTAAATATGCTTTGAAGAATGGAGTCCACCATATGATAGAATGTCGCGAAAATGTTGACTTTTGCTGGGCAGTTGATGTCAAAGTGGTTTGTGCAAGGTTAATGGGTGTAGAAGACATTGGCATGCATACCATTGACTCTGAATTGCGTGAAATCATTAAGGAGCGGCGTACTTTCTTGAAAAAAGATGTACTTGAAGAGCTACTATTTCATTTATTGATGAAGTCAATGAGAATGAGATATAAGTTTGGTCATAGCTTAATTTATTTACAAATTATTGCAAACGAATTGATAGCAAAACGAAAGAAGATTATTGGCAAGGGATTTATTGAAAAAAGGAAAGTTTGTTTGGTTTGAGGATTTAGACTCAACATATTTAACAAACCATCATCATTTGACTGTCTCCTTACGTGCTAACGTTACATCTCTTTGTGTGTCGTCCAATGAAGAACTTCTTGCTGTAGGATATGAAAATGGTCAAATATATATTTTTGAACTTCCTGAATTCGAACAACGATTCACTCTTGACACTGCTCTCGATGATACAAGGTTAGGTAAGTTAAATGTAAGAAAAATTATGTCCCGGTATGACATCTATCACAATTCAACAACATCAAACGAATCGTGTTTTGTACGTGGAAACATCTGTTGTTGCTCCTTTTCACCTACAGGAAATAGAATGGTAACTAGTGATGGATCTACTGAAGTAAAATTGTGGGACGTTAACAATGGACGTTTGCTATCATGTTTACAGTCAGATGATGTCGTTAATCGTTGCTCTTTCTCAGATTCTGGTTTGTTTATTACAGCAAGAAATGATGGAGGTTTTCAGTTTAATTTCACTGCATGGAATTCATTAACTTTGCAAAGAATTGATCAACGCTGCGTTGTTGATTACCAAAAACTACAATGCACCGATAAATGTTCAGAGTTCTTTGTTACAGTCTTTGGATATCGTTCGTATGTTTTTCAATTCCCAAAGGCAATCGATATTTTTGCAAGAAAAAATAGGTATTCACTATCTTCAAATTCAAAGACAACCCACCATTATCGTAATTGTTTTTATTATCATACAAACCAGCTTGTAAAGCTTTCTGAAATCACTCAGTTGACAAAATACAACGATCAAGGCGAAATCGAGTTTTGTTTACCAAATGTTAGTTGTCAATGTCTTCGTAGGAATCTTAACAAAGTCCATCCCATCTCGTTTAAGGAATTTTACGTTCTGCCGTATTTTTCCAAGCTTAAAATTTTCAAAACTGATCATCTTTGGAGACCTTCATTTATCTTTGAGAAATTTAAAATTGAATGTTGTTGTTTTTCACCGGATGGATCTTTTTTAGCTGCTTTCGCTGTTGGTGACCACGTCAACATTCATATTTGGAGCATTGAGCGTTGCACTATTATTCAAACTGTACCAATGCAACTGAAGAATGCATTTGGATGTTGGTGGTCAGATGGTTTACTGTGGATTTGGGATGGTTCTGATCATCTTTTGAAGATGTCCACTTCCTCTGAAAATTTTGTAGATTTTTCTCAAGCAAAACAAGTTAACTTTGGATTTGAACCTAAGAAAATCTTAACATTTGGTGATGTCTTAGTTTGTAAAGACCATAAATGTTTTGTTCAAGTTGTTAAAATTACCAAGGGTAAGATAAAATGCAACAAAATGCTTCTTGTCGACAGTTTTGAATTGAAAGCAGCAGCTGTATCACCTGATAATTCGGTTATTTTAACTGTAAACAAAACAGAATACACACTGTGGAAATGGGGAAATAACAACTATGAACTTTACTTAAAACCTTGGCATACTGCAGAAATACCCATAACACCTGTCATTGAAAAATTTGTTTGGAAACAGATAACTGAAAATGATCTAGAGTTCAACTGCTGTATAAGTGATAGTAAACAAGCAGTCATAACATTTTGCAAAGGCATCAGATGTAAGGGCATTTATGTAATTAATGTTCACGAGAATGGTGATGTGAATGAGATTTTGCATGATGTCGGGAAACTATATTTGGAATCCAACCTAGTCGTACACAAATCTTATTGCATTGTAGTGTCTTTTGAGTCATTGCGTGCTGTAGATTTAAAAAGTGGTAAAGTATGCGCTAAATTTCGCGAAGGAGATTATTTCATGCCTAATATAACTATGCATTCCAACACAGGAACTTTAGCTTTGGTTGACAATATAGATTGCCGAATTCAATTTTTAAAACTTAATGTTCCTGAATAAATACATCAACTCCAACTTTAATAGTAAATTCAAAAAGCTGTTGAGAAAATTGAACATAGATGTTGATGGTCGTAAGGATGGTTGCTTGTTTCCACCTACTATAGTCTTCTACAGAAGAAGTATAATTATTCTACCAGGCAATCTTTAAGAAATTATGTATATTTACCACAAATAAATTTGGACCAATTTTGCAAAAGATCTTTTAAATTTATCGGTACTATTTCTTGGAATGTGTTCCTGCTATTAAAGAATGTAAATATTATCTAAATGTCCTTCTTCATTCAAACCACTACTTTACCGACGCTACGTTGACGACTGTTTTTTACTTTTTCATTCCTCCGATCACGTCCCTCTCTTTCTTGACTATCTGAACCGACAACACCCTGACATCACATTCACAGCTGAAGTTGAACAAAACAGAAAGCTCTCATTTCTTGACATTGATATCTCTCGCACTAATGGAAAATTCACCACTTCCGTCTACCGCAAACCTACTTTCACTGGTCTCTTCACCAACTTCCACAGCTTCATCCCTTACTTACAAACTTTCATTAGTCTCCTGCTTACTTCACTGCATCTTCAACCTTTGTTCTACTTACGAAAATTTTCATACACAACTCGAATTTAGCAGAAAGTCACTCACCAAAAACGGTTTTCCTTCAAGTATAATTGACCAAATCACACGTCGCTTCCTAAACAACACCTTTGCCTCCAAACCACCTGTCTTGACTGCTCACAAAATGCCCATCTATTTTTGTCTTCCTTTCACCGGCATACACTCCCTTCAAATTCGCACACAAATCAATAGCCTTTGTGCTGCAGCCTTCCACATATATCTATTAAATTTGTTTTACGCCATTCCCAACGTATCTCTTCTTTCTTCCACTTTAAGGACATAATTCCCAAACCTCTGAGATCTGGTGTAGTCTATTAATTCTAGTGTCGAAGCTGCAACGCTTCGTATGCGGGTCAAGCCACACGTCATCTACACCCCAGATTTTCGGAGCAAATATCCCCTTACAGGCAACCAAGTTTCCCACCCTGCGTTATCAAGCATTCTCGCTCACATTAACGCAACTGGACACACCCTTAACTTAGACGACTTTAAAATAATCTCCTCTTCCAAACATACTTATGAACTCTCCATTCATGAAAGCCTTCTAATCAATAAATACAAGCCTTAACTTAATGTGCAGGAAACTGCATTCCACTTAACCTCTTTTAATTTCTCTTTATTTTACTTCCTAACTTCCTTATCATATATCCATTTGACACCGCCTCCTTTAGTAGTAATTTAACACCTTTTTGTAAATATAATATCTTGTCTTAATATCCTATTTATTATTTTTCTGAAGATGTCTTGAGTAAAGACAAAACGTTACAATAAATTTAATTTTACAATTTGTTTTTTTGTCTATTTCTATGGCTCTAATCTGAACTTTATATTGGGCATTAATTTTTATTACACGAAGTCAAAATATACTTGACTCATTATTTAGTATTGACGTCATGTAATTTGAATGGTTGGAAAAAAGTGAGAACGCGTTGTACACCTGAGTGACCTTTCTCTATAATTTTTACTCTGCGCCCTCACTTAATTTCAGAAGCGTTAAAATATTTTAATTCTTATGTGTTTACGTTAACGTCAGTCAAGTAGCATTAACTTTATAGAGATAAAATGTAAGTACTGTGTATTTACTGGCGAAGTAAGAAATATTTATGGAAGAAATCAACAGGTCTTGTTATACTCTTTGTAATGTGAAGGATTTTACTATTTGTCACAAAGTAGTTTAAATTTAGAGTGGTAAATGTGTTCATAAAAAACGAATTTTGATATCTGTATTGTATTGGTTAAATATGGAGGTTACACTATAATGGAATGTTATAAATTTATTAAAGAATATTTTAAAACTTCAATCGTATTTATGAACATTTACATTGGATTATGAAAACTGACTTTATTCTATAAAGATTAAAAGAGGCAAATGCAGAAGAGGAGAATGAAAAAACATGATCCAGGTTTTATAGAACTTAAATGAGTTCATATGTGTTAAATTTTGTTTGAAATAATATGAAGTTATTATGAAGGATCACGGTGGTCTTTTTGCTATTTGAATACAAACAAAAGAAATCATCTTTAAACTAGGATTTTGTGACCAAATCTTTAGTTGTCAATATAAGAAACCACGTCTCGAACACGTTCAACGCGTTTAAATGTAAAAATCGTTAGAATCTCACGATTTCTTTTGTGTTTTAATGTCGTTATGCAAAGTAACGATGCATGATGTTGTGGAGTAGGTTTGGATTCATTAGACCTAAATGAATTTAGAAACTAGACTTTAATTTTGACCAAATCGTAATAGAATCTTGCAGTCATATCTTGATAAGTTAAGGTTGTAAGAATGGTTTAAGTTCGCTCTGATTGACGTCACCAACATCTTCAAGCCCAAAATCATAATGTTTGCGTTATTTAATAGGCTTAATAAATTTAATTAATAAATGATTGGCGTAATATCGCGGAAAATTGTTATTAGCATTCACGTATATTAATGTAGGGAGAGCATCGTTCTTTTCTTTGGCAACAATACGTTTTGTTTTCAAAAATTAGATTAGATTGATATCCGGTAATTTGTTCAAGTACAAACAATGAGTTTTAACACTCTAGAGACCGTTGTTGCTCACAGGCAACAATCACCAAACGAGATGCTTACGAAGGCCCGGCTCCCAGAGGATTAAACAATCATGTGGAACAAATACATATAATGACAAGCTTAATACTATTTATAAATATACCTTTCACTTCAAGCCACATATAAACCACGAGGCGTCATGGAAGGCAGATGTTGTTCATATAAGATGGAACAAGACTTTGCACATAGAAGACAAGTATAAAGATTTGTGATTGTGCCAATCAATATAAAGTTGTTGCTTTCAACTCTCCTCGAAGACAAGTTATTTGAAAACCACGATGTACAGATAAATACTATCAGTATCACATCCTAAATGTTGATAGCATCTGCAAAAAGAAATTTGAAAGAGGAAAACCCTTATAAAATGTGTGACACACGTAGCTACTTGTTTCGATATCATTTATGAAAATAGATCCTACGGCTGGAAACTACAAATGTAAGTGACTAAACTGACGATAAATTATTCTTTGTTTTCGATTTATCTCTATTGTTATTGTGAAAATCTCAATGGTTTTCATTGATGCTACTGATTTCTGGTTTGTTTCTTCAATATCACATTAGTTATAACTGAATATATGCAATGAATATGAATACACTAAATTTGTCATCTGTTTCCAATGCACTATGTGAATGAGTGCAGCTTTCATAGATTAAGGTGTAGACTTGCAATAAATGAGAACCGTAACTGTTTTTGCTCAATTTTCTACGACTCTCTACTATATTTTTAGTAGTAGAACCTCGGAGAAAACAGAACCTATAAACCCGATCTTTACCTTAACCCAGCAAGACATGACTGCAAGATTCAATTAATATTTGGACGAAATTAAAGTCTAGTTTATAAATTTATTATCGTCTCACGAATCTTAGCCTACAACATCATGCATCTTTGCTTTACATACCGACATTAAAACGCAAAAAATCTGAAGATTCTGATGAATTTTTTTATTTAGATACGTTGAAGGATAATTACTTATTGTCTTTGTAAAAGGTGAAGAGCTCCTAAGGAGCTAATCACAATGAAAAATTTTCGTAATACGAAAGCTAGGCCTCGTAATATGAAAGCTTTCAATGTAAAATGCTTTGATAACGATGTAAAGCCTTTGATCGTTTGAAACTTGTTACATCTTTCTAACTTAACCAACAAAAGCTATTCGTGCAATGTTGGTGAATGTTGTACCATTTGGATAGTCAAACAGAAAACATACAACAATTTGCTCATTCTCAATACATCTGATTAAGAATTTAAAAACGCAAACTAACGTCATATGTAGATTTCTTCATCATGAAATGTCGTATATGTGTTTTATATTCTCTAGCTTAGATTGTAGATCCCACATGGATAGAGTTGTGAAAGTCCGTTACCACCTGTGTCATTCACTTCAATTAGTCTTACTAGTTCATCATTTCTCATGTGTCATTGTGATTCATGGCCAAAATGTTCATTTGCAGTTTGGATTTTGTGGATGTCAGTTGTTTGTTCATATAATGATCATGGGCCCAATTGTTATATGAGCCCACCTAAAGGTGAGCAGCTGACATTCGTAGGAGATCAAATCTGCACTAAGCATTCTTTGAGTGATGATATAACTGGGGTATTGAAGTGATCCTTTTCCTCCGCTTGAAGTTACCTTAAGAGTGCATCGTAAACAGTAATCTATTAAAATGGTGATTCATAATACCAGTATCCCCTTTATTGCTTACGTCGATTACTTTGTGTATGGAATGGTATAAACATATTGAATGGACATTGCATGACGGCATTTGTATGTGTGAGCATTATTATTGAAATGATTGGACTATAATCTACGAAGATGGAAAACAAGCGAGTTAAAAAACATGATCCATGTCTTGTGGTTTTTAAGTTGAGTAGATAAGTATTAAAATTAACTTATAGCTATGAGTAACTGCAATGAGATATTCAAAACTAATCCTGATGGTCTATTTTTATAATTTGAACCATTGTCATGAAAAACACCCATATTAGCTAAAAAAATGTCAATAAAAGATGTCAATTGCTGTAAGAAAAGAGCTGGTTTTCACTCGCTTCTTTTTACTAATTTTATTAAACGTTTATAAACAAAATTGCAATGCTGCAAGTAGGGTTCATTGAATTTTTTAGATAAAAATGTGACAATAATATTTCTACTATATACACGTAAAAACTGCGCTGTAAAAAAAGGGGAAAAGACCTACTAAGATGCCTGTATCAGACGGACCAGGACAATGCTTGAAAATCAGGTATTAAAGTTTTGTTCTTTGCAAAATATATAATTTCTGATTTTAGTCATTCATTATGCTGACATTTATAATCTGTTTTTTTATAGAGTCGCTATGTCTGTAGGCCTAATAACTAGATAATGAATGTGCGATCAAGTTGGACAGAAGCACGAAGAAACAAGCATCCTTATTGAAAGATTCCCACTTGTGACTTTCGTTATGCTTACTATTAATCAGTATAACGCATTTTTAAATTAAACCGTTAAAAATTTCCGTAAAACTAAATTTTCACAATTGTCAAATTTTCGGACAAAACACACGAGTGAAAGCCAGCTATTAATAAAAGTCTTTTGTGATTGAAGAAATTTTGATTAAATGAAATCTAGTAGACATCAAAAATAATTTGTATGCAAGTCACGACGTCACTTTGGTCATTTCATTTTTCTTTGTTTTTGGTAGGTGAATGATCAGGTTCAACGAATTGAACGAATTTTTCATATGATTTATGTATGAGCTGCTATTAGTTTTTATTTTTCGTCTATTCATTGAAATTTGTGTTAACACTCTGCACTCTTTCATTTTTTGTTCTCTACTAAAGTTTTCGTTTCTTTTGTTCGAGCACAAAATATTTGCAGTGTCAATAAATAGGGTAGTCAGCCCACTTTTTTGTCGCCGCTTTTTTTGTCGACGCTTTTTTTGCCGCTTTGCAAATTTAAAATACGAACGACGAAGCCACGATCTGACTACGCTGCATGTTAAAGTAGATCATCGGGATCATTGAAAACAACAAAAATATGAAACATCTTAAAACAACAAAAATTTTACTAAATTTTTCTAAATTTTGATCTTTTTATTTATTGGAGGGTTTTTTACCGGATCCACCGGTTTTCCCTCCCATTTCGCTTTGTTTTGGAAAAAAAAAAGGGACAAAATTTGGGGCCAAGCGAAGTCATTTGTCATAACATTATTTATTGTAGCTATCATGAATATTCACGTTTTTTTTATTTCTCGGCCTTTGGGTATATTTCCCAAAACACTGCGTTAAATGAACATTATGGCTTACATTTTGAAAAAAATATGTACGCAATTTTTCTGCTCAGTCAGATCTTCTAAGACAAATATTTTAATCTACTTCATCAACCGACTCAGCGGGATAATAAAGATGATTTGATTAAATGAAATCTAGTATAGTTTTCAGTGAAAATTTTGATGATGGCATTTCTAAATTTTGCGAAATGTTATATATGACGCAAATGTGAAGATGTTAGCTAGTCACGTGACATGTATTATTAGCCAGAGACTTTGAACAGTGATTGTGGGAGTGTGACAATCCCTATCTTTTGACGAAGATGTGAAAAATTTGATCAAGTGAAAAAGAGATTTATCCTATTGATAAGAGTTATCCACCTTTCGTGCAACCGGCCCCTGCTGACTTGTGCAATTGATTACTTTAATATATAAGATCGTATTTAAGTAAGAATTTATCATATGAAGCTCAGTTGATATAACTTGTGAATTTTAATTTGAGATCAATTAATCGTTTTATGTTATTGTATGTTAATCATCCATGATGAATTCTTGTGATGACGTTAGAATCTCATGACATGGTATAAGATTATAGGACAGGAAGAAAGACATATACTGAAATAGAAAAAGCTCTTGTCATTTTCTGTTTCCAATACCTTTAAATTTAGGACTTAGGAGTGTTAAAGTGTAAGAGCAACCTTTAAGATAATTGTTAAAACTCTTTGCTTATTCTATAAATAAACACTTCAAGAAATACATGAAAAATTTGTAAATAGATTCACCACACGGTGACAGATGTCAATTTGCGCATCAGTGCAAGCTTTGATTACACCCAATTGCAATTGACCGTGCGGTGTGCAAAGATGAAATGTTTGTTACAGTTTTAAAAATTTAAATTATTAATCGCTAAGGCGTACAAGTTAAGTAATGGAAGCTGTAGTTTATATGCAATAAATTAAGCGAACGTAGAAGATGAACAATATGATGGATTTTAGTAAAGGTTATAACGTCAAGTTTTGAAACTATAACAAACGTTTAATTTATGCACACAGCACGGTCAATTGAAAACGTGCAGTGCACGAGATAGTAAGTAAATGTTTGTTTTAACGTCAGACGACAAAATAAGAAGTATATTTCTTGCCACAAATTCAAATACGCGCACTCCAAGTATATATACAGCTCAGTGTCATAAAGAAAAGTAAAAATCAATGCGAAAGATACAATTTAAAGAGCTATATTAATTACTCAATAAATTGCATAAAACCAACATATTTCAAGATATATATTGCCTAAATTTTTGTGTTGTATATGAAAATCTAAATAAATGAAAAAATATCCATTCCAACCAGACAAGATAAAGAAATTCGTAATCATGGAAAAGATTATACATTATTTTATTCATACATGTGTTGAATTCCATCGGGCAGAACACGATTTGCCAAACCTTAAACACCCAGAACCTGAACGACAACAATTCCCGTTAAAACAACAAATTCCATTCAACCAAGGACAACAACGGTAATTTTCAAACTCGATCTCAAAACTATGAACTGGACAACATTTTGTACCATCCGGACACCATTGTGGCACTCCATGAATTTTTCCACAACTTACACGATTTACATTCTAGAAGAAATTTGATTAATGATTTGAGTACATTATTTAAGTCATTTTTGATATAATGACACTTATTACATTTATAAATATTTCTATTTAGAACTAAGAATACTCAAAAAGAACATTTTTACTCTTATTGATATTCCAAGAATGAAAAACTGTGTGTTCGATAATAAAATCTTCGTTTTTTCCAAATGTTTTGAGCACATTACTTAAGTCGTTTTACAATTATAATGAGTAGCATATTTTACATTTAAAATAATATACTTTAAGATATTCTCGACAATGATTGATAGATTGCTGTGCGTTTTTTGGTAATTACCAATTTACCATGGGAAAATGTATAATTACAATGTAAAGCTTTGAAAGCTTTCTTTAAACAGAGCGTCTTTCGTATGCATGTTTATGTGAACTTGCTCTAGAAATTACACCATTGCCTTTACTAATGATTTCTATTTCAAACTGAAATATATTTTAGCTGTCTAAATTTTTCTTCTATTAACATTGCGATAATTAAAACTTTTGTTTGACATTAAAACTTCTCTTTTCTTAAAATGTGTGCCGAGAACAAGGTTTAAAGATCTAATTCCAACTAACAAGCTCAATATTAGAAAAATATAACAATTTTCAAAATAACTAGTTACATTGGAGGCGTACGGAGGCTTCAATCTCTGGCTGGATGTGTGCTGTACTTAGCCAAAATGTTACATATCTAAGTAGTCTTTTATGTGGAAATTTAAAGTCACATGACAATTGGTCAAGTAAAGTTACATTCTTTCAAGTCCGTAGCTAAAGATATTAAAGTGGTGTGTTTATTAGCTGCAAACACCAAAGACACAAGATTGAGAAAATCCAAGGTGTCTAGGGTTGAACCCTGGGGCAACTTTAATTTCCTGAAAATCGTCATTCACTGCATTTTGAGTACACTTTTTAATAAAACAAGAAATTAAAAGTAAACAAAGTGAAAATAATTGATAAAAGGCTTTTTTGTACAAAGTGAAAATAACAAGAAAGCACCTTTTCAAATGTCTTTAATTTGCCTGCCCTAAAGGCACCTACTTCTCAACCTTAGAGGAAGTGACACCCACCCCAAAGTCCCCAGCAGCATTCCCACGATCGATATGCGTTTGACCTCGTACTTTATTACACTCACTGGTTAACGTCTTGATTTAGCATCTGTATTTCTGAATGACATGTTGTTTGTAGTAGAATATCAAACGTTCGGGTTCATCATTGTAAGAAAATCATTGTTGAAAAAAAACAACTTTTGTATATGACGCTTTAGCGGAAACATTATTAGTAAATATCACAACTTTTACCGTTTTGAACCGCCTGGGGCTACTAAAAGTTGATCAGAACGCAAACGTTTGTCTACTTTTCATTAAATTTCTTATGACTTTTTATGATTATCTGACAAAAAAAAGACGTAGCAAGTAAAATATAAAGGTTTAGCTCTCTGACGCTGATTATCAAAATGCGTTTACTTTTTATTATAAGTTGTGTTTGTGTTAGGAAACCAGAATTATTAAGCCAGTGCAGTGAAGTCAGTGCAACAAAGCCAAAAAGCAGAACATCAAATTTATAAATAATTTTTGTGATCGACTGAGAAAATTTCTCTTGCTTTATAGAATAATTTTGATTGCTTTCATGTGACACACGTTGGTTAGTTCATGGTTATGGACTTTGCCCCACTCCTTATTATCAAATGTTTATGTTTGATAAATATTAAGACGACCAACCTCTTTGTACGTATTTTCCAATAATGATTTCGTCGGTCTTTCCTTCATTTGCTTGTATCGCTCCATTTTGACAAAATCAATAAAAACCAGTAAACACAACAGTATGTAAGCTCTTTTCATAGCTAAAACAAAATGATCAAATGTATTTCTTTTTTTACATATTACATTTTGTAGCAATAATGTTGAAATTAACTTTTCTTGTACTTCTTTTTTGTAACAAGTAAAAATGCAACAAAATAAAGTAGCAATAATTCTGTCTACTTATATCGACCTACTTTGAGGCTGTGGTGACTTGTGCAATGAAGTGTTTGTTGTGAGATCGTATTTAAGTAAGAATTGATCACATGAAAATCAAACGATATTCATGTGAATTTTGGTTTGAGATCAATTAATATTTTTATGTTGTTGTATCTTAGTCATCCATGATGATTTCTTGTGATGATGTTATAATCTCATGATATGGTATGATTACATGACTGGAACAATGTCATATAGTAAAGTAAAAATAGCTCTTGTTCTTTTCTGTAGCTAATGCGATAATACCTGCAAATTTAGGAGTTTGGAAGTGTAGTAACAACCTTAGTTGAAGACATTAGTAAAAAGTCTTCTGGTTATTCAATAAATAAAGCACTTGGAAAAATACATATAAAATTTTGTAAATAGGTTTACCACACCGTGTACATGCGACAGATGTCAATCTGTCTTTCAATAGATGCTTCGATAAGGTAATTCATCGTCTTAAATTATAATATAAACACAATGAAACGCGTGCGTTGATTATTCTAGAGCTGAGTTTGCATTAGCCAGTGCAAAGTACATCTGAGCTCAACCAATCAAATCAATCGAAACAATAAATCAGTCAAAGAGAATTTGCAAATTGATCATGAATACATTTAAGAGAAAAAATGGAAACGTTTGTCTTTTTCACATTATTATTAATGAATAAAAGAAATAAAAGTTGTTTTCGTGTTTGCACTGCCTTATGCAAACCTTGGAGAGGTTTGTGAGAACCTCGAGCACGTGCAACCCTTGACCTTTGGTCAGTGAACTCCATATATATATATATCTCTGGAATGATAACTACAATACATTTTATAGATATAAATTGAAGCCAAAGTCCTAGTCTCTTGCGCGGTTTGTATGTCAGTTCCAGTCCTTCAAAGTCGAATATTCACGCGGTTTGTACGTCAGTTTCATTCCCCTGAGTGCCAAACATACACGGCCACTATAAATTTGAATACAAACTGCAAAAGCATAAACATATAAACAACATCACGACAAACAACACACTAGGCCAACTCTTCGCAAAAGGTTATTTTTTACAGCTAAAACTTTACTACAGTGAGTTCGTTGTAACTTACAACTTGTAACGAGGAAAAGCCAACTGAAAATTACACTTTATGCTAAAAAGGCAATACAATAAGAAAATATGACGAGGAAATATTCAAGCATAAATTTTTCTTTCGTCGGAAGGTAAATTTTCAAACGGTGTCAGACAGTGTTTGTCTTTTTTTGTCGTTTCAATGGATTTAAAGATCTGTTTTTCCGAAGAAAAAAGAAACTTGAATATCCAGGTTCATAAAAAATGTTGAGTCTATAACTCGCATTTTACTTTTTACAGAGCGATTGTATCTTTCATCGATTTTGATAGTGCTTGAAATACTAAATGGTTGTCATCTCGATATCAGTAATTGAATATCCTTAAAGACTTTGATATGTTTTAAAGGAAAACCGCAGCGTAAAAGCATATCGACTAAGTTCACCTCACCCTGCTTCTCGATTTATCACTTTGATTCACTTTCCGTGAACCTTTTCATTCCAAAAATTTCGTTATTTTTACGCTCTGATCAAGATCCGAACTCTACCATTACCAAGGGACAAATGATTTAAAAAAATTAAAATGAACACGCGAGAGACTAGAGCCTGACGTGTGATGACGAATGATGACGACAAAAATTTTTTTGGCTTCAATTTTTGGCTTCGGTTATCATTCCAGTTATTCAAATGTCGAGTTCACTGCCTTTGGTCTCGGGCTTGCACTGATCATCTCTTATGTTCTCCCAAAGGTCTCCTCGGTTTGCATAATCCTGTGCAAACACAGAAAACACCTTTTATTTCTTAATTGAAACATTAAAACTTTTTTGAACAACGTGCAATGCACGAGATAGTTTGTAAATGTTTGTTTTGACGTCAAACTCAAACTAAGATTTTACGAATATTAATGTAGCACAGTTCTCATGCTTTGGATCAAAATTTTTAAATAGAATTACATAATATATAATATAAATATATTTATTTTTTCAAGTGTTTTGCTACCACAAATCACCCGTAACTTATTTACTAAATGTATGGAATTAAAGTGCTTTTACATGCTTTAACTGCCAAATTTGTCGGTGTTGATAAACTAGGAATTTAAACTAGAAAATAAACCAGGAATTTTTTATTATAGCTGTGTGCCGTCGTTTTTTTCATATATTCACGCTTCCATGAGCTAAACTAGAACGTTAATTGGGGTATATATTCATATGTTCAGCTCTGCCCTGCTGATTTCTTTTGTTTACGATGTTAAATTCAAAAGAAGTCAGCAGGAGCTGAATATATGAATATTTACCCGCCTCAATACGTTCTAGTTTTGCTCTGACGCTATCAGTATGTTATTTGAGAACTTAAATGTCGTTGTTAAGAAATCATCGTAAAAACGAGAAAATTGATTTTATTTTTATGCCTTACTACAATACAACATATCTGCATGCACTTTATCATTTGAATAAAGCAAACATGTTGGAATATTTAGAAAAAATACATTTAATCGAGTAATTGTGTATCATTTATGATTAAGTTGAAAACTGCAAACCATTCATTTTATTGTGAATTTGCATTCTGAAATGAATGACTGAAGTATATAACCTACGATGTTCACTTTTGATTTTATTCTAATATCTTGTGTTATATTTACATACTACGAGGCTGTTGCTTAAAGCAAGATCAATCAATGGCTTAGTCACACAGATCTAATAATACACTAGATAGTGCAACGGCTTACATTTCATAAGTGGTGGTTGAAGCCGGGCAAATTTACTTCCGGAGCCCCAAAGTAGTGAGAATCAATATGGCGTTGTATTAGAAAATATCTGGTGAAAGCTGATATCTTGCAATTAGTTGCCAGTCACGACGGTTACATAAACTGGTTTACTCTATTAATGAAAAAAATCAATGTGACCATAGTTTTTCAAGAAAAAGATAGCAGAATACGCCAATACATCGCCGTAAAATTGATTTCAAGTGTAGCTCGATTTGAAAGCATCAGCAGCGACGAAGGCTTAAGATACTGGAATTTGCACATCTAAATATCGTATCACAGCACAATCTGCCACAAAATGTTCAATCAAACGTCGTAGAATTATCTTCCGATATTTATTGTTAAGTAAAACGAGTTGGAGATAACAGTTTGAAAGATTTTTCACGATTTATGTAAAGTATATTGTTCACTGTACATAATTAAATATTGCACTGGATTATTGTACCAGAAATGCATTTTTCTGGTGTTTCTGGTCGGCAAACGAATATAGCTATTTCAAGATGTGAGTAATTAATACGTTCAGAAATTATTTACAGAAAGAATGTGAAGAGTCTACCTCGAAGAGTCTATGTCTTGCTTGTCTATGTCTTGTCTATGTCTTGCTTGTCTTGCTTGTCTATGTCATAGAGTCTGTCTTGCTTCTTCGGAATTTGTTTTATATTATGAGTCTACCTCTGTTACACCAAATTTTTTGTGAAGTATAAAATAGCAGGTCACTTGTGAAACTGTTGATACCACAGGTTGATACAATATACTCTGTCCAACACGGGGAAAATATTTACTTGGTAAAGCAAGAAGAGTCACCAGACTTGTAGTATTGACTGTGTTTTACACATATATATAAACAATGTATTGTCATAGTCTAAACCAGTGTATTATATGGCCACTGCCCACAGTGCTTAATGTACTGTTATGGTGATGTTATGCTACTGTTTTCAACATTTTTATTGTCTTTTTTACCATTCAGGCATGTATATGCATATAAAACTTTCTACACATTCTTGTTATTGAAAATATCAAACCTAAATTATTTATTCTGAGCAAAATATTTAATTTGTGCTTGTAACATGTGTCAATTTCTGACTGATTTTTGTAATATGCCTGTTCTATTACAATACATCCATAGATCGAGTATGATATCGCTGTATTTGCCACACGAACTAAGCCACACTATCGCAGATTGTCCTGTGATACGATATTTAGATGTGTAAATTCCAGTACTTAAGCCTTAGTCGCTGCTGATGCTTTCAAATCGAGCCACACTTGAAATCAATTTTACGGCGATGTATTGGCGTATTTTGCAATTTTTTCTTACAAACTATAGTCACAATGATTTATTTCATAAATAGTGCAAAAATGTTGATGCAACCTCCGCGATTTGCTAATAATTGCGAGATATTAACTTGGACCACATATTTTCTAACTTGCAGCTAAATCGAGAGATCGGAGCACAGACGTGAAACGTGTGAACCATAGATATAGTAGGTCCTACTATATCTATGGTGTGAACTGAAAGATAAATATTAAATGTCACCATCGTTACGCGCGCGAATTGTTTTATCGTCTTGCCGCGAAATACGATTTTACCCACTTTTGTAAAAAAACATCATCGTATGCGCATTGTCAACTTTCTTGTTCTCCTTCCATTGTATTGCTCTATAATAAAGCTAAATATCTTAACGTTTTAAGTTCTTTATTATTCGTGAAAAGCGGTATGTGGAATAACAATACGAAGGTATTGCAAGTTTAATTGCTTCATCACACTAAGCATATGCACATACATTAACTGAATTGCAAACACTACTTTCGCTGCAGAGTATGTCAGAATACATGAAACTACTTGACAACTGCCGTATTGGCAATATTTTGGAAATAATTGGTAATAATTATATAAATATCAGCAGTGTTGTTATTATAGTATTTTAAATTTATAATAAGCTTCTAAACATAAACATATTCTGACTTACCCCAGAACTTCCACTGCATTGCACTACATGCAAATTTTATGCAGTTATTTAGGTTATTTATTTCAGACCTTTGCAGTGCAATGGGGATGGGGGGTGCAAGCAACGTGAATATAGGCCCTGACATGACATAGGATTAAAGTCTTGCATTAAAAATTCATAATATTGAAATGGTAAGTTAGTTTTGTTAATTATATGTACATAATTTATTTGGAGGTTTTGTCTCTCAAATAAGCTTCAAAAAAGATAGAGCCCGTACTGAGCAAGCTAACTAGAGGTCAGGCTTTTGAGTCTTTGTTGCCAAAGATTGAGAAATGGTTTACCAAAGGTGTAAATTGCAGTACAGATGATGATTCAGTTGTTGATCCTTGCCATGTAACATCTATGCCAAGTATGGACCAGTTGCAACAATGGAGAAAAATAGTTGAGGCATCAAGTACAAGCAAAGGAGCATGTATCAACACATCACAAAGAAGGTGAGATATCAATTGCATCACCAATCTGCAGAAATTTCACACCTTAAAAAGCATACAAGTAGAAGTCGAAGAGGAAATTGCCTGGTTTTCACAACCATTGAACAAACCAGACAGGGTGGTGGAACATCCATCAGCTGCTTCAATTACAGCCTTTCAGAAGCTTTTGTACAGAACCCCATATAGTGAGATTATGAAAGAACGAGAATTGTCATCCAATGAGATGTCCAGGTTATGTGTTGACAGATGGGTGTCAAGTGACCACATATGCTGGTTGACAACAAACCTAAACAAAAAGAAAACAGATACATATTATGTGTACCTCAATGGAACAAAACCACCCACAACAGCCCAACACCATGATAAAGATGAATTCATTTCAAAATTCTGTTTTGCCATAAATGTTGGTAAAAAAAGCAATGGCAACACATTCCTTGGAGATGATTTGCACCGGAAACTATTGGGTACTTTGCTATACTAATGACAAAAACATTACATATTCATTAGGCTGGCAATTTCCGAACACTCTTCTACACATTTTAGATAAATTCATCAAGGCACATAATATTTGCGACAGCATAGCCAACTACTCAGTAACAATGACACATGATCCTGATAGCAGATGCCGGGTTAGAGGAGGACACAAGTGCACAGACAATTGTTCGAAAGCATATCCATTCCAAACATACAGGTTGTATCTTAAGAAATTTGGCAATTCTTAAAATTTCAATGTCTGATCAGTAGTGCTAATCCCAGGGGTGTGTAAACAAGTACAATCAAATTCATGCATGTGTGCGTGTAATATCACCTCTAGTTGACAATGTTTTACGCATTAAAAAGCTTAGAATAATGATCAGGCATTGGAATTACAACAATAGATCAATTTTCCCTGAATAATACAATTGATATTTAAATTGGCATCCACACCTCGAATGAAAATTAGCAGCTGGGAGGTGCCACACATGTCTGTTGACTCATCCATTGCCACAGAAAAATGCACAAAATTCTTAGCATGGCTGGCAATTTGCTCCATTAGGTTTGTGCTCATGTCTCCAATTCGCCGGGCAACAGTATTGGCACCCAATGTTATAGTTTTAATAACATTAGATTTTTCCGGACAAAGTTCATCCACAATCTCTAGCAAACAGTTTTTTACTATCTCACCATCTGTAAAAGGCTTGCCATTTTTAGCGAGAATATAAGCCACTTTAAAACTAGCCCCCGTTATCAACTCATTTTGTTTTGATGCTTTTGTGCAAATTGATCTTTGAGAATTAATGGACTGCTTTAACTTTTTAAATTTCTCTTCACGTATATTTCCTTCAAACCGTGAGAAGGTTCGCTGGTGTTTGCTTTGGTAATGGCGGCGCAAATTGTATTCCTTCAATACTGCAACACTCTCATGACAGATGACACACAATGCTTGATTCGCAGATTCGATGAAGAAGTATTTTACACTCCACTCTTCTTGAAATCGCCGACATTCATCATCAACTTTTCTTTTTCTTTTATCGGCCATTATGAAGCATTGAAATATTCACGTTATCCTTCAGGGGCCGGTTGTATAAAAACGTAGTTAACTTTAACTATAGTTAGCGCTAACTACCGTAGTTAACTCCTTAACTGTAGAAACTTAACTGCTCGACTTAACTGCGTTGCACAAAACGTAGTTAGTCGGACAGTTAAGTAACTGCGTAGTTAACTTGCGTGGAAATTGCGTGGAGTGTTGTTTACATTAAATGACATAAAGTTTCATCAATTTATGCTTTGTAATGGCGGGCAAGTGAACTATAAAATGACTTTAAAATCATGAAAAATCTCTTGGCTTATGTAAAAATCTTAAAATATGGCAAACTATTGTCGTTTTTACGGATGTTGATGAAGCGAAAAGAAAATTTAATAAAAGATTCACGATGACATGGTAACGGGATTAAATTGTAGCATATACTTTGGACTTTTCTCAAGAAAATCGACCCTTATCTTCTGTGTAATACAGTACGATGTTGACGAAAGATATGAGTCTCGGCAAGGACTGCTTTCTTTCATATACCAATTATATATAACGGACTTGGGTAAACGAAACAATGAACTCTTCTCAAATTATTCATATTGTGTTCTATGTGCAAGGATTTATATAATTGAATGGCCTCGCTTTTACAGAATTTAAAACTGAGAGATTGGGGGTAACAAAGGAAAAGGGTCGTTTCGTTTCTCTTTATAACAGCTGAGTAAAATGCTTGAAAGAAATGTGTTTGTACAGACATAAGTGACACATATTTGTAAAAGATTACAGTGATGGACTTTTTTATTATTAGAAAACATTTCTTTGAGTTGTCATAGTTAGTAGCCATGTAATCTAGCAACTGTCTTTTATCGGCTTGTGACATGTTATATTCACAGCTATACACAAAATAGTTATTTGTTCTTAATTCTACCTTTCAAAAACTGAGTTATAAAAACTATTGGGTATATTTGTTAATGAGCCTTAGCTGTTCTGTTCTGTTCTGTTCAGGTGCCATGCATGATGCATGCTTGGGCTACCATGTCTCTCCAACGTTGACGGTTACGAGCACAGGCAAAGATTTCTGCAGTGTTGGCGATTCCGGTAACTTTCTTAACTCTGTCCAAATACGTTATGCGTTGACGGCCTCGTGCTCTTTTCCCTTCGATTTTTCCTTGCAGCGCAACACATTCCAGGCCTTCCTTCCGAACTACGTGGCCAAGAAAACGAAGTTGTCTCTCGATTATTACGGAGAGTAGTTCTCTCTTCACCGGCTCTTCTCATAACCTCTTCATTTGAGACGTGATCAATAAATGACACTTTCAACATCCTTCTCAAAAACCACATTTCTGCTGCTTCTAAGTTTTTCTCCAGGTCAGCAGTTAGAGTCCAGGCTTCACAGCCGTAAGTCAAGATTGACCAAATGTAGCATTTGAGTAATCGTATTTTGAGTGGCATTGATAAGTTTCGGTTGACAAAGATGGATCGCAAGTCTTGAAATTTCAATTTTGCAACAGCAATTCTCTTCTTCACTTCCTTTTTGCATCTCACATCGGTCGTCAGCAGACTTCCAAGGTAGTTGAAGCTTTCCTTCTCCTCAATATGGTCGTTGCCAATTCTCAAGTAACAGTGGGGCTTTTCTGCAAGTTTGCTGACTACCATCGATTTGGTTTTATCACAGTTGATAGTCAGGCCCATTTCAGCGCTCGCTTCCACAACCTGGTCTAACAGTGCTTGCAGTTGTTCTTCAGTGGTTGCAATCAAAACAGTGTCATCCGCATAACGAAGATTATTGAAATTCACACCGCCAACCTTCAGTCCGACCATGTCTATGATGGTGCGGAGGATCATCTCACTGTAAAGATTAAAAAAGTCGGGAGATTGGACGCAACCTTGTCGTAAACCACGCGAGATTTGTATCCAAACCGAAAGAATATCTTCCACTCGGATGGCCGCTTCCTGATTCCAGTACAAATTTCTGATCAATTGAATGTCTTTCCCATCAATGCTGAGTTCTTGCAGAAGTTTCAGGAGCTTCTCGTGCTGAACTTTGTCGAACGCTTTAACGTAGTCGATGAAACATAGGAACACCACTTGTTGATGTTGAATAGCCCTCTCACAAAGCATCCGAAGAGTGAAAATGGCGTTCCTTGTGCCTTTATCGGGCATAAAACCAAACTGCTCATCTGCGATCACAGGCCGCAGTTTTGTTCTGACTCGTTCAAGAATGATGGTGAGGAGAAGTTTCACAGAGTGGCTCATAATACTGATGGTACGATGAGCCTTAGCTATGGAACTTTTATTCATGCCTTTGTGATTTATTAGCCTCTTTTTGTCTAAAGCTTGGGAGTTTTATTTTTTTTTCTACTTTTTAAATCATCAAACAGTAGCTAGAGCTCTCTGCCTCTTAGAAAAATATTGGCAGGCAAGATTGTATGTACATTAAAAATAAACATTTTTACATAGGAAATATATGTAGTATGCATCTTGGTAAGTATTTGAATAGCTTTAAACAGCCATTGATACTATCAGTAATAGTGTATAAAAGAGAAAGATATTGTTTTGCTAATCATTGAAAGAAATGTTGTTAGCCAAAAAAATTAATCATTGTTTTGTGACGAGACATTTAGTCACAGGTATGACTGTATGAGCAAAAGAAGACAGTCATAGACTTTTTATTGATAGACTTGTTAGCAAACATTTCTTAAAGGTCATCATAGTTACAATGTAATCTCACGACTGTTATGACATATCTTTCCTCTGTCATTAAAATGTAATATAAGCATATAGAATAAATATTGTTTCATTTCGTCTTCATTGTCATTTCTATCCTGTTAAACTCATGTCATTTTGTTTATTATAGATTTTGAGTGTCCCCAGGTACATAGAATATTTCCTCTTAACTTATTTAATTTAAAATCTATTCTCAAAAATATTTTTGTTGGAATAGCTTATAAAGTCTATTTGTGCATTGTATTGAACTTTATTCACAGGCGAAGAATTATTATTAGAAAACATTTCTTTGAGTCATCATAGTTAGTAGCCATGTAATCCAGCAACTGTCTTCTCTGCTTGTGACATTTTATATTCACAGCTATACAAAACCCTTTTTTGTTCTTAATTTTGCCTTGCAAAAACTGAGTTATAAAAACTGCTGGGTATATTTGTTAATGAGCCTTAGCTATGAAACTTTTATTTATGCCTTTGTGATTTATTAGCCTAATCTTTGTCTAAAGCTTGGGAGTTTTATTCATTTTTTTCTACTTTTTAAGTCATCAAACAGTAGCTAGATCTTTATTGGCAGGCAAGATTGTATGTACATATTTAAAATGTACAAATAAAAATTTTACATAGGAAATACTTTATGAAATATCAATAAAACCCACTAATTGACTGTCATGTATATTTTCTTCTTGTATAATAAACAATATGCAATGGATAATGTATATATATCTAGCAACATGGACCTTCACCATGCATGCTGATGAAATGTTTTATGTATTTAAGAAACTAACATCATTGTATCTCATGCAGCTGATACACAAAAGAGTAGTCATGAATAAAAACTGCTGTAAAGGTCATGTATCTATATGTATTATCATTGGTATACTTAGAACAACATTTATACTGTAGTACCTATTTGTTTTAACATAATCTAGCTTATTTTCCATAGAGCAAAGAGTTTATATGATGCATATGATATTCAATCAAGCAAAATGCATAGGGAAAAACCCGCAATTTGAATATTTGATACATCCAAGGCTATAGGATTCATTGCTCGAATAACATTCTTTGTTTTTCTTGTCATTGAATGAATTGTACGTATTTGTAAGACAATGTCAGCGAGTTATGTGCACTAATCTTAAAGAAGTAGCTCTATCTCAATTGAGAGTCTCGCTTATGAGTTGCAAAGAGCTACCGGACGCAAAAAAGACAATACAAAATGCAATTGCTCTTGTGTAAAAAAGGATTTGTTACGTGGATAAATTGTTGGCTGTTTTCGTCAGCAAAACTTGGGATGTTTACAGCACTGACGAATGTAGTACATTGTCCATAAAGCTCTTATTCTAAAAGCCTTTGCCATGGAAGATACATATGTGATTAAAAACTCAAGGTAAAACCTTTTTGATCAACAACATCTCGCCCATAATTGTCTTTGAGAAGCTAAGCCGCCATATTTAACTGTTTTTTGAAAAGTTAACTATGCTCCATAGCATAGTTAACTTTAACTACCTTTTAACTGCATTTAGCGCTAACTACTTTTTTATACAACCGACTTAACCGAGTGGTTAAATTTAACTACTTTTTAACTGCAAAAAGTGTAGTTAAAAAGTAGTTAAAGGACACATGCAACATAAAATTCGGATTGTTATTTTTGTACTTTACATAAAGGTATAGCTCCAACTAATAGTTCACCAAAGTTTGAGACTCAAAGGATAAATATTTTTGAAGATATGGAGCTTTAAAGTTGATGCTTTCCTGATAACGTATTAAAAATGCCCGACGAGCTAACGACGGCTACCGATGTCGTTGTGACGTAATAGTTGACATAAGCTAAACGCGGTCAATTGCGCGCTTCGTTCAAAATATACTTTGCCTGCATTAACAACACGATAATTTAGCATTGAAAATATGGTTTATTGTGCCGCATTTAATTATAAAAACGGTTCTTCTAAGAACCATCAAACGCAGCAAAAGGTTTCTTTTTTCGTTTCCCGAAAACAAGCGCATGCGAGATATTTGGATTGAAAAAATCCGACGCAAAAATTTGAAGCCAACAAAGAGCTCAAAATTGTGCTCGCAACATTTCGAGAGTTCGTGCTTCGTGCAAAATTTTGAAGCGATGCAATCAGTAGGATGGACAGCAGGACGGCTTCGCCTTAAGAAGGATGCTGTATCCACGATTTTTTAATACTCTGTGGAACCCACAAGTGTAGCCATCTAAAAGGAAGCAACCAACAAATGTTAGAACTGCATTTGAGAAGAGACGAAGGCAAGAGGTGATTATTATAGTTATATTTAGCAATATTTGTTTACATTTATCAAAAACTAAGCTATAGAGCATTACCAAATTGAGGACAATTTTATAATTTTAGATTATTGACGACGTTCTTGCAGAACATGACGACTTTCTTGTAGGCGACGACCACGATGTGTCGACATCGGATCGAAATGTTTGTGCGTTTTACCTCAAATGAAGTTTGTCTAAGATAAAGATGTCAAAATATATGTAGACAGCGAAACAAAAACATATACAGTGGTAACTAATTCAGACTAATGTCGTTTGATCTTTTCTTTATTATTTTAACTCATAGAAAATTCCTTAACGTACCTTAGAAGCGCAATGTGAAATGCCAAGCAGCCATAACAATCCGTCCGCAAAAACACGTAAGGTCAAGAACCACTCAAACAAAGTGCCAAATATGATAAGTAGAGCTATAGACTTTCCATTTCGGCCGTTTTGATTTTTGTGAAAAATCCAGCAATACGATAATTTTATTTAAAGGTTGAGTTAATTTCAACAAAAAATCATAGCACACAGACGACGTCATGTGAAATTGAACATTTTGAGGACAGCGCTGTATGGTCTGATACAGAAAGCACGTCGACGATGAGCAATAGCTACAATGGATCAGACTCTCACTCGTTTTCTTCACTCTCAGGCATAGGTCCAATGTCATGTGTGTACACGACCATAGCTGTTTTTTACGACAGCTTCGTTTCTACACACTGTGGCAAACTCTTCCTCTTGTGTGATACAAATATGATCGCCATGTATCAAAGGATCAGTATTGTTTACCTCTTGGCAACATATACTTCCCGTCCTGTACTCATGACAACACAAAAGCCACATTCGCACCTAAAAGATAAAAACATTGTTTTTACTTTGGGAAAAACAATGAAGCATCAATAAAATGCAACTAACCGTTCAACATTTCCAATTCTGTGAATGTATTTATCTTCGCTTTCCGATGACGGAGAATTGTCATTACTATGACCACCTTGCGCGTTGGCCAATAGCTCAAACATGTAAGGTTGTACCTCATTGTTATTGATGACAATATCATAATCGGCATCTTCTTCAGAAGAATCCATTAATTTTTGTTAAATAAAAAACAGTAATAGCAAACTACCGAAAGCCGTGCAAGCACTGCGTGCAAGTCGTAGAACGATATAAGAACGAAGCTTGTTTACGTCAACTATTACGTCACTCTTTCCCAGTTCCCAGACTTAAAAAATCTCACGGCGTTTTAGCAATGGTCATCGAATATCGTGTTTTTACCGATTATAACCCTAAATATCTTTTTAAATATTTCGCGGACGACTTTGAAACTTGGTACGTCTTATTTTCACACTATAGGCATTACAATAAAATAAAGTTGTCTTCTAGCTTGCATGTGTCCTTTAAGAGCTTTATACAACCGGCCCCAGCTTTTTAAATTTCACAATGTGCTTGAAACGGAAGTAGGAAGTTGGGACAAAAATTGACGTAAGCCACTCTTGCTTGTTGGCTTGCGTCATAACGTGAACTTTGTGCACAAAGTTTAATTTGTTGAAAAATATTATTTTTTTTCTTACGTGTCTCTGCGGGCCGGATTGAAAGGCCCAGCGGGCCGCATCTGGCCCGCGGGCCGTAGTTTGGAGACCCCTGGCATAATGTATTGTGAATTTCAGACGATTTTTATTGTTTAAAAAATCACTTCTTTTAACACTCGCAGCGAGTGCACATAGAAAATGGACAAACCATGAGTAAGATTCTGATGGCCAAAATGAGTCGGGTTGTCAATTCTCAATTCTCATCGTCAAAATGTTGTCAAAATGAAGACGACCACAACATTAGTTATTCAGAATTTTAAAGTTTTGGTTTTTCTCGACCCAATCCTCCACCATTCACAGTTGCTCCGCATACTTTCTTATAGTCACGTGATTAAATGGAATGAAACATGGAAAGATGGCGGAATTCCAGTGGAATAGTAATTCATAGAGATGCCTTAGTAAGGTTTTATTTTCATTCCTTTTGAACTTTTAAATCATTCAGTCATGCAGAAGAACGTGAAAACAAAGAACGTGTTCCTATCTGGTGCTTTACAAAGAATTCTACTCGATAAAGAAACAAAAGTCTCATCATTCACAACTAAAGAAAGCTTGCGAAACGGCTTTAGGTATAAATCCATAAGTAATGATTGTAGTTATTGCTGATGTATTTAGATTCTACTTGCTCTATGTTTTATGCATTGTCAACCAGTTTCTGCATTCGCTATCAACAAAACATTAAGTGTAGTAATCCCTCATTCAGGATGTCAACGAACGCTGTCGATAGTATCTTTAAAATTGCTCAATGTATGATTTGTACTTTTTTATACGTGACAAACAGTTATTTTTTAGTGTCAATCGCTTTTTCATGTTCTTCTGTTTGAGTTATATGTATATATGTTTCTGGAGAAATGTATGTCAACGTGTGCAATGAATATAATGTGGCTGTGTTCAGGAATGTTGCTTTACAAAATGATCTCTTTATGATTTTGATCTATTCTAGAGGAAATAAACGCTGTTCAAGGAAATGAAAAATCTACAGGGTAAGTTTAATTATGTAAAGTTGTCCAATTTTCTTTCCAACTTTCCAATTTTAACATGACCAAAATGAGTTATTAACCTTGAATCTTAATTATTTCACAGTTATATCCAGACTACGCATGCGCACAGATTTGCTAAGTTTTATTGTTCAAAAGTTAGATTTATAAACCAGAATGTTGGTTTGATTTATTTATAATAAAATCTTCAGGAATGTTTCTTCTGCAACTCTACCTCCACTACCTGGTCAGCAAACATTCATTACAGCAGATCAATATTTTCTTCCTTTTGAGTTGGCTTGTCAAACAAAATGTGCCAGGATTGTCACCATTGCACTTGACTGTATACAAGTAAGTTGAATTTTTTTGATGTGTTAGGACACTTGGAGTCTTTAGTTGTAAGAAATAGATATAATATTGTAAACTCTTTCATCGCATTGTTATTAAGTTATTGCAATTTGATAGAACAAAATTAGTTCCTATGTATTTTCTTTGTTAGTTACCTCCTAAATTTCTCCTAGAAATTGTCAATATTGCTATCCTTATGTATCAACAGTACTCATCCCCAAGCCTCACAACTTCACTTGTGTCTTTTCACCACCATTTTGTATTCCTTCACAAATCTAGGTCATGTATTTTGCTTCTATAAATTGGAGTATTTCAAACATTCTTTTTTTATAGAAACTCATTGCTTATGGTCATATTGTTGGCGATACACCAGACTCCATTGAACCAGAGAGGCGTTTAATTGACAGAATTATCAAGACTATTTGTACTTGCTTTACCAGTATAAATACTGATGTAAATGTTCAAATACAAATTATAAAGGTATTTATAAAAAGTAATGTCAAACTGTTAAAGTATTTAATGAGAGAAATGATATATCCTTGAGGAATTTAAAGAGGGTAATGACATATGTATCCCTATGTTTTTTACATTTCATGTGCCATGAGTTTTTTAAATATCACATTGAATAATTGGATTCCAACAAGATTTAAAAAGTCTATGTGTTAACTGTGAACAGTTGAAAATGATCTTATTTTTATAATGTGTATATTTTTATTATCTATATTTACAGGCTCTTCTAACAGCTGTTACATCAAGTACTTGTGAAGTTCATGAAGGAACTTTACTTCAAGCAGTTAGAACAGTTTACAACATTTGCCTTGCCAGTAAAAGTCTTATTAGTCAAACAACAGCAAAGGCAACACTGACGAAATGATAAGTCTTGTGTTTCAGAGAATGGAAAGTCAAGCTGTAAGTTTTGTTTTGATGAACATAATATTTTTGTATCATATTGTACATCAATAGACATGTCAATGTTGATAATATTGTATCATATTGTACATCAATAGACATGTCAATGTTGATAATATTGTATCATATTGTACATCAATAGACATGTCAATGTTGATGATATTATATCATATTGTACATCAATAGACATGTCAATGTTGATAATATTGTATCATATTGTACATCAATAGACATGTCAATGTTGATAATATTGTATCATATTGTACATCAATAGACATGTCAATGTTGATAATATTGTATCATATTGTACATCAATAGACATGTCAATGTTGATAATATTGTATCATATTGTACATCAATAGACATGTCAATGTTGATAATATTGTATCATATTGTACATCAATAGACATGTCAATGTTGATAATATTGCATCATATTGTACATCAATAGACATGTCAATGTTGATAATATTGTATCATATTGTACATCAATAGACATGTCAATGTTGATAATATTGTATCATATTGTACATCAATAGACATGTCAATGTTGATAATATTGCATCATATTGTACATCAATAGACATGTCAATGTTGATAATATTGTATCATATTGTACATCAATAGACATGTCAATGTTGATAATATTGTATCATATTGTACATCAATAGACATGTCAATGTTGATAATATTGCATCATATTGTACATCAATAGACATGTCAATGTTGATAATATTGTATCATATTGTACATCAATAGACATGTCAATGTTGATAATATTGTATCATATTGTACATCAATAGACATGTCAGTGTTGATAATATTGTATCATATTGTACATCAATAGACATGTCGATGTTGATGATATTATATCATATTGTACATCAATAGACATGTCAATGTTGATAACATTGTATCATATTGTACATCAATAGACATGTCAATGTTGATAATATTGTATCATATTGTATATCAATAGACATGTCAGTGTTGATAACATTGTATCATATTGTACATCAATAGACATGTCAGTGTTGATAATATTGTATCATATTGTACATCAATAGACATGTCAATGTTGATAATATTGTATCATATTGTACATCAATAGACATGTCAATGTTGATAATATTGTATCATATTGTACATCAATAGACATGCCAGTGTTGATAATATTGCATCATATTGTACATCAATAGACATGTCAATGTTGATAATGTTGTATCATATTGTACATCAATAGACATCTCAATGTTGATAATATTGTATCATATTGTACATCAATAGACATGTCAGTGTTGATAATATTGTATCATATTGTACATCAATAGACATGTCAATGTTGATAATATTGTATCATATTGTACATCAATAGACATGTCAATGTTGATAATATTGTATCATATTGTACATCAATAGACATGTCAATGTTGATAACATTGTATCATATTGTACATCAATAGACATGTCAATGTTGATAATATTGTATCATATTGTACATCAATAGACATGTCAATGTTGATAATATTGTATCATATTGTACATCAATAGACATTTCAATGTTGATAATATTGTATCATATTGTACATCAATAGACATGTCAGTGTTGATAATATTGTATCATATTGTACATCAATAGACATGTCAATGTTGATAATATTGTATCATATTGTACATCAATAGACATGTCAATGTTGATAATATTGTATCATATTGTACATCAATAGACATGTCAATGTTGATAATATTGTATCATATTGTACATCAATAGACATGTCAATGTTGATAATATTGTATCATATTGTACATCAATAGACATGTCAATGTTGATAATATTGTATCATATTGTACATCAATAGACATGTCAGTGTTGATAATATTGTATCATATTGTACATCAATAGAGATGTCAATGTTCATAATATTGCATCATATTGTATATCAATAGACTGAAAATGAAAATGAAGAAAAGGATGATAGCAATAATTTTAAATCAGAAGAAATCAGCAAAAGGAGGAGAAAACTGACATCAATCCTTTACCAAATGGTGAAATCCATCATGGCGACGATAAAGTTGAAGGTGTGAACGGTAAGAAAGAAATTCTACTTGGTTTTGGAAATTTGAACCTCCCCCCTGAAATTGTCTGAGAAGATAATCAACCACCCTGTGCAAAAAATTGTCTACGTATTTCTTTTGTTTTCAAAAACCGGCTTTACGACGATATTGCTGACCAATCCTTATTTTTCAATATTTTTGATGGCTTTCATTTACAGATAGCGAAGTCTCCGTTTCTTCCACGGAAGTTAAAGATAAGGATGTTAATGATACAGTTATCATGAATGAAGAATCAATGGTTGAAGAGAAGAGTGTAAAAGATGTTGTTGATGGTGTCAGTGATGCTGTGAACGATGACACAAAACAAGATTTAGTCGAAACAACAGTTGACACTAATGTCTCGGAGTCTGTTGATAAAGAACAGCATTTAAATGACTCAGACGCGTTGAACAATGCTGCTGTAGATGACTTGCCTTCTAAGACTTTTTCAAATGACAATACAAAAGACAATATAGGTGAAGAAAGTGAAGAATCAGTGAAGATTGCCAAAAAAACATCTCGATGGAAGTTCAAATGTTAATGACGAGTCCGTTAATGGCGATTCCCCATGTGTGACCCAGGTACAAGATGTTAGTGATCCATCTGAAACCAAAGTAATCCCACCAAATAGCGTTGATGTTGATTCAGAAGCAAAGACAAATAACTCGACAACTGGCGAAGTTTCAGAGCCCAAGGAGGATGATGGGAATGAAACTGCACGAAGTTCCGTCTCCGAGTCTCAGTCTGATATGCCCAGCGAGACGTCAAGTGAAGGCAAGCCACCTCAACAAAGATTTTCTCATATCACCCAGAAGGATGCATTCTTAGTGTTTAGGTCCTTGTGTAAACTATCAATGAAACCGCTTGCGGAAGGACCGTTGGATCCCAAGTAAGTTAGCTACAGTTTTTTGAGATGTATGTTGATAATGTATGAAACTCTCATTGATCATAAGTCACTTCAAAAAAGTGGTTTGTGCTAATTTATATTGTACTATCAGTTCATGTCATCATGAATATCTTTACTACAGAAACTTTGACTTTTTTTTGATTCTAAGATACATGTATCAAACTGTTCGTTTATATCTTCTTTATCCAATATTACTTCAGAAGGAAACCTAAATCAAACAAACTTTATTTATACTATAGATATCTCTAACTAAGATCATAATTGTTCTTAAAGATCATGCAGTAAAGGTCATCTCTTATTGATATAACTTTATGTACTACATAAACAAATTGAACTCAACTAAATTGACCTGACATATAAAAGAAAGCTCTATCAGTACTTTTTTAAAGTAAGATTTTAGCATTAGCTTTTAAGATTTACTCGCGATAAAAAACCTTTCATTATTTTCAGATCGCATGAGCTCAGATCTAAAATTCTCTCACTGGAGTTGCTGTTAACTTGTCTACAAAGTGCCGGACCTGTTTTCCGTACTCATCCAATGTTTATCAACGCTATAAAACAATATTTATGCGTCGCATTATCAAAGAATGGCGTCTCATCTGTTCCTGCTGTGTTTGAACTATCGTTGGCAATCTTAAATTATAAAATAAACACAATGAAACGCGTGCGTTGATTGTTCTAGAGCTGAGTTTGCATTAGCCAGTGCAAAGTACATCTGAGCTCAACCAATCAAATCAATCGAAACAATAAATCAGTCAAAGAGAATTTGCAAATTGATCATGAATACATTTTAGAGAAAAAATGGAAGCGTTTGTCTTTTTCACATTATTGTTAATGAATAAAAGAAATAAAAGATGTTTTCGTGTTTCCACTGCCTTATGCAAGCCTTGGAGAGGTTTGTGAGAACCTCGAGCACGTGCAACCCTGGACCTTTGGTCTCGGGCTTGCACTGATCATCTCTTATGTTCTCCCAAATGTCTCCTCGGTTTGCATAATCCTGTGCAAACACAGTAAACATCTTTTATTTCTTAAAGGGGAACTCCACCCAAAAATAATGTTGGTCTTAAAAGTTCCATTTTTATGCAAAGGTTACTATATTTTGAAATTTTACATCAGCTATTTTATTTTTGACAAAATCGCGTCTTCAAGTGCGCTATTTGAGCTGTTTTGAGGCTTAGCAGCGTGGGCACTGAAAGCGTCAGCGGAAATTATTTTGACGTCATATCGTCAAACCGATTTGGAGTTGAGTTTACAACAAAGTAAAATAATAACGCACAGCCTAGCACAAAAACAAAACAATCGCTTATAATGGCTTTTTTGGAAGAACCTCGGCCTAATTCATCAATCGATAGCGAAATGGAAGACAATCCAACAAAGAATATTCGGCCATATCAGTTTGAGCCCGAATGGCCGGCTGATGAACACGAAGAAGCTCACCAGTTTGAGGATAACGAAGAACAGGAATTTTTGTATATAGACGATGAATCTCGGCGCGACAATCTTGAATGGTGGGTAGTAAAATGTTATATTATTCTAGACCATTGTTTCTATCTCAAAAGTACGTTTTCAGTTTTTGAAGTTGACCACGTCCACACACACATAATACTTTAGATTTTAAAGTTTTTATTGTAAGATACAATTTTTGTTGAAGTTTTGACATTTACTTGTCAAGATCCTTTCTTTTAACATATTCAGGTGTCAATGTGGTAACTGCCAAATAATGGATAATAACGAGGAATGTTTATGCTGCAAAGAGATTTCCAATATTTGTGACAAAAATTTAGAGGCAGTAGAAACGAATGAGACCACCGAAGTCCCTTTGTGCATTACACAACATCCTGGTTTTGAGCCTGTTTGTCTTAACAGGTGGGTTTTACAAACAGCTTGGTACCTGTACAAGCAGCAATATGAGGTAGCATATGATGGGCCCGAAGACAAACTGTACCGCCATATTGCATATAGACAGTTGGCAAGATGGTGCTGGGGTGTCTTGGGTAGAGAAGTGAGAGTCATCTTGCCATCATGTGCAGTTACTCGCATTAGAGAAACATTTCCTCCACCTGGCCTTGCAGAGGAATTTCAATTTGAAGGCTTCCACTATGCTGATGAATGAAGTATTTTATTATGATATAGGTATACCCATTACAATTACTTTGTATGTCAATATTAAAGTGGCATAGCCAGCTCATTTATAGGTCATGCTATGCACATTTATTATTATTAATTTATTACAAAAAAAACCAGATTTACAAAGAAATGATTATAAATGTGGCTTGGCTATTACACTTGTTATAATATAACTATAATTAATTACATGAATAGTTTGTGTACTGCAGTGGTGAAACTAGCTATAGCAAAAGGTTTTGCTATGTTAATATTTAAGAATGAACATTTTTTAAGTAGTACAAAAGTTGTCTTCACTGATTCAACGTCATATTATATGGGTAAGGCAAAACCTATTGCCATAGCTAACATCACCACTGACATTTTATGCAAATCTAGACTGATGTTCCTTTACAAGTACTTCTTTCCTGGGTGGACATGATTTAGAAATGTTCTTTGGAAGATTCTCGCCATGATGTACAAGTTCAATCTCCTCAGTTTTGCATGCATTCACAACCTCCGCAAGTAGTTTATCAATGTAATGGTACTCTTTCTTTTCTTTCATTGCTTTTACAACCCATTGCTTCTGTGTTTTAGCAAAAATCATTTTGTAACGGTCTTGCCCTTTGTTTGTCCCTGACTTAATAACTGCTTTATCACGTTTAATATTGTTGTTGTGATCTAATGCTGCTAACTGAGTGCGGGCTACCATCCCAGGAAATGAAAATGCTCGCTTTGGGCAATATTTCAGTAAAGGGAATGGTAAACCTCCAACTCTCCTGTGTGACAAAACTCAGATAGCTTCCAGGTCTTTTAGAAGCCTCTTGTCACATATCACCTTCTCTGCAGCGATATATGCTTGTGAAGTAGGAGATAACCACTTCTTCTGCTTTGTTTCTTTTTCTGTTAATTGTTGGTGGCAACATTGATGAAAATATGTGTTCCCCTTCCAGAAATGCTTGTTGGAAATGTGGTTAAGGACAGACTTCCATTTTTCCACCAATTCTTCTGCATTCTTGTTACAACTTGCAGAGCACCACCAAAGATGATTAGAAATGGACTTAATCCAATGGGTCAAGTCATCATTTCCTTAATGTTAGCCTTCTTTGTTAGTTTTTTTGTGACAGATTTAGACAAATGCCACACATCATATTGGTGATCAATATGAGGGTGTTTGTTTTTCATAGCACTGGCAATCGAAACATGTCTATCTGTTGTTATTACTAACAGGAACTAGCTTTTCAACTTCAGACAGACATCTTTCAAATGCTTTTTTCTCCATAGCATTAGAAGAACTGACTTCAGTACTTTGCACAACATTAAAAGTTACTATCTTACCAGAGTCAGCCATCATTGTATAAGTACCATACTTGGCATTATGCCCTGGGCTATCACGTTCGTTTAGTTCGTCCAAATTGATCTGCACTCTGATTCTTAGTTATAGAATTTTGATTAAGAAAGAAGTACGACTTTTCTTATCCAATAACAACTCTACTGCGTAGTCTCTAATTTTACTTCTATTTATACCAATGGTTTCGTGCGTAGGAAATAAATTTTCGTCCCAAATGTGACTTAAAAAAGGGAAATTATGTACAATAATTAGGAAACTATAAGTTCTTACTTTACGTCAAGGAAACTACACCTTAATTCTATGCACGAAAGGCTATTTTTACAATGGTTTTAAGTAGGATTATTTTCTAACCGTAATGAGTTACACAACCATGTTTATTATTATTCAATGTTTATTAAGGGCAATAGATTGGTTTCACAACAGTGGAAACTGTTGTTAAGGTTGAATTCGGAGGACAAGCAAACGGCATTACGCACAGTTTCCACACAAAGAAACCTTCGTATTTTTTAAAAAATAATATTAATCGACATTCAAGTTCTATATGTAGTGCGGAAACTGTGCGATAATGGCCTTTATGGATGTGAAACCGTTCTATTAAAACAGAATACAAATAACCAGCTCAATACTTGCATGTAAGCTATAAAGTTGCTTGTGTATATACCTACGAATAAAAAATTCTGACGTTTCGAAAAGAAACATTTTGTGATTAGGAGAAGCATTTTGACGCAAGTTTATTATGACTGTGCAATGACTTTACATAAAGCTTTGAGGAGCAATTGACGATATGACGTCAATACAAGCCGCTGACATATTTCTGCTCCCACGCACCGGATGCCCTAGCTGCAGCATTTCAACTCATTTTTTGTGAAAATATTGAATCAAACAAACAAAAAAATTGCCGCATATTTATTTTCACGGGACAGACAAAGTTTTAAGACAAACATTATTTTTGGGTGGAGTTCCCCTTTAATTGAAACATTGAAACGTTTTATAACAACGTGCAATGCACGAGATAGTTTGTAAATGTTTGTTTTGACGTCAAACTCAAACTAAGATTTTACGGATAATAATGTAGCACAGTTCTCATCCTTTGGATCAAAATTTTTAAAAGAATTACATAATATATAATATAAATATATTTAATTTTTCAAGTGTTTTTTATCAGAAATCACCCGTACTTATTTACTAAATGTATGGAATTAAAGTGCTTTTACATGCTTAAACTGCGAAATTTGTCGGTGTTAAAAATAACCAGGAATTTTTTATTATAGCTGTGTGCCGTCGTTTTTTTATATATTCACCCTTCCATGAGCGAAACTAGAACGTTAATTGGGAGTATATATTCATATGTTCAGCTTTGCCCTGCTGATTTCTTTTGTTTGCGATGTTAATTTCAACAGAAGTCAGCAGGGCAGAGCTGATATGAATATTTACCCCGCCTCCAATTACGTTCTAGTTTTGCTCCTGACGCTATCAGTATGTTATTTGAGAACTTAAATGTCGTTGTTAAGAAATCATCGTAAAAACGAGAAAATTGATTTTATTTTTATGCCTTACTACAATACAACATATCTACATGCACTTTATCATTTAAATAAAGCAAACATGTTGGAATATTTAGACAAAAAATACATTTAATTGAGTAATTGTATATCGTTTATGATTAAGTTGAAAACAGCAAAAACCATTCATTTTATTGTGAATTTGCATTCTGAAATGAATGACTAAAGTATATAACCTACGATGTTCACTTTTGATTTTATTTTAATATCTTGTGTTATGTTTACATACTACGAGGCTGTGGCTTAAAGCAAGATCAATCAATGGCTTAGTCATCCTACTAGTTATGGTATTGCATAATGTATTGTGAATTTCAGACGATTTTTCTTGTTTAAAAAATCACTTCTTTTAACACTCGCAGCGAGTGCACATAGAAAACGGACAAACCATGAGTCTGATTCTGATGGCCAAAATGAGTCGGGCTGTCAATTCTCAATTCTCATCGTCAAAATGTGGTCAAAATAAAGACGACCACAACATTTGTTATTCAGAATTTTAAAGTTTTGGTTTTCTCGACCCAATCCTCCACCATTCACAGTTGCTCCGCATACTTTCTTATAGTCACGTGATTAAATGGAATGAAACATGGAAAGATGGCGGAATTCCAGTGGAATAGTAATTCATAGAGATGCCTTAGTAAGGTTTTATTTTCATTCCTTTTGAACTTTTAAATCATTCAGTCATGCAGAAGAACGTGAAAACAAAGAACGTGTTCCTATCTGGTGCTTTACAAAGAATTCTACTCGATAAAGAAACAAAAAAGTCTCATCATTCACAACTAAAGAAAGCTTGCGAAACGGCTTTAGGTATAAATCCATAAGTAATGATTGTAGTTATTGCTGATGTATTTGGATTCTATTTGCTCTATGTTTTTATGCATTTTCAACCAGTTTCTGCATTTGCTATCAACAAAACATTAAGTGTAGTAATCCCTCATTCAGGATGTCAACGAACGCTGTCGATAGTATCTTTAAAATTGCTCAATTGTTGTGGCAAACAGTTATTTTTAGTGTCAATCGCTGGTTCATATTCTTCTTGAGTTATATGGAAATAAACGCTGTTCAAGGAAATGAAAAATCTACAGGGTAAGTTTAATTATGTAAAGTTGTCCAATTTTCTTTCCAATTTTCCAATTTTAACATGACCAAAATGAGTTATTAACCTTGAATCTTAATAAATTCACAGTTATATCCAGACTACGCATGCTCACAAATTTGCTAAGTTTTATTGTTCAATAGTTAGATTTATAAACGAGAATGTTGGTTTGATTTATTTATAATAAAATCTTCAGGAATGTTTCTTCTGTAACTCTACCTCCACTACCTGGTCAGCAAACATTCATTACAGCAGATCAATATTTTCTTCCTTTTGAGTTGGCTTGTCAAACAAAATGTGCCATGATTGTCACCATTGCAGTTGACTGTACACAAGTAAGTTTTTTTTGATGTTCAAAATAAACGATTTTAAAATTGCTGCATAAAGATATTATATCTTTTCATTTTAAATTTTAATTACTTTTCTTACACTGAAACAATCATTACTAACTGATAATCACCTAATTGAAAACAAGGCATCTTACGCCCCGTCCACACGTATCCGGATTCATTCGTTTCCCCAAATATTTTTTGCAGTTACACTTATCGTCCACACGTATCCAGCGAAAACACCTACTGTAACTGCAAACTTTTGAACGGTCTCCAGATTGGAAACTTTTGAAAACGCATCAAATCCGGACATGTGAGGACATACTGTAACGGAATGATTTCAAAACGATGACGTATATCGATGAAATATAATTTCTACCTACGCACCGCTGCCCTAATCCAATCCACATTTATCATGCGTTATCCTATGCATTAAAATGGCGCCAAAGTCATTTTTTGATTTCAACTGTCCTATTTTCGAGCAATGTTGCGTTTATGCGATTTATTTTTGCCGCCTTAAATTATCTAACGTATTATGGAAAGAGGGAGAGCAGTTTTGATACGGCTCATTTCAATGCCAGTTGTCAGAAATGTGTCCTTAAACATTTTGTTATTTTATATTCTAAAACGGATCTCAGTAAAGATCCACTTCATCATATGTCCACATAAAAGCTTCATTCTTACTACTTTTTTTTTAATATCTTGATGCACTAGCTTTGTCGGATATTTCGACATTTTATAGCCAGTTCATTATTCGTATTAGCGCATGCTCTGTAAGTAATAATTGGGTATTTGTATCGTTTTCGCGGCTACGTGTGGACACACAAAAACGCATCAAATTTGCATACATGTGGACGCGTAAAGTTTTGAATCCGGAACAAATGTTTGCAGGTACAAATGAGTCTGTATACGTGTAGACAGGACCTTGAATTCACTAACATAAATAATCCCTCGTGGCTTTGACTATGTTCTAAGACGGTTAGAGCTTAATTACTTGTGTCTTATGGGATTAAGAGACCCTCACATTAAATAAAATTTACTCTATTTAATCCTTGGGACTCTTAATCTCATAGAACACACGTGATCATGCTCTAACCCTTACCACAATGTAAGAATATACAGAAGAGTCACTCGTGTCGGAACCTTTGATGATTTTGTCCTCGCGCATGTCGTGCCGCGCATGGTGGCCGCCATAATTCCAGCCAGATGATTAAGGTTTTTGACTTTTTTCAAACCTTTAACTTGATCCGAAGTTATTTCTTACGTCAAAACATACTTGAATTCATTATTCAGTATTGACGTCATTTAATTTTAATGGTTGGAAACAAGTGAGAAATTCTAATTATCTGGCTGAAATAATGGCCGACATGAGGACGTGTTGTACACCTGGGTGACCCTTCTTTATAATCATTACTCTGTAGCATTGTGCTGTTAGTAGTCACACGAATGTAAACATTGTGAACAGATTTGGCCACTCTGTGCCCAAATCTTTCAATCTTTAGTTGTCAATATAAGAGACCACGTCTTGACCACGTTCAACGCGTTTAAATATGAAAATCATTTTGAATCTTACGATTTCTTTTGCGTTTTAATGTCGTTATGCAAATTAACGATCCATGACGTTGTAGAGTAGGTTAGGACTCAGAAGACCTTAATCAATTTAGAAACTAGACTTTAATTTTGACCAAATCTTCATACAATCTTGCAGTCATATCTTGATAAGTTAAGGTTCTGAGAATGGTTTATAGGCGTTCTGATTGACGTCACCAACATCTTCAAGCCCAAAATCAATATTACCACAGAATAATGACTATACAGAACGGTCACTCAGGTGTTCAACGTGTCCTTACAACGGCCATTATTCCAGCTATTTGATTAGGGTTTGTTACTGGTTTCCAACCATTAAAATTACATGACATCAATACTTAATAATGAATTCGAGAATATTTTGACTTTAGAAATGACTTTGGATCATTTTGAAGGTTGGGAAAAAGTCAAAAACCCTAATCAACTGGCTGTAATAATGGCGGCTACCATGCACGGCGCAACATGCCAAAGAATAAAAATATCAAAGGTTCCGACACGAGTGACCTTCTGTATATTCTTATTCTGTGATAATATACTGTGAGAATGGTTTAAGGGCGTTCTCATTAACGTCACCAACATCTTCAAGCCAAATTTATAATATTAGCGTTATTTAATAGGCTAAATATGTTTAATTAATAAATAATTGACGTAATATCACAGAAAAATGGTCAATTGTTACTAGCATTTTATATATATTAATGTAGGGAGAGCATAGTTCTTTTGTTTGACAACAATAAGTTTCGTTTTTAAAAATTAGATTTGATAGATACCCAGTAATTTTTTCAAGTACAAACAATGTATTTTAACTCTATAGAGGCCGTTGTACCTCACAGGTAACAATCACCAAACTAGATGTGTAAGATCTTTTGAAAAGGCACGGCTCCCAGAGGGTTAAACAATCATGTGGAACAAATACATATAATGACATGCTTAACACTA
This sequence comes from Xenia sp. Carnegie-2017, assembly GCF_021976095.1. Taxonomy (NCBI): domain Eukaryota; kingdom Metazoa; phylum Cnidaria; class Anthozoa; order Malacalcyonacea; family Xeniidae; genus Xenia; species Xenia sp. Carnegie-2017. The sequence continues at coordinate 2,579,929 of NW_025813487.1, read as the reverse complement.
TTTATAAAGACATCATCCACTTCAAGCCACATATAAACCACGAGGCGTCATGGAAAGTAGATGTTGTTCATATGAGATGGAACAAGACTTTGCACATTAACGACAAGTGTAAACATTTGTGATTGTGCAATCAAAATAAAATTGTTGCCTTCAACTCTCCTCGATGACAAGTTATTTGAAAGCCACGATGTACAAATATATACTATCAGTATCACATCCTAAATGTTGATAGCAGCAGCAAAAATAAATTTGAGAAAAGAAAACCTCTATGAAATGTGTTACACACGTAGCTACTTGTTTCGATATCATTTATGAAAATAGATCCTACGGCTGTAAACTACAAATGTAAGTGACTATCTTGTGAAAATCTTAATTTATTGATGCTACTGATTTCTGGTTTGTTTCTTCAATGTCGCATAAGCTATAACTGAATATATGCAATGAATATAAATACACTAACTTTGCTATCTGTCTCCAATGCACTATGCGGTTGAGTGCATAGAAGTGCAGTTTTCATAGATTAAGGTGTAGACTTGCAATGAACGAGAACCGTAATTGTTTTTTTGCTCGTTTTTCTACGACTCTCTACTACATTTTTATTAGTAGAATCTTGGGGAAAACAGAACGCCCTTAAATTCTCTCCTAACATTAACAACATATGACTTCAAGATTTAATGAATATTTGGACAAAATTAAAGTCGAGTTTGTAAATTCATTATCGTCTCATGTATCTTACCCTACAACATCATGCATATTTGCTTTGCATAAGGACATTAAAACGCCAAAAAAATTGTAGATTCTAATGAATTTTTTGTTCAAATGCATAGAAGGATTACTTATTGTCTTTGTAAAAGGTGAAAAGCTCCTAAGGGGCCAATTAAAAGAAAAAATTTTAGTCATGACGTGATTAAACAAATGTTAACAACGGAAACTTAGTCACTTTAACGTTGTAGAAAGAAAGGTGAATTTTGTCTTTTTCCTGACGGATTACTGAACTATGAGTTGCATGGAATAATCAACTAGTCTTAACAGTAGGCCTCGTAATATGAAAGCTTTCAATGTAAATGCTTTGATAACGATGTTAAGCCTTTGATCGTTTGAAACTTGTTACATCTTTCAAACTTAACGGGCTAAAGCTATTCGTGCAATGTTGGTGAATGTTCTACCATTTGGACAGTCAAACAGAAAACATATAACAATTTGCTCATTCTCAATATATCTGATTAAGAATTTAAAAACGCAAAGTAACGTCATATGTAGATTTCTTTATCATGAAATGTCGTACATATGTTTCATATTTTGTTACATTGTAGATCCCACATGGATAGAGTTGTGAAAGACCCTTTACCACCTGTGTCATTCACTTCAATTACTCTTACTAGTTTGTCATTACTCATGTGTCATGGCGATTCATGGCCAAAAATTTTCATTTGTAGTTTGGATTCTTTGTGGCTGTCAGTTGTTTGTTCATATAATGATGATGGGCCCCATTGTTGTATGAGACCACCTAAAGGTGGTCAGCTGACATTCTTAGGAGATCAAATCTGCACTAAACATTCTTTGAGTGATGATATAACTGGGGTATTGAAGTGATCCCTTTTCCTTCACTTGAAGTTACCATAAGAGTGTATTGTAAACAGTAATCTATCGAAATGGTGATTCATAATACCAGTAGCCCCTTTATTGGTTACGTCGATTACTTTGTGTATGGAATGGTACGAACATATTGAATGGACATTGCATAAAGGCATTTGTACGTGTGAACATTAATATTGAAATGATTGGACTATAATCTACGAAGATGGAAAACAAGTGAGTGGAAAAACATGATCCATGTCTTGTGGTTTGTAAGTTGAGTAGATAAGTATTAAAATTAATTTATAGCCAGGGGCGGATCTAGGATTTTTCAAACATCAGTCATAAAACGTCGAAGGCGCTCCGCACCTGGGGGGGTCTGAGGCATTCTCCCATGAGAAATTTTGAATTTCAGAGCCTTGAAAATGCCATTTTCAGCGTTTTAGAGCAATACAAAATGTATTTGTGGGCATCGTTTTTGCGTAAAAACAACACATTTTGCTTACGTTTTTTTCAAAAAAAAAAAAATGAAGTGAACAATACTTGAATGTTTTGCCAAATATTTAGGCTTATTATCATGCCAAATATATGGCTCATTAGCATGTCTAGGAACGTAAAATTTATTTTACAATAATGCTATTCAAAAACAGATATAGTCTTGAAAAATTTCTACCAAGTTGTCAGGCATAGACCCCCCTAGAGACCCCCATTCAAATCTCTATGCAATAAGTTTAGTTAAGTTAGAAATTTGGTACTACAAGTGACAGTTCATAGATATAGAAAAGCTCAGACTTCAAACCATGCAAGTTTATTGTAACCCTTTACCCATCTCCACATCAGTGCCAGCAAATTCACCTTTTGAGAAAAAACTCAAAATTTTTTTCTGCCAAAGGTTAAGCAAAAATTATCAGAGTGAAAATTTGCAGTTAAGGACAGCTTAATGCCATAAATGTTTATTAGGCATTTAACTAGACTATTATCTCCTGTAAGTATATGCAAGGTGTGCTATATAGCAATCACTAGTAGCATTGTATTTGCAAATACAAACAGAATGTAACCAACATGTCTTTAATTATATAATTACATGAATGTTAAAATTGGTTCATGTGCCATGCTTACTGGTTATGATAAATATCTTTTCATATGATCAAAGCTTGTTTAAATGTAAATCAGAAATAATTTAGCTTAGAAATTATAATGATCATCAGAAAAATTACCTAGTGATCATGAAAAATAAGTTGCTGTTTTACCAAATTTCAAGGTTTATCTGCATACATAGAAAGACATTTTTACTTTATAGAAAATGCTTTTCATACATCAATAGCCCTTTGGAATTTATGGCAAACAATCTGGTATGAGCCGTAGATTAACACACCTTTACATCTCTACATGAGGTGTTCAGTTAGAAAAGGGGACAATATGTGACATGGGACAACATTCCATGTATGTGAAATACTCAGGTTTAATACCATTCCAGTCAAATTGTCAAAATAAAAGCTTCATGGATCAGAAGACTCAAAATCACAGGTTATAGTAAACAGCTTCTCATGTAATCAATGTTAGTTTTCTCAAATCTTAAACAATATGTAGTATAACTGTCCAATGATTGAATGATCAATGATTATAAACTGAAAACCCCAAACATTTGTTTATGATAAAGTAAATAATAGTATGGCGCCTTATGGCTACAGATTTTTGTCCATTGAAATATATTTGCAGGAATGTAGGATTTCGCTGCCGTATAACGGCCACGATTCCCAAGCACTAAAGAAATCATAGCTAAAAGTCCTTCGTCAATAACAATTTTAGAAGCATAAATCTGCTTACCATACGCCATATTGACATAAATCGCATCACACACTCGCATAATTGACTTTGATATATTACATTCATGCATACACTTCAGTTGTCCTTTACTTACGATTTTGGATGTAAATTTCTGCTGATAAAACTCAAAACAATGTTGGCTTTCTTTTGAACATCAATGACTGAAATGTCGCTCGTGAGATCGTCTTTGCCAAGCATTTAAAATTTATCCATAAATTTCCACCCTCTTGAAAAAAATTCACATTTTGGACAGCAGCATTCATGTCAATATATGAATTTGTAAAAGATTTCCATAAATTCCATCTGATTGTAGTTTAGTTTCTATCATGCTTATAAAAATTACTATAAAACGATCAAACATTCAATTCAGACAGTGAGCTTGACTATGTTAGTTCAGTTGGCTATCAGTCGAAATTCGTCAAACCAATCACAATAAAGCAAAAATTCAAATGAACCAATTGTAAGATAGCAATTGGACTCCCTTATACGTCCGGCCACCCTTATTATCAGTCGAGACCATTCCAGACTGTCCACTGATCTGGCTATTGACCAATAAAATAAGCGTTTTTGACGTTCATAGACTCCTTTATCCGTCGAATAAGTCAAGCCACCCCCGCTTATCAGTCGGTTATTCCAGGTCAATTAAAATTCAACTGATCTGGTTACCAACGAGATATTCATTGCATTAGTCATTAGTTTTCAATAATAAATAAAGCTGGATTTTTATCACGAAGTAAATGCGATAATAAAGTAAGAATAATTAATGAATTTTTAATTAATATGAATGGGTAATTTTTGAATTTCAAACATTAGTCGCGCGACGGATTTGACATACTCTAGATCCGCCCCTGCTTATAGCTATGAGTAACTGCATGATATATTCAAAAAGTATCCTGATGGTCTATTTTTATATTTGAGCTATAACCATGAAAAACACCCATATAGTTAAAAAAAGTCAATAAAAGATGTCAATTGCTGTGAGAAAATAGCTGGCTTTCACTCGCTACTTTTTATTGTTTTTATTAAACGTTTAAACAAAATTGAAATTCTGCAGGTAGGCTTCATTGAATTTTTAAGGTGAAAATGTTACGATATTCACGTTACAGTATACACGTAAAAACTGCGCTGTGGAAAAAGTGAAAGAGACTTACTAAGACTCCTGGATAAGACGGACAAGGACAATGCTTGAAAATCAGGTATTAAAGTTTTGTTCTTTTTTAAAATATATAATTTCTGATTTTATTCATTTATATGCTGACATTTATAATGTGTTTTTTATAGAGTAGCTATGTCGGTAGGTGTAATATCTACACATTGAATGAACGATCAAGTTGGACAGAAGCACGAAGAAACAAGCTTCCTTATTGAAAGATTCCCACTTGTGACTTTCGTTATGCATACTATTAATCAGTATAACGCATTTTTAAATTCAACCGTTAAAAATTTCCGTAAAACTTAATTTTCACAATTGTCAAATTTTCGGACAAAACAAACGAGTGAAAGCCAGCTATTAATGAAAATCTAAATGAAGCAACATAGAAAATTTAATCGAATAAAATCTAGTAAACATCGAAAATAATTTGTATGCAAGTCACGACGTCATTTTGGTCATTTCATTTTTCATTGTTATTGTTTGGTGAATGATCATGTCGAACGTACTGAATGAATTTTTCATATGATTTATGTATGAGCTGCTATTAGTATTTATTTTTAGTCTATTCATTAAAATTTTTGTTAACATTCTTCACTCTTTCATTTTTTGTTCTCTACTAAAGTTTTCGTTTCTTTTGTTCAAACACAAAATATTTGCGGTGTCAATAAATAGGGAAGTCAGCCCACTTTTTTGTCGCCGCTTTTTTTGTCGACGCTTTTTTCGTCGCTTTGCAAATTGAAGATACGAACGACGTAGCTACGATCTGACTACGCTGCATGTTAAAGTAGATCATTGGGATTAATTGAAAACAACAAAAATATGATACATCTTAAAACAAAAAAATTTTGGGAAATTTTTCTAAATTTTGATCTTTTTATTTTTTGGAGGGTTTTTTACCGTATCCACCGGTTTTCCAGGGGGGATCTAGGATTTTTCGAACATCAGTCATAAAATATCGGATGCGCTCGGCACCTGGGGGGGTCTAAGGCATTCTCCCCTGAGAAATTTTGAATTTCAGAGCCTTAAGAAACGCCATTTTCAGCGTTTTAGAGCATTACAAAATGTATTTTGTGGGCATCGTTTTTGCGTAAAAACAACACATTTTGCTTACGTTGTTTTCAAAAAAAAAATGAAGTGAACAATACTTGAATGTTTTGCCAAATATTTAGGCTCATTATCATGCCAAATATATGGCTCATTAGCATGTCAAGGAACGTGAAATTTATTTTACAATAATGCTATTCAAAAACAGATATAGTCTTAAAAAATTTCTACCAAGTTGTCAGGCATAGACCCCCCTAGAGACCCCCATTCAAACCTCTATGTAATGAGTTAAGTTAGAAATTTGGTACTACAAGTGACAGTTCATAGATATAGAAAAGCTCAGACTTAAAACCATGCAAGTTTATTGTAACCCTTTACCCATCTCCACATCAGTGCCAGCAAATTCACCTTTTGAGAAAAAACTCAAAATTTTTTTCTGCCAAAGATTAAGCAAAAATTATCAGAGTGAAAATTTGCAGTTAAGGACAGCTTAATGCCATAAATGTTTATTAGGCATTTCACTTGACTATTATCTTCTGCAAGGTGTGCTATATAGCAATCACTAGCAGCATTGTATTATCAAATACAAACAGAATGTAACCAACATGTCTTTAATTATATAATTACATGAATGTTAAAATTGGTTCTTGCGTCATGCTTACTGGTTATGATAAATATCTTTTCATATGATCAAAGCTTGTTTAAATGTAAATCTGAAATAATTTTGTTTAGAAATTATAATGATCACACTGAAGTCCATATAGTATGCCGATACGTGTACCAGTGGGATAAAGCTCATTGTATGTTTTTTCATTTATGCATTTTTCTGCCTTTAGTTTTCTCAGCAACGTCCTTACTTGATTCTCGCGTTTCAGTGTAATTTTGATGGCATTATCATTTAGAAGTTCGAATTTCGATGTGTCCGCTAGAATTTCCATCATCTTTTTGTGGTAGTCGTTTTTATTCAGAATAACAACTCCGTTGCCTTTATCCGGTTTTAGGATGACGATGCTGTTGTCATTTCTCAGATCATTTAACGCGTTCAGTTCATTCTCTGTGTATAAGGCATTCGGTCGGCTGTAACTCCGAAAACCTGAGTAAGCTATGTCCTTTAGTTTTCAACCTCTGCTCCAGCTATTAACACTTTCATACCGAACTAGAAGTTGTTAGAAAATTGTTCACCTTAAACAACTTCCCTTCATACATATTTGACAATCATGTTCACCGCTTCCTCAACAATACATTTGAACCCAAAGATCTTATTCACACTGCTCCTAAGAAAATCATGTACTTCTGTCTCCCTTTCACTGGCCTACACTGTCTTCAGATTCGCACTCAAATCACTCGACTTTGCAATGCTGCCTTTCCTCATATCAACGTTCGCTTTGTTTTTCGTTCTTCCAGGCGTCTCTCCTCTTTCTTTCCTTTTAAGGACAGGGTTCCCAAACTCCTGAGATCTGGTGTTGTATACTCATTTAAGTGTCGATGCTGCTCTGCATCGTATGTGGGTCAAACCACGCGTCATTTACACACCAGAATATCAGAACACTTGGGAATCTCTCCCTTAACAGGAAAGCCTTCCTTATGTCCACCACCATCTGCAGTTCTTTCTCATATAAGAAATACATCTCACTCTGCCGATTTTAATGATTTCTCAATTCTCTCTTTCTCCTCCGACAATTATGACCTTATGATTCATGAAAGCCTTCTTATATCCAAACTTAAACCCTCTCTTAACACCCAAGGCAACTCAATCCCCTTCACCTTCTTTAATATACCGCCATTCTCACTTAATTCCGTCACCTAAGCTTCCTACTCCCTTCACATGTAATTTAACACCCCGTAATATATACTTGTATTTAAAACCTCGTGTATATAAATTAACTCAATTAATCTGAAGATGCCTTAAGTTAAAGACGAAACGTTATTAATAAATCCTTATCTATTTTATTACTGTGATGGCTTTTTTAAAAGTCTTATGTTGGGCTATTATGTTCATATTGAAAATTCGCTTTCCGCCTGGCAAATCTCTGGCCAACTATGATGAATTCTATAATCTCATGACATGTCATTGACACGGTATGATTGCATGACTAGTAGAAATGTAAAATTATTGTGAAAGACAAGCCCTTAGCAATTTAGTATTTCCACCAAAAATAGTTTTCAGTGAAAATTTTGATGATGGCATTTCTAAATTTTTGCGAAATCTTATATATGACGCAAATGTGAAGGTGTTAGCTAGTCACGTCACATGTATTATTAGCCAGAGACTTTGAACAGTGACTGTGGGGAGTGTGACAATCCCTATCTTTTGACGAAGATGTGAAAAATTTGATCAAGTGAAAAAGAGATTTATCCTATTGATAAGAGTTATCCACCTTGCGTACAGCTCGCCCTTGGTGGCTTGTGCAATCGATTACATTAATATATAAGATCGTATTTAAGTAAGAATTTATCATATGAAGCTCAGTTGATATAACTTGTGAATTTTGATTTGAGATCAATTAATCCTTTTATGTTATTGTACGTTAATCATCCATGATGAATTCTTGTGATGACGTTATAATCTCATGACATGGTATAAGATTATAGGACAGGAAGAAAGACATATACTGAAATAGAAAAAGCTCTTGTCATTTTCTGTTTCCAATACCTTAAATTTAGGACTTAGGAGTGTTAAAGTGTAAGAGCAACCTTTAGGATAATAGTTAAAACTCTTTTGCTTATTCTTTAAATAAACAATTCAAGAACTACATGAAAAAATTTGTAAATAGATTTACCAAACGGTGACAGATGTCAATTTGCGCATCAGTGCAAGCTTTGATTACATCCATTTGCAATTGACCTTGCGGTGTGCATAGATGAAATGTTTGATACAGTTTTAAAAATTTAAATTATTAATGGCTAAGGCGTACAAGTTAAGTAATGGAAGCTGTAGTTTATATGCAATAAATTAAGCGACCGTAGAACATGAACAATATGATGGATTTTAGTAGAGGTAATAACGTCAAGTTTTGAAACTATAACAAACGTTTAATTTATGCACGCAGCACGGTCAATTGAAAACGTGCAATGCACGAGATAGTTAGTAAATGTTTGTTTTAACGTCAGACGACAAAATAAGAAGTATATTTCTTGCCACAAAATTTATATACGCGCACTCCATATATATATACAGCTCAGTGTCATAAAGAAAAGTAAAAATCAATGGAAAAGATACCATTTAAAGAGGTACATAAATTGCTCAATAAATTTCATAAAACCAATAACATATTTTAAGATATATATTTCCTTAATTTTTTTGTTATATATGAAAATCTAAATAAATTAAAAAATATCCATTCCAACCAGTCAAGATATAGAAATTCGTAATCATGGAAAAGATTATACATTATTTTATTCACACATGTGTTGAATTCCATCGGATAGAACACGATTTGCCAAACCCAAAACACCCAGAACCAGAACGACAACAACTCCCGTCAAAACAACAAATTCCATTCAACCAAGGACAACAACGGTAATTTTCAAATTCGATCTCAAAACTATGAACTGGACAACACTTTGTACCATACGGACACCATTGTGGCACTCCATGAATTTTTCCACAAATTACACGATTTACATTCTAGAAGAAATTTGATTAATGATTTGAGTACATTATTTAAGTCATTTTTGATATAATGACATTTCTTACATTTATAAATATTTCTATTTAGAACTAAGAATACTCAAAAAGAACATTTTTACTCTTATTGATATTTCAATAATGAAAAACTGTGTGCTCGATAATAAAGTCTTCGTTTTTTCCAAATGTTTTGAGCACATTATTTAAGTCGTTTTACAATTATAATGCGTGGCATATTTTACATTTAAAATAATACACTTTGAGATATTCTCAACTTTGATTGGTAGATTGCTGTGCGTTTTTCGGTAATTACCAATTTACCATATGAAAATGTATAATTGCACTGTAAAGCTTTGAAAACATTCTTTAAAGGGAGGATTTAAAAATATCTCTCGTATGCATGTTTATGTGAACTTGCTCTAGAAATTACACCATTGCCTTTACTAATGATTTCTATTTCAAACTAAAAAATATTTTAGCTGTCTATATTTTTTCTTCTATTAACATAGTGATAATTAAAACTTGTTTCATTGACATTAAAACTTCTCTTTTCTTAAAATGTGTGTCCGAGAACATGGTTTAAAGGTTTGATTCCAACTTACAAGCTCTATATTAGTAACAAATATAACAATTTTCAAAATAACTAGTTACATTGGAGGCGTACGGAGGCTTCAATCTCTGGCTAGAGGTGTGTTGTACTTACCAAAAATGTTACGTATTTCAGTAGTATTTTATGTTGAAATTTAAAGTTTAACGACAATTGGTCAAGTAAAAAATCGTCATTCACTGCATTTTGAGTACATTTTTTAATAAAACAAGAAATAAATGAAAATGATCGATAGAAGGCTTTTTGTACAAAGTGAAAATAACAAGAAAACACCTTTTCAAATGTCTTTAATTTACCTGCCCTAAAAGCACCTACTTCTCAACCTTAGAGGGAGTGACACCCACCACAAAGTCCCCATCAGCAGTCCCACGATCGATATGCCTTTGAGCTCGTACTTTATTACACTGACTGGTTAACGTCTTGAGCATCTCTATTTTAGAATGACATGTTGTTTGTAGTTGAATATCAAACGTTTGGGCTCATCATTGTAAGAAAATCATTGTTGAAAAAAACAACTTTTGTATATGACGCTTTAGCGGAAACATTATTAGTAAATATCACAACCTTTACCGTTTTTGAACCGCCTGGGGCCCACAAAAGGTTTATCAGAACCCAAACGTTTGTCTACTTTTTATTAAATTTCTTATGACTTGTTTATGATTATCTGACAGAAAAAAATACGTAGCAAGTAAAATATAAAGGTTTAGCTTTCTGACGCTGATTATCAAAATGCGTTCACTTTTTATTTTAAGTTGTGTTTGTGTTAGGAAACCAGAATTATTAAGCCAGTGCAGTGAAGTCAGTGCAACAAAGCCAAAAAGCAGAAAATCAAATTCATAAATAATTTTTGTGATCGACTGAGAAAATTTCTCTTGCTCTATAGAATAATTTTGATTGCTTTCATGTGACTCACGTTGGTTAATTCATGGTTATGGACTTTGCCCCACTCCTTATTATTAAATGTTTATGTTTGATAAATATTAAGACGACCAACCTCTTTGTACGTCTTTTCCAATAATGATTTCGTCGGTCTTTCCTTCATTTGCTTGTATCGCTCCATTTTGACCAAATCAATAAAAACCAGTAAACACAACAATATGTAAGCTCTTTTCATAGCTAAAACAAAATGATCAAATGTATTTCTTTTTTTACATATTACATTTTGTATCAATAATGTTGAAATTACCTTTTCTTGTACTTCTTTTTTGTAACAAGTAAAAATACAACAAAATAAATTAGCAATAATTCTGTCTACTTTTTATATCGACCTACTTTGAAGCTTTGGTGACTTGTGCAATGAAGTGTTTATTGTGAGACCGCATTTAAAAAAGAATCGATCACATGAAAATCAAACGATATTCATGTGAATGTTGGTTTGAGATCAATTAATATTTTTATGTTGTTGTATCTTAGTCATCCATGATGATTTCTTGTGATGATGTTATAATCTCATGATATGGTATGATTACATGACTGGAACAATGTCATATGGTAAAGTAAAACTAGCTCTTATCCTTTTCTGTAGCTAATGCGATAATACCTGCAAATTTAGGAGTTTGGAAGTGTAAGAACAACCTTAGTTAAAGACATTAGTAAAAAGTCTTCTGGTTATTCAATAAATAAAGCACTTGGAAAAATACATATAAAGTTTTGTAAATAGGTTTACCACACTGTGTACATGCGACAGAAACGTTTGTCTTTTTCACATTATTGTTAATGAATAAAAGAAATAAAAGATGTTTTCGTGTTTGCATTGCCTTATGCAAACCTTGGAGAGGTTTGTGAGAACCGCGAGCACGTGCAACCCTTGACCTTTGGTCTCGGGCTTGCACTGATCATCTCTTATGTTCTCCCAAAGGTCTCCTCGGTTTGCATAATCCTGTGCAAACACAGTAAACATGTTTTATTTCTTAATTGAAACATTTAAAGTTTTTTTACAACGTGCAATGCACGAGATAGTTTGTAAATGTTTGTTTTGACGTCAAACTCAAACTAAGATTTTACGAATAATAATGTAGCACAGTTCTCATGCTTTGGATCAAAATTTTTAAAAAGAATTACATAATATATAATATAAATATATTTATTTTCTCAAGTGTTTTTTATCAGAAATCACCGGTAACTTATTTACTAAATGTATGGAATTAAAGTGCTTTTACATGCTTAAACTGCCAAATTTGTCGGTGTTAAAAATAAACCAGGAATTTTTTATTATAGCTGTGTGCCGTCGTTTTTTTATATATTCACGCTTCCATGAGCGTAACTAGAACGTTAATTTGGGGGGGGGGAATATATATTCATATGTTCAGCTCTGCCCTGCTGATTTCTTTTAATTGCGATGTTAATTTCAACAGAAGTCAGCAGGGCAGAGCTGAATATATGAATAATTACCCCCCGCCTCCAATTACGTTTTAGTTTTGGTCCTGACGCTATCAGTATGTTATTTGAGAACTTAAACGTCGTTGTTAAGGAATTTTCGTAAAAACGAGAAAATTGATTTTATTTTTATGCCGTACTACACAGGGGCGGATCTAGACTATGTCAAATCCGTCGCGCGACTGATGTTTGAAACTCAAAAATTACCTATTCATATTAGGTAAAAATACATTAATTATTCTTACTTTATTATCGCATTTACTTCGTGATAAAAATCCAGCTTTATTTATTATTGAAAACTAATGACTAATCAATGAATATCTCCTTGGTAACCAGATCAGTTGAATTTTTATTGACCTGGAATAACTGACTGATAAGCGGGGTGGCTTGACTGGTTCGACGGATAAAGGAGTCTATGAACGCCAAAAACGCTCATTTCATTGGTCAATAGCCAGATCAGTGGACGATCTGGAATAATCTCGACCGATAAGTGGGGTGGCCGGACCTATAAGGGAGTCCACTTGCCATCGTGTAATTGGTTCGTTTAAATTTTTGTCTTACTGTGATTGGTTTGACCTATTTCGACTGATAGCCAACTGAACTAACATAGTCAAGCTCACTGTCTGAATTGAATGTTTGATCGTTTCATAGTAATTTTTTAAAGCATGATAGAAACTAAACTACAATCAGATGGAATTTATGGAAATCTTTTACAAATTCATATATTGACATGAATGCTGCTTTCCAAACTGGGAATTTTTTCAAGAGGGTGAAAAATTTATGGATGAATTGTAAATGCTTGGCAAAGACGATCTCGCGAGCGACATTTCAGTCATTGATGTTCAAAAGCAAGCCAACATTGTTTTGAGTTTTATCAGCAGAAATTTACATCCAAAATCGTAAGTAAAGGACAACTGTAGTGTATGCATGAATGTGATATATCAAAGTCAATTTATGCGAGTGTGTGATGCGATTTATGTTAATATGACGTATGGTAAGCAGATAGATGCTTCTAAAATTGTTGTTGCCGAAGGAATTTTAGCTATGATTTCTTTAGTGCTTGGGGAATCGTGACCGTTATATGGCAGCGAAATCGTACATTCCTGCAAATATATTTCAATGGACAAAAAATCTGTAGCCATAAGGCGCCATACTATTATTTACTTTATCATAAACAAATGTTTGGGGCTTTTCAGTTTATGATCATTGATCATTCAATCATTAGACAGTTATACTACATATTGTTTAAGATTTGAGAAAACTAACATTGATTACATGAGAAGCTGTTTACTATAACCTGTGATTTTGAGTCTTCTGATCCATGAAGCTTTTTATTTTGACAATTTGACTGGAATGGTATTAAACCTTAGTATTTCACATACATGAAATGTTGTCCCATGTCACATATTGTCCCCTTTTCTAACTGAACACCTCATGTAGAGATGTAAAGGTGTGTTAATCTACGGCTCATACCAGATTGTTTGCCATAAATTCCAAAGGGCTATTGATGTATGAAAAGCATTTTCTATAAAGTAAAAATGTCTTCCTATGTATGCAGATAAACCTTGAAATTTGGCAAAACAGCAAAGTATTTTTCATGATCACTAGGTAATTTTTCTGATGATCATTATAATTTCCAAACTAAATTATTTCAGATTTACATTTAAACGAGCTTTGATCATATGAAAAGATTTTTATCATAACCAGTAAGCATGACAAATGAACCAATTTTAACATTCATGTAATTATATAATTAAAGACATGTTGGTTACATTCTGTTTGTATTTGATAATACAATGCTACTAGTGATTGCTATATAGCACACCTTGCAGAAGATAATAGTCAAGTGAAATGCCTAATAAACATTTATGGCATTAAGCTGTCGTTAACTGCAAATTTTCACTCTGATAATTTTTGCTTAATCTTTGGCAGAAAAAAATTTTGAGTTTTCTCAAAAGGTGAATTTGCCCCCCCAGGTGCGGAGCGCCTCCGACGTTTTATGACTGATGTTTGGAAAATCCTAGATCCGCCCCTGGTACTACAATACAACATATCTACATGCACTTTATCAATTAAATAAAGCAAACATGTTGCAATATTTAGACAAAAAATACATTTAATTGAGTAATTGTATATCATTTATGATTAAGTTGAAAACAGCAAAAACCATTCATTTTATTGTGAATTTGCATTCTGAAATGGATGACTAAAGTATATAACCTACGATGTTCACTTTTGATTTTATTTTAATATCTTGTGTTATGTTTACATACTACGAGGCTGTGGCTTAAAGCAAGATCAATCAATGGCTTAGTCATCCTACTAGTTATGGTATTGCATAATGTATTGTGAATTTCAGACAATTTTTCGTGTTTAAAAAATCACTTCTTTTAACACTCGCAGCGAGTGCACATAGAAAACGGACAAACCATGAGTCTGATTCTGATGGCCAGAATGAGTTGGGCTGTCAATTCTCAATTCTCATCGTCAAAATGTTGTCAAAGTAAAGACGACCACAACATTTGTTATTCAGAATTTTAAAGTTTTGGTTTTTCTCGACCCAATCTTCCACCATTCACAGTTGCTCCGCTTACTTCCTTATAGTCACGTGATTAAATGGAATGAAACATGGAAAGATGGCGGAATTCCAGTGGAATAGTAATTCATAGAGATGCCTTAGTAAGGTTTTATTTTCATTCCTTTTGAACTTTTTAAATCGTTCAGTCATGCAGAAGAACGTGAAAACGAAGAACGTGTTCCTATCTGGTGCTTTACAAAGAATTCTACTCGATAAAGAAACGAAAAAGTCTCATCATTCACAACTAAAGAAAGCTTGCGAAACGGCTTTGGGTATAAATCCATAAGTAATGATTGTAGTTATTGCTGATGTATTTAGATTCTATTTGCTCTATGTTTTTATGCATTTTCAACCAGTTTCTACATTTGCTATCAACAAAACATTAAGTGTAGTAATCTTTCATTCAGGATGTCAAAGAACGCTGTCGATAGTATCTTTAAAATTGCTCAATGTATGATTTGTACTTTTTTATACGTGGCAAACAGTTATTTTTTAGTGTCAATCGCTTGTTCATATTCTTCTTCTTGAGTTATATGTATATATGTTTATGGAGAAATGTATGTCAACGTGTGCAATGAATGTAATGTATTGCTGTGTTTAGGAACAGGCGCGGATCCAGCTCCTTAGCTGACCGATGCATTGCGAGCGCCGAAGGCGCGAGCTACCGCTATGGGGGTCTGGGGGCATGCTCCCCCAGAAAATTTTTGAATTTTCACTATCCGAGAAGCATTTTCCAGCGATTTGGGAAAGGTGACAGAAAAATCTTAAGCGTAAATTTTATCGAAAAAATAACATGAGCCGTCTTTTGTAAGATAAAGCATTGATAAAAGCAATGTTCAAAGGTGGTCTTCTTCCAACGGTAAATAGGATGAAAAGTTTAATAAAAGCAATGTTCAAAGATGGTCTTCTTCTAACGGCAGCAAAGATGACAACAATTATAAAAGCAATGTTGAAAGATCGTCTTCTTCCAACCACAGCAAAGATGAAATGTTTAAGAAAATCAATGTTTAAACGTGGTCTTCGTCCTCTCAATAACGGCTGAAAACAAGATAACTCTCAAAGAAAATGTAGGTTGTTTATCAGCATTAAGAATTTCTCATAGAGCTCATCGTCAAGCATCTGTTTCTTTATCCTCCAGGATATCAAGAAATTGCATCCTCGTTGGGTTTTGTCTAGCAAAGGTATTAATCACTTCTTCGACATCACACTTAATATCATCATTAATATGCATTTGGGCTAATCCATTTAACCTTTCGTTGATCATTGTGCTACGTAACCAAGTTTTCATTCGACGAAGGGCAGAAACGGATCTTTCACACTCACATGTAGTGACTGGAACAACAGCGAGTATCTTAAGCGCTGTAAATATATTTGGAAACGCAAGTTTGTTACAAGTTCGAAGCGTGTCGGCAATTGAATCGTACTTAACTTTCTCAAAGCCCCCTTTCCAATTTGTTTCCCACAATCCTAATTCAGCATGTATTTTCCGAAAGTGTGGCATATCCTCTTTATATGCAACAGCAAACTTCATAAACTCTTCCTTCCAATTAACGTCCTTGCAATTGAGAAAATACTAGGTATAATATAGAATCCACGATAAATATCGCACACCTCTGAAGAAAACCGAAATTCCATCTGTTCAATCAAGTGATCAAGAAGGGATGGTTAGTTTCATGCGGTAGTATTCACGTGCTGTATGTGCAGGATAGTTTTCACGAGTTGTCTGAACATTGCAAAGTCGAGGAATTTTTTCATCAACGTTTACTCTGTTTGCTAAATCCACTGCTTCTTCGTAGTATTGGTCATGAATTGTATCAGCCGAGCTGCGTAAAATTTTTAATTGTGACTTCAAAAGATTTATATGTTTAATTGATTCAGCGATATCGATCATCCTTTGCTGCAGTTGAACAGTCAACGACATTGTGTGATGCAGAACATTTGATGTAATCACAAGATTAACAATAAATTCGAAAGATTTTATGGAACGAAGATATCCCTCTGCGTCCCTACTTGAATTATCAAAATCTTTATTCATATTGAGCTTCATGTACTCTAAACTTTGACAAACAGGTACAAATGCTTCCACAAATCCATCAAGTGTACGTATCCGTTCAACCCAACGCGTTGTGGATGGAGCTCCTAGTTTTTTACGACATAACCCAGACTTTTCCATATTCTGCCTCAAGCACTGCATTCGTAGGGGGGATGGGCTGAAGAAACTGAAGATATTTTGAGCATGCCCCAACATGTTTTTGACAGTTTTCTCACCACATGCTTTAGCAACAACAAGGTTCAATCGATGACTAGCGCAATGGATATACAAAGCTTTTGGATTTTATTTTAAAATACGACCAGCAACTCCCTTTGATTTGCTTGACATTGCACTGGCACCATCATAGCACTGACCACGACAGTTGGAAAGTAGTAGCCCAACTTCGTTTAAAGTATCTTCGATATTCTTCGCTAGCGCTTCGCCAGTCATTCCTTCACACTCAACAAATTTAATAAATCGTTCATTAATTTCTTGCTTTGAGTCAACATACCTTACAACAATTGGCATCTGCTCGATACTGCTGCAGTCTGTTGCCTCATCACCAAGGACTGAGTAAATTGGGCATTCACTAGAATTGATTTCAGAAACAATCTTTTCTTTGATTTGTTCCCCGCAGATCTTTATCAGCTTGTTTTGAATTGTCTTCGAACGATAAGTTGCATTCTTACTTGCATTTTCAAAATGTTTTTCTAGTTTCGCGTCACCCGCGTCTACTCTAAAATTCAAAAAGGCTTGAAAGTTCCCAGGATTAGAAGATAGAAAATACTTTGAGTCGTCACGATGGCCTCGTAAGGGAAGATTCTGTCTGCCTGCCAGTATAATAGTTTTAATAATAGAGCCTAAAACGTCACGATTGTATTGAATGCAGGCACTTCTAAGATGATCGGCTTGTTCGTCGATGCCAATAGTTTTACCTTTCATCACACGTTGGAACTGCGACAAACGTAACTTGGAGTCACGGTGAATTAGGGAATATTTGTCATGCTGGTAAAATTTTGTTGCCGCACTCTGCCAGTTTCTTAAGGGTTCCTTAAATAATTTACTAAGCTTTGAACCATTATGTCCTGTTTGATGACCGAACAAAACGCAATAATAACAAAAGGCTCCATCAAATAATTTAGAGTAGCACAACCAGGACCAACGATCTAGCCAGCCAGCACAAAATTTTCTTGAAGATTTACCATTCTCAGAAAAAGGAAAATTGAAAAAAGGGGGAGGCTTCCAGTAATTTGTTATAAGTCTTAGCTTTGTGTTGTCATCTAGGGCCGCCACAGATACAAAATGTCCAATATCCAAGGGATCAACATCTGTCATATCAGTTTTTACAGATTTTGACAAGGGACAAGAAGCATTTGATACTTTTCCATCTTCAAAGTCGCATGAAAGAGGTCCTAAATAAAACATTACTAAGATGTAGGTATACGACTACATTCAAAATAATAAAGCCTGAATGCGTTAACATGCAAGGTCATATATCATAGGTCATTGTTTTTGGTGCATTTGAGTGAAAGCTTGTTGCCAATTTGACGATCTCATGTTTATAAAGGAAGGATTTATTCACATGTACAAAAAATATCCTCCATCCCACAACGAATACTTTATATTGCATGGTATGCTTTACTTATGTTCTTAGAAAAGCATGCTTACCTATAATTAAAATATATTTGCAAATGAACAATCACTAATTTAACCCACGTTTTAAGGAAGTCTTCAAGCAATCATAGCTGCTGCCATTTAAGTCTTCCCTTGGTGAGGATTTTGCAGGTGCTACCAAAGTTGTGTCTGTTGCTTGCCCACTTTTATTTTTCTGTAAGACATCAACTTTAAAGTGGTCAGTAATTTTTTTATTATTAACTCTTGAGTTATTAGTTTGATTAAATTCAATTAGTGGTACAAAATGATTGGGTTGAAATTCTATATCTAATTCTGAAGAGAATAAGCACCAGTAGTTGTCCACATTAAAATTAACTTAGCAGGCTGAACAAGTTGACTTGAAATATGTTGGTGTGCTTGCCGTGGAAGACTTTTACCATTTAGAAATTGTGAATATTTGGTCTCCTGGTCCAACTTTTCGGGATAAACTGAAATTATAGTCATTCCAGTGACAGAAGACAAACCAAATATACACATAAGTGAAGAATAAGTACCATTGCATGCATTATTTAGAGCTTCCTCTTTAACTACTATTACCTTTGTGCTTGGATTTTCCTATCATAGCCATTGCCTAAAGCCACATCTGATACTGATGCAGAAAAGCAGTATTTTCTGACTTAAAAAAATGCAACTTATCTTTTAAGTAAGGGTGGTTAGCATAATACTCCTGGTGATTGAATAGCTCAATGCTTGTCAAGTCTCTCAGCAAATGACATAGGTCTTCCTTGCCACAAAGTAATTTTGAGCAGGCTCTGTACAGACAATTACCATCACCTCTAGTTCTAAATATAGCAGAGTTAAGAAAATTCTCATTGTGTGGCTAAAAATTAGAAATCAGAAGAATTCAAAACTTAAATGTCTGACAGGGTTATTAAGAAAATGTTAGCTTCTACTGAAGTCATAAGTATATTGGAAGAAGGAATACAGTCATTACATTTTTAATGTAATCCATACAATACATAAACTAAAATGCAACTAAAATCGCACCTACCCCTGCATATTACAGTTTGTATTATATTACATATGAATACAAGTATAAGTGCTGCATAAGTAATATGACATCGTGTATATTTTATGATGATTGTTCGTCGTTATCTACGACTACACTCTGAGTCTGAAATGAGTACACTATTTACATTTAAAACATGCAAGCATAAAGGTAGATTTACTTACTTTAAAGCTCTTAGTTCTCCACTTTGCCAATGAACTGTCAAGTGCTTAGGTATTAACATTTCACTTGACATATCTCTCCCATTTTTACCCTTTGAAAAGGGATTCCAAGGAGAGGATTTTGAAATAAAAGTAGCAGCTCTCGTTTCATAGGTTCGACGCACTCCATTAATATCAAATGACTTCTCTTCTCGAAGCAGAGTACACAGATCTTGTTTGATATTCTCGACAGCCATGACTTCGATCGATGATTGCGAGTTATATCAAGTGATCAAATAACAATGCATTCAACTTTGAAGTTCAAAGTTGAATGCATCGGTGCCATGTGCCCACAATCACAAAATTATGGAAAATGCATCGCTCAGCGGCAAAATCTACCGTGACGTGAGGCCCTAAAACAATGGTTTTGCTGATGTCACAGTAGATTTCACGCGGAAAAGGACTCGGGACCGATGCATCGCAAATCTACTGTGACGTAGCGATGCCTCTTCCATCTACCGTGACCATTGAGTTCTATAATAACTGGAGCGGCTAAGTGGACTGGGAACTGTTGTAAAAAACATGGCGGCCAACGGACGTATTTCCGCTGAAATGATCGCTTTGCAGAAAAATAATATTCTCGACCTCCTCCGGATTGATGTTATTGATTTTCCCGCCTTCAGTTGAAAATTTCAAATGCAATTGCAAGCTGTATGATAAATAAACAATATTTTCAAGGCCAAAACAATATTTTTTTCAAAAATGCCTAATCGATGTTCGATTGTAGAATGTCGTAATATTGACAACGCGAAGGACATCGCTTTTCACAGGTGAGTTATTCGCTTATTTTGTTTGTTCCTGAAAGATTGAATCGGCATTTATACAATTGAAAGCCCCAAAATCTGTTAGGCCTTATGAAAAAACATTGTCTTAAATACTGCATACACTGATGTTTTCCTGTGTGTTTTTTAAAAAATTCAACAAATTTGTTTATTTATTTGTTGAATCAACGCATGAAACAATAAATTTACTAATCTATTTCAAATAGTTTTCCTGACGAAGAAAAAAACCCTGCACTTTTTTTGGAATGGGTAAATAGTATAAAGAAATGGTCGCCTCTCACAGTTCTAACTAAGTGGAGCAGAGTTTGCTCAGATCATTTTTCCGATAGCATGAAGAGAATATCAGGTAACAAAGTGTGTCTAGAAGATAGTGCTGTGCCCACATTATTTCAACAGGTGAAGGATGTTGAATGTACGAAGAGCACTGAAAAGGTGAGTCGTCATTTCTCTACTCATGATCACTCGTATTGTCTTAAGTCTCCCAGGAGAATGAAAAGACAATTGGAAGATGTTATAGACCGGGCAGAGTATTATAGAAAGAGGTTAAAAGTGTCTAATACGGAAAAAAGTAGACTGAAAAAGAAGGTAAATGATTTATTGTCAATCATTGATTGCCTTAAAGATGATAAAATGATCAGCTCTGATCAAGCTGAACTTCTTAATGCTTCACTATCTGGGGTTCCTGAAGATATTTTGAGTCGTTTAGTGGCAAACACTCAGGTAAAAAGGTGCTCAATACCCCCAGAATTGCAAGCTTTGCACTAACTTTGAAATTTTACTCGCCTAAGGCTTATGATTATGTTCGTGAGAAGTTTAATTTAGCCTTACCTCATCAAGAGTAATTCGATCTTGGTATAATTCCGTGGATGGTGACCCTGGTTTCACCAAGGATGCCTTGAATGCTTTGAAAGTGAAGGTTCAAGAATCAAAGAAAGATGGCAAGGAAGTCATATGTGCATTGATGCTGGATGAAATGTCAATTCGTAAACACGTAGAATGGGATGGTCAAAAAGTTTGTGGTTATGTTGACCTTGGTACTGGGATTGACGATGATTCACTCCCTGAAGCAACAGAAGTTTTGGTATACATGGCTGTTGCTCTAGATTCATCTTGGAAAGTACCAGTTGGTTACTTCTTGGTAGATGGCCTCACTGCAGAAGTAAAAGCAAATTTAACCAAGGAGTGTTTGATGCAGTTGCATGATGTTGGTGTTAAAGTTGGAAGTTTAACGTGTGATGGTCCATCCACACATCTTGCAATGATGAAGTTGCTTGGAGTGAAACTTTCACTTAATGATTTCCAAGCATATTTTTTACATCCATCTGATTTAATGTTGAAAATTTATGCATTCTTAGATCCTTGTTACATGATCAAGCTTGTCAGAGGAGCAATTTCTGAATTGAGAACTCTGAAGGATGAAAAAGATGGTTTGGTAAGATGGCAATACCTAGTTGAGCTAGAAAAACTGCAAGCCTCAGAAGGCTTGCGACTTGCCAACAAACTAAAGAAAGCTCACATAAACTGGAAGCCACAGAAAATGAAGGTAAATTTAGCAGTGCAAGCACTCAGCTCGAGTGTTGCAGATGCTTTAGAGTTCTTTTTTGAAAATAGACATGTTTCGACATCTCATGATGCCATCTTCAGTATGAATGAAATAATAGGTGATACAGGGTTTATATAAAAGTAATATGAACCCTGTATCACCATCTCTAACATCATGAATGTCGAAGCATGTTATCAAAAGGTATTATATTAAATGTGTATTGGCAATAGTGCTTTTACGAAACTTTAGAGTTCTGTGAAGGTAAGCTCAAACTTCCACAGTTTAAAGGGTGTGATAAAACAGTCAAATTCATTCGAGTATTTGATCGCTTGTTTGACGTTTTGAATTCCAGGAATCCAATTGCTAAAAATTACAAAGCACCAATAAGGAAAGCGAATTACAAGCTGATAAAAACCTTCTTGGATGAAGCAAGGCAATACGTCTTAAATCTGAAGGGTGCTGATGGAAAGTCGATTTTTCCCATAAGAGGAAAACAGGATTCTTGGGGTTTCTGTTGTGCATTGAAGCAGTGCAAGGGCTTGCTGAGGATCTTGTTATAAGTGAAAATTCTCCCTTAAATATTTGCTTACTTATAAGACAAGTCAAGATCATTTAGAATTGTTTTTCAGCTGTGCGAGCGTCAGGAGGTTGGAACAACAACCCGACATCTCGACAGTTCAAAGCAGCGTACAAGCAGTTGTTGATGCGACATAACATTAAAGGAGGTCATGGAAATTGTGTTGCTCAGGATGGTACCGAAATTCTAGTAGACTAGAAGATCGGTGTGAGAGTGAACAAATGTCGGCAGATATTTCCGATGTAAATACTGCAAGAAGATACGATCTAGAACTGCGTGGGCCAGAACAAACTGACCACGATTACAGCGACACCTCAAACTACATTCAGCTTTCAGACTACAAGGAGGCAGCAATATCGTATATTGCTGGGTATGTCACAAAAATGGTGAAAAGGAAGATCCATTGTGATGATTGTATGGATGCTCTGACATCATCTAAAGAAAGAGCACCAGAACTATTTGTGGAATGGAAGAGCAACGGTGGTTTAAAAATACCAACTGACGATCTTCTGAAAGTGTGTCAGGAAACAGAGAAATGTGTAATGAGGATGGTAAATTCCTGCCATGGTGGCTTGCCACATGCAGCAGCAAACATATCGAGTGCAATTGCTGCGACGGTATTATCTGTGTGTGTAGAGAAAAAAGTTTTTAGCATGTTAGATGAGCATGTGTTAGAGTCGACAGTTACAGATAATCATGCTTATAAACTGATAAAGTGTTGTGCTGAGGCATTTGTGAAAATAAGAATGCATCACTTGACCAAAACGCAAAACGATAAGTTGCAGGGTCAGAAAATTCGTAAAAAGCTGTCTAAGCTTGTGTTGTTCAATCATCAGTAGATTGAACGTTGCCTGGACACTATTGTGTTTTCGAGGCTTTGCCTGTGCCTAGAAATGGAATTTTTCATTTGACTATTCCATTTTTTTGAGGCTGTAGGCGTCCTGGCACATAGCAATATGTGTTTCGAGGAGAAATTTAATGGTGCCTGCACATTTGTGTTCGAGGCTTAAAAATGTAACATGAAATTATAACCTAGTTTACGTAACTAAACAATTAAAAAGAATGAGAAGTAATTCGAAATGCAAGTCTTCTATGTGAGTATTCCTCTACAACATAGTACAATATAGAACAACAATAGCACAATATTCATTTTGAACTATTTTTTATAGAGAAAAAAATACTCAACAAAACAGCCCAATTGGACGACATAAGAAAACTATTTTGTGGTCGTAACATTGATAGCACTTTCAATCAGATCGAGCGTTGTAGTAAGTGCTTTTTTCAAAATTAAACCAGTCTGTAAATTGATAAATGAATTGTCAACGTTCTTTTAAAAATAAACGTTACTCAATATTAAACGCACGTGTTTAACTTACAGGTGACATTATGAATATTGCCGGGATGATCTGCATGCGGAAGTCCTTGAACAACGTTCATGATGCGTAACATTTTATCTTTAACATTTTTTTGTACCTTATAGTTCAATGAGTTCACATTGTTTATATAGTTTCTTGACTTGTAAAAAGCCAATGGTTAAACTTCGAATAACTTGAAAAAAAATTTAGAAGAATTTTACTTGAATGCAGGGGTGTGACTTGAGTCCCGAGAATGGAGAGGGGAAACGTTGCAGAATTTGATTTGCCCAACAAAAACGTAGTGTAATTTTTTATGTTAATACCAGCAAAATCGCTTTTTACTTAGTTATGAGTTGATCCAAACGTCATCGTTAATATTTGCCGTTTTAATTTCCGCAAAATTACATGCTTTGCTCGACAAAACTGCTAACTTTTTGAAAGGGAGAGGCTGAGCCACCACATATCAATCCCCTCTCCAGGATTTACACCCCTGTTTCAACGTTACTGATACAGCAATTAACGATTTGTGCACGCTAAATTTACATGTATATTATCATGGGAATCATCTCTTACAAACTATAAAAAACTTTAAAATTCAATGCAATATTTAGTTCTTCATAGTTAAAAAAAAGTTTGATTTGTTAACCAATCAGAATACAGCATTGGCGTTTGTCATTTGCATTTTTTTCCTTTTTTTTTAAATACTATAAATATTTTTAAAACTTGTCTGAATTTTCCTTTGCTTATTTCTTGTTTTTATTGTATTTGCCAACTTTCTATTGTGGTCCATGGATGAAAAAGAGGTTAGTACAGATCAATAATTTAATAATTTCTGATCTGAAAAGCTTTATATGAAGCTTTCAGCATGGAAGTAAACAAAAAGTGATTCATTTACATGGTTTAAATCCCTTCTTGCAAAATATCTATTTACACTTTATCGTTTTTTGCATACAAAAACACCAGATGCTAGATTATACAGATGAGGAAAAAGCAATGGACACTGGTATCAAATGTGTATAAAATTTGTTTTTGTTTTGAAAACTGAAAATCACTCAAATAGTTCAATTGCATTCAAAACAGGTCAGGAAACTGAAGAGGAAGATAATGAAAATGCAAGTGTGTATTTAGCCAAAATGTTATACTGTTTAATGATTGTTTTTGCTTTATTACACAATACAACAATGCATCAAAATGTGCTAAAAATCTACTACTATTTGAGGTGGCTCCAATTCTGAAAACCAAAAAAATAAAGAAGGTAAACAGTGCTTTGTATACAATACTGTTCTCATTCATATATGATATATGCCCATCAGCTCTCACATGATACTTTTGTCTTTTCACCTGAGCCTTTTCACCAAGAGTCTTTTCACCAAGAGTCTTTTAACCTGAAATTTAATCATACACATAACAAATCAAACAGCACCTAACAAACGATTTGTTTATGTAGAAAGCAATGTCTAAGCAAAAAGTTCATTTAAAGGTGTGGTATAGTGTATACATGTACTAATTGCCTTTGATGCCTGGCTGATAATTGCCATTGTTTTTTTTAATGAAGGAAGATGCTATAATTGTGGCCACAAAGGCCACAAAATGAATGAATGCAAGAAAAGTAATGACAAAAAATGAAATAACATTTCTTTCATGACCATTGTAATTGACAATTATATACTTTTTTTTGTATAGAGTTTAATCATATGAGAAGAAGTAAGTTTGATTGACCTAGTGATAAAACATCAGCTTGATTAGACGGTTGAAAACTTAAAGTTGCATGCATTATTGTTAACAGAATTAAGCTAATGACACAAACAAATAAAAAGTTTTATGAACTACAGCTTTCTTATGAATATTTAACAAGACGACGTTGCTATATATGCAAAAGATTGGGCCATGTTGCCAAGCAGTGTAGGGAAGGAAACCTACCAGTCAAAAACGTGCTGAACAATTGCAGCAACTGTACAATAAACCTTACAAGGAAATAAATTTTAAATATTTTTTTTTTGTCATTTAGTCATCTTTAGCAGAAATACAAAAAGATTATATATTGTTTTTTTTCTCAAAACTTCATTAAAAGAAAATTCTTATTGCAAATATGTTGTGTAACTTAGTCTGATTGCACTAACATACATTACCACATTGACATAAATATGACTATAGAGTACTCTTTAAGAGTTAAGTAAAGAACAAATTCTGAAGAAACAAGACATCTTGAGATGTAAAAATGTGAATCAAAACAAGACGTGAACTGTAAATTTTCGATTTATTTCAAAGTCATCCACAGACAGAATGATAATCCAAACCATGCATACACATATATTAAGAAATGGTTTGTTAAGTCATTCTGTCTGAGGATGACTTTGAAATAAATCGAAATTTTACAGTTCACTTCGCGTTTTGTTTTCATTCACATTTTTTCATCTCGAGATATCTCGTTTCTTCAGAATTTGTTTTTACATCTTTTAAATTGTCGGCTGGACATGGCTCAAGACTTTCTCCTTACCTTGAAAAGAGACCACATCGTCCACATCGTGCACATGTACATTAGACACGATGTTTAAAAACGTTCAAAGAGTTCTTTCGTACATAGTTTATAGTTAATAGCTTTCCTCGCAGGACCCGATGACTGGAAAGCAAGCACAGTTGACTCGCTGTTACGAATTGTAGGTTTTTATCGTGATTTTCATCAAAAAATTGCTAGCCGAATCCCAAATACACACATACATTTTCCTCACTCTTTCAGGAGGTGGAAATTGTGAAATTTTCGGAAAAGCGGTCAATTTCGGTAAATCTCAGCGGCAACGGACGAAATCCGCCATGTTTTTTACAACATCAGATATCTAAGGCCGCGCTTGAGATAGCCGCTCCAGTTATTATAGAACTCAATGACCGTGACGTGCTGGCAGAATACTATTAAATTACTTACTAATTATGTATTCACGACAAAATTTCGCTAAATTTTATCGACTTTTCTTTCGCTATTTGTGTCATGGAATACGACAAAATTATCGGAGAACACAAATGTTATTTCTAGAACAAATTTTAGCTTAAAACTGCTAAATCTATAAGTTAACTAAACAATATATCACTGTCAAATGTGCGTTTTAAATAATTCGAAAATAATATTTGCCATTTATTTCATTAAAATGCAAACTCGCAGATTTTAATATCTAAATATTTTGACCGATGCATTCGCATCGGTTGCATCGGTCTAGATCCGCCCCTGTTCAGGAATGTTGCTTTACAAAATGATTGCTTTATGATTTTGATCTATTCTAGAGGAAATAAACGCTGTTTAAGGAAATGAAAAATCTACAGGGTAAGTTTAATTATGTAAAGTTGTCCAATTTTCTTTCCAATTTTTCAATTTTAACATGACCAAAATGAGTTATTAACCTTGAATCTTAATTAATTCACAGTTATATCCAGACTACGCATGCGCACAAATTTGCTAAGTTTTATTGTTCAAAAGTTAGATTTATAAACGAGAATGTTGGTTTGATTTATTTATAATAAAATCTTCAGGAATGTTTCTTCTGCAACTCTACCTCCACTACCTGGTCAGCAAACATTCATTACAGCAGATCAATATTTCCTTCCTTTTGAGTTGGCTTGTCAAACAAAATGTGCCAGGATTGTCACCATTGCACTTGACTGTATACAAGTAAGTTGTTTTTTTTTGATGTGTTAGGACACTTGGATTCTTTAGTTGTAAGAAATAGATTTAATATTGTAAACTCTTTCATTGCATTGTTATTAAGTTATTGCAATTTGGTAGCACAAAATAAGTCTGCGGTATTTTCTTTTGTTAGTTACCTCCTAAATTTCTCCTAGAAATTATCAACCGTACTCATCTCCTATCAACAGTACTCATCCCCAAGCCTCACAACTTCACATGTGTCTTCACCACCATTTTGTATTCCTTCACAAATCTAGGTCATGTATTTTGCTTCTATAAATTTCAAACATTCTTTGTTCTTAGAAACTCATTGCTTATGGTCATATTGTTGGCGATACACCAGACTCCATTGAACCAGAGAGGCGTTTAATTGACAGAATTATCGAGACTATTTGTACTTGCTTTACCAGTATAAATACTGATGTAAATGTTCAAATACAAATTATAAAGGTATTTATAAAAAGTAATGTCAAACTGTTTAAGTATTTAATGAAAGAAATGTTATATCCTTGAGGAATTTAAAGAGGGTAATGACATATGTATCCCTATGTTTTTTACATTTTTTGTGCCATGAGTTTTTTGAATATCACATTGAATAATTGGATTCCAACAAGATTAAAAAAGGCTATGTGTTAACTGTGGACAGTTGAAAATGATCTGATTTTTATAATGTGTATGTTTTTATTATCTATATTTACAGGCTCTTCTAACAGCTGTTACATCAAGTACTTGTGAAGTTCATGAAGGAACTTTACTTCAAGCAGTTAGAACAGTTTACAACATTTACCTTGCCAGTAAAAGTCTTATTGGTCAAACAACAGCAAAGTCAACACTGACGCAAATGATAAGTCTTGTGTTTCAGAGAAGGGAAAGTCAAGCTGTAAGTTTTGTTCTGATGAACATAATATTTTTGTATCATATTGTACATCAATAGACATGTCAATGTTGATAACATTGTATCATAATGTACATCAATAGAGATGTCAATGTTGATAATATTGTATCATATTGTACATCAATAGAGATGTCAATGTTGATAAAATTGTATCATATTGTACATCAATAGACATGTCAATGTTGATAACATTGTATCATATTGTACATCAATAGACATGTCAATGTTGATAATATTGTATCATATTGTACATCAATAGCGATGTCAATGTTGATAATATTGTATCATATTGTACATCAATAGACATGTCAATGTTGATTGATAATATTGTATCATATTGTACATCAATAGAGATGTCAATGTTGATAATATTGTATCATATTGTACATCAATAGACATGTCAATGTTGATAATATTGTATCATATTGTACATCAATAGACATGTCAATGTTGATAACATTGTATCATATTGTACATCAATAGACATGTCAATGTTGATAATATTGTATCATATTGTACATCAATAGACATGTCAATGTTGATAACATTGTATCATATTGTACATCAATAGACATGTCAATGTTGATAATATTGCATCATTTTGTATATCAATAAACATGTCAATGTTGATAACATTGTATCATATTGTACATCAATACAGATGTCAATGTTGATAATATTGCATCATTTTGTATATCAATAGACTGAAAATGGAAATGAAGAAAAGGATGATAGCGATAATTTTAAGGAGAAAACTGACATCAATCCTTTACCAAATGGTGAAATCCATCATGGCGACGAGAAAGTTGAAGATGTGAACGGTAAGAAAGAAATTCTACTTGTTTTTGGAAATTTGAACCTCCCCCCTGAAATTGTCTGAGAAGATAATCAACCACCCTGTGCAAAAAAAACTTGTCTGCGTGTTTCTTTTGTTTTCAAAAACTGGCTTTACGACGATATTGCTGACCAATCCTTATTTTTCAATATTTTTGATGGCTTTCATTTACAGATAGCGAAGTCTCCGTTTCTTCCACGGAGGTTAAAGATAAGGATGTTATTGATACAGTTATCATGAATGAAGAATCAATGGTTGAAGAGAAGAGTGTAAAAGATGTTGTTGATGATGTCAGTGATGCTGTGAACGATGACACAAAACAGGATTTAGTCGAAACAACAGTTGACACTAATGTCTCGGAGTCTGTTGATAAAGAACAGCATTTAAATGACTCAGACGAGTTAAACAATGTTGCTGTAGATGACTTGCCTTCTAAGACTTCTTCAAATGGCAATACAAAAGAGCATATAGGTGAAGAAAATGAAGAATCATCGAAGAATGCCTATGAAAAACATCTCGATGGAAGCTCAAATGTTAATGAGAAGTCAAATGTTAATGGCGATTCCCCAAGTGTAGCCCAGGTACAAGATGTTGGTGATCCATCTGAATCCAAAGCAATCCCACCAAATAGCGTTGATATTGATTCAGAAGCAAAGACAAATGACTCGACTACTAGCGAAGTTTCAGAGCCCAAGGAGGATGATGGGAATGAAACTGCACGAAGTTCCGTCTCCGAGTCTCAGTCTGATATGCCCAGCGAGACGTCAAGTGAAGGCAAGCCACCTCAACAAAGATTTTCTCATATCACCCAGAAGGATGCATTCTTAGTGTTTAGGTCATTGTGTAAATTATCGATGAAACCGCTTGCGGAAGGACCGTTGGACCCCAAGTAAGTTAGCTACAGTTTTTTTTAGATGTATCTTGATAATGTGTAAAACTCTCATTGATCATAAGTCACTTCAAAAAAGTGGTTTGATCTAATTTATATTGTACTATCAGTTCATGTCATCATGAATATCTTTACTACAGAAACTTCGACTTATTTTCGATACTAAGATACATGTATCAAACTGTTCGTTTATATCTTCTTGATCCAATATTACTACAGAAGGAAACCTAAGCTAAACAAACTTTATTTATACTATAGATATCTATAACTAAATTCCTAACTGTTCTTAAAGATCATGCAGTAAAGGTCATCTCTTATTGATATAACTTTATGTACTACATGAACAAATTGAATTCAACTAAATTGACCTGACATATACAAGATAGCTCTATCAGTACTTTTTTAAAGTATGATTTTAGCATTAGCCTTTAAGATTTACTCGCGATAAAAAAAACCTTTCATTATTTTCAGATCGCATGAACTCAGATCTAAAATTCTCTCACTGGAGTTGCTGTTAACTTGTCTTCAAAGTGCCGGACCTGTTTTCCGTACTCATCCAATGTTTATCAACGCTATAAAACAATATTTATGCGTCGCATTATCAAAGAATGGCGTCTCATCTGTTCCTGCTGTGTTTGAACTATCGTTGGCAATCTTTCTCACACTTTTGTCATACTTCAAGACACATTTGAAAATGCAGATTGAGGTGAGTTTTAGGAATTAAACTTTCACGTGACATTTTAGATTCTGTCGAAACTATGATTTAGATCAATCATGAATCCGATATTATAGTGTAAACTTTCCGTGAAATGTTAATTGTTTCGTTTGTTTGATAATTTCGTTTGCTGCTGCAATAAGCGCTGATATTTTGAACATTTCAAAACTTTTCACTTTTTTGCTATAATTTACGTGTCGTAACCAGACGACTTAGGTTAGTACTTTATGTTATATTGTATAATTTTGACCAGGTGTTCTTCAAAGATATTTTCTTAAACATTTTGGAAACGTCGACAAGTTCTTTTCAACATAAATGGATGGTGATGGGGACGTTAACTAGAATATGTTCAGGTAATCTCATCATTGTCATGTAAGTGTGTGTACTTCACTTCAGTTCATCAAAATTTCAGTTCATCGTCAATTTTTTCGTGTATTCCTTCTTATCCATTTACTCACCAATCTTTCAATCCATTCGTTACAATCATCCATTGAATACCTTGCGTTTGTACCTCAATTCATCTTTCCTGTATCTGTACATTTCGGCTATCCAATCTCGTTCATCTGCACTTTTATCCATTTACTAACAATAATATAAGGCGTGAAATGATTGCTCTGTAGCTGTGTTTGCATTAGCCTGTACAAACGTGCGTATCTGAGCTACATCAATTATATCAATCAAAGATAATTTGCAAATGAATCATGAATACATGTTAGAGAAAAATTTTAAACTTTTTTCTTGAAGTTGTCTGTTTCGCATTACTATTATGTACAAAAGAACTAAATGATGTTTTTTGGGTTTGTACTGGCTTATGCAAACCTTGAGACTTTGCTGAGAACACTCTAGCTGGTGCAAACCGTCAACTTTCGGTGTAAAGCTTGCACTGACATTGTCTCAAGTTCTACCAAATGTCTCTTCCATTTGCTTAACCCTGTACAACAATTAAGCATCTTTTATTTCCAAATCCCATCCTATATTCAGTCTTCACAATTTCTTCGTGGGTGTGCAAGAGGTGAGGTGTAACCTTTCCCTTACTAATTATCAATATACCAAACAATCAAATTTTTGATTTTATCTTCCTGTCATCCATTAATATCCATTCATATTAGCCATTAATGTCCATTTGGATTTTGATCCAATGTGGCGTATTATTGTTTTAGATTATGATTGGTGAGCTGATTGGTGATCCAGGACAGTAAGTATGTTTTTTCACATCTCCCTCGCGTGACAAACACGTGAAAATCACGTTAAGACGTTTGATTCTCATCTTAAGTATTTATTTCAACATAAATTGAGTCAAGAAAAGTTGATTATGTTAATTTGCCATGAAGCCCATGGATGTTTGCTCATGATGCATGAAATAGTTAATCAGAAAATTTAATCGTAAAATCAAGAATGTTTAAAATACGTTTAAGCTTGCATTAAACTTCGTGTAAAAGGACAAAAGCTGTTTGAAACTAAGCATTATCTTCAAATCTCTTGGTTATTTTGTCCATAAAAAACAAAACAATTTTTAAATGCTCAAAATTTCTCTATCCAGTAAATAATATTGACAGAATTCAGTAAGATTTGCTACTGTTCAAAATAAGCAAACAATATGTTTAGTACACTTAGATATATTGTTCGTCATGTCCTCAACTGTTCTTCATATCCTCAACTGTTCCTCGTGTCTTCCTATACTTTTTAGATATGAACGGGAGATAATGTACGCCTATATAGATCAGTTGGATTTCACTGGTACCAATCTTGTGCAAGCTCTGCGATTGTTCTTACATAACTTCCGGCTTCCCGGTGAAGCGCAAAAGATCGATCGACTCATGGAGAAGTTTGCGAGTAGGTTCTGTGAAACGAACCCAAAGTGAGGACATGATTTGTGTCTTGTTATCTGTTGTTTTACATCTCGCATTGCATGCTGGTTCGTGAAACTTGCCAAATGACTTTTGTCTATGAACCATGTGTTAATTTTTTTCTTCATTTAACATCAACAATAATTTATGACTAGTTTTTGACGATTTTGGGGTTTTTAAGTATTTTCTCATCGAACTTTTATTATTCGAGTTTTGAGGACTGCAATCTGCTGTTAGATAGATGTAAAGTGAGTTGTTTGAACTGGGAGTATTGTTACATGTTTGTAAATGTAGATCGTCCAGGTTTGTAGAGTCCTGAGAAGGACTGTTGTTGTTGATGTTGACTGACGTTTCTACAACCTTACTTATGTACAAACATGTCTAGATATAGCTAGGTTAGACTGTCTATGATAAACTTTTATTTTATATTTATCATTTATATTTTAGTGACGATGTGTTTGCTAGTGCAGACGCTGCCTACGTTCTGGCTTATTCTATCATCATGTTGACTACTGATCTACATAGTTCACAGGTTACACAGACTTACTTCATTTGCAATGATTTTCTATAAAAGTGACTTTATGTCTAAGATCACGTGACTCATTGTGGTCACGCGAGATTTCCATGGCGTTGATATGGAGCCTTCATTGGAATCACGTGAAAAATTAGCCTTTAGATGCGACATCGTAATCACGTGAAATTTTCTTTCAGGTTAAACGGAAAATAACGAAAGAGCAGTACATTCAAATGAATCGTGGTATAAATGACAGTAAAGATCTTCCATCTGAATATCTTGAAGCAATTTATGATGATATTGCACAGAATGAAATCAAGATGAAACATACACCAAAAGTTAACAGTAGATACGATGCTACATGTATGTATTTGAACATTAATACGAGAATCAAGGCTTAACTGAAAAAATTGTACAGATGCTAGGTAAAGGTCTTGACTGCGAAGTGTGGAGTCCTAGTTCTGAGATGAAGGTGAAGGTCTTGAGATGGAGGTGTTGGTCTTGAGATGGGTGTAGGAAAGGGGCTTATATTGGATATTGTGATGTTTGGTGTTGGTCTTAAGAGAGCTTCATTGCATTTTCATGAAAGTAAGAAGATTTTTTATTGTGTCTCCACTTTACAGATTTACAAAGTGAGAAACATCGTCGTATGTTGTATTCTATGGAAATGGAGCAGATGGCGGAAAACGCCAAAACACAAATGGAAGACGTGAGTCATATTCAGACGGATTTTGTCACGGCGACACAGATTGGTCACGTGAAGACAATGTTCAAGGTACGGGGGGGATGGAGTCTGGAGATTGTTTGTGGTGTATGTAAGGATTGATTAACGAAACGTTAATTGTGATGTCAACTTATACGGACAATGCCAAGTGCGGGGGGCGTAGATTCCAAAATATGATGACATTCATCTTAATCTTGTTAAAGAAAAGACTTAGATTTTATGTAATAAATGTTTACGATGACTAAGAGTTAATCTGTTAGATAATCTAATCATTTAGCTGACCAATGAATGATTTGACTGGATTTTCTATTGAGAAAATCCACTACTTTAAATCTGCTTCTTACAACCGGCCCAGTCCCCATTGTTGACCATTTTGTTTTGTGTGTTTAAGGTTGCATGGAGTCCGTTTCTTGCCGCGTTCAGCGTCAATCTACAAGACAACGACGATCCTTCTGTTGCTTCATTTTGTCTTGATGGAATCCGCTGTGCAATACGAATATCTTGCATATTCAGCATGCCTGTAAGTTGATAAACACACAACATTCTGTTCATTTTATTATATTTGGGTATGAAATAATGACATTAATGTCTCTGCATACCTTTTCATCCCCTGGTGATCTTTTCCCGGGTATAAATATATATTCAAAAATATGTTGAATGTTGAATTGTTGAATACACGTCGTGTTCTTTGCGTGTTATATGTTCAAGGTTAAGATGATACTCATATGTATACAATAAAAACAGATGTTTGTTTACCTTTAAATTAATTGTCTGTTTGTGTACATATATGGATATATCAGGATGCATGTGAATGTGAAATAATCTTTTCTTAAAAGTTTTTCAATGATTACAGTTAGTTATAATGATGTTAGGGAATATGAATGGAGATTCTTTACCATAAAGTTCATTTTTCGATACTTCTAATAACTCTTTTCACATTGTAGTTGGAAAGAGATGCTTTCGTACAAGCGCTATCCAGGTTCACTTTACTTACTGCGACCAGTGGCACACATATTCATGAAATGAAAACGAAGAACATCGAGACGATCAAGACACTTCTTACCATCGCTCAAACGGATGGTAATTACATCGGGAAGTCTTGGCTCGAGGTAGAGAGAATCATCTTGCTATATATTATGGTTTGTGTCTACGGCTGAAAATATGATCGATTGTTTTTTTTCATCAAAGGAAAAAGTCTAGGTCTTGTCTGTAGTGGAAACTTCACGATATTGCTACAGTCTTTACTTCTCATTTTTCCAAGTGCTTTGTTGACCGTATTTCATACCATTCATCAGAGAATCGTATAACAAATGTACATCAGTAATAAATATGCATAAGAAAAGGAAGTTTTTTCTCAAGATATTTTTTATTTGAAGATATTTTCTACGTATGTATTTAACGTTTATGTTCGTCTTGTTGGACACTCGTTTTTGTTGCTCAAATGCTTGTTCTGCTCGGCGCATCTTTCTACGTTTCCCTAAAGTCATTGTTTTCATTCTAGATACTGAAATGCATTTCCCAACTTGAATTGGCTCAACTTATCGGTACTGGTGTGAAAACGCGATACCTTCACACGGCGTCCAGCGGTGTTACTAATTCACCCACAGCATTCACCGCAAACAACAAGACATCTTATGATATAACCACAGGTTGCTTATAACATTGTTGTGACGCTCATAGAAAAATGTCAAATACTAACGTTGGGTGCTTTTCTTTGCTTGTATTTCTATGAAGGTCGGATGCCTGTTGCTGCTGACTCGAAAAAAGCAGCTGGCTCACAGGAAGCCATTGGGGAGACCGCTGCACAAAGTGTTGTCGTTGCAGTTGACAGGTAACGTTTACTTTAACGATAGCTATGTGGATTTTTTTTTGACCTATCTCCCACCCCAGGGGCGAAGCTAGATTGTTAATGCAGGGGGAGGGGTGAATATTCATATATATGGTCATATATTCCGCTGTGACCAACTAATTTCTTTTTCAAATTAAATAATGTCAGGCAAAACTAAATATATGAATATTCACCCCTCCTATTCAGTCTTCTGGCTTCACCCCTGCCCCCCCCCCGGAATCTTTAAAATTGTCTTTAAGCTAGAGTGGGGCTTGTAAAAGCAAGAAATATCGATGGATGATTCCCTATGTAGGCATGTTCATTGTCCATGTTAGCAGAGTCCTGAGAATGACTGTTATTGTTATTGTTGACTGACGTTTTGACATCCTTAGCGGTAGTCATCTTCAGGCTCAAGTGAACCAGAGAACCTTGAACATAAACATGAAAATATAATTTTGAAGAACTCGTGCACTGTCCATACGTTATGTTCTCTCAGCAGAAAATCTTCATCTCAACTTCTTCATTGTGTTTTATTACGTTTAGAGTTTTCACGGGATCAGTGAAACTGGATGGTGATGCTATCGGTAGGTTTACATGTATACATTAAACTGCATCTTACATAAGATTTTTATACATCTAACTTGACCATAATTCACTGACCATTCTTTATCTCAAGTATCCAAATCTCCAATACCCGAAATCTCAAGTATCCAAATCTCCAATACCCGAAATCCCAAGTACCCAAATTTCTAGTACTTAAATCCCCTGTTCCCAAATACCAAATACCAAGTATCCAAATCCCCATTTCTCAAATCTCAAATATCGTTATCTCCTGTATCCAAATCTCAAAATGTTTTCGTTTTTCTCCTAAGTCGATTTCGTGGAAGGTTTACGTCAAGTCTCGGAAGTTGAGCTTTCCAATCCTACAATGATACGTATGTTTAGTCTGCAGAAGATCGTAGAGATTGCTTATTACAATATGGGTCGTATTCGGCTGCAATGGTCACGAATATGGGCTGTGTTGGGAGATCATTTTAACAAGGTTAGCGATTATTAACGACTAAGATTTATCTTGATATTATGGATAAAACATCACGTTGTTATGATGTACTCAGGTATAGTAACAACATAATCGTTGTCTTCAATGCTCTATCAACTAAACTATCAGATCAGCTGTGAACTATGATGATATTTTAAAACACAGTTCTAGTTTCTTTCATATCTCAAGTATAAAAACAAGATAATCAATGCCTTCATCTCCAATGTTCTACCAACTATAGTACTTCTCCATCTTAGATAATTTATGTGCCATTTTAGTGTGGTTGTAACCCTAATGAAGAAATTGCGTTCTTCTGTGTCGACTCTTTGCGACAATTATCCATGAAATTCTTGGAAAAGGGGGAATTGCCAAATTTCCGATTTCAAAAGGATTTTCTCCGACCCTTTGAATACATAGTGAAGAAAAACAGGTAAGTTTATGGAGGAGTCAATTCTGTCAGAAAATGTAAAGTTTCTTGCAGCTTGAAAATCTTTCTCTCAAATAAACAAAATTTGTGGCAGACTTTGCAGATTCTTTTCCAAGTTGAAATTTTACGAAGAATTTTACAAAGGACGTCTTTCAATGAATCGCTCTGTTTTGTCTGTTATAATTCGAAGGATTTGATTAAAGTTCTTTCTTCGATATGTTTATGAACTTGGCAACAAGGACTGTAATTTTCAGTCTGCGATTTGCTTGAATCAACAACTGGATTTTTCGCATTTTAGTTCTTCCACAATTCGTGATATGGTCGTACGATGTGTCACACAAATGGTGCATTCGCAAGCCGCAAACATCAAATCTGGTTGGAAAAATGTTTTCTCCGTTTTTCATTTGGCTGCGTCCGATCATGATGAAGGAATCGTGGAACTCGCTTTTCAAACAACAGGTTTGTAGTTTAATGAAGGAGCTTTTTCTTCTAATCTTACCGCCGACCTGTCTGTTGCGCTCTTTGGTAAGGTCCTTGTATCGGTGCAAATTTTAAAATTTTAAAATAAAAATGGTTGCATATGTTTGAAAAATGATGGTGAATCCGTTTCCAATCTTGAACTATTTAGACATCTGTAAAATATTGTTAGATTAAATTCAATATGAATTTGAATATCATTTAAGTAAATGTGTTTCTCGGATGTAACAGAGAGCTTCGTTTATTTTGCAACAAGAATTTTATGTGTTCGTTCTTTTCCATGGTAATTCAGCCATATTCGTATAAGTTTTCAAGGTAAACTTTTATTTACCATAAAGTCGATGGATGTTCGCCTCATGATGCATGAATGAAAATTAAACGAGAGTTAATGGAGAAATGAAATAAATGTATGAAACATTTTTTCGTTGATGCAAATTACGTGTCAAAAGGCAGAGTTTTTTAAACTTTTCTAGCCCTGTTTCACTACTGTTTCAACGTCACTTGTAAATCAAAGCTTTCACAGATTCATTTATCCCACAAGATTATCAGTGTATAAATTTCACATCCCCCGCCCATTTTCTCTTTCAGCCACGATTTTTGAGAAATATTTCTCCGCGACCATCGACTCTTTCCAAGATGCCGTCAAGTGTCTCTCGGAATTCGCATGCAACGCAAGTTTCCCGGACACGAGTATGGAAGCAATAAGACTGATACGAAATTGCGCCAAATTTGTTTGCGAAAATCCTGTGGTACGACGATTGCAAATCTACTTTCTTTTCACCTTTGAAATAAATTAAAATTTTGCAAAATCGCATCAAAGCTAACCACTTTGGATCAAATCCAACCCAAATCATCTATTTCAATCGCTTTTTCGTGTAGCATTTTCCAATGGCGTCTGTTTTGTTTTCTTTTATAAACAGATGTTTAAAGACTACAGAGTAGAGGATGCTGGGATATCAGAGCAGGACAGAATCTGGGTGAAAGGCTGGTTTCCAGTCCTTTTTGAGCTTTCGTGTATCATCAACCGATGTAAACTAGATGTCAGAACAAGGTATGGTGGAAATATTGAGTTGTATGTACTGTATAGATTAGTATGTATTGTATAATTTAAATGTGAGCTCTTTTCCATCCATCAACTAGAGGCCTAACCGTGATGTTTGAAATCATGAAAACATACGGGAACACGTTTCTCCAACATTGGTGGCGTGATGTGTTTAAAGTCGTGTTTCGAATTTTCGACAACATGAAACTACCAGACAGACAGATAGATTGGCAAGAGGTTAGAAAACTGTTATTATTGTAACCATTTCAATTGTGTATCCACTCCATTGAACTAAAATACATGGAACGCTACCTGTAATAGAAAACCGTAGTAATTTTTTGAAGCCATATTTTACACCCAGACACGCGTGTGTAGTTCAATCAATTTTCACTCCGCGAGAGAATCTCGAAACACTAAACACGCGTGTCTGGGTGTAAGATTTGGCTTCAATTATTTGCTTCATGTAGCGTTCCATGTATTTTAGTTCAATGATCCCCTCATATCCCCCTTTATTTCTTATTCACTTCTATCCACTTTCATTCTAGAGTGATTTCATTCTGTATATCTACTCGTATTCACTTCATTCTCTATCCATTCTTATCCTCTTGCATTCCCTATTCACACGACGATTGCATTTTGTGTAAACGATTTGTACCAGTATGGAAGGTTTGAAATACTCGTTTGTGAAAGTTACCCAACTGTAAAGAATGCTTTTGCTTTTAAATCAGGAAGGAGTAGTGTTAAACTGCGGGAAGGTTGTTTCCTTTGCATAGAATAATGTCTGTATAAGGTGTTGTATTTCCTCGTTATAAAATGAGACATCAGCTGAGGATGTTTTGAAATTTGTGATGTTTCTTTATAGAAATGAGAATGGATGACAACAACTTGAAATCACGCTCTATATGATATCTTCGATGTTTTTACTCAGTATTTTGATATTCTTGCTGAAATTCTTGATGATATGTATGGCCATCTAGAGTGGTGTGTCAAACAAGGTAAGCTTGAGATTACGCAAAGTGTTTGTGCTTGGCATTTGCCTTGGTGATTGGTTCGTTGTGTCAGAGTTTGTGATTTGTTTGAAGTATGAGAGTGTGTGATTAGTTTGAACTATGAGAGTTTGTGATTGGTTTAAAATATCAGAGTTAGTGATTGCTTTGAAGTATGAGAGTTTATGATTGGTTTGGTTGGAGGTACATTAGTATACAAGAAGTATCAGCGTTTCTTACAGGTTCGACTGTAAATGTTTTGTAACACCATGTCCTGCTTTGCTCGATCATTCAATACATGTCTCTAGATAACGAGCAGTTAGCGAGGTCTGGTACCAATTGTTTGGAAAATCTCGTCATATCCAATGGCAACACGTTCTCCGAAGACGTCTGGGAAAAGACATGTCAATGAGTAAAGACGATATTTGAATCAACCGTACCTCACGAACTATTGAAATGGAGACCCGCTGACCAACAAGTAATGAGTCTACCCACACCTGATGTCACTCCTGCGTCATCACCACTTAAGGTAAGTTACACTTAGGGCCTGATTATATGGAGGCGAGTTGGCCTGGATAGCGAGCTAGCCCAATGATTTCAAGGGAGTGAAAAGAGCCAAAACGTCAAGGTTTAAAATTACAACTGTTTGCGAAGTGCCACACGCCATTCCGTTTGTAATTCTTAAATCAAGGCAAATTGGTTGTTTTAATTTTAAATGTTTTGCGTAGTTATTAACTCAGAATATTGTGAAATTGCTTGAGAAGATTTATCTGATAATAAGTATTGAATCGTTTCCATTTGCCAAAATGATTTAACATTTGGTTAATCCCGGCTACCGGGATCATGTAATCCGCCCTTTTGTATTTTTTATGATCTCTTAAAGCCCGACAGTCTAAAATTATAGACAAATTTTCAAAACTATTCTGTTTGTTTTATGTATTTATTACCCTTAAAATTGACGTATATTGTAGATAATGTCACCTGTTGACCTGGAGGATGATATCGTGCCTAAATATCCGGAAGGTAAATAAAAAGTTTGTGAATTCTTTTAAAGGAAAATTTTTGCTTCAATTGTCTCCATAATTATAAGATTGGAAAATATTTCATGGTAAGCTAAAGCTCGCATAATAAAAAAGCTCATTTGAACCAAAAGCTCATATGAAGCAAAAGTTCGCATATTGCAATATAGCTCGTGTGAATCTTTAACTCGTATGGACCAACAACTTGCATTCTTTGAGTAACAAGTGAAAATTTTCCGTATTATTTTTCAGTCGAGGACGAACAAGATGGTCAGCAATCGTCAAAAGGTTTGAATGAAACGGAGGAGGAAATGCCTCAAGAAACAGTTGAAGAAACCAAAGAACAAGACAGCATTAGTTTACATAGTGCGCCTAGTTTACGATTCGAACCTGTCGAAGAACACGAACCAGGTAACTATGTGTTAGAAATCAATTGAGATTAATAATTTGTTGTCACAGCCTGCTGCCATTTACGTGTTTAATTTACTTTCGTTTGTTAGAAAAGCCTAGCAAAACGTATAATTGATTTATGCGTTTGAAAATCTTCTAGTAAGATAAATTAGCCCTTTATTTGGCATATTTTTGCCGACAAATGAAAAAATCGTCTGAGCGTGAATACGGAAATGTTCAACCAACACCCGAGTGACATTTTTAATTTTTTCATGTATGTACTTTAACGTCGTAAAATCATCTCATTATTTTAGTTGTGCAGAAGGAGAGGATGTTGTTCAATTCATTGATCATTAAGTGTGTCGTTCAATTGGAACTTATCCAAATGATCGACAATGTCGTCTTTTTCTCAAGCACCAGCAAGCGACAAGATGAAGGTACTATGGCTGAATTACAGGTCAGTTGTATTTACGGTCATTGTAGGTAATACTGAGATAAATCGCTTTGTCGTAATGTTGTTATACCAGAGTTTCCCTTGGTGGCATAACAAAGTTCTTAGCTGAAGCACAGAAATGTAATATACAGAAAGGTCACTTGTGTCTAAACCTTTGATGTTTTTGTCCTCAAGCATATTGTGCCGCGCATATCGACTGCCATTATTCCAGCAAGATATTTAGGGCTTATCACTTGTTTCCAAACATTAAAATGAAACGACGTCATTTCTTATATTGAAATATTTTTAATTTCATTACGAAGAAATGACGTCATGTAATTGTAGTGGTTGGAAACAAATGAAAAACCCTAAATATATCTTGCTGGAATAATGGCGGCCATGAGGACGCAGTGCACACTTGAGTGGCCCTTCTGTATAATTATTATTCTGTGGTTGTAGGGGTGGGGTGGTCACAAAGTCATATATGCATCTCTTAATCTGTAAAGAACAATTGATTTCACTGGAAGTTAATACAGCAAAACATGAATATGTGAACCTCCCTATTTATCGAGTTCACAACTGGTTCCTCCTTCTTTAGACACGTAAAAATTTCAATAACTATCTTCAAGAGACTTTATACAATAAACTTTTTCCTTGGGTTGAATTCCTTAAAGTTCCTTATGTGTTGTATGCAGGCTTGTAAGATCCTCTTTCACCTGATTGGTCAAACTGATTCTCTAAATCACCTGCAATTGTGTAGTAAATCCTCTTTCACCTGATTGGTCAAACTGATTCGCAAAATCGCCGGCATTGGTGTAAAAATAGCCAAATTGCAAATTTTACGAATTTTACTTTCCTTCGCGAATTACCAAAAGAAATCATAGAACTGAACTATGTGATAACTGGAGTGCTATCGTGATGATTACACTATTATATTACACTATTTATATACATAATGGCAGTCGGGCTATTTAGTTAAAAAATAGCCATTTGAATACCATATGTAGCTACAACCGTGTTTTTCCATAGAGTGATTGTAAACCATAATCCAATCAAATGCGTTCTTTGAGAGTTTTGCATCTTGGTTTTTGATGTTTATTTACCCAGAGCTGAGCTTTCATACAATTTCATGTTTTGACATTGTTATAAGTAGCAACGATACACTGTAGTCAGAGTTGTTTACTTTTAATAATCGTACATGTCTCATTATGATTGGTGACTTAGTTTTTCATTGTTTCAGGGTCTCAACACTCCTCGACGAACCGCTAAAGGAAAACACGACGGACTGTTTCCACATCTTACCTCTAACCAGCTGTTTTTGTTTTGGGAAGTGCTGGAGAACTCGTATAAGTTTGCTTAAAGCTTCAATTGTAACAACGAGCTGAGGACGGCGCTTTGGAATGCTGGTAAACGTTTCATTAATATATTGTAGCATTTGACACGAGCGACACATTTTTGTACAGTTTCTATTTGAATTGAAAATTAATACACGAGTAAAAACATCACATTCAAAACGTTCAAGGAAAAAGGCAAATTTGTGGCTGTCTTTCCTATTAGGGCACTCACTCCAAAAGCTGTGCATGTCCGTATACCTAGACACCCACATGCAGCGTGACCAAGTTTCTTTACCAGATTTGGTCGTATGAGCTTAAACTCTCCTCCCCCCCTTTTCTTAATGTTGCATCTACATAAAACAGGTGGGAAATTCTAAGGTCATTAGACCAAGTCTTGTGAAAGTAAAAAACATTTGCTTTTATGGTTACACTGCACGCATAGTTTTTTCTGATAAATAAAGATTGAGGACACACAAGTGATGATGATGATGATGATGAAACTTTATTAAAAGAAGGTAAACACGTGACACAACAAGTGTGAAAAA
The DNA here is from genome assembly GCF_021976095.1 of Xenia sp. Carnegie-2017. Taxonomy (NCBI): domain Eukaryota; kingdom Metazoa; phylum Cnidaria; class Anthozoa; order Malacalcyonacea; family Xeniidae; genus Xenia; species Xenia sp. Carnegie-2017. The sequence goes on along the minus strand of NW_025813487.1, from coordinate 2,536,357 downwards.
CTTGTGGCCCTCAAACTAACAAACTACGAAATCAATTACAATTTAAAAACCAGAATTACACAAGACTAAAAATACTAAAAAAACTAAATAATAAATTATTCTGTCAGCATATCTGAATTAGCTTTATCATAAAGTTTCTTTTTAAAAAGTGAAGCTGATGAAAGTTTACGAATAGTAAGAGGTAGACTGTTCCAAAATCGAGTTGCAGTAGCAGCAAAAGATCTCCCACCATCATTTTGTCTCTTTATTTTGGGTAAACAAATAGTTAAGTCTTTATAACGAGTATTTCTATTGTGGCGACTGGCATTTGTTGGTAGAATATCAATAATATAAGATGGAAATTTACCATAGAAACGTTTATGACAAATCATGGCCTATCTAATTTCCACTTCCTTACTAAAAGGTATCCAGCCCAATTTTGAAAAGAGTAGAAAACTTCTATCGCGTGTTGAGGCATCTAGAATTACGCGAGCTGCTCTCTTTTGTAATTTTGTAATTTGATCAAAGTTATCTTTTGTTGTATTTTGACCAAACACAGCTACCAAACATCATAGCAGATTTAATAGTGGCATTATAAAACGCAATGCGCCCATCCAATGGTAGATAATATCTTAACTTTTTAAAATGGCCAATTCGTTTAGCTAATTTGGAACATAGCTTATCAATATGATTTGAAAAACTTAGGTCTTTATCTAAAATTATTCCCAGAAGCTTCTGGTGGGAAACCTGCTCTAACATATTCCCATTAATATTAACACACAATAATGTAGATGAATTTACCAGTTTCTTTGCAATTCTTTTACTAGTGATAAGCATAGTTTTTGATTTTGTAGAGTTAAGCACCATTAAATTTTTATTTGCCCACGAGTTCAAATTAGTTGTATCCTCTTGTAATATGCGTTCAATAGAGGAAACATCTGAGTAATGATTAGATTTAATAAGAGTGGTATCGTCAGCAAAAATATTCGTTGAGGCGTTTTTTATCGATTTAGGCAAATCATTAATAAATATGATAAACAACAGGGGGCCCAAGACTGAACCCTGTGGTATACCACGATCAATAATAGTTGTAGTAGAGGAGACGCCATTCACTGACACGTATTGATACCTGTTTGACAAATATGAGTTGAACCATTTGATGGAATCAGTGCTAAGACCACAGGCTTTAAGTTTACCCAAAAGTAGTTTATGATTCACCATATCAAATGCTTTTTTAAAATCACCAAACAGCAAGCCACTAGGATTGTCATTATCAAGATCAGATAATATCTGATCAACAATTTTAATAAGAGCCGTTTCAGTAGAATAGCCATTCCTAAAGCCAGATTGAAGAACATAAAACATGTCGTTGGATTGAAATTCGCGAACCAAACAATTATATACATGACGTTCAAGAACTTTGGAAATTATTGGTAGCGTAGAAATAGGTCGATAATTATCTGGATCTGTAGAATTTCCATTTTTAAACAGGGGAAAAACTTTGGCTGTTTTCTATGACTGTGGAAATTGACACGAAGTAATACAATGATTGAAAAGCTTTGAAAACGACGATGAAATAATTGGGGCAGCAGTCTTCAAGATCTTTACACTAATATTGTCTGGACCATTTGCTTTTGATGAGGGAATATCTTGAATTATTTGAATAACCTGCTCAGCACTTATTTCAGGAATATCTAAACTCAAATTGCCAAAAGATAAAAAATCGTTATCATTTATAACAGTGGTATCATCTAAAAGATTAGAAGCCACATTTGCAAAGTGCAGATTAAACGCTTCAGCAATTTCTTTGTTATGATGGAAAAGAGATCCATTAAATAAATTCCTTCACTTGAACGGGATCATTTGTATCACCAGAAAGAGATTTGAGTATTTTCCAAAGCTTCTTAGGATTTTTACGATTTTCAATAAGAGATGACTTGAAATAGACTTGTTTGGCTTTAAATACTGAATGATTGATTTTATTTCTAATTTTTCTAATTGACTCCCAGTCTTCATGGGAACGAGAGGATTTCGCTTTTTTGAGAAGCATATCTCTTTTTCTCATCATTGAAGATATATCATCAGTAAGCCATTTAGGCTTATTCACCTTTTTAATGCGCTTAGAAATTAATGGGGCATGTTGATCAAGTATATTATTGAAGAGAGAGTACCACATAATTACAATGTCCTCAATATCATCGAAGATAAATGATGTATCCCAAGGAACATTTTGCAAAGAACTCCGAAACTTTTCTTTATCAAAGTTTTTCATATCGCGATAAGCCATAACAGTATGCGTTTGCATAAATTTCCCACAAATTTTTTTAAAACGACGCAAGCAACATACAGATAAATGATCAGAAATAAAGATATCAGCAGTCGAGCAATGAGATAAAAATTCGGGTCTATTTGACCAAATATGATCGAGTACTTTACCACTGATTGGACATGTAGCATCGATAATATGTTGTTGAAAAGATAAGGATAACAAACACTTAACCAAGCGATGATGCTTGGAATAAGTGTCAAGATAATCGATATTAAAGTCCCCAAGGATTAACGTTTCTTTACCTTGCATGGAAGCATTTTCGATATTCATACCCAATCGAACATCGTAATTTTTGTCGGAGTTTGGTGGACGATAAATGCCACCTATAATGAGACTTCTCTTCGACTTAAATGGGCACAATTCCATCCATAAAACTTCCAACTTGATTGTTTCCAAGTCATGTCCTCTTTTAGCAATTAAATCACGATTAACATATATAGCAATACCACCACCATTGAAAGTTTTCGAAGTACTATTCCGATTCCTTATATATAAGTCAAAGCCAGGTATATTAAACAATTCAGTAGAGGTTTGTATATTCAAAAACGTTTTATTTATAATCAAAATATCCAGACGTTTCTCGTTATAGTCATGGCCAAGGATTTCAATTTGCACTTGTTCAAACTTTGTTTCATTCAAACCGTTTATATTCCATTGGCCTATCCGAAGGCCACGACTTGGTACACTAAAACAACTATTTCCTTGCGGGGAAGACACAAGATTTTCTGCAGGAACCGGACCTGGATTTAAATGAATGTCGCCATCCAATGCCAGTAATAAATAGCGATGAAGCAAAGATAATATTACAGACGCCATTGCTTGTTTAGACATCACCACAATTGCACAGCCAAATTGAAAGTTACTTGATTTACTTGATTTGTTCGGCGTAAGGAGCGACACTTTATTCTTCATATTTATAAAACAGGTTTGAGAATGCGATTTTGCCACATAAAAATAGTTTAAACAACGATCACTACTGTTATCCAGTATTTGATGAATAAAAATATCTTTAAAAATTAAACACCAAATCAAAATAAATAAAACTGAGATGTAACTACACGAAACACGTCTAGTCGCCATATTGGAGATACATTGTTTCTGCTAGGATATATCTATTGGACAAACAGAGAAATGCTTAAATTGCTCAGTGGAGATTCCAATGAATTCAATCCGGAATCATATGAAAACTTGAGGCAGTACAATGAAGAAGATAGATTAATATCATGATGAACATCGACATTTAAAAGTTCTTTTGCGTTTGAGATTAACTGCAGAACAGCCTCTTCAAGCTCGAACACTTCAGTAAATCGCAACGTAGTATGGTAAAGGGAATCAATACGAAAAACGCAAAAATCCCGATCTGGACTTAATTCGAGGTCAGCATTACAACCCAAAATAGAGTTGCGAAGGAGTCTTACAAAGTGTAACCTGTCTGCCATGTTTTAGGGTTGTAGACCATTGAGTTCTATAAAACCTGGAGGGGAACTGTCAAAGTGCTGAAGAACATTCATCTGATGATAAGTATTAAATCTTTTCCATTTGCCAAAATCATTTAACGCTTGGCTGAATCCGGCTACCGGGATCATGTAAACAGCCCCTAAATTTTCTCCTATTGTAACTGAACACCTGTATATATATATATATATATATATATATACAAACCGTACGTCCTGTATCCCAAGTGCAGGAGTCACCATTTTAATATGGTGATAGCCGTGATGGCACATTGTATATACACTTTGTTTATATAAAAACTATGTATATATATGTACAATTAACTGGCAACTTCTAACTATGTCATTTTTTCTGATGATGTTTTTAAATAGAACCAAAATATTGCTGCGTAATTATTTGTTTTATAACTTTGTGGTTACATTATGAGTTACACTAGGTTACACTATTTGAGGTTACAAGATGCCTTTTACGGATTATGGTTATTATTAACTTTTTGGTTCCAATCAGTTTTATGTCTCTTTCCACCATTTTATCATATATATAGTTGTCCAAACTCTTAGGCTCCATATTCAGGTCATTTATGTCTTAAGAGTTGGAGCTGCTAGTACCAACATATTTAGTGTTTGTATTCGATAAAAATGGCACAGGTTTTAGCCACACTAACTTTTTCGTCCTCTCTTAGCTTATGGACAGACCTTTTGTGTTCACTATTCAATAAAAACACGATTCAATTAGCAAAATTTTCATTTTGTGGCAACTTATTAAAGTGCCATAGTCACGTTTGCTGCTGTGGAGGTTTCAAATTGACGTAAGTTTCTATGAAGGAAACAAATGTTTCCGCTTGGTGTACTTTGCAAGATTTGCCGATGTTCAATTAAGAAATAAAAGATGTTTATTGTGGAAATATTAAAACCGAGGAGACCTTTGGGAGTACTCGAAAGAAGATCAGGCAAAAACATCTTTACATTTCTTATATAAAATAACAATAATGTAAAAAAAATAAATTCAAAGCAAAGGTTTTAATATTTCCTATAACATGTATTCATGATTGATTAGCAAATACTCTTTGATGGATTTAATTGATGAGGCTCAGCTATCAACCAATCAACGCAGGCGTTTTATTGTTTTTATTTTATATAATGCAAATTGAGTTGTCAGTTGTCATTCGGGGAAGAAAAGAATACGAACTTGATTTATTTCTTCCACTATTATATTAAAGTGAAATGAATAAGGAGTGTTTCGAGGAGAACACACTGAAAACTAAGATGGAAACCATGTTGACGTAATTTCTTATTATAGAATATAAGATTTTTAGATGAATTTTCAGGCTTGCGATAGCTAGTTCTTGTGGAAACGACCGCATGTAGTGATCCTAACATTACGAATAATTTATCTATGTAAAAGTTTTATCTTAACTTGACATTCATCACTTGCAGACTATTAGAGAGGACATAAATTCGAGAGCTTAGATCAAATGGGTGAACTACAAATGTAAAAACCGCTGCCCATTTACTGAAATTCACTGTTTTAAATTAAAAAAAATTCTTGCATGGTAGCAACAGTTGGTGGTAGCATAACTAATTATTTGCCAACAAATAAGATTCGTTCAATTTCATCAACATTCTTTCTATCTTAGCAACCTCCAGTGTTTGGCTGCGACTCTACGTCTGCTACGATAAGGAGCTTCACAAATTCTAAAAGCAATCGCATTGAAACAGATAGCATCACCTTTCTCGAGAATTTTTACGATATATTGGCAAATTTCTGATTTGAACAAGCTCTTCACTCCTCTCGACACAGGTATGCCTGATTTAAACAAATTTTGCCATATATAAGTAGAGAAGTTTGTTCAAAGAACAAATCTTTTTAATTGTTTGGTTTCTGATGTCTGATAAAATGAGTAACAAAGCGTTCAAAAATATACTGGCGGTATTGCAAAAGTGATTCTTGTTGCTCTTATGATAGCTACTAAGTTCGTCTATTCTCACAGGATAAGATTCGCACCGTTTTAAATGTCACTATTTTTAGACATGGGATTTCTTGAGAAAAACTGCTGTGATGTGAGTCATAAAAGGTCCCTGTTAGTGTTATATATTTTCTATCAACCGAAACTTGTACTTAACCTTCTAAGGGCCATATGTAGTGAAATGCATCATAATATAACTACTCCATGCGGTCTACGTTAAAGAACTCGAGATTGACAAACTTTTAGGCGGACACACATAATGTGTGTAGCATCGTTTTATGACTCTCTTGTGGCCAGATGTTATCTCAATTCACTTTCGTTTCGTAGTTATTGCTCGCACAAGTAATGGCCTTTAAAGACAGTTTTTCATTACGGTCGCTTCTCCCACGAGTGTGAAATCTGTTTTATGAGAGCGTTGGCCGCCCGCTGGATTTTATTTCCATTATTTTCGCCAGAGATGGCGGGAAATTTAAGCAAAACATGGCGGTTCTAAATAATCGACGACGACTTTTTCTGCTAATTCTTTTAAGACGAAGATTAAGAAAACAAAAATACAAGAAAAGATTTTGGGTAAGGAATATATTACAAAAAAGGAAAAAAAAAGGAGAATACCATACTCTAGTTGAAGAAGCTATGCTATATGACAAAGAATTTTTTTTCGTTTGTTTCGTATGACTCTTTTCAAGTTTGAAGAATTACTGACCTTGGTTGCACCAAAAATAACACGCTGGCATGCAAGAAAAGAAGCTATTGGACCTGCAGAAAGGCTTTGCGTCACTTTAAAATATTTGGAGACGCCTTTAGAACTATTGCAGCAAGTTACCGTGTAAGTGATACTGTTGCGGGACGAATTATAGGGGAGACTTGTAAAGCTTTGTGGATTGTTATGGCAGAAAATGTTTTTTTATCTGTTCCGAGTTCGTCTAAAGAATGGCTAGATATAAGTCAAGACTTTGAAAGAAGGTGGAATTTCCCGAACTGCGTTGCAGCGATTGACGGTAAGCATATCATTATCTAGTGTCCTTCACGAGCAGGATCTATGTTTTTTAACTACAAGAAGTTCCACAGTGTTGTCCTGATGGCATTTGTGAAAAAAAAATATCAATTTACGATAGTTGATGTAGGCGACTATGGACGTCTAAGTGACGGTAGCGTTTTTCAAGTAGCCAACTTGGTATTGCTATGGAACAGATCAAATGAAACCTTCCACACTCAAGACTGCTACCTGGGACCAATATTAGTGTATCATTTGTGTTTGTTGGAGACGTTGCTTTCCCTTTTAAAAATTATTTAATAAAACCCTATCCGAGGTAGAGATCCAGATCCCCGAGAGAATTGCAAATTACTGGTTCTCCCGTGCAAGAAGAATTGTAGAAAATGCCTTTGGCATTGCCACCTCACGATTCAGACTTTTCAGACGAGCAATTACGGCAGATGTTGACGTTGCAGTGCAAGCTACAAAAGCAATTGTAGCTCTTCATAACTACCTTATGGCTGACAGTTGTATTCCAAGTAATCCATATTGTCCACCTGACTTTATTGACCGTGACTGCAATGGCTCACTTAAACTAGATGGGTGGAGAAGAGAGAATGTCAATAATGGCGGAATTCAGGATGTAACACATATTTGATCCAATAACTATTCAATGCCATCAAAAAATATCAGAGACTGTTTTAGAGATTATTTCAACTCAACAATAGGTTCTGTGCCATGGCAAGTATGGGAAACTATTGAAAACTTGAAGGCTGTTCAATGAAGAAGATGGATTAATATCATGATGAACATCGACATTTAAAAGTTCTTTTGCGTTTGAGATTAACTGCAGAACAGCCTCTTCAAGCTCGAATACTTCAGCAAATAGCAACGTAGTATGGTAAAGAGAATCAATACGAAAAACGCAAAAATCCCGATCTGGACTTCCTTCGAGGTCAGCAATACAACCCAAAATCGAGTTGCGAAGGATTCTTACAAAGTATAACCTGTCTGCCATGTTTTAGGGTTGTAGACTTGTAGGTAAAACAACTGGTTTATTTTGTTTTCATTATTAACGCACAAAGAAAATAAATTATAAACAAATTATAATGTGATTGAGTAAAATTTGGTGTTTTGCGAATCACTAATAATGTTACGTCATCATAATGGAATGTTCAACAACAAAATGAGTTTTAACAGAAATTGTACAGGAAAAAAATTCGATTATGAAATTCCAGAATGGAATATGATCAAGACAAAATGCACATTGCATAGGAGAAAATGCGAATTAGTAATTGAAAATATAGCAATTAATTTTGGGGAGATCACCCTCCATAAGTTTGTGATAGAGCTTTTTGTTATCATATCTTTATAAAAACAAGTCCTGTCCAAGTTTCCACATCATTGCCTAGAAGTCAATCATCTTTAGAAAATGAGTTGATGTAACTAAATTTCTCACGCACAATTCACCACGACACGATGTCCTTTGGCGTAATTTTATTTATTATAATTATCCGACAGCCGATAAATATATATATAAAGCCGTCAATGTGTCCGTGAAAATGCAAAGCCATACGGCTTCAGTTTATCTTACCCGTCGGCTTCAGTTTATCTTACCAGGTGTATTTAGGGCGTGGATTCAAATACTTTCTTCTTATTAGTCTGTTTGCTCGTCGAGGTCTCGTTGCTTCAAGGTCAATTTCTTTGAGCATTGTTTGAAAAGTCAAATAACGTACTAGCACGTTATACTTAGATTGCAAAAGCCTCCAAATACCTCTATATCCAAGCATAATACCGCATTCATTGAGTTCTCGTAAAATATATTGTCTGATACGATCTTCATTAACAACATTCCTGCGTCAACGCAACACGTACAGTTTCAACTTATTTAAAAGAACACTACTTGAATTAGAAGTGCTATGGAATTTATGGAGTAAACTCAAAATAGTTTACTTCTGGTTACGTTCGTGTATTTCTGTTTGTGTTGTGCTTCTGTGCATGCATAAAATAACCTTTTATAAAGTTAAGTAATGGAAGCTGTTGTTTTTATGCAGTAAATGACCGTAGCATGTTGAAATTTAGCAAATATGGAAGGAAGTTTGAAAACGTGATACTCTATCGTTAGAGATTAGACTTTAAATTGGTATTGGTGAAACATAGTGTGTCTTTGTCGTAGACTCGTAGTGCAAAACTTTGTTACTAACCAATGCTAACTCACGGTTACGTATTAGCAACAATGAGATGGATGTTAGTAACGTTAGTAACGTAAAGTTTTGAAAAAGTAACAAATGTTTAATTTATGCACGCCGCATGATCAATTACTAATGAATGAGTTAGTGGTCAAGAACTACTTGTATAAGAGTTTGTATGCACTTCGTTTGCCAGAAGTAATTTCAACTTGAAGTTGTAAAATGACCACGACAAACAACATGATACATGTGCCAATTCTTCAATCAAGGACGAAAATCCTAAAATGGACACCCCACTAAAATTGCAATGTCAACATAGTTTTAACTTTCAAAAACAAAAAGAAATGACTTTTCTGAAGTTCTTGACATGTTTAGAAGGTTCACTTTAGGGGTGGACATGGGAGGAAAAACTTTGCATAACATCAATATTTACTGAGAAAATTACTATGTACCATCTCAAGTCAAATATAAAGTTTACATAAAGTAACCAATATTCTAGTGGTGCCACTCCATTGAATTTTTCGTGCCACGCATATCTTATTACGCATGTGATTACCCTATTGGCAGCCTTTAAATTTCATTGTGTGAAAATTAGGATTGACAATATGGCAAACGGCAGCCAGTAAACTAACAGCCTGTTCACATGAACCCTGTAACAGCGATTCAGCGAGGCGTAAAATGATTTTAAGTCATTAAAAAGAGTTAAAGCTTTAAGCGCAAAGGAAGAATAGCATGGTTGTATTTTCTACACTAAGGACGCTAAATTTTTTTTATAAATTATAATTGCGTGCAGTTGATGTTTGCCATTTATTCATAATTTACAATGGTTTATTCAATAACAAAGGTTTTTTATAATAAGAACTGACTTATGAAATGAAAATTCATTTAGAGTATCAAAAATTGTGTCGTAATCATTGACATTCCATACCTGTCTTAGATAGGTGATTCTCTATTCACGAGTTAAAACTTGTGAAACTTTCTAAGATATAGCAGCAGTCCTTTGGAATTTGACTAATCTCAATGTTATCATGTACTCTGCATGAGGTTCTTATTTATGTATTTTTATTTCTATAACACTTGTTTTTGTCAGTGATGTATACTTAGTTATAGAATAATACTGTTTGTTAAAGGAGATCCTGACTAACTCTTCATCTTCGTTCGTTATTTAAATGTGTTTATGTAACAAAACTCATATGGATAAAAAGTTGATTTTTCAATAATGTATGAATTAATTATGATCACCATTTTTTAACTGATATGTAGTCGCGTTTTTTATATTAAATTTCTCATCTTTTGTTAGGTACGTAACATGTAAAGAACTAAAGCAAGCATAATTTTGTCCACACGATCGTCGTATATGAAGTCTTATTTTTAAAACGAAGGTAATTTTACGTAAGTTAACCGAGATTTTGTATTTACATTTCTAACTTAGCGAATTTGATACCAAAGCATTGCGTAGTATGAAGTATGACTATAAACAAATCAATGTTTATTTCCATTCCAAATGAAAATCGTTTGAATGATTTTATATGTGACTTTTAAAGCTATATTTAATACCACGACTGGAAAGTAGGTTTCATTTTTGTTTCAAATTATCCACTATAAAAATTGCGGCTTTTACACGAAGAAAAGGTTTGATAATAAATAATTCTGAGTCAGTGATGCGGTTGACATTTTACAGATGCTATGTCATAATGAGTAGTATAGAGACCACCGGTTCTGGCGCACTTCACCCCCTGACAGTCTGCATACCCAAATCTAAGCGCCCCAGCCCTAGTTCTCTTACACAGTACGAAGTACTGTGTATACATGTGTCCCGACAAAAAATCGCACCGGTCCTGGGGCACTTCGCAGTTTGAGAAGGAGTATACACAAATCTAAGCGCCCCAGCCCTAGCTCGGGTACGTGGTTCACATACATAGTAAGCACACAATAAGCACATAGGTCGGCACAAAAATCGCACCGGATAATCAAGGACCAAACTCAGGACAACGGCAGGAGCCAACGACGGGCGGCCCATCCCCAGTGCCCGCGCAGGCGCCCGTCGGGGGTCTATTATTTATTTAGAAATAAATTCTCACATATTGTATATCCAAACATTCGAAAGCCATGAGGCAGAGCAAGAACAAGTGTGCGTGGTTAATAAAGCTCACCACATGTGGACGAAGATGCATGGGTGAATACTGCGGATTTTATATGAGGTGGTTAAGGAAAGGCGGGCGACTTCCACAACCATGTCGTAAGTGTGGGGTCGTAACACAGGCAGAAACTATCCTTTGTAAAGCCTGTGGTGCGAATAAGGTGCAGCATATGTTTGTTTATAAACAGAAACAAGCAAGAAAAACGTTTGCTAGCGTGCTCGCCGGATTAATGTCGACATTTAGAATTAATTTTGATTTAGAAAAATATCTTCCCTAACGCATACTAACGAAATTTGCGATACTCGAGATGGATACTGTCAATAAACTTCTGCAACTGCATGACCAAGGTGTAATCAGCGGACACGCGCTAAACGCTTCTCTTAAGGCTCTTCAACCGCCCGCTGCCTCAACACCCACGCCAAGAAATGTCACTCCGCCAATCTCCAAACCGTGCGAGCGCAGCCCCGTCAAGTCGACCGATGATGAAATTGATGCACACTTCGATGAGCTTCTGGCTGAAATGTCATTGAGGCGCAGACCACAACGCCCCACAATGGCTCCTCCCTCCCATCAGCCACGGAACTTAAGTGGGATAAAACCTTCAACTATCATCTGAGAGCCTGGAAAATACAGGTGCCGAAGGGGCACCCCCCCGAACGCGACTTGATGGCTTTCATCAAAAGCGCCCAGCCCCACATCGAACACAAACTTGTCGAGGAGCCATTAGCTCTACGAGAAGTTAAGTTCCAGTTGGCGGTAAAGGTTGAGCTTCGGAAGGATGAAGTAAATGGTACTGAAGTGGTTCAAGCACCAGTGTTCCGGACAAAGCAGATCACGCTGCTACAGGCGCATGAGATTCCGCAACCCCCACATGAAGCTTTCCAAACTATCCATGAGAGATTGGAAAATTCACTCGGGAAGGGTCTGGTAGATAGTGGATCGTGTCAAAACACTCTGGCTTGACATCGCTCACTACCAGCCTTTATGCGAAGGCTCATACCTTCTTTTCCCCACCGCGGTCAAGAAAAAGAAGGCGATCGTCAACGTGAAAAACAAAGACGACGACCACCCCCGCTGGTCTCTAAGGGCAGGGCTGTTTCCTGCAGCTAAAGACCCGCAACAACCGGGCAAGTATCCCACTGAAGACGGCCTTGACTTTGTGGGGGTGAGCGCACCCACACCGCTCTCCCAGCTCGAACGAGTAGAGCGTCAGAACGACCTTGCTATCAACGTGAATGGTTGGGAAGGCGGCGTCGTTCCTTGCCGTGTGAGCAAAGTAGAGAGAGCTCACAAGATTTTGAATCTCTTCCTCGTCTCGGATTCGAAAAATCATGAGAAACACCACTACACTTGGATCAAGGACTTCAACTGCCTTCCCAACCGGTAATCAAAGGATAGCCACCGGCTGCACTTCTGTGAACGTTGCCTTCACGGCTTCACCAGACAGGATTTGCTTGAAGACTATAAGCCTGAATGTCGAGGCATCAACCAGGCTGCGGTTGCCATCAGAATGCCAACTCACGGAAAAAACGATAAAATCACCTTTGAGAACTACCACCAGCAGCTAAAAGCGCCCTTCATAATCTACGCCGACTTTGAGAGTCTGGTCTGCGAAATCGAGGGCCCCGCGCTTAATCCTGAAAAGAGCGGCACCCAGCCTATAGTCGTTCGTTCCGACGGGGAAACGCAGCCGCCGCAGCTTTACCGAGGGCCTGACGGGACCAAGCATTTCCTGGATGCGATCCAAGAAGAAGAGCGTAAGATCAAGACAGTGTTGGCTAACCCTGAGCCTATAAACATGACAGGAAAGGACTGGGGGAGCCACAAGAAAGCCACAAACTGCCACTTTTGCAGCAAGCCCATCGAAGGCGATTCTATGCGAGACCACTGCCACATTACTGGCAAGTACCAAGGTGCGGCCCAAAGTGAGTGCAACCTCAAGTTGCAGCTCAGTTCGAAGACGACAACCATACCGATTGTCTTTCACAACCTGCGAGGCTACGACAGCCATCTCATCATGCAGACTATCGCAAAGACTGAAGGGAAGGTCACCTGCATCCCCAACAATGCTGTGAAATACATCTCGTTCAGTATCGGCCAGCTTCGATTTATCGACAGCGCCCAGTTGATGCTCTGATGTCTGGATAAACTGGTGGAAGCCAGCAATCCGCAAGACATGCGCATCACAGCAGACTTAGAGCCGAACCCTACGAGGCGTACCCTCCTGCTCAGCAAGGGGATCTACCCCTATGAATATATAGACGGCTGGTCCACATTTGACGAGGGGTCCCTCCCACCGAAGGAGGCTTTCTACAGCAAACTGTCCGTTAAAGGCATTACCGATGACGACTATGCCCACAGAAAAATGGTCTGGGACGCCTTCGGCTGCACAACCTTCGGCGACTACCACGACCTCTACCTTCGGACTGATGTTCTCCTCCTCACCGACGTCTTCGAGAACTTCCGAAAACTGTGCCTCGAGCAATACAAGCTAGGCCCAGCCCCTTATTATACGAGCCCGGGCTTAAGCTGGGACGCTCTCCTCAAGCACACGGGGGTGGAGCTCGAGCTACTCACTGACATAAATATGCATCCGCTGTTCAGCACAGCCAACAAGAAGGTGCTGGGAAAAGGAAGGAAGAGTGCGCTGGGGCGCCTATCGCTGAGTTTTTGGGACTCAGGCCCAAAATGTACTCTATCCTGAAAGCCAAAGGTGTTAAAAAGCGTGACAGGATCCCATCATCTAAGCCGGCGCTTTTTCGGTACCAAAGGGCACCACTTGGAGCTCCTCGCGCACAAACGTGCCCTTAGGTCAATCGCTCAAAAATACAACACGGGCTTCTTGCCCTCAACTCCAGCCCGCTCGACCTGGTGTTAGGTCACACTCCAGATAGGATCGGTCGCCCTACGCCGTTCGCCACCTTCGAGGTCAACAGGCGCATACAAATACCGCAGCATAACATCCGATGGCAAGCGTTGCTCTTTGAAACCAACTGGACGAAGCGCCAGCGCAACGGGTTTAGCCTTAACGCTCTTCTTCCGAATCACAAGGGAGGGCTTTTCGCCCGTCAAACGAGTAGTTTCATTATTGAGCGCTTTATTCACCTCAGGTAATTTTAATACCCATTCTTTGTTCCGAGTTCCAGGCTCAGCCAGCTCGCGGTTATACTGATAACCGAACAATCGCTCCGCCAAAGTTCGATTAAATCTTTCTACGATCCCCTGATCCCTATGAACTCCGACCCTACCCCGTCAAATCACTTTACACAGCCTCGCGGAACTCCGAGCCAGGGTCGACTTGTAAAACTTAAGGCCATCGAAGAGGCCCACGGGCATAAAAAGACTCTAACGCCTTCCCAACCTGGGTTGCTGTATTGTGTGTGATTGCCTGGGCCTCCTTATACCGACTTGCTACGTCGAAGACCGTCAATGCGTATTTGAATGTGCGTCTTCCGACTCGATCGTGAAGCAGAAAAAAGAGATCGGCCTAGTGGATCTCATTCGGGGTGCTGATATCAAACTTAGGTCGTGGAATAGCACTTCGCGCTGGTGCGGGCAAATAGATCAGCCAGATGGCCTGTTTTGTTAGCCATTCATGAGCCACATCATCGCAGACGCCAGTCTCTTTAGCCAGCTTTGGGATAGCAGCAAGGCCCATCCAGTACCCTGCAGGACTGTAGTAGACCTCTGCGAGGCGTTCCTCAACGCTTCCGTCCGTAGAAACGCGACCATGCTTTGTCGGAACGACAGCTTTGACATTACGTGTCGTAGGCGACTTCTCTTCAGCTTCGAAATCGTCAGGAACACCGCCTGTGGTCAGAGGCATATAGTCGAGTACCTAATGGTCATTAGTTAGAGTGTCTCCGCCGAAAATTCCAATTAATCTTTTTAAAAACCCCTCTACAGAACCCTCTTCTATAAACAACCGCCCCGCCAGAACAGCCGTTTCTCGACTCTACACTGCAAACGTATTCGTAATCATGGCCCGCTTGTTAAAGGCCTTCAGAAAATACTTGCGCAGCTGGGGCTCTGTATATGTATCCTCAATTTCAGCGAGCGCACGTCCAAAGCTATTGAAGACAAGCACATGCGTTCCAGTACAACAAACAGTTAGCCGGTGGTGCCCCCCTTCGACCGGATCATGGAGGGGGTAGATGTTGTCCGTGTTGCTGATGCAAAACTGCCCATTGTGGAGATGTGGTAGGCTGTCGCAGCTACAGACCCTAACGAACCGTTTTTGGTCTCGCTCGGCCTTTAGGAGGCGTTCGATGTCAACGCTCGAGATCGGGTAATCCATTCCTTATACTGAGCACAGCGGGAGGCTGTTGAGAGTCGCCACCAGGATGGCCCTTTACGCGGAGAATGCCGCGATCCTTTCGCCCTCGGTGCGCTCAGCTCGCTGGGGAGAATGTCGTTGACAGTACCTTTGGCGCGGGTATTCTTAACGGCAACATGTCTCACCCCTCCGACGACTACCGGGTGGAATATGTGCCATCCCGCGAGCATCGACGGGTGGTGCAAAAAGATTTAGACTGGAAAGACTCACAAGACGACGAGAACAATTCGAAGAACACGCGCAGCGCCAAGGTCGACAACAAGACAGAAGACAGGAGCGTCGAAGCGCGCAGCGCCTAGAAGAACAGCAGGGACACGACGGAAGACCACGGAGCAAGAGAAGAATTGCGGTTTGGATGAATTCAAGAGCATGCTCATGGATGCTGCAAAGAGCACGGGCAAGAGAGCAGCGAATCGTGCAAAATCGAGGGCCTTTCTAAGTTGAAATCATCAGCCACAAGTTTGACACCCAATGTCCTTGCATCGGCGCCCGCTGCGGCTTCACGTTTCCATTCGCCCATCAGCAACAGCATCTCCCAGGTCTTGCGGGCCGCGTCCTCGACCCCGACGAGCGCCTACATTGGCCAGTCGTTAAACATTTAGAGCGGTGCATATCTTTCTAAAAAAGATTTTCGGCTGTCATTCCCCGCCCCCGGGTCAGTCGTCCCGACGCCATCACAGGTGCCCGCGCCTTCTGTTCTTCCAAGTGTTATCGCGCGCGATACTAGCACTGGTGACGACAAATACTCCGCTATCCCCGGGCTTCAATTTCACAAAAAAGAATGTCTTGACGAGCTTCTGCCTTTACTCAAAAAATAGGGGGCAAAATGTTTTGCTCTTGGGTCAGAGGAATATGGGCAAGAGCTTCTTCATGAAACGGCTCTTTCCTCACGTTCGTCCAAAAGGCTGTACGTCATTTCGAACACCTTCGCTGATCAATATATCCAACCTAACACGGTCTTGAAGCATTATTTCGTCATGCCTGAATCGCTCGAGGATACGAGAATAGAACCGGAGTCCTACGTCATCATCGACGACATCCGCGTCATGAATCTCAAATGTGGAACACAGAGGGAGTGCCTCTATAAGTTCTTTACGATGTATAGCCATCATCTGAAATTGAACGTCTTCTTCCTCTCCCAGAGCTTCGACAACATAAAGGACATGAAGGTTAACACAACTTTCTCTATCTCTTCCGATTCACGGATAAGTCGAACGTGACCAAGAATTACAGAAAGAAGTCTTGAAGAAAAAGGAACATATTCGAGTCCGGATCGTCGATGGTCTCCTATAGCGACTTGAGCGAGTGCCGGATGGTTATCTATCGGCCTTCCTCATCCTAAAGGCGCGGCGGTCCTCCAGTTTATCGAGAACCACCCCGAGCACATTATCAAACGCGCTAAGTCCTCTCTAATTGAGAAAAATCTGACCAAGAATTAAAATTAGAGAAAGTAGTTCAGGAGGGATATCACCAGATTCTTGAAGAAAATTGAACATATTCGAGTCCGGATCGTCGATGGTCTCCCACTGCGACTTGAGCGAATGGCGGATGGTTATCTGTCGGCCTTCCTCATCCCAAAAGCGCGGGGGATGGAGGTCCTCCAGTTTATCATAAACCAACCCGAGCACATAAGTCCTTTATGGAGGTCTTGGTTTATCTCCTGAATGGGGCCCAAGCAAAGGGAACTGGAGCATCAAATCGCCACCGGGATTTCATCTCCTTCCTGTGTAAAGCATTGCAGTATATACTAACCCATTCCTTTGCAGGATCTAACCCATCCAAGTTGAGCTTGCTGATTTTAAAAAAAACACCCAAGCGTAAAAGAGCTCTATGCCTTGTTCAAGGGCAACCCTGAGCTTCTCAATGAAGAGTCAGTCCTGAGCGCAGTCAAATCCAGGTTGCTCAACTATTCTGAAGATACAGGCCAAGTTCGCGACAGCGTCGCTGATTTCCGTTTGAAAAACTAACTCCTGGCGGTCATTACAACCGCGCCTTCTCCAGACTCGTAAAGAGGGGAGTTCGATCGCTTGCTGCTGCTCGTCTTTGGCCGCTTTCTGGCGTGCCAGAAGATTCCGAGGCCTTTCAAAAGCAACTATTTCACTTCGCGTGCGCAGCTGGTACAATTGTTTACGGAAAACCCTCAAGGGTTTGAAGCCAATCTTAGGCAGCCTCAAGCGGATCAGGATATGCGTGTTGCCATCGTGGCTGACTATCGCGTGCTTGCGAATAAAGTAAACCAACAGTTTCTCAGCAGGTATCCCTTTGAGGTGGTCGCTATCGCCATAGTTGACTTCGGCCATCCTCAGTTTCGCCTGATGAGGAGGAATTTGCAGGAGATCAGACAGCATGCTCTTACGGTACAAGGGTCAGGACAGAAGTTCGGTGATTTGGCGGCCTTGCTTGACACCTACTCTAAAACACCCGAGATCAAATTTATAAATTATGGTCGTCATTTTACGCCTGGAAGCGTCAGAGTCAAGATGACTAGCGAGGCTGGCTTTATCAATGCGCTCCTCATTAACGGGAGCCGCATCACTAGCAAGTGTGTTGCTACATTGAACGCTCGAGGCCTTGTTCGCAAGATCCACTGAGCTTGATCCCTATATGGGAATACGCTTTGGACTGCCCCACCCGTACGCAGCTGGAGGTTGTTCTCACCTAAGCTCAGGCCGCCAAGCGACTTTAGTATCATCGTTCCGATAGAGCTGCGACGATGGTGGGACGCCCTTCTGCGCGTATTACTCTGCAGGCGGAGAGGGGGGCCGGCGTATGGTCTACGCTTGGCCCAGTTCTCAGCTCGAGTCGAGTGCTTCGCTTGGGGATCGCGGCTGCTGTAAACGATGTTGCGACAGTCCGGCTGAAAGTGAATGATGTCGAAAAGACAACTTTCGAAGTGCGCAAGCCACGCGGGCTGGTTTCAGCTTTCACAGTTTTTAACCCTGCATTAGAGATTGACGCGGGGGCCATTATTGGGTTTTCTTCAACATCTTCTACCGTAGGTTCGATAGTGACATTGCTATTGGAGCAGTATGACTTTGTGTGAGCCATTCGCGCCCCCTTCTTCACCTCTGGTGTCGACGGCGCCTCTCTATCCTACGCTGCCTACTGCGAGCGATGCTGGAAATACGTACCGATTACAGGAGATTTCAGAGTTCGAAACAATTCAACTGACTCTTTCTCGAGTTTAGTACACACTCCGCGATGTCCTCTTCTTCTAGCACGAAGCCTTTCCAGTTTTTCTTTCTTCAGTCGACATTTTCGTAACGAATATGGGCGACTTAATTTCGTTAAAGCTTTCACGTGCATGACAATTATGATGACATTGTACGTCCATTTAATTAGCATACAAGTGAGTGGTAATGTCAACTTTCATCAAGCCAAAAACCTTGTTTGCTAGTAATAAGATGTATAATATATGCACGTGGCTGTTTAATTTTAAGAAAAGATTGTAGCAAACATAGCATGCTCATGTTTATAAAATGGAGACGTTTTGTCAAATCATGTAAGATGCTTATTGCGTTGTAAGCGAGTGACCATTTCATTAATGTTTTATTGATATTAACAACATTTCATGAAAATTTGACATTGTTGAAGACAGAAATATATCTTTAACTTTTTGTTACATTTTGTCACATATAAAACTTGCTAACATGTTATCACATTTTCTTTTTCAGTTTCAACTTGGATAGATATAGGTTTTACGAACATCTCGATCTACTCTCGCTTACGTAAATATGGCCACTTTATTTCATAAGGGATGTAGTATGCAGTTCCGCATATCCATCGTTTTTTTTGTTGTGGGTTTTACTACGATCATCTATCTTTACAAAAATGAGTTTGTGATAAAATATGCTCCTGCATCTGAAACTACGTTTACTCATCAACCTGGAATAACGCCTACCAATAAATCTGAAACAACGTCTACTCGTCAACCTGAAACAACGTCTACTCATCAAATTGGAACAACTTCTACTAATGAATCTAAAACAGTGGCTACTTATAAGTCCGAAACAACGTCTACCATTGCAATAAATACAACATCATCTCCATTGCGAACAGGTAAAATAGTTCTTTTGTTTTGGAGTAAATTTTTTGGTGCTTCACCCGCATCCTTTGAAGTAAACTTGCCAAAAGGTGACAAAGAAGGCGAATGTCCTGTGGCCTGTGAGGTTACATCAGACCATCAGCGAGCTAAAGAAGCAAAAGGATTTATTGTACATTCAAGAGATCCATATCCTCTACCTCCATCAAAAGATGTTCCCTGGATCCTAACGGGTATGGAAAATCCTGTTTATACTCCTATACTTTCTGACGGCAACTTTATGTCACAGTTTCAATTGTCGAGAAGCTATCGACTTGATTCTGATTTTCCTACCCCACTCTTCACAAAGCCAAATTTAGATCCACCGGTTCCGTTTGAGAAAAAAACGGGAGGAATTATTGCTACTCTTTCCAACTGCGAAGCTGTCAGGACAGCGTATATAAGACATCTCACGGAACATGTTCATGTCGATTCCTATGGTGGATGTTTACATAATAAAGATGGTATAGTAGGACGCTGGGCACCAAATTTTAGAGAAGCAAAACAAGATTTGGAAAAATTATACAAGTTTGTTATTGTGTTTTTCAACCAAGATTGTGATTACTATGTTGATAAAAAAATTCTTAATGCACTTAACGCAGGTGCAGTACCTGTGGTGATGAGCACGGATAAAATTAATGATTTTTTGCCTGGAAATCTGAAAAATGCCATTATCAATGTCAGAGATTTTAAGTCTCCCAAAGAATTGGCGGAGCGACTTAAGTTTCTAATGAACAACAAAACTGAGTATAATAAGTTCTTGGAATGGAAAGTAAAAGGCTTAGGTCATATTAACGACACTGTGATTGGAAGATTTTGGGAAAGTAAATTTTCCATTTCATTTCATTGATTTGCACAACAAAATTTTGTAAATACAACTAACGTTGTGTTTGGTGCGCATAACCTTTCTGTTTTTTATTTTATTATGTTGAAATTTAACAGCTGGAGACATTACGCAAGCATAAGCTTCGCAGAAGTTGGCAAACATCAAATATCTATCGTCTGAGAGAATACTACACTGTGATGAGACTTGATGCACTGTGCTTGTATTTAAACATTTAAACCAGTGTTGATATGTATGTAGCAAATTGTCATTATGTAACCGTGCTTATCTCACCTATCGTTTATATTATATTTCCTAAATTACGTTTGTACTCTATAGACCATATATTCCTCTCAAAGATATTATTCAACAAGGCATGACATGTGAGTTCGTAATTATTGCAAGTGAATACTAGTAACTATTCTTTGATACAATAAATTTCACACGGGTAACAACACGGACTAATTAACCTAATGATACGAGATACGAATATACTGGATTCGTAAATTTAATGTGGAGAAATGAAGACATGTGGAGAAGGATTTACGGCAATTTACACGATGTACTTTGGGAAACTATGGAACAATTTAATATTTTGATAATATTACTTTTTGTGTCATATCGCTCAGTACATCAGATTGTATTTTTATTTCATAATAAAAAAAAATCGCCCGAAAAGTTCCTGCTATTTGCCTACGAGTCCAAGATTTGGGGTATACCCCATACCCTTCTCTCAGACGTATTGGCCCTGATTGTGCTGTCTGCATTGGATTTTGAAATCCTGCAACAGGACCTTATTGCACTAATTCCATGTTCACTTGTATACATATTTTTAAAAAATACGGAGATTATTCCTCCGTTTCTGAACAGATTTGCGACCACACATAGCGTATTTAAATCGTTTCCACCTGTCCACACGTATGCACAAAACCGGAGAAAATTCAATACTTGTAATCTCTTAGCATGTGTATTTACTTGTAATAAGGGATTCTTCAAGCTTTTGCATCATCAAATTTGTTAATTACTCAACGATTTATTATCAAAAACGTATAGAATACAAACGAAATACTAAGCTTTAATAGCTTACGACTGCATGTTCTCAAATTCAGTCACATGACCATATCAATGACGCATGCGTATTTAAATCAATAACTAATTAATAAAATAGAGACTTTGTCGTGGTGACAAATCTGAAAATCGTTCTAAAGATCGCAAATACCATTGTGAATGGTAAAAGTAATAATTTAATAGTGAAATTAAACGACATAATGCATTTTGGGAGACCACTCCTTAGATGTCAACGTCTGCTAAATGAAAATTTAAAATCTACCGATATTTGTAAAGCCAAGAAATAATGTACGTCATCTCCAAATGGGGAGATGACTCTCAAAACAAGGATAAATTGAAAACATAATCCTTTTGTCGGCAGAGGACGAGATTAGTTAACTTAATCAAAACAGCCTCCATGACGCGTACTTAAAAGAATGAACGGCATTTCTTAATAATTCTAAAATTGTCGTCGGAAAAAGAATCAGCACAATGGGAGTTATTGAAGCGACGTTTACCTATCGCGGAGTCACATTAAACTAAATTATTTTTCTTACAATCACGTTTTGGTTGTTGTCTTGATGGAATCGTTCTATTTCTGATTGAAGTTGGTACATGATGTTTGATCCTATCACCTAACCTTTGAGAAATTATACCTTTTTTCACAAACTCATCCCTCATTTCTAGAATAAAAAATGGCTTCGCCACCTAACAAATTAAAGATTGCAGAAAATGGATCTAGTTTAAGTAAACTTTTAATCATTAAAGGAACCCAAGCCTTAAAAACAACATTGCAATCTTTATTAAAGCCATCAAGTTTAGCTGGTAAACTTAAAGATCCCTCTGCAAAGAAGACACTAACATCTTTGAAATTTAAAGTCATAAAGAATGAGCAATGGGATCTTCTTTACCCGTCAATTGGTGACCCTGATATTGAAAACTTTGACATCACATTATTAACTGTCTTATTGCGAAATATATGTGGTCTAAAAGCGCCATTTAGAGGATGGGATAGTCTTCCTTCCTCTTCAGATTCTTCAAACTCAGCAAATATTGCAAGAATAAAGTTTTATCGAAACGAAGTGTACGGTCACATAACTACAACTAGTGTAGATGATAGTGAATTTGAGAACTTGTGGCAGGAAATTTCAAAAGCATTGGTTGGTTTGGGTATTCAACAAATTGAAATAAATGAATTAAAGAAAGCTCCCCTCACTCTCGATGAGGCAACTTATAATTAAATGTTAAAAGAATGGTATAAAACAGAAGAGCAGTTAATCGATGTCACTGAAAAAATCAAAGAAAATGTCAATGTAATAGAAAGAAATGTTGTAGAGATGAAACAAGAGATGGCAATAAAAGTTAGAAACTAAAATGAGGATGTAAAGAAAACAAAAGCTGATGTAGCAGGAGTAAAAAAATGTTACAGGAGAAAATTATTACGTCTTATTGCGTAACATATGTGGTCTAACAGCGCCATATGGTGGATGGGATAGTCTTCCTTCCTCTTCAGATACTTCAATCTCAGCAAATATTGCAAGAATAAAGTTTTATCGAAACAAAGTGTATGGCCACATAAACACAACTAGTGTAGATGACGGTACGTTTGAGCGCTTGTGGGATGAAATCTCAAAAGCATTGGTTGGTCTGGGTATTCAGCAAATTGAAATAGATGAATTGAAGAAAGCTCCACTCAGTCCTGATGAAGTAAAATATATTGATATGTTAAAAAACTATACTTGCATAAAAGAGGGTGTAAAGAAAACGAAAGCTGATGTAGTAGGAGTAAAAAAAATGTTACAGGACAAAACATATTCAGACGTCGAAAAGCTTGGAAAGTGTAATTTCAACGGTCTTATAAAAGATCTTAACAAGAAATACCTTGAAGGAACTAGACAATGGTTATTTGAAAAACTCGACACTTGGTTTAACGATAGAAGTGAAGATGCTTCTAATGTCATGATTTTGATTGCCGGTCCTGGTGTTGGTAAAAGTGTGTTTGCTGCTGAGTTGTGTCGACGATATTCTTAAAAGAACAAACTTGCCGCTTCTCATTTCTGCAGATATAATAAATCAAATTATAGAAATCCTCGAATATTGATAGAATCATTGGCTAGTAGCATCTGTGATACATTATCAGATTTCAAATCTAAACTAAATGAAGAATTACAGAGAAACAATTCCAAAGAATCGATCACCGATGCATTCCTTGTTTTATTAAATAATCCATTGCATTCATTGGAAGATCATGTACCAATGCTTTTGGTTATTGATGCCTTAGATGAAAGCCAAGTTGATGGCAAAAGTGAATTGTTGGAATTGATTGCAGAAGAGTTTGACCGATTGCCTAAATGGATTAAAATCTTCATCACCAGTCGTCCAGAACTTCCTGTTCAAAAGGTGTTGAAAGATATGAATCCTGTGGAAATTACAACTCGTACTCGTGATGAAAACAACGAAGATGACCTGCACAAGTATTTGAGACATATGTTGAGTGATTTGCCGAAAAAAGATAGTTATGGTGCTTTAGAGTTAATGGTTAAAAAATGCGAGGGGTCATTTTTGTACGCTTACCATGCACAACAGAGTTTGAAAAAAGAAAAAACTGAGATATCTGTTGAGAATATTAAAAAATTGGTTCCTACTGGTTTGGGTAAATTTTACACAGAACAATTCAAGAGATTAAATAAATTATTGAAAGGAATAATTTTATCAACACACAAAACCATTATTTCCGATAAAAACTTTACGGAATGTCTTGAAGTGTTGGTGACTTATCAAAGTATTTTGCCTTTGTCTTTTCTTTTTCAATGTTTAGGTTTTTCTGATGACATGAAGTTTAAAGATCGTATTAAAATACATGAAGTGCTATCTCAAATTTTGCCAGTTTACGATGATTATTTGACCGTGTATCACAAATCTCTATTTGATTGGTTAAAATCAGATGGTTATGAAGAGCATGAGTTTACAGTTGATATAAAAAATGGACATAAGTTCTTATGGCATGCTTGTGAGAAAGTGTTTAAACACATCAAGTCGATGAACATTTTTGAAGATCAGATGAACACTGCTATGATTAAATATGCTTTAACGAATGGAGTCCACCATATGATAGAATGTGGCGAAAATGTTGACTTTAGCTGGGCAGTAGATGTGAAAGTGGTTCTTGCGAATTTAATGGTTGTGGAAGGCAATGACATGTTTGCCATTAAGTTTGAATTGCATGAAATCATCAAGGAACTACAAACTTTCTTGAGAAAAGATGTACTTGAGGAACAACTATTTCATTTGCTTATGGTGTTACTGACAATGAAATATGACTCATATAAGCAAGATGATAGCTTAATTTTTTTACAAATTATTGCAAACAGAATTCATGGCAGTAACGAAAAAAGATTATTGGCAAGGGATTTATTGAAACAAGGAAATTTTGTTTGGTTTGAGGATTTAGACTCAACATATTTAACAAACCATCATCATTTGACTGTCTCCTTACGTGCTAACGTTACATCTCTTTGTGTGTCGTCCAATGAAGAATTTCTTGCTGTAGGATATGAAAATGGTCAAATATCTATTTTTGAGCTTCCAGAATTTACAGAAAGATATATTCTTGGCACTGTACTTGATGATTCAAGGCTGAAGGAATGGGACGAGTATGCCAAAATTGCATTCCAATAGCCTTCTATCCAAACAATATACGGTATAACTCCCACAAATTTCTTTTTGTACGTGGAAACATATTTTGTTGCTCTTTTTCACCTACCGGAAACAGACTGGTAACTAGTGATGGATCTACTGAAGTAAAGTTGTGGGACGTTAACAATGGACGTTTGTTATTATGTTTACAGTCAGATGATGTCGTTAATCGTTGCTCTTTCTTAGATTCTGGTTTGTATTACAGCAAGATTTGATGGAAATTATTCTAAAGAAGTGTTCACTGCATGGAGTTCATTAACTTTGAAAGAATTGATCGACGCTGCGTTGTTGATTGACTACAATGCGCCGATAAATATTCAGAGTTTTTTGTTGCAGAATTCGTCGAGACTTCGTATGTTTTTCAATTCCCAAAGGCAATCAATATTTTCCCACTACCATCACATTTAATGATAACACACCATCATCGTGATTGTATTTTTTATCATACAAACCAAAATGGAAAGCTTTCTGAAATCACTCAGTTGACAAAATACAACGATCAAGGAGAAATCGAGTTTTGTTTACCAAATGTTGAGTGTCCATGTGTTTATAGGACACTTAACGAAGTCCATCCCATCTCGTTTAAGGAACTTTACGTTGTGCCGTATTTTACCAAACTTAATATTTTCAAAACTGATCATCTTTGGAGACCTTCATTTATCTTTGAAAAATTTGAAATTAAATGTTGTTGTTTTTCACCGGATGGATCTTTTTTGCTGCTTTCGCTGTTGGTGACCACGTCAACATTCATATTTGGAGCATTGAACGCTGCACTATTATTCAAACTGTCCCAATGCAACTGAAGAATGCATTAGGATGTTGGTGGTCAGATGGTTTACTGTGGATATGGAATGGTTCTTATGAAGATATCAACTTCATCTAAAAATGTTGTAGATTCTACTCAAGCAAAGCAAGTTAACATTGGATTTAGACCTAAGAAAATCTTAACATTTGGTGATGTCTTAGTTTGTATTGACGAACAAGATTTTGTTCAAGTTGTTAGAATTACCAAGGGTGAGATACAATACAACAAAAGACTTCCTGTCGACAGTTTTGAATTGAAAGCAGCAGCTGTATCACCTGATAATTCTGTTATTTTAACTGTAAACAAAACGAATACACATTATGGAAATGGGGAAATAACAACAATGAACTTTACTTGAAACCTTGGCATACTGCAGAAATACCCATAACGTCTTTTATTGAAGAATTTGTTCAGGAACAGATAACTGGACTTGTTGTAATGTCCATTGCTCTATAAGTGATAGTAACCAAGCGGTCATTGCATTCTTTTGAAGACGACTATTTTACCAGAGAACTGGCATTTATGTAATTAATGTGCATAAAACAATGACGTGAGTGCGATTTTGCATAGTATCGATGAATTTTATGGTCTAGCACAATCGTACATAAATCATATTTCATTGGTGAATCTTTTGGCATACTGTTTGCTGTAGATTTAAAGATTGGTGAAATATGCGCTAAATTTGAAGATACATATTCACAGCCTGTTATAACTATGCATTCAACACAAATATAATAGGGGATACGAAATTAAATTTTAAAACTCAATGTTCCTGAATAAATCCACTAACTCAACCTTTTTAGTTATATTAACTTAACTAACATTACATATCACTTAAAACGAACATAAAAGTTCTTTATATCACAAAAGGACAGTTATTTATGGTATCAACAACGAACTCAAAAATATTACAGAAAAAATTGTCCATATTCTTTGTTTTAACAGTGGAAAAACTGTCAGTTTTAAATTATGTAAAAATATCACGGACAGAGAGAGAGATTAGTTTCTTGTTATGTCAAGTAAAGATCTTTTTCATCCTATGATTCCCGTCAACTTTTAAATTTATATTTGGAGAATTCAACACTGTAACATTGTCAAAGTTGTGATGAAATTGAGAATATCACACAAAGATGTTGATTGTCGTAAGGATGGTCGCTTGTTTTACATGACAAAATTACCAAAAGTGAGAAACCTTTGATCTCTGAACGAACTTTATGTTGATGGTTTACTTTTTAATACAAATGTATGGTCAGATAATTTGGTTATTTTTATTATATATTAAACGTTCACTACATAGAAATGAAAGAATGTCCACAACTCATTCATTGTGAGTCATTTGACAATATGTTGTTGTTGTAGATGAACCTTATTTTGTTTAAATTATAGAGTGACTTTCTTTGAACATTCTTTCAAAAACTGTAAATAAAGTTTACCTTACGCATGTTAATATCGTGGAAACAAGTTTTGTATGATGTTAAAAATTCACATTTATAAAACACCATCATGATGTCATGTCATGTCATTGGGTTTTATGGTCATTAGTTGAAAATGAGAGATCATTTCTGTACGTTTATTATGTACATGACCTTAAAGACAGAAAATGTTATATACTGTCAGCAATTCCCGTATGTAAAACATCATGACGTCATGTCAATAACTATGATGAAAATAAATAAAACTTTTACGATTTTGACATAAGTTCATTTGAATTAAGAAATTAGGAAATAATTTTGAGTAAAATTTTTCTGATTAAAATATTGAAGAATGAAAAACTTTACTTTCTGTTTTCAATTTTTAAGATGAAATTTGTCATTATAATGTTGATGATAATACAACGTACAATATACAGCTACAGTTTTAACTTGTAACAATTGTAAACAACCAAGAAACATCTTATTGATGCTTATAATGTGCTTTAAACACTCTAATGTAACAGATTTTTCTGGTTCTAAGTTTGGGTCATCTTATGAAAAAATAGATATGTGCAGCGTACATTTTGTTGTCTCTTAACGATTAGTAAACAACTAAACTAAACATTGTAGTTTTTCAAAATAAACATGTTTCAGCATCTCGTGATGTTATCTTCAGTATAAGTGACAATATTATGTATATGATACAACATATAATATATTAATATGATACAGTGACAGTTAACTTAAATATACGTATAATGTATACAATAAAATATTGACATGAATTAATTATGAATGTATTTAGAACTGCTTCTTTAATTTAAAGTTTTAAAATCTCAAGTTTTTAAGTTTTTCTTACTCTACAAAAACGAGATAAAAATATCTGTGCGGGATAACTAAGGACCGAAAAATAAAATTAAGGGGAAGAGTTGAATATGGCTCTTTCTTTCTGCTTCCTAGAGCCATCACTGCATATTGCATAATCATGTTACATTGAGGTTAAATTTGGTAATAATTTAAGGCTTAGCCTACGTTTACACTATATACCAGATTCGTTCATCACGACATCTTCAATTGGTTTAAAGTGGTGTCTGTTTGGAGTAAATGCTTATTAAGTTATTAGATTTACTTCATTTAACTGTGTCTTTTACATTAAACGATTCACTGCCCTTTAATACATAGATAATTCAACCTGCAATAACAGCAATAAGTTATAGAGTGAACGGACCTTAGGCACAGCATAGATATCTTAACTGAAGGTCCGCTCGTGTCGGAACCTTTGATATTCATGTCCCCCACTTTTCTAAATGAAATTCTAAAGCAGACACGCCTTCCTGCAAGATACTTCTGCTAGATCGCAATAGAAAATATAGATGATTTTACAAATATATCGTTTTGCGCTAAAAAAGATTGGAACTTTATCTTTGCAAGATGATAACTCTTAGTAAAAATTTCGGTAAACTTTTGCTTTAAACGTGAATTATTAGTAAAATAGCATTCTCGCGTGCAATACTATTCCTTGTTGATTTTGTGAAAGTATCTTTCTGGAAAGTCACGCATGCGTAGTGAAAAAATACTCCATGATTTTAGCCGAGTGGGCCTTCTGTTAGATGTCTATTCTGTTGTTAAAGTAAACACATACGAATTTTAATATTTTAACACTTCTGAAATTGACGTCACGATAAAAAATTTTCATTTTGATTGGCTCTTGAGGTGCAAGTGACTTTTCAAAAATACTATAATTAATCCTTTAATGTATTTGAACAAAAGAAATACTTTGGACTAAAACTTTTACGCCCGTTTCAATCATTGAACTTTTCATAGGCTGAATACATTTAAAACAATTGACAATGTGGAATTTTACCATATTTTCTTTTATCTTTAATGCACTCGGCTCATGTAGAAATATAATGTAAGTAGTGTGTATTTACTGGTGAAGTAAGAAATATATAAAAGAAATCAACTGGCCTTGCTGGAACCTTTGTATTGTGAAGGATTTTTCCAATCGCCACCAATGGTATTAAATTTAGAGTGGCAAATATGTTCAGAAAGGATGGTCCCCGATATCTGTACTGTATTGATTAAATATGGAGGTTACACCATAAATGGAATGATATAAAGTTATCAAAAGTACATGTACAACGTCAAACGTATGTATGAACATTTGGACTATGAAAACTGACTACATTCAACAAAGATGAAAAAAGGCAAATGCAAAAGAGGAGAATGGAAGAATATGATCTAGGTTTTAAAGTTCGTAAGTAGAGTTGACAAGTTTTAATATTTGTTTGCATGAGTATGAGGTTATTATGAAGGATCATGGTGGTCTATCTTTACAATTTGAAGATAAACAAAAATCATCTTTAAACTAGGATTTTGTGACCAAATCCTTCAATTTTTAGTTGTCAATATAAGAGACCACGTGCTGCAATAAATGACTGGCTTTCACTATAGTTACTTTTTTAAAAATACATGTTTAAATATTTCAATTTTTTCTAAAGAATAATCACCAAACGATAGTCTAATTTCATAAAGCGTTCATTGAATTTCTAAGAGAAAAAAATGACGCTAAGTATGCAAAAAACTGTGACCAACAAAGAAGCAAGAGACACCAAGTAACCTCTAAAATTGTTAAACAAAACTCTCTGAAATCAAGCAATTAATTTTTCATTTGTCATTCCAAATGAATTTCATTTGTATTCTTGGGGTTATATGACATAGCTAAGAGAGAAAATCAGCAACAAAGTAACACAAATGTCTATCGTTATCTTTTCCTTAAATATTTTATTCATGCATGTATTGAATGTAACATAAATAAAGACGGAGTAAACACATTCATTTCAAGGGCGACAGCACATCCCGCCATGGCAACATGTATCTCTCCTGGGGCAACAATTGTAATGCGAAAACTTGTTATGATGGTAAACAACACAGCATCTTCGGTTATCTTCACACCAATGCCATACTCCATTTTCTCTTCCACAATATACCCTTTTATTTACTTCCTGAAAGGGATTTGATCAATGAAGAAACAATAAAAACGCGCTACTTAAGTCGCTTTAGTGGTAATGGCGTATCTTACATAGATAAATAACTCTTTCTCAAACTAAGCATTGCGCTCAGACTCTTTGCATTTTTACTCCTATTTACATTCTGACTTTAAAAATTGTTGATCTACGATATTAAAATCTTTGTCCTTTTCTGCAAAATGTTTGTCTCAGAAGTTTTGATGATCTAATCCTAGTTTGTTAACTCAATACTATTAAAATAAATATCGATATTTTAATAATAATTATTTGCAGCTATACAGACTGGTTAACTGCTTTAGTAAATTTATTTAGTAAAAGAACCTGCTGTTTGTATGTAGATTAACAATTAATTGTCCGTTTACTTTTCATTAAATTTTTGAACACCTACTACTTGTCTTTGTGTTAGGAAAGATAAATAATTAAACATCTGCATTCTAGAAGAAATTTGATAAATGATTTAAGCCCATTATTTAAGTCGTTTTAGATGTAATGGCGTTTCTTACATTTATAAATATTTTCTATTTAGAAATAAAAAATACTCGAGTATAGCATTTTTACTCTTATTGACATTTGAATAATTAAAATTGTGTGTCCGATAATAAAGTTTTCATTTTTTTCAAAATATCTTGAGCTCACTATTTAAGTTTTACAGTTATGATGCGTGGCATATCTTATATTTAAAATAATATACTTGAAGATATTCTGAACTGTCATTGGTCGATTGCTGTGCGTTTTATTGGTAATTACCAATTTACCAATAAAACCATTTTACTTATTATTTCTATTTCAAACTAAAAAATCTTTAAGTTGTTTGTATTTTTACGTCTATTAGCATTGTGATAGTTAAAATCTGTTTATTCCACATGAAAACTTAGTTTTTTTTTAAATTGTTTGTCCGAGAAGATTGTTTAATGGTTTGATTCCAACTTACAAGCTTAATTATTATAATAAATATAGCAATTTTAACGGAAGCTTAAATTTCTGGGGGAAGTTTGGTGTGTTGGTCTTTCCCAAAATGTACGTATTTAAGTACTATTTCATGAAGAAATTTATAGTCACATGACAACTGGTAGATTGAATTTACATTCTTCAAAGTCCGTATATATAGATACTTATTTCAAAGTGTTATGTTTACTAGCTGCAAGCACTAAAGGCCCATGATATAGAAAATCCAGGGAGTCTGGGGTGCACCCCTGGAGCAACTTTAATCTCCTGAAAATCATCATTCCGTGCGTTTTGAGGACTTTTTTAATAAAACAAAAAATCAAGTAAAAAAACAGTGAAAATAATCGATAAAAGGCTTCTTGTACTAAGGAAAACAAGAAGCAAACGGCGTTTCAAATCTCTGTAATTTCCATGCCCAAAAACAGGCTCTTCCCGATTATAGGGGAGTGCCATCTACCCAGTGCTGTAGAAGTGGGGGGCGCTTGGGGGAGGAGCCCCTCTTCTACCTTTGGAATGGGTAATTTTAAAAGGGCACTATTGATAAAAACGTCAAGAGAGCCCCCAATCTAATAAATTTAGTTTTACAGCACTGCATCTACCTCCCACCCCCAACAATCCCCCTGCAAATAAGCCTTTGAGCCCATATTCATATTACAAATTTTTTAATTAGCTTCTATTTCTGATGGAAAATTGTTTGTAGTGGAATGAAAAACGTTCTCAGGGCTAGATTAAGGGGAGGGCGTTGTGGCCGTGGCCACAGGACGAATGGTTTTGAGGGCCCCGCGCAAAGCAATTATTTTCAATGGAAATATTGTCTTTGTGTGGCAAGAATAATGTAAAAACCGCAACACTGTAGGTAGGAAATTTGGTATTTAAATAAAACCTCATATTACAGACTAAATTTCGAGTGCTTCCATTAAATGTCAACTTGGAGTTTTTAAACAAACTATGAATGAGATCTGATTTTATGTTTGTAAAATACATCGTAAGAAACATTGGACTCGTTATTGTAAGAATATCATTTTTGAAAAAGAAACATTTGTATTTTGCTAACGCTTTAGCGGAAGCATTTTTAGTAAATAAAGTTCTACTTGTAGCTATTTTTTGTAAATCAAAAAAAATCTTAAATTTTTGTGGATAAACGATGTCAGTTGAGGGGAAGAGCTAGTTAGCCTTTAAACCGCCACAAGCCCCACGAAAGCTTGATTCGAACCCGAACGTTCGTCATGTTTATGGACTTTGCCCCACTTACTCCTCCTCCACAAAGGTTTTTAGCTATTGTGAAAATGTTTATGTTTGAAAATATCAATACGGCCAACTTTATTGTACGTCTTTTCCAATAATGAATTTATCGGTCTTTGTTGTATCGCTCCATTTTGACCAAATCAATAAAAACCAGTAGATACAACACAATGTAAA
This sequence comes from Xenia sp. Carnegie-2017, assembly GCF_021976095.1. Classification (NCBI taxonomy): domain Eukaryota; kingdom Metazoa; phylum Cnidaria; class Anthozoa; order Malacalcyonacea; family Xeniidae; genus Xenia; species Xenia sp. Carnegie-2017. The sequence continues at coordinate 2,503,732 of NW_025813487.1, read as the reverse complement.
TTCGTTTCATTGCTAAAACAAAATGATCAAATGTATTTCTTTCTTTACATGTTACTGTCACTTAAAATATATTTTTTCCAAATTAGTTACTTATGTTATGACAATGAACTTCAAACAGCAGTGTTAAAATTACTTTTTCTTGTACTTCTTTTTCGTAACGAGAAAAATACAGCAAAATAGAGTAGCAATAGCTCTGTCTTCTTCCTATATCGATGTACTTTGAAGCTCTGGTGACTTGTCCAATTGATTACATTAATATATAAGATCGTATTTAAGTAAGAATTCATCATATGAAGCTCAGTTGTTATTCATGTGAATTTTAGTTGGAGATCAATTAATCCTTCTATGTTATTGTATGTTAATCATCCATGATGATTTCTCATAATGACGTTATAATCTTATGACATGGTATACGTTTATAGGACAGGAAGAAAGACATATACTGAAATAGAAATAGCTCTTGTCATTTTCTGTTTCCAATACCTAATTTAGAACGTCAGACGAAAAAAGAAGAAGTATATTTCATGCCACGAAATTTAAATAAGCTTACTCCAAGTATATATACAGGTCAGTGCCATAAAGAAAAGTAAAAATCAACCCAAAAGATACCATTTAAAGAGCTATATTAATTACTCACTATATTGCTTAAAACCAATAACATATTTCGAGATGTATATTGTCTTACTTTTTGTGTTGTATATGAAAATCTAAATAAATGAAAAAGTATCCATTTTAACCAGTCAAGATATAGAAATTCGTGATAATGGAAAAGATTATAAATTATTTTATTCATACATGTGTTGAATTCCATCGGTCAAAACACAATTTGCCAGACGATATGATTATATAAAAAAAAACGTAGCTAGTAAAATATAAAGGTTCAGCTCTCTGACGCTGATTTCTTATAAGTGGCGTTTTTGTTTGGAAATCAGAATTATTAAGTCATTGCGGCAAAGCCAAAAAAAGCAGAACATCAAATTCATAAATAGTTTTTTGTGATCGACTGAGAAAATTTCTCTTGCTCTATAGAATAATTTTGATTGCTTTCATGTGACTCACGTTGGTTAATTCATGGTTATGGACTTTACCCCTCTCCTTATTATTAAATGTTTATGTTTGATATATATTAAGACGACCAACCTCTTTGTACGTATTTTCCAATAATGATTTCGTCGGTCTTTCCTTCATTTGCTTGTATCGCTCCATTTTGACAAAATCAATAAAAACCAGTAAACACAACAGTATGTAAGCTCTTTTCATAGCTAAAACAAAATGATCAAATGTATTTCTTCTTTTACATATTACATTTTGTATCAATAATGTTGAAATTACCTTTTCTTGTACTTCTTTTTGTAACAAGTAAAAATGCAACAAAGTAAATTAGCAATAATTCTGTCTACTTATATCGACTTACTTTGAAGCAGTGGTGACTTGTGCAATGAAGTGTTTATTGTGAGATCGTATTTAAGTAAGAATTGATCACATGAAAATCAAACGATATTCGTGTGAATGTTGGTTTGAGATCAATTAATATTTTTATGTTGTTGTATCTTAGTCATCCATGATGATTTCTTGTGATGATGTTATAATCTCATGATATGGTATGATTACATGACTGGAACAATGTCATATAGTAAAGTAAAACTAGCTCTTGTCCTTTTCTGAAGTTAATGCAATAATACCTGCAAATTTAGGAGTTTGAAAGTGTAAGAACAACCTTAGTTAAAGACATTAGTTAAAAGTCTTCTGGTTATTCAATAAATAAAACACTTGGAAAAATACATATAAAATTTTGTAAAGAGATTTACCACACCGTGTACATGCGACAGATGTCAATTTGTCTTTCAATAGATGTTTTGATAAAGTCATTCATCGTCTTAAATTATAATATAAACACAATGAAACCCGTGCGTTGATTGTTCTAGAGCTGAGTTTGCATTAGCCAGTGCAAAGTACATCTGAGCTCAACCAACCAAATCAATCGAAACAATAAATCAGTCAAAGAGAATTTGCAAATTGATCATGAATACATTTTGGAGAAAAAATGGAAACGTTTGTCTTTTTCACATTATTATTAATGAATAAAAGAAATAAAAGTTGTTTTCGTGTTTGCACTGCCTTATGCAAACCTTGGAGAGGTTTGCGAGAACCTCGAGCACGTGCAACCCTTGACCTTTGGTCTCGGGCTTTCACTGATCATCTCTTATGTTCTCCCAAAGGTCTCCTCGGTTTGCATAATCCTGTGCAAACACAGAAAACACCTTTTATTTCTTAATTGAAACATTAAAACTTTTTTGAACAACGTGCAATGCACGAGATAGTTTGTAAATGTTTGTTTTGACGTCAAACTCAAACTAAGATTTTACGAATATTAATGTAGCACAGTTCCCATGCTTTGGATCAAAATTTTTAAATAGAATTACATAATATATAATATAAATATATTTATTTTTTCAAGTGTTTTGCTACCACAAATCACCCGTAACTTATTTATTAAATGTATGGAATTAAAGTGCTTTTACATGCTTTAACTGCCAAATTTGTCAGTGTTGATAAACTAGGAATTTAAACTAGAAAATAAACCAGGAATATTTTATTATAGCTGTGTGCCGTCGTTTTTTTCATATATTCACGCTTCCATGAGCTAAACTAGAACGTTAATTGGGGGGTATGTATTCATATGTTCAGCTCTGCCCTGCTGATTTCTTTTTGTTTGCGATGTTAAATTCAAAAGAAGTCAGCAGGGCGGAGCTGAATATATGAATATTTACCCCGCCTCCAATTACGTTCTAGTTTTGCTCCTGACGCTATCAGTATGTTATTTGAGAACTTAAATGTCGTTGTTAAGAAATCATCGTAAAAACGAGAAAATTGATTTTATTTTTATGCCTTACTACAATACAACATATCTACATGCACTTTATCATTTGAATAAAGCAAACATGTTGGAATATTTAGACAAAAAATCGAGTAATTGTATATCATTTATGATTAAGTTGAAAACTGCAAACCGTTCATTTTATTGTGAATTTGCATTCTGAAATGAATGACTGAAGTATAAAACCTACGATGTTCACTTTTGATTTTATTTTAATATCTTGTGTTATGTTTACATACTACGAGGATGTGGCTTAAAGCAAGATCAATCAATGGCTTAGTCATCCTACTAGTTATGGTATTGCATAATGCATTGTGAATTTCAGACGATTTTCATATTTTAAAAAAATCACTTCTTTTAACACTCGCAGCGAGTGCAACATAGAAAACGGACAAACCATGAGTCTTATTCTGATGGCCAGAATGAGTCGGGTTGTCAATTCTCAATTATCATCGTCAAAATGTTGTCAAAATAAAGACGACCACAACATTTGTTATTCAGAATTTTAAAGTTTTGGTTCTTCCCGACCCAATCCTCCACCATTCACAGTTGCTCCGCATACTTCCTTATAGTCACGTGATTAAATGGAATGAAACATGGAAAGATGGCGGAATTCCAGTGGAATAGTAATTCATAGAGATGCCTTAGTAAGGTTTTATTTTCATTCCTTTTGAACTTTTTAAATCGTTCAGTGTTGAGTTCGTGTTACTCGCCATATCACTTTATTAGTATAATCTATACCTTTTAGTAACATCCACGAGTGAACTTAATGATCGAACTGATTTTTATTATTTTACAGAGCAATATTTATACTATTTATTACAAACAACAAATAATATTATTGGCAGGAGTAGTACTTCTGTTTAAGCTATATATGGTACATAAGGCAATTTAAATAACGTCAATAACTGTTCCTTGGCTCTTAGCCGTGTGGGAACGGATACATTGATAAACTAAACTACGCACATACTATTTCCTTAACATGTTTTTGTGGTTTATGAGCATGACTCAACACCCCCACTTGCTCATCAACTAAATTAACAAATTAATATCTATTTACCAGTTATAAATGTTTTGAATCTACTTAATTAAATCTTATTTACAGCTTTCGTAAATATATCAGCCACATTTTCATGTGCTTCTACGTACATAATTTCTATTTTACCAGCCCTTATTTCACTTCTGATAAAGTGATATCTAATATCTATGTGCTTAGACTTTTTGTGGTACATAGGGCTCTTTGCTAAGTTAATTGCGCCCTGATTGTCAACATTCAATAAAACACACTCGCCTTCCTTACAAATACGCAAATCAACACACATCTGTTTCAAAAATTTTGCTTTCTGAATAGCTTCAGTCAATGCCATATACTCAGCCTCACAAGTTGACAAAGCAACTGTAGATTGCTTCTTACTCCTCAAAGAAACCAAACCACCGTTCTCACTCAACCTGAAACCGTAGCCTGAAATGCTACACCTGTCATCTGCGTCGCCAGCCCAATCAGAATCAGAAAAACCAACCAATTTTAAAACACTTTCACATTTTCTAAATGTAATTGTCTGATCTATTGTATCCTTTAAGTATCTGAGAACACGCTTTGCCTCTATTAGGTTTGCTTGTGTCGGTTTTGCCATCTTTTGAGACAGCTTTGTTACAATAAAACACAGATAAGATCTAGTTCCTGTCATAACATATATAGGACTACCGACAATTTGTCTGTAAAGACTCGGATCTTCTAACTGAGGCGATTGATCATGCGACATTTTATTTGTATCGGAAGATGATGGAGTGGGTTTGGGTTTACACTCCAACATGCCAAATTTTGTTAGTAACTTAATAATATATTGCCTTTGACTCATTGTTATTTCACTTTCTGAGCATTTGAATTCAGTCCCTAGGAACCAGAACAATATTCCTAAATCTTTCATCTTAAAACGGTCACTTAAGATTTTCTGGACACTTTGCATTAACGTGTCATTGTAAGCAACAATGACAATATCATCTACCCATACTATTAGAATAGTAACATCTTTTCCTTCAAATCGCGTGTAAACGCATGGGTCGACTAGTGATTGTTTGAAAGCTTTCCCTATTAAGTGTTCATGCAATACGTTATTCCAATTCCTACCACTTTGTTTTAATCCATACAAAGACTTTTTCAGCCTGTACACTAATTTTTCACCATTTTTATCTACTTCCTCATATCCTTCGGGTTGATGCATATAAATTTCGCAGTCTATTGGGGCGTTAAGATAAGCTGTTTTTACATCCATCTGATGCAATAACATGTTGTTTTGAACAGCGTATTGAAGCAATTCACGGATAGAACTCATGCGTGCAGTTGGCGAAAAGGTTTCGTTGTAGTCAATACCGGGAGTCTGCGAGTATCCCTTTGCTACATAACGGGTCTTTATGGGTCTCTTCTTCATGTTGCCCTACTTTTACGGTGTATACCCATTTTCCCCCCACTATGTCTCTATTTGTTGGGGGTGGAACAAGTTCAAACGTATCGTTGTCAATTAACGCTTTCCTTTCATCATTCATGGCTTTTTGCCATTTTACTTTTTCATTGGAGCTTATTGCTTGGGAATAGGTAGTTGTGATGTTGGATACTCTATAGCAATAATCTACGGTATATGAGACAGTTTCCTCCCCTGAAACTTCCTCTGTCACATACTCGTCAAGATATTTAGGCTTACTTCTTATCCTAGTGGGGTATCTTGATTCTCTAGATGTCTCTGGAGCAATAATGTCTTCGTTAGTTGTTTTGGGGTTTCTTTCATGCGATTTTGCTATCTGAGGTGCAAGTTCTTCATCATCTAGTTCTGGCAGTTCCTTGCTACCCTCCCTGAAGAACTTAACGCATCTTACACGCTCTACCTTGTTAATGTCAGGGTAGTATACTAGATATGCTGGACTATTTTTATCATACCCTACGAAAATACCTTGTTTACTTCTAGGGTCTAACTTTTCGGAATTTTGTGAATAACCATAACAAACACAATCAAAAACGTGCATTTTGCTCAAGTCTGGTTTTGAGCCTGTAAACGCTTCAAACGGAGTTTTGTTCAACCTCGAATTAAAACAACGATTCCTTATATAGGCAGATGCCATGACGGCATATGTTCACATGGATTTTGGTAGTTCCGCTTCTAGCAATAAACACCTAGCCATGTTAAATAGAGTTAACCACGATCTCTCAACTGTGCCGTTCTGGTGTGGCGAATATGGTGCACTAGTTTCATGCCTAATTTTGTTTTCGCTAAGAATCGATTTGAATTTCTCGCTTGTAAATTCAGTGCCATTATCACTTCTTATGCGCTTCACACTTCCGTAAGGTGCAACATCTGCTAAAAACTGTTTTAATGCTTGTGGTGTATCGCTTTTATGCTTAAGGAAATAGACCATATTCAATCCTGAATAATCATCCACAAACGACAATGCATATCTAAGCCCTTCTCTTCCTTCCGGATCAATAGAACCTGCAAGATCCGTATGAATAAACTCAAGAGGACTCCTCGCCTTTTTATCTTCCAGCTTACTTTTCGTCTGACACATTTTACCTTGCATACAAACCTCACACTCAACTTCCCTCAAATCTGTGATTTTCATCCCCTTAACCACCTTCTCTAGTTTCCTAACATCCTTGTAGTTGCAGTGACCTAGAACCTGTTCCACTCGTAAAGAGAACATGCATTTTTATTCGAAGATGATATGCTATTTATATAGTAAAGTTTGCCTTTTTGTCTTATTCCAAACGTTGTGCCATCAGGGCACTGTACATGCTTATCGTTTTTATCTAATTTGACTTTTGCCCCCTTTTCTACGGCAGCATTTACTGAGAATATATTTTGATCGTAAGATGGAACATATAAGGCATTACTTAATAAGACATCCTGCGCATTTCCATGCAAGTCAATTAATTTGACTTTAGCAGTACCTTTACCGACTACTACGTTGGCTTTACTGCCATCTGCTAATTCAATAACATGCGCTTTACTATCAAATTTACTATCAAAATCTATAAATTTTGACTTATCGGTAATAATGTGGCTTGTAGCTCCTGTGTCCACCAGTAGAGTGAAATTCGCTTGATCCTTATTCTTCACGTCTGCTTCAGCATTCTCTTCTTCATCCTTTGACACGAATAAGAAGGAGTGTTGCCGTTCGCTGTCACTGCTCTGCTCGTCTTTAGCAGACTTGGACGTTTCTTTCGTCTTTCGGCAATCTTTCGTGTCGTGGGTCTTGGTCTTGCATATGGAGCACCATTTGTTCCCCTTCACTCGGCATTGTGAGCTTTTGTGTCCCTTTCTTCCACATTTGAAACAATTCCCGTCGAATTTTGGTTTCACATACATAACGTTGTCACCCACCTCAGTTTTGGTGACAATGGTTTGATATTTTCTTCATGACTTCGTAACGAGTTCTTAAATTCCGTAAATGTCATTTGTCTTTCCCTTTGAACTGTTACGGTAGCAAAGACGTCATACGTGCTTGGCAGACCCTTTAAAACCATTGCAATGAGTAGTGCATCACTTATTATCTCCTCGGCTTCTCTTAAGGCTGTTGCCGATCGTTCCGCTCGCAATATATAATCTGTGACAGTCTCGTCGTCACTTTTCTTCAGCGAAGTGAGTTCCGTGTAAAGAGCGATGATGCGAGGTTTTCCTCTGCCTTGATAGTGATCTCTGAGGATTTCTAAAGCTCTTCGTCTGTTCTTTTTTGCCTCCCGAATCACAAGAGACAAACTTCTGTCGTCAAGACATTAGACCAACTCTGCAAAAGCGTCAGCCAGTTTTGAAGCTGCTGGTTCTTCTCTCTCACTTGCTGATTCGATAAATACGTCGTACAGTTTTTGAAGACGCATATAGCCCAAGAATTTTACTTCCCATAACTCGTATTTGCTTTCGCTTCCATCGAAAAGCAAACCTCTCCTGGGCCCATAACCTGTTAAGTTCGTGTTACTCGCCATATCACTTTCTTAGTATAATCTATACCTTTTAGTAAACACCACGAGTGAACTTAATGATCGAACTGATTTTTATTATTTTACAGAGCGGTATTTATCCTATTTATTACAAACAACAAATAATATTATTGGCAGGAGTAGTTCCTCTGTTTAAGCTATATATGGTATATAAGGAAATTTAACTAACGTCAATAACTGTTCCTTGGCTCTTAGCCGTGTGGGAACGGATACATTGATAAACTAAACTACGCACATACTATTTCCTTAACATGTTTTTGTGGTTTATGAGCATGACTCAACATTCAGTCATGCAGAAGAACGTGAAAACAAAGAACGTGTTCCTATCTGGTGCTTTACAAAGAATTCTACTCGATAAAGAAACAAAAAAGTCTCATCATTCACAACTAAAGAAAGCTTGCGAAACGGCTTTAGGTATAAATCCATAAGTAATGATTGTAGTTATTGCTGATGTATTTGGATTCTATTTGCTCTATGTTTTTATGCATTGTCAACCAGTTTCTGCATTTGCTATCAACAAAACATTAAGTGTAGTAATCCCTCATTCAGGATGTCAACGAACGCTGTCGATAGTATCTTTAAAATTGCTCAATGTATGATTTGTACTTTTTTATACGTGGCAAACAGTTATTTTTTATTGTCAATGGCTTGTTCATGTTCTTCTGCTTGAGTTATATGTATATATGTTTATGAAGAAATGTATGTCAACATGTGCAATGAATATAATGTACTGCTATGTTCAGGAATGTTGCTTTACAAAATGATCGCTTTATGATTTTGATCTATTCTAGAGGAAATAAACGCTGTTCAAGAAAATGAAAAATCTACAGGGTAAGTTTTATTATGTAAAGTTGTCCAATTTTCTTTCCAATTTTCCAATTTTAACATGGCCAAAATGAGTTATTAACCTTGAATCTTAATTAATTCACAATTATATCCAGACTACGCATTCTCACAAATTTACTGAGTTTTATTGTTCATAAGTTAGATTTATAAGCCAGAAGGTTGGTTTGATTTATTTATAATAAAATCTTCAGGAATGTTTCTTCTGCAACTCTACCTCCACTACCTGGTCAGCAAACATTCAAAACAGCAGATCAATATTTTCTTCCTTTTGAGTTGGCTTGTGAAACAAAATGTGCCAGGATTGTCACCATTGCACTTGACTGTATACAAGTAAGTTGTTTTTGTTTGATGTTCAAAATAAACGACGTTAAAACTGCTGCGTAAGGATATTATATCTTTTCATTTTTAAATTTTAATTACTTTTCTTACACTGAAACAATCATTACTGACTGATAATCACTCAATTGAAAACAAGGCATCTTAGGCTCCGTCCACACGTATCCGGATTCGTCCGTATCCGCAAATATTTTGTTGTGGTTACGCTTATCGTCCACACGTATCCAGCGATAACGCCTACTGTAACTGCAAACTTTTGAAAACGGTCTCCAGATTGGAAACTTTTGAAAACGCATCAAATCCGGACACGTGAGGACACACTGTAACCGAAATGATTTAAAAACGTTGACGTAAATTGATGAAATATAATATCTACCTACGCACCGCTGCCCTAATCCAATCCACATTTATCATGCGTTATCCTATGCATTAAAATGGCGCCTAAAGTCATTGTATTGATTTTAACTGTTCTATTTTCGAGCAATGTTGCCTTTATACGATTTATTTTTGCCGTCTTACATTATCTAACGTATTATGGAAAGAGGGAGAGCAGTTTGATTAGGCTCCTTTCAATGCCAGTGGTCAGAAATGTGTCCTAAAACATTTTTGTTATTCTATATTCTAAAACGGATCTCAGTAAAAGGTCCACTTCATCGTCTGTCCACATAAAAGCTTCATTCTTACTACTTTTTTTTTAATAACGTGATGCACTAGCTTTTGTCGGATAATTCGACATTTTATAGCCAGCTCATTATTCGTAAAAGCGCATGCTCTATAAGCAATAATTGGATATTTGTATCGTTTTCGCGGCTACGTGTGGACACACAAAAACGCATCAAATTTGCATACATGTGGACGTGTAAAGTTTTGAATCCGGAACAAAATGTTTACAGCTACGTGTGGACACACAAAAACGCATCAAATTTGCATACATGTGGACGTGTAAAGTTTTGAATCTAGAACAAAATGTTTACAGGTACAAATGAATCTGGATACGTGTAGACAGGGCCTTAAATTCACTACCATAAATAATCCCTCGTGGCTTTGGCTATGTTCTAAGACGGTTAGAGTTAATAACTTGTGTCCTATGGGATTAAGAGACCCTCACGTTAGACAAAATTCACTCTATTTAATCCTTGGGACTCTAAATCTCATAGAACACACGTGATCATGCTCTAACCCTTACCACAGAATATCACTCGTGTCGGAACCTTTGATGATTTTGTCCTCGCGCATGTCGTGCCGCATATGCTGGCCGCCATTATTCCAGCCAGATGATTAAAGTTTTTGACTTTTCCTAAACCTTTAAAATGATCCGAAGTCATTTCTCAAGTCAAAATATACTTGAATTCATTATTCAGTGGCTGGAATAATGGCCGACATGAGAACGCGTTGTACACCTGAGTGACCCTTCTGAATAATCATTACTCTGTGCCCAAATCTTTCAATCTGTAGTTGTCAATATAAAGAGACTACGTCTTGATCTCATTCAACGCGTTTAACTAAAAAAATCGTTAAAATCTTACGATTTCTTCTGCGTTTTAATGTCGTTATGCAAAAGTAACGATGCATGATGTTGTAGGGTAGGTTTGGATTCATGAGACCTTAATGAATTTAAAAACTAGACTTTAATTTTAACCAAATCTTCATAGAATCTTGCAGTCATATCTTGATAAGTTAAGGTTCTGAGAATGGTTTATAGGCGTTCTGATTGACGTCACCAACATCTTCAAGCCCAAAATCATAATATTAGCACAGAATCATGACTATACAGAAGGGTCACTCAGGTGTTCAACGTGTCCTTACAACGGCCATTATTCCAGCCAATTGATTAGGTTCTGTTACTGGTTTCCAACCATTAAAATTACATGACATCAATACTTAATAATGAATTCGAGAATATTTTGACTTTAGAAATGACTTTGGATCATTTTGAAGGTTTGGAAAAAGTCAAAAACCCTAATCAACTGGCTGTATTAATGGCGGCCACCATGCGCGGCGCGACATGCGCGAGAAAAAAAACAACAAAGGTTCCGACGCAGGTGACCATATACTGGGAAAATGGTTTAAGGGCGTTCTCATTGACTTCACCAACATCTTCTAGCCCAAAATTCTAATATTAGCGTTATTTAATAGGCTAAATATGTTTAATTAATGAATAATTGACGTAATATCACAGAATAATGGTCAATTGTTACTAGCATTTCATATATATTAATGTAAGGAGAGCATAGTTTTTTTGTTTGGCAAAAATACGTTTTGATTTTAAAAATTAGATTTTATAGATATCCCGTAATTTGTTCAAGTAAAAACTGTGAGTTTTAACCCTCTAGAGGCAATTGATGCTCACAGGCAACAATCACCAAACGAGATGTGTAAAAACTTTAAAAAAGGCACGGCTTCCAGAGGGTTAAACAATATTGTGGAACAAATACATAAAATGACATGCTTAACAGTATTTATAAAGATACTATTCACTTCAAGCCACAAGGCGTCATGAAAAGTAAATATTGTTCATATGAGATTGAACAAGACTTTACACATAGACGACAAGTGTAAAGATTTGTGATTGTGCCAATCAAAATAAAGTTGTTTCCTTCAACTGTCATCGATGACAAGTTAATTGAAAGCCACGATGTACAGATATATACTATCAGTATCACATCCTAAATATTGATAGCAGCAGCAAAAAGAAATTTGAAAGAGGAAAACTCTTATGAAATGTGTGACACACGTAGCTACTTGTTTCGATATCATGTATGAAAATAAATCCTACGACTGGAAACTTCCAATGTAAGTGACTATCTTGTGAAGATCTCAATGGTTTTTATTGATGCTGCTGATTTTTGGTTTTTTTCTTCAATGTGACATTAGTTATAACTGAATAAATGCAATGAATATAAATACACTAAATTTGCCATCTGTCTCCAATGCAGTATGTGGTTCAGTGCATAAAAGTGCAGTTTTCATAGATTAAGGTGTAGTTTTGCAATGAATGAGAACCGTAATTGTTTTTCTGCTCATTTTTCTACGACTCTCTACTATAATTTTAGTAGTGATATCTCGGGGAAAACAGAACCTCCTTAAATACGTTCTTAACCTTAACTTAGCATTATATGATTGCAACATTCAATAAATACTTGGACAAAATTAAAGTCTAGTTTATAAAATCATTATCGTCTCATGAATCTTAACCTACAACATCATGCATCTTTGCTTTGCATAACGACATTAAAACGCAAAAAAATTAGTAGATTCTAATGAATTTTTTTGTTAAAATGAATAGAAGGATTACTTACTGTCTTTGTAAAAGGTGAAAAGCTCCTAAAGAGCCAATCACAATAAGAATTTTAGTCATGACGTAAATTAAACAAATGTTAACAACGGAAAATTATTCACTTTAATGTTGTAAAAAGTAATGTGAATTTTTTCTTTTTACTGACGAAGTACTGAAGTATGTGTTGCATGGAATAATCAACTACTCTTAATGGTAGGCCTCGTAATATGAAAGCTTTCAATGTAAAATGCTTTGATAACGATGTAAAACCTTTGATCGTTTGAAACTTGTTACATCTTTCAAACTTAACCGGCTAAAGCTATTCGTGCAATGTTGGTGAATGTTCTACCATTTGGGTAGTCAAACAGAAAACATATAACAATTTGCTCATTCTCAGTATATCTGATCAAGAAATTAAAAACGCAAACTAACGTCATATGCAGAGTTATTCATCATGAAATCTTTGGCATGTGTTTCATATTTTCTTATGTTGTAGATCACACATGGAAGGAGTTGTGAAAGTACCTTTACTACCTGTGTTATTCACTTCACCTACTCTTACTGGTTTGTCATTACTCATGATTCATGGTGATGCATGGCCAAAAGTGTTCATTTGCAGTTTGTTCATATAATGATAATGGGCCCCATTGTTATATGAGCCCGCCTGAAGGTGATCAGCTGAAATTCATAGAAGATGAAATCTGCACTAAGCATTCTTTAAGTGATGATATAACTGGGGTATTGAAGTGATCCCTTTTCCTTCACTTGAAGTTACCATAAGAGTGCATTGTAAACAGTAATCTATCGAAATGGTGATTCATATTACCAGTAGCCCCTTTATTGGTTACGTCGATTACTTTGTGTATGGAATGGTATAAACATATTGAATAGACATTGCATAACGGCATATGTACGTGTGAACATTAACGTTGAAATGATTGGACTATAATCGACGAAGATGGAAACAAGCGAGTGGAAATACATGATCCATGCCTCGTGGTTTGTAAGTTGAGTAGATAAGTTTTAAAATTAACTTATAGCTATGAGTAACTGCATGAGATATTCATAAAGGATCCTGATGGTCTATTTTTATAATTTGAACCATAATCATGAAAAGCAACAATATTAGGTAAAAAAGTCAAAAAAAGATGTCAATTGCTGTGAGAAAATAGCTGGCTTTCACTCGCTACTTTTTACTAATTTTATTAAACGTTTTTAAACAAAATTGTAATGTGCAAGTAGGGTTCATTGATTTTTTAAGATAAAAATGTTACGATATACACGTTATGATATACACGTAAAAACTGCGCTGTGAAAAAAGTGGAAGAGACTTACTAAGACGCCTGGATCAGACGGACCAGTACAATGCTTGAAAATCAGGTATTAAAGTTTTGTTCTTTTCAAAATATATAATTTCTGATTTTATTCATTCTTTATTCTCACATTTATAATGCGTTTTTTTTATATAGTAGCTATGTCTGTAGGCCTAATAACTAGACATAGAATGAACGATCAAGTTGGACAGAAGCACGAAGAAACAAGCGTCCTTATTGAAAGATTCCCACTTGCGATTTTCGTTATGCATACAATTAATCAGTATAACGCATTTTTAAATTCAACCGTTAAGAATTTCCGTAAAACTAAATTTTCACAATTGTCAAATTTTCGGACAAAACACACGAGTGAAAGCCGGCTATTAATAAAGGTCTTTTCTGATTGAAGAACTTTTGATTAAATGAAATCTAATAGACATCAAAAATAATTTGTATGCAAGTCACGACGTCACTTTGGTCATTTCATTTCATTGTTATTGGTAAGTGAATGATCAGGTCCAACGTAGTGAATGAATTTTTCATATTATTTATGTATGAGCTGCTATTAGTTTTAAAAGTAATAGCAGCTCATACATAAAGACAAGTTTGTCAAAAGAGATCCTGACTCACTCTTTATCTTCGTTCGTTATTTAAATGTGTTTATGTAACAAAAACTTACATGGACAAAAGATTGATGTAACAATAAGGTATGAACTATAATCACCATTTTTCAACTGATATGAATGTGGTCGCGTTGTTTATATTAAATCTCTCATCCGTTTGTTGAGTATGTGACATGTAAAGAACTAAAGCAAGCATAATTTTGTTCACACGGTCGTCTTACTTCTAAAACGGAAGTAATTTTAGAAAAATTAATTGATATTTTAGAATTACATTACCGACATAAAAAATTAGCTAAAGCAGCATCTCAATAAAAAATGACTTTGCACGCATGAGAAATCATATCTAAAGTCATGTAACGGCTTTCTAACAATTGGCAATAAGCTGCATGGTAAATAAAGCAAAACCTGTCCAATGGTATGGGGTAGGTGAAATAGTATACTTGTCTATGGAAAAAATGTTAATCAGTGAAAATTTATGTAGGGAGGAGAGCATGTCCAATCATGCATCACCTCCCTTTTTTGCCGACGCCACTTTTGACTAATCGCTGTGTGTCTAACAAAATGTTATTAATTGTATTGAGCAAATCATTCATTTCAAAAGTAAGAACATTTGTAAAATAAGCAAATGTGGAACACAAGAGAAAGAACGCAACCCAATCTATTTTTGTGAAGTGTTGATTCATGGTGCACAGTGAGCTTTTAAAATTATATTTTTGATAATGTTTTTTTAACTTTTTTAAGGTTTACTTTCATTGCAACCTTTACTGTTGTATCTAAAGTGTCTTTTATTGAATATAATATTTATAAATGCGTGCAGTTGATGTTTGACATGTATTTATAATTTACAATGGTTTATTCAATAACAAAGATTTTAGAAATATGAACTGACTTATGCAAGAATATACATGTATAGATTTTTCATTAATGAGGGGAAAACCATTCACATTTTCGAAAATCGTGTCTTAATCATTGGCATTCAAATCCTGTCTTAGATAAGTGATTCTCTATTCCTAAGTTAAAACTTGTGAAACTTTATGAGATTTAGCTGTAGTCCTATGGAATTTGAGTAATCTCAATGTTATTATGTACTTTGTATGAGGTTCTTATTTATGTATTTTTATTTCTATAACAATTGTTTTTAGTCAGTGATGTATACTTAGTTATATAACTAGAATGTTCTACATAGATATTATTAATGTTTTATAATACTGTTTGTTAAAGGAGATCCTGACTTACTCTTCATCTTCGTTCGCTTTTCAAAAGTGTTTATGTCACAAAACTTACATGGATAAAAGATTGATGTAACAATAAGGTATGATATATGATCACCATTTTTTAAACTGATATGTATGTGGTCGCGTTCTTTATATTAAATCTCTCATCTTTGTAAAGTATGCTACATGTAAAGAACTAAAGCAAGCATAATTTTTCCTACACTGTCGTCATATATAAGGTCTTCTAAAACAAAGGTAATTTGTCGAAAGTAAAGCGAGATTTTGAAAGTATATTACTAACTTTACAAAACCAATTTGCTACTGAAGCATCTCGATAATGTTTGAGTAAACATGAGAAATGTTGATAGTTGTATACAACAAACCATTTCTTTTAAAAGTAAGAAAAGTTAAAAAATAAGCAAAAGTTAAACTCGGGAAAAATGTATTTACACACAGAAGAAGAACGCGACCGAATCTATTTTTTGTGAGATGTTGAGTCATTTAGAACAGACCTTTCAAAATTATAGTTTTGATCATATGTTAGTTTGATAGTATTAAGGTTTACTTTCATTGCATACTTTCAAACACTATACATATACCTTTACTGTTATATGTATAGTGTTTTTTATTGATCAGAAGTAATTAGAATTGCGTGTAGTTGATAATTAAAATGTATTGATAATTTACAATGGGTTATTCAATAACAAAGGTCTTTTTATAATATGAACTGACTTTTACAATAAAGGAATTTTTGATTAACGAAGTGGAAAAATCCATTAAAAAATTCAAAATATTTGTCTTAATCATTCACATTCAAATCCTATTTTAAATAGATGATCCTCTATTCCTGAGTTGAAACTTATTAAAATTTATAAGATTTAGCAGTAATCCTTTGAAATTTGACAAATCTCAATGTTATCATGTAATCTGCATGAGGTTCTTATTTATGTATTTTTATTTCTATAACAATTGTTTTTAGTCAGTGATGTATACTTAGTTATATAACTAGAATGTTCTACATAGATGTCATCAATATTTTATAATACTATTTTTTGAAGGAGATCCTGACTCACTCTTCATCTTCGTTCGTTATTTAAATGTGTTTATGTAACAAAACTCATATGGATAAAAAGTTTATGTTTCAATAATGTATGAATGTTTCAATAATAAATGATCACCATTTTTTAACTGATATGTATTTAGTCGCGTTTTTTATATTAAATCTCTCATCTTTTGTTAGGTACGTAACATGTAAAGAACTAAAGCACGCATAATTTTGTCCACAAGATCGTCGTATATGAAGTCTTATTTCTAAAACAAAAGTAATTTTACGTAAGTTAACCGAGATTTTGTATTTACATTTCTAACTTAACAATATTTATACTGAAGCATTGCGTTGTATGAAGTATGACTATAAACAAATTAGGAAATTGAACGAGACTTACCTGAAGTTAAAGTCCCATTGGGATTCTATTAGCACATACAGATCAGAGATTACACGAGAGATACTACGCATGCGCACATTGGTCATATTTTAAAGATAGTGGCCACATGAACTACCTAAATGTGCATATGAACGATATGCAGGGAGGCAGTAACATGACGTGTAATCTCTGCGCTGTAGATGCTAAAAGAATCCCGATCGAACTTCAACTTCAGGCAAGTCTCGTTCAATTTCCTAATTCTATTAGCATCTACCGCAGAGATCCCACGAGATTTGAAAGTCATGTTGACACACTTCAGGCCTACACGCAAATACGCCATTAAGTTATAAACTTAATTCAATTGAGGATGTGTCAAACATACCCAGAAATAGTAACAAATATGAATTTAAAGTATTTCCTTCTCTTGCATTATACATGTAAGTATATATGTTCTGAACTCCCTGCCAAGCTCAACTAAAGAGAATTCTCATCCAATATCTTTCTTATTGGGACGCTGAAAGAATGGCATTCCCAAACTCCACATCGCCACACTGAGACATAACTTTCTTATTGTAAAACCGATGAAAAACGAAATCAGTCTTCCAACTTGCAGCTTTCAGTATAGAGTTTATCGAAACATCACATTGCTTCGCTTTACTGGTGGCTGCGGCTCGTGTACTATGTGGTTTGAACGTTTCTATATCAATTCCTGGAGCTTGCATGACAACCTTTATCCAACGAGATATAGATGACTTTGATACTTTATGAAAGGGTCGAATTGTGCTAAGAAATAGTTGATTTTCCTCACCACGAATGGGAGCAGTGCGTTTAAAATATTCTTCCATGACTGAGGCAACACATAGTCTGTGATCGGCAGGGAACTTTGGTATCACTAAAGTAGGATGAATGCGTGTTGGTCCAGACTATTTGACAAGTTGGTCGATATAGAAGGTGTATGAGTCCTCTTCCTTCTTTACAGTTAAGAGGTTCATGAGGTGGAGTGATTGGGCACGCTTCCCTGTGACTAATGCACAGAGCATTACCAACTTATGAGTTAGCTGTTGTAGGGTTAAGTCTTCTACTGCGGGATGTGTCTTTAAATACTCTAATACAATGGAGGTATCCCAGGTCACTTGATATCTTGGTAATGCTGGTCTAGAATGGAACACTCCCTTCATAAATCTCTGAACCATGTAATGTGTACCAATCGTAGAATTCCCTTCAGTAATAACGAATGAAGATAACATACTTCGAGCAGTGTTAATACAACTGTAACTCATCCCTTGATCAAATAGATGCTGTAGAAAGTCTAGAACTACCTGTAAAGTTGGATGAAAGGGATCTGCATTCCGTTTATTAACATAGAGTTGCCACTTGTTAAGGTACACCTGATATTGTTTTTGTGTTTCTGGCCGCCAGGAATTAAGTATTTTTGCTTGAGCATGTGGTAAAATGCCCTTACTTGAGAGTGATCTCCGGATAAGAGACAAGCTATCAGTCTCAGTCTCTTTTTGAGTGGATGTTCTTTTGTTTGATTGGATGGTAAGCTTACGTTGCTTTTGTTTTTGGGTAGGATAATGGGTGGGTGAATTATTAATCTTGCATGCATCGGATACCAGGATTGAATTGGCCAATTCGGCACGATAAGAATTGTCCGTGCATGGGACATTTCTACTTTTTGCAAAACTTGTGATATAACACTAAAGGGTGGAAAAGCATAAAGAAAGAACTTACTCCAATGAATGCATAAAGCGTCAATAACCCACGCCTGTAGATCTGGGTGCCACGAAACATAAGGTTTAAGTTGATAGTTTAGTCTAGAAGCAAACATATCAATTTCTGGGGTCCCAAAATATGCTGCTATTTAAGGAAATAATTCAGCATCAAGCTCCCATTCTTTGGATTCATCAAATGTTCTGGAAGTTTCGTCAGCCACCACATTAATTTTCCCAGGGATTTAGCTAACAGTTAACAATATGTCCCTTATTCTGCCCCACGCCCATATTTCCCTTGCAATTTTATTGCAATGGTGAGAGTGGCAGCCCTCCATGTGGTTAATATATGTAAGGACCGTGGTGTTGTCGGTCATTACTTTAATGTAACAGGTCACAGTTTTCGGAGCGTTTTAGCTCTTCCTTCCGTTTTGACAATGTTTGTTCGTTTAGTCCAGTGGACAAAATGCTGTTCGGGATTTTAGAAATTTTAGTTGGCAATGGTTGATCTGTCGGTTCATTCTCAGTCAATACGTGTATCAGCTCATCTAACAAAGTATCGCTTGGTTTTAATAGAGCTGGAGCTGTATCTGCAACTACAGCAGCAGCCCCGTTGGTTGATTGTTCGTCGTCAGTTTAAGCTTCAGACATAACATCACCATCGTTCATTTGGCGTGCGGCATCATAAGCTTGCTTGAGCTCTTTTACGACAGGAGCAAAAGTATTCATCAAGCCAGTAAGTTGATCGACTTTCCTGTTAAGGTCGTCCAAAGTAGTTCTCCCGTCATTTCCTTCTTCTAGGAGATTGTTGTTGTTGGCTTTAGCAGGGTGTTTATACCCGCCCCCACCAGATTTGCTCATTTTCCCTTGTAGACGAGACTGTTTCTGTTGCGGTTCATCGTCTACATTCACGTCTCCTAATAAGCCCAACAGCGTCGGATTAGGATGGTTATGCAAGAGCGTCAGGTCGTCTCCTTGCTCAATTGTTTCGCTGACTTGTGCCATTTGTTGTTGAATAGATTATCTAACCACAGAAAAAGAGTTTGCCGCGCAAACTCAGTGGTTATGGAGGTGTTTTGTCCTGTATTGTTTGCTAAAACTTTTTTGTCGTTCTACACAGCAGGATGGAAAATGATTTTATGGATTATTTGTATATGACCAAACACGCCATCTGTAATGGCGGTGAGCTACGTTCAGAATGACCAATGTGCGCATGCGTAGTATCTCTCGTGGGATCTCTGCGGTAGATGCTAATAGAATCAATGTTTATTTCCATTCTTAATGAAAATCGTTTGAATGTTTCTATAATTGATTTTTAAAGCTATCATTAATACCACGACTGGAAAGTATGTCTCATTTTTTGTTTCAAATTATCCACTATAAAAATTGCGGCTCTTACACAAAGAAAAGATTTGATAATAAATAATTCTGAGTCAGTGATGCGCTTGACATTCACAGATGCCACGTCATAATGAGACATTTCTTTTTAAATAAATTAATCTTAAGTAAACAGTACAATGTACAAATGTAAAGTAAAGATTAGGTTCCAGGGATCAAAATGAACTCATGATAACGTATATATTTCATCATCAATCATTATTTTTCAATATAATTAAACTTAAGTAAACAATACAATGTAGAAATGTAAAGTTAAGATTAGGTTCAAGGGGTCAAAATGAACGCCAGATAACGTACATATTTCATTATCATTCATTTTGCGCGTAATTTATTCTTAGATGAACTTTGATTTAGCATGTACACTGAGAAACTGAAATCAAGATACTTGTTTTGTTTTCCAACGTGTCAAACTGTTTTAGTTACATGAATTAAATCGTGCAACAACACAAAGTCGAGAAATTTCACAGATTGTCAGGCCAGGCCCGCCGTGAGTTGATAGGCAAGGGGGCATTTTGCCTTGGGCAAGTAATATAATAGAGGCCGATGCCTCCCCATTTGGACACATGAAAATTGCAAAAT
Organism: Xenia sp. Carnegie-2017; assembly: GCF_021976095.1. Classification (NCBI taxonomy): domain Eukaryota; kingdom Metazoa; phylum Cnidaria; class Anthozoa; order Malacalcyonacea; family Xeniidae; genus Xenia; species Xenia sp. Carnegie-2017. The sequence continues at coordinate 2,483,145 of NW_025813487.1, read as the reverse complement.
TGAAGTTTATAGAAAAAGTAATGAATGATTTGTGTATTATTTGTACTTTTCTTTCGTTATCTCATCATGCAGAAGACATTCATCAATTGTTAAGTTTTTAGAAATTCTCGTAGCGTCTTCAAACGGAATCACCCTTTAAGTGTTATCAATATGAGCAGGCATGTGGCTAGAATGTAAAATTTGTGGGAGCAACAACATTTTTTTTGGGGGGGAGCAGTTGTAGACATCAAGTTATACTGTATTATAACAATAACATAATTTATCACTAGTTAGTTTTTGTGGGTAGCTGCTGTGCATGCACGGCTAACCACTATGCAATACTTAAAAAGTGTCTGAGTGAGGCAGTGAGGCAGGCAGTGTTTGTTCGTCGTGATATCCTCGGCTGTGTCATCGGTGATAGTTGCATATGCGAACGATCACATATAAAATTGTTTTAAGTAAAGTCAATACTTATGTTGTTCTTCAATTACCATAGCTTTACAGCGTATAAACTGCACTTTGTTTTAGTGACTATAGTCAAAACCGTGCAGCTGAAAATATCATTCATTTATACGCTTTACTGGTGATTGCGGACGTCAAATATATCCTATTGGGGACTACTGCAGTTTAGCGGACACCTTGGACGCTGACCCAAACTCTACCTGTTATCTTTAACAAAAATGAGCCCGCGATTAGAAGCGCTTCCGGTGTCCGCTAAACTGCAGTCTAGCAAAAATTTAAGTTGAAACAAAATCATCAGCAATATAGTCCTATCAAAATGTTAATAAGCAAATATTCATACAACACAGCAAACCAGTTTGATATATCCTGTTAAAAGAACGACGTATCTCTTCACCACACGATTGTTAGACAAATAAGATATATTATTTATTAACTAGGAGTTACTATTGCAAGGTAACTGCTGCCTCTCGCGCCAAGTAGGCGAAATTATTATCATTTTAAGTGTTTTTTCATTGTATCAAGTCCACTATTTTAATGCCTTGATGTAAGATCAATTACTGGGTCATGTCACTAGGCAGTGAACACAATTTTTATCGAGAAAAAGAAATGAACCACACAAGTCTTTATAAATGACTTGTAGTACTATTTTTAATTCATCCTTTTAACATTTGTAAACATTTTGTACATTTTATATTATACCTTTTTTCACAAACTCATTCCTCATTTCTAGAATAAAAAATGGTTTCGCCACCTAATAAATTAAAGATTGAGTAATATGGATCTTGTTGTTCTCATTTTGTACATTGCAAATTGATGCTTTTTGCACAAACTCTTTCTTCATTTCTAGCTTGAAAATGGCTTCACCGCCTCAAAAACTGAAGTTTGAGGCAAACGGATCTCGTTTAAGTAAACTTTTAATCAATAAAGGAACACAAGCTTTGAAAATAACATTGCAAATCATTATAAACCTTCAATCATCAAACTTAAAAGATAAACTTAATGATCCTTCTACAAAGAGTAAATTGACACCACTAAAGTTCAAAGTCATCAGCAAAGAGCAATGGAACCTTCTTTACCCATCAACTGGCTCACCTGACATTGAAAACTTTGATATTTCATTATTGACTGTCTTATTGCGTAACATATGTGGTCTAACAGCGCCACATAGTGGATGGAATAATCTTCCTTCCTCTTCAGATACTTCAATCTCAGCAAACATTGCAAGAATAAAGTTTTATCGAAACGAAGTGTACGGTCACATAGCTAAAACTAGTGTAGATGACAGTGAGTTTGAGTACTTGTGGCAGGAAATTTCAAAAGCATTGGTTGGTTTGGGCATTCAACAAACTGAAATAGATGAAGCAAAGAAAGCTCCTCTCAGTCCTGATGAGGCAAATCATATTGAAATATTGAAAAACTGGTATGAAAAAGAAAAACAGTTGATCGATGTCGCTGAGGAAACTAAAGAGGTTGTAAAAGAATTAAAAAAAGAATTTGAATTTATAAAAAATAAATTTGATGTAGCAGGAGCAGATGTGAAGAAGCTTGGAAAGTGTAATTTTAACGGTCTTATAAAAGATCTTAACAAAAAATACTTTGAAGGCACTAGACAATGGTTATTTGAAAAACTCGACACTTGGTTTAACGATAAAAGTGAAGATGCTTCTAACGTCATGATTTTGATTGCCGGTCCTGGTGTTGGTAAAAGTGTGTTTGCTGCTGAGGTGTGTCGACGATATTCTGGAAAGAAGAAACTTGCTGCTTGTCATTTCTGCAGATATAATAGATCAGATTATAGAAATCCTCGAGTTTTGATAGAGTCATTGGCTAGTGCCATGTGTGATACAATATCAGATTTTAAAAGTAAACTGAATGAAGAATTACAGAGAAACCATTCCAAACAATCGATCACCGATAAATTCCTTGTTTTATTATATAATCCATTGCATTCATTAGAAGATTATGAACCAATGCTTTTGGTTATTGATGCCTTAGATGAAAGCCAAGTTGACGGCAAAAGTGAATTGTTGGAATTGATTGTAGAAGAGTTTGACCGACTGCCTAAATGGATTAAAATCTTCATCACCAGTCGTCCAGAACTTCCTGTTCAAAAAGAGTTGAAAGACATGAATCCTGTGGAAATTACAACTCGTCCTCGTGATGAAAACAACGAAGAAGACCTGCACAAGTATTTGAGACATCAAATGAATGATCAGGTGCAGAAAAATCGCTACCTTCTTCAATCGTTAGTTAAAAAATGTGAGGGATCATTTCTTTACGCTTATCACGCACAACTAAGCTTAAAGAAAGAAGAAATTGAGCTTACAGACGAAAAAATTGAACAATTGGTCCCTAGTGGGTTAAGCGGTGTTTACACAAAGCAATTCGAAAGAGTAAAAGAATTGTTAACGAAGAAAAGTACCACAAAATCTGTTATCTCAGAAACTAACTTCATGCAATTTCTTGAATTGTTGGCTGCCTGTCGGGAGTTTTACCATTAACTTTCCTGTTTAGCTATTTAGGTTTTCTGATGACATCAAGTTTGAAGTCCGCAGTAAAATCATTGAACTGTTATCTCAAATTTTGCCAGTTTACAATGATTATTTAACCGTGTATCACAAATCTCTAATTGATTGGTTAAAATCAGATGGTTACGAACAGCATGAGTTTACAGTTGATCCAAAAAATGGTCATAAGTTTTTATGGCATGCTTGTGAGAAAGTGTTTAAACAAATTAAGTGGATGAACATTTTTGAAGATCAGATGGACACTGCTATGATTAAATATGCTTTGAAGAATGGAGTCCACCATATGATAGAATGTGGCGAAAATGTTGACTTTAGCTGGGCAGTAGATGTCAAAGTGGTTTGTGCAAGGTTAATGGGTGTAGAAGACATTGGCATACATACCATTGACTCTGAATTGCGTGAAATCATTAAGGAACGACGTACTTTCTTGAAAAAGATGTACTTGAAGAGCTACTATTTCATTTATTGATGAAGTCAATGAGAATGAGATATAAGTTTGATCATAGCTTAATTTATTTACAAATTATTGCAAACAGAATTGATAGCAAAACGAAAGAAGATTATTGGCAAGGGATTTATTGAAACAAGGAAAGTTTGTTTGGTTTGAGGATTTAGACTCAACATATTTAACAAACCATCATCATTTGACTGTCTCCTTGCGTGCTAACGTTACATCTCTTTGTGTGTCGTCCAATGAAGAACTTCTTGCTGTAGGATATGAAAATGGTCAAATATCTATTTTGAACTTCCTGAATTCGAACAACGATGCACTCTTGGCACTGCACTCGATGATTCAAGGTTGGTAAGTTAAATGTAAGAAAAATTATGTCCCTGTATGACATCTATGACAATTCAACAACATCAAACGAATCGTGTTTTGTACGTGGAAACATCTGTTGTTGCTCCTTTTCACCAACCGGAAATAGACTGGTAACTAGTGATGGATCTGCTGAAGTAAAGTTGTGGGACGTTAACAATGGACGTTTGTTATCATGTTTACAGTCTGATGGTGACGTTAATCGTTGCTCTTTCTCAGATTCTGGTTTGTTTATTACAGCAAGAAATGATGGAGGTTTTCAGTTTAAATTCACTGCATGGAATTCATTAACTTTGCAAAGAATTGATCGACGCTGCGTTGTTGATTACCAAAAACTACAATGCACCGATAAATATTCAGAGTTCTTTGTTACAGTCTTTGGATATCGTTCGTATGTTTTTCAATTCCCAAAGGCAATCGATATTTTTGCAAGAAAAAATAGGTATTCACTATCTTCAAATTCAAAGACAACCCACCATTATCGTATTGTTTTTTATCATACAAACCAGAATGTAAAGCTTTCTGAAATCACTCAGTTGACAAAATACAACGATCAAGGAGAAATCGAGTTTTGTTTACCAAATGTTAGTTGTCCATGTCTTCGTAGGAATCTTAACAAAGTGCATCCAATCTCGTTTAAGGAATTTTATGTTGTGCCGTATTTTTCCAAGCTTAAAATTTTCAAAACTGATCATCTTTGGAGACCTTCATTTATCTTTGAGAAATTTAAAATTAAATGTTGTTGTTTTCACCGGATGGATCTTTTTGGCTGCTTTCGCTGTTGGTGACCACGTCAACATTCGTATTTGGAGCATTGAACGTTGCACTATTATTCAAACTGTACCAATGCAACTGAAGAATGCATGGGGATGTTGGTGGTCAGATGGTTTACTGTGTATATGGGATGGTTCTGATCATCTTTTGAAGATATCCACTTCCTCTGAAAATTTTGTAGATTCATCTCAAGCAAAGCAAGTTAACTTTGGATTTGAACCTAAGAAAATCTTAACATTTGGTGATGTCTTAGTTTGTCAAGACCATAAAGGTTTTGTTCAAGTTGTTAGAATTACCAAGGGTGAGATAAAATACAACAAAAGACTTCCTGTCGACAGTTTTGAATTGAAAGCAGCAGCTGTATCACCTGATAATTCTGTTATTTTAACTGTAAACAAAACAGAATACACATTATGGGAATGGGGAAATAACAACAATGAACTTTACTTAAAACCTTGGCATACTGCAGAAATACCCATAACAGCTGTCATTGAAAAATTTGTTTGGAAACAGATAACTGAAAATGATCTAGAGTTCAACTGCTGTATAAGTGATAGTAAACAAGCAGTCATAACATTTTGCAAAGGCATCAGATGTAAGGGCATTTATGTAATTAATGTTCACGAGAATGGTGATGTGAATGAGATTTTGCATGATGTCGGGAAACTATATTTGGAATCTAACCTAGTTGTACACAAATCTTATTGCATTGTAGTGTCTTTTGAGTCATTGCGTGCTGTAGATTTAAAGAGTGGTAAAGTATGCGCTAAATTTCGCGAAGGAGATTATTTCATGCCTAATATAACTATGCATTCCAACACAGGAACTTTAGCTTTGGTTGACAATATAGATTGCCGAATTCACTTTTTAAAACTTAATGTTCCTGAATAAATACATCAACTCAAACTTTAATAGTAAATTCAAAAAGCTGTTGAGAAAATTGAACATAGATGTTGATGGTTGTAAGGATGATTGCTTGTTTCCACCTACTATAGTCTTCTACAGAAGAAGTATACATATTCTACCAGGCAATCTTTAAAAAATTATCTATATTTACCAGAAATAAATTTGGACCAATTTTGCAAAAGATCTTTTAAATTTATCGGTACTATTTTTTGGAATGTGTTACCTCCTGCTAATAAAGAATGTAAATATTATCTAAATGTCCTTCTTCATTCAAACCACTACTTTACCAACGCTACGTTGACGACTGTTTTTTTCTTTTTCATTCCTCCGATCACGTCCCTCTCTTTCTTGACTATCTGAACCGACAACACCCTGACATCACATACACAGCTGAAGTTGAACAAAACAGAAAGCTCTCATTTCTTGACATAAATATCTCTCGCACTAATGGAAAATTCACCACTTCCGTCTACCGCAAACCTACTTTCACTGGTCTCTTCACCAACTTCCACAGCTTCATCCCACTTACTTACAAAATTTCATTAGTTTCCTGCTTACTTTACCGCATCTTCAACCTTTGTTCTACTTACGAAAATTTTCATACACAACTCGAATTTAGCAGAATGTCACTCACCAAAAACGGTTTTCCTTCAAGTATAATTGACCAAATCACACGTCGCTTCCTTAACTACACCTTTGCCCCCAAACCACCTGTCTTGACTGCTCACAAAATGCCCATCTATTTTTGTCTTCCTTTCACCGGCATACACTCCCTTCAAATTCGCACACAAATCGATAGCCTTTGTGCTGCAGCCTTCCCACATATATCTGTTAAATTTGTTTTACGCCCTTCCCAACGTATCTCTTCTTTCTTCCACTTTAAGGACAAAATTCCCAAACCTATGAGATCTGGTGTAGTCTATTAATTCTAGTGTCGAAGCTGCAACGCTTCGTATGTGGTTAAAACCACAGTTCATCTACGCCCCAGGTTTTCGGAGCACTTTGGAATATCCCCCCTTACAGGCAACCAAGTTTCCCACCCTGCGTTATCAAGCATTCTCGCTCACATTAACGCAACTGGACACACCCTTAACTTAGACGACTTTAAAATAATCTCCTTTTCCAACCATACTTATGAACTCTCCATTCATGAAAGCCTTCTGATCAATAAATACAAGCCTTAACTTAATGTGCAAGGAAACTGCACTCCACTTAACCTCTTTTAATTTCTCTTTATTTTACTTCCAAACTTCCTTATCATATATCCATTTGACACCGCCTCCTTTAGTAGTAATTTAACACCTTTTTGTAAATATAATATCTTGTCTCAATATCCTATTTATTATTTTTCTGAAGATGTCTTAAGTAAAGACAAAACGTTACAATAAATTTCATTTTACAATTTGTTTTTTTTTTGTCTATTTCTATGGCTCTAATCAGAACTTTATATTGGGCATTAATTTTTATTACACGAAGTCAAAATATACTTGACTCATTATTTAGTATTGACGTCATGTAATTTGAATGATTGGAAACAATTGAGAACGCGTTGTACACCTGAGTGACCCTTCTCCATAATATTTACTCTGGGCCCTCACTTAATTTCAGAAGCGTTAAAATATTTAAATTCTTATGTGTTTACGTTAACGTCAGTCAAGTAGCATTAACTTTATAGAGATAAAATGTAAGTACTGTGTATTTACAGGCAAAGTAAGAAATGTTTATGGAAGAAATCAACAGGTCTTGTTATAATCTTTGTAATGTGAAGGATTTTACTATTTGTCACAAAATAGTTTAAATTTAGAGTGGTAAATGTGTTCATATTGAATTTTGATATCTGTACTGTATTGGTTAAATATGGAGGTTACACCATAATGGAATGTTATAAATTTATTAAAGAACATTTTATAACTTCAATCGTATGTATTAACATTTACATTGGACTATGAAAACTGACTACATTCTACAAAGATATAAAGTTATTAAAAGAACATGTACAACGTCATATGTATGTATGAACATTTACATTGGATTATGAAAACTGACTACATTCTATAAAGATGAAAAGAGGCAAATGCAGAAGAGGAGAATGAAAAAACATGACCCAGGTTTTATAGAACTTAAATGAGTTCATATGTGTTGAATTTTGTTTGAAATAATATGAAGTTATTATGAAGGATCACGGTGGTCTTTTTGCTATTTGAATACAAACAAAAGAAATCATCTTTATTTTAGGATTTTGTGACCAAATCTTTAGTTGTCAATATAAGAAACCACGTCTCGAACACGTTCAACGCGTTTAAATGTAAAAATCGTTAGAATCTCACGATTTCTTTTGTGTTTTAATGTCGTTATGCAAAGTAACGATGCATGATGTTGTGGAGTAGGTTTGGATTCATTAGACCTAAATGAATTTAGAAACTAGACTTTAATTTTGACCAAATCGTAATAGAATCTTGCAGTCATATCTTGATAAGTTAAGGTTGTAAGAATGGTTTAAGTTCGCTCTGATTGACGTCACCAACATCTTCAAGCCCAAAATCATAATGTTTGCGTTATTTAATAGGCTTAATAAATTTAATTAATAAATGATTGGCGTAATATCGCGGAAAATTGTTATTAGCATTCACGTATATTAATGTAGAGAGCATCGTTCTTTCTTTGGCAACAATACGTTTTGTTTTCAAAAATTAGATTAGATTGATATCCGGTAATTTGTTCAAGTACAAACAATGAGTTTTAACACTCTAGAGACCGTTGATGCTCACAGGCAACAATCACCAAACGAGATGCTTACGAAGGCCTGGCTCCCAGAGGATTAAACAATCATGTGGAACAAATACATATAATGACAAGCTTAATACTATTTATAAATATACCTTTCACTTCAAGCCACATATAAACCACGAGGCGTCATGGAAGGCAGATGTTGTTCATATAAGATGGAACAAGACTTTGCACATAGAAGACAAGTATAAAGATTTGTGATTGTGCCAATCAATATAAAGTTGTTGCTTCAACTCTCCTCGAAGACAAGTTATTTGAAACCACGATGTACAGATAAATACTATCAGTATCACATCCTAAATATTGATAGCATCTGCAAAAAGAAATTTGAAAGAGGAAAACCCTTATAAAATGTGTGACACACGTAGCTACTTGTTTCGATATCATTTATGAAAATAGATCCTACGGCTGGAAACTACAAATGTAAGTGACTAAACTGACGATAAATTATTCTTTGTTTTTCGATTTATCTCTATTGTTATTGTGAAAATCTCAATGGTTTTCATTGATGCTACTGATTTCTGGTTTGTTTCTTCAATATCACATTAGTTATAACTGAATATATGCAATGAATATGAATACACTAAATTTGACATCTGTTTCCAATGCACTATGTGAATGAGTGCAGCTTTCATAGATTAAGGTGTAGACTTGCAATAAATGAGAACCGTAACTGTTTTTTTGCTCAATTTTCTACGACTCTCTACTATATTTTTAGTAGTAGAACCTCGGAGAAAACAGAACGCCCTTAAACCCGATCTTTACCTTAACCCAGCAAGATATGACTGCTAGATTCAATTAATATTTGGACGAAATTAAAGTCTAGTTTATAAATTCATTATTGTCTCATGAATCTTAACCTACAACATCATGCATCTTTGCTTTGCATACCGACATTAAAACGCAAAAAATCTAAAGATTCTGATGAATTTTTTTATTTAAATACGTTGAAGGATAATTACTTATTGTCTTTGTAAAAGGTGAAGAGCTCCTAAGGAGCTAATCACAATAAAAAATTTTCGTAATACGAAAGCTAGGCCTCGTAATATGAAAGCTTTCAATGTAAAATGCTTTGATAACGATGTAAAGCCTTTGATCGTTTGAAACTTGTTACATCTTTCAAACTTAACCAACAAAAGCTATTCGTGCAATGTTGGTGAATGTTGTACCATTTGGATAGTCAAACAGAAAACATATAACAATTTGCTCATTCTCAATATATCTGATTAAGAATTTAAAAACGCAAACTAACGTCATATGTAGAGTTCTTCATCATGAAATGTCGTACATGTGTTTTATATTTTCTAGCTTAGATTGTAGATCCCACATGGATAGAGTTGTGAAAGTCCCGTTACCACCTGTGTCATTCACTTCAATTAGTCTTACTAGTTTATCATTTCTCATGTGTCATTGTGATTCATGGCCAAAAATGTTCATTTGCAGTTTGGATTTTTGTGGATGTCAGTTGTTTGTTCATATATTGATCATGGGCCCAATTGTTATATGAGCCCACCTAAAGGTGAGCAGCTGACATTCGTAGGAGATCAAATCTGCACTAAGCATTCTTTGAGTGATGATATAACTGGGGTATTGAAGTGATCCCTTTTCCTCCGCTTGAAGTTACCTTAAGAGTGCATCGTAAACAGTAATCTATTAAAATGGTGATTCATAATACCAGTATCCCCTTTATTGCTTACGTCGATTACTTTGTGTATGGAATGGTATAAACGTATTGAATGGACATTGCACGACGGCATTTGTATGTTTGAGCATTATTATTGAAATGATTGGACTATAATCTACGAAGATGGAAAACAAGCGAGTTGAAAAACATGATCCATGTCTTGTGGTTTTTTAAGTTGAGTAGATAAGTATTAAAATTAACTTATAGCTATGAGTAACTGCATGAGATATTCAAAAATGATCCTGATGGTCTATTTTTATAATTTGAACCATTATCATGAAAAACACCCATATTAGCTAAAAAAATGTCAATAAAGTGGTCAATTGCTGCAAGAGAAGAGCTGACTTTCACTCGCTTCTTTTTACTAATTTTAATAAACGTTTATAAACAAAATTGCAATGCTGCAAGTAGGGTTCATTGAATTTTTTAGATAAAAATATTACAATAAAATTTCTACTATATACACGTAAAAACTGCGCTGTAAAGAAAGGGGAAAAGACCTAATAAGATGCCTTTATCAGACGGACCAGGACAATGCTTGAAAATCAGGTATTAAAGTTTTGTTCTTTGCAAAATATGTAATTTCTGATTTTAGTCATTCATTATGCTGACATTTATAATCTGTTTTTTTTATAGAGTCGCTATGTCTGTAGGCCTAATAACTAGACATTGAATGAGCGATCAAGCTGGACAGAAGCACTAAGAAACAAGCATACTTATTGAAAGATTCCCACTTGCCGTTGTTTCCGATAAATAATTCAAATTTTTAAAGCCAATTAATTTTAATTGAAGAAATTTGATAAAAAATATCATGAAATCTAGTAGACATCAATTTGTATGCAAGTCACGACGTCACTTTGGTCATTTCATTTTTCTTTGTTTTTGGTAGGTGAATGATCAGGTCCAACGAATTGAATGAATTTTTCATATGATTTATGTATGAGCTGCTATTAGTTTTTATTTTTCGTCTATTCATTGAAATTTGTGTTAACACTCTGCACTCTTTCATTTTTTGTTCTCTACTAAAGTTTTCGTTTCTTTTGTTCGAACACAAAATACTTGCAGTGTCAATAAATAGGGTAGTCAGCCCACTTTTTTGTCGCCGCTTTTTTTGTCGACGCTTTTTTTGTCGCTTTGCAAATTTAAGATACGAACGACTAACCCACGATCTGACTAAGCTGCATGTTAAAGTAGATCATTGGGATCATTGAAAACAACAAAAATATGAAACATCTTAAAACAACAAAAATTTTACTAAATTTTTCTAAATTTTGATCTTTTTATTTATTGGAGGGTTTTTTACCGGATCCACCGGTTTTCCCTTCCATTTCGTTTTGTTTTGGAAAAAAAAAGGGACAAAATTTGGGGCCAAGGGAATTCACTTGTCATAACATTATTTATTGTAGCTATCATGAATATTCACGTTTTTTTTCTCGGCCTTTGGGTATATTTTCCAAAACACTGCGTTAAATGAACATTATGGCTTACATTTTGAAAAAAAAATATGTACGCAATTTTTCTGCTCAGTCAGGTCTTCTAAGACAAATATTTTTAATCTACTTCATCAACCGACTCAGCGAGATAATAAAGACGATTTGATTAAATGAAATCTAGTATAGTTTTCAGTGAAAATTTTGATGATGGCATTTCTAAATTTTTGCGAAATCTTATATATGACGCAAATGTGTAGATGTTAGCTAGTCACGTGACATGTATTATTAGCCAGAGACTTTGAACAGTGACTGTGGGGAGTGTGACAATCCCTATCTTTTGACGAAAATGTGAAAAATTTGATCAAGTGAAAAAGAGATTTATCCTATTGATAAGAGTTATCCACCTTTCGTGCAACCGGCCCCTGGTGGCTTGTGCAATTGATTACATTAATATATAAGATCGTATTTAAGTAAGAATTTATCGTATGAAGCTCAGTTGATATAACTTGTGAATTTTGATTTGAGATCAATTAATCCTTTTATGTTATTGTATGTTAATCATCCATGATGAATTCCTGTGATGACGTTATAATCTCATGACATGGTATAAGATTATAGGACAGGAAGAAAAACATATACTGAAATAGAAAAAGCTCTTGTCATTTTCTTGAATTGAAGGAGTGTTAAAGTGTAAGAGCAACCTTTAAGATAATAGTTAAAACTCTTCTGCTTATTCTATAAATAAAACACTTCAAGAAATACATGAAGAAATTTGTAAATAGATTTACCAAACGGTGACAGATGTCAATTTGTGCATCAGTGCAAGCTTTGATTACATCCATTTGCAATTGACCTTACGGTGTGCATAGATGAAATGTTTGTTACAGTTTTAAAAATTTTAATTATTAATGGCCAAGGCGTACAAGTTAAGTAATGGAAGCTGTAGTTTATATGCAATAAATTAAGCAACCGTAAAACATAAACAATATGAAGAATTTTAGTAGAGATAATAACGTCAAGTTTTGAAACTATAACAAACGTTTAATTTATGCACGCAGCACGGTCAATTGAAAACGTGCAATGCACGAGATAGTAAGTAAATGTTTGTTTTAACGTCAGACGACAAAATAAGAAGTATATTTCTTGCCACAAAATTTATATACGCGCACTCCAAGTATATATACAGCTCAGTGTCATAAAGAAAAGTAAAAATCAATGGAAAAGATACCATTTAAAGAGGTATATAAATTACTCAATAAATTTCATAAAACCAATAACATATTTTAAGATATATATTTCCTTAATTTTTTTGTTATATATGAAAATCTAAATAAATGAAAAAATATCCATTCCAACCAGTCAAGATATAGAAATTCGTAATCATGGAAAAGATTATACATTATTTTATTCACACATGTGTTGAATTCCATCGGATAGAACACGATTTGCCAAACCCAAAACACCCAGAACCAGAAGGACAACAACTCCCGTCAAAACAACAAATTCCATTCAACCAAGGACAACAACGGTAATTTTCAAAATCGATCTCAAAACTATGAACTGGACAACACTTTGTACCATCCGGACACCATTGTGGCACTCCATGAATTTTTCCACAAATTACACGATTTATATTCTAGAAGAAATTTGATTAATGATTTGAGTACATTATTTAAGTCATTTTTGATATAATGACATTTCTTACATTTATAAATATTTCTATTTAGAACTAAGAATACTCAAAAAGAACATTTTTACTCTTATTGATATTTCAATAATGAAAAACTGTGTGTTCGATAATAAAGTCTTCGTTTTTTCCAAATGTTTTGAGCACATTATTTAAGTCGTTTTACAATTATTATGCGTGGCATATTTTACATTTAAAAATAATACACTTTGAGATATTCTCAACTGTGATTTGAGATTGCTGTGCGTGTTTTGGTAATTACCAATTTACCATATGAAAATGTATAATTGCACTGTAAAGCTTTGAAAACATTCTTTAAAGAGAGGATTTAAAAATATGTCTCGTATGCATGTTTATGTGAACTTGTTCTAGAAATTACACCATTGCCTTTACTAATGATTTCTATTTCAAACTGAAAAATATTTTAGCTGTCTATATTTTTTCTTCTATTAACATTGTGATAATTAAACTTGTTTGTTTGACATTAAAACTTATCTTTTCTTAAAATGTGTGTCCGAGAACATGGTTTAAAGATTTAATTCCAACTTACAAGCTCTATATTCGCAACAAATATAACAATTTTCAAAATAACTAGTTACATTGGAGGCGTACGGAGGCTTCAATCTCTGGCTAGAGGTGTGTTGTACTTACCCAAAATGTTACGTATTTAAGTAGTATTTTATGTCGAAATTTAAAGTCTAACGACAATTGGTCAAGTAAAGTTACATTCTTTCAAGTCTGTGGCTAAGGATATTAAAGTGGTTTGTTTTTTAGCTGCAAACACCAAAGACACAAGATTGAGAAAATCCAAGGAGTCTGGGGTTGAATCCTGGGGTAACTTTAATCTCCTGAAAATCGTCATTCACTGCATTTTGAGTACACTTTTTAATAAAACAAGAAATAAAAGTAAAAAAAGTGAAAATGATCGATAGAAGGCTTTTTGTACAAAGTGAAAATAACAAGAAAACACCTTTTCAAATGTCTTTAATTTGCCTGCCCTAAAAGCACCTACTTTTCAACCTTAGAGGAAGTGACACCCACCCCAAAGTCCCCAGCAGCATTCCCACGATCGATATGCCTTTGACCTTATACTTTATTACACTGATTGGTTAACGTCTTGATTTGGCATCTCTATTTCTGAATGACATGTTGTTTGTAGTAGAATATCAAACGTTCGGTCTCATCATTGTAAGAAAGTCATTGTTGAAAAGAACAACTTTTGTATATAACGCTTTAGCGGAGACATTATTAGTAAATATCACAACTTTTACCGTTTTTGAACCGCCTGGGGCCCACAAAAGGTTTATCAGAACCCAAACGTTTGTCTACTTTTCATTAAATTTCTTATGACTTGTTTATGATTATATGACAGAAAAAAAGACGTAGCAAGTAAAATATAAAGGTTTAGCTCTCTGACGCTGATTATCAAAATGCGTTTACTTTTTATTATAAGTTGTGTTTGTGTTAGGAAACCAGAATTATTAAGCCAGTGGAGTGAAGTTAGTGCAACAAAACCAAAAAGCAGAACATCAAATTCTTAAATAATTTTTGTGATCGACTGAGAAAATTTCTCTTGCTCTATAGAATAATTTTGATTGCTTTTATGTGACACACGTTGGTTAATTCATGGTTATGGACTTTGCCCCACTCCTTATTTTTAAATGTTTATGTTTGATAAATATTAAGACGACCAACCTCTTTGTACGTATTTTCCAATAATGATTTCGTCGGTCTTTCCTTCATTTGCTTGTATCTCTCCATTTTGACCAAATCAATAAAAACCAGTAAACACAACAGTATGTAAGCTCTTTTCATAGCTAAAACAAAATGATCAAATGTATTTCTTTTTTTACATATTACATTTTGTAGCAATAATGTTGAAATTACCTTTTCTTGTACTTCTTTTTTGTAACAAGTAAAAATGCAACAAAATAAATTAGCAATAATTCTGTTTTCTTCTTATATCGATCTACTTTGAGGCTGTGGTGACGTGTGCAATGAAGTGTTTATTGTGAGATCGTATTTAAGTAAGAATTGATCACACGAAAATCAAACGATATTCATGTGAATTTTGGTTTGAGATCAATTAATATTTTTATGTTGTTGTATCTTAGTCATCCATGATGATTTCTTGTGATGATGTTATAATGTCATGATATTGTATGATTACATGACTGGAACAATGTCATATGGTAATGCAATAATACCTGCAAATTTAGGAGTTTGGAAGTGTAAGAACAACCTTAGTTAAAGACATTAGTAAAAAGTCTTTTGGTTATTCAATAAATAAAGCACTTGGAAAAATACATATAAAATTTTGTAAATAGATTTACCACACCGTGTACATGCGACAGATGTCAATTTTGTAAATAGGTTTACCACACTGTGTACATGCGACAGATGTCAATTTTTTAAATAGGTTTACCACACCGTGTACATGCGACAGATGTCAATTTTGTAAATAGGTTTACCACACCGTGTACATGCGACAGATGTCAATTTTGTAAATAGGTTTACCACACTGTGTACATGCGACAGAAACGTTTGTCTTTTTCACATTATTGTTAATGAATAAAAGATATAAAAGATGTTTTCGTGTTTGCACTGCCTTATGCAAACCTTGGAGAGGTTTGTGAGAACCTCGAACACGTGCAACCCTCGACCTTTGGTCTCGGGCTTGCACTGATCATCTCTTATGTTCTCCCAAAGGTCTCCTCGGTTTGCATAATCCTGTGCAAACACAGTAAACATCTTTTATTTCTTAATTGAAACATTGAAACGTTTTTTAACAACGTGCAATGCACGAGATAGTTTGTAAATGTTTGTTTTGACGTCAAACTCAAACTAAGATTTTAGGGATAATAATGTAGCACAGTTCTCATGCTTTGGATCAAAATTTTAAAAGAATTACATAATATATAATATAAATATATTTATTTTTTCAAGTGTTTTTTATCAGAAATCACCCGTAACTTATTTACTAAATGTATGGAAATAAAGTGCTTTTACATGCTTAAACTGCCAAATTTGTCGGTGTTAAAAATAACCAGAAATTTTCTATTATAGCTGTGTGCCGTCGTTTTTTTATATATTCACCCTTCCATGAGCGAAACTAGAACGTTTATTTGGGGTATATATTCATATGTTCACCTCTGCCCTGCTGATTTCTTTTGTTTGCGATGTTAATTTCAACAGAAGTCAGCAGGGCAGAGCTGAATATATGAATAATTACCCCCCGCCTCCAATTACGTTCTAGTTTTGCTCCTGACGCTATTAGTTTGTTATTTGAGAACTTAAATGTCGTTGTTAAGAAATTTTCGTAAAAGCAAGAAAATTGATTTTATTTTTATGCCTTACTACAATACAACATATCTACATGCACTTTATCATTTAAATAAAGCAAACATGTTGGAATATTTAGACAAAAAATACATTTAATTGAGTAATTGTATATCGTTTATGATTAAGTTGAAAACTGCAAAAACCATTCATTTTATTGTGAATTTGCATTCTGAAATGAATGGCTGAAGTATATAACCTACGATGTTCACTTTTGATTTTATTTTAATATCTTGTGTTAATTTTACATACTACGAGGCTGTGGCTTAAAGCAAGATCAATCAATGGCTTAGTTATGGTATTGCATAATGTATTGTGAATTTCAGACGATTTTTCTTGTTTAAAAAATCACTTCTTTTAACACTCGCAGCGAGTGCACATAGAAAACGGACAAACCATGAGTCTGATTCTGATGGCCAGAATGAGTTGGGCTGTCAATTCTCAATTCTCATCGTCAAAATGTTGTCAAAATAAAGACGACCACAACATTTGTTAATCAGAATTTTAAGGTTTTGGTTTTTCTCGACCCAATCCTCCACCATTCACAGTTGCTCCGCATACTTCCTTACAGTCACCTTATAGTCACGTGATTAAATGGAATGAAACATGGAAAGATGGCGGAATTCCAGTGGAATAGTAATTCATAGAGATGCCTTAGTAAGGTTTTATTTTCATTCCTTTTGAACTTTTTAAATCATTTAGTCATGCAGAAGAACGTAAAAACCAAGAACGTGTTCCTATCTGGTGCTTTACAAAGAATTCTGCTCGATAAAGAAACAAAAAAGTCTCATCATTCACAACTAAAGAAAGCTTGCGAAACGGCTTTAGGTATAAATCTATAAGTAATGATTGTAGTTATTGCTGATGTATTTGTGTTCTATTTGGTCTATGTTTTTATGTATTGTCGACCAGTTTCTGCATTTGCTATCAACAAAACATTAAGTGTAGTGTAGTAATCTTTCATTCAGGATATCAACGAACGCTGTCGATAGTATCTTTAAAATTGCTCAATGTATGATTTGTACTTTTTTATACGTGGCAAACAGTTATTTTTTAGTGTCAATCGCTTGTTCATGTTCTTCTGCTTGTGTTATATGTATATATGTTTATGGAGAAATCTATGTCAACGTGTGCAATGAATATAATGTACTGCTGTGTTCAGGAATGTTGCTTTACAAAATGATCGCTTTATGATTTTGATCTATTCTAGAGGAAATAAACGCTGTTCAAGGAAATGAAAAATCTACAGGTTAAGTTTAATTATGTAAAGTTGTCCAATTTTCTTTCGAATTTTCCAATTTTAACATGACCAAAATGAGTTACTAACTTTGAATCTTAATAAATTCACAGTTTTATCCAGACTACGCATGCTCACAAATTTGCTAAGTTTTATTGTTCAAAAGTTAGATTTATAAACCAGAATGTTGCTTTGATTTATTTATAATAAAATCTTCAGGAATGTTTCTTCTGCAACTCTACCTCCACTACCTGGTCAGCAAACGTTCATTACAGCAGATCAATATTTTCTTCCTTTTGAGTTGGCTTGTCAAACAAAATGTGCCAGGATTGTCACCATTGCACTTGACTGTATACAAGTAAGTTGTTTTTGTTTGATGTGTTAGGACACTTGGAATCTTTAGTTGTAAGAAATAGATTTAATCTCGGAAACCTTTTCATTGCGTTGTCTCTAAGCCATTACAATTGGATAGCACAAAATAAGTTCCTGCAGTGTTTTCTTTTGTTAGTTACCTCCTAAATTTCTCTAGAAATTGTCAATATTGCTATCCTTATCTATCAACAGTACTCATCCCCAAGCCTCACAACTTCACATGTGTCTTTTCACCACCATTTTGTATTTCTTCACAAGTCTAGGTCATGTATTTTGCTTCTATAAATTGGAGTATTTCAAACATTCTTTTTTCTTAGAAACTCATTGCTTATGTTCATATTGTTGGTGATACACCAGACTCCATTGAACCAGAGAGGCGTTTAATTGACAGAATTATCGAGACTATTTGTACTTGCTTTACCAGTATAAATACTGATGTAAATGTTCAAATACAAATTATAAAGGTATTTATAAAAAGTAATGTCAAACTTTAGGTTTTTTGCTTGGGTTGAAACTTGTTTTATTGTAAATTTGATTAGCGAGGACTTTCATAGATAAAAGTTGTCTTTGTCGTACCATGAAAAGGAGAGGGAAAGAGTTCTGGCACATTGATTGAAAAAGTGATCCTGTTTATACATTTCTCAACAAGAAATTTAGTTATGATTCTGATCTATACATACTAATTTACTAATTTACTCTGTGTCCTTTGATAAAAGTTTATAATGTTGATTTAAAATAAAGAATATCTGAATTATTGTTGAAGTCATTCTTTATATGATCAACGCATGGAAACAGCAACTAAAGATGGTTTTGTGACATTGGTATGTAATGGAGACAAGATCCTCTGTTAGAAGTAAGAGAGCAAGCACTTTAATGCTTAGTGTAGGTTCTACAAAACCAAAAAAATGTTGTCCTTCTATATTTAAAAAGAGAAATTTCAGAATTCTACTCTTCCAAAGTAAAGAATGGACTTCACTTATCCTATGTGGAGTGACCTTGTAGAAAGAGTGGTCAAAACATTGAATGAAAGTAATTCTTGTGTTTAGTGAGTCTTATAACCTGATAGCAATACTTTTAAAACTTTATTTTGCTCTTGCATCACTTAAAGCAGGTTAATCAGAAAAATATGTACTTTATGGCATCTGTAACATAGCTGTAAGCTGCTAAATGTTTGTTCTACAATTTTTACATTCATGTTAGGCCTATGCATAATGATGTGCCTCTTTAAAAGCTTATTAAGCTTATTACCAAGCTTTAGTGTTTCAGGAAAAATTTATGGAAAGATGCGTTTCTATCCTTCGAAAAGTGAAGTTGCGCACGATTTAAACATGATTTCTTAAAACTGACAAGATTTAGGTCTAAAACAGGCCTCTCCTATGTTGATACATAAGTGCAAAGGTGACAGTTTAGGTTTGCTTCCAAAATCTTCGACAGAATTCTTCATTTAAAACTTACATTTTACTAGGACTTTATTAAGAGTCTCGCCTTTTTGCCACCTTTCAAGATGGTGCCGGTAAATTAATTTGCCTCACCATGACAACGGCAGTTAGATACATGGAGTTCCGCACCAAAAAATGACGACATTCAAAATTGAAGGAGCGAGGAATTTTGAAATTCAACCGCGAAATACAAAAAACTGCAGCTTTTTAGAAGTGACAATAAAAAGAATATCAAACAGCAAGTGACTTTCTATATATTTTGAAAATTTTGCGGTGTCCAATGAAACTCATTTTTAAAGCATATTTTTGAGGCACAGATCACGGACTATTTAGAATTATACTACAGACATAACAAATTAGCTAAAGCAGCATCGATATAAAGTATGACAAAACATGCATGAGAAATCATATCAAAATTTATATACCAACTTTCTAACTATTGACAATAAGGTGCATGTTAAAGGAAAGCAAAACCTGTTCAAAGGTATGGGAGAGGTGAAATAGCATACTTGTCTATGAAAAAATGGGAATCTGTGAAAATTTATGTAGGGAGGGGCACGTGTCCAATCATGCATCTCCTCCCTTCTTGCTGACGCCACTTTTAACTAATCTCTGTGTCTCTAGCAAAATGTTGATAGTTGTATACAAAAAAACATTTCTCTTAAAGGCAAGAAAATTTGAAAAATAAGCAAATGTTAAACACAGAAAGAATGTATTTACACAGAGAAAGGACGCAACCGAGTCTATTTTTGTAAATTGTTGATTCATGCAACACAGTGAGCTTTTAAAATTATAATTTGATCTTGTTTATCTAGCAGTTGTAAGGTTTACTTTCATTGTAACCTTTACTGTTGTATCTACAGTGTCTTTATTGATGATAAGTAATTATAATTGCATGCAGTTGATGTTTGACATGTATTCATAATTTACAGTGGTTTATTCAATAACAAAGGTTTTTTATAATAAGAACTGATTTATTCAAGAATATACATGTATGGAATTTTTGATTAATCAAGGGAAAATCCATTCACAGTTTCAAAAATTGTGTCTTAATTATTGGAATTCAAATTCTGTCTTTGATAAGTGATTCTCTATTCCTGAAATAAAACTTGTGAAACTTTATAAGATTTAGCAGAAGTCCTTTGGGATTTGACTAATCTCAATGCTATTATGTACTCTGCATGAGGTTCTTATTTATGTATTTTTATTTCTATAACAATTCTTTTTAGTCAGTGATGTATACATAGTTATATAACTAGAATGTTCTACATAGACGTCATTAATGTGTTTTAATACTGTTTGTTGAAGGAGATCCTGACTCACTCTTCATCTTCGTTCGTTATTCAAATGTGTTTATGTAACAAAACTCACAAGGATAAAAGATTGATGTTACAATAAGGTATCAACTTTCATCACCATTTTCAATCTGACATGTATGTGGTCGCGTTGTTTGTATTAAATCTCTCATCCGTTTGTTAAGTATTTGACATGTAAAGAACTAAAGCCAGCATAATTTTGTTCACACGGTTGTCTTACTTCTAAAACGAAGTTAATTTTAGAAAAATTAAGCGATATTTTAGAATTACACTACAAACGTAACAAATTAGCTAAAGCAGCATCTCGATAAAGTATGACTAAACATGCATGAGAAATCATATCTTAATTGATCTCCCAACTTTCTAACTATTGGCAATAAGCTGCGTGGTAATGAAAAGCAAAACCAGTCCAAAGGTATGGGAGAGGAGAAATAGCATAATGGTCTATGGAAAAAACGGTAATCTGTGAAAATTTATGTATGGAGGATAGCATGTCCAATCATTCATCACCTCCCTTCTTTGTCGACGCCAATTTTGACTAATCTCTGTGTCTCTAGCCAAATGTTGATAGTTGTATACAACAAAGCATTTCTTTTAAAGCAAGAAAATTTGAAAAATAAGCAAATGCTAAACACAGGAAGAATGTATTTACACAGAGAAAGGACGCAACCGAATCTATTTTTGTAAATTGTTGATTCATGCAACACAGTGAGCTTTTAAAATTATAATTTGATCTTGTTTATCTAGCAGTTTTAAGGTTTACTTTCATTGCAACCTTTACTGTTGTATCTACAGTGTCTTTATTGATCATAAGTAATTATAATTGCGTGCAGTTGATGTTTGACATGTATTCATAATTTACAATGGTTTATTCAATAACAAAGGTTTTTTATAATAAGAACTGATTTATTCAAGAATATACATGTATGGAATTTTTGATTAATCAAGGGAAAATCCATTCACAGTTTCGAAAATTGTGTCTTAATTATTGGAATTCAAATTCTGTCTTCGATAAGTGATTCTCTATTCCTGAAATAAAACTTGCGAAACTTTATAAGATTTAGTAGAAGTCCTTTGGAATTTGACTAATCTCAATGTTATTATGTACTCTGCATGAGGTTCTTATTTATGTATTTTTATTTCTATAACAATTGTTTTTAGTCAGTGATGTATACTTAGTTATATAACTAGAATGTTCTACATAGACGTCATTAATGTGTTCTAATACTGTTTGTTGAAGGAGATCCTGACTCACTTTTCATCTTCGTTCGTTATTCAAATGTGTTAATGTAACAAAACTCACAAGGATAAAAGATTGATGTTACAATAAAGTATCAACTTTCATCACCATTTTCAATCTGATATGTATGTGGTCGCGTTGTTTGTATTAAATCTCTCATCCGTTTGTTAAGCATTTGACATGTAAAGAACCAAAGCCAGCATAATTTTGTTCACACGGTCGTCTTACTTCTAAAACGAAGCTGATTTTAGAAAAATTAAGCGATATTTTAGAATTACATTACCGATATAACAAATTAGCTAAAGCAGCATCTCGATAAAGTATGACTAAACATGCATGAGAAATCATATCTTAATTGATCTCCCAACTTTCTAACTATTGGCAATAAGCTGCGTGGTAATGAAAAGCAAAACCAGTCCAAAGGTATGGGAGAGGAGAAATAGCATAATGGTCTATGGAAAAAACGGTAATCTGTGAAAATTTATGTATGGAGGATAGCATGTCCAATCATTCATCACCTCCCTTCTTTGTCGACGCCAATTTTGACTAATCTCTGTGTCTCTAGCCAAATGTTGATAGTTGTATACAACAAAGCATTTCTTTTAAAGCAAGAAAATTTGAAAAATAAGCAAATGCTAAACACAGGAAGAATGTATTTACACAGAGAAAGGACGCAACCGAATCTATTTTTGTAAATTGTTGATTCATGCAACACAGTGAGCTTTTAAAATTATAATTTGATCTTGTTTATCTAGCAGTTGTAAGGTTTACTTTCATTGTAACCTTTACTGTTGTATCTACAGTGTCTTTATTGATGATAAGTAATTATAATTGCATGCAGTTGATGTTTGACATGTATTCATAATTTACAATGGTTTATTCAATAACAAAGGTTTTTTATAATAAGAACTCATTTATTCAAGAATATACATGTATGGAATTTTTGATTAATCAAGGGAAAATCCATTCACAGTTTCGAAAATTGTGTCTTAATTATTGGAATTCAAATTCTGTCTTCGATAAGTGATGCTCTATTCCTGAAATAAAACTTGCGAAACTTTATAAGATTTAGCAGAAGTCCTTTGGAATTTGACTAATCTCAATGTTATTATGTACTCTGCATGAGGTTCTTATTTATGTATTCTTATTTCTATAACAATTCTTTTTAGTCAGTGATGTATACTTAGTTATATAACTAGAATGTTCTACATAGACGTCATTAATGTGTTTTAATACTGTTTGTTGAAGGAGATCCTGACTCACTCTTCATCTTCGTTCGTTATTCAAATGTGTTTATGTAACAAAACTCACAAGGATAAAATATTGATGTTACAATAAGGTATCAACTTTCATCACCATTTTCAATCTGACATGTATGTGGTCGCGTTGTTTATATTAAATCTCTCATCCGTTTGTTAAGTATTTGACCTGTAAAGAACTAAAGCAAGCATTATTTTGTTCACACGGTCGTCTTACTTCTAAAACGAAGCTGATTTTAGAAAAATTAAGCGATATTTTAGAATTATATTACCGATATAACAAATTAGCTAAAGCAGCATCTCGATAAAGTATGACTAAACATACATGAGAAATCATATCTTAATTGAAATACCAACTTTCTAACTATTGGCAATAAGCTGCGTGGTAATGAAAAGCAAAACCAGTCCAAAGGTATGGGAGAGGAGAAATAGCATACTTGTCTATGGAAAAAACGGTAATCTGTGAAAATTTATGTAGGGAGGAAAGCATGTCCAATCATGCATCACCTCCCTTCTTTGTTGACGTCACTTTTGACTAATCTCTGTTTGTCTTGCAAAATGTTGATAGTTGTATATAACAAACCATTTCGTTTAAAAGTGAGAAAAGTTTAAAAATAAGCAAAAGATAAACTCAGGAATAATGTATTTACACACAGAGAAAGAACGCGTTCGTATCTATTTTTTGTGAGATGTTGATTCTTGCAAAACAGACCTTTCAAAATTATACTTTTGATCATATGTTAGTTCAACAGTGTTAAGAGTTACTTTCATTGCATCCTTACTGTTATATGTATAGTGTTTTTTATTGATCATTAGTAATTATAATTGCGTGCAGTTGATAATTAAATTGTATTGATAATTTAAAATGGTTTATTCAATAACAGAGGTCTTTTTATAATATGAACTGACTTTTGCAATAAAGGAATTTTTGATTAACGAAGTGGAAAAATGCATATAAAAAATTCAAAAATTGTGTCTTAATCATTCACATTCAAATCCTAATTTAGACAGATGACCCTCTATTCCTGAGTTGAAACTTATTAAACTTTATATTATTTAGCAGTAGTCCTTTGGAACTTGACTAATCTCAATGTTATTATGTACTTTGCATGAGGTTCTTATTTATATATTTTTATTTTTATAACAATTGTTTTTAGTCAGTGATGTATACTTAGTTTTAGAATAATAATGTTTGTTGAAGGAGATCCTGATTCACTCTTCATCTTCGTTTGTTATTTAAATGTGTTTATGTAACAAAACTCAATCGCACTTCGCAGTTTGAAAAGGAGTATACACAAATCTAAGCGCCCCAGCCCTAGTTGGCGAACGTGGTTCACATACATAGTAAGCACACAGTAAGCACATAGGTCGGCACAAAAATCGCACCGGATAACGCAAAGACCAAACTCGGGACAACGGCAGGAGCCAAAGACGGGCGGCCCACCCCCAGCGCACGCGCAGCCGGCCGTCTGGGGTCTATTATTTACTTAGACATAAATTCTAACATATTGTATATCCAAACATTCGAAAGCCATGAAGCAGGGTAAGAACAAGTGTGCGTGGTTATTATACGGAAATCTCACCACATGTGGACGAAGCTGCATGGGTGAATACTGCGGATTTTATATCAGGCGGTTAAGGGAAGGCAAGCGACTTCGACAACCATGTCGTAAGTGCGGCGTCGGAACACAGACAGAAAGTATCCTTTGTAAAGGCTGCGGTGCGAATAGGGTGCAGCATATGTTTGTTTATAAACAGAAAAAAGCAAGAAAACGATTGCTAGCGTACTCGCCGAATTAATTTCGACATTTAGAATTGACTTTGATTTACAAAAACTTTCCCCTAATGCATACCAATGAGATTTGCGACACTCGAGATGGATACCGTTCCTAAACTTCTGCAACTATATGACCAAGGTGTAATAAGCGGACACGCGCTGAACGCCTCTCTTAAGGCTCTTCAACCGTCCGCTGCCTCAACACCCACGCCAAGAAATATCACTCTGCGTATCCCCAAACCGCGCAAGCGCAGCCCCTTCAAGTCTACCGATGATGAAATTGATGCATACATCGATGAGCTTCTGGCTGGAATTAAGTCACAATGCCCCACAAGGGCTCCTCCCCCACCACCCACGGAACTTAAGTGGGATGAAACGAAGACCTTCAGCTATCATCTGAGAGCCTAAAATGCAGGTGCCAAAGGGACACCCCTCTGAACTCGACTTGATGGCTTTCCTCAAAAACGCTAATCCCCATCGAACGCAAACTTGTCGAGGAGCTATTAGCTCTACGAGGAGTTAAGTTACAGTTGGCTGTAGAGGTTGAGCTTCGGAAGGATGAAGCAAATGGCACAGGTGCTTCAAGCACCAGTGTTCCGGACAAAGCAGATCACGCTGCTACAGGAGCATGAGATTTTGCAAGCCCTACATGAAGCCTTCCCAACAATCCTGGAGAGATTAGAAGAGTTCACACAGGAAGGGTCTGGGTGGATAGTGGATCGTGTCAAAACACTCTGGCTTGACATCGCTCACTACCAGCCTTTACGTGGAGGCTCATACCTTCCTCTCCCCACCGCGGTCAAGAATAAGAAGGCGATCGTCAACGTGAAAAACAAAGACGATGACTGCCTCCGCTGATCTCTAAGAGCTGCCTGTTTCTCGCAGCTAAAAACGCGTAACGGCCGAGCAAGTATCCCACTAAAGACGGCCTTGACATTGCGGGGATGAGCGCACCCACACCGCTTTCCCAGCTCGAACGAGTAGAGCGTTAGAACGACCTTGCTATTAACGTGTATGGTTGGGAAGGCGGCGTCTTTCCTTGCCATCTGAGCAAAATAGAGAGAGCTCGCAAGACTGTGAATCTCTTCCTCGTCTCGGATTCGAAAAATCCTGAGAAACACCACTACACTTGGATGAAGGACTTCAACCGCCTTCTCAACCGGGAATCGACGGATACCCACCGGCTGCACTTCTGTGAGGGTTGACTTCACGGCTTCACCAGACAGGATTCGCTGGAAGAGCATAAGCCTGAATTTCGAGGCATCAACCAGGTCACGGTTGCCATCAGAATGCCAACCCCGGAAAAATCACAAAATCCGCTTTGAGAACTACCACAAGCAGCTCAAAGGACCCTTCATAATAAACGCCGACATCGAGAGCCTGGTCTGCAAAATCAAGGGCCCTCGCTCAACCACGACAATAGCGGCACCCAGCAAACCTCTAGGCACGAAGCATGCGGTTACTCGTACATAGTCGTCTGTTCCGACGGGGAAACGCAGCCGCTGCAGCTCTACCGAGGGCCTGATGCGGCCAAGCATTTAATGGATGCGCTCCAAGAAGAAGAGCGTAAGATCAAGACGGTGTTGGCTAACCCGAGCCTATGCACATGAGAGGAAAGGACTGGGGAGCCACAAGAAAGCCACAACCTGCCAGGCTACGACAGCCATCTCATCATGCAGACTATCGCAAAGACTGAAGGGAAGGTCACCTGCATCCCCAATAATGCCGAGAAATACATCTCGTTCAGTATCGGCCAGCTTCGATTCATCTACAGCGCTCAGTTTATGCTCTTACGTCTGGATAAACTGGTGGAAGCCAGCGATCCGTCAGACATGCGCATCACAGCAGACTTCAAGCCAACCCCCAAGAGGCGTACCTTCCTGCTCCGCAAGGGTATCTACCCCTACGAGTATATGGACGGCTGGTCCAGATTCAACGAGGGGTCCCTCCCAACGAAGGAGGCTTTCTACAGCAAACTTTCCCATGAAGGCATTACCGATGACGACTATGCCCACGAAAAAAAGGACTGGGATGCCTTCGGCTGCACAACCCTTAGCGACTACCACGACCTCTACCTTCGGACTGATGACCTTCTCCTCGGCGATGTCTTCGAGAACTTCCGAAAACTGTGCCTCGAGCAATGCAAGCTAGACCCGGCCCACTATTATACAAGCCCGGGTCTGAGCTGGGACGTCCTCAAAACACAGGGGTGGAGCTCGAGCTGCTCAGTGACATAGATATGCATCTCCTCATTGAGAAGGTCTTGCGCGGCGACATCAGCATGATCAACAGAACTCGCAGCCGTTCACATGAATAAAAGCAGTCTGCTGTTCAACCGGCCTGTCTTCGTGGGCATGAGCATTCTCGACCTCTCGAAGCACCTGATGTACGACTGGTACAACAACCATCTCAAGGTGCAGTACGGGTCATCAGCAGAGCTCCTCTACACCGACACCGACAGCCTTATGCTGGAGATCCAGACTGAGGATGTGTACGCCGACATGAAGCGCAACGTCGGTCATTACGACACCAGCAACTATCCCAAAGACCATCCGCTGTTCAGCACAGCCAAGAAGAAGGTGCTGGGGAAAATGAAGGACGAGTGCGCTGGGGCGCCTATCGCTGAGTTTGTGGGACACAGGCCCAAGATATACTCTATCCTGAAAGCCGAAGGTATGGATATGCATACAAATTCTGCACCATAAATCCGATGGCAAGCGTCGCTCTTTGAAACCAACCGCACAAAGCGCCGGCGCAGCCAGTATGGCCTTAACGCTCTTCTTCCGAATCCCAAGGGAGGGCTTTTCGCCCGTCAAACGGGTAGTTTCATTATTGAGCGCTTTAACCACCTCAGTTAATCTTGATACCCAATCTTTGTTCCGAGTTCCGGGCTCAGCCAGCTCGCGATAATACTGGTAACCGAGCAATAGCTCCGCCAAAGTTAGATTAAATCTTTCTACGATCACCTGATCTCTATGAACCACGACCTTACCCCGTCGAATCGTGACACCCTTTTTATCACACGCTTTTTGCACTGCCCCGCGGAAGTCCAAGCCAGGGTCGACTTGTAAAACTTTAGGCCATCGAAGAGGCCCACGGGCACAAATACACTCTAACGCCTTCCCAACCTGAGTTGCTGTCTTGTTAGTGATTGCCTGGGCCTCCTTATACCGACTTGCTACGTCGACGACCGTCAATGCGTATTTGAATGTGCGTCTTCTGACTCGATCATAAGGCAGAAACAAAAGATCGGCCTGGTGGACCTCATTCGGAGTACTGATGTCGAACTTAGGTTATAGCACTGCGCTCCGTTAATAGATCTGAGACATTAGCCGACGCCACTTTAGCCAGATTTGAGATAGCAGCACGGCAACTGGAAGTAGACCTCTGCGAGGCGAACGCTTCCGTCGACCATGCGTCGGGACGACGGCTTTGACACTATGTGTCGTAAGCGACTTCTCTTCAGCTTCGAAATCGTCAGTACCACCGCCAGTGGTCAGAGGCATAAGGTCGAGCACCTTCTGGTCATTAGCTAGAACATTCCCCTTAATCTTTTTAAAAGCCCTTTACAGAACCCTCTTCTATAAACAAGACCCGCTCGGGAAAGACCTCCAGAAAATACTTGCGCAGCTGGGGCTCGTCCAAAGCTATCGAAGACAAGCACATGCGTTCCAGTACAACAAACAGTTAGCCAGTGGTGCCCCCCTTCGACCGGATCATGGAGAGGTAGATGTTGTCCGTGTTGCTGATTCAAAACTGCCCATTGTGGAGATGTGGTAGGCTTTCGTAGCTACAGACCCCAACGAACCGTCTTCGGGCT
Source organism: Xenia sp. Carnegie-2017 (assembly GCF_021976095.1). Taxonomy (NCBI): domain Eukaryota; kingdom Metazoa; phylum Cnidaria; class Anthozoa; order Malacalcyonacea; family Xeniidae; genus Xenia; species Xenia sp. Carnegie-2017. The sequence continues at coordinate 2,454,289 of NW_025813487.1, read as the reverse complement.
CGCTCGGCCTTCAGGAGGCGTTCGATGTCCACGCTCGAGAGCGGGTAATCCATTCCTTATACTGAGCACAGCGGGAGGCTGTTGGGAGCGGCCATTAGGATGGTCCCTTACGCGAAGAAGGCCTCGGTACGCTCAGCTCGCTGGAGGACAATGTCGTTGAAAGTATCTTCGGCGCGGGTATTCTTAACGGCAACATGTCTCACCCCTCCGAAGACTACCGCGTGGAATATGTGCCATCCCGCGAGCATCGATGGTGCAAAAAGATTGTGGCTGGAAAGACTCGCAAGACGACGGGAACAGGGCGACAAGAACACGCGCAGCGCCAAGGTCGACAACAAGACGGAAGACGGGGGCGTCGAAGCGCGCAACGCCTAGAAGAACAGCAGGGACACGACGGAAGACCACGGAGCGAGCGAAGAATAGCGGTTTGGATGAATTCAAGAGCATGCTCCTGGATGCTGCAAAGAGCACGGGGAAGAGAGCAGCGAATCGCGCAAAATCGAGGGCCATTTCTAGGTTGAAATCGTCAGCCACAAGTTTGGCACCCAATGTCCTTACTTCAACTCCCGCTGCGTCTTCACGTTTCCATCAGCCCATCAGCAACAGCATCTCCCAGGCCTTGCGGGCAGCGTCCTCGACCCTGACGAGCGCCCACATCAGCCAGTCGTTCAACATTTAGAGCGGTGCATATCTTTCCCAAATGGATTTTCGGCTGTTATTCCCCGCCCCCTGGTCAGTCGTCCCGACGCCATCACAGGTGCCCGCGCCTCCTGTTCTTCCAAGAGTTATCGCGCGCGATACTAGCACTGGTGGCGGCAATTACGTCATTTCGAACACCTCCGCTGATCAATATATCCAACCTAACACGGTCTTGAAGCATTATTTCGTCATGCCTGAATCGATCGAGGATACGAGTATAGAACCGGAGTCCTACGTCATCATCGACGACATCCGCGTCATGAATCTCAAATGTGGAACGCAGAGGGAATGCCTCTATAAGTTCTTTACGATGTATAGCCATCATCTGAAATTGAACGTCTTTTTCCTCTCCCAGAGCTTCGACAACATAAAGGACATGAAGGTTAACACAAACTTTCTCTATCTCTTCCGATTCACGGATAAGTCGAACGTGAAGCGGTTTCTTAATACGCTCTTCGGCGGCACGGGCAATAAACCGGCTCTGATCTTCAAACTGTACGAGAAACTCTTGACCCGCTGCGATCGCCCGATCCTCGCTATGGACTGCACAAATCAGCGATTCGCCTATTATTGCGACGAAAAATCTATTGCAGTGGACTTTCAGTGAAAGCTTTGCTTTCTCCGTCATTACCAGAAAGTTTTTTAAACTTGCTAGCAGCTTTGCAGCCTTTTTAATTCAGAAAAAATCTGACCAAGAATTAGAGGAAGCAGTTCAGAAGGGATATCACCAGATTTTTAAGCGTATGTTTGAAGAAAATGGAACGTATTTGAGTCCGGATAGTCGATGGTCTCCCACAGCGGCTTGAGCGGGTGGCGGATGGTTATCGGTCGGCCTTCCTCATCCCAAAAGCGCGGTGGCTGGAGGGCCTCCAGTTTATTGAGAACCAACCCAAGCATATTATCAAGCGCGCTTACTCCTTTATAGAGGTCTTGGGTTATCTCCCCGATGGGGCCCGAGCAAAGGGGCTGGAGCACCAAATCGCCACCGGGATTTCATCTCCTTCCTGCGTTAAGCATTGCAGTATATACCAACCAATCCCCTTGCTAAGTTGAGCTTGCTGGAGCTAAAAAAACACCCAAGCGTAAAGGAGCTCTATGCCTTGTTCGAGAGCCACCCTGAGCTTCTCAATGAAGAGTCGTCCTGAGCGCAGTCAAATCCAGGTAACTGAACTATTCTGAAGATACAGGCCAAGATCGCGACAGCGTCGCTGATGTCCGTTTGAAAACCAACTCCAGGCGGTCACTACAACCGCGCCTTCTCTCCAGACTCGAAAAGAGGGGGAGTTCGATCGCTTGCTGCTGCTCGTCTTTAACCGCTTTCTGGGTGTCAGAAGATTCCCGAGGCCTTTCTCAAAAGCAACTATTTCACTCCACGTGCGCAGCTGGTACAATTGTTTAAGGAAAACCCTCAAGGGTTTGAAGCACATCTCAGGGAGCCTCAGGTGGATCAGGATATGCGTGTTGTCATCGTGGCTGACTATCGCGTGCTTTTAAACAACGTAAAGCAACAGTTTCTCAGCAGGTATCATTTTGAGGTGGTCGCTAACGCCTTAGTCGACTTCGGCCATGCCCAGTTTTGCCTGGCGAGGCAGAAGTTGCAGGAGATCAAACAGCATGCTCTTGCGGTCCCGGGGTCAGGGCAGAAGTTCGGTGATTTGGTGGTCTTGCTTAAAACCTACTCCAAAACACCCTAGAGCAAACTTATAAATTATGATCGTCATTTTATGCCTGGAGGCGTCAGAGGCAAGATGACTAGCGATGCTGACGTTATCAATGTGCTCCTCATTAACGGGAGCCGCATCACTAGCAAGTTTTTGCTATATTGAACGCTTGAGGCCTTGGACATGGCATTTTGGACGACCACTTGGGAGAAGGCGGCGGCTGCTTCGGTGATCAGTGATCAGGAGGAGCATCTTGCTCGTTTACAGGATGCTGTGGTGCGAAACGAAACTAAAATTAAGAATGAGGATACCGAGGGCACTCTCTCTCATACTGTCGCGCTGCTAAAGGTAAGCAAGCTCGACCTCCATGGCGTTGATGACCGTTTGGGTGGTTTACTGAGAACTGCTACAGGAACGCTGCCTGAACATGTACGTCAGGACGTTGTGGTGGCGCGGTTTGGGGAAGGTGCGAATCTGAAGAATGCAAGATACAGATTTAGGGTATCTGGATTGAGCGGGCTGAAAACGAGCGGTGTCATCTGGACAGCACTAAACTGCAAAAGGCTTGGGGTGGGAGCTTCCATGTCTCTGTGTCTCCTACGCGTATTACTCTGCAGGAGGAGAGGGGGGCAGCGGATGGTCTCCGCTTGACCCGGTTCTAAGTTGGAGTGGAGTGCTTTGCATGGGGATTGCGGTTGCTGTAAACGATGTTGCGACAGTCTGGCTGAAAACGAAGGGTGTCGAGAAGACAACTTTCGAAGTGCGCAAACCACGCGGACAGGTTTCTGCCTTCACAGTTTTGACCCTGCATTAGAGGTTGACGCGGGGCTGTTATTGGGTTTTCTTCAACAGACGCTACCGTTGATTTTATAGTGACATTGCTATTGCAGCAGTATGACCTCGTGTGAGCCCTCCGCGCCCCCTTCTTCACCTTCGGTGTCGACGGAGCCTCTCCATCTTACGCTGCCTACTGCGAGCGATGCCGAAAATACGTACCGACTACAGAAGATTTCAGAGGTCGAAGCTCCCTTGCACACAGAAATGGAAGCCCGCCAAACGCTCTACAAAACGTACAAAAGAGCTGTGAACGGGTTAGACGGCGCAAGCAATGCCCTGTCTGCTATCACTGTTGGCAGCGTTGTTAGCGACGTGGCCGTACTCAGTACCATCGTCTTAACTCCTGTCGGGATCGCTCTCGAAGGCCTAACAGCTGTTTGCGGCACGGCCACTATCGCTGGTCGGGTCGTAAGCCGCAGATTGGACGAGAAAGCTGAAAAACACGATCGCAATCCGACGTCCGCTGAGACCGTGCTCCAAACAATCTCGCTGATCACGAGCCGAGCGCTTCGAGATGGGAACTGCAACGAAAGTGAGTACCAGCTCGTTTTGGGCGAAGCAGAGCGCTTCGCTTCGTTGAAAGACGACATTAGAAGCCAGACAAAGAGAGCTCTCCGCGAACAGACGCGAGAGATAGAAGCACAGCTGGACGCTCTAAAAAGAATTCATCGTCAAGTGGCGGATGGCGATTCACGCTACACATAAACTTTGTTCGCCATTGACTGTGTTGCATCCCCGTTTGTGTCATCTTGGTGTTGCAGTTTTCGTCACCCCACCCACGCCGGGGGCTACACCCGAGCTGTGATCATAATAAATCACTGCGGTGAACATCTCTTTTAATTACAGCCTGTTGTTTGCGAGGGAATAGAGTGAGGGAAAACCAGTATTTGAATAAAATTGTTTGTATGAAATAGCCGTCGCTGGTATGGAATGTTTGGCATGTCAAACTGGCGCTATGAGCGTCATGAATCTAGCCGAGCATTTTACTGGTCGGCGGCATAATCTCGTGGTTGGCTGGCAATGCTATAAAATTCGTTTGCCGCCTGTGTGACGACAGCGGCGGGGATGTGGAATGGCTATGTAAGCATGTCGAGTCGCCTGGGCACCGAGAAAAGCTAGTTGAGATCTGATGAGATCTAGGTGGTGAGCTCACCGCTTCCTCCAGGCTGCTCCCGAGGAACTGCAACGACAAATTGAGCTTGCGAGGGAGCGAGTAGATGCCCACTTCCGCATGTTGGACTGGGTCCTCGAGGGGAATCTCTCGACGAGTACTAACTAATAGACCCCGACGGCCAGCCACGCGGGCGCTAGGGTGGGCCGGCCGTATTTGGCTACTGGGTTTGGCTTTGCTATCCGTGCGATTTTTTGTGCTTACTATGTGCCTACTAGTAAGACTAGTAAGATGTATAATAACGTTCAAGACGCTTCTTTTGTTGCCGAACAGTTACGCCGAAATTTTAAAGTTACAAAAACCGTTTTGATTTCTCTTGAAATTATTTGTAAGTTTCATTAACAATAGTTAAAATGAGGAAAATCAAAATATTTGACAAATGGTTTGGTTTACTCTGGTGAATCTTTGGAGAAAGCAAAAGAATTATATTTTTTGAATTTCTTTAAATGATTTAATATCTCATATATATTTAAAAATAAATGATTCTTTTGAAACCATGATCAATAGACACAAGAAATAACTATTTACGTTGTTTAAAATATTTACAGTTCAAATATCAAACATACATTAGATATAGTTGTCGAAAATCGTCGGTCGTAACAACCAGTGGCGTAGCTAGCGGTCCCGCTACTCCCGCCCGGCAGGAGTAGAAATTTTCCAAAATATACTAAATATTCTATTTGGAGATTAGATAAATATTATTTCACAAACAATTTGTAATATTATGTTTCATTCGTTCATTTTCACGCTTTTATTCGGTGGTTCGTAATCGTAATACCGAAAAATCTCAAGATTTGTCTTGTAACCTACCACCAGCTTTTTCTCGCACATTTCAATGCATACTGGCGCGATTTCTCCACGTGTTCCGCCCATCTTCAGAGGGCGAAACATACAATACAATTCTATATGAGAATTTTTGATTTCTGGTTGACTAAGGGACTTGGCGCATGCTCAAATATCCTGTTTTTATAGTCGAGTTCCCGCTATTTTAAATTGGCGGAGGTTGTAATTATTCAACCTTCTAATATACGAGTACAGCGGTTAGTGATTATCAAATTACGTGTCATTGTCGGTATTAATTTTCCATTTTGTTTGCTCTCAAATTGCTATTTTGTATTTGTGTGTATGACACAATGGCTTCAAGTGCAACTGCGATTTGCTCAACTGATGTTGATATAGGAAATAGCTTATTAGCTAAACCGTACTCTGCTCGATCGTTAGTCGAACAGAATGTTATCGTTCACGAACGGCCTACTCCTAATTTAACAATCCAAAAAAAGGGACGAGCATTTCAAAGAAATTAGGAGGCGAAGGACTGGCTGTGTGGCTGTACAACCTTGCAGAAAGTGTTTTGTTGGCCATGTCTAATGTTTTCCCCGAAAACATCGCCATCATGGATTATGAATGGCCTCAACGATATGCGAAGTATTATGTCTGATGCTAAGAAGCATGAGAAAATCTAAATCGCATTTGACTGTTTTTAAGACATGGAAAACGTATGGAGCTAGTAAACGAATTGATTGTCTTATATTTCTCGCGAGAAGAAATGAAATTAAGCGTCACAATGACGAAGTAAGACAAAATCTAGAAATTTTAAAAACTGTGACTGAGGCATTGCTGTATTTGTCAAAGCAAGAGTTGCCATTTAGAGGACACAATGAGTCCGAAGGTAGCTTGAACAAAGGTAATTATAGAGAGTTGCTCGAATGTTTTGCTAAGTTTGATTCTGTATTTGAGCGTCGACTGCACAGTAGACTAGCAAAATCAGATATAATTGGTAACAGAAGATTTACTGGAGTCTCCCCAGAAATTCAAAATGACTTATCAGCTGTCTTGATTCAATTATTGAAGATGAAATCAGAAAGGAAATAAATGATTGCACATTTATGAGTATTCAGGATGATGAAACATCTGATGTGTCCACCAAAGAGCAGCTAAGTGTTATTGCTCGGTTTGACAAAGCAAGTAAATTTTTGACAGGCAATTAGGATTTATGTATGTAAGTATGAACAAAAATGCCACAGCAGTATCACAAGTTGTCAAAGATAAATTTGGTTAGCATTCCGATATGAAAGAGCAGTTGGTTTTGCAAATATATAATGGTGCATCTGTCATTTCTGGCCATATCTATGGTGTTCAAGCATTGGTTCGACAAGAGTATCCTTTTGCCCACTTTGTTCATTGTGCAGCTTATAGATTGAATCTGGTCCTATGTCAGTCAGCCTTAATATAATTGCATTCAGCACATTTACAAGCAATGCCCAAAAAAGAAAAGCTTTTCTCACATCTAACAACCTTGAGTTTCTAGCCCCTGGTGAAACAAGATGGTATTATCGCTCTAGATCAATCAATGAATTGCACAAAAACTCTGAAAATCTTTTACATATTTTTTAGGGGTACTTGAATAACCAGCTGGATGGGATGATGAGTCATTAAGTAAAATAAATGGCTTACTGCATTATCTTAATAGCTTTCTCTTTTGTTTTCTAGTGTGTGTTTTTTACAGGATTTTAGAACAGTCCACAATTTTGTATTCCATTCTTCAAAATAGGGAAACCCATTTTAACTATGGCATAAGCAAGATTGACAATTTCAAGCAGTTTATTGTATCACTTCGCACAGATCAAGCTTTCACCGAGTTTTACCAAACTGCACTAGAAAAAGTAGGCCCACCAGCAACCAGAGCAGATAGTAGATACAATTACAAACAGCTTTATTTTGAGATTATTGATTCCATTAAAGTGTACGATTTCAAGATATTAATCAGTTCGAGTTTTTAGACCTTGTAAATCCTAAACTATTTACTACATGGAAGGGCATAGTTCCACAGGAGAAGATCAATCTTCTCAAAGATAAGTATAGTCCTCTTTTTGACATCCAAACTTTGGAGAGTCAACTTTCCTTCATTTACAACGACAAGGACTTTCAGAAAGAGTGCAGTAATGAGGTGCTTAAATACATACACAAATTTAATCTCCAGTCGAGTTTACGTCAAGTGGTAAATTTGTTAAAATTGAATTTTGTCTTGGCAGTGGCAAGTGCTTCAGTAGAGAGATCGTTTCTTGCGTGAAAAGGGTCAAAAGCTATTTGAGGAATAGAATGAGTCAAGGTCTGCTTATCTCTTTGTGTAGAATCTCTATTCATAAAGATATCATTGAACAAAAAGGGGATTCAGAGGTTGCATCATGAGGTGGTTGAAAAATTTGTAAAAAAACTCAAAAGGCTGGCCTTACTTTATAAATGATTTGTATAGTATATGTTTTGATATTTGTTCTTATAATGCATGGTACTTCACTGAGAAAATTAAGCATTACTTTAAGTAAAAACCCATCACACTCTACCTGCCCCAATCTAAGCAAGTGTAAACTAGCAAGTGGAATGCTAAGAACAATCTCTCCCTATGCATTTTAGGAAGTCTCGTATACTATGTTATTTTTTGTGCTAATCCAAATTTCTTCTGTTATTCAGAGACAGTGATGAGTTCGATTCAATATGTTTTAGGGGAAAATTGTCTCCTGCGTAACATTTCTCTATTGTTTTTTATTAATCCCTTCCATGCTGTGTTAATTTTGCACATTGTAAATTGATGCTTGTTACAAAAAATTATTCTTAATTTTTAGTTTGAAAAATGGATTCACCTGCTAAAAAATTAAAGATTGAGGCAAACGGATCTCGTTTAAGTAAACTTTTGATAAATAAAGGAACACAAGCTTTAAAAACAACATTGCAAAGCATTATAAATCTTCAATCATCAAACTTAAACGATAAACTTAATGATCCTTCTACAAAGAGTAAATTGACATCACTAAAATTCAAAGTCATCAGAAGAGAGCAATGGAACCTTCTTTACCCGTCAACTGGTTCACCTGACATTGAAAACTTTGATATTTCATTATTGACTGTCTTATTGCGTAACATATGTGGTCTAACAGCGCCACATGGTGGATGGAATAAACTTCCTTTCTCTTCAGATTCTTCAATCTCAGCAAACATTGCAAGAATAAAGTTTTATCGTAACAAAGTGTACGGTCACATAACTACAACTAGTGTAGATGACAGTGAGTTTGAGTACTTGTGGCAGGAAATTTCAAAAGCATTGGTTGGTCTGGGTATTCAACAAACTGAAATAGATGAATTGAAAGAAGCTCGTCTCAGTCCTGATGAAGCAAATTATATTGAAATATTAAAAAACTGGTGTACTGATGCTGAGAAAACAAAAGAAGATGTGGAAGATATAAAAAATGTCGTGGAGGAAATTAAAGAAATCGTGTCAACAAAAGCTGATGTAGCTGAAATTACACAAGTGATGTCAACAAAAGCTGATGTAGCTGAAATTACACAAGTGATGTCAACAAAAGCTGATGTAGCTGAAATTTCACAAGTGATGGCAACAAAAGCTGATGTAGATGAAATTACACAAGTGATGGCAACAAAAGCTGATGTAGCAGGAGTAAAAGACATGTTGCAAGTCAAAACATGTTCAGATCTCAAGAAACTTGGAAAGTGCAATTTCAATGTTGTTATAAAAGATCTCAACAAGAAATACCTTGAAGGCACTAGAGAATGGTTATTTGAAAAACTCGACACTTGGTTTAACGATAGAAGTGAAGATGCTTTCAATGTCATGATTTTGATTGCCGGTCCAGGCGTTGGTAAAAGTGTGTTTGCTGCTGAGGTGTGTCGACGATATTCTGAAAAGAAGAAACTTGCTGCTTCTCATTTCTGCAGATATAATAGATCAGATCATAGAAATCCTCGAATCTTGATAGAGTCATTAGCTAGTAACATGTGTGATACAATATCAAAATTTAAAAGTAAACTGAATGAAGAATTACAGAGAAATAATTCCTACGAATCACTCACCGATGCATTCCGTATTTTATTAAATAGTCCATTGCATTCATTGGAAGATCATAAACCAATGCTTTTGGTTATTGATGCCTTAGATGAAAGTCAAGTTGAGGGCAAAAGTGAATTATTGGAATTGATTACTGATGAATTTGCCAGACTACCTAAATGGATTAAAATCTTCATCACCACTCGTCCAGAACTTCCTGTTCAAAAGGAGTTGAAAAGCTTGAATCCTCTGGAAATTACAACTAATACTCGTGATGAAAACAACGAAGAAGACCTGTACAAGTATTTGAGCTATCAGTTGAATGATCTTCTGCAGAGAAATCGCAACGTTCTTCAGTCATTAGTTGAAAAATGTGAGGGATCATTTCTTTACGCTTATCACGCACAACTGACCATTAAAAAGAAAAATTGAACTTACATACGAGAATCTTGAACAATTGGTTCCAAGTGAGTTGAGCAGTGTTTACACAAAGCAATTCAAAAGAGTAAAAGAATTGTTAACGAAGGAAAGTTTCAGAAATTCTGTTATCCCAGAAAAAACTTTCATGCAATTTCTTGAATTGTTGGCTGCCTGTCGGGAGTTTTTACCATTAAATTTACTGTTTAGCTATTTAGGTTTTAATGGTGAAATCGACTTTGAAGTCCGCAGAAAAATCATTGAACTATTATCTCAAATTTTTCCAGTTTACGATGACTGTTTAACCGTGTATCACAAATCTCTAATTGATTGGTTGAAATCAGATGGTTACGAACAGCATGAGTTTACAGTTAGTCCAAAAAATGGTCATAAGTTCTTATGGCATGCTTGTGAGAAAGTGTTTGAACAAATTAAGTGTATGAACATTTCAGAAGATCAGATGAACACTGCTACGATTAAATATGCTTTGAAGAATGGAGTCCACCATATGATAGAATGTGGCGAAAATGTCGACTTTAGTTGGGCAGGAGATGTCAAAGTGGTTGGTGCGAGGTTAATGGTTGTGGAAGACAATGACATGCATACCATTAGGTCTAAATTACCATTAGGTATGGTTTTCCACTTTTAACGTTATGTACTAAACTTTATAGTTTTACTGTATGCGTTTACTGAATATACTCTAAATTAGTAAATTTAAAATGTTTCATCACACCAACAAATTTTCTTCTCGAAAATTGTTATACATTTATATTGACTGTATAGTACATCTTTCAAAATACCTTTGTTTTCTAAATTTTTTCACTGCGCCATATCGAAAGTGAGATTTTTTATTCAGGTGGTTCTAAACCAGCAGCACCAACACAGTCCCGTGTATCTGAAACACCCCCTATGGTCACTCCTTCTCAATCAACATCCTCCAGAGTCCCTAGTGAACCTACTAACAATGACCCTAAGCAACCTCTCGCTTTACCAATACGTACTCCAAGAACGCGGCCAGTTCTTTCAAGAACACCTCCAGATCCTTCAAGAACAACCCTAGTTCCTCCAAGAACACCTCCAGATCCTACAAAAACACCCCCAGATCCTACAAAAACACCCCTAGTTCTTCCACGAACACCCTCAGATCCTTCAAGGACACCAACAGGTCCTCCAAGAACACCCTCAGATACTTCAAGAACACCAAAAGTTCCTCCAAGAACAACCCCAGATCCTTCAAGAACACCAACAGTTTCTCCAAGAACACAACCGGTTTCTCCAATGCCACCCAAGCGTGAGAACGATAGTAAACTTGATGAGACATTAAAAGGACTTACTTTAAAGAGAGATCAGTATAAATTGGCTGCTCGCAATTGTAACAGAAGTGGGGACAAAGAAAATGCAAAAAAATATTTGATTATATCGAAGGTGAGTTACTTCCAAAGGAACGGAAATGAAATTTAAGTGGAAGCATTGTCATGCATTCTCCACAGGTCTTTTTATGGTGTTCTACAAATACGCGAAATTGATTCCTAATCCTAATCTCTAAGCCTAATCCTTAATCTTATTGTTATAGATTGAATTAGAGCTCTATTTGTTGCATAAGTGATTATTAAAACTTTTGTTTAGGACTTTGATGTTGTCATTCAAGCTGTAAAGGATGGAAAAGATGTTGATCTCACACAATGCCCTCCCCCTCCCTTTGGATTACCAGGTAAAAGAATGATAACTGGGGGGTTGATATACAAGCTCAAAGTTCTGTTAGCTAAATATGAGTTGATGTAAAACTTTCAACGCAATTTTTTACCATAAACTTTAAATTTAATTTCATCTACTATGTCGAGCGAAAGACCGATCAGTTACGTAAAATTTTGGTGGTCAGCCGGTTACGTCAACAAAATCCAAAGCTCCTTAAGTATATCGTACCCAGACCTCTTCCACAGCTCTTCAAGTATCTGATGCCTATACCTCTTTCCTTAATTATCTTCCCTTATTTAAAAAAATCGTTACTGGTCGACATTATTCAACATTTCTTCATAGGATTTAATTTGAAAAGCCAATTTCTTGATGAACATTACAACATTAAAAAAGACGTACATGAAAAATTCAAAAGGTATGTTTAGGAAAACAAATTTCTTTGTGCCATCGTCTATGTTAGCTTTTAAATAGGACAAATGGTATATTATAGATACTTATAGGCACATTGTTTTTAATTTAGATTTTTTATCCTATTTCTGATTCTTTTTTAAAGCATATCGTGGATATGTGGCAACTATGGAACAGTTAGAAAAAACAAAGTTATATCATATCCTCATTTATATATCACAGTTGATGGTGTTGAAGAAAGGTCCGATGAAGATTTAAAGAAAGAAATTGACACGATATTTGAATGGGAAGCATCAAAATTCATTGAAATCAGGCGTAAACTTTACAAAAAACCAAAAATTCGATATTTATCAAACTTCCGCGCTGTTCAAAATCATAATGCACAAAATACAATGCAAATACCAAATGATGTTGTTTTGGAAAACCAATCAACCAGGGGCTCTCATGGTACAATGACAATGTTCTGTGGCAAAAACAATAAGTATTACGCCTTGACATGCGCACATGTTGCTTGTGGCGCTAGTGACATGGTGAACAGTGCATTGGCTTTTAACCAGAAAAAAGACTTTTGGGCCTTTCGCGATGCCGGTAAACACTTTAATGAAGGTACAGCTTATTTTTACAAACTACCAAAAACTGAGGAAGAAGTTGAGCTTCCCTCTAAAGGCGTGGTTGGTCATTTTGACGAAGAAGTTGATATTGTGAGAATTTTCATCGGTAATAAAAGTCATTTTCATAATCTTGGAGGACATGACATGGAACGTTTTGTCTTGAATTCAATCCGAGAAAATGAAAAACTTTACGAAAGAATCGATGATGGGGATGAATCTGTGAAAGTTCGTACAGATTACCATAACATTGGATTTATAAGTGAACGATGTTGTTCTCACTTGACAAAGTCTTCAAATGAAATCGAGAGAGAAATCATTTTTCAAGATGCAGTGAAGGTCAAAAGTAGTTGCCAATTTCTAAAAAATGGTGACTCTGGTGTACTTGTTTATTTTTTGAAGGAACAAGAAAATTGGCAACCATTTTCATATGGTGTATGTGAAATAGATGATGATGATGATGTTGATGATGGTAATGATGATGATGATGTTGATGAAGTTAATGATGATGATGATGTTGATGGTGGTGATGATGGTTACGATGATGGTGGTGATGATAATGGTGGTAATATTGATGATGGTGATGATGGTGGTGGTAGTGATGGTAGAAATATTGATGATGATGATGGTGGTGATGATGGTGACATGGAAGTTGTTGGTGTGGGTGATAGTGATGATGATAATGTGATATTTAAAGGTCCACCTATGAAGACCTTCATATGTTTGAAATTAGATAAAGCTTTAACTGCTGTTAAATTGGACGATTGTGAATACTTCAGATCAGAGATCGAAACAGCAATCCAATTTAATCGGAACAAGACCAAACGATAGCACAAGTTTCTACTAACATTGACAAGAAATAATAAGACATAAGATTGTTTCTGAATGTTTTCGAATTGGATCCGCTGGTAAATAAAATATCTTTTCTTCATGAATAATCATTTACTATTTTTGATATGTTTGATAAACTCATTAAGTTTAAGAAAAATATGGAAATCAGTACCTGGATTGTATTACAAATCTATGCCATTTTGCAAAAACAATCCACTATAGATAGGAAGGCTGAGGTGGGTATATAAGCAGATAGATAAGTAGATAAAAGGTAAATAGTTTAATAAAAATTGACACATGGCAGCCCATTGGCTAAATTGCATGTGGAATTTTAATCAGCAAAAGTCAACAAAAAAGTTTGGATTCTATATAACTTTAAACTGTACAAATCGTAACTTTTTTTATGCTCAAACGATAATGCTATCGTTTAGTTATCTGTAACGAAAAGTTTTGAAATCGTAAAACGTACATGTTTGGACGGGGCCATTCAATAAAAGACGAATCATATATTCATGTTACCCCTAAAAAGGCTATTAATTTCAAAGGAGCTAAATGCGGAAAAACTTGCATAAAGCTGAATGACTTCTAAAAATGCCCATAGAATGCAATATCGTATACATCTTGATCGCTTTTTCAAAAAAGATTGTTTCTGAGATGATAGTCGTTGATCGATGCAATTGACGTCACATTATTTCGGTCAGGTTTTCATTGATGTTTCGTTCATCACAAACGTCAACTTTGTTCCTTCTGAAAACGCCATTGTTGAATTGCAATAATCTTCGTATTTTTAGCAAAAATTCTTTAGCGTCCACCTATCTATTTCATACGACAGCATTTAGTCAATAAACAGATCTTTTTCTTTCAAACATGCCCTTTCCCCAAGTTTTACGTGGTCCAGCTGCGATATTCTCGTCTCAGAGGTGTTTTCTTCTTTAAGTTTGAAGGCTGCTTTATCTTCCTGGCAAATAACGAGTTTACGTAAGAATTATTTATGGTGGTGACAAAACACAGTAGAATTGATTAATATTATTAGTGTATGACACTGGATTCGGTCACAACGCAGGTCAGCGGTAATTTTCTGCCAACGTCATACATGTTTCCAACCCTCGATGTTAAATTTTCCGTCAAAATGATGGAATACTCTTCCATAGTCTTGGTGATTTATGCGGTAATGAGCTCTTGTTTTCAATTTGGTTTGCATAACTTCGAAAATTGAAGTCTTGTGGGAAAATCTTACATTTCGTCAAAATATGTACTTTCAAGCCGATGTATGAGACTGACTGAATTAATTTTGTCAGACAATGATTTCAACAGCTGAGCCGATATCTTAATGGGAAATTCCGCCATTCTTATTGTCCTACACATTTTGAATGTGGAAGTGGCATTGCTAAGTTTGTAAACAAATATCGGCTAGATATCCTAAAAATTATGTTGTAACACCATCTCTCAAATATTGACCAATAACGAATTAAATATTAAAAAGTTGCTTTAATACAAGTTTACATTCTGCTAACGTACTGAAAATTTGGTACTGAAATGGTCTCTCCTGGTGTCACCATACTCAGTTGTTATTGCTTGCAAAGCTGTCGGCCCTAGAGCGTTAATTGCTTGGGAGGGAGGGGGGAGGGATTCATACTCTCAGTTTTGCACTTTTAATTTCTTTTTGAAAAAATTTTAACTCAAGAGAAATCTACGTATGAACTTTTTTTAAAAGAAAGCAGTCCTGCCCAGGTTGCACATCTGAATATACAAGTAAATAACCCCACCCCCCGAAAAAAAACAAACAAAACAAAACAAAAAAACATCAATAAACAACACAAATAACGCTGTAGTTACGGTCCTCTTTGTTTGTATCTTTCACAGTCACATTATCTTCCAGGGAAAATGGTATTACTTGACAATTACTTAAATGAAGTTGCGTCATTATGTTTATAGGATGTTTAGAATTTTGAATTTTGTAAGATTATCGTAACTATGTTTTAAGAGACATTATCAAACAAATTACCCAAGACTCTCAAAAAATACTGCTTTTCAAAGTTGTTATGCTGTAACCCTATATGCAACTTACTGTAATGAAAAATATCTATTATTTTGCATGAATTATAATTTAGCCAATGCTAAAAACAACTATTAGAAACTAATCACTCTTTTGACAGTAACTTCCATTTGAGGCAACTAATTTGGAAATCGAAAAAATTTTGGCGGCTTCTTTTGAAACTCTTCTGCAATTCATAACAGCGCTTCTTTCCTCTCGGGCCCAGACCACTTATTTTGAAACGCATCCTTGCATCACGAAGAAAATGCAAATAATGTACCATAACACGAATCATTTGACAGCAAGGTAGTTGGTGAGCTCTCTATTATCAAAGAGTTTGCCTAGCAGGCACAAATAGGATGAATCTCTGACATTTTGAGGACAGAAATGAGGTGTTCTACATCTTAGAGAGTAGGTAAATAAGCCTGTTGTTCTTTGTTATGAGTGTATAGCCAGGGGCGGATCTAGAGTATGCCAAATCCGTCGCGCGACTGATGTTTGAAATTCAAATATTACCTATTCATATTAATTAAAAATTCATTAATTATTCTTACTTTATTATCGCATTTACTTCGTGATAAAAATCCAGTTTTATTTATTTTTGAAAACTAACGACTAATCTAATGAATATTTCGTTGGTAACCAGATCAGTTGAATTTTAATTGACCTGGAATAACCGACTGATAAGCGGGGTGGCTTGACTGGTTCGACTGATAAAGGAGTCTATGAACGCCAAAAACGCTTATTTTAATGGTCAATGGCCAGATCAGTGGACAGTCTGGAATAGTCTCGACCGATAAGAGGGATGGCCGGACGTATAAGGGAGTCCAATTGCTATCTTACAATTGGTTCATTTGAATTTTTGTTTTATTGTGATTGGTTTGACGGATTTCGACTGATAGCCAACTGAATTAACATAGTCAAGCTCACTGTCTGAATTAAATGTTTCATCGTTTCATAGTAATTTTTATAAGCATGATAGAAACTAAACTACAATCAGATGGAATTTATGGAAATCTTTTTCAAATTTATATATGGACATGAATGCTGCTGTCCAAACTGTGAATTTTTTCAAGAGGGTGAAAAATTTGGAATTCACACTCGGACATCTAGCAAAAGTAGGCGCATTCTGAAACTTCTTACGAAGATGATTTCCAACACCTGAGGTTTATTTTTCGTATTGCGTGGATTGTGCGTGTATGTGCGCGATAAAATATCGCTGCTTATAATTTAAATATAAACAACAGATAGACAAATGGTCGTGGTATTTTGAACAGACTATTGATCTATCCAAACTTAAAGGTAAGCGCAGTATATTGTGATATAATATACATTAATAATATTGACATGTTATTCGACATAGTTGCATTCAAGTAAACAAAGACAAATGGTCTCCTGTGATTCTTAATCATTATTGTGATCAACAAAATGGTAATGTATAGCAGTGTAGAATTTAAAAATTTTATACCATTACACATTTATTTAACTTTAAATGTGTTGAAACCCGAAAGCATAAAGCAAATTAAAGCACAATTTATTTTGAACTTATTTTGCCCACTCGTATAACGTATTTGAGCTCCCCATCACTTGTTCCACAGTATAAGCCCATCTAAATCAACTGGACATTATTACAGTACTTCTTATATTAAAGAATATGACAACATTCAGGTTTCATATAACAATTTGATCTGGACAACAGAAATAAGGAAACATATCGATCAATATAGATTAGTTATATTTTGAGAAAAAAAAATACAAACCTGTGTTCCCAAATCCTTTTTTTGCTTTATTTCCACAAAAATTAGTTGTGCTTGCCACCTCGTACTCTCTAAGGAGACTTTCTGTTTCCTCTACATTTTGCACAAGTCCAGAGCGTTCAGACAGTTTGATTTTAAATAAAGAGGTCGCTGCTGCAATGTCAATACGTTCCATATGTGTAAAAATATGTGCTTGTTCTTATAAGAACAGTTTACCAGCGGAAACATAAACAGAAGTTTAACTTCGTTTGTATTGTGTGGTGATGTACAATATGCAGAGACTGTTTACTATTTTAAATTATTTCCATTTTCCTGCAATAAGTTTTAAATTGCCGCGAATTAAAGCTTTACACGCAAAATTATCAGGCAGAGTTCGCGCAATACGAAAAATAAGCCTCGGTTGTCGGAAATCATCTTCGTAGGAAGTTTCCGAATGCGCCTACTTTATCTAGATGTCCGAGTGTGAATTCCGAAAAATGTATGGATAAATTGTAAATGTTTGGCAAAGACAATCTCGCGAGCGACATTTCAGTCATTGATGTTCAAAAGAAAGCCAACATTGTTTTGAGTTTTATCAGCAGAAATTTACATCCAAAATCGTAAGTAAAGGACAACTGTAGTGTATGCATGAATGTAATATATCAAAGTCAATTTATGCGAGTGTGTGATGCGATTTATGTTAATATGGCGTCTGGTAAGCAGATTGATGCTTCTAAAATTGTTGTTGCCGAAGGACTTTTAGCTATGATTTCTTCAGTGCTTGGGGAATCGTGGCCATTATATGTCAGCGAAATCCTACATTCCTGCAAATATATTTCAATGGACAAAAAATCTGTAGCCATAAGGCGCCATACTTTTATTTACTTTATCATAAACAAATGTTTGGGGCTTTTCAGTTTATGATCATTGATCATTCAATCATTGGACAGTTATACTACATATTGTTTAAGATTTGAGAAAACTAACATTGATTACATGAGAAGCTGTTTACTATAACCTGTGATTTTGAGTCTTCTGATCTATGAAGCTTTTTATTTTGACAATTTGACTGGAATGGTATTAAACCTAAGTATTTCAAATAAATGAAATGTTGCCACATGTCACATATTGTCCCCTTTTCTAACTGAACACCTCATGTAGAGATGTAAAGGTGTGTTAATCTACGGCTCATACCAAATTGTTTGCCATAAATTCCAAAGGGCTATTTATGTATGAAAAGCATTTTCTATAAAGTAAAAATGTCTTCCTATGTATGCAGATATTTGGCAAAACAGCAAAGTATTTTTCATGATCACTAGGTAATTTTTCTGATGATCATTATAATTTCTAAACTAAATTATTTTAGATTTACATTTAAATGAGCTTTGATCATATGAAAAGATATTTATCATAACCAGTAAGCATGACACATGAATCAATTTTAACTTTCATGTAATTATATAATTAAAGACATGTTAGTTACATTCTGTTTGTATTTGCAAATACAATCCTACTAGTGATTGCTATATAGCACATCTTGCAGAAGATAATAGTCTAGTGAAATTCTTAATAAACATTTATGGCATTAAGCTGTCATTAACTGCAAATTTTCACTCTGATAATTTTTGCTTAATCTTTGGCAGAAAAAAATTTTGAGTTTTTTCTCAAAAGGTGAATTTGCTGGCACTGATCTGAAGATGGGTAAAGGGTTACAATAAACTTGCATGGTTTGAAGTCTGAGCTTTTCTATATCTATGAACTGTCACTTGTAGTACCAAATTTCTAACTTAACTAAACTCATTACATAGATGTTTTGAATGAGGGTCTCTAGGAGAGTCTATGCCTGACAACAGTAGTATACAGAGCGTTGCCGTTGGCGCACTTCACCTTAAGAAAGCGTCGTTTCTGGCGCACCTCACATTTTGAAAAGGAGTATACACAAATCTAAGCGCCCCAACCCTAGCTTGCGTACGTACTTCTTGTAATTATGCTAGCATAAAGACAGCGAAGGTCAAACACTAGACAACGGCAGGAGCCAAAGACGGCCGGCCCACCCCCTGCGCCTGCGCGGCGGGCCGTCGTGTCTAATATTTAGAGAGATATACTCTCATAGAGTATATTCAAACGTTTGACAGCCATGAGGCTGGGCAAGAACAAGTGTGCGTGGTTTTTGCCCTGAAAGCTCACCACATGTGAGCGAAGCTACATAGGTGAATACTGTGGACTTCATATGAAGCGATTATAGGAAGGCGGGCGACTTTCACAACCATGTCGTAAGTGTGGGGTCGGAACACAAGCAGAAAGTGTCCTTTGTCAAGCCTGCGGTGCGGATAGGATGCATCATAAGCTCGTTTGTAAACAGAAACAAGCAAGAAAGAGATTTGCTAGAGTACTCGCCGAATTAATTTCGACATTTTGAATTAATTTCGATTTAGAGAATTATCTCGCGTACGATATAGCACTAAAATTTGAGACACTTGAGATGGATACTGTTGTTAATAAACTTCTGCAACTATATGACCAAGGTGTAATCGACGGACACGCGCTGAACGCCTCTCTTAAGGCTCTTCAATTGCCCGCTGACCCGACACCCACGCCAAGAAATGTCACTCCGCCTATCCCCAAACTGCGCAAGCGCAGTCCTATCCCCAAACCGCGCAAGCGCAGGCCCGCTGAGCTTACTGATGATGAGATGGACGCATACATCAATGAGCTTCTGGCTGAATTTAAACCACGACGCCCCACAATGGCTCCTCCCCCACCACCTACGGAACTTAAGAGGGATGAAACGAAGGCCTTCAGCTATCATGTGAGAGCCTGGAAAATGCAGGTGCCGAAGGGACACCCCTCCGAACGGGATTTGATGGCTTTCCTCAAAAGCGCCCAACCCTACATCAAACGCAAACTCGTCAAGGAGCTACTAGCTCCAGTTGGCTGAGGTTGAGCTTCGGAAAGATGAAGCAAATGGTACTGAAGTGCTTCAAGCACCAGTGTTTCGGACAAAGCAGATCACGCTGCTACAGGCGCATGAGATTCTGAAAGCCCTAAATGAAGCCTTCCCAACAATCCTGGAGAGATTGGAAAAGTTCACTGTGGAAGGGTCTGGGTGGATAGTGGGTTGTGTCAAAACACTTTGGCTTGACATCGCTCACTACCAGTCTTTACGCGGAGGCCCATACCTTCCTCTCCCCACCGCGGTCAAGAGTAAGAAGGCAATCGTCAACGTGAAAAACAAAGACGACGACGGCCTCCGCTGGTCTCTAAAGGCTGCGCTGTTTCCTGCAGCTAAAAACCCGCAACGGCCGGGCAAGTATCCCACTAAAAACGGCCTTGACTTTGCGGGAGTGAGCGCACCCACACCGCTCTCCCAGCTCGAACGAGTAGAGCGTCAGTACGACCTTGCTATCAACGTGTATGGCTACGAAGGCAGCGTCACTCCTTGCCGTCTGAGCAAAGTAGAGAGAGCTCGCAAGACTGTGAATCTCTTCCTTGTCTCGGATTCGAAAAACCCCTAGAATCACCACTGCATTTGGATCAAGAACTTTAACCGTCAGCTTTCTCAACCAGAGTGGCCACCATCAGCTGCACTTCTGTAAGCCTTGTCTTCACGGCTTCACCAGGCAGGATTTGTTGGAAGAGCATAAACCTGAATGTCGAGGCAACAACCAGGCCGTGGTTGCCATCAGAATGCCGACCCCCGGAAAAAACGACAAAATCCGCTTTGAGAACTACCACAAGCAGCTCAAAGCGCCCTTCATAATCTACGCAGACTTCGAGAGCGTGGTTCGTAAGACCGAGGCCCCCACGCTTAACCCTGAAAAAAGCGGCAGCCAGCAAACCTCCAGGCACGAGGCATGCATTCATAGTCGTTCGTTACGACGGGAAACGCAGCCACCGCAGCTTTACCGAGGGCCTAACCCGGCCAAGCATTTTCTGGAAGCGCTCCAAGAAGAACAGCGTAAGATCAAGACGGTGTTGGCTAACACCGAGCCTATGCACATGACAGGACTGGACTGGGGGAGCCACAAGAAAGCCACAAATTGCAAAGACGACAACCGTACAGGCTGTCTTCCACAACCTGCGGGGCTACGACAGCCACCTCATCATTTAGATTATCGCAGAGACTGAAGGGAAGGTCACCTGTATCCCCAACAACGCTGAGAAATACATCTCGTTCAGTATCGGCCAGCTTCGATTTATCTACAGCACCCATTTCATGCTCTGAAGCCTGGATGATCTGGTGAAAGCCAGCGACCCGCGAGACATGCGCATCACAGCAGACTACGAGCCGAACCTCCAGAAGCGTACCCTCTTGCTCCAGAAGGGGGTTTACCCCTACGAGTACATGGACGGCTGGCCTCGATTCGACAAGGGGGCCCTCCCGCCGAAGGAGGCTTTCTACAGCAAGCTCTTGGGCGAAGGCATTACCGACGGCGACTACGCGAACGGAAGAAAGGTTTGGGACGCCTTCGGCTGCACAAGCCTTAGCGAATGCCACGACCTCTACCTTAGGACCGATGTCCTCCTCCTCGCCGATGTCTTCGAGAACTTCCAAAAGCTGTGCCTCAAGCGATACCGGCTAGACCCGGCCCACTATTACACGAGCCCGGGCCTAAGCTGGGACGCTCTCCTCAAGCACACAGGGGTTGAGCTCGAGCTGCTCACCGACATCGACATGCATCTCTTTATCGAGAAGGGCCTGCGCGACAGCATCAGCATGACCAGGAGGCGCTTTGCCAAAGCCAACAACTCCAAGGTGCCAGACTACGATCCGGGGAAGCCCCAAAGCTGGATCCAGTACTACGACGTAACAACCTGTACGGCTGGGCGATGTCGCAGCCGCTGCCGACAGGTGCTTTCGAGTGGGTCGCCCAAGAGGATGCGAAGGCAGCCCTGAACCAGCCTGTAGATGCAGAGAAAGGCTATATTCTAGAAGTCGATCTGGAGTACCCAGAAGAGCTGCACGACGAGCACAATGCATATCCGTTAGCGCCAGAACGCTTGAAGGTCGACAACGCGGGGATGTCGGATTACCAACAAAATCTCCTCAAACAGATGTATGGGGGTGCGTCTCACGAGGTCGAAAAGCTGGTCCCCAATCTGCGCGACAAGACGCGATACGTCCTGCACTATTGGAATCTGCAGCTCTATCTGCAGCTTGGCATGCGCCTGAAAAAGATCCACAGGGCGCTCCGCTTTGATCAAAGCCCATGGATGGAGCCCTACATCCGGAAAAAAACAGAATTCTGGAAGAAGGTAAAGAGTTACTTTGAAGTCAACCTCTACAAGCTGCTGATCAACAGAGTCTTCGGCAAGACGATGGAGAACCTTCGAAAGCGTATCAATGTGAAGCTGCTTCGGCCAAGCGAGACTGAGAGATTCCGCAAACTTATTGCCAAGCCGACATTAAATCGGCATCTCATCTTTGGCGATGTGGGAGACCTCGCAGCCGTTCACATGAATAAAAGCAGTCTGCTGCTCAACCGGCCTGTCTTCGTGGGTATGAGCGTTCTCAACCTCTCGAAGCATCTGATGTACGATTGGTACTAAAACCATCTCAAGGTGCAGTATGGGTCGTCAGCAGAGCTCCTCTACACCGACACCAACAGCCTTGTGTTGGAGATCCAGACTGAGGACGTGTACGCCGACATGAGGCGCAACGCTGGTCAATACGACACCAGCAAATATCCCAAAGACCATCTGCTGTTCAGCACAGCTAACAAAAAGGTGCTGGGGAAAATGGAGGACGAGTGCGCTGGGGCGCCTATCACTGAGTTTGTGGGACTCAGGCCTAAGATGTACTCTATCTTGAAAGTCGAAGGTGTTAAAAAGGCCAAAGGTGTTGAAAAGGCCGTCGTGAAAAAGCATATCAGTCACGCCCAGTACAAAGAGGCGCTCTTCGAAGCAAAGCGCTTCCGCCACGGTATGGATATGCTGCGCAGTCGTGGGCATCAGATCTTCGGCGAGCATGTCAACAAGACATTGTTGAGCCCGCTGGACACGAAGCGCTGGATCGCGGCCTTTGGGATCTCTACCCTAGCATACGGGCATAGGGAAGCTGGTGCACAAATTTGATGTGTGACAAATGAGAATCAGAAAGAATGAAAGGAAACGTATATATTTTTCCTCCAAACTTATTTCAGAAATTGAAACTAAGATGAACTCGGACCTCAGACAAGTTTGTGATTGGTTGAAACTTAATCAACTTACTCTTAACATCAAGAAATATCAATTTATGCTAATAGGTAGTAACTCGAGACTACGTAGAATCGATTCCATTATTATTTTAGCCGATGGTAAGCAACTTAAGGAGGCAGAATGCTTTCCCTACTTCGGATTAATTATCAATCAGAATCATACTTGGGAGGATCATTTTGAACACATGCGTAATAAGATAAACAAGAAGCTAGGGCTTTTGCGGCGCATCAAGTCGTGTCTCCCACTAAGCGCTAGGATAACTTTCTTTAATTCTTTTGTTCTGCCCCTTTTTTACTACGGCGATATAATATGAGGAGACCGGGGCAACACTACACTTATGACAGAGCTACAGATCCTTCACAATAAGGGTGCACGAATCATTTTAGATCTTCCCCCTACTGCTTCCGCGAGCGATGCACTTTCAAAGCTCCATTGGAAACCCTTAGAAAGGCGGAGAGCCGAGCATCATGCTATTTTTATGTTTAAGGTAGTTAATAACCTTTTTTGTACACTTTCCACTGCTGTTTTAACAGTAACTATCATAACTATAATACACGATCAAAGCGAAATATCCGCAAATCATTCGCACACATAAGATGGGGGCACTGGATAACAATAAATTTTGCAGCGGACTTTTGGAATGCCTTATTCCTTTCCCTAATAGATGTGCCCAGCTTAAGCCAATTTAAGCGTGGTATCAAGAAAGCACTATTTTAATAAGTTTCGTTTTTAGCATGTTAATTTTCAAATGATGTAGTTTTATCTTCATATTTTTCGATTTGTATTCTTTTTCTTTTTATTTTAAAGTAGTTATATTATATTTAGTAACTTTTAGAGGACCCCTCTGTAAAGCACTTTTTAGTGATGTTGGCATCCTCAATAAAGATTAGCTATTATTATTATTGTTATTACAAGACAATAGTGAAACCAGCAATGATAAATGGTTTAGAGACAGAGACACTGCGATAAAACATGACATAGAGCTGGAGGTTTCAGAGATAAAGATGCAGACAATCTCTTTAAGAGTTAAACTGTCAGAATTCGAAACGAGCATGTTTGGCATGTCAGATGTTTTAGAGACAAAGTTAGAGAGGAAGGCTAAGGTGTTTTGGACAAGTTCAAGGCTAAGGTGTTTTGGACAAGTTCAAGGCTAAGGTGTTTTGGACAAATTCAAGGCGAAGGTGTTTTGGACAAGTTCAAGGATATGATTTTGAGAATATCAATAGAAGCTTGCTGAATTAAAGCTGCCAAGCAATACACCTAAAGGAAGACCAAAGTGGAGGTGCATGGAAAAATTTTACAGATAATGAATATTTAGGTAGAAAGATACTGAGTTTAGAACTGCAAGGTAAGAGATCTAGAGGTCAATAATAGAGGAGGTCTATTATGCATTTAAATTGTAAATAATGAGTAGATAGGCAGAAAAACTAAACATGGTACATTTTTTCGAAGGAATGATAAAGATATATGAAGAAATATTAAGCATTTTTAACTTATAAAAAGTTCAATGTTCATCACAGTTTGTTACAGCCTTTGCCATCACAGTTTGCCAAAAGTTCTTATTCTTTGCTTAATTCTTATTTTTGATGTTTGAAACATTTACCTTTGCTTTATTTACATTTTTTAGATAAAAGAAAATTAATCAATGAAAATTAGTAACGAGAAAATTAATATGAAATTAATACTGATTATCTTAATTGTTATTAGCCATGAAAAATAGTAACTACAGCCCACAAATGTCACGCCAAAGGTGCGTTCCCCACTAGGGTAGTCCAGGGGCATGCCCCCAGAAAATTTTGAAATCCAGAGCTTGGAAACAGCTTTTCCTGCGATTTGGAGGGCGAATTATTTGTTGTACAATACGTTATAAAAACACGTTTTTATTAGCTGCATTCTTAATGTGGCAATTGTCAAAACTGCAACTAGTTAAAAATGTCGTACTCTTTAAAAAGCGGCTCAGAGAAAGGTTATGCAGAAGGCAATTGTCCCCTAAAGCATAATGAATCAAACTTATCACTGCCCCTGCATAAACAGAAGAAATTTGGATTAGCACAACAATAGTAAACGATATTTCCTTAAATGCATAGGGAGAGATTGTCCGTAGCATTCCACTATTTAGTTTGCACTTGTTTAGATTGGGGCAGGTTTTTTCTTTGTTGGACAAATAGTTCTCGTGCTACACTCAATTAAAATCATAAAAAAAACTTGCTATTTGAGTCGCTCGGTTTCCCGGTGATAGACTGGAACTACGCGGTCATTTAAGGAAAGCGTTACGTCATGTAAGTAACATTTCAGCATTTGATATGCCTAATCACTGTATAGTTGCTGGCTGTTCTTGCGTTCCTTGCCATTGGATGCAACCATGATAAAGTAAGAATGTTTGGACTGATTTATAATTTCATGTCAGCAGTAGTAGATGCGTAGTAGCTCCCACCGACAATCTTGCATTTGTTCTTTGCATAAAGAAATTTTACGTCAAAAACCCTTGAGATGATAGTAGGGTATAAAAATGTTTAGAAGTTTTACAATTAAAAACAAACAATGTTAAAAACGTTGACTTCGTAGCTAAATGCAGCTGCATTAGGTTTACATGAAGTACACATTTATAAATTCACCCATTTACAAATTTATAAATTCAGAGCATATGATTATTAAGATACTTGAAGGTTTGCCTCAGGTAAGGACCAGAGCTTTCCCGATAAGCAAGTTGCAGTAAATATAATTCAATCTGCCGTATTTACGTACTTTGTACTCCTTATTCTACACGTATATGGAGACTGGGGGAACCGAGAAAACTGAGACGCGCCAAAAAAGAAATTTCTCGTTTACTTTTATATAGATAAAATATAAGTTGAAAAACAAGATTTATTAATGATACATAATGTCTTAGTCATACATAAAGATTGAAATGAAATAACAAGTAAATAGCATGAAATATTTTGTTAAAAGAATGTGCTAACAGTATCTTTTTCTCACTTCACAGACTTTAAAACGAAAGGAGATCAGACAACATATGAATGACACTCCAATTAATCACGTGAGCCTCTTGTTACGATACGTTATGGCATTTGTTATACAGCTTGGTAACTTTTTACTACGTCTAGAGTTTACCACTCCATTGCGAAGACTTGTTGAGCAAGTCACTGTTGTTCGTGCATATTACTTTGAAAAATTTGTGATGTTAGATTGCAAAATTATAGGTCTGGAAAGAAGAATTGAGTGTCTCGAGGGTCGTGGTGGTAGCAATAGTTATAACACCCAGTTGTCCCCAGAGGTTTCCTTGTTGCGTGAAAGAATTGCAACACTTGAGCGACAAGCCAGAGACGATTTTTCCACTATACAACGGTTTCGTGAGCGTTTAGATCAAAAAGACGAATCAATAGGGAGAAACATGGTGAACATTACGAACCTTGAAGCACAACGTGAAGAGCGCGCACTGCGATCAAATCATTCACAGCTATAATGGTACGTTACTTTGGAGAATGGACAACTTCAATCTAAAGCGATAGGACGCCATTAATGGTGTTAAGAATGCCTGGTACAGTCCACCATTTTACAGTTCTCAATATGGTTACAAGATGTGTGCTAAGATCTATATGAATGGTGATAGTCGGGGAAATGGAACTCATTTATCTTTGTTCTTTGTTATCATGAAAGGCAAAGCTATTTTTAACAGTTTCTACTTAAGCTGCCTCAAAAATTGGAAATGGATTTTTGTAGGTATAAAATCGGCTGTCCAAGAATGTTTGGTAGCATGCAGATGATCGCAAAAATTGCGTTAAAATTGAGATCATGTAATTTGATTTCTCTAGAGGCATAATATCTAAGATTACAAAATACGTCATGTGACTCGCTGTGCTTTTTGGAATAGATAGGATTAGAAGTTAGATGCAAGTTGGAACAAGTTGTTGAATAATGTAGAACATAGTATTAAGAGTATAAAGCCAAAAATTTTTATTTTCAATTCACCAAAAAAGCAGACTAAAGCTTACAATTGTTTGTGAGATGCGATACTTTTTAGTTTTTTTGATCATGTACGAAAATAAATGGCGATAGAAGGGAAAAGTATGCCTTGGGGTTTATTAAGACTTATATCATATTATAAAACTTTATATTTTGTATGATATTATTTCTTGCTGATTACGATGCTCTACAAACATGGTCATTTCAAAAGATGATCACAATGATGTTAATGGGTCAAGGAAATGGTGATCACATGATTAATGCTTTTCATTCAGATCCTCAAAGTTCCTTATTTCAGCGACCAGAGTCTGAATTGAATCCATTTGGACTGCCGCTTCTAATTTCGTCGATAGAGAGTTTAAGCAATCTTCCGTTCATTAAAGAGAATACAATGTTTATTAAGTTAATAATTGAGTGAACAAAGAATCTAAATACACTCGCTCCTGCTTCTCTACCTTAAACACTGAAAATATCTCAATTCTCTATCAATCTTAAATTAGCTTTATACTTAGGCAAACGCAACCCGACCTAAACATGTTGCAAACAACTCTTCTAGTTCTTTCACGTAATTTTCAGTTGTCTATACAAAACGCTATTTGTTGTAAAGCACTAAATAGTGTTTATATAAATATTTTTTGTTTTCTTCTGGTCAGCATATCCTCATTAAAGGAATATACAACAGTAGGGTCACTTCGCTGTGCAATTGGCTGCTGTATATTTAACTAGTTTACTGGCTGCTCTTTGCCATATCGTCAATCCTTTTGGTCACAAAATGCAATTTACTGGCTGCCAATATGGTAATCACTTGCGTAATAAGATATGCGTGGCACAAAAAAACTCAATGGAGTGGCTCTGCTCTATGTTCTCTATACCGTGGCATTGTTATGAAGTATGTCCCCATGTTTACTTTGTAACACGGGCTCAAATGTTCGTTTGGTCATATCATATCTACAGTTTTGTACTATTGTCATTTTATTTCATTATAATCGAATTTTTCTACATTTGAAGCGTTTTCTTTCTCAAATTATTTCATAGCACAAACAATATTTACAAAGAGTCATCTTACGTGTGTTGTACGTGTCTTATTTTATATTCACTCTTTATATAATTCATTAGCAATGAAGATGGTTTGAAAGAATTTAGACTATATTTTGATTAAATAACACCTCTTAAAATATTTTTGTGTTCACCTTAAAACCTGTGGTTGGGATAATGTGATCGAGTGATGTAAAAAGGAGGAAGCAATCATCGACATATCGTCTGTAGATAACAGGTTTGAATTTGTGGGGACAGTTTTTCATTAAGTTTTGTTCAGGGAAATACATGAATATGTTGGCAAAAAGAGGGCCAAAGGGACTTTCCATAGCATTACCATCAATTTGGTGATATAAGCGGTTGTTAAACATAAAGTGGCAATTTTTAACAGATAGCGTTAGTAGATTACTGAATTCGGTGCGGGTGAGTCCATGAAATTGTTTATGGTTAGTAAAAACAAGATCACAGATGACATTGATTGTTTCATGAAGGGGAATGTTGGAGAAAAGAGAAGTTACGTCAAAACTAGCCATAACAACTTTGTTAGAGTTTATGTTGGTGTTAAGTATTTCTTGTACGAAGGAGAATGAGTCCTTTATCATGAAAGAGTTTTAGAGAATGCTGTTCGGCGTCGTATGTGGGTCAAACCAAACGCAACTTACATACCAGAATCTCGGAACACTTTGGGATCTCTACTTCGACTAGAAAACGCTATACTAACCCATTAATGTCAAGTATTCTTTCTCATAGTAACTCCTTCAACCACCCTGCTTCGCCAGACGATTTTAAAATCATCTCATCCTGCTCCGACACATTCGAACACCCAAGGCAGCTCCATCCCTCTTAAGCTTTTCTAGTCTCAACACCTCACCCAAAAAATACATCCCATCACACTTACACATTCACAGTAATCTGATACCTCAAACTATGTAAATAGCTTGACATTATAACTTTTCATTTTTGAATTTTAATTACTTTTCTTACACTGAAACAATCATTACTGACTGATAATCACTTAATTGAAAACAAGGCATCTTAGGCCCCGTGCACATGTAACCGGATTCGTTCGTATCCGCAAATATTTTGTTGCGGTTACACTTATCGTCCACATGCATCTAGCGAAGACGCCAGTGCCTTTTTAAAGAATTTTTACTTGAAAGCGCGATTCTCTTACAAAAAATTTCCATTTTATTGTATAATTTATAGTAGTTAGCAACCGAAGTACTTGCCAAAGTAATGGTAGATCTGACGTTAGCGCATAAAAAATCTGGGACACTTTGCACCCCTGAGTTGGCCTTCTGTTCATTTCCTATTCTGTGCTTTAACGTTAGTCAGGTCCGTTTAACTTTGTAGAGATGAAATGTAAGTACTGTGTATTTACTGGCGAAGTAAGAAATTTATGGAAGAAATCAACAGGTCTGGTTATAATCTTTGTAATGTGAATGGTTTTACTATTCGCAAGTAAAGGGTTAAATTTAAAGTGGTAAATGTGTTCTGAAAGGACGGTCCATGATATCTGTACTGTAAGGGATAAATATGGAGGTTACACCATGAATGGATAATATAAAGTTATTAAAAGAACATTGTATAGCGTCATTTGTATGTGTGAAAATTTACATTGAGGTATAAAAAATGACTACATTCTATAAAGATGAAAAGTGGAGAATGAAAAAACATGATCCAGGTTTTATAGAACTTAAATGAGTTCATAGGTGTTAAATTTTGTTTAAAATAATATGAAGTTATTATGAAGGATCACGATGGTCTGTTTTTACAATTTGAGTACAAACAAAAGAAATGATCTTTAAACTAGGATATTGTGACCAAATCTTTCAATCTTTAGTTGTCAATATAAGAAACAACGTATTGACCTCATTCAACGCGCTTAAAGAAAAAAATCGTTAGAATCTTACGATTTCTTTTGTGTTTTAATATCGTTATGCAAAAGTACAATGCAGGATGTTGTAGGATAGGTTAGGTTTCATCAGACCTTAATGAATTAAAAAACTGGACTTTAATTTTGACCAAATCTTCATACAATCTTGCAGTCATATTCTTGATAAGTTAAGGTTGTAAGAATGGTTTAAGGGCGTTCAGATTGATTTCACCAACATCTTCTAGAACAAAATTATGATATTAGCGTTATTTAATAGGCTAAATATATTTAATTAATAAATAATTGAAGTAATATCACAGAAAAATGGTCACTTATTACTAGCATTTCATATATATTAATGTAGGGAGAGCATAGTTCTTTTGTTTGGCAACAATACGTTTTGTTTTTAAAAATTAGATTTCATAGTTATCCGGTAATTTGTAAAGTACAAACAATGAAAGGGCAGATAAAGAGGTTGTCGAATGAGCCAACATTGTTGAAGGAATATGATAATATTATAAAGGAACAGCTAGAAACGGGTGTTATAGAAAGGGTAGATGAGTCTGAACCTGAGATAAATGTTCATTACCTTCCCCATCAAGCCGTAATACGTAAAGAGGCCAAAACAACCAAATTGAGAATTGTTTATGACGCATCGTCAAAAGAGGGTAAGAGAGGGACTTCTTTGAATGACTGTCTTCATGTAGGACCACCACTAACGCCGTTGTTGTTTGACATATTAATCAGATTTAGGGAGAGCAGAGTGGCCTTGGCAGGAGACATAGAGAAAGCCTTTTTGAACGTAGAAGTAGACGAAGCAGACAGGAACTATTTGAGATTTTTGTGGGTGAGAGATGCGATTAATGGTAATTTAGAGGTTGTAGTGTATAGGTTTTGTAGAGTAGTGTTTGGACTAAATGCATCGCCCTTCCTGCTTAACGCTACGCTTAGACATCACATTGCGCAATTTGCAGAATCAGATCCAGTGCTTGCTCAGAAATTGAATGAGGGGTTTTACGTGGATGATCTAGTTTCGGGGGGCAAGAGCGCACAGGAAACAATCGAGTTGTACGAGAAAGCGAAATTTAGGATGTCCCAAGGCGGATTTAAGTTAAGAAAATGGCTTACGAATGATGGAAACGTGCG
The DNA here is from genome assembly GCF_021976095.1 of Xenia sp. Carnegie-2017. Taxonomy (NCBI): domain Eukaryota; kingdom Metazoa; phylum Cnidaria; class Anthozoa; order Malacalcyonacea; family Xeniidae; genus Xenia; species Xenia sp. Carnegie-2017. The sequence goes on along the minus strand of NW_025813487.1, from coordinate 2,423,136 downwards.
AGCGCTTATAGAGCAACGTGAATGCGGAAACAAAGTGACGACGACTACAGATTCAGACGACGAGACATTCACACAATGGAGTTTGGGGGCTCTAAATAACAATGACTGCGCAAAAGTCTTAGGTATAGGCTGGGATTGTGACAATGACCTGTTTACGTTTGATCTACGAAAGTTTGTAGAAGACTTAGGTGATAAGACGAAACTAACAAAGAGAAGCCTGCTAAGCGCATTAGCAAAGATATTTGATCCGTTGGGTTTAATTAGTGCCGTTATTATTTTGATGAAGATTTTGTTTCAACAATTGTGTGTTGATAAGGTTGATTGGGATGACAAAATAGAGGGTAAGCACGCAAAGATATACTTAGAGTGGATTGAGGATTTAGTTAGGGTTCAAAGAATTAAAATTAATAGATGCGTTTACAGTGAGGTAATCGAAAGGGTCGAGTCGTGCGAACTCCATGGATTTGGCGACGCAAGTGAGAAGGCTTATTGCGCAGTAGTGTATTTTGTTCGTCGCACAAGCTCTACCGTTCATGTAAAATTATTGGCAGCGAAAACTAGAGTTGCACCACTTAAGAAACTGACGATTCCACGTTTAGAGCTTATGTCTGCGCTTATGTTAGCTAAATTGGTAGAGTCAGTAGGGAAAGCTTTAGAAGGGCAGGTAGGAAAACTGAAGACAAGATATTGGTTAGATAGCATCACTGCTTTGTATTGGATTCAGAATAGAGGTGAATGGAAGCAGTTTGTGAGACATAGAGTGAATGAGATACTATCATTGACGAGTAAGGAAAGCTGGGGGCATTGTCCAGGGGTAGAAAATCCTGCAGACCTAGGGAGTCGCGGGGTGTTTGCGTCAAAGTTAGAAGAGGATTCAATTTGGTAGAATGGACCAAATTGGTTGAGCAGTCTAGAGCAGGAATGGCCTCAGTCTGTAGTGAGTAAGACCGAGGAGAGTGTTCAAGAAGAAAGAAAGGGGGCTGTGTTAGTAGTAGACGCTAGTGAGAAATTTGGTATAGACCAGATTATCTGTATAGATAGATACAGTAGGGTGGAAAGGTTATTTCGTGTAACAGCATGGGTTGCACGGTTTGTCAGGAATTTGATTGCTAGGATCAAAGGGAAGAATGAGGATTTGACTTTCACGGAGTTAGGGAGTCAGGAGTTACAGAAAGCAGAAAGACTTTGGATAAAGGCTTCACAGGACAGGTTAAAGAAGGAAGATAAGTTTAAGCAGTTAGAGGTACAGCTCAACGTAGTAGAAAAGGATGGGTTGTTAAAATGTCAGGGTAGGCTAGCAGAGTCAGATTTGGAAGAGGAAACAAAATTTCCTACTTTACTACCAAAGGAAGGTCGATTGACAGAATTAATAGTTGAGCACAGCCACAGGAAGGTACATCATAGTGGGGTAAGGGCTACTTTGGCTGAGATAAGGTCTAGATATTGGATTCCCCAAGGAAGACAAAGGGTAAAATCGATTCTCAACAAATGTATCGTGTGCAAGAAATTAGAGGGTAAATCATACAATAGACCTAGCGAAGCAAACCTTCCAGCATTTAGAGTGGAGCAATCAGAACCATTTTCGAAAACAGGGGTAGATTTTGCAGGACCATTATATGTGAAGAATGCACCGGGGGGCACAGATAAGGTTTATATCGCATTATTTTCATGTTGTGTAACTAGGGCCTTGCATTTAGACTTAGTCAAAGATTTGTCTGCGGATGAATTTGTGAGATGCCTAAGACGATTTGCAGCTAGGAGGGGGACCCCATCATTAATGGTGTCAGACAATGCAAAAACATTCAAAGCAACAGTCAAGACTTTAGAAAACCTCTATAAAAATGAAAGAATGCAAGGGTATTTGGGAAACAATAGGATAGAGTGGAAATTCAATCTAGAAAGAGCTCCCTGGTGGGGTGGATTTTTTGAAAGGATGGTTAGGTCAGTGAAGAGGTGCTTGAAGAAGGTACTAGGGAATGCGAGGTTGACATTTGACGAACTACTGACAGTATTGGTAGAAGTTGAGGCAACACTAAATTCTAGGCCATTGACTTACACGTACGACGAGGTGGGCAGTGAACCACTAACTCCGTCGCATTTGGTGACAGGAAGAAGGTTGTTGTCCATGCCAGACGATGTGTCTGGTGAAGAGGAGTCTGATGAGGGTTACTGTAAAAAACGGTATCAGTATTTGAGTAAGAAAAAAATACATTTCTGGAATAGGTGGCGAAAAGTGTATTTGGTTGATTTAAGAGAGTTTCATAAGCAGGACAAAGACAATACAAATAGGGTAGTGCAAAGGGGAGATGTCGTGACTGTTTATGAGGATAATGTCAAAAGGGGAAATTGGAAAACAGGTGTAATAGAGGAGTTGTTTGTAGGAAAAGATGGTGTGGTTAGAGGCGCTAAGGTTCGGTTAGCTAGGAACGGTAAAGTCGTTCACCTTAATCGTCCCGTCCAAAAACTCTTTCCTACCGAGTTGAAGCACGACGAAGGCGAGTGTGAGCGAGAAGAGAGAGAGAAAGGACTGAAAGGAAGGAAGGTAGAAAATACGGGCAGACCCAAAAGAGCTGCTGCTCTTGATTCTGTCTGGAAGACACAGAATATGCTTGATTAGTGGGACTAATCAAGGTGGGGAGTGTGTTGTAAATTGTCATGTTATGTTATGTAGAGTGTGACTGTGTCATATTTTTGATACTAAGATATAACGGATATTATGTTTATGTAAAATGTTAAGTCATATATTACTAGACAAATAGGAAAATACGTATATAGTTATTAAACTGTGGTTTCAGTGGAAATCCTGTACGTAAATTTAAAATACTTAGGAACACTTTTTCTACCTAATGTGGCATTGCGGTAGGATGTAGGTAATGACGGTACTCCATAAACGGAATGGCGTAGTGCAAGTCATGCAAACGCCCAAAAATTATATCCTAATAATTATAATATAAATATAGCTTGCAAGCGTTGGTTCGGGAGTTCGGAAAAGTTGTAGTTGTTGATGTATAAACTGGCCATACAAATTTGATGAATTAGAGTTGTATTACAGAAGGCAATAAATTTCGAAACGCAGTTGTAAGATTGACGGCTGTCCGTAATCTTAACGAGATCAAATTAAATCATTCCGTATCGCAAAGAACCAACGCTTGGAACGGAAAATCGTGCACAAAACTGTAAATATCTTATTGAAGTGTCAAAATTATATATTCAAAATACAGTCCCATCGTTAGTGTGAAGTTTTAGAGCAGTGAACCAGCACTTCGCGCAGATTTTGCGAAAAGGACTCAAACACCTTAAACGAATATGATAAGATAATCAAAGAGCAGTTAAAATCCGGAATAATAGAGAAAGTGGTTGAATTATAGAAACCAGAGTATAAATATATTATATTAATCCTAACACGGTTTTTAATATGCACATGAAAAACATGTGACATGGACGAGATTTGAACTCGCACCTTTGAGTCCGCCACTCTAACTGTTGAGCTATCAAGCTCACAGGGATTGGAGACGAGTCAAATCTCTATTAAACTGCGTATGGACGAGAGATTCTCGCCACTATAGCAGTTTACTGGATGGCACCATGTTTCGACTTTATTCCAAAGCCATCATCAGAGTATAAATTTAATATATTAATCCTATTGTTTTTCATGTGTATATTAACTACCGTGTTAGGATTATTATATTATATTTATACTCTGATGATGGCTTTGGAATAGAGAAACTAGAGAGAGTACAACATCACGCAGTAGTCAGAGAAGAAGCAAAAAGTACCAAGGTTAGAGTGGTGTACGATGCGTCTTGCAAGGAGAGTAAGAATAGTGCGTCTTTGAATGATTGTTTGCATGTCCGTCCGTCTTTGAATCCTTTTCTTTTTTGATATTTTGTTGCGCTTTAGGGAAAAGCGTGTTGCGCTTGTTGCGGATAACGAAAAGGTTTTTTTGAACGTTGAGGTCACTAAAAAAGACCGCGATGTTTTACGATTTTTGTGGGTAGGCGACGTAAATTCTTGCACTGTTAGACCAATGGCATTCCGATTTTGTCGAGTTGTATTTGGCGTGAACTGTTCTTCATTTCTTTAGAATGCGACACTTCGTTACCATTTTGATAAATTTTTTGAACGTGAGGGCGACTTTGTTCAGAAACTTAAAAATAGTTTATTTGTAGATGATCTTATTTCAGGAGATAAAACTGAAAACAATGCGATAGAACTTTATTCCAAATCGAAAAAAGTGTTGTTGAATGGAGGATTTCGATTGCGAAAATGGTTGAGTAATAGCGCGAAAGTTCGTAACATGATCGCACGGGAAGAGGGTGAGTCTGTTATAAAGTTCGTAACATGATCGCACGGGAAGAGGGTGAGTCTGTTATAAAGTTCGTAAAATGATCGCACGGGAAGAGGGTGAGTCTGTTATAAAGTTCGTAACATGATCGCACGGGAAGAGGGTGAGTCTGTTATAAAGTTCGTAAAATGATCGCACGGGAAGAGGGTGAGTCTGTTATAAAGTTCGTAAAATGATCGCACGGGAAGAGGGTGAGTCTGTTATAAAGTTCGTAAAATGATCGCACGGGAAGAGGGTGAGTCTGTTATAAAGTTCGTAACATGATCGCACGGGAAGAGAATGAGTCTGTTATAAAGTTCGTAAAATGATCGCACGGGAAGAGGGTGAGTCTGTTATAAAGTTCGTAAAATGATCGCACGGGAAGAGGGTGAGTCTGTTATAAAGTTCGTAAAATGATCGCACGGGAAGAGGGTGAGTCTGTTATAAAGTTCGTAAAATGATCGCACGGGAAGAGGGTGAGTCTGTTATAAAGTTCGTAAAATGATCGCACGGGAAGAGGGTGAGTCTGTTATAAAGTTCGTAAAATGATCGCACGGGAAGAGGGTGAGTCTGTTATAAAGTTCGTAAAATGATCGCACGGGAAGAGGGTGAGTCTGTTATAAAGTTCGTAAAATGATCGCACGTGAAGAGGGTGAGTCTGTTATAAAGTTCGTAAAATGATCGCACGGGAAGAGGGTGAGTCTGTTATAATTTCTCTTTCACAAGCCGAAGAAGACTCTTTTGCGAAGAGCACTTTTGGATCTAACAATGAGACGAAATTCGAAAGGGTCCTATGCCTTCCATGGAATTTTCATTGTGATAGTTTTCATTTTGAAATAGGCCGAATTGCAACAAAGGCAGTGGGGGTCTAGCCGACTAGGCGTAACATCTTAAGTATTTTAGCTACTCTACGATCCATTAGGAATAGTTAGTCCAATTGTGGTAACAATCAAAATTTTGATCCAGGATATTTGTAAGGAAGGGTTAGACTGGGATAGTGATATTAAACAGCAATATGTGTAATATATGGAATGCATGGGTAAAGGACTTGAACATAATACAAGTGATTTTTGTCAACAGATGTATATGGAAAAATAGATAAGCCAGTGAAATGTATGTTGCATGGGTTTTCTGATGCTAGTGTTAAAGTTCATTGTGTTGTAATTTACTTTGTCTTTGAATTGAATGGTGCCTACCATGTCGAATTGTTGACATCGAAGACTAGAGTTGCTCCAATGAAGGTACAGACGATTCCTCGTCTAGAACTTCTGTCAGCCTTGATCCTAGCAAGACTAATGTCTACTGTATTGATTGCACGAGGATCAGAAGGTCATAACTTGAGATGTAGATATTGGGTAGATAGTAAGACTGTGTTATGTTGGATTGAAAATAAAGGTGAATGGAAACAATTTGTCAGACATTGTTTTAATGAGATTCTGAAATTGAGCGACAAGCGTGCCGGCAAAGATATGAGTGTGATGAGGAAAGGAACTGTAAAAGCTTTCGAGATAAGAGAGGCAGAAAGGATGTGGTTGAAGACAGCACAAAATGAGTTTCGTCTGCAGAGAAATTACGACCAATTAGCACATGAACTTGAAATTGTAGAAAAGAATGATTTGTTGAGATGTTAGGGATGGTTGAAAAACGCTGACTTTTATTTAGAAGGTAGAGAGTCAGTAGCATTGCCTAGAGCAAATCCACTCACCACTCAGATCGTTAAGACTTGTCATGAGAGAGTTCTACATAGTGGGCTTAGAGTAACTTTGGCTCAGGTTAGAAGCAGGTTTTGGATACCAAAGGGTCGACAGGTCGTGAAGAGTATAATAGGAAAGTTCTTGAAGTATAAGAGACATGAAGGGAAAGCGTTTCCTAGTCCAGAAGTAGCAAGTTTACCACAATTTCTAGTACGCCAGGCAGTTCCGTTCGGAAATGTAGGAGTAGATTTTGCAGGACCATTGAACGGTAAGGAAAAGAAAGAAACAAGGAAAGTTTACAACGCGCTTTGGACTTGCTGTGTCACTAGGGCTGTACATTTAGGTCTAGTACAAGATTTGTCAACGAACACCTTCATCAAGTGTTTACGCAGATTTATTTCTGGTAGAGGACGTCCACGTTTGATAGTTTCGGACAACGCAAAAACATTCAAAGCTAGGTTACTTAAGAATTTACGTAACAATGAAGAAGTGCATGGATACTTAGCACATAGCCACGTAGAATGGAACTTTAATCTTAAAAATTCCCCTTGGTGGGGTGGGTTTTTTGAGCGAATGGTAAGCAGTGGCGTAGCTAGCGAAAAACATTTGGTCAGGCTCACGAGGCGCCATCATGATTGGCGCTGAGGGAGAAAATTTTCCGAATTTAGACTCCTTAGAACGTTGGAAACGGCTATCTTAGAAAGCAACTGCGTGATATTTATGCAGGAAATAGAACCATTTTGGTTAATTTAAATTGCCGAAGGATCTTATAGTAAAGCAGAGAAACAGTTCAAAAATAGTTGCAGATATGTGATTTATTTTCTCAACACCACATACATAAATAAATACCTATGTACATCTTGTAAAGAAACTTTGACAAAAGTACCGAAAAAGGCTCAGATTTGTCATCAACAACTATCAAAAGTTGTGATGCCGTTCATTGTCGAGCTGAAATTACAATCATCATTGCCTGCATTAAAAAGTTCCCGGAAAAATTCTCACATGCCATGGACGTAAGACATCATCAGCTTGCTATCAGCCATATATGAATACCTATTTGTATAAGAAAGCAAGTCTTCGTGGTTTTTCAATGAACTTCTTTACTACCTCATCATGCAATGTGTTGGCGTCTTCTTTTTCTGACAGTATGTCTTTGTGAATGGAAATCCTGCAAAGAGAACTAAAACGTCCTTGGCTCATAGTATTTCTAAGATAATTTTTTACCCTCTTCAAACAAGAAAATGACCTCTCAACTGAAGCACTTGTAATTGACAAAACCCCATTTATCTTTAACAGTTTTACAACTTCTGGAATACTAGATTGATAATGGAACTGAAAAATATATTTCAATAGTTCATCGCATAAATCACGGTGAAAGTCTTTATCTCTGTAAATAAAACAAAGTTGGCTAACTAGTATTAGTATGTCAAACATATCACCATAAACCTCCTTTGGAAGATTTATCTTTTCTGAGGGCACTTCACCTTTCCACATCTTAAACACCCCATCTAAAACGCTCCATATCCTGAAATCGCTCAGTCAGCATAGTCACAATTGTGTCAAGAATTTCAAAATACATTTGTTTGTAATTATGCCGTTGGTCATACCTGGTTACTGGCGGTCACACTTTCTCAACAGCCAGGTTGTACACCTGACAATATTCTGTATCATTTCTCAGAGAAGCAACAAAGGCTTTGAATCTCTCAACCCTACTCACTCTATAATGAAAGTCAGTGTCCTTGTCTTGCAAGATAGAATAAAGTATGGATGACTGCTCAAGAATTCTCTGGAAAACAAGTACCAAGAAACAAAACAAGAAGCCATCAAGGTAGCCAAGTAAACCAGTAACCTTACTTAACGTTTCATCATCCCAACCTATTGGATTATCAGTAAGATTTTCAAATATGTCTATCAGTTTCTCATAGTTAGAATGCAAGACATTGATGACATGAGCCCTATAATACCGTCTTGTGTCACCAGGACTAGGAAACTCAGGCCTATGGGATGATAGTAAAGCTTTTCTTTGGGGGGAATTGCTAGTAAAGGTGCAGAAAGCACTAATATTAACAAAGAAAATCTTAACAGGTGAAATGGAGGATGCAGCTTGACATAATACTAGATTTAGTCGATGGGCAGCACAGTGAACAAATTGAGCATAAGGATAATTCTGCTGAACTTGAGCTTGAACACCATTGAGATGACCAGACATAACAGATGCACCATCATAAGTCTGTCCAATAAATTTCTTTTTCACATTATATTGAATTAACTCACCCTTAACCACTGATGATATAGCAGTTGAAGTCCTATCACAACTAACAATCTATTTCCTTTAAAATCTCATCCTCTATTATCTTATCAAGACAATCAATCAAATCATTCTGAATATCAAGAGAGATTCCAGTAAACCGCCCTCCCTCAACAAGGTGGGTTTCAGCAAGCCGCCATGTAATCGCCTTTCAAAAACAGAATCCATCTTGGCAAAACTTTCAAGTAGCTCTCTATAATTTCCTCTATTCAGGCTGCCACTAGAATCATCATGCCCCCTAAATGCAAGCTCTTGCCTAGACAAGTATAAAACAGCTTCTGTTATGGTTTTCAACATTTCCCTGTTTTGTCTTACCTCCTCGTTATGACGCTGAATCTTTTCACGTCTAGTTTGTGACATGAGACAGTCGACACGAGGCTGAAAACCGTAGGTCTTTCAGGTCTTGTAAGCACCCATGTTCGATTTTGCCTTCTCATGCTTCTTACAATCGGATAGGAAATTCTTCATGTTTTTGAATCCCGTCTGCGTCCATGAAGATTACGATCCAGGGCAAAATAAAAGACAAGGCCAACAGAACAATGCATTGTTTTGTGAGCTACCACAAAGCCAATCTTTCTTCGAGTACCAACTTTCCTGAAAGCTTCTATTGCCTGTAGTCGCTTGTAAATTTGGAATTGGCCGCTGCTTTACGAGTATATTTTGCTCGCCTGATTGTCGTACAGAAAAGGGTTTCTTTTGTAGTTCACTTATTATATCGATTTCATTTGCCGAAGCCATTGTAATGTAAGTTATCACGATTCCGAACGTATATTTCGAAAGCTCAAAATTCAAGTCACGCTTTTGAAAATGAGCCCGACTAGATGTTGTTAAACGATTGAGTGTGTTCACAGCTACTCTCACCCAATCAGATTACAGATATTCCCACTATAGATTTTATTACTTGGTCGGGCTGAATTTTCAGAGCCCGACTAGATGTTGCGAAACAGCGCATTTGAGTTTGCTCGGTTGCTGTCAACCAATCAGATTGCAGATAATCCAACTATAGATTTTACTACTTGGTCGGGCTGAATTTTCAGAGACCGACCCAGTAAACTCCATATATATAATTATATATATATCTGGAATGATAACGACAATGCATTTTATAGATAAAAAGTTGAAGCCAAAGTCCTAGTCTCTTGCGCGGTTTGTACGTCAGTTCCAGTCCTTCAAAGTCGAATATTCACGCGGTTTGTACGTCAGTATCATTCCCCCGAGTGCCAAACATACGCGGCCAATATAAATTTGAATACAAATTGCGAAAGCATAAACATATAAACAACATCACTACAAACAACACACCAGGCTAACTCCTCGCAAAAGGCTATTTTTTACAGCTGAAACTTACTACAGTGAGCTCGTTGTAACTTACAACTTGTAACGAGGAAAAGCCAACTGAAAATTACACTGTATGCTAAAAAGACAATACAATAGAAAATATGACGAGAAAATGTTCAAGCATAAATTTTTCATTCGTCGGAAGGTAAATTTTCAAACGGTGTCAGACAGTGTTTGTCTTTTTTTGTCATTTCAATGGATTTAAAGATCTTTTTTTCCGAAGAAAAAAGAAACTTGAATATCCAGTTTCATAAAAAATATTGAGTCTATAACTCGTATTTTTACTTTTTACAGAGCGATTGTATTTTTCGTCGATTTTGATAGTGCTTGAAATACTAAATGGTTGTCATCTCGATATCAAAAATTGAATATCCTTAAAGACTTTGCATGCTATTTTTTTGACTCTGAAGATGACTACCGCTAAGGTTGTCGAAACGTCAGTCAACAACAACAAAAACAGTCCTTCTCAGGACTATACCAACCTGGACGATCTACATTTACAAACATGTAACGATACTCCCGGATTCAAACCATTTACGTTCCAACAAAAACAGTCCTTCTCAGGACTATACCAACCTGGACGATCTACATTTACAAACATGTAACGATACTTCCGGGTTCAAACCAAAGACTTTGATATGTTTTAAAGGAAAACCGCAGCGTAAGAGCAGATCGATCAAGTTCACCTCACCTTGCTTCTCGATTTATCCCTTTGATTCACATTCCGTGAACCTTTTCATTCCAAAAATTTCGTTATTTTTATGGTCTGGTCAAGATCCGAACTCTACCATTACCAAGGGACAAATGATTTAAAAAAATTAAAATGAACACGCGAGAGACTAGAGCCTGACGTGTGATGACGAATGATGACGACAAATATTTTTTTGGCTTCAATTCTTGGCTTCTTTTATCATTCCAGTTATTCAAATGTCGAGTTCACTGGCCCGACCAAACTGCGTAATGCCTGGCACTAGAAATGCACTAGTCATTGTTGCTAAGTAACGTTTAATAATTGATAATTTTGCCATTAACGACGCAATTTGACAAATATTACGCTAATAGCTGTGAATTATTCCAAAAAGAGTCGCAGAATTTAAAATTTTCGCAAATCCAATTTTAAAGAAAACAAATTTTTCATTTTTGGGAAAATATTTGGTCGGGCTGGGCCCGACCAGCCAGACCGCTAGCTACGCCACTGTCAATTATACATTACCACATTGATATGTAATTATAGATTCATAGTGCCATTGTCGCACAACCTAAGTGTTCTGTTGTGTGGGATGCTAAATCACGATTCGTTTGACGACAAACGTTGGTTCATTACCACGAGTATTAAAATCAAAAAATGCTTATCCAATTCGTCTCTTCAAGACTTCAACTCAATGCGTTACAATGCATTAATCAAATGCGTCGATAAAATGCGACCATCAAAAATGCGTATTGAAACAACCAGAAACAGCGTTTGCAGCCTCTATATATACTAAACATTCAACAATATAAAATTACAAAGTTTCCTCTTTGCCACGATTGGAAAGAAAGTCTTCCTCAGCAACTCAATGCTTTAAACTTCCCATGACAAATGCATGTGCGTAATTTAACGTAAATAGTTCCCATTTTACCATGCTCTTACTTCTTTAGTAATGTTCATGCTTACAGAAAGAGAAAGATACTTCACTTGTTTTGATTATTTATGAAAATTTCTTCCCGTATACTATTTTATACTGATAAGTTTTACATCGTCCATATTATTATTGATAAATTGATAAAATTTACAAGCAGGTCACGTTGCAAGGAAAAGTGTCTGTTGCTCATTTCTTTTGCTGTTTTTCAGTTTTTCGAATTTTTATGAGCACAAAACGGTTAAAGCCTCAAAGAATTCAACATAATTTATGTATTTTTTTCATGATCATTTTATTCGTTTGAAAACGACTGACTCAAGTAGTACCAACTATTGTCTGACTAAAGCTGCTGATCTTTGGAAACTCAAACTTTGATAAAAAATGGCCATTTGGATCAATATTTGGATACATTTTGGCCTATTTTCTATTCTAATAATTTTTCGGAATCATATTGGTAATTTTTTATAAAAGTCTATGTAAAAACATAAATCTGGTGAGAACCATATATGGACAATGAACATGATTATTGTCTACTTTTCAGCTGTATCCAGTTACAAGAAAGTAAATCAGAATGATCTCGTGATGAGCCTATCCCTTACATTTCAATGATGTGTACATTACAATACCTTCGTAGGGAAAATTGAAGAAATATTTCAATATAAAACTGTGACTCTACGTTGTGGAACGAAAAAATAAGTGTGGAAATGAAGAAATAGTCGTTTTGATCATATTTGGTGAGTAAAATTGTGTAAAACATCGATTTTAAAGCCGTATTATTTAGCTACTCGTTGTATTGTATCAAAGGTTTGACTAAATGGCAGAATACTCGTCCACTTGGATTCATTGACAGTTCATCAACATTTTCAGTAGATACAAAGATACACATGTAAGGTTTGACTAAATGGCAGAATACTCGTCCACTTGGATTCATTGACTGTTCATCCACATTTTCAGTAGGTACACAGATACACATGTAAGGTTTGACTAAATGGCAGAATACTCGTCCACTTTGATTCATTGACTGTTCATCCACATTTTCAGTAGATACACAGATACACATGTAATGTTTGACTAAATGGCAGAGTACTCGTCCACTTGGATTCATTGACAGTTCATCAACATTTTCAGTAGATACACAGATACACATGTAAAGATTGACTAAATGGCAGAATACTCGTCCACTTGGATTCATTGACTGTTCATCCACATTTTCAGTAGATACACAGATACACATGTAAAGTTTGACTAAATGGCAGAATACTTGTTCACTTGGATTCATTGACTGTTCATCCACATTTTCAGTAGATACACAGATACACAAAGCATATATTATACTATATTTAATACATTACAAGATGATTTTAACTTCCGAGAAAATAAAAATGAACGTTAAACGAAACTATAAAGGCTGAAACACACTAGGCAGTCGCTTTAGTCGCTCGTCTAAAATTACCGCTTTGCGTGGTTACTAAGCTAGTAGCGTAGTCGCATCATCTAGTCCAGGGGTCTCCAAACTTTAAAGCCAGAGGGCTACATTAACTTTCATCCAGCATGTTGAGGGCCGGCGAACCGTACACCGCTGGTCAAAGAGCGAATATTTTAATAAAACGAAGTACATTACACAAGCTTCATTGGTTAAGAAAATATTTATTCAAAATTTAAAGGTTAAATTTCAACCAAGAGTAGTATCATAACAAAATCACAATTAGTCTGTTCAGTTTTCTCAATGTGAGTTGTGAAATTGGCTTTTTTAAGTGTCTCTGCGGGCCGGTTTGAGAGGCCCAACGGGCCGCATCTGGCCCGCGGGCCGTAGTTTGGAGACCCCTGATCTAGTCACTTTGAAAGTTCTACATGTTGAACTTTTGACATTGGTCGCTTTAGTCACTTTACACTGATTGGCCAATAGATACATTTTAACTTCCTAAATGCATATCATATTCCCTGTCATATGCATCATACGGAATTTATAGATTATGCCTTGGAAATTAAGGGCAATATATAGTGAATTCACACTGGAATCTTTCAGTTTTTATATGAATTATCAAATAGGGACAGTAGGAGCTACAAACTGGAACCCTAATGCACAACCTAAATGCACAGATTAAGATTGTCCACGATATATGCGTAATGGACTATGATCATATCAGCGTGTTTTAACTGGCTTGTTCTCTTTTCTCAACATAGTAGTTTGTACTGAGTAAATATTCATATATTACTAGCTATAATAAAGGCCAAAATAAAAAGTTTAATTGATGTCTGTGTCTGTAACAAACAGAAATCTCCGCCATGTTCAATAGACGCCACGGTAAAAGTTGCGATGGTCCCTGCATGTGTGTTTCGGGCTTTCAAGCGACTGACGCGTGCGCATCAATTCGCTTTGGAGGCGCGACTGAAGCAACTGCCTAGTGTGTTTCAGTCTTAAGCTAAATGGCGCTATGTTTTATTGGATAATACGAGGATATATATTTATGCCTGGTTTAGTAAATTGCGTTTCATCTTGTTAACACGAATGATCTGTTTACCTATCAAAACGACTATATGATAATATTTATATCAACGGCGAACGATTTGCATCAATTATACACTACCACAGTAATAAGTGAATATGAATTTAAAATGCAATCGCACACGCAGTACTCTCATGATAATGAACAATTAAATTTATTTTAATTGATAAAATTTTTGACAAAAAACTGTCCGTTTTCTTTTTCTTTTGCTGTTTTGCATTTTTTGATGATCCTTGTATTCGTTTAAAAATGCTTGACATGGAAGTCGACTGATTCACTGATTTCAAGAATCACAGGATTTTATCATCAAAGAGGAATCAAGTTAGAAAGAAAAACGCTTGGATTTCTTACACATAAGATATTTATTTGTTTTGAATAAAAGTGCGGTTTTTATCTTTGGACAGCAACTCGTGTCAATCGCTTCGTTTGATGTCATTTAATAAATTTTTAGACATTTGCTGCATGAAATTAGAAAATCAGTTCGATTTTGACGAACAGCTTATTTTGCTCACATTGTCACATTCAACATATGAACATTATTGATGTTACAATAAGGTTTGAACTATGATCATCATTTTTAAACTGATATGTATGTGGTCGCGTTCTTTATATTAAATCTCTCATCTTTGTTAGGTATGTGACATGTAAAGAACTAAAGCAAGCTTAATTTGGACGACGAGGTCGTCAGATATGAAATCTTATTTCTAAAACAAAGGTAATTTTACTAAAGTAAAGTGCGATTTTATATCTACATTACCGACTTAACAACTTAGCTAAAGAAACATCTAGATGAAGTTCGACTAAACATGCATGAGAAATCATATCTAAGTTTATATACCAAAATTTTAACTATTGACCGTAAGCTAAATGGTAAAGGAACAGTAAAACCTGTTCAAAAGTATGGGGGAGGCAGAATAACATGAGAATATTTTCTACATGTAGGATGCTGAATTTTTCTTTATAAACTGTAACTGACACTAGTGCCAGTCCGCAAAAATTGAAACAATATTTTTGTTAATGTAAACTTACGAACGAGTAATCTAGTAGTACTTCTACCTTTTTATCGAAAATAAACGAATCATTGCGATCTGGATATAAACGTGAACAATTGGTGATGATACTTTACTTATATTCTGTTGCTTTGTTTGTTGTTTGTTCATTTCCTATCTAATTCTAAGTACATTTTCTGTATGTATCTAGTTTACATCTACTATCAATAATACCAAACGTTGCGTGCAGATGCCAGAACTTTTATGCTGCAGGAGTTATACAAACTATACTTGTCTATAGAAAATATGGGAATACATGAAAATTTATTATTTCTAAATTACAACCAAATCTATTATTTCTAAAACGAGTTTACTTTGTCAATAGTAAAACGAGATTCTGAAACTATATTACTAACTTTACATAAAAAATTTGCTACTGAAGCATCTCGATAATGTATGACTAAACATTCAAGAGAAATCATATTTAAGTTGATGTACCAACTTTCTAACTATTGACAATAAGCTGCATGGTAAAGGACAGTAAAGCCTGTTCAAAATTATGGGGGAGGCAGAATAACATGAGAACATTTTCTACATGTAGGACGCTGAATTTTTCTTTATAAACTGTACTTGTCTATGTAAAAATTGATGACGTGAATTTTATGTTGGGGGGGGGGAGACGAGCATTTCCAGAAAATTTTTGAAATAAGCAAATGTTAAACACGAGAACTTCTGTTCAGTGTTTTTGTGAGGAAAATGTAAAGCAGATAGGAGATAGGTTTTCTTTATAGAAAGCAGATAGGTTTTCTTTATTTTGATTTGAATTAGTAAAGATGTCGATTTGGATTTAACAGATTGTAAAAAATGACGAAGAATTTAAATATATGATTAGAGTCAAGCTATGGTCCTATGGGGGACTACTGCAGTTTAGCGGACACCTTCGACGCTGACCCAAACCCTACCTTACAATCCCAAGCAAAAACGAGCCCGCAATCACAAGCGTTTCGGGTGTCCGCTAAACTGAAGTCTAGCAAAAATTAAATTGGAACAAAATCATCAGCAATATAGTGCTCTCAAAATGTTAATCAGCAAATATTCATACAACACAGCAAACCAGTTTGATATATCCTGTTAAAAGAAAGACGTATCTCTTCACCACACGATTGTTAGACAAATAAGATATATTATTTATTAACTAGGAGGTACTATTGCAAGGTATATGCTGCTTCTCGCGCCTAGTAGGCGAAAATATTATTATTTTAAGTGTTTTTTCATTGTATCAAGTCTACTATTTTAATGCCTTGATGTAAGATCAATTACTGAGTCATGTTACAAGACAGTAAACACAATTTTTATCGAGAGAAAGAAATGAAGCACACAAGTCTTTATAAATGACTTGTACTACTATTTTAAATTAATCCTTTTAACTTTTGTAAACATTTTGTACATTTTAAATTATACCTTTTTTCACAAACTCATTCGTCATTTCTAGAATATATTATGGCTTTGCCACCTAAAAGTTTAAAGATTAAGGAAAATGGATCTCGTTGTGCTCATTTTGTACATTGCAAATTGATGCTTTTTGCACAAACTCGTTTTTCATTTCTAGCTTGAAAAATGGCTTCACCACCTCAAAAACTGAAGTTTGAGGCAAACGGATGTCGTTTAAGTAAACTTTTAATCAATAAAGGAACACAAGCCTTAAAAACAACATTGCAAATCATTATAAGTCTTCAATCGTCAAACTTAAAGGATAAACTTAATGATCCTTCTACCAAGAGTAAATTGACACCACTAAAATTGAAAATCATCAGCAAAGAGCAATGGAACCTTCTTTACCCATCAACTGGCTCACCTGACAATGAAAACTTTCATATTTCATTATTGACTGTCTTATTGCTTAACATATGTGGTCTATTAGCGCCACATAGTGGATGGAATAATCTTCCTTCCTCTTCAGATTCTTCAATCTCAGCAAATATTGCAAGAATAAAGTTTTATCGAAACAAAGTTTACGGTCACATAACTGCAACTAGTGTAGATGACAGTGAGTTTGAGCATTTGTGGAAGGAAATTTCAAAATTATTGGTTGGTCTGGGTATTCAACAAACTGAAATAGATGAATTAAAGAAAGCTCCCCTCAGTCCCGATGAGGCAAATTATATTGAAATGTTAAAAGAATGATATGAAGAAAAACGACAGTTAATCAAAGTTGCAGAGAAAACCTTAAAACAAGTGAAAGTAATAAAAAATGAAGTAGAGGAAATCAAAGAAAGCATGTCAACGAAGAATGATGTTGCAGAAATTACACAAGTGATGTCAACAAAAGCTGAAGTAGCTGAAATTACACAAGTGATGTCAACAAAAGCTGATGTAGCTGAAATTACACAAGAGATGTCAACAAAAGCTGATGTAGCTGAAATTACACAAGAGATGTCAACAAAAGCTGATGTAGCTGAAATTACACAAGTGATGTCAACAAAAGCTGATGTAGCTGAAATTACACAGGTGATGTCAACAAAAGCTGATGTAGATGAAATTATACAAGAGATGGCAACAAAAGCTGATGTAGCTGAAATTACACAAGGGATGGCAACAAAAGCTGATGTAGATGAAATTACACAAGAGATGGCAACAAAAGCTGATGTAGATGAAATTACACAAGTGATGGCAACAAAAGCTGATGTTGTTGGAGTAAGAGAAATGATACAGGGCAAAGTATGTTCTGCTCTTAAGAAGCTTGGAAAGTGTGAGTTTAATGGTCTTATAAAAAATCTTAACAAGAAATACGTTGAAGGCACTAGACAATGGTTATTTGAAAATCTCGACACTTGGCTTAACGATAGAAGTGAAGATGCTTCTAATGTCATGATTTTGATTGCCGGTCCTGGTGTTGGTAAAAGTGTGTTTGCTGCTGAGGTGTGTCGACGATATTCTAAAAAAAAGAAAAGAAACTTGCTGCTTGTCATTTCTGCAGGTATAATGATCAGATTATAGAAATCCTCGAATTTTGATAGAATCATTGGCTAGTAGCATGTGTGATACAATATCAAATTTTAAAAGTTAACTTAATGAAGAATTACAGAGAAAACATTCGTACGAATCAGTCGCCGATGCATTCCGTGTTTTGTTAAATAATCCATTGTATTCGTTGGAAGATCATGAACCAATGCTTTTGGTTATTGATGCCTTGGATGAAAGCCAAGTTGATGGCAAAAGTGAATTGCTGGAATTGATTGCAGAAGAGTTTGAGCGACTGCCTAAATGGATTAAAATCTTCATCACCAGTCGTCCAGAACTTCCTGTTCAAATGGAGTTGAAAGACATGAATCCTGTGGAAATTACAACTCATCCTCGTGATGAAAACAATGAAGAAGACCTGCACAAGTATTTGAGACATCAGTTGAATGATCAGGTGCAGAGAGATCCCTACGTTCTATCGTCATTAGTTAAAAAATGTGAGGGATCATTTCTTTATGCGTATTACGCACAACTGAGCTTAAAAGAAGAAAATATTGAGCTTACTTACGAAACCATTCAACAATTGGTCCCTAGTGGGTTAAGCGGTGTTTACACAAAGCAATTCAAAAGAGTAAAAGAATTTTTAATGAAGAAAAGTTCCAGAAATTCTGTTATCTCAGAAACTACTTTTTTGCAATTTCTTGAATTGTTGGCTGCCTGTCGGGAGTTTTTACCATTAACTCTACTGCTTAGCTATTTAGGTTTTTCTGGTGACATCACGTTTGAAGTCCGCAGTAGAATCATTGAACTTTTGTCTCAAATTTTGCCAGTTTACGATGATTGTTTAACAGTGTATCACAAATCTGTAATTGATTGGTTGAAATCAGATGGTTATGAAGAGCACGAGTTTACAGTTAATCCAAAAAATGGTCATAAGCTCTTATGGCATGCTTGTGAGAAAGTCTTTGAACAAATTAAGTGGATGAACATTTTTGAAGATCGGATGAACACTGCTATGATTAAATATGCCTTGAAGAATGGAGTCTACCATATGATAGAATGTGGCGAAAATGTCGACTTTAGTTGGGCAGAAGATGTAAAAGTAGTTTGTGCGAGGTTCATGGATGTGGAAGACAATATCATGCATACCATTAAGTTTGAATTACCATTAGGTATGGTTTTCCACTTTTAACGTTTTGTACTAAACTTTATAGTTTTACTGTATGTGTTTACTGATTATACTCCAAAGTAGTAAATTCAAAATGTTTTATCACACCAACAAATTTTCTTCTCGGTAATTGTTGTTTCTAAACTTTTTCACTGCACCATATCGACGTGAGATTTTTTATTCAGGTGGTTCTAAGCCAGCAGCACCAACACAATCCAGTGTATCTAAAACTCCCCCCATCGTCACTCCTTCCAAATCGACATCCTCCAGAGTCCCTAGTGAACGTCCTAACAATGACCCTAAACAACCACCCGTTCTACCATTTATACCAGTATGTACTCCAAATACACCTTTAGATCCTCCAAAAACACCACCAGCTTCTACAAAAACACCCTTAGTTCCTCCAAGAACACCCCCAGATCCTACAAAAACACCACTAGTTCCTCCAAGAACACCCTCAGATCCTTTAAGAACACCAACATTTCCTCCAAGAACACAACTGGTTTCTCAATGCCACCTCAGCGTGAGAATGATAGTAAACTTGAAGAGACATTAAAAGGACTTACTTTAAAGAGAGATCAGTATAAATTGGCTGCTCGCAATTGTAACAGAAGTGGTGACAAAGAAAATGCAAAAAAATATATGATTATATCGAAGGTGAGTTACTTCTAAAGGAATGGAAATGAAATTTAAGTGGAAGCATTGTCATGCATTCTTCACGAGTCTTTTTATGGTGTTCTACAAATACGCGAAATTGATTTTTAATCCTAATCCCTAAGTCTAATCCTTAATCTCATTGTAGTAGGCTATGTCCGTAATGTTGGAGACTGAATTAGAGCTCTATTTGTTGCATAAGAGATTTATTAAAGCTTTTGTTTAGGACTTCGATGCTGTCATTCAAGCTGTAAAGGATGGAAAAGATGTTGATCTCACACAATGCCCTCCACCTCCTCCTGGATTTCCAGGTAAAAGAATGATAACCGGGGGGTTGATATACAAGCTCAAAGTTCTGTTAGCTGAATATGGGTTGATGTAAAACTTTCAACGCAATTTTTTATCATAAACTTTAAATTTCAATTCATCTACTATGTCGAGTGAAGGACCGATCAGTTACGTAAAATTTAGGTGGTCAGCCGGTTACGTCAACAAAACCCAAAGCTCCTTAAGTATATCGTCCCCAGACCTCTTCCACAGCTCTTCTAGTATCTGATACCTAGACCTCTTTCCTTAATTATCTTCCCTATTTAAAAAAGTCGTTACTGGTCAACCATTATTCACCATTTCTTCATAGGATTTAATTTGAAAAGCCAATTTCTTGATGAACATTACAAAATTAAAAAAGACGTTCATGAAAAATTCAAAAGGTATGTTTAGGAAAACAAAATTCTTTGTGTCATCGTCTGTGTTAGCTGTAAGATAGGACAAATGGGTATATGAATAGATAACAATGGTATATAGATACTTATAGGCACATTGTTTTAATTTAGATTTTTATCCTATTTCTGATTCTTTTTAAAGCATATCTTGGATATGTGGCAACTATGGAACAGTTACAAAAAACAAAATTATACCATATCCTCATTTGTATATCACAGTTGATGGTGTTAAAGGAAGGTCCGATGAAGATTTAAAGGAAGAGATTGACAAGATGTTTGAATGGGAAACATCAAAATTCATTGAAATCAGGCGTAAACCTTACAAAAAACCAAAGATTCGATATTTATCAAACTTCCGCGCTGTTCAAAAGAATGATACACCAAATCCAATGCAAATACCGAATGATATTGTTTTGGCAAACCAATCAACCAGTGGCTCTCATGGTACAATGACAATGTTCTGTGGCAAAAACAATAAGTATTACGCCTTGACATGCGCACATGTTGCTTATGGCGCAAGTGACATGGTGGACAGTGCATTGGCTTTTAACCAGGAAAATGCCTTTTTGGCCTTTCGCGGTGCCGTTCAATACCTTAATGAAGGTACAGCTTATTTTTACAAACTACCAAACAGTGGTAATGAATTTCCACTTCCCTCTTTTCCCGTTTGGTCATTTTGACGGAGAAGTTGATATTGTGAGAATTTTCATCGGTGATGAAGGTTTTTTTCATTTTTATGGAGGAGATGACATGGAATGCTTTGCCTTGACTTTAGATGAGGCAAGTGAAGAACTTTGCGACAGAATCGAAGAGTGGGGTGAATCTGTGAGAGTTCGTACAGATTATCATAACATTGGATTTATAAGTGAGCGAAGTTTTTCTCACTTGACAAGGCCTTCAAATGAAATCGTGAGAGAAATCATTTTTCAAGATGCAGTGAAGGTCAAAAGTAATTGCCAATTTCTAAAAAAAGGTGACTCTGGTGCACTTGTTTATTTTTTGGATAGACAATGAAAATGGCAGCCATTTGCATATGGTGTATGTGAAATAGATGATGATGATGATGTCGATGATGGTGAGAGTAGTTCTGTTGATGTTGGTAATATTGATGATGATGATGGTGGTGATGGTGGTAATGTTGATGATGATGATTATGGAGTTGATGATGGTGGTGATGATGGTGGTGGTGGGGATGGCGGTAATATTGATGATGGTGATGATGGTGATGGTGGTAATTTTGATGGTGATGGTTATGGTGATGATGATGGTGGTGATGATGATGGTGGTAATGATGATGGTGGTGGTGATAATGGTGGTTTTGATAGTGACATTGAAGGTGATGGGGGGGTGATGGTAATAATGTGATATTTGAAGGTCCACGTATGAGGACCTTCATATGTTTGAAATTAGATAAAGCTTTAACTGCTGTTAAATTGAACAATTGTGAATACTTCAGATCAGAGGTCTAAAAAGCAATCCAATGTAATCGGAACAAGACCAAACGATAGCACAAGTTTCTACTAACATTGACAAGAAATAATGAGACATAAGATTGTTTCTGAATGTTTTCTAATTGGATCCTCTGGTTGACAAAATATCTTTTCTTCATGAATAATCATTTGCTATTTTTTATTATTATTTATTTCGAATACTTATTTACCTTTTCTAATGTAACTGCACGCGTATGCGCAAACGTCCCAATCATAATTTATACCAATATTATATATGTAAACGCTTATTGAGACATCTTGTCAGTCAAACAAACTCGATCTTAACTCAAAGAAGCAATGCAAATAAAGAAGTTTGATAAACTTACTAAGTTTAAGAAAAATATTGAAATCAGTACCTGGATTGTTTTACAAATGTATGCCATTTTTGTAAAAACAATCCACTATAACGAAAAGTTTTGAAATCGTAAAACGTACATGTTTGGACGGAGCCCATTCAATAAAAGAGGAATCATATATTCATGTTACCCCTAAAAAAGCTATTGATTTCAACGGAGCTAAATGTGGCAAAACTTGCATAGAGCTGAATGACTTCTAAAAATGTGCATAGAATGCAATATCGTATACATCTTGAACGCTTTTTCAAAAAAGATTTTTTCTGAGATGATAGTTATTGATCGATGCAATTGACGTCATATTATTTCGGTCAGGTTTTCATTAATGTTTCCTTCATCACAAACGTCAACTGAAAACGTCATTGTTGAATTGCAATAATCTTCATATTTTGAGCAAAAATTCTTTATCGCCCACCTAGCTATTTCATTTGACAGCATTTAGTCAATAAACAGATCTTTTTCTTTCCAAACATGCCCTTTTTCCCAACTTTTACGCGTCCAGCAGCGATAGGCTCGTCTCGGAGGTGTTTTCTTCTTTAAGGTTGAAGGCTGCTTTATCTTCATGGAAAATAACGAGTTTACGTAAGAATTATTTGTGGTGGTGACAAAACACAGTAGAATTGCTTGATATTATTAGTGTAAGACACTGGATTCGGTCACAACGCAGGTCAGCGGTGATTTTCTGCAAACGTCATACATGTTTCCAACCCTCAATGTTAAACAACTTTAATTTTCTGTCAAAATTATGGAATACCCAGAGTTTTGGTGATTTATGCGGTAATGAGCTCTTGTTTTCAATTTGGTTTGCATAACTTCGAAAATTGAAATCTTTTGGAAAGATCTTACATTTTGTCAAAATATTTACTTTTAAGCCGATTTGTGAGACTGACTTAATTAATTTTGTCAGACAATGAGTTCAACTGCTGAGCCAATATCTTAATGAGAAATTCCGCCCTTCTTTTTGTCCTACACATTTTGAATGATTGTTCTTGGTGGAAGTTGCGTTGCTAAGTTAGCAACAGATAGATATCCTAAAATTATGTTGTAACACCATCTCTCAAATGTAGACCAATAACCAAATAAATATTTAAAATTGGCTTTACTACATGTTAACATTGTGCTTACGTTCTGAAAATTTGGTACTGAAATGGTCTCTCCTGGTGTCGTCATACTCAGTTATTATTGCTTGCAAAGCTGTCGGCCCTAGAGCGTTAATTGCTTGGGAGGGAGGGAGGGTTCATACTCTCAGTTGTGTCCTTCTGATTTCATTTTGAAAAATTTTAACTCAAGAGAAATCTATGTGCGAACTTTTTAAAAGAAAGCAGTCCTGCTCTGGTTGCAACACTGAATATATAAGTAAATACCCCCCACCCACACAAAAAACCGTACAAAACCAAACCAAAAAACAAACAAAAGCAACACAAATAACGCTCTAGTTACGGCCCTCTTTGTTTGTATCTTTCACAGTCCCATTATCGTCCAGGGAAAATGATATTAGTTGATGATTACTTAAATTAAATTACGTCATTATGTTTATAGGATATTTAGAATTTTGTAAGATTATCGTAACTATGTTTTAAGAGAACTAATCAAACAAATTACCTAAAAACTCTAGAAAAACTCTGTAAAGAAATTATTCTGTAACGATAAATGCAACTTACTGTATTGAAAAATACCTATTGTATTGCATGGATTAAAATTTAGTCAATGCTAAAAACAACTATTAGAAATAAGCATCCTTTGGAACTGATCACTCTCTCAGAGGTAACTTCCATTTGAGGCAACTAATTTGGAAATCGAAATATTTTGGGCGGCTTCTTGCGAAACTCTTCTGCAATTCATAAAAGCGTTTCTTTCCTCTCGGGCCCAGGCCACTTACTTTGAAACGCATCCTTGCATCACAAAGAAAATGTCAATAATGTACCATCACACGAATCATTTGACAACAAGGTAGTTGGTGAACGAGTTATTATCAAAGCATTTACCTAGGACACACAAATAGGATGAATCTCTGACAGTTTGAGGATAAAAATAAGGTGTTCTACATCTCATAGGGTACGTAAATAAGCCTGTTGTTCTTCGTTATGTGTGTATAGCGATCAAATAAGATTAACCTTTGTATGTATGTCATAAAGTCAAAGTTCATTCTTAGTGCATGACTTGTCTTTAGAAATTTTAATGCCATACTGAAATGTGTAAATTTTAATCCTTTTCAGTAAGTTTCAAATAAAAAACTATTATTCTCGCAGTCAGGAACACAGTTACATAGCATGGGTAAATAAGAACACCAGATCAGCAATAGTTTGTTAAAATATTCGTCAAATGACGGTTAATTTTGACGGTTCTGGTTTCGAATGGGTTGAGTACATTTTGAATAGTCGGGTGCAAGGATATCGCTACGCTCTATTTTATTGGTTGAAAAATGTGAGGGCTCGTTTCTGTACGCTTACCACGCACAAGAGAGTTTAAAAAAAGCAAAAACTGAGATAACTGTCGAGAATATTATACAATTGGTTCCTACTGGTTTGAGTAAATTTTACACAGAACAATTCAAAAGATTTAATAAATCATTGAAGGAATAATTTTATGAACACACAAAACCGTTATTTCCGCTAAAAACATAATGGAATGTCTTAAAGTGTTGGTGACTTATCAAAGTATTTTGCCTTTGTCTTTTCTTTTTCAATGTTTAGGTTTTTCTGATGACATGAAGTTTAAAGATCGTATTAAAATACATAAAGTGCTATCTCAATTTTTTCCAATTTAAGATGATTGTTTGACCGTGTATCACAAGTCTCTCATTGATTGGTTAAAATCAAATGGTTATGAAGAGCATGAGTTTACAGACGATCCAAAAATTAAACATAAGTTCTTATGGCATGCTTGTGAGAAAGTTTAGAATCACATCAAGTCGATGAAAATTTTTGAAGATCAGATGAACGCTGCTATGATTGAATATGCTTTGGAGAATGGAATCTATCATTTGTCAAATTGTGGCGAGAATGTTGAATTTAGCTGGGCAGTAGATGTCAAAGTGGTTTAAGCAAGGTTAATGGCTGTAGGATTTACTGGCATTCGATACATTCGGAACAATTGTTTTGAAATCATTAAGGAACGACAAACTTTCTTGAAAAAAAATGTACTTTAGGAACTACTATTTCATTTGCGCATGCTCAATTTTTCTCTTTTTTACGATGATTTTTATCTACTTTATTTACAAAATAATGCAAATAGAATTCATGGCAGTAAGGAAAAAAGATTATTGGCAAGGGATGTATTAAAACAAGGAAAGCTTGTTTGGTTTGAGGACTTAGACTCAACATATTTAACAGACCATCATCATTTGACTGTCTCCTTGCGTGCTAACGTTACATCTATTTGTGTGTCGTCCAATGAAGAACTTCTTGCTGTAGGGTATGAAAATGGTCAAATATCAATTTTTGAACTTCCAGAATTTGAACTACGATGCACTCTAGGCACTGCACTCGATGTTTCAAGGTTGGATAAGTGGGATGATGTAGACACATTTATGTCTCTGTATGACATCTCTGACTATCCAAGAGTAAAGAACTTTGGTTTTTTACGTGGAAACATCTGTTGTTGCTCCTTTTCACCTATCGGAAAAAGACTGGTAACCAGTGATGGAACTACTGAAGTAAAGTTGTGGGACGTTAACAATGGACGTTTGTTATTATGTTTACAGTCAGATGATGTCGTTAATCGTTTCTCTTTCCCAGATTCTGGTTTGTTTATTACAGCAAGATAATATGGAATTTCTTCTAAAGATGTGTTCACTGCATGGAATTCATTAACTTTGCAAAGAATCGATCGACGCTGCGTTGTTGATTACCAAAAACTACAATGCACCGATAAATATTCAGAGATCTTTGATGCAAATTTCGTCAAGACTTCGTATGTTTTTCAATTCCCAAAGGCAATCGATATTTTTTCAGAAAAAAATAACAATTCACTACCTCCAAGTTTAGTGACAACACAACATTATCGTGATTGTATTTTTTATCATACTAACCAGGTCGTAAAGCTTTCTGAAATCACTCAGTTGACAAAATACAACGATCAAGGAGAAATCGAGTTTTGTTTACCACATGTTAGGTGTCCATGTTTTTGGACGAATCTTAACAAAATCCATCCAATCTGGTTTAAGGAATTTTACATTGTGCCGTATTTTTTCAAGCTTAAAATTTTCAAAACTGATCATCTTTGGAGACCTTCATTTATCTTTTAGGAATTTGAAAGTAAATGTTGTTGTTTTTCACCGGATGGATATTTTTTTGCTGATTTTGCTGTTGGTGACCACATCAACATTCATATTTGGAGCATTGAATGTTGCACTATTTTTCAAACTGTACCATAGAAACTGAATAATGAATTTGGGTGTTGGTGGTCAGATGGTTTACTGTGGATATAGGATAGTTCTGATCATCTTATGAAGATATCAACTTCGTCTGAAAATTTTGTAGATTCCACACAGACGAAGCAGATAAACATTGGATCGAAAAAAATCTTAACATTTGGTGATGTCTTTGTTTGTATTAACAAAGAAAAGTTTGTTCAAGTTGTTAGAATTACCAAGGGTGAGATTCAATACAACAAAAGACTTCCTGTCCATATTTCAAAAATTAAAGCAGCAGCTGTATCACCTGATAATTCTGTTATTTTAACTGTAAACAAAACAGAATACACATTATGGAAATGGAAAATAACAACAATGACCTTTACTTAAAACCTTGGCATACTGCAGAAATACTCATAACAGCTGTCATTGAAAACGCATCGAATCCGAACACGTTTAGATGCACTGTAACTGGAATGATTTAAAAACGCTGACCAATCCACATTTATCGTGCATTATCCTATGGATTAAGATGGTGCCTAAAGTGATTCTTTTTAATTTAAATGCGCTACTTTTGAGCATTTTTATGTTTATGCAATTTACTATTGCCGTCTTAAATTATCAAAAGAATTATAGAAAGAGAGCGAGCATTTCTTATATGGCTGTTTTCAATCCCAGAAGTGTGTCCTTAAACATTTTCGCTATTTTATATTCTAAAACGACACTTAATAAAAGGCTCACTTTATCATCTGTCCACATAAAAGCTTCATTCTTACCTTTGATGAACTTGAAGCAGTAGTTTTTGTGGGATAATTCGACATTTTATAGCCAGCTCATTATTCGTAAAAGCGCATGCTCTGTAAGCAATAGTTGGGTATTTGTATCGTTTTCGCAGCTACGTGTGGACACACAAAAACGCATCAAATTTGCATACATGTGGCGCGTAAAGTTTTGAATCCAGAACAAATTGTTTGCGGATACAAATGAATACGGATACGTGTAGACGGAGCTAATAAACTCTGACTGCGCCGTCGTGAATTTCTATCTAGTGCTCGGACTCTTAATCTCATAGAACACACGTAATCCTGCTCTAACCCTTACTTAATTTCAGAAGCTTTAAAGTATTTAAATTCGCATGTGTTTACTTTAACCATAGAAAATGAAATGAACAGAAGGATAATTTAATGTCGGAGCCTTTGAAGTCAGTGACCTCGCGCATGTCTCATTGCGCATGCTAAAAATTCGACGGCTGCCGTTACTCTGGCAATTACTGGCAAAGGAATTTGTATATAATTGTATTTTGCGAACATTAATTTACACATTGTGAAGGTTTACTTTTGAAATCTGCGTTCTAATTATCAGAACTTCAAAATACAATGTAAATACTGTCCATTTGTCTTTAAAAGCGCGATTCTCTTACCCAAATATTCCACTTGACGGTATAATTTTTAGTAGTTAGCATTCGCAGTCCGCAGTCGTAGCCAAAGTAATGGCAGATCTGAGGTAAGCGCATAAAAAAATCTGGGATACATCGCACCCCTGAGTTGGCCTTCTGTTCATTTCCTATTTTGTGCTTTAACGTTAGTCAGGTCCATTTAACTTTGTGGAGATGAAATGTAAGTACTGTGTATTTACTGGCAAAGTAAGAAATTTATGAAAGAAATCAACAGGTCTTGTTATAATCTATGTAATGTGAATGGTTTTACAATTCGCCACTAAAAGGTTAAATTTAAAGTGGTAAATATGTTCTGAAAGGACGGTCCATGATATCTGTGCTGTATAGGTTAAATATGGAGGTCACACCATTAATGGATATTATAAAGTTATTAAAAGAACATTGTATAGAGTCATTTGTATATGTGAACATTTACATTGAGTTATGAAAAATGACTATATTCTATAAAGATGAAAAGTGGAGAATGAAAAAACATGATCCAGGTTTTATAGAACTTAAGTGAGTTCATATGTGTTAAATTTTGTTTACATGAATATGAGGCTATCATGAAGGATCACGGTGGTCAATTTTTATAATTTGAATACAAACAAAAGAAATCATCTTTAAACTAGGATTTTTTCACCAAATCTTTCAATCTGTAGTTGTAAATATAAGGGGAGACCACGTTTTGACCTCATTCAACGCGCTTAAATAAAAAAATCGTTAGAATCTTTCGATTTCTTTTGCGTTTTATTGTCGTTGTGCAAACGTAACGATGCATGATGTTGTAGGGTAGGTTAAGATTCATTAGACCTTAATGAATTTAAAAACTAGCCTTTAATTTTGACCAAATCTTCATTGGATCTTGCAGTCATATCTTGATAAGTTAAGGTTGTGAGAATGGTTTAAGGGCGTTCTGATTGATGTCACCAACATCTTCACGCCTAAAATCATAATTTTAGCGTTATTTAATAGGCTGAATCATTTAATTGATAAATAATTGGCGTAGAATCGCTATAAAATGGTCAATTGTTACTAGCATTTCATATATATTTATGTGGGGAGAGCATAGTTCTTTTGTTTGGCAACAATACGTTTGTTTTTAAAAATTAGATTTCATAGATATCCCGTAATTTGTTCAAGTACAAACAATGAATTTTAACCCTATAGAGGCCGTTGTTGCTCACAGGCAACAATCACCAAACGGGATGTGTACGAACTTTTAAAAAGGCACGGCTCCCAGAAAGTTAAACAATCTTGTGGAACAAATACATATAATGACATGCTCAACTATATTTATAAAGATACTATTCACTTCAAGCCACATATAAACCACGAGGCATCATGGAAAGCAGATGTTGTTCATATATGAGATGGAACAACACTTTACAAATAGATGACAAGTATAAAGATTTGAGATTGTGCCAAGCAAGATAAAGTTGTTGCCTTCAACTCTCCTCGAAGACAAGTTACCGAAACACGTCTCATTTAATTGCAAATGTATTTAAACGTGTTGATAAAAAATCAAGACAGCCAATATCTGAATGCTACTGAACAAGGACATACAGCACATATTTAAACATTTGAAAGCCAATGTACAGATAAATACTATCAGTATTACGTTTTAAATGTTGATAGCAGCAGCAAAAAGAAATTTGAAAGAGGAAAATCCTTGTTTCAAAATCATGTATGAAAAAAATCCTACGGCTGGAAACTACAAATGTAAGTGACTAAACGGACGATAAATGATAATTTGTTTTTGGATTTATCTCTATTGTTCTTTTGAAACTCTGAATGGTTTTTATTGATATTACTGATTTCTGGTTTGTTTCTTCAATATCACATTATTTATAGCTGAATATATGCAATGAATATAAATACACTAAATTTGCAATCTGTCTCCAATGCACTATTTGGATGAGCGCAGTTTTCATAGATTAAGCTGTAGACTTGCAATAAACGAGAGTGGTAATTGTTTTTTTTCTCGTTTTTCTACGACTCTCTACTATATTTTTATTAGTAGAATCTCGGGGAAAACAGAACGCCCTTAAACCCGATCCTAACCTTAACCCAGCAAGACATGACTGCAAGACTCAATTAATATTTGGACGAAATTAAGGTCTAGTTTATAAATTCATTATCGTCTCACGAATCTTAACCTAAAACATCATGCATCTTTGCTTTGCATACCGACATTAAAACACAAAAAATCTGTAGATTCTGATGATTTTTTTTATTTAAATACGTCGAAGGATAATTACTTATTGTCTTTGTGAAAGGTGAAAAGCTCCTAAGGAGCCAATCTAAATAAAAAATTTTATTCAAGACGAAAATTAAACAAATGTTAACAACGAAAAACTAGTCATTTAAACATTGTAGAAAGTAATGTAAATTCTGTCTCTTTACTGACGAAGTACTGCAGTATGAGTTGCATGGAATAATCAACTAGTCTTAATGGTAGGCCTCGTAATATGAAAGCTTTCAATGTAAAATGCTTTGATAACGATGCAAAGCCTTTGATCGTTTGAAACATGTTACATCTTTCAAACTTAACCGGCTAAAGCTAATCGTGCAATGTTGGTGAATGTTCTACCATTTGGATAGTCAAACAGAAAACATATAACAATTTGCTTATTCTCAATAGTGACCTTAAGATTTAACGACGCGCTCATCTACAACGCGAGCGGAAATGAATTTTAAACCAATGCGCATGTGCGTGCGTCGTTGAGTTTTGTCTTGCTTCTACAACGCGGCGTCTTTGCTTAATCCCACGTCGTCTTACATAGAGTGTGGAATTTTTCACAAAAAAAGTTTTAAAGTAAGTATTTCAGCTTTTAATTCACCTGTTACAATTGTCTGTGGAGTCTGGTATGTGATTGATGTGTTGATATTTATCTGTGAGTAAAATATGTTTACATTTTTGCTTTTAGCAAGGCAAGAAAATGGCAGAACAGTTTTCATCAGCATCAAGTGATTGCTCATCAAGCACACCACTAAATTCATCGTGATTTAAATTAATTGTTTAGCTAAATTAACATCCAGTGGCTTTGAAATTTGTCTTACTTTGTAATAACAGTACTGATATATCAATTTTGGCCACTATAAATTTCTAAATTGTTCTTTGAACGCGAAATATCATACGAAAGCGCAAATTCTTCTTCGTTTATCAAAGCGGCGTCATACGCAACAGCTATAGCATGTTTTGTTTTTTTGAAGGAGGCCATTTTTTTGAAAGTATAGGTAGTGAACTCACAAGTTCGCGTCGTTAAGGAAATCCAATCTTAATGAATTAACTTACAATGACACGCGGACGCATTCGCACCAGGCCATGCGCGCCAAACTTGCGTCGTTATAACGCGCGTCGTGAAATCTTAAGGTCCCTAAAATATCTGATTAAGAATTTAAAAACGCAAAGTAACGTCATATGTAGATTTCTTCATCATGAAATGTCGTACATATGTTTCATATTTTCTTATATTGTAGATCCCACATGGGTAGAATTGTGAAAGTCCCTTTACCACCTGTGGCATTCACTTCAATTACTCTTACTAGCTTTTCATTACTCATGTGTCATGGTGATTCATTGCCAAAAATGTTCATTTGCAGTTTGGATTCTTTGTGGATGTCAGTTGTTTGTTCATATAATGATGATGGACCCCATTGTTATATGAGCCCACTTAAAGGTGGTCAGCTGACATTCATAGGTGATCAAATCTGCACTAAGCATTCTTTGAGTGATGATATAACTGGGGTATTGAAGTGATCCCTTTTCCTTCACTTGAAGTTACCATAAGAATTCATTGTAAACAGTAATCTATCAAAATGGTGATTCATAATACCAGTAGCCCCTATCTGGTTACGTTGATTACTTTGTGTATGGAATGGTATAAACGTATTGAATGGACATTGCATAACGGCATTTGTACGTGTGAACATTAACATTGAAATGATTGGACTATAATCCACGAAGATGGAAAACAAGCGAGTGGAAAAACATGATCTATGTCTTGTGGTTTGTAAGTTGAGTAGATGAGTTTTAAAATTAACTTACAGCTGTGAGTAACTGCATGAGATATTTAAAAATGATCCTGATGGTCTATTTTTATAATTTGAATCGTATTCGTGAAAAACACCCATATTAGCTAAAAAATGTCGACAAAAGATGTCAATTGCTGTAAGAAAATAGCTGGCTTTCACTCTCTACTTTTTACTAATTTTATTAGAACATTATAAACAAAATTGCAATGCTGCAAGTAGGGTTCATTGAATTTTTAAGATAAAAATGTTACAATAAATTACTGCGATATACACGTAAAAACTGCTCTGTGAAAAAAGTGGAAGAGACCTACTATGACGCCTGGATCCGACGGACCAGGACAATGCTTGAAAATCAGGTATTAAAGTTTAGTTCATTTTAAAATATATAATTTCTGATTTTTTTCATTCATTTTGCTGACATTTATAATTTTTTTTAAAGAGTAGCTATGTCTGTAGGGGTAATAACTAGACGTTGAACGAACGATCAAGTTGGACAGAAGCAGGAAGAAATAAGCGTCCTTATTAAAAGTTTCCCACTTGCGACTTTCGTTATGCACCTATTAATCATTATAACGCATTTTTAAATATCAACCGTTAAAAATTTCCGTAAAACTAAACTTTCACAATGTCAAATTTTCGGACAAAACACACAAGTGAAAGCTAGCTATTAATGAAGGTCTTAATGAAGTAACATAGAAATTTTGATCGAATGAAATCTAATAGACATCAAAAATAATTTGTATGCATTTCACGACGTCACTTTGGTTATTTCATTTTTAATTGTTATTATAAGGTGAATGGTCAGGTCGTACGCACTGAATAATTTTTGATATGATTTATGTATGGCTACTAATAGTTTTTATTTTTCTTC
Organism: Xenia sp. Carnegie-2017; assembly: GCF_021976095.1. Classification (NCBI taxonomy): domain Eukaryota; kingdom Metazoa; phylum Cnidaria; class Anthozoa; order Malacalcyonacea; family Xeniidae; genus Xenia; species Xenia sp. Carnegie-2017. Next base: position 2,390,311 of record NW_025813487.1, on the reverse strand, counting down.
TATTTATTAAAATTTTTGTTAACACTCTGCACTCTTTCATTTTTTGTTCTCTACTAAAGTTTTAGTTTCTTTTGTTCAAACACAAAATATTAGCGGTGTCAATAAATAGGACAGTCAGTCCGCTTTTTTAGTCGACGCTTTTTTTGTCGCTTTGCAAATTAAAGATACGAACGACGAAGCTACGATCTCACTACGCTGCATGTTAAAGTAGATCATCGGGATCATTGAAAACAACAAAAATATGAAACATTTTAAGACTACGAAAATTTAAGGAAATTTTTCTAAATTTCGATCGCTTTATTTATTGGAGGTTTTTTACCGGGTGCACCGGTTTTCCCTCCCATTTGGTTTTGTTTTGGAAAAAAACAGTGTCCACATTTGGGGCCAAGCGAAGTCATTTGTCATAACATTATTTATTGTAGCTATCATTAATATTTACGTTTAATTTTTATTTCTCGGCCTTTGGGTATATTTCCCAAAACACTGCGTTTAATAAATATAATGGCATACATTTTGAAAAAAAAATTTGTACGCCAGTTTTCTGCTCAGTCAGATCTTCTAAGACAAATTTTTTCAATCGTCTGCATCAACCAACTTAGCGAGAATAAAAAATGATTTTATAAAGTATGGTAGTGTGATTTGCGTACGTAATGAAAATTCCATGATTCTTTCATTTCACTAAGAAATCCTTTTTACTTTAAATATTGCTTTTGACATGAGCAATGTGAAGAATTTTTATATTACTCACGGTAATATGCTTAACCCAATATTATTAGCACACACCATTCGACAATTTTCTCCCCTACCATGAAGTGAGATGTTTTATGCCTGTACAAAATACATTCCCCATGATGTAGAGAGAAATGATAACACCAAATATACAGAGATTATTCTTGATAGTAGATAGTTTGAGATTAAGATTTTTTAACTACAATATGCTTCTCAGCGTCCCTGCACATCTGAAACTAGCATTATCTTAATGAATATTTTCATTACATCCTTTACTGTTGTATCGACAGTGTTTTTTCTCATAGCAAAGTAATTATAATGCGTGCAGTTGATTGTTGAAATGTATTCGTAAGTTACAAAGGTTTATTTAACAACAAAAGTTTTTTGACAATATGAAGTGACTTGTGTGGCAATATCCAAATATGGAAGTTTTGATTAATGAATTTAAAAAATCCGTTTAAAGTTTGTGATGAACAGTTGTTTTTTATTTTGTTTTGTTGTGACGTAGCGCGTGCATTTCACGTGATTGACACTTTGGGATTATTACAAAAGGGGCGAGTTGTTGTTAAAAAAAAAAAAATTCGAGATGTTGTTGTTGTTGAATTATGTAGTGTTTTTCTTTTGACGACTTCGTTGTAAAAAATAACGATTTTATCATGCAACGTGCATGACATGGCGCCCAACATGTGTCGGCTTTAACGAAATAAAGTCGCCCATATTCGTTTCTTACGAAAATGTCGACTGAAGAGAAGGAAAAACTGGAAAGGCTTCGTGCTAGAAGAAGAGGACATCGCGGAGTGTGTACAAAGCTCGAGAAAGAGTCAGTTGAAATGTTGTCACAGCCACCACATGATGATCTTGTAAAACGTAGCGAAATCATCGCTCAACAACTCGAAGGGAAACTAAGAATATTATGTGAACTCGACGAAGAAATATTGAACACGTGTGATGTCAATGAAATGCAAGGTGAAATCGAGGACTCGGCCGAAATTTCTGATAGAGTTATGAGTATAAAACGAAAAATCGAAAGGTATATTAAATGCGCTAAGAATGACAGTCTCGTTGATACGAATGTCAACGATACCATATCGAATTCGAATTTGACGAACATGTCAAACCCTGGCCAAAACGAAAGTATAGAGAATTCTAACGAAAATGTGGAAAATGTGACGGAAAACTATTGTTTCATCGAAGGTTCAAGTAATCAAGCGACGAGCGAAATTGTAAACGAAGGAAATGTAACGAGTGACAACACTACGACGACGGTTCAATTTAAATCAAATAGGCCGAAGCTTCCTAAGCTGGAGCATCCGAAATATGGTGGCAAGGTTTCAGAGTGGAGTTCGTTTTGGGATCTGTATGATTCTGCGATTCACAGTAATCCAAACATTTCGAAGGTAAACAAATTCAACTATCTGAAATCGCTTCTCGAGGGAAACGCAGCGAGGGCCACAAAAGGTCTAACATTAACTAATGCCAATTACGACTCAGCTGTAAAAATCTTGAACGATCGCTTCGGGAAAACCCAGCAAACCATAGCAGCTCACATGGATGAAATTTTAAAGATTCAAGCTTGTGCCAACGGTAGAACTAGCCAAGTAAGATACATATACGGTAAAGTAAGCGTTCATGTACGAGGATTATCGAGTCTTGGCGTTTCTTCTGAACAATATGGTAGTATGCTTATCCCGATTATCGTGACTAAATTACCTAGTGACATTCGTCTACAAATTGCCCAAAAATCGTCGGGAGACGTTTGGAAAATTGATGAGTTGTTGGATACAATAAAAACTGAGATCAAGGCATGGGAGATAAGTGAATGAGTGCAATCAAGTCCACAGCCACAGCATGGAAAAAATTCATGAGGTCAGCACCAAACTGCCAGAATACCTACGGTGAACGCCTTTTCGACTCAAAATACTTCAGGTAAACATATTCAATGTGTTTATTGTAAAGAGCCACACTTTTCAGCATCGTGTGATAGAGTAACTGATGTGAATGATCGCAAGAGTATATTGAGGAGAGACAATCGTTGTTTTGTATGCCTGCGAATCGGGCATCTCAGTAAAAATTGCGAGTCAAAGAAGAATTGTAGACGTTGTCATGGGGCTCATCATCAATCGATTTGTGAAGTGATTAAGTCAAGTTTTACGCCTCCTCAACAAAAGAATGCATAAGATCCCAAACTTTCCCCCACTGGAAACAACCTACCAGAAACCAAGGAAGGAAACAACGTTCGCACAGCTACTATTATTGACGGAGATAATTACTTAACGACGAATACGGCAAAAACGCGTAATCAAGTTCTTCTGCAAAAAGCTATTACATACGCCAATGGTGGGAATGGTTCCATTTCCATACCTGTTCGCGTGCTTTTGGACAGCGGTAGTCAGCGCACTTATGTTACGAATTCGTTAAAAAACCGGCTTGGACTAGTTCCCATCAGAAAAGAGGTTGTTAACTTAAATACCTTTGGCAACCAACATTTTACAAAGCAAAAATGCGACTTGGTTCATTTGTCCCTGAAAGGAAAGAATGGAAATCGAATCATAACAGCTCTTTGCTTCCCAAATATTTGCTCTCCATTAACAACGACAATTGATCTCAATCATTATCCTCATCTGATGGAGTTGCAGCTTTCCGATACCAATATCCTCTGGACGACAGACGGACAGCAACATCGACATTCTAATTGGAGCAGATTATTATTTGATATCATGACAGGCGAGATTATAAGAAGTGAAGGTGGTCCTGTTGTGATTAATAGTGAATTTAGCTGGATTATCACTGGACAGACGAATGATGGTGAAACTAATTCGAAATTATCAAACGTTATTTTAATCATCGAAGATTACTCTTTTTCAAAGGAATTTCCGCTTGACAAGAGACAACGCATATTACATGAATGCTTGAAACGGTTTTGGGAGATCGAATCAATGGGAATCAAAGAATCCAACGAATCACAGGATCAGGAGTTTCTGAAGAATATACAATAACTGGAGGATGAAGGGAGATATGAAGTGAACTTACCTTGGAGGGGGAAATATATTCCAAAATCAGACTGTTACGGTATGTGTTTGAAACGATTACACCAGTTGAAATGTCGTCTTGATAAAGATAAACCCTTATTGCAAGAATACGATACAATTATCAAAGATCAAGTGAAAGGAGGAACTATTGACCCAGTTCTTATTGCACATGAAACCGGTTGTTCCCTACTCCATCATGGCGTACTTCAAGAAGATAAGGAAACTACAAAACTTCGCGTGGTTTTCAATGGTTCGGCAAGAGCTATTAAGGAAGAGCAGTCACTCAATGATTGCCTCGAAAAGGGACCAAATTTGGTTCCACGTTTATTTGACACCATGATAAACTTTTGAGGCTTCCCCATTGGGCTTGTTGCTGATATCGAAAAGGCTTTTCATCAAATACAAATTGCTCCCGAAGGCAGAAAGATGCTGAAGTTTCTTTGGTTTGATGATATTAACCAAGTTCAACCGATGCTAAAGGAATACAAGTTCCAACGCCTACCATTTGGTCTAACCCCAAGTCCTGCAATATTATCTACTGTTATTCATCACCACGTTTCGAGCTACAAGAATGTCGATCCAGAAATAGTCTCTTTATTAATCGAGTCGTTATATGTTGACGATTTCGCTGGTAGAGCTTCTAATGAGGACGAAGCTCTATACATCTATCATAGATCTCGAAAATTAATGAGCGAGGGAGGATTCAAGCTTCGAAAATGGCATTCAAACTCGCAACATGTCCGAAATGTTATCGCGAATGATGAAGTACGACCGTTTGTTGAGGTGGAAAATGAAAAGTGGTCATCATATGCTAAACATATACCAAGTACGATGGTGGAAGACAAATTAGTAAAACCTCCTTCGCCTCATACAGAGCCACAACTTAAGTCCACACCTCAAGAGAACCGTATCAAAATTCTAGGAATCAGCTGGGATGAGAACAGCGACGAGCTTTGTTATGATCTTGAAGAGCTAGTGCATTATGCAAAATCACTTCCTGCAACGAAGAGGTCAGTTTTAAAGCTATCTGCGAAGATATTCGATCCTATTGGCCTTCTTGCAGCCTTCACTATCACTATGAAGATGTTTCAAACCCTCTGCTCTTCTGGCAGTAATTGAGATGAAGATCTGTCTGGCAAGGCCTTATCACGTTGGAATTCTCTCGTTCACGACTTAAGGGCTTTAAGTGACATACGAGTACCGTGTTGTTACTTCCATGGTGGATACGATTCATCTCCGATTCATCAGATACATGGATTTTGCGATGCATCAGAATTTGCCTTTGCCGCAGTTGTATATCTACGAACGGAACATAAAAACGGTGAAATTGAAGTGAATTTAATAGCAGCCAAGACAAGAGTCGCTCCTATAAACGACAGACCTTACCACGACTCGAATTGTTAGGCGCAACTACCTTAGCAAGATTAGTCGATTCGATTGTGAAAACGTTGACTTCAATAAAATGTATTACTGATATTATCTTATGGACGGATTCATTTACCGCATTGTGTTGGATTCGAAATCATAAACTGTGGAAGTCGTATGTACAGAACCGCGTAAACGAAATCAGAAAGTTAACTAGTAGTTATAAATGGAGACATTGCCCTGGGGTAATAAACTCTGCCGACTTGCCTTCTCGTGGGTGTTCCGGAAGTGAACTTGTGCAATCTGGAATCTGGTGGAATGGTCCGCAGTTTCTACAAGATACTGAAGGAAATTGGCCCGAAGATCTTTAACCGACAAAATTGGATGAGGACCATTGCTACACAGAGATAATACAAAATCCTCTTTCAATAACACATTCCTTGACGTTAACATCGCTTCCTGAATGTAATTGCATCCACTTGGAGAAGATTATTGACCAGACAGATATGGTACAAAGAACAAACTACTTCGCGTCACAGCACAAATTTTAAGGTTTATCAAGAAATCAAGAAACCAACTATACTCTGTTACGTCTGAGTTGAATGCTAATTAGCTACTCGAAGCTGAGAGATTATGGATCCGAAGTATTCAGTCAGCCGCGTTTTCTGACGAGTTACAATGTATTCGAACCGGTCGTAAAAATGTACGAGTTCAACAACTTGGTTTGTTTTTCGATGATGATCAGATTATTCGGTGTGAAGGTCGAATTGCCCACTCTACGTTACCTGATAGTGCAAAACAGCCGATTTTGTTGCCCCTAGACATACCTTTTCGAAATTAATTATACGCGACTGTCACAATATAGTACACCACGAAGGAATTAGAGAAACTCTAAATTGCGTTCGAGGAAATACTGGATCTTGCGTGGTCGAGAGTGCGTCGAGGGTGTTGTGCGTGGATGTATCAAATGCAAGAAATTCGAAGGTAAAGCTTTCCCAACAGCGAAGGAAGCATGTTTGCCATCAAGTCGAGTAAGCGAAGAGCCTCCCTTTTCAAACATCGGTATTGACTTTGCAGGCCCCTTATACGCTACTAACAATCAAGAAATGGATAAGGTATATATCTGTTTGTTCACTTGTGCCTCCACTCGAGCGGTTCATCTTGAACTTGTTTGTTATTTGTCTGTGCTATCGTTTCTGCAAGCTTTCCGAAGGTTTGTCTCACGAAGATGTTTGCCTTCCAGACTAATATCAGACAATGCCAAGACCTTCAAAAGTGCCTCAAGGGAAGTTGCTAATATACTGAGATCAAATGACATACAACGCGAACTGGCTTCCAAGGGTGTCAATTGGGAATTTATCATTGAAAAGGCACCTTGGCAAGGAGGATTCTACGAACGAATGATACAAAGTACAAAGAGATGTTTAAAGAAAACTCTCGGTCAATCCTCAATGGATTTTGAAGCGCTTAGAACCATTTTGGTAGAAATTGAGGCTACCATTAACAATCGTCCACTTGCATATATCTATGATGACCAAGAAGGAATTTCTTACCCTCTGACTCATCTCAATTAATTTACGGACGGGAAATTACTCTTACGGCTAGTGATCGACAATTTGAAATCATCAGTACGAATCGAACTCTAACCAGAATGGCGAAATATCAGAAACGTTTGTTAGATCAATTTATTAATCGTTGGAGAACGGAATATCTTTTAAGCGTCAGAGAGACTTCCCGCTTACTTCATGGAGCACAGAAGGAGAAGATAGCTGTCGGTGATGTTTTTGTGTTAAAAAATGATCTTTCCCCTCGAATTTTGAGGAAATTGGCAAGAGTTACCGAGCTCATAGTAATTCAGGATGGTGTTGTTCGAGCAGCAAAGGTCTGTGTTGCGAGTACTACAAAGGCTCGATCGTCAGAACTACGTCGTCATATACAACAACTGATGCCACTTGAGTTGAATATGCCTCCAGGTAATACCGTGGCTCCCAAACCGCCAGTGGAATTGAGTCTAATGACGAAAACTATATGAAAACCCGACAACGAAGAACGGCAGCCGTGATTGGAGACCTATTGCGACAGTCAAATAGTAAAAACTCGTGGAAATAAATTGATCAATATGATCAACGTCGGGAGTGTGATGAACAGTTGTTTTTTATTTTGTTTTGTTGTGACGTTGCGCGTGCATTTCACGTGATTGACACTTTAGGATTATTACAAAAGAGGTGAGTTGTTGTTAAAAATAAAAGAATTCGAGATGCTGTTGTTGTTGAATTATGTAGTGTTTTTCTTTTGACGACTTCGTTGTAAAAAATAGCGATTTTATCATGCAACGTGCATGACACAGTTTGCAAAATCGTGTCGTAATCATTGACATTAAAATCCTGTCTTAGATCGGTGATCATCTATTCCTGAGTTAAAACTTGTGAAACTTTATAAGATTTAGCAGTAGTCCTTTGGAATTTGACTAATCTCAATATTATTATGTACTCTGCATGAGGTTATGATGTATTTTTATTTCTATAACAAATGGTTTTTAGTCAGTGATGTACACTTAGTTATATAACTAAAATGTTCTACATAGATGTCATTAATGTTTTATAATACTATTTGTTGAAGGAGATCCTGGCTCACTCTTCATCTTCGTTCGTTATTTGAAAGTGTTTATGTAACAAAACGTACATGGATAAAAGATTGATGTAACAGTAAGGTATGGATTATGATCATCATTTTTTAAAGTGATATGTATGTAGTGCGTTTTTATTTTAAATTTCTTATCTTTTGTTAGGTACGTAACATGTAAAGAACTAAAGCAAGCATAATTTTGTCCACACGATCGTCGTATATGAAGTCCTATTTCTAAAACAAAGGTAATTTTACGTAATTTAACCTAGATTTTGTATTTACAATTCTAACTTAACAAATTTGATACCAAAGCATTGGGTAGTATGAAGTATGACTATAAACAATGAATGTTTATTTCCATTCCAAATGAAAATCGTTTGAATGATTCTATAAGTGACTTTTAAAGCTATATTTAATACCACGAGTAGAAAGTAAGTTTCATTTTTTGTTTCAAATTATCCACTATAAAAATTGGGCTCTTACACGAAGAAAAGATTTGATAATAAATAATTCTGAGTCAGTGATGCGCTTGACATTTACAAACGCCACGTCATAATGTGACATTTCTTTTTAAATATAATTAAACTTAAGTAAACATTACAATGTACAAATCATCAAAACTAAAGACAGAATTCATTTTGTAAAAGAAGTTTTTAGAGTACGTGCTAGAGATAAATGACGTGACCATGAACCATTTTTGACCGTCTGACAATCTTCGGAAGATAAAATTTCTGAATTATTTTACGAATTGATGATCTGTTCAATTTATTCTAAACAGCTTTAATTTACCAAAAATGGCACACACATCCTTTGGAAGCGGTACAATTTAGTCTTTGGTTTCGATTCCCAATACACTGTTCTTGTGTTAGAAATGCCCTTATCATAGTTGAAGTTTTTAAAAAATTTCTGACGTAAACATCCAAAATTGTACATTGTCATAGGAAAGGCATTTATGGCTATACCTATATTTAAAATAATTATGTTCTCAGCTATAATTTTATTGGCAAATGTATGCGGTCCAGTCTGAAAACGAATTTCTTGAAATTCATTCACTCGGAAGAAGTCTTTAAAGTAAAGAAGATGATTTTTTTTATGTAGCTTATGTGTAGAAAAAATAGCCATTTTTCATGGCATATAATAATACATACGAATGCTTCAATTTGATTAAATGAAATTTTAGCTTTATAAAAATGTTCATAATGGTTATTGACACTTCCATTCAATTTTGAGGGTAAATGGGATTATAATTTACATTCGTTTCCCTCAAGTGGAAGGTGGTCCTCTAGCTGGTGGATAGTAAATTTCAGCAGGCGATTTATCAGCTTTATCTACCGCTTCATTAGTTATAAAGCATACGAACTTACTAAGTGGTATAAAATATCCCTTACAATTCAGCCCATTGTTATACTTGGAAATGTAAAATTACTTATGACGTTTAAAGTGCCCATGACATGAAAATTTTTATGTTTGCAATCACCAGAACTTTTGAAATGACATTGTACTTTCTTGAACAGATAATGCATATCTGTTTTCCTTCGCGAGATATTGAAGTTTTTGTTATTTCTATTTCATCCAACTTGTGACGTCATATTGCATAATGAATTCTAAAAATTTTTCTAATACTTTTCAATTTCCTGACAACTTTAGGTTGATACTAATAGGCAGAATTTTATACCATTAAATACGCCACAACAAAGGGAACTATTTCCTTGTGAAGTAAAGTATCGTCAAATGTACCTAATACTCCTAACTCTCATTAGGTTGACGTCACAAGTGAGATAAATCGGACATAGCATAAATCTCAACATCTCAAGAATTAAAAGTGGTATGCATAAACTGTTTTAGAAAGTACACTGTCATTTTAAAAGTTCTGGTCATTGCAAACATAAAAATTTTCGAGTCATAGGCCCTTTAAAAAAGCATACTATTTGGTTTGTAAACAAATGCCAAATAATTTATAGTCTCGCGAAGTCAATCCTCGTTGCCAAAGTCATACACGGTTGTACAATCCAGAAAATCTAGCTGTCATATGTTACAACTCATTGTAAATTAAAAACGTTTCTAAAATCTTAATTAAATAGATGCAGTACACTCTAGAATAAATCCAAACAACTTAATAGACAAAAATGTCAGCATTCGTCAATTCAAGATAAATCTTTCGCACTTATTATACATTATATAAATCGTGTTGTTTTTAATGATTGCAACATTGTGTTTAAAAGGCTGCAGTAACTGGAGAAAGCTGTAGCATTGTTCTTTGTCATTTAGAAGTTATTTACGTTCTTTTGTTGTTATAGTATGCTCTTTGCGAGGTTAATTCAATAAAATAAAAAAGCCCAAAAGCTCAAAATTCATATAAATGATTAACAAAACTTTAAACTAAAACTCTCACAACTAATACTGAGTGCTTTCATGTGACATTAATGTGCGGATACCTACCAGATGATATTTGATCTGAGATGATAAAATTAAAATAACTTTGCACTATTTTCTATCTGTGGAGTAAATACAAGGTCTTCCAGCAGTTATAAGATTATTTTGAAACTTTATTCAATAAATGTGAGTGTGAGAGAGTTTTTAGAATATAGGCAATAGAGAGCACCGTAGTTAACCTTACATGTATTTATGTGTATATTTAATATTCATTTAAGAAATCTTAAATACACAGCACTTGCATTTTGGCTGTGCGGATTTAGGCACGAAATATTTGTCATGGTTACAGCGCATGAAATAAGCAAAATATCAGAAAATGAGGAAAACTATGAATATTTTTATATAAAACTAATTAAAATATTATTGAGTCCACTTACAAATTATTACACGAAATGCTGTTAATCACTTAATGTCATGAAAATATTATTTAATTCAACTATTTTATATAGTTCAGCTACGTAATTAATGTGAGATAGTAAAACACAAAAGATTCTACTTATGGAATTTTGCACAACTTCTGATGGTCAGGTTTATACGATAAGGAGCTCCCAAGAGCTCAAAACACCAATACCAGACTTTTAGTACTTATAGTAATTTCAGAAATACAATTTTTTATCAGTGCAGCTAAACATAAAAGTTAACTTTTAATGTCATATTCGCCTTCACTCTTTTCCCAAAACAATTTACAGTAAAAATTAAATAATGAGGTATATTACATTGTATCAATGAGTACCACAGGCTATAGATTAAGCAGAAATGTGGTGAAATATCATCTAAATACGTCGTGGAAACTGTTTATCTTTATATCTATAAAATTAGATTTCTACGGTATCAATTACTTCTTAATAGCAACTTTTTTCACCCCTAACAGGTTCTGTTGTATCTAAATTGCTTATTGATGTAGTTCGCTTTCATTAAAATATAAAATATTCTAGAGTTCTAGTTCGTCTTCCAATTCTTCATTTGACCTGACAGCACCATGTACCCGAGCAGGGAGATTAGGAAATGTTCGGAGAAAATACGCCTTGTAATCACCAATCTTATAAAATGGTTCTGGTTGTGGTTTTTCCCATGTTAGATCTTTCCAATGCTGGTCAATATTTCGAATCAGTCTTAAGCATTTTGTCTATGAAGATTTATAGGTCCTTCCATTCACCAAATAATCATAAACATCACTACCCATTTGACTTTCCAAATCTACGGATTCGCTATTTAGTTGTTGAACGACACTTGCCTGGGGAACATTTGTCTTAATCTGTTGAAGATTTCCACCTTTACTTAACATTTCAAACTTCTCATCATCTGACATGAGAAATGGGTGCTTTAATGCTTCGTTAGAATATGGTCTGTCTTCAGGTTTTAGATTTAACATCCACGACAGAAGGTCCTTTAATGTTTCATCCTCGATTTCATTCAAACCAACTGGGTTTCCATTTAACATGTTAATCAGTCTGTAGGGTTTAGTTCCAAAAGGATGTTTCCCTTTTGTTGCAACATAATAAGCTACCATCCATGCATTCTAAAATAATAAAAAGCGTTACAACAAAAGGCAATTTCACAACATTGAAACTTACAAATGTTTACATTCCTACACTTACATAAACATCAGACCTTCCATTGTAGCGCGCTTTTTTAACTGATTCATCATCGTCGCGATATGATTCAGGAGCTATCCAATGCAGGGTTTCCATGGAAGAATTACTTTTATATGTTGTTGAGTCATTTTTAATTATTCGACTTATGCTAAAGTCAGCTATCAGAAATTGGCTTTTTGAGACTCGCAGAACATTGGAAGGCTTCAAATCCCGATGTAGAATAGGATTTGGGCGCTATGAAGATCAGCTAATCCTTTTAAAATTTGTCTAAGAATATCAGGAAGAGCTTTTTGAAGATCATGCAAAGTAGAATCTTCCACAAACTTTACCAGTGATTCTTCACCTAAGTCTAAGATCAAATAAATATAATCCGTTCCATTATCTTCGTCTAAGTCGAAATAATTCACAACATATTTCGAATTTCTTGCTTTAATTGTTAGTTTTTTAGGTTTTACCGAACATTAGGTTTTACCGAATCATAAAAGAGTTTAACAACATAACGATTGAGAATATATTTTAACATAACATGTGCCCTCTTTTATAAGGCAGAACAACAAGTACATAGGTCACATGATTAACAATCTAGTTGAGAGTTATACACTGTGATGTCATTTCCTTTTAACACTCCCACTTAACGATCAACTAAATTACTTATTAAGTTAAATTTGTTTTACACCAAGAAGATCTCTAAAACGTTCATATGTAGGCTTGCTTAATGGTTTAGTCATAATGTCAGCAATCATTGATTCTGTAGGACAATACTTTACGCATATTGCGTTCTTATTAACTTGCTCTCTAATGAAGTGATATGATATGTCAATGTGCTTTGTGCGATTATGAAATTTCGGATTCTTGCACAATTGAATGGCTCCTTGATCATCTTCGTAAATTGTTGTAGGAACAGGTTTCAACAATTCAATATCATTCAGTAATCTTCTTAGCCAGATACACTCTTGTGAAGCTGAACTCAAAGCAATATATTCGGCTTTGGTTGTAGATCTTGATACAGATGTCTGTCGTTTACTGCACCAGCTTATCGTACTGTTTTGAATCTGAAAAACATACCCTGATGTAGAACGTCTTGTCTCCACATCACCACCCCAATCGGCGTCTGAAAAACAACACAAATCAGAATCTTTTCCATTTGCAGTAAACAAAAGACCATAGTCCATCGTTCCTTTGATCTAACGAAACACTCTTTTCACTGCTTGCCAATGATCTTTACCTGGTCTGGACATATTTTTAGATAAAGTTGCGACAGCGGCAGCTAAGTCTGGACGAGTTGCAACAGTTGCATATGTTAAGCATTCTATTGCCATTTGATATTTCTGAACATCTACTGGCTTCTCATTATCAGATAATGATACAAACTTCTTTGACGTATCTAGTGGTGTTGATACTGGTTTTGATTCATCCATTCCAAACTTCTTTAGTACTCCAAGCAAATATTGTGACTGACTGATACTAAGTGTTTTAGCTTGACGGTTGCGCTTTATTGACATTCCCAAAATGTAACCTACTACACCAACATGTTCGACTTTGAATCTCTTAGCGAGAGATCTCTTTTCTTTAGTCAACATATCTGTACAATTAGAAAACCACAGTATGTCATCCACATACAAGGCCAATATGACAAAGTCGATTTTACCATTCTTTCGTTTAATGGACTTTATATAGACACTCGAATCTGCATTACTTTCTCAATATTTATTTGACAATAGAAACTTGTCGATTTCAGAATTCCAACATCGTGCAGCCTGTTTCAAACCATATATGCTTTTCTTCAATCAACATACATAATTCTTCTTCTCTTGATCAACATAAACTTCCGGCTGTTTCATGTAAATTTCATCTTCTAGCTTACCTTGCAAAAAGGCAGTCTTTACGTCAGTTTGGTGAATTTCCCAGTTGTGTATGTTCGCCACACCCAGCAATAATCTAATTGATGCATAACGAACTACTGGTAAAAAAACTTCTTCATAGTCGGTACCTTCAGATTGAGAGTAACCTTGCGCCACTAATCTTGCTTTGTATCTTTCCACAGATCCATTCTCCTTTCGCTTTACCTTGAATACCCAACGACATCCTACTATATTCTTCCCTTCAGGAGGAGGAACAAGTTCCCATGTCTGGTTATCTAATAATGATTGATACTCTGAATCAGTTGCTGTTCGCCAATAGTTGCTGTCTTCACCATTCCAAGCTTCTTGGATGTTACATGGTTCGTTGATGTCAGCAGTCAAGCTTTGTGAGAAGTAATTCTCTTCATCAAATCTGTTGGGAGGTCTAGATATTCTTTTTCTGGGAAGGCTTTGAGTTTCTCTAAAAAAATTTTCTTCATATGTCGCTCCCACTGGTTGAAGGTGCTGATCTGCTTCAACTGGGTTTTCAATTCCGTTATTTTCTTCTTGAGCAAATTCTTCCATTGGTATTTCATGTGGTTCATCAATCTTTTCTTCTAGTGGAGTGTAAAAGTTACCGAACTGTTTGTTTTCATTACCTTTCAAGTCGTAAAATCTTTTCTCAAGAAAGACAGCATCCCTGCTTCGAAAAAACGTTTGACTGAGTACATCAAACAATTTGTAGCCTTTCGTCCCTTCAGGATATCCGATGAAGATACACTTCTTTGATTTCTCTGAAAATTTCTTTCGTTGACTTGCAGGCATGTGAGCGTAAACTAGGCATCCAAATACTCTCAGATTAGAAACATCTGGTTTTTTATTGAACAAGCATTCAAACGGTGTAACTTTTTTAAGTGATACTGTCGGACTTCGATTTCTCAGATAGACAGCTGTATTCACTGCTTCTGCCCAAAATTGTAACGGCATATTACTGTGTGATAACATTGATCTGGCTGATTCTACAAGTGTGCGATTCATTCGTTCCGATACACCATTCTGTGCGGGATTATACGGCACAGTAAGTTGATGTGTAATTCCTTTCTGCTTAAGAAATTCTTTAAACTCTTTGGAACAATATTCCCCACCATTGTCTGTCCGTAAAAATTTAACTGAACAACCAGTGATGTTTAAAACCATTGCATTAAATACTTTAAACTTCTCCAATACTTCATGTTTGTTCTTAATGAAATAAACATAAGTGTACCTTGAAAAATCATCAATAAAAAGAACAAAATACTTTGAACCACCAAGTGAATTTGTCGACATTGGTCCACAAACGTCACTGTGCACCAATTCAAACGGTTTAGTTGCACGCTTTGCTTCCTTTTGGGATACTTGGATTTATGATGCTTACCCATAATGCATCCCTCACATGGAGATTCTTCCTTAGGCGTAGTGTCCATGCCAATAACCATATTATCATTCAGCAATTTTGAAACGTTGTTCATTCCAAGGTGACCAAAACGATAATGCCATAACATTAATTTATCATCTATTGCAACATTCACATAATTACTTTCAATGATTTTCAATACATACAGTTTTTCCAGCATTATACCACTTGCCAACAACTTTGTACCTCTAAAGATTTCACATTGATCATCTTTGAAAGTAACACATGCTCCAAGCTTTATCATGGCTCTTACAGAAAGAAAATTCCTACCAAGATCTGGTACATACAACACATCTCGCAAACTTATCTTCTGAGGTCTTTCATTTGAATCAGCAATATTACGGCAAATCCCTTTACCATATGCAAGAATACTTCTATTATCTCCAAGATTAACAATTGATGGATTTGAAAATTGAACATATTCAATCAAATTGCTCTTATTATAGGTCATGTGCTGTGTGGCACCTGAGTCGATAATCCAGCAGTTATTATTCCATGAACTTGAGGTATACAATGCTTCGTCTTCCACCATATTATCATCATCCTCTTTCTCTACACAGCTAGCAGATTCACCTTTCTTTCTTTCATTACTTTTCTTGTTCTTGTCGTCGAGGACCTTTTTCTTTGGACAGTCACGAGCAAAATGCCCTCTTTCATGACAGTTGTGACACTTCCCTTTAAATACATATTGTTGCTTTACTTTTCTCATATTTCTTCCAGCAGCAAATGCTCCTTCATGATCCTTTCCGTCTTGTCGTCGATCAACATCATTTAACAACATATTTTTCACTTTGTCGTTAGATAAGGAGTCATCACCTATTGCATCCAGGGCTGTAATCAAGGGTTTGAACTCTTCAGGCAAACTCGCTAAGAGTGTCATTGCCAATTCTTTGTCATCTACTTCTACCCCCATTTCTTTTAGCTGGTCATGCAATGTTCTTAAGTGACTAATATGCTCCAACATGCTTTCTCCTGAACGATAACGGCAAGCGTAGTATTGTTGTCTCAATCTCACTTTCTGTAACAGAGATTCTCTAGCAAATTGCTTCTTTAGAGCGTCCCATGCTTCTTTTGCAGTTGTGGTATGGCGTACATGAATTTGATATTCTGGTTCGATAGCCAGACAGATGTGAGTCCATGCCTTCTTCGCATTACGCGCAAAACTCTGACGAACTTCGGCACTTTCCGACGTAAGTTGAGCAGTACCCTCAGCATGTTCAAACAGATCAAGGCTTTCTAAATACAAACGCATGTTAAAAGACCAGGTCCGATAGTTCGACCCATTTAACTTCGCAAATTTGAACGAATTCAATTCAGCCATATTCATTTTATATTCGACCGCAAAATACTTATAGAAATATTTTATAAAATCGTCGACTTGTTCGATTCACATGTAGACCATAGCATTCTGGGCCCATAACCTGTTAGATTTAGAGGTTTTACCGAACATCAGATAGAATCATAAAAGAGTTTAACAACATAACGATTGAGAATATATTTTAACATAACATGTGCTCTCTTTTATAAGGCAGAACAACAAGTACATAGGTCACATGATTAACAATCTAGTTGAGAGTTATACACTGTGATGTCATTTCCTTTTAACATTAATATCATGCAAAATTTTCTTTTCTTGCTGTGCAAGCTGGATAAAGCTATCTCGATGTATTTGTTTAACTGCTTTACCGTAACCATCCTTACCCAGTCCAAGGAAAACACGGGTTGCATTACTTCCCTCGCCAATGCAAAATTCTTCTAAGAATATTACACGTACATTGCCCACGACTTTAACCTCAAAATTGGGATTGCGCACATATTCAATCAACTTTAAAAACAATTCTTCATGTTTCGTTGATTCATCAATGTAGCTCCACTTTTCTACATAAAAATATTATAATCAAGGGTTAAGGAAACAAAATAAATACATTAAAATAGCTTATATTTCCCCAATTAGGAAAGGATACTGATACCGTACACTTTAAAAAAAACGTATCAACAATTATTAGACATTTCGTAAATTTTTTAACTGGTAACATTCGAGGTTAGCTTATACCAAACAATTAATCACAAAAACTTCTCTTTGCACTAATATCATGAATTTTTCTTAAAGAGTAACCTTGCGTTTTTCGAAAATATTAAATTAAAATTTTGAGAGCATATATTTTTTAGAGTCTAAAAAATTCTTTATACCAAAAGATAACAAATAGCTTTATTCAATTTTTCTTTCTATTCTCGACACTCGTCTTTTAGATAAACTATCTTACTTTTGTTGCCAAACATTAACATTGAAGATCGATCTCAACAATTAATCTCTCAAAGTTGTTTGGACATCTTAAAGTGCCAATGAAACGAAAATTTTGCTAGTTAAATCATATCTGTATTGACCAGAACTTTTAAAATCATATAGTGCTTTGTAAAACCTTTTCTGAATGACTTTTTTATTCTGAAAATACTGAAGTCCTTGCAATTATCAATTTATCTAACTTGTGACATAATATTGCATGCAAAATGAGTCGCTTCAATGTTTCAAATACCCTCAATTCTCCCGACAACTTTAGGTTGATAATGGTACGCAGTAATTTATATCATTAACACACCACAAAGAAGGAAACTCCACCATGTTAAAATAATGTATCAACAAATTTAATTAGTACATCTAGTTGTCGTTATGCAATGTGACATCAGATAAATCAGACATAATAAAAACTTCAATATCTCAAGAATGAAATGTGATATGCCTAAACTAGTACAGGAAGCTCATTATCATATTAAAATGGCTGTTCAATAAAAGTATAACACAGGTTGCAAAATTTTCGTTTCATTGGCAATTTATGATTTAACTCTAAATTATCTGACACGTACTGTTTCTCTTATTCACCTTGCTAAAGTGAACCTCGTTATCTTTATTTCTGCAAACTCAAACTCTACCTCATGCTTTTTTTCATACTCCTGCAACATTGGTAGTATTAAAATAGAGACTTTGTTGTGGTGACAAATCTGAAAATCGTTTTTAAGATCGCCAATAACATAGTGAATTACTTTCACCATTCACCATGGTATTTGCGATCTTCAAAACGATTGCTAGTATTGTTTTCATTTTGCCGAATTGAAAATGATTATTTGCAGTTTTCAATTATTTTATTAAGTATATAATGATTTTTTTGCGAGAAACAATTTGTCTATCATGTGTCTATTTTGTCAGGGTTTTCGTTATCGAGAAGGTTTCCTTTTTGAGGAAAATTAGACCACTAAACTTACACTTACCAAGCTTGAGGTCTGAGCATATTTTTTCCCGTTTCATTTCTTCCATGCTGGCTACATCCGCTTTTGCAGCCATCTCTTGTTTTATTTCTGCAACATCTTTCTTTGTTGACATGCTTTCTTTGATTTTCTCTATTTCATTTTTTATTTCTTCAAAATATTTTTTTTCATAACTTCAAAGTCTTTGCTTAAGTCTTTTACATTTTCGTTGAGGGGAGCTTCCTTTAATTCATCTATTTCAGTTTGTTCAATACCCAGACCAACCAATGCTTTTGAAATTTCCCGCCACAAATGCTCAAAATCACTGTCATTTAAACTAGTTGCAGTTATGTTATCGTACACTTTGTTTCAATAAAGCTTTATTCTTGCAATGTTTGCTGAGATTGAGGTATCTGAAGAGGAAGGAAGATTATTCCATCCACTATGTGGCGCTGTTAGACCACATATGCTACGCAATAAGACAGTCAATAATGAAATATCAAAGGTTTTAATGTCAGGCGAGCCATTTGATCGGTAAAGAAGGTTCCATTGCTCCTTGCTGATGACTTTATTCTTTCTTAATGATTCTAATTTATTTCTGTTAACATGATCATTAAGTTTATCTTTTAAGTTTGATGATTGATGGCTTATAATGAGTTGAAATGTTGTTTTTAAGGCTTGGGTTTTTTTATTGATTATAAGTTTACTCATACGAGTAAAATTTTCCTCAAACTTTAATTTTTCAGGTAGTGAAGCCATTTTTTATTCTAGAAATGAGGAATGATTTTGTGAAAAAAAGTATAATTTAAAATGTACAAAATGTTCACAAAAGTTAAAAGGATAAATTAAAAATAGTACTACAAGTAATTTATAAAGACTTGTGTGCTTCATTTCTTTCTCTCGATTAAAGTTGTATTCACTGCCTAGTGACATGACCCAGTAATTAATCTTACATTAAAGCAATAAAATAGTAGACTTGATACAATGAAAAAACACTTAAAATGATAAAATTTTAGCAAACTTAGCGCAAGAGGCAGCAACTACCTTGCATAAGTAACTCCTAGTAAATAAATAATAAATCTTATTTATATTGTTGCCAATGAGGTGCCAGGCGGGAAACGGATTCTCAATATAAATATTAGAGCCCAACAAATAATTTTAAACATAGTCATAAACAATTTGGTCTTATGAAATGTATTAAAAGAGTGACGTTTCGTCTTTACTCAAGACATCTTCAGACTAATTAGGAAGTTAACAGGAATATAGATATATTTAGTGCTATTTACATAGTTTGAGGTATCAGGTTACTGTGAATGTGTAGGTGTGATGTGATGTATAGTTAGAGTGAGGTGTTGAGACTAGAAAAGCTTAAGAGGGATGGAGCTGCCTTGGGTGTTAAGTGAAGGTTTTAGTTTGGAGATAAGGAGGCTTTCGTGGATCATGAGGTCGAATGTGTCGGAGCAGGATGAGATGATTTTAAAATCGTCTGGCGAAGCAGGGTGGTTGGAGGAGTTCCTATGAGAAATAATACTTGACATTAATGGGTTAGTATAGCGTTTTCCAGTCAAAGGAGAGATCCCCAAGTGTTCCGAGATTCTGATGTGTAAGTGGCGTGTGGTTTGACCCACATACGACGCCGAACAGCATCGACACGTGTATAAATAAACAACACCAGATCTCAGAAACTTGGGAATTTTATCCTGGGAATTTTATCCTCAGAGACTTGGGATTTTTATCCTAAACGGTAAAAATTAAATAATTCGTATGGGGGTACGAAAGACGAATCTGACATTGAGATGAGGGAAAGCACCGTTGTAGAGACGATTGATTTGTGTGCATATTTGTGATGAGTGACAGCCGGTGAATTGGAGACATAACTACACTATTTTCTTTGGGACACTAAGGACAGATGGTTTCTTTTCGAATTTTGTTTCAAGGAAAACACGGAAAATGTTGTCGAACATATTAGTTGGATAGCAATTGAGTTTGAGTAGTTTTCTGGTGGTTTCAATTTGGGCATGAAAAGTCTCATAACTAGAGCTGAGGTTGAACAAG
Source organism: Xenia sp. Carnegie-2017 (assembly GCF_021976095.1). Taxonomy (NCBI): domain Eukaryota; kingdom Metazoa; phylum Cnidaria; class Anthozoa; order Malacalcyonacea; family Xeniidae; genus Xenia; species Xenia sp. Carnegie-2017. Next base: position 2,369,946 of record NW_025813487.1, on the reverse strand, counting down.
CGGTGTAATAGGCCAAAGATTAAGTTGCTTTTGTAAGAAAGTGGGATAAATATGTGAAAATTTGTGAAAAGACCGGTGAATGTGGGTTTACGATATACAGAGGTGGTGAATTTGTCGTTTGAGCGGTAATGTCATTGTCTAAAAACGGTAGTCGTCCATTATTTTCCGTCTCAGAGGTAAAAGTGATGTTGGAGTGTTGATGGTTAATGTAATGCTGTTTATGGTTAGTGAAAAGAAGATCAGAGATGATATTGATTGTTTCATGTAGGGGAATGGTGGAGAAAAGAGAAGTTATGTCAAAACTAGCCATAACAACTTTGTTAGAGTTGATGTTGCTGTTAAGTATTTCTTGTACGAAGGAGAATGAGTCTTTAATCATGAAAGAGTTTTTGGAGATGGGTGTAAGCAGCGGAATGAAAAATTTAGCTAGTTTATATGAGTAGTGATTTATAGAAGATAGAATGGGTCGTAAGGGAATGGTTGGTTTGTGAATTTTTGGAAGTCCATATAGTTTACCTATGCGTGAGCCAGTCGGATAGAGTTTATTGTAAGTTTGTTCATCAATTGATTTCGTTTTCTTGGGTTGTTTGAGTAATGATTTCACCTGGGTTTCACGTTGTAGGGTGACTTTCACAGGGTCTTCGTTTATGAGTTCAAATTTTGAGGAATCGGAGAGGATTTCTGAAATTTTGTTATTGTAGTCGGTTTTATCAAGGATGACAACGTCATTGCCCTTGTCAGGTTTCATGACAACAATACTATTGTCATTCTTCATGTCATTTAGAACGTTGATTTCCTCTTTTAAAAATATAAAACTAAGACGGCTGTAGCTGCGAAGACCAGATAGTGCGATGCCATTCATTCGAGTTTTTACGGATTTATACTGAAAACCAGAGTGTTCATAGATGCTTTCATTATGAGTTGCGGCGAAGAATTTTTCGATGGGTGCGAGAAAATTACAGTAGTTTAACTTAGTAGGTGGAATGGCAAAATTTATATTAATCTTATTTGTCTAAGAATTCTATGGTGAAGAGATACATCATTCTTTTAACAGGATATATCAAACTCGTTTGTTGTGTTGTATGAATATATGCTGATTAACATTTTGAGTGGACTATATTGCTGATGATTCTGTTCCAATTAAAATTTTTGCTAGACTGCAGTTTAGCGAACACCCCAAGCGCTTGTGACCGCGGGCTCGTCTTTGCTTGTGATTATAGGGTAGGGTTTGGGTCAGCGTCCAAGGTTCCCGCTAAACTACAGTAGTCCCCATAGGACAATAGCTTGACTCTAATCGTATATTAAAATTCTTCGTCATTTTTGACAATCTGTTAAATCCAAATCGTCATCATTACTAATTGAAATGAAAATAAAGAAAACTATCTCCTATCTGCTTTACATTTTCCTCACCAAAACACAGAACACAGAATGAGAGATAAACAACGCGACATATGAATAAAATACCGAACAAAATAAAAGTCAGGACTGCACCGAGTATCAAGTTTCTTGTATTTTTTGCCGAAACGAGATATATTTGACGTCTGTAATCACCAGTAAAACGTATAAATGAATGATATTTTCAGCTGCGAGGTTTTGACTATAGTTACTAAAACAAAGTGCAGATTATACGCTCGAAAGCATAAGTAATTGAAGAACAACATAAGTATTGTCTTTACTTAAAACAATTCTATTCGTGATCGTTCACATATGCGACTATCAACGATGACACAGCCGAGAATATCACGACGAACAAACACTGCCTGCCTCACTGCCTCACTCAGACACTTTTTCAGTAAGGCGCATAGTGGTTAGCCGCGCATGCACAGCGGCTACCCACAAAACTAACTGATGATGATTTATATTATTGATATAATACAGTATAACTTGACGTCTATAATACAGTATAACTTGATGAATGTCTTCTGCATGACGAGATAACGTAAGAAAAGTACAAACAATACATAAATCATTCACTACTTTTTCTATGAACTTTAATTTTGTAATTTTCATGTGTCCAAATGGGGAGGCACCGGCCTCTATTATATTACTGGCCCAAGGCAAAATGCCCCCTTGCCTATCACCTCACGATGGCCTGGCCTGACAGTCAGTGAAGTATCTCGACTTTGTGTTGTTACACGATTTAATTCAAGTAACTAAAACAGTTAAACACGTTCGAAAACAAAACAAGTATTTTGATTTCAGTTTCTTAGTATACATGCTAAATCAATATTCATCCAAGAATAAATTACGTGCAAAATGAATGATGATGAAATATGTACGTTATCTGGCGTTCATTTTGACCACTTGAACATAATCTTTACTTTACATTTATACATTGTATTGTTTACTAAAGTGTAATTATATTTAAAAAGAAATGTCACATTATGACGTGGCATCTGTGAATGTCAAGCGCATCACTGACTCAGAATTATTTATTATCAAATCTTTTCTGCGTGTAAGAGCCGCAATTTTTATAGTGGATAATTTGAAACAAAAAATGATACCTACTTTCCAGTCGTGGTATTAAATATAGCTTTAAAAGCCACTTATAGAATCATTCAAACGATTTTCATTTGGAATGGAAATAAACATTGATTTGCTTATAAAGTTTTACAAGTTTTAACTGAGGAATATAGAATCACCTCTCTAAGACAGGATTTGAACGTCAATGATTAAGACACGATTTTCGAAACTGTAATTGGATTTTCCCTTGATTAATCAAAAATTCCTTACATGTATGTTCTTGCATAAGTCAGTTCACATTATAAAATTTTTTTGTTATTGAATAAAACTTTGTAAATCATGAATACATTTTAAACATCAACTGCAAGCAAATGTAATTATTTATATATTCGATAATAAACACTGTTGATACAACAGTAAAGGATGCAACAAAAGTGAACCTTAAAACTGTTGAACAAACATAATCAAAAGTATAATTTGAATCAAAGTACAATTGCTCACGGTGTTGCATGAATCAACATTTTACAAAAAATAAATTCTGTCGCGTTCTTCCTCTGTGTATATACATTTTTCCTTTGTGTAAAATTTGTTTTATTTTGCAAATTACCTTACTTTCAAAATCAATGGTTTGTTCAATACAATCATCAACCTTTTTCAAGACACACAGAATTCAGTCAAAAGTGGCGTCGTCAAAGAAGGTAGGTGATGCATAATTGGACATGTTCCCCCCCTCCCCTCTACATAAAATTTCACGTATTCCCATTTTTTTTTGTAGACAAGTATAGTTTGTATAACTCCCGCAGCATAAATGTTCTGGCACCCGCATGCAACATTTGGTATTATTGATGGTAGATGTCAACTAGATACATACAGAAAATGTACTTAGAATTAGATAGGAAATGCACAAACAACAAACAAAACAACAGAATATAAGTAAAGTATCATTACCGATTGTTCACGTTTATATCCAGATCGCAATGATTTGTATATTTTCGATAAAGAGTTAGAAGTACTAATAGATTACGAGTTCGTAAGTTTACAATAACAACAATATTGTTTCGAATCTTGAGAACTGGCACTAGTGTCAGTTACAGTTAATAAAGAAAAATTCAGCATCCTACATATAGAAAATATTCTCATGTTATTCTGCCTACCCCATACTTTTGAACAGGTTTTACTTTTCTTTACCATGCAGCTTATTGTCAATAGTTAGAAAGTTGGTATATCAACTTGAATATGATTTGACTTGAATGTTTAGTCATACATTATTGAGATGCTTTAGTAGAAAATTTGTTATGCAAAGTTAGTAATATAGGTTCAGAATCTCGCTTTACTTTCGACAAATTACCTACGTTTTAGAAATAAGACTTCATATATGGCGACTGTGTAGACAAAAGCATGCTAGCTTTAGTTGTTTACACGTCACATATCTTAGAAAGATGAGAGATTTAATATAAAGAACGCGACCGCATACATATATCAGTTTAAAAAATGATGATCATAATTCATACCTTATTGTTACATCAATCTTTTATCCATGTAAGTTTTGTTACATAAACACATTTAAATAGCGAACGAAGGTGAAGAGTGAGTCAGGATCTCCTTCAACAAACAATATTATAAAACATTTATGACATCTATGTAGAACATCTCAGTTATATAACTAAGTATACATCACTGACTAAAAACAATTGTTATAGAAACAAAAATACATAAATGAGAACCTCATGCAGAATACATAATAACATTGAGATTAGTCAAATTCCAAAGGACTACTGCTAAATCTTATAAAGTTTCACAAGTTTTAACTCAGGAATAGAGAATCACCTATCTAAGACTGGATTTAAATGCCGATGATTACGACACGATTTTCGAAACTGTGAATGGATTTTTTTCCTACAAAAAACAAAAATTCCATACATGTATATTCTTGCATAAGTCAGTTCATATTATAAAAAATCTTTGTTATTGAATAAAACTTTGTAAATCATGAATACATTTCAAACATTAACTGCAAGCAATTGTAATTATTTATATGCTCAATAAAAAAAACTGTAGATAGAGCAGAAAGGATGCAATGAAAGTAAATCTTAAAACTGTTAAACAAACATAACAAAAAATATGATTTTAAATGCTCACTGTGTTGCATGAATCAACGTTTTACAAAAATAGATTCGATCGCGTTCTTCCTCTTTGTGTAAATACATTCTTCCTGTGTTTAACATTTGCTTATTTTACAAAATTTCCTTACCTTTAAAAGAAATGATTTGTTGTATACAACTATCAACATTTTGCTAGACACACATAGATTAATCAAAAGTTGCGTCAGCAAAAAAAGGGAGGTGATTCATGATTGGAATGTGCCCCTCCCTACATAAATTTTTACAGATCTCCGTTTTTTCCATAGACAAGTATAGTTTATAAAGAAAAATTCATCGGTATTAATACAGGATTTGAATGCCAATGATTAAGACAGGATTTTCGAAATTGTGAATGGACTTTTTCCCTTCATTAATCAAAAATTCCATACATGTATATTCTTGCATAAATCAGTTCTTATTATAACAAACCTTTGTTATTGAATAAACCATTGTAAATTATGAATACATTTCAAACATCAACTGCACGCATTTATAACTACTTATGATCAATAAAACAACTGTAGATACAACAGTAAAGAATGCAATAAAAGTAAACCTTAAGACTGCTAGATAAACAAGATCAACTTATAATTTTAAAAGCTCACTGTGTTGCATGAATCAACAATTTACAAAAATAGATTCAGTTGCGTTCTTTCTCTGTGTAAATACATTCTTCCTGTGTTTAACATTTGCTTATTTTTCAAATTTTCTTACTTTTAAAAGAAATGGTTTGTTGTACACAACAAACAACATTTTGCTAGAGACACAGATATTAGTCAAAAGTGGCGTCAGCAAGAAGGGAGGTGATGCATGATTGGACACGGGCCCCTCCCTACATTAATTTTTACAGATTCCCATTTTTTCATAGACAAGTATGATATTTCACCTCTCCCATACCTTTGAACAGGTTTTGCTTTCCTCTACCATGCACCTTATTGTCAATAGTTAGAAAGTTGGTATATCAATTTAGATATGATTTTTCATGCATGTTTAGTCATACTTTATCGAGATGCTGCTTTACCTAATTTGTTATTTCTGTAGTGTAATTCTAAAATATCGCTTAATTCTTCTAAAATTACTTCCGTTTTAGAAGTAAGACAACCATATGAATAAAATTATGCTTACTTTAGTTCTTTACATGTCATATACTCAACAAACGGATGAGAGATTTAATATAAACAACGCGACCACATACATATCAGATTAATTATGGTGATCATCGTTAATGCCTTATTGTAACATTAATTTTTTATCAATGAGAATTTTGTTACATAAACACATTAAAATAACGAGCGATAATGAAAAATGAGTCAGGATCTCCTTCAACAAACAGTATTATGAAACAATAATGATATCTATGTTACAGTATAGGGAATATACACTAGGTCCACTTCGTGTGGAACTGGCTGCATTTTATCATTCTTATTTGTCCGAACTTGCAATTGACTTGCTGCCACTATGGCAGTCGCATGTGCAATGAGATATTCGTGGCACGAAAAAATTCAATGGAGTGGCTCTACTGTATGTTCTTTTATAGTGTGTCTATGTAGAAAATCTCAGTTGTATAACTAAGTATACATCATTGACTAAAAACAATTGTCATAGAAATAAAAATACATAAATAAGTACCGCATACAGAGTGCACGATAACATTGACATTAGTCAAATTCCAAAGGACTAGTGCTAAATGTAATAAAGTTTCACAAGGTTTAACTTAGGAGTAGAGGATCAACTTCTATCTAAGACAGGATTTGAATGTCAAAGCTTAAGACGCGATTATCGTAAATTCAAATGCTTTTTTCATTTCATTCATGAAAATTCCCTACAAATAATTATTAAGTTTGAAAATTGGCAATCCAGGCATTTAGTACATAAAAAATGAAAGTTTCTCCGTATTGTTTGAAAATTATTTTATTGAGCTTTCGACTCGTTTCTTCGACCCTTCATCAGAATGAGGAAATTATTATTTACATGTGCCTTTAGCTTGTAGACGCTTAGACCGTCTAATTGGATTAGCGGGTGGATTAATGTGATTGGATGGGGTGGAATGCGTTGCCATGCATTTTGGTGTATTGTGAATATGATCGGTGTTAATATTATTAGAGTGTAATGTTGTAGTTTTGGTGTTGTTTGTAGTTTTTTTGTCTTTTTTCTTTAGTTGTGAGTATATGATGGGTATGTCGATATGTCTATTTATTGTGTCGTTGTCTATACTGGAACAAGCTTCTTTAAATTCGCGTGCGTGTTTAGACTGTGCGCGCACGAGTACTTTAGTTTCTGTCCAGTCGAATGTGTGGTTGTTTCTGTGGGTATGTTCTGCTGGCAGTGAGTTCGGATCTCGTCGTTTTATGGCATTTTTGTGTTCTGTGAATCTTGTTTTGATTTTCTTTGATGTTTGTCCTATGTATTGCTTTGAACAGTCTTTACATGGTATCATGTAGATCGCGTCAGTTGTATCATTTTTTTAAATAGATTATTGCATAAGTCATTTAATATTTTAAAAAACCTTGGTATTTAATAAACCGTTGCAAATTATGAATAATTTTCAAACTCCAACTACACGGAATTATAGTTACTTATGATAAAAAACACTGCAGACACAAGAGTAAAGAATGTAATGGAAATAAGAAAATGTTTATCTCAGATGTGTAGTAACGATGAGAAACACATTGTAGTTGTGTCTCAGTAGGCAAATTTAAAAGATTAGTGGTACCAGTAAGGGAAAGAATACACACAAAGCGCATTTACGATTACAAAAAATGAATGCTTAAAGTGAGTTAAATCACAGTATAGAAATATTCAGTAGGGCCACTTTGCTGTACAACTGGCTGCTGTATATTTAATTAGGGGCTGTTCACAAGCCCGCTAGCCGGGATTCAGCGAATCGTTAAAACATTTTGGCAAATGAAAAAGATTAAATTCTTCATGACAAAAATCTTATTTGAGCAGTTGCTCTGTACTATGACTTTGCAAATTCCCAAAACCTTTAAAATAAAGAGAAATAATTTAGCTTGATTTGAAAATTATGACTAAAATGACTTATGACGCTTAAGAAAAGGTTGTAAATTTTGCGCTTAAAGCTTTAATTATTTTCAATGACTTAAGATAATTTTATACCTCGCAGAATCACTGTTACCGGGCTCATGTGAACAGGTTCTTAGTTTACTGGCTGCCGTTTGCCATATCGTCAATCCTATTGGTCACAAAATGCAATTTACTGGCTGCCAATATGGTAATCACATGCGTAATAAGATATGCGTGGCACGACAAAATTTAATGAAGTGGCTCTACTATATGTTCTCTATACTGTGGTTAAATGTTCTCTTTCATCTTATGTGATTTTTTCTTTGAAAATATGAAAATTCAATCTCTGCCAAGAATATTTGTTAATTTATGCAAACATACATTTGACCAGAGATGGTACATAGTAATTCTCTCAGTAAATATTAATGTTATGCAAAGTTTTTCCTCCCATGACCACCCCTAAAGTGAACATACTAAACATGTCAAGAACTTCAGAAAAGTTATTTCTTTTTGTTTTTGAAAGATAGAACTATGTTGACATTACAAATTTACTGGGGTGTCAATTTTAGGATTTTCGTCTCGGATTGAAGAATTGGCACATGTACCATGTTGTTTGTCGGGGTCATTTTACACCTTCAAGTTGAGATTACTTCTTGTAAACAAAATGCATACAAACTCTCATACAAGTAGTTCTTGACCACTGACTCATTCATTACACGTTTGTAATTGATCATGCGGCGTGCATAAATTAAACATTTGTTACTTTTTCAAAACTTGAAGTTACTAACGTTACTAACATCCATCTCATTGTTGCTAAAATGTAACCCTGAGTTAGCATTGGTTAATAACAAAGTGTTGCACAACGAGTCTACGACAAAGACACACTATGTTTCACCAATACCAATTTAAAGTCTAATCTCTAACGATAGAGACTCACGTTTTCAAACGTCCTTCCATATTTGCTAAATTTCAACATTCTACGGTCGTTTACGGCATAAAAACAACAGCTTCCATACTTAACTTTATAAAAGGTTATTTTATGCATGCACAAAAGCACAACACAAACAGAAATACACGAACGCAACCAGAAATAAACTATTTTGAGTTTACTCGATAAATTCCATAGCATTTCTAATTCAAGTAATGCTCTTTTAAATAAGTTGAAACTGTACATGTTGCGTTGACGCAGGAATGTTGTTAATGAAGATCGTATGAGACAATACATTTTACAAGAACTCAATGAATGCGGTATTATGCTTGGATATAGAGATATTTGGAGGCTTTTGCAATCTAAGTATAACGTGCTAGTACGTTATTTGACTTTTCAAACTATGCTCAAAGAAATCGACCTTGAATCAACGAGACCTCGACGAGCAAACAGACTAATAAGAAGAAAGTATTTAAATCCAAGCCCAAAATACACCTGGCAATATAAACTGAAGCCGACAGGTAAGATAAACTGAAGCCGTATGACTTTGCATTTCACGGACACACTGACGGCTTTATATTTAAATTTATCGGCTGTCGGATAATTGTAATCAAAATTATGCCATAACCTATAATTATAAATAAAATTACGCCAAAGGACATCGTGTCGTGGTGAATTGTACGTGAGAAATTGAGTTACATCAACTCATTTTCTAAAGATGATTGACTTCTAGGCAATGATGTAGAACTTGGACAGGACTTGTTTTATATTTATTTCGGTATTCGAATGAATTTTTTGAACCATAAGATAACAAAAAGCTCCATCACAAACTTATGGAGGGTGATCTCCCACAAAATTAATAGCTATATTTTCAATTACTAATGCGCATTTTGTCCTTTGCAATGTGCATTTTGTCTTGATAATAATCCATTTTGGAATTTCACAATCGGATTTTGTCCTGTACAATTTCTGTTAAAACTCATTTTGTTGTTGAACATTCCATTATGATGACGTAACATTATTCGTGACTCACAAAACATCAAATTTTACTCGATTACATTATAATTTATTTATAATTTATTTTCTTGATGCGGTAATAATGAAAACAAAATAAACAAATTGTTTTACCTACAAGTCTACAACCCTAAAACATGGCAGACAGGTTATACTTTGTAAGACTCCTTCGCAACTCTAGTTTGTGTTGTATTGCTGACCTCGAAGGAAGTCCAGATCGGGATTTTTGCATTTTTCGTATCGACAATCAACTGCTTCTCTTATTAATAAAGACGACTTAAAAAGAATTATTGAAATTGAAGAAGAAGAAGAAGGCGTTCATTGTAATCAACTGAGGTTGTTTTTGAAACAATACATTGATCTAATTGATGGGACAACTACTGGTAAGTGTTTTGGTAGAAAGATGCAGGGAAGGTTGTAATTGGTTGTAGTCAGTCAATGTATGTGTTTTTTTGTGTGAATATGGTTTGCTTTTTAATATTTGCACCACAACTGATTATATATTATATGTTGGAGCAGCAGTAACTTTATCTGTTTTAAAAATGTCAATGTCAGTAATATTTTCTTCCTTTTAAATTGGACCTTTGCTTTCTCCAAAAAAAACTTAAATGTTTGACTGTTTGAGGTACTAGTTATATTAATACTTTAATACTTGTCCATTCCTAGGGCAAATCTTAAAGTTCTGTTGTCTTCTTGGACTGGGTGTGATTTACTGCCTGCAAATGGTGCAATCATGCATCTCAAAGTTGACAGAGCAAAAGATCGTAATCTGCTGCCAGAAAGTAGAACTTGTTTTCACTTGTTAGTTCTTCCATGTTATGAAAACTTCGATGAACTGAAAGCTGAACTGGATAGGGCTTCGCAATTTGGTTCAAGAGGATTTACCAATATTTCATCTTGGAACAGTTTATACATCTCTTTCAGCAATAACATAGCTTGTTACAGCTAATATGGATGATGCACAAAATTGAAATATTTTTATTCTTTGTTTTGGATATCATTTTTATAGTTAAAGACTTAAAGTGAATATGTTAATGTTTCATTAAATTTTGTTCTGGCAGTTATCAGCATTTATGTGCTAAAAACATTTTCTGCTAAAATGTTTGAATAATCAACATAATGAAAAATTTATAGCCTTCCTTGCCATACATATCTTCTTTTGTATTATCTGAATTGACACCAATGAACAATAGGTCAAGTAGCTTTTCTTGTTTTGTGAGTTCACAATGTCACTCGTCTTCCTGGTGCAGTCTGGTATTTACAAACTGAAGCACCTCAATGTATATGTCAGCACCATTATGATTAGAAGGCCTTAAAGGATTAATGGTTCTTTGCAGCTCATCAAGATCTATTTCATTCAATGGAATGTTGGTTTCTGGAACAATCACTTGTTGCTTATCTGTTTCATGACATGCGTAGTTTTGTGCAAAGGTGGGTGGAAATTCTTGGTTCACCTTAGTGAATTGGAATATTAAATTAGATTCTGACTTCAACATACATCAATTAGCTTTGGATCCAGTCTGATAATTATAATGTAAAGTGTAGTCTAAAATAAAGTCATGAGTTATTGCATAAAAATACCTGCTGTATATGGTCATTTGAATTATTGGCTAAGCAAGATCCTTGGATCCATAGCTGTTCAGGTGATAGATTTCTTTCTGTTCTAATGGGAGATCTATTGTAACCTTCCTGGAAAATTTCCAAATTTCTGTTAATAATTGGACAAAACACATCATGCAATGAAAACACATGTTCTTCATTTGATGGATCCAAGATTCCATTACTTTCCATATGATAGAATAAATGATAAAAAAGACTTGTACAACCAACAAAAGGATCTCGCCAAAAGCGCTCAATCCGTTGGTTGTGCACTCTTCTTCCGGTAATATGACTGCCACGACCAGGTCCTCGCAAATGGTGGTTTAACATAAATTGAGCAATACCAACATTTTCACCTCCTTTATCAGTTCTTACTCTGGATGACAGTCCATATGGAGATACACCAGATAGAAATAGTCTTAGAACAGTATAAGCTCAATTGTTTGTGCTACAGCGAATACCAGCAAACGTGAATAGCCATCTATTCCTGCATGAGTCACAAATCTCCATCTAAAAATATGAAACTACTAGCACATTTGTATGCAAAACTGAGATTTATTAACGACACAAAATAGGTATTTTTAGTACCCCACCTAATCAATTTGTGATTGCCATCAACATGCCAAAGTGACAAGGGGCTAGTAACATGATATTTACGTCAGTGTAACCTGTGGATCCAAACAATGTACCCTGTGGATCAACTCTTCGCATCATTTCACGAATCCTTTCCTGCTGAATTCGCAAACCTCTTGCTAACAGCAATCCTGACATACGTTTGTAGCCAAGATTGGGAAACTCGTTCGTTAAGTTTCTTATGACCAACTCGAGATCTGAATCGTTAACGTCAGAATAACAATTATAAACTGATAAACCAATTCGTTCATCCTCCTTTCAATGGCTCTTTTGCTGACTCCCAGAAGATTTGCCGTATCTTTCACTGTAAAACGCTTATCCAAAAAATAACGCAGAATATCTTCGTTTACTTCATACATTGGTCGCCCTGGTGTGCCATTGAAAACTTGAGGGCAGTTCAATGAAGAAGATGGATTAATATCATGATGAACATTGACATTTAAAGGTTCTTTTGCGTTTGAGATTAACTGCAGAATGGCCTCTTCAAGCTCGAATACTTCAGCAAATCGCAACGTAGTATGGTAAAGAGAATCAATACGGAAAACGCAAAAATCCCGATCTGGACTTCCATCGAGGTCAGCAATACAACCCAAAATAGAGTTGCGAAGGAGTCTTACAAAGTATAACCTGTCTGTCATGTTTTAGGGTTGTAGACCTGTAGGTAAAACAATTGGTTTATTTTATTTTCATTTATATTACCGCATGAAGAAAATAAATTATAAATAAATTATAATGTGATCGAGTAAAATTTGATGTTTTGAGAGTCACGAATAATGTTACGTCACCATAATGGAATGCTCAATAACAAAATGAGTTTTAACGGAAATTGTACAGGACAAAATCTGATATGAAATTCCAGAATGCAATATGATCAAGACAAAATGCACATTGCAAAGGACAAAATGCACATTGCAAAGAACAAAATGCACATTGCAAAGAACAAAATGCGCATTAACAATTGAAAATATGGCTTCTAATTTTGGCGGAGATCACCCTCCATAAAGACGTTACCAATATATTTTGAACGAAGCGCGCAATTGACCGCGTTTTGCTAATGTCAACTATTACGTCACAACGACCTTTTTCCAATTGGTAGCTATCGTTAGCTCGTCGGGCATTTTTAATACGTTATCAGTAAAGCATCAACTTTAAACTTCCATATCTTCAAAAATATTTATCCTTTGGGTCTCAATCTTTGGTGAACTATTAGTTGGAGCTATACCTTTATGTAAAGTACAAAAATAACAATCCGAATTTTATGTTGCATGTGTCCTTTAAGTAAACAGTACAATGTACAAATGTAAAGTAAAGCAGGGGCGGATCTAGAGTATGTCAAATCCGTCGCGCGACTGATGTTTGAAATTCAAAAATTACCTATTCATATTAATTAAAAATTCATTAATTATTCTTACTTTATTATCGCATTTACTTCGAGATAAAAATCCAGCTTTATTTATTATTGAAAACTAATGACTAATGTAATGAATATCTCGTTGGTAACCAGATCAGTTGAATTTTCATTGACCTGGAATAACCGACTGATAAGCGGGGTGGCTTGACTGATTCGACTTATAAAGGAGTCTATGAACGCCAGAAACGCTATTTTATTGGTCAATGGCCAGATCAGTGGACATTCTGGAATAATCTCGACCGATAATAGGGGTGGCCGGACCTATAAGGGAGTCTAATTGCTATCTTACAATTGGTTCATATGAATTTTTGTCTTACTGTGATTGGTTTGACCGATTTCAACTGATAGCCAACTGAACCAACATAGTCAAGCTCAATGTCTGAATTGAATGTTTGATCGTTCATAGCAATTTTCTGAAGCATGATAGAAACTAAACTGGAATTTATGGAAATCTTTTACAAATTCATATGTTGACATGAATGCTGCTTTCCAAACTGAGAATTTTTTCAAGAGGGTGAAAAATTTATGGATGAATTGTAAATGCTTGGCAAAGACGATCTCGCGAGCGACATTTCAGTCATTGATGTTCAAAAGAAAGCCAACATTGTTTTGAGTTTTATCAGCAGAAATTTACATCCAAAATCGTAAGTAAAGGACAAGTGAAGTGTATGCATGAATGCAATATATCAAAGTCAATTTATGCGAGTGTGTGATGCGATTTATGTTAATATGGCGTATGGTAAGCAGATTGATGCTTCTAAAATTGTTGTTGCCGCAGGACTTTTAGCTATGATTTCTTTAGTTCTTGGGGAATTGTAACCGTTATATGGCAGCGAAATCGTACATTCCTGCAAATATATTTCAATGGACAAAAAATCTGTAGCCATAAGGCGCCATACTTATATTTACTTTATCATAAACAAATGTTGTGGGCTTTTCAGTTTATGATCATTGATCATTCAATCATTGGACAGTTATACTACATATTGTTTAAGATTTGAGAAAACTAACATTGATTACATGAGAAGCTGCTTACTATGACCTGTGATTTTGAGTCTTATGATCCATGAAGCTTTTTATTTTGACAATTTGACTGGAATGGTATTAAACCGTAGTATTTCACAAACATGAAATGTTGTCCCATGTCACATATTGCCCCCTTTTCTAACTGAACACCACATGTAGAGATGTAAAGGTGTGTTAATCTACGGCTCATACCAGATTGTTGCCATAAATTCCAAAGGGCTATTGATGTATGAAAAGCATTTTCTATAAAGTAAAAGTGTCTTCCTATGTATGCAGATAAACCTTGAAATTTGGCAAAACAGCAAAGTATTTTTCATGATCACTAGGTAATTTTTCTGATGATCATTATAATTTCTAAACTAAATTATTTTAGATTTACATTTAAACAAGCTTTGATCATATGAAAAGATATTTATCATAACCAGTAAGCATGACACATGAACCATTTTTAACATTCATGTAATTATATAATTAAAGACATGTTGGTTACATTCTGTTTGTATTTGATAATACAATGCTACTAGTGATTGCTATATAGCACACCTTGCAGAAGATAATAGTCTAGTGAAATGCCTAATAAACATTTATGGCATTAAGCTAATCTGCAAATTTTCACTCCGATAATTTTTGCTTAATCTTTGGCAGAAAAAAATTTTGAGTTTTTCTCAAAGGGTGAATTTGCTGGCACTGATGTGGAGATTGGTAAAGAGTTACAATAAACTTGCATGGTTTGAAGTCTGAGCTTTTCTATATCTATGAACTGTCACTTGTAGTACCAAATTTCTAACTTAACTTATTACATAGAGGTTTGAATGGGGGTCTCTAGGGGGGTCAATGCCTGACATCTTGGTAGAAATTTTAAAGAATATATCTGTTTTTGAATAGCATTATTGTAAAATAAATTTACGTTCCTAGACATGCTAATGAGCCATATATTTGGCATGATAATGACCAAGTATTGTTCACTTTATTTTTTTTTTTTTGAAAAACAACGTAAGAAAAATGTGTTGTTTTTACGCAAAAACGATGCCCACAAAATACATTTTTTATTGCTCTAAAACGCTGAAAATGGCATTTTCAAGACTCTGAAATTCAAAATTACTCAGGGGAGAATGCCTCAGACCCCCCCAGGTGCGGAGTGCCTCCGACGTTTTATGACTGATGTTTGAAAAATCCTATAACCCCCCTGAAGTAAAGATTGGTTCCAGGGGTCAAAATGAGCTCATTATAACGTATATATTTCATCATCAATCATTAATTTTTAAAATAATTACACTTTAGTAAACAATGCAATGTACAAATGTAAAGTAAAGATTATGTTCAAAGGGTCAAAATGAACGCAAGATAACGTACATATTTCATCATCATTCATTTTGTACGTAATTTATTCTGAGATGAACTTTGATTTAGCATGTACCCTGAGAAACTGAAATCAAGATACTTGTTTTGTTTTCCATCGTGTCTAACTGTTTTAGTTACTTGAATTAAATCGTGTAACAACACAAAGTCGAATATTTTCACTGACTGTCAGGCCAGGCCCATCGTGAGGTGATAGGCAAGGGGGCATTCTGCCTTGGGCCAGTAAGATAATAGGGAATAATTTGTGTATTAATTGTACTTTTCTTGTGTTATTTCATCATGCAGAAAACATTCATCAATTGTTAATTTTTTAGAATTTCTCGTAGCATCTTCAAACGGAATCACGCTTCAAGTGTTATCAATATGAGCAGGCATGTGGCTAAGATGTAAAATTTGGGGTGCAACAAAATTTTTTTTGTGGGAGGAGCAGTTGTAGACGTCAAGTTATACTGTATTATAACAATAATATAATTTATTACTAGTTAGTTTTTGTGGGTAGCCGGTGTTTATGCGCGTCTAACCACTATGCCATACTGAAAAAGTGTCTGAGTGAGGCAGTGAGGCAGGCAGTGTTTGTTCGTCGTGATATTCTTGGCTGTGTCATCGGTGATAGTTGCATATGTGAACGATCACGAATAGAATTGTTTTAAATAAAGTCAATACTTATGTTGTTCTTCAATTGCCTATGCTTTAGAGCGTATAATCTGCACTTTGTTTTAGTGACTATAGTCAAAACCTTGCAGCAAATTGACGAAGAATTTAAATATATTAGCAATGGTTCTATGGGGGACTACTGCAGTTTAGCGGGCATCTTGGACCCTGACTTAAACCCTACCCTATAATCCCGAGCAAAAGCGAGCCGCAGTCACAAGCGCTTCTGGTTTCCGCTAAACTGCAGTCTAGCAAAAATTTAAATTGGAACAGAATAATCAGCAATATAGTCTTATCAAAATGTTAATAAGCAAATATTCATACAACAAAGCAAACCAGTTTGATATATCCTGTTAAAAGAATGACGTATCTCTTCACCACACGATTGTTGGACAAATAAGATGTATTATTTATTAACTAGAAGTTACTATCGCAAGGTATATGCTGCCTCTTGCACCGAGTAGGCGAAAATATTATCATTTTTTGTGTTTTTTCATTGTATCAAGTCTACTATTTTAATGCTTCAATGTAAGATCAATTACTGTGTAATGTCACTAGGCAGTGAACACAATTTTTATCAAGAGAATGAAATGAAGCACACAAGTATTTATAAATGACTTGTAATACTATTTTTAATTTATCCTTTTAATTTTTTTGTGAACATTTTGTACATTTTAAATTATATCTTTTTTAACAAACTCATTCCTCATTTCTAGAATAAAAATGGCTTCGCCACCTAAAAAAATAAAGATTGAGGAAAATGGATCTCGTTTGAGTAAACTTTTAATCAATAAAGGAAACCATGCGTTAAAAATACAATTGCAACTCAAATTAAGCCATAAAAAATCAAACTTAAAAGCTAAACTTAATGATCCTGGTAACAGAATTAATTTGGAATCATTGAAGAAGAAAAAAGTCATCAACAAAGAGCAATGGGATCATCTTTATCCATCAACTGGTTCACCAGACATTAAAAACTTTGACATCTCATTATTGACTGTCTTGTTGCGTAATATATGTGGTCTAAAACACCACATGGTGGGTGGGATAATCCTTCCTCTTCAGTTCCTTCACTCTCAGCAAAAATTGCAAAAATAAAGTTTTATCGAAACAAAGTGTACAGTCACATAACTACAACTCACGTAGATGACAGTGACTTTGAGCATTTTTGGAATGAAATCTCAAAAGCATTGGTTATTCGGGGGATTCAACAAACTGAAATAGATGAATTAAAGGAAGCTCCCTTCAGTACCGCTGAGGCAAAAAGTATATTGAAATCTTAAAAGAATGGTATGAAGAAGAACGACAGTTAATCGATGTTGCTGAGAAAACCAACGAAAATGTAAAAGAATTAAAAAAAGATTTCGAAGCTATGAAATATAAAGTAGAAGAAATTAAAAAAGAGATGGCTACAAATGCTGATGTTGTTGAAGTAAGAAAAATGATACAGGGCAAAATATGTTCAGATCTTAAGAAGCTTAATGGTCTTATAAAAGATCTTAACAACAAGAAATACCTTGAAGTCACTAGACAATGGTTATTTGAATAATTTAACAATTTAACACTTGGTTTAAAGATAGAAGTGAAGATGCTTCTAATGTCATGATTTTAATTGCCGGTCCTTTTGTTGGTAAAATTGTGTTTGCTGATGAATTGTGTCGACGATATTCTGAAAAGAAGAAACTTGCTGCTTCTCATTTCTGCAGATATAATAGATTAGATTATAGAAACCTTTTAGTATTGATAGAATCATTGGCCAGTAGCATGTGTGAAACAATATCAAATTTTAAAAGTAAACTGAATGGTCATTAGTTGAAAAATGTGAAAGATCATTTTTGTACGTTTATTATGTACATATGACCTTAAAGACAGAAAATGTTACATATTGTCAACCTTTCCCGTATGTAAAAACATCATCATGACGTCATGTCAATAACTGTGAGGAAATAAATAAATAAAACTTTTACGATTTTGACACAAATTCATTTGAACTAAGGAACTGAATTTTTTTTGAGTAAAGTTTTTTTAATTCCACTATTGAAGAATGACAAACTTCACTTTCTATTTTCATTTTTTAAAATAAAATTTATCATTATAATGTTGATGGTAATACAACGTACAATATGTAGCTACAGTTTTGACTTGTAACAATTGTAAACAAAACAATAAACATCTTATTGATGTTTAATTGTGCTTTAAACACTCCATAAGAACAGAGTTTTTTGGCTCTAAAATTTGGTCATCGTATAAAAAACAGGTACGTATAGTGTACATTTTGTTGCCTTTTACTGATTAGTAAACAACTAAGCTAAACATAGGAGTTTTTCAAAATAAACATGTTTCAACATCTCGTGATGTCATCTTCAGTATTAGTGACAATATTATGTATATGATACGACATATATTGTAGTAATGTGATACAGTGATTATTTGAATGTAAGTAGATTATATACAGTAAAATATTGACATGAGTTAATGATAAATGTGTTAACAAGTTCATCTCTAATTTAAAATTTTAAAATCTTAAGTTTTTAAGTTTTTCTTACTTGACAAAAGGGAGGGATAACTAAGGACTGAGTAATAAAATTAGGGCAACCTTTCGAGCAGGTGCAACCCTCAACCTTCGTTATCCGGCTTACACTGATCTGCTTTTGAGTTCTCCTAAAGTTCTCCTCGGTTTGCATAAGCCTGTGCAAAAACATGAAACATTTTTTCTTTCTTAATTGCATGATCATGTTACATTGAGGCTTCATTTGACAAAATTTAAGGCTTTGGCTGCGTTTACACTATATACCAGATTTGCTCATCAAGATATCTTCATTTGGTTTCAAGAGGTAACAGTTTGGAGTAAATGCTTATTAAGTTGATAGATTTTAGTCAATTTAATTGTGTTTTTTGCATTTAACGATATCACTGACTTTTAATACATAGAAAATTTAACCTGCAACGATAGCAATTCTATACAGTAAGCAGGGACTTATTTTAGTTCACAAATATAAAGTTCAATGTTTGAAACGGGCGTATAAAATTTGTTCAAAGACGTTAGAGGATTAATTATTGTATGTTTGAAAGGTCATATGCACCTCGAGCCAATAAAAGTAAAAAAATTTATCGTGACGTCAATTTCAGAAGTGTTAAAGTGTTTAAATTCGTATGTGTTTACTTTAACGTCAGTCAAGTCGCTTTAACTTTATAGAGAGGAAATGTAAGTGCTGTGTATTTACTGGCGAACAGGCGAAGTAAAAAATTTATGGAAGACATTAACAGCTCTTGTTAAAACCTTCGTAATGTGAAAGATTTTACTATTAGCGATGAAAATTGTTAAATTTAGAGTGGGAAATATGTTCAGAAAGGATGTCCATGACGTCAGTACTGTATTGGTTAAATATTGAGTTTACACCATAAATGGAATGATAAAAAGTTATTAAAAGAACATTGTATAACATGTATGAACATTTATGTTAGAATATGAAGACTGACTACATTCTACAAATATGGAAAAGAGGCAAATTCAAATGAGGAGAATAAAGAAACATGATCCAGGTTTTATAGTTCGTAATTAGAATTGACAAGTTTTAAATTTAGTTTATATGAGTATGAGGTTATTATGAAGGATCACGGTGGTCTATTTTTACAATTTGAGTGCAAGCAAAAGAAATCATCTTTAAACTAGGATTTTGTGATCAAGTCTTTCAATCTGTAGTTGTGAATAAAACGAAACCACGTCTTGACCACGTTAAACGCGTTTCGATAAAAATATCGTTAGAAACTTACGATTTCTTTGCGTTTTAATGTCGTTATGCAAAAGTAACGATGCATGATGTTGTAGGGTAGGTTAGGATTTATTAGACCTTAATGAATTTAAAAGCTAGACATTAATTTTGACAAAACTTCATTGAATTTTGCAGTCATATTATGATAAGTTAAGGTTGTAAGAATGGTTTAAGGGCCTTCTGATTAATGTCACCAACATCTTTTAGCCCAAAATTATAATATTAGCGTTATTTAATAGGCTAAATATATATAATTAATAAATAATTGATGTAATATCACTGAAAAATGGTCAATTGTTAGTAGCATTTCATATATATTAATGCAGGGAGAGCATAGTTCTTTTGTTTGGCAACAATGCGTTTTGTTTTTAAAAATTAGATTTGATAGTTATCCGGTAATTTGTTCAAGTACAAACAATGAATTTTAACCCCATAGAGGCCGTTCTTGCTCACAGGAAACAATCACCAAACGAGATGTGTAAGAATTTTTGAAAATTCACGGCTCCCAGAGGGTTAAACATTCATATGGAACAAATACATATAATGACATGCTTAACACTATTTATAAAGATACCATTCACTTTAAGCTACATATAAACCACGAGGCGTCATGGTAGGCAGATGTTGTTAAGATGGAATAAGACTTTATACATAGACGACAAGTATAAAGATTTGAGATTGTGCCATGCAAAATAAAGTTGTTGCCTTCAACTCTCCTCGATGACAGGTTATCGTAACATGTCTCATTTGATTGCAGATGTATTTAAACATGTTGATAAAAACTCAAGACCACCAATATCTGAATGCTACTGAACAAGGACATACCGCACGTATTTAAGCATTTGAAAGCCACGATGTACAGATATATTCTATTAGTATTACGTCTTAAATGTTGATAGCAGCAGCAAAAAGAAATTTGAAAGAGGAAAACCGTTATCAAATGTGTGACTCACGTAGCTACTTGTTTTAAAATCATGTATGAAAATAGATCCTACGACTGGAAACAAATGTAAGTGACTAAACGTACGATAAATGATAATTTGTATTTGGATTTATCTCTATTGTTTTTGTGAAAATCTCAATACTTTTTATTGATGCTACTGATTTTTGGTTTGTTTGTTCAATGTCACATTACATATAACTGAATATATGCAATGAATATAAATACACTAAATTTGCCATCTGTTCCAATGCATTATGTAGATGAATGCAGTTTTCATAGATTAAGGTGTAGACTTGCAAAGATCGAGAGCCGTAATTGTTTTTATGCTCAATTTTCTACGACTCTCTACTATATTTTTAGTAGTAGAACCTCGGGGAAAACAGAACGCCCTTAAACCCGATCCTTATCTTAACCCAGCTAGATATGACTGCAAGATTCAATTAATATTAAGACGAAAAAAAAACTCTAGTCTATAAGTTCATTATGGTCTCATGATTCTTAACCTACTACATCATGCATCTTTGCTTTGCATAATGACATAAAAACGCAAAAAGATTGTAGATTCTAATAGATTTATTTGTTCAAATGCATAGAAGAATAACTTATTGTCTTTGTGAAAGGTGAAAAGCTTCTAAGGAGCCAATCACAATAAAAAACTTTAGTCATGACGTGATTAATCAAACGTTAACAACGGAAAACTAGTCATTTAAACGTTGTAAAAAGAAAAGTAAATTCTGTCTTTTTACTGACGAAGTACTGAAGTATGAGTTGCATTGACTAATCAACTTGTCTTAATGGTAGGCCTCGTAATATGAAAGCTTTCAATGTAAAATGCTTTGATAACGATGTAAAGCCTTTGATCGTTTGAAACTTATTACATCTTTCAAACTTAACCGACTAAAGCTATTCGTTCAATGTTGGTGAATGTTCTACCATTTGGATAGTCAAACGGAAAACATAAAACAATTTGCTCATTGTCAATTTATCGGATTAAGAATTTAAAAACGCAAACTAACGTCATATGTAGATTTCTTTATCATGAAATGTCGTTCATATGTTTCATATTTTTTAGCTTATATTCTAGATCCCTCATGGATAGAGTTGTGAAAGTCTCTTTACCACCTGTGTCATTCACTTCAATTACTCTTACTTTGTCATTACTCATGAGTCATGGTGATTCTTGGCCAAAAATGTTCATTTGCAGTTTGGATTTTTTGTGGATGTCAGTTGTTTGTTAATATAATGATGATGGGCCCCATTGTTATATGAGCCCACCTAAAGGTGATCAGCTGACAATCATAGAAGATAAATCTAAACTAAGCATTCTTTGAGTGATGATATAACTGGGGCATTGAAGTGATCCCTTTTCCTCCGCTTGAAGTTACCATAAGAGTTCATCGTAAACAGTAATCTATCGAAATGGCGATTCATAATACCAGTAGCCCCTTTATTGCTTACGTCGATTACTTTGTGTATGGAATGGTACAGACATATTGAACGGACATTGCATAACGGCATTTGTACGTGTGAACATTAACGTTGAAATGATTGGACTATAATCTACGAAGATGGAAAACAAGCGAGTGGAAAAACATGATCTATGTTTTGTGGTTTGTAAGTTGAGTAGGTAAGTATTAAAATTAACTTATAGCTATGAGTAACCGCATGAGATATTCAAAAAGGATCCTGATGGTCTATTTTTTTATAATTTGAACCATAAGCATGAAAAACACCTATATTAGCTGAAAAAATGTCAATAAAAGTTGTCAATTGCTGTAAGAAAAGAGCTGGCTTTCACTCGCTTTTTTTTACTAATTTTATTAAACGTTTACAAACAAAATTGCAATGCTGCAAGTGGGGTTAATTGAATTTTTAAGACAAAAATGTTACAATAAAATTTCTACTATATACACGTAAAAACTGCGCTGTAAGAAAAGTGGAAAAGATCTACTAAGACGCCTGTATCAGACGGACCAGGACAATGCTTGAAAATCAGGTATTAAAGTTTTGTTCTTTGCAAAATATATAATTTCTGATTTTATTCATTCATTATGCTGACATTTATAATGTGTTTTTTTTATAGAGTAGCTATGTCTGTAGGCCTAATAACTAGGCATTGAATGAGCGATCAAGCTGGACAGAAGCACTAAGCATCCTTATTAAAATATTCCCACTTGTGACTTTCGTTATGCATACTATTCATGAGTATAACGCATTTTTAAATTCAACCGTTAAAATTTTTTTTTGTAAAACTAAATTTTCAAAATTGTCAAATTTTCGGACAAAACACACGAGTGAAAGCCAGCTATTAATGAAGGTCTTAATGAAGCAACATAAAAAATTTGATCAAATGAAATCTAGTAGACATCAAAAATAATTTGTATGCAAGTCGCGAGACGTTTTTTTGGTCATTTCATTTTTCATTTTTTGTTCGTAGGTGAATGATCAGGTCGAACGTACTGAATGAATTTTTCATATGATTTATGTATGAGCTGCTATTAGTTTTCATTTTTTCGTCTATTCATTAAAATTTTTGTTAACACTCTGCACGCTTTCATTTTTTGTTCTCTACTAAAGTTTTCGTTTCTTTTTTTCGAACATTACATATTTGCGGTGTCAATAAATAGGGTAGTCAGCCGACTTTTTTGCCACCGCTTTTTTTGTCACGCTTTTTTTGTCGCTTTGCAAATTTAAGATACGAACGACGAAGCTACGATCTGACTACGCTGCATGTTAAAGTAGATCATCGGGATCATTGAAAACAACTAAAATATGAAAAATCTTAAAACAACAAAAATTTTACAAAATTTTTCTAAATTTCGATCTTTTTATTTATTGGAGGGTTTTTTACCGGACCACCAGTTTTCCCTCCCATTTCGTTTTGTTGGAAAAAAAACAGTGTCCACATTTGGGGCCAAGCGAAGTCATTTGTCATAACATTATTCATTATAGCTATCATTAATATTCACGTCTGTTTTTTTCTCTCGGCCTTTGGGTACATTTCCCAAAACACTGCGTTTAGTAAATATAATGACATATATTTGGAAAAAAATATGTACGCAAGTTTTCTGTTCTGTCAGGTCTTCTAAGACAAATTTTTTTAATCTTCTGCATCAACCGACTCAGCGAGAATAAAAAATGATTTTATAAAGTATGGTAGTGTGATTTGCGTACATAATGAAGATTCCATTAAATATTTTATTTCACTAAGTAGACGTTTTTATTTAAAATATTGCTTTAAACATGAGCAATGTGACGAATTTTTACATTACTCACGGTAATACGCTTAGCCCAATAATATTAGCATACACCATTCGACAATTTTCTCCCCTACCATGAAGTGAGTTGTTTTATGTCTATACCAAATACATTCCCAATGATATAGAGAGATATGATAACACCAAATACACAGAGATTAATCTTGATAGTAGATAGTTTGAGATTAAGATTTATTAACTAGAATATGCTTTTCAGCGTCACTGCACATCTGAGACTAGCATTATCTTAATGCTTATTTTCCTTGCATCCTTTATTGCTGTATCGGCAGTGTTTTTTCTCATAGCGGAGTAATTATAATGCGAGCAGTTGATGTTTGAAATGTATTCGTAAGTTACAATGATTTATTTAACAACAAAGGTTTTTTATAATAAAAAGTGAATTGTGCCATAATATCCAAGTATGGAAGTTTTGATTAATGAATTAAAACAATCCGTTTACAGTTTCCAAAATCGCGTCTTAATCATTGACATTTAAATCTTGTCTTAGATCAGTGATCATCAATTCCTGAGTTGAAACTTATGAAACTTTATAAGATTTAGCCGTAGTCTTTTGGAATTTGACTAATCTCAATGTTATGTACTCTGCATGAGGTTCTTATTTATGTATTTTTATTTCTATAACAATTGTTTTTAGTCAGTGATGTATACTTAGTTATATAACTAGAAAGTTCTACATAGATGTCATTAATGTTTTAATATACTGTTTGTTAAAGAAGATCCTGACTTACTCTTCATCTTCGATCGTTATTTAAATGTGTTTATGTAATAAAACTCACATGGATAAAAGATTGATGTTACAATAAGGTATGAATTATGACCAACACTTTTAAACTGATATGTATGTGTTCGCGTTCTTTATATGAGATCTCTCATCTTTGTTAGATATGTGACATGTAAAGAACTAAAGATAGCATAATTTAGTCTACATGGTCGTCATATTTTAAATCTTACTTCTAAAACGAAAGTAATTTTTTATAGATAAAGCGAGATTCTGAAACTATTTTAGTAACTTTACATAACAAGTTTGCTACTGAAGCTTCTCGATAATGTATGACTAAACATTCAAGAGAAATCTTATTTAGGTTGATTTACCAACTTTCTAACTATTGACAATAAGCTGCATGGTAAAGGACAGTAAAACCTATTCAAAAATATGGGGGGAGGGAGAGTAACATGACACCATTTTCTAAATGTAAGACGCTGAATTTTTCTTTATAAACTGTACTTGTCTATGGAAAAAAGAGGGATCTGTAAAATTTTATGTAGGGAGGGGCACATGTCTAACCTTGCATCATATCCCTTATTTGCTGACGCCGCTTGACTAATCTCTGTGTGGCTAGCAAATGTTGATAGTTGTATACAACAAAACATTCTTTTAAAAGTAATAAAATTTGAAAAATAAGCAAATGTTAAATACAGGAAGAATGTATTTACTCACAGAGGACGAACGCGACAGAATCTATTTTTGTGAAATGTTGATTCATGCAACACAGAGCTTTCAAAGTCATACTTTTGATCATATGTTAGTTTAACATGGTTAAAGTTTACTTTCATTGCATCCTTTACTGTTATATGTGTAGTGTTTTTTATTGATCATAAGTATTTACAATTGCGTGCAGTTGATAATTAAAATGTATTGATAATTTACAATGGGTTATTTAATAATAAAAGTCTTTTTATAATATGAACTGACGTTTGAAATAATATACATGTATGGAATTTTTAATTAACGAAGTGAAAAAATCCAAAATTGTGTCTTAATCATTCACATTCAAATACTATTTTAGATAGGTGATCCCTTTATTCCTGAGTAGAAATTTCTTAAACCTTATATTATTTACCAGTAGTCCTTGGAATTTGACTCATTTCAGTGTTATTATGTACTCTGCATCAGGTTCTAGTTTATGTATTTTTATTTCTATAACAGTTGTTTTTAATCAGTGATGTATACTTAGCTATAGAACTGGATTATTCTACAGAGATGTCATTAATGTTTTATAATACTGTTTGTTGAAGGAGATCCTGACTCACTCTTCATCTTCGTTCGTTATTTAAAAGTGTTTTTATAAAAAAAAACTACAAGAATAAAAGATTGATGTTACAATAAGGTATGAATTATGATCAACACTTTTAAACTGATATGTATGTGGTCACGTTCTTTATATTAAATCTCTCATCTTTGTTAGATACGTAACATGTAAAGAACTAATGCAGGCATAATTTTGTCCACACGATCGTCGTATATGAAGTCTTATTTCTAAAACGAAGGTAATTTTAAAAATGAAGGTTAGTTATTAAATAACTTTAAATCAGTGATGCCCTTGTTACTTGTCACGTTATGATTTAAGATTGTTTTCTTTTCAAATAAAATTAAACTTTAGTTAACACTACAATGTACAAATGTAAAGCATATATATAACGTTAGTATTTCATCTTCAATTATTGTTTTTGCACCCAAAATTTGCCGAACAATACGCCGTAATTTTAAAGTTACAAAAACCGTTTCGTTTTCTCTTGAAATCATATCTAAGTTTCATTAACAATTTTGAGTTTCTTTAAATGAATTAATATCTTATACATATTTTAAAAGAAATGATTCTTTTGAAACCATGATCAATAGACACAAGAAATAACTCTTTACGTTGTTTCAAACATTTATAGTTCAAATATCAAACATACATTAGATATATTTGTCGGAAAATTGTCGGTCGTAACAACCAGTGGCGTAGATAGCGGTCCCGCTACTCCCGCCCGGCGGAGTAAAAAATAATAAATATTCTATTTGGAGATTAAATATACATTATTGCGCAAAAAATATGTTATATTATGTTTTCGTTCATTTTCTCGCTTTTATTTGGTGGTTCGTAATCGTAATACTGAAAAATCTCAAGATTTGTCTTGTAACTTAACAACCGCCTTTTCTGGCACATTTCAATGCATACTGGCGCGATTTCTCCACGTATTTCGCCTATCTTAAGAGAGCGGAACGTAAAATACAATTCTACATGAGAAGTTTTGAATTCTGGTTGGCTAAGGGACTTGGCGCATGCTCAAATCTGCTGTTTTTACAGTCGAACTCCCGCTGTTTAAATTGGCGGAGGTTGTAATTCTTCAACCTTTTAGTATACGAGTACAGCGGTCAGTGATTATCAAATTACGAGATCATAGTCGGTATTAATTTTCTATTGTGCTTCCTCTAAAATTGCTATTATGTATTTGTGTATGACACAATGGCTTTAAGTGCAACTGCGATTTGCTCAACTGATGTTGATATAGGAAATAGCTTATTAGCTAAACCGTTCTCTGCTCGATCGTCGGCTTTAGAGCAGTCCATAATTTTGTATTCCATTATTCAAAATAGGGAAACCCATTTTAATTATGGCATAAAATGGGCTCATTATGGCAAATATATGGCTATTAGCATGTCTAGAAACATAAAATCTATTTTACAATAAGGCTATATTCAAAAACAGATATAGTCTTTAAAAATTTCTACCAAGTTGTCACGCATAGACCCCCTGGAGACCCCCATTCAAACCTCTATGTAATGAATTGAGTTAGAAATTTGGTACTACAAGGGACAGTTCGTAGATGTAGAAAAGCTCAGACTTCAAACCATGCAAGTTTATTGTAACTCTTTACCCATCTCCAAATACAGTGCCAGCAAATTCACCTTTTGAGAAAAAACTCAAAATTTTTTTCTACCAAAGATTAAGCAAAAACTATCAGAGTAAAAATTTGCAATTAAGGACAGCATTAATGTTTATTAGGCTATTAAACTACTATCTTCTGTAAGTATATGCCAGGTGTGCTATATAGCAATCACCAGTAGGATTGTATTTGCCAGTACAAACAGAATGTAACTAACAGGCTTTTAATTATATAATGACATGAATGTTAAAATTGCTTCATGAATCATGCTTACTGGTTATGATAAATATCTTTTCATATGATCATGAAAAATACTTTGCTGTTTTGCCAAATTTCTAGGTCTATCTGCATACATAGGAAGACATTTTTACTTTATAGAAAATGCTTTTCTTACATCAATAGCTCTTTGGAATTTATGGCAAACAAACTAGTATGAGCCGTAGATCAACGCACCTTGACATCTCTACATGAGGTGTTCAGTTAGAAAAGGAGACAATATGTGACAATGGACAACATTTAATGGTTTAAAACCATCCCTGTCAAATTTTCAAAATAAAAAGTTTCATGGATCAGAAAAGACTCAAAATCACAGTTTATAGTAAACAGCTTCTCATGTAATCAATGGTAGTTTTCTCAAGTATTAAACAATGTGTAGTATAACTGTCCAATGATTGAATGATCAATGGATCAGAAACTGAAAAGCCCCAAACATTTAGCCTGACATAAATCGCATCACACACTCGCATAAATTGACTTTGATATATTACATTCATGCATACACTTCACTTGTCCTTTACTTACGATTTTCGATGTAAATTTCTGCTGATAAAACTCAAAACAATGTTGGCTTTCTTTTGAACATCAATGACTGAAATGTTGCTCGCGAGATCGTCTTTGCCAAGCATTAACAATTCATCCATAAATTTTTCACCCTCTTGAAAAAATTCACAGTTTGGACAGCAGCATTCATGTCAATATATGAATTCGTAAAAGATTATCATAAATTCCATCTGATTATAGTTTAGTTTCTATAATGCTTTAGAAAATTGCTATGAAACGATCAAACATTCAATTCAGACAGTGAGCTTGACTATGTTAGTTCAGTTGGCTATCAGTCGAAATCCGTGAAACCAATCACAGTAAGAAAAAAATTTAAACAAACCAATTACACGATAGCAATTGCACACTCTTATCGGTCCGGCCACCCCGCTTATCGGTCGAAATTATTCCAGATCGTCCACTGATCTGGCTATTGACCAATGGAATGGCCTAAATAAGCGTTCTTAAACTCCGTTATTGGTCGAACCAGTCGAGCCATCCCGTTTATCAGTCAGCCAGTTAATATAATTCTAGATATGTTTTTATCCACTGATCTGTTTATGAAGGTGGTATTTGTATAAGTTTTTATACATAAAACAGAATTTTGACGATGAAATCCAAACGATTACAGAACGGGAATTTAATGATAACTAAATTTAATCATTATAATAATTTTTGAACTATAAACATCAGTCGCATGACAGATTTGACATACCCTAGATCCGCCCCTGATTCCATTAAAGGCATGTTAAGTGAACGATTTCAAGATATGAATCAGTTCGAGGTTTATCTGCATACATAGGAAGACATTTTTACTTAATAGAAAATGCTTTTCTTAAATCAATAGCTCTTTGGAATTTATGGCAAACAATCTGGTATGAGCCGTAGATCAACACACCTTGACATCTCTACATGAGGTGTTCAGTTAGAAAAGGGGACAATATGTGACATGGAGCAACATTTCATAGTTTAATACAATCCCTGTCAAATTGTCAAAATAAAAAGCTTCATGGATCAGAAAAGACTCAAAATCACGGGATATAGTAAACAGCTTCTCATGTAATCAATGGTAGTTTTCTCAAATATTAAACAATGTGTAGTGTAACTGTCCAATGATTGAATGATCAATGATCATAAACTGAAAAGCGCCAAACATTTCGCCTGACATAAATCGCATCACGCACTCGCATAAATTGACTTTGATATATTACATTCATGCATACACTTCACTTGTCCTTTACTTACGATTTTGGATATAAATTTTTGGTGATAAAACTCAAAACAATTTTGGCTTTCTTTTGAACATCAATGACTGAAATGTCGCTCGCGAGATCGTCTTTGCCTAGCATTAACAATTCATCCATAAATTTTTCACCTTCTTGAAAAAATTCACAGTTTGGACAGCAGCATTCATGTCAATATATGAATTCGTAAAAATTTTCATAAATTCCATCTGATTGTAGTTTAATTTCTATTATGCTTTAGAAAATTACTATGAAACGATCAAATATTCAATTCAGACAGTGAGCTTGACTATGTTAGTTCAGTTGGCTGTCAGTTGAAATCGTTCAAACCAATCACAGTAAGAAAAAAATTTAAACGAGCCAATTACACGATAGCAATTGGACACTCTTATCGGTCCGGCCACCCCGCTTATCGGTCTAGATTATTCCAGATCGTCCACTGATCTGGCTATTGACAAATGGAATGGCTTAAATAAGCGTTATTATAATCCGCTATCGGTCGAACCAGTCGAGCCATAAGTTATAAAAACGGGTTTTTATAACTTTTTGTACAACAAATATTTCGCCCTCCAAATCGCAGGAAATGCTGTTTCTAAGGCTCTGGATTTCAAAATTTTCCTGGGGAGCATAGTGGGAGTCGCGCCTTGGGCGTAAGATGATGAGCGGGGGTTACTATTTTTCCTGGCTACGCCACTGGTAACGACCACAAATAGTCTTAAAATAATGGTGTGAAAAATATAATTGAAAATCATCGCAATCCTTAAATACAGTTCCAGAATATTTTTAGTAGTTTTTGCTAACTTTTGAATAAGTGAAATAAGTGTGTAGGTTGAAGTGATTGAAGAAATATCATGTTTGTCATAGCAAGATTATTTCGAAATATAATTTGTTGATAACATCGTATTTATTTCAATTTTTTATCCAAAAAATATAAAAGAGGACTAGTTATAAAAATTCTTGTAATATTGTTTTTTTTAATGCCTTCCATATTTTGTTGATTTGCACATTGTAAATTAATGCTTTTTGCAAAAACTTAATTTTTAGTTTGAAAAATGGCTTCACCTCCTAAAAAATTGAAGATTGAGGCAAACGGATCTCGTTTAAGTAAACTCTTGATAAATAAAGGAACACAAGCTTTGAAAACAACATTGCAGTTTAATATAAATTTTCGTTCGTCAAACCTAAGCAATGAACTTAATAAACCCTCAAATAAAAGTACATTGGAATCATTAAGAAAAAGAAGCGTCATCAACAAAGAGCAATGGGACCTTCTTTACCCATCAACTGGTTTGCCAAACCTTGATAATTTTGATATTTCATTATTGACTGTTTTATTGCGTAACATATGTGGTCTAACAGCGCCACATGGTGGATGGAATAATCCTTCCTCTTCAGATACTTCAATCTCAGCAAATATTGCAAGAATAAAGTTTTATAGAAACAAAGTGTATGGTCACATAAGCACAACTAGTGTAGATGACGGTACGTTTGAGCGCTTGTGGGATGAAATCTCAAAAGCATTGGTTGATCTGGGTATTCAACAAACTGAAATAGATGAATTAAAGAAAGCTCCACTCAGTCCCGATGAAGTAAATTATATTGAAATGTTAAAAAACTTTACTTGCATAAATGAGGATGTAAAGAAAACAAAAGCTGATGTAGCAGGAGTAAAAAAAATGTTACAGGAGAAAACATATTCTAATGTTGAAATGCTTGGAAAGTGTAATTTTAACGGTCTTATAAAAGATCTTAACAAGAAATACCTTGAAGGCACTAGACAATGGTTATTTGAAACACTCGACACTTGGTTTAACGATAGAATTGAAGATTCTTCTAATGTCATGATTTTGATTGCCGGTCCTGGTGTTGGTAAAAGTGTGTTTGCTGCTGAGGTGTGTCGACGATATTCTGAAAAGAAGAAACTTGCTGCTTCTCATTTTTGCAGGTATAATAGATCAGATTATAGAAATCCTCGAATATTGATAGAATCATTGGCTAGTAGCATGTGTGATACAATATCAAATTTTAAAAGTAAACTGAATGAAGAATTACAGAGAAACCATTCAAAGATTCAATCACCGATGCATTCCGTGTGTTATTAAATGATCCATTGCATTCATTGGAAGATCATGAACCAATGATTTTGGTTATTGATGCCTTGGATGAAAGCCAAGTTGATGGCAAAAGTGAATTGTTGGAATTGATTGCAGAAGAGTTTGACCGACTGCCTAAATGGATTAAAATCTTCATCACCAGTCGTCCAGAACTTCCTGTTCAAAAGGAGTTGAAAGATATGAATCCTGTGGAGATTACAACTCGTCCTCGTGATGAAAACAACGAAGAAGACCTGCACAAGTATTTAAGACATCAGTTGAATAATCGGGTGAAGGGAGATCGCCAAGTTCTATTGTCATTAGTTGAAAAATGTGAGGGATCATTTCTTTATGCGTATTACGCACAACTGAGCTTGAAAGAAGAAAATAGCTTACTTACATTAACAATTGGTCCCTAGTGGGTTAAGCGGTGTTTACACAAAGCAATTCAAAAGAGTAAAAAAATTGTTAACGAAGGAGAGTCCCAGAAATTCTGTTGTCTCAGAAACTACTTTTATGCAATTTCTTGAATTGTTGGCTGCCTGTCGGGATTTTTTACCGTTAACTTTCCTGTTTAGCTATTTAGGTTTTTCTGGTGACATCAAGTTTGAAGGCTGCAGTAAAATCATTGAATCGTTATCTCAAATTTTGCCTGTTTACGATGATTGTTTAACTGTATATCACAAATCTCTAATTGATTGGTTGAAATCAGATGGTTATGAACAGCATGAGTTTACAGTTAATCCAAAAAATAGTCATAAGTTTTTATGGCATGCTTGTGAGAAAATATTTGAACAAATTAAGTCGATAAACATTTTTGAAGATCAGATGAACACTGCTATGATTAAATATTCTTTGAAGAATGGAATCTATCATATGTCAAAATGTCGCGAAAATGTTGACTTTAGCTGGACAGTAGATGTCAAAGTGATTTGTGCAAGAATTATGGGTGTGAAAGACATTAACATGTTGCTCATTATTAGGTCTGAATTGCGTGAAATCATTAAGAAACGACGAACTTTCTTGAGAAAAGATGTACTTGACGAACTACTATTTCATTTATTAATGACAATGAGATATGAGTTTGAGTTTGATAATATTTTATTTTACTTACAAATTATTGGAAACAGAATTCATGGCAGCAACGAAAAAAGATTATTGGCAAGGGATTTATTGAAACAAGGAAAGCTTACTTGGTTTGAGAATTTAGACTCAACATATCTAACAAACCATCATCATTTGACTGTCTCTTTGCGTGCTAACGTTACATCTCTTTGTGTGTCGTCCAATGAAGAACTTCTTGCTGTAGGATTTGAAAATGGTCAAATATCTATTTTTGAACTTCCAGAATTTAAACAACGATGCACTCTAGGCACTGCACTCGATGATTCAAGGTTGAATAAGTGGGATGATGTAAACATGTTTATATCCTGGTATAACATCTGTGACTATCCAACATTAATGAAATTTTGTTTTATACGTGGAAACATCTGTTATTGCTCCTTTTCACCAACTGGAAATAGACTGGTAACTAGTGATGGATCTACTGAAGTAAAGTTGTGGAACGTTAACAATGGACGTTTGTTAGTATGTTTACAGTCAGATGATGTCGTTAATCGTTGCTCTTTCTCAGATTCTGGTTTGTTTATTACAGCAAGATATGTAAAAGATTACGATGAACTTCCTAAAAATGTGTTCACTGCATGGAATTCATTATCTATGCAAAGAATCGATCGACGCTGCGTTGTTGATTACCAAAAACTACAATGCATCGATAAATATTCAGAGTTCTTTGTTGCAAATTCGTCAAGACTTCGTATGTTTTCAATTCCCAAAGGCAATCGATATTTTTCAAAAATAAAATTCACTACCTCAATTTAATGACAACACACCATTATCGTGATTGTATTTTTATCATACAACCAGAATGGAAAGCTTTCTGAAATCACTCAGTTGACAAAATACAACCATGAAGGAAAAATCGTGTTTCATTTACCACATGATAGGTGTCCATGTTTTATGAGGAATCTTAAAAAAGTCCATCCCATCTCGTTTAAGGAATTTTACGTTGTGCCGTATTTTTCCAAGCTTAAAGTTTTCAAAACTGATCATCTTTGGAGACCTTCAGTTATCTTTGAGTTTTTTGAAATTAAATGTTGTTGTTTTTCACCGGATGGATCTTTTTTGGCTGCTTTTGCTGTTGGTGACCACGTCAACATTCATATTTGGAGCATTGAACGTTGCACTATTATTCAAACTGTACCAATGCAACTGAAGAATGCATTTGGATGTTGGTGGTCAGATGGTTTACTGTGGATATGGGATGGTTCTGATCATTTTACGAAGATATCAACTTCATCTGAAAATTTTGTAGACTCCATGCAGACGAAGAAATTAAACATTGAATTTAAACCTAAGAAAATCTTAACATTTGGTGATGTCTTAGTTTGTATTGACGAACAAGATTTTGTTCAAGTTGTTAGAATTACCAAGGGTGAGATACAATACAACAAAAGACTTCCTGTCGATAATTCAAAATTTAAAGCAGCAGCTGTGTCACCTGATAATTCTGTTTTTTTAACTGTAAACAAAACAGAATACACATTATGGAAATGGGGAAATAGCAACAATGAACTTTACTTGAAACTTTGGCATACTGCAGAAATACCCATAACATCTCTCATTGAAAAATTTGTTCCACAACAGGTAACTGTAAATGATCTAAAGCTCAACTGCTGTATAAGTGATAGTAAACAAGCAGTCATAACATTTTGCAAAGGCATCAAAAGAATGGTCATTTATGTAATTAATGTTCACGAGAATGGTGATGTGAATGCGATTTTGCATGATGTCGGTAAATTTTATTTGGAATCCGACCTAGTTGTACACAAATCTTATTGCATTGGAGTGTTTAATTCGTCATCTGTTGCTGTAGATTTAAAGAGTGGTAAAGTATGCGCTAAAGTTCACGGAATATATTATAATACTAATATAACTATGCATTCCAACACAGGAACTTTAGCTATTGTTGAGAGTTTAGATTGCAGAATTCAATTTTTAAAACTTAATGTTC
Source organism: Xenia sp. Carnegie-2017 (assembly GCF_021976095.1). Classification (NCBI taxonomy): domain Eukaryota; kingdom Metazoa; phylum Cnidaria; class Anthozoa; order Malacalcyonacea; family Xeniidae; genus Xenia; species Xenia sp. Carnegie-2017. The sequence continues at coordinate 2,334,823 of NW_025813487.1, read as the reverse complement.
CTGAATAAATACATCAAGTCAAACTTTAATAGTAAATTGAAAAACCTTTGAGAAAATTGCGTTGATGGTCGTAAGGATGATTGCTTGTTTCCACCTACTATAGTTTTCTACAGAAGAAGTATACTTATTCTTCCTGACAATCTTTAAGGAAATATTTATATTTAACAAAAATAAATTTTGATCAATTTTGCAAAAGATCTTTTAAATTTATCGGTATTATTTCTGGAATGTCTTACCTCCTGCTATTAAAAAATGTAAAATATTATCTGAGTTTTGCAATAATCTGAAACGATTTATAATTGCTTTTTATAACACAAATAACTTGTATTTAAAAGAGCGCTTCTATACTAATTGATCATGAATATTTGTTTATACCTTTCTAAGATTCTACTTGTAATCTTCATAAATGAATTGTCATTTAAACAGGTCATCCTCTAGATTAGACTTCTACTGTAAGATGCTCTGTCAAACTTATTATTATGTATTGTACCTCTGAACAAATTTCATGTTGATGATTTACTTTTTAATAAAAATGTATGGTTAGATAATTGGTTATTTATATTTAATAAATAGATAACATTTAGCAGTTGTCTATACAGTTATAGATACACGGGTATGACGTCATTGTGATAAAAACTGAGTGGCCACGAGCCGCCGGGCAAATCAATGTTTGAAAACTGGGTTTTTTCTTTCCTTTTTCCTCAAATACGTCCAATGCTTCAACTGGGTATTCTTAATTTCTTTATTTGCCCATTCAGGGATATATTCAGGTAAATATTGAAATAAATTCTCCGTTCGTTTGTCATTTAAAAACAAGAATTTTCTGTGACCTTAATTTCGTGTGTCTGTCCTCTTATAGATCATAGCTCTCGAGTTCTATGGTCATTAGTTAAAAAATGTGAGAGATAATTTTTGTTCGTATATTATGTACAAAATGAACTTAAAGACAGAAAATATTATATACTGTCAACAATTTCCGTATGTAAAAACATCATCATGACGTCATGTCAATAACTGTGATGAAAATCAATCAAACTTTTACGTTTTTGACATAAGTTCATTTGAATTGAGGAATTAAACTTTTTTGGATAATATTTTCTTGATTAAAATATTGAAGATTATTAATTCTCACTTTCTGTCTTCAATGGTTAAAATAAATTTATCATCATGATGTTGGGGTTGATACAACGTTAAATGTACAGTTTCAATTTGTGACAATTGTAAACATAACAAGAAACATTTTAGTTACTCATGAATATTAAAGCCCAGCGAGGTGCTTTTAAAAAACCCATTCAATACAAAAATGACGTATAAAAAGGAATATTTTTTAGTAGCGTAACGTTTCGTCTTGGTTCTCAAGACATCATCAAACAGTATTGAATTACAAGTATAAAGGGATTTATATATATAATAGCTATTTACATAATTTTGAATTACATGGTGGGATGAAAAAGGTGAAAGTAAAAGTGGGATAAGATGGAATGAAATGGGATAAGTGGAAATCACGAAAGAAACAAAAACACACACACAATCACAAAGTATACAGACTTCTAGCTTTCTTGTGAATGCCATTTATCCTTGGGTTTTATTATTTATAGTAAGAATTTGCTTTCCGCCCGGTATATCCTTCGTCACTATTCTGAAGAAACATTTTACCAGTGATTTTAAAGATACTTGTGCTTTAAAAAATCCATAGATTTTTCTAGTTCTATGTTAGGGGCATCTTATGAAAAAACAGGTACGTTGCGTACATTTTGTTGTCTTTTACTGATTAGTAAACAACTTAGGTAAACATTGGAGTTTTTCAAAATAAACATGTTTCAGCATCACGTGATGTCATCTTAAGTATTAGTGACAATATTATAAATATGGTATAACATATATGACAGTAATGTGATGCAGTGGTAATTTATTTAAATATAGGTAAATTATATACAATAAAATATTGACATGAATTAATGGTGATTGTGTTTACAAGTGCTTCTTTAATTCAAAGTTGTAAAATCTTAAGTTTTCAAGTTTTTCTTATTGTACAAAAGTGAGATAAAAGTATCTCTGAGGGATAACTAAGGACAGAGTAACTTTAGGGGAGGAGGTCAATCTGCCCCTTCCTCACTTCTTCCTAGAGCCATCATTGTATATTGAATAATCATGTTACACTGAGTTTTAACTTGGCAAAATTTGAGGCTTAGGCTGTGTTTACACTATCTACAGGACTTGCTCATCGCGACATCCTCATTTGTTTTAAAGCTGTAACAGTTTGGAGTAAATGCTTATTAAGTTAGTAGATTTAGTCAATTTAATTTTGTTTTTGACATTGAACGATGTCATTGATTTTAGCACATAGAAAATTTAACCTGTAACGTTTTCGGTATAGTGTAAACGGAGCCTTATTATAAATGTAGAACTTTACACGTGCAAAGACAAAAGAAAATAATGTAAAATTCCTCATTATCATTTGTTTTAAATGCATTCAACACAAGCAAAATTTGATTTTTGAAACGGAGGTAAGAGTTTTAATACAAAGTATTTCTTTTGTTCAAAGACATTAAAGGATTAATTATTGTATCTTTGAAAGGTGACATTAACCTGAAGAACCAATCCAAATGAAAATTGTTTATCACTATTTAGAACATGGCCAAAGCCCCTCGGCCAATCAGCATCCAGTATTTTGATGTTGTATATCTCATATTGCCTGCAAATCATGAATTGGAATGGGCTTCTTTTAAGGCTGCTTTCCACTGTTGCGTTTTTCAATGCGCGTACACTTACGTTTCCGTATGTATACTCCAAGTGCGTAAACGCACCAGTTGAGCACAACTTAACTTTTACGCAGCAAAATTGAAAAACGCGAGCAATTATCCAATGAAAATGAATTTACAGATCACGTGCTTTACAGTGAAGTATTCTTTTGCCAATTGATTTGCAAGTTGAAAAAAGATGGGAAAATATACAAAAGTTGAGGAGAAACTTATTGAAGAAATTTAAAAATACCCAGCGCTTTGGAATACAAAAGACACTAACTATAAGAACAAAAATATTAAGGAAAATGCGTGGCAAATAGTGACTGATGCTGTGAACGAAGCTTGTCAATCAACGTATTCAGGTAATATATATGCATATCTTGCAGTCATATCTTGATAAGTTAAGGTTCTGAGAATGGTTTAAGGGCGTTCTGATTGATGTCACCAACATCTTCTAGCCCAAAACCATAATATTAGCGTTATTTAATAGGCTGAATCATTTAAATAATAAATAATTGACGTAATATCGCTGTAAAATGGTCAATTGTTATTAGCATTTCATATATATCAATGTAGGGAGAGCATTGCTACTATATGGACTCCCCAAAATTCATAAATCCTCCATCCCTCTGAGACCAATCTTATCTAGTTTGACCACTACTCCTACAAGCTAGCCAAATTCTTTATTCCTTTCCTTACACCAATCTCCGCCAGCTCCCATGTTATCAAGGACTCTTTCTCTTTTGTCCAAGATCTTTTACAAAGTGACATTAACGCCAATAACGTTGTGATGGCGAGCTTTGATGTTAAATCATTGTTCACCAACATCCCAGTTGATGAAACAATCGCCATAATAACTGATCACATCTTCTCCAATAACACGTCCTTTCAAGGCCTTGACCGTTCACAATTCACTCAACTTCTCTCCCTCTCCTTCAAAAACTGTCATTTCTTCTTTAACGGCCAAGTCTATCAACAGATTGATGGTGTGGCTATGGGCCGCCCCCTAGGCCCACTATTTGCGAACATATTAATGGCCTTTAATGAGAACTCATGGCTTCACAACTGTCCCTCCACCTTCAAACCCCTTCTTTATCAACGTTTCGTTGATGATTGCTTTCTACTCTTCCGATCGTTGGATCACATACCTCTTTTCCTTACCTATCTCAATCACCAACATCCTAACATCTCCTTTACATCTGAACTGGAAAAAGACAACATGCTCCCCTTTCTTGACGTAAAAATAACTACCTCAAACGGCAAGTTTTCCACCTCCGTGTATCGTAAACCCACTTTCACTGGTCTCTTCACCAATTTCCATAGTTTCATTCCCATTCAATACAAATGCTCCTTGATCTCCTCTTTACTTTACAGAATTTTCAACCTTTGCTCCAGCTATGAAGATTTTCATACCGAACTAGAATTTGTTAGAAAATTGTTCACCTTAAACAACTTCCCTTCATACATATTTGACAATCATGTTCACCGCCTCCTCAACAATACATTTGAACCCAAAGATCTTATTCACACTGCTCCTAAGAAAATCATGTACTTCTGTCTCCCTTTCACTGGCCTACACTGTCTTCAGATTCGCACTCAAATCACTCGACTTTGCAATGCTGCCTTTCCTCATATCAACGTTCGCTTTGTTTTTCATTCTTCCAGGCGTCTCTCCTCTTTCTTTCCTTTTAAGGATAGGGTTCCCAAACTCCTGAGATCTGGTGTTGTATACTCATTTAAGTGTCGATGCTGCTCTGCATCGTATGTGGGTCAAACCACGCGTCATTTACACACCAGAATATCAGAACACTTGGGAATCTCTCCCTTAACAGGAAAGCCTTCCTTATGTCCACCCCCATCTGCAGCTCTTTCTCATATAAGAAATACATCTCACTCTGCCGATTTTAATGATTTCTCAATTCTCTCTTCCTCCTCCGACAATTATGACCTTATGATTCATGAAAGCCTTCTTATATCCGAACTTAAACCCTCTCTTAACACCCAAGGCAACTCAATTCCCCTTCACCTTCTTTAATATACCGCCATTCTCACTTAATTCCGTCATCTAAAACTCCTCTTCCCCTCACATGTAATTTAACACCCCGTAATATAAACTTGTATTTAAAACCTCGTGCATATTAATCAACTCAATTAATCTGAAGATATCTTAAGATAAAGACGAAACGTTATTAATAAATCCTTATCTATTTTTATTACTGTGATGGCTTTTTTAAAAGTCTTATGTTGGGCTATTATGTTCATATTGAGCATTGCTCTTTTGTTTGTCAACAATATGTTTTATTTTTAAAAATTAGATTTGATAGATATCCGGTAATTTGTTCAAGTACAAACAATGAATTTTAAACCTCTAGAGTCCGTTGTTGCTCACAGGCAACAATCACCAAACGAGATGTGTAAGAACTTTTATAAAGGCTCCCAGAGGGTTAAACAAACATGTGGAACAATACATATAATGACATGCTTAACACTAGTTACAAAGATACTATTCACTTCGAGCCCCATTTAAACCACGAGGCGTCAAGGAAAGTAAATGTTCATATGAGATGGAACAAGACTTTACACATAGACGACAAATATAAAGATTTGCGATTGTGTCGATCGAAATAAAGTTGTTTCCCTCAACTGCCATCGAGTTATTTGAAAGCCACGATGTACAAGCAAAGAAATTTGAAAGAGGAAAACTGTTATGAAATGTGTTACACTCGCAGCTACTTGTTTCGATATCATGTATGAAAATAGATCCTACGGCTGGAAACTACAAATGTATGTGACTAAACGGACGATAAATAATAATTTGCTTTTTGATTTATCTCAATAGTTCCTGTGAAAATCTCAATAGTTTCTCTTATTGCTACTGATTTCTGCTTTGTTTCTTCAACGTCACATTAGTTATAACTAAATACATGCAATGAATATAAATACGCAAAATTTGCCATCTATCTCCAATGCACTATGTGGTTGAGTGCACAGAAGTGCAGTTTTCAAAGATTAAGGTGTAGACTTGCAATGAACGAGAAGCGTAATAGTGTTTTTGTTCGTTTTTCTACGACTCTCTACTATGTTTTTAGTAGTAGAACCTCGGGGAAAACAGAACGCCCTTAAACCCGATCCTTATCTTAACCCAGCAAGACATGACTGCAAGATTCAATTAATATTAAGACAAAAATAAACTCTAGTCTATAAGTTCATTATGGTCTCATGATTCTTAACCTACTACATCATGCATCTTTGCTTTGCATAATGACATAAAAACGCAAAAAGATTGTAGATTCTAATAGATTTATTTGTTCAAATACATAGAAGAATTACTTATTATCTTTGTGAAAGGTGAAAAGCTCCTAAGGAGCCAATCACAATAAAAATTTTAGTCATGACGTGAATTAAACAAATATTAACAAACAGAAACTTAGTCCCTTTAACGTTGTAGAAAGAAAGGTATATTCTATCTCTTTACTGACGAAGTACTGAAGTATGAGTTGCATGGAATAATCAACTAGTCTTAATGGTAGGCCTCGTAATATGAAAGCTTTCAATGTAAAATGCTTTGATAAGGATGTAAAGCCTTTGATCGTTTGAAATTTGTTACATCTTTCAAACTTAACCGACAAAAGCCATTCGTTTAATGTTGGTGAATGTTCTACCATTTGGATAGTCAAACAGAAAACATATAACAATTTTCTCATTCTCAATATATCTGATTAAGAGTTTAAAAACGCAAACTAACATCATATGTAGATTTCTTTATTATGAAATGTCGTACATATGTTTCATATTTTCTTATATTGTAGATCCCACATTGATAGAGTTGTGAAAGTCCCTTACCACCTGTGTCATTCATTTCAATTACTCTTGCTAGTTTGTCATTACTCATGTGTCATAGTGATTTATGGCCAAAAATGTTCATTTGCAGTTTGGATTCTTTGTGGATGTCAGTTGTTTGTTCATATAATAATGATGGTCCCCATTGTTATATGAGCACACCTAAAGGTGGTCATCTGACTTTCTTAGGAGATCAAATCTACACTAAGCATTCTTTGAGTGATGATATAACTGGGGTATTGAAGTGATCCCTTTTCCTTCACTTGAAGTTGCAATAAGAGTGTATTGTAAACAGTAATCTATTGAAATGGCGATTCATAATACCAGTAGCCCCTTTTTTGGTTACGTCGATTACTTTGTGTATGGAATGGTACAAACATGATGAATGGACATTGCATAACGGGATTTGTACATGTGAGCATTAATATTGAAATGACTAGACCATAATCTCCGAAGATGGAAAACAAGCGAGAGCAAAAACATGATCCATGTCTTGTGGTTTGTAAGTTGAGTAGATAAGTATTAAAATTAACTTATAGCTATGAGTAACTGCATGAGATATTCAAAAAAGATCTTGATAGTCTATTTTTATAATTTGAGCAATAATCATGAAAAACACCCATATTTGCTAAAAAAATTTCAATAAAAGATGTCAATTGCTGTAAGGAAATAGCTGGATTTCACTCGCTACTTTTACTAATTTTATTAAACGTTTATAAACAAAATTGCAATGCTGCAAGTAGGGTTCATTAAATTTTAAGATAAAATGTTACAATAAATTTTTACGATATACACGTAAAAACTGCGCTGTAAAAAGTGGAAGAGACTTACTAAGACGCCTGGATCCGACGGCAAACAATGCTTGAAAATCAAAAGTTTTGTTCTTTTCAAAATATATTATTTCCGTTCTTATTCATTCATTATGCTGACATTATGTCTGTAGACGTAATAACTAGACATCGAATAAACGATCAAGTTGGACAGAAGCACGAAGAAACAAGCATCCTTATTGAAAGATTCCCACTTGCGACTTTCGTTATGCATACTATTAATCAGTATAGCGCATTTTTAAATTCAACCGTTAAAATTTCCGTAAAACTAAATTTTCACAATTGTCAAATTTTCGGACAAAACACACAAGTGAAAGCCAGCTATTAATGAAGGTCTTAAGGAAGCAACAGAAATTTTTATCAATTGAAATCTAGTAGACATCAAAAACAATTTGTATGCAAGTCACGACGTCACTTTGGTCATTTCATTTTTCATGGTTATTGGTAGGTGAATGATCAGGTCGAACGTACTGAATGAATTTTTCATATGATTTATGTATGAGCTGCTATTAGTTTTTATTTTTCGTCTATTCATTAAAATTTTTGTTAACATTCTGCACTCTTTCAATTTTTGTTCTCTACTAAAGTTTTCGTTTCTTTTGTTCAAACACAAATATTTGCGGTGTCAATAAATAGGGTAGTCAGCTGACTTTTTTGTCGCCGCTTTTTTGTCGCTTTGTGAATTTAAGTAGATCATCAGGATCATTGAAAACAACAAAAATATGAAACATCTTAAAACTACAAAAATTTGAGGAATTTTTTCTAAATATTTGATCTCTTCTTTTTTTAAAGGTTTCTTTTACCGGATCTAACGGTTTTCCCTCCCATTTTGTTTTGTTTTGAAAAAAAAACATTGTCCACATTTAGGGCAAAGCGAAGTCATTTGTCATAACATTATTTATTATAGCTATCATTAGTATTTACGTTTATTTTTTATCTCTCGGCCTTTGGGTATATTCTCAAAAACACTGCGCTTAATATTTATAATGGCATACATTTTGAACAAAAATATGTACGCAAGTTTTTTGCTCAGTCAGATCTTCTAAGACAAATTTTTTTAATCTTCGGCATCAACCGACTCAACGGGAAAATAAAATGATTTTATGCAATATGGAAGTGTGATTTGGGTACATAATGAAAATTCCATGATTCTTTCATTTCACTAAGGAGTCCTTTTTACATAAAATCTTGCTTTAAACATGAGCAATGTGACGAATTTTTACATTACTCACGGTAATACGCTTAGCCCAATATTAGCACACACCATTCGGTAATTTTCTCCCCTACCATGAAGTGAGATGTTTTATGCCTGTACAAAATAAATTCCCCATGATATAGAGAGAAATGATAACACCAAATAGCAGAGATTATTCTTGATAGTAGATATTTGAGATTGAGATTTTTTAACTACAATATGTTTCTCAGCGTCACTGCACATCTGAGACTAGCATTATCTTAATGACTATTTTCATTACATCCTTTACTGTTGTATCGACAGTGTTTTTTCTCATAGCTAAGTAATTATAATGCGTGAAGTTGATGTTTGAAATGTATTCGTAAGTTAAAATGGTTTATTTAATAACAAAGTTTCTTTATAATATGAAGTGACTTGTGCAATAATATGCATATATGGAATTTTTGATTAATGAATTAAAAAAATCCGTTTGCAGTTTCCAAAATCGTGTCATAATCATCAACATTTAAATATTGTCTTAGATCAGTGATCATTTATTCCTAAGTTAAAGCTTATGAAAGATTATAAGATTTAGCAGTAGTCTTGGAATTTGACTAATCTCAATGTTATGATGTATTCTGCATGAGGTTCTTATTTATGTATACTTATTTCTATAACAATTGTTTTTAGTCAGTTATGTATACTTAGTTATATAACTAGAATGTTCTACATAGATGTCATTAATGTTTTATAATACTGTTTGTTGAAAGAGATCCTGACTCACTCTTTATCTTCGTTCGTTATTTAAATCTGTTTATGTAACAAAAACTTACATGGACAAAAGTTTGATGTTACAATAAGGTATGAACTATGATCACCATTTTTAATCTGATATGTATGTGGTCGCGTTGTTTATATTAAATCTCTCATCCGTTTGTTGAGTATGTGACATGTAAAGAACTAAAGCAAGCATAATTTTGTCGTCTTACTTTTAAAACGGTAGTAATTTTGGAAAAATCTATTTTTGTGAAATGTTGATTCATGCAACACAGAGCTTTCAAAGTCATACTTTTGATCATATGTTAGTTTAATAGTGTTAAGGTTTACTTTTATTGCATCCTTTCCTGTTATATGTATAGTGTTTTTTATTGATCAAAAGTATTTACAATTGCGTGCAGTTGATAATTAAAATGTATTGATAATTTACAATGGGTTATTCAATAACAAAGGTTTTTTTATAATACAAACTGACTTTTGCAATAATATACATGTATGGAATTTTTGATTAACGAAGTAAAAAAACCATTTAAAGTTTCAAAAATTGTGTCTTAATCATTCACATTTAAATCATATTTTAGATAGGTGATCTCTTTATTCATGAGTTAAAAAACTTGTTGAACTAATATTATTTGGCAGTAATCCTTTGGAATTTGAGTCATTTTAATGTTATTATGTACTCTGCATGAGGTTCTTATTTATGTATTTTTATTTCAATAACGATTGTTTTTAGTCAGTGATGTATACTTATTTACATAACTAGAATGTTCTACATAGATGTCATTAATGTTTTTTAATACTGTTTGTTGAAGGAGATCGTGACTTACTCTTCATCTTCGTTCGTTATTTAAATGTGTTTATGTAACAAAACTCACAAGGATAAAAGATTGATGTTACAATAAGGTATGAATTTGATCATCTTTTTTAAACTGATATGTATGTGGTCGCGTTCTTTATATTAAATCTCTCATCTTTGTAAGGTATTTGACATGTAAAGAACTAAAGCAAGCATAATTTTGTCTACACGGTCGTCTTATTTCTAAGGCAAAGGTAATTTTAGAAACTTAAGAAATATTTTAGAACCACATTACCGACATAACAAATTAGTTAAACAGCCCCTCGATAAAGTATGACTAAACATGCATGAGAAATCATATCTAAATTGATATACCAACTTTCTACCTATTGACAATAAGCTGCAAAGGAAAGTTAAACCTGTTGAAAGGTATGGAGAGGTGAAATAGCATACTTGTCTATGGAAAGAAATGGGAATCTGTGAAAATTTTTGTAAGGGTTACAGCATGTCCAATCAGGCATTACCTCAATTTTCCTACCGACGCCACTTTTGACTAATCGCTGTGTGTAACAAAGTGTTGTTAATTGTATTGAGCAAACCATTCATTTTAGAAGTAAGAAAATTTGTAAAATGAGCTAATGTTAAACACAGGAAGAATGTATTTATACAGAGGAAGAACGTGACAGAATCTATTTTTGTGAAATGTTGATTTATTCAACAAAGTGAGCTTTTGAAATTGTACTTTTGATTAAGTTTGGTTAACAGTTTTAGGGTTTACTCTCATTGCATCCTTTACTGTTGTATCTACAGTGTTTTTTATTGAACATGTAAATAATTACAATTGCTTGCAGTTGAGGTTGAAATGTATTCATGATTTACAAAGGTTTATTCAATAACAAAGATTTTTTATAATATGAACTGACTTTTGCAAGTATATATATATATATGGAATTTTTGATTACTGAAGAGAAAAAAATCCATTCACAGGTTCGAAAATTGTGTCTTAATTATTGACATTATATTCTTGTCTTAAATAGGTGATTCGCTATTCCTGAGTTAAAACTTGTGAAACTTTATAAGATTTAGCAGTAGTCCTTTGGAATTTGACTAATCTCAATGTTATTATGTACTCTGCATGAGGTTCTTATTTATGTATTTTTATTTCTATAACAATTGTTTTTAGTCAGTGATGTATACTTAGTTATATAACTAGAATGTTCTACATAGATGTCATTAATGTTTTATAATACTGTTTGTTGAAAAAGATCTGACTCACTCTTTATCTTCGTTTGTTATTTAAATCTGTTTATGTAACAAAACTTACATGGACAAAAGATTGATGTTACAATAATGTATGAATTATGATCACCATTTTTAACTGATAGGTATGTAGTCGCGTTTTTATACTAAATCTCTCATCTTTTGTTATACAGGTAACATGTAAAGAACTAAAGCAAACATAATTTTGTCCATACGATCGTCGCATATGAAATCTTACTTCTAAAACAAAGGTAATTTTACGTAAGTTAACCGAGATTTTGTATTTGCATTTCTAACTTAACAAATTTGATACCGAAGCATTGCGTAGTATGAAGTGTGACTATAAACAAATCAATGTTTATTTCCATTCCAAATGAAAATCGTTTTAATGATTCTATAAGTGACTTTTAAAGCTATATTTAATACAACGACTGAAAAGTAGGTTTCATTTTTCGTTTCAAATTATTCTCTATAAAAATAGCGGCTCTTACACGAAGAAAAGGTTTGATAATAAACAGTACAATGTACAAATGTTTTGGGAAACAGGGAAATGTTTCTTCGAAGTTTCCTAATTTACTCACACTCGATATTCACGTAAAGATATTTTTGCTTTATTTTTTATAACAAAGGGAATACGCTCATAAGCAACATACGAACATCATAACTTTTATCCCCCCAATACAAACCCACGTGATTAGTCTTTTCACAAAAATAACATAAAGTTTCTCACACTTTCCCTCATATGACTTTTATGTTACAAGTAATTTGCTTTAGTACTTAATGTTATGGTTAATGTACATTGTTCTCATCCTGTAAAATTTCTCGCACACGTTGTTTTGTCTCGATGGCTGCTTGTCTCTGGTCCAACGACGACACATTTCTTCCTTAGTCTTTTTTAAATACTTTAAACCTTTTTCAAACTCTTGGGTTCGTGAAAAGGTTTTAATTCAGGAAGGTGACTGGACTTAACAGAAAGCATTGAGTTAGGCGTAAGAGTAGACTGTTGTCGTCTTCCTATATGTAACAAAGCGGTCTACTGTTTATTGCTAAATCCACATCCAATAAAACTTTAGACAACTCATCCCAAGTTGACACACCGTTTCCAATAGCCCTATAGAAGCAGCTCTTCATCAATCCTATTAACTGTTCAAACTGACCTCCGCACCAGGGAGCCCTGTTGAGATTGAACCGCCACGACACCAAATCTTTGTTGAGAAAGGGATTGAGCTTTTCGTCTTTCTGTACACTCTTCAGCTACTTTGATGCTGCCACGAAGGTGGTAGCGTTATCCGAGTATATGATGGAAGGTTTTCCTAGCCACGAGGCGTTTAAAGCTTTTGATGAATTAATGGTTTCCAAGCTAGGCACGAGATCAAGAAATACTGCCAGTGTCAGAGAACATGAATACAAAACGATGTAGGATTTCCCTTCTCTTCTATTTTTTGTGTACTTTATGGGTTCTGCGAAAACTACGCCAATGATTTCAAATGGATTAGATGGGTCTGTTCTTGTCTTCGGAAGGGGACCAGGACAAGGCACCTGCGCTGGTGTCAGTCTAAACCTAGCCCCAACAAGATCCAATGATTTTCTTTGTTAACTTGCGAAGTCTTGGAACCAAAATCTCTAGCGTTCATGGGCCATAATTAATCCTACCCCACCGTGCAAGGTGTTAAAATGAGCTCTCAGCACCAATTTCGAAGTAAACTTCGCTTGGTCTGGGAGGTATATTGCGTATTCCCCACCAAGTCGCCCATGACATCTCCATATTCCCTTATTACTTAACTGGAGATTGAGTTGCTCTTTATCTTTAAAGAATTCCTTCGTGCTCACGAACTGTTGTTGCGCTCGTTTTATTTAATACTCCTCTTGTTCCAACACCTAATCCGTAGTCAATGCTCCATTTCTTTTCTTCGTTGGGTTAAGACAGTTTTGCGTAAACCGTGCCATCCATCCAAAAATTCTGATTATTTTATGTCGCTCGAATTTATTGAGAATTTGGTCAAGACAACGGTTTTCAACAGTCAGAAATGATAAATCCCGTTTGATCTTCTTCTCTGCGTTGCTATACTCAGTAGCGTTCGTCACGAGAGAAGGGAGCCAGTCTTGGGGTCGAGTCTGCCAGGATGGTCGCTTCCACCAAAGATCACACTTTTCTACACTACCGCCACAACTTCCCAAATCTATTGGATTTCCGCAGTTGGTACGTGCCTCCAAGATACATTGGAATGACTTTGAATTTTCTTTACTCTGTTCGCTACAAATTGCCTGTACTCTCCATCATCTCTCAACCAATGTAACGCGACGGTGCTGTCTAGCCAACAGGTAATTTTTCTACAACCTTAAATCCATACAATGCTTTTCTAACGTTTACCGCCAAGTTGATAGCCATATGTCCTGACACAAGCTCCAATTCAGTGATGGTTAAATTCAATTTTTGCCAAACAAGATTTCGCTGCTACGAGGCTTTGGCTCCCTCCAGATGATTGCTTAATTACTGCATACACTGCCCCTTTTGCTACTTGCATCACCAAATGCGTGAATCTTAACTTCTTTAATGTTCTCTTAATGAGAGATATGCTGCTCTGGAAGGAAACAAATCGAGGTAAATTCCTTTCCCACTTTAAAAACTGTTTTGCAAACTCCTTAGGCAACGATTCGTCCCAATTGAACTTTATTTCACAAACATGACGATATGTAATCTTACCCACAAGTGCAGTGGCGTAACTAGAACGTTAATTGGGGTTGGGATATATTCCGTTGTGCCTTACTGATTTCTGTTGAATATAATTTGAATTTCAAAGAAATCAGTAGGGCACAACTGAATATACATATCCCTCCCAATTAACGTTCTAGTTACCTCTCGCAAGTGTCATGGGTGATACCAGTCCTAGCGGATCGTTAATCTTAGCCAAATACGCTAGTATGCCTCGTTTCGTCAACACTGTTGGAAATTCAAGAAACAATACTTGTAACACGTCGAGCAACATCTCCCATTTGAGCCCCAACAACTTACATTCGCCCTATGTTGAGTTTCCTTCTAGTTGTCGTTTTGAAAATGATAACTCGTCATCCTTGTTATCTGTTTCCAGATCCTGAACATTAGAATGCCATTTATGTAGTGTAAATTTCGCTTTGTCAAAAATCTCCCCCGCTGCACTCTTTAACTCTCTCGCCTACTCGGTGACAGATGCTCCCGAAATCAAATTGTCCACGTATAAGCTCTTGCGAATATCCTCGACGACCTCGGGATAACGGTTTTCTAAGATGTTAAGGTGTTCCTGGAGCACTCTGTTGAGAAAGAAAGGCGATGGTGTTAGCCCAAACACCACTTGAATGAATCGAAGCACTTCTATTTCACTACTGTTGACGTTCTTGATCCAGTGAAAACGTAAGGAATCTTGTTCACTTTCACGCACTCGCACCTGTAGAAAGGCCTTTTTCAGATCTCCAGCGATAGCTACTGCATGAAATCGATTACGGGCAATGACGCTCAAGAGCTGATTATGTAATGGTGGTCCAGTTAGCAAACAGTTGTTGAGAGAAAATTACTACACTCACTTGCAGACGCATCGTACACAATTCGTAGTTTCGTAAGTTTCAGCGTCCTTCATTACGACTGCTTTGTGTGGCAGATAGAATTCCTTTCTCTTCGCTTTATGATTCCCTTTCTCAACAACTCCTAGCTGTAGTTGTTCTCGCATCACCGCGTCATACTCCATTAACGTATTTTCACGTTTCAGTTTGCATAAAAGAGAATTAAGGCGTCTTAAGCTTCCGTTACGATTACAAGTTAATGATGGATGATTAGGTTTCCATGGTAACGAGGTCTCATACCATCTGACGTCCGAACGTATTAAAGGACACATGCAACATAAAATTTGGATTGTTATTTTTGTACTTTACATAAAGATATAGCTCCAACTAGTAGTTCACGAAAGTTTGAGACTCAAAGTATAAATATTTTTGAAGATATGGAGGTTCAAAGTTGATGCTTTACTGATAACGTATTGAAAATGCCCGACGAGCTAACGACGGCTACCGATTGGAAAAAGGTAGTTGTGACGTAATAGTTGACATTAGCTAAACGCGGTCAATTGCGCGCTTCGTTCAAAATATATTGGTAACTTCTTTGCCTGTATAAACAACACGACAATTTAGCATTGAAAATATGGTTTATTGTGCCGCATTTAATTGTATAAACGGTTCTTCTAAGAACCACCAAACGCAGCAAAAGGTTTCTTTTTTTCTTTTCCCGAAAACAAGCGCATGCGAGATATTTGGATTGAAAAAATCCGACGCAAAAATTTGAGGCCAACAAAAAGCTCAAAATTGTGCTCGCAACATTTCGAGAGTTCGTGCTTCGTGCAAAATTTTGAAGCGATGCAATCAGTAGGATGGACAGCAGGACGGCTTCGCCTTAAGAAGGACGCTGTACCCACGATTTTTTAATACTTTGTGGAACCCACAAGTGTAGCATCTAAAAGGAAGCAGCCAACAAATGTTAGAACTGCATTTGAGAAGAGACGAAGGCAAGAGGTGATTATTATAGTTATAGTTAGCAATATTTGTTTACATTTATCAAAAACTAAGCTATACAGCATTACTAAATTGAGGACAATTTTATAATTTTAGATTATTGACGACGTTCTAGCAGAACATGACGACTTTCTTGAAGGCGACGACCACGATGTGTCGACATCGACTCGAAATGTTTGTGCGTTTTACCACAAAGGAAGTTTGTTTAAGATAAAGATGTCAAGATATATGTAGACAGCGAAACACAAACATATATAGTGGTAACTAATTCAGACTAATGTCGTTTGATCTTTTCTTTGTTATTTTAACTCACAGAAAATTTCTTGTACCTTAGAAGCGCAATGTGAAACGCCAAGCAGCCTTAACAATCCGTCCGCAAAAACACCTTAAGGTCAAGAACCACTCAAACAAAAGTGCCAAATATGATAAGTAGAGGTATAGACTTTCCATTTCGGCCGTTTTGATTTGTGTGAAAAATCCAGCAATACGATAATTTTATTTAAAAGTTGAGTTAATTTCAACAAAAAATCATAGCACACAGACGACGTCATGTAAAATTGAACATTTTGAGGATAGCGCTGTATGGTCTGATACAGAAAGCACGTCGACGATGAGCAATAGCTACAATGGATCAGACTCTCACTTCTTTTCTTCACTTTCAGGCATAGGTTCAATGTCATGTGTGTACACGACCATAACTGTTTTTTCGACAGCTTCGTTTGTACACACTGTGGCAAACTCTTCCTCTTGTGTGATACAATTATGATGGCCATGTATCAGAGGATCAGTATTGCTTACCTCTTGGCAACATATACTTTCCCGTCCTGTACTCGTGACCACACAAAAGCCACACTCGCGTCTAAAGATAAAACATTGTTTTACTTTGGGTAAAACAATGAAGCATCAATAAAATGCAACTAACCATTCAACATTTCTAATTCTGTGAATGTGTTTATCTTCGCTTTCCGATGACGGAGTATAATCATCATTATGACCACCTTATGCGTTGGCAAAAGTCTCAAACATGTAAGGTTGTACCTCATTGTTATTGATGACAATATCATAATCGGCATCTTCTTCGGAAGAATCCATTAATTTTGATAAATAAAAAACAGTAATAGCAAACTACCGAAAGCCGTGCAAGTCGTAGAACGATATAAGAACGATGCTTGTTTATGTCAACTAATATGTCACTCTTTCCCAGTTCCCAGACTTAAACAATCTCACGGCGTTTTAGCAATGGTCATCGAATATCGTGTTTTTACCGATTATAACCCTAAATATCTTTTGAAATATTTTGCAGACGACTTTGAAACTTGGTACGTCTTATTTTCACGCTATAAGCATTACAATAAAATAAAGTTGTCTTCTAGCTTGCATGTGTCCTTTAAATGTTCTTTGAATTCTTCCATAACCATTGAACTAGTTCCTGAATAATCTGCCAAAACTAAGACATCTAATGCACACAAGTCTGATACTGAACAAGCGACTCTTGCTCATCGTTTCCAGGTGACATTACTGCCCAACCAAATCGATCACGTTCTGCTACCGGTTCCCCAATACGTCCTACTTTGAGTTTCTTAAGGGTGCGTATTTTAACGTAATCATTAACTCCTAAAATTATATGAATCGGCAACAGCCTTTTCTCGTCAACGTCGTTCATATGTACTCCATTTAGATGGGGAAATTTCGATAAAGTCTCCTTGTAACAAACGTTTTCCACGAATACCAACTCTTTTTTATCAATTTTTGTCACGTTAACTTTGAGACTGAAGTCATTCATCAAGAATTCCATATTCATCTCGTACACTTGCATTTTTCTTGTTGTAATCCAGATTAACATGGCAATGTGACGCAGTCAGTAGACTTTAACTTTAAATTAGTGAGGTTAACAGCTGTCCTTGAAGCGTAAGAGTGGCTTGCACTGCTGTCCAATCGAGCCCGGAACTTAAATCTATTGATATGTAAACAACAACTTTGATTTAGTGACGTTAACAGCTGTCCTTGAAGTTTAGGAGTGGCTTGCACCGCTGTCCAATAGAGCCCGAAACTTAAGTCCATTGATATGTACAACAAGAACTTTGATTTAGTGAGGTTAACAGCTGTCCTTGAAGTGTAGGAGTGGCTTGGACCGCTGTCCAATAGAGCCCGGAACTTAAATCCATTGATATGTACAACAACAACTTTGATTTAGTGAGGTTAACAGCTGTCCTTGAAGTGTAGGAGTGGCTTGGACCGCTGTCCAATAGAGTCCGGAACTTAAATCCATTGATATGTACAACAACAACTTTGATTTAGTGAGGTTAACAGCTGTCCTTGAAGTGTAGGAGTGGCTTGGACCGCCGTCCAATAGAGCCCGGAACTTAAATCCATTGATATGTACAACAAAAACTTTGATTTAGTGAGGTTAACAGCTGTCCTTGAAGTGTAGGAGTGGCTTGCACCGCCGTCTAAAAGAGTCCGGAACTTAAATCCATTGATATGTACAACAAGAACTTTGATTTAGTGAGGTTAACAGCTGTCCTTGAAGTGTAGGAGTGGCTTGCACCGCCGTCTAAAAGAGTCCGGAACTTAAATCCATTGATATGTACAACAAGAACTTTGATTTAGTGAGGTTAACAGCTGTCCTTGAAGTGTAGGAGTGGCTTGCACCGCTGTGCAATAGAGCCTCAAACTTTAATGCATTGATATGTATAACAACCACAGGATGTATCACCAAACACTTTCCAATATGGTTTGCAGTCATCCCTGGTTCTTTGGACTCTTTAGGGTTTTCATTCTTATCACAAATGGAGGTGAGATGCTTACCTTGACAGATTTGACATCTTGTTTTGCTCATACAATCTGCTACTCTATGTTTTGGTCCTGCACAATTGAAGCACAGACGCTTTTCTGCCAAAATTTTCTTTTGATTCTCGCTTCTAACGACTTTTTTGCACTTAACTGCTTTATGATTTCCAGAACAGGAGAAGCAGCCCTTGTTCTGATGCTCACAGCCATTTTCACCATGATTGCTTGCCATAATTGATCTCCCTCTCTCTTTTGGAGTCCTTTTGCCCCGGTCCTTTATAGGATTGTTGCGGGTCCTTTTCCCTAGGGATTCGACAAACTGTGTGAAGTTCCATTTATCCCAATCTTCATTCATGAGTGTCAACTCACTCTTAATAACAGCTAACATTTCAAAGGTAAATCGAACGGCTGCATCAGGCTTATCGAGACATTTTAATGTTTGCAATGATTCAACATTATACAAAAGTGTTTCATACAAGTTGTGAATTTTTCCCACAACTCGTTCACCGATTGTTGGCAGCTCAAGTATACTTTTCGCATAGGCACTTATAACTTCTCCTTCATCACCATATTGTTTCTCTAGAATACCTATGGCTTGATTATATCCTTCTTTGTAAAAGGGAGACCATCTATTAACTTTCTCACCTTCAATTCAATTAACTCTTTTAGATAGGAGAACTTAGTACCTGGATCAACATTTGATTTATCTATTTGAGCCCCCCGGAACCTGACCCAGTCTCGTGGTATCCTATCAAACTTAGTTGTAACGAGTTTTGGCATCTTTACTGTACTAGATCCCTCACTGCTAGAACTTGATCGAGAATCTTTCAGCTTTTGTTGAAATTCGAAATCGAGTTTCTGCCTTTCTGCATCTGCCTCTTTTTTTTGAAGTAACCATTGCTTAGTTAGTTCTCTTTCAAATTTCAGTTTCTGTTGCTGCTCCAATTTCACAAAATCTTCCTGTGCTGCCAGCTCAACTCGTTTCAACTCGTTAGTGATGTGTCGTATACATTGTTCAGCCTCAGTTAATAAGTCGTCCACTTCCTTCGACCACTCTTGCACTTCTTCTCCAGTTTTACCATTAGTAAGTATTTTATCTTAAATACATTCCTTCAGTTGATTTACTGCTGTTGAGCTTGTTGCAAATGACAACCACTGTCATTCCATGGCCTCCTTATCTCCTTTAGACACGATATATTCAGATCTATTCATGTGTAATTTTGAGGTTTTTGACTTGGCAGTTAGGTTGGTAAGATTTACTGCCATCTTTAACAATTTGTACTAAAAATCTTTGCGAAAGATCAGGAGAAATTTGTCCTTTCGATCAATTTAACGTCAGAGTATGTATGCTTACACGTCGTATATTTTCCGATTTAAGCCCGCAGTATCGTCCTAATCCTTTTCAATCCCCGGGGTCGCTACTGTTTCAAAACAAGAAAATGTTTCATCGAAGTTTCCTAATTTACTCACACTCTCAGGTTGATATTTTTGCTTTATTTTTAAAACAAAGGAAATACGGTTATAAGCAACATACGAACATCATTATTATTTTCATCTCCCAAAAAACAAAACTCACGTGATTAGTCTTTTCACAAAAATAATGCGCCTCCCCATTTGGACACATGAAAACTGCAAAATTGAAGTTTATAGAAAAAGTAATGAATGATTTGTGTATTATTATATCATTTATCAATTGTTAAGTATTTAAAAATTCTTGTAGCATCTTCAAACGGAATCACGCTATAAGTAATATCATTATGAGCAGACATGTGGTTAGGATGTAAAATTTGGGGGATTAACAACATTTTTTTGGGGGGGAGGGGGGACAGTTGTAGTCGTCAAGTTATACTGTAATAAAACAATAATATAATTTATCGTTTGTTACTTTTAGTGGGTAGCCGCTGTGCATGCACGGCTATAAATGACTTGTAGTACTAATTTTAATTCATCCTTTAACTTTTGTAAACATTTTGTACATTTTAAATTATACCTTTTTTCACAAACTCATTCGTTATTTCTAGAATAAAAAATGGTTTCGCCACCTAATAAATAAAAAAGATTGAGGAAAATGCATCTCGTTGTGCTCATTTTGTACATTGCAAATTGATGCTTTTTGCACAAACTCGTTCTTCATTTCTAGCTTGAAAAATGGCTCAACCACCTCAAAAACTTAAGTTTGAGGAAAACGGATCTCGTTTAACCAAACTCTTAATAAATAAAGGAACACAAGCCTTAAAAACAACATTGCAATTCATTATAAATCTTCAATCATCAAACTTAAAAGATAAACTTTATGATCCTTCTACCAAGAGTAAATTGACATCACTAAAATTCAAAGTTATCAGCAAAGAGCAATGGAACCTTCTTTACCCGTCAACTGGCTCACCTGACATTGAAAATTTTGATGTTTCATTATTGACTGTCTTGTTGAGAAATACATGTAATCTAACAGCGCCACATGGTGGATGGAATAATCTTCCTTCCTCTTCAGATACCTCAATCTCAGCAAACATTGCAAGAATAAAGTTTTATCGAAACGAAGTTTACGGTCACATAACTAAAACTAGTTTAGATGATAGTAAGTTTGAGTACTTGTGGCAGAAAATTTCAAAAGCATTGATTGGTCTGGGTATTCAACAAACTGAAATAGATGAATTAAAGAAAGCTCCACTTACTGCCGATGAGGCAAATTATAGTGAAATGTTAAAAAACTGGTGTACTGTTGCTGAGAAAACAAAAGAAGATGTGGAAAATATAAAAAATGACGTGGAGGAAATTAAAGAAATTGTGTCAACAAAAGCTGATGTAGCTGAAATTACACAAGAGATGGCTACAAAAGCTGATGTAGTAGAAATTAAACAAGAGATGGCAACAAAAGCTGATGTAGCTGAAATTACACAAGTGATGTCAACAAAAGCTGATGTAGATGAAATTGCACAAGTGATGGCAACAAAAGCTGATGTTGCTGGAGTAAGAGAAATGTTACAGGACAAAATATGCTCAGATTTTCAGAAACCTGGAATGTGTAATTTTATTGGTCTTATAAAAGATCATAACAAGAAATACCTTAAAGGAACTAGACAATGGTTATTTGAAAAACTCGACACTTGGTTTAACGATAGAAGTGAAGATGCTTCTAATGTCATGATTTTGATTGCCGGTCCTGGCGTTGGTAAGAGTGTGTTTGCTGCTGAGTTGTGTCGACGATATTCTGAAAAGAAGAAACTTGCTGCTTCTCATTTCTGCAGATATAATCGATCAGATGAGAGGAATCCTCGAATGTTGATAGAATCATTGGCCAGTAGCATGTGTTATACAATATCAGATTTTAAAAGTAAATTGAATGAAGAATTACAGAGAAAACATTCCTACGAATCAGTCACCGATGCATTCCGTGTTTTATTAAATAATCCATTGCATTCATTAAAAGATCATAAACCAATGCTTTTGGTTATTGATGCCTTAGATGAAAGTCAAGTTGATGGCAAAAGTGAATTGTTGGAATTGATTGCAGAAGAGTTTGACCGACTGCCTAAATGGATTAAAATCTTCATCACCAGTCGTCCAGAACTTCCTGTTCAAAGGAAGTTGAAAGACATGAATCCTGTGGAAATTACAACTCATCCTCGTGATGAAAACAACGAAGAAGACTTGCACAAGTATTTGAGACATGAATTGAGTCATCCGGCCAAGAAAAATAGTGATGATGCTTCCCTGTCAATAATTAAAAAATTGAAGGCCTTAGTTTTGGGACATCAGTCAAAGGATTTGGTGCAGGAAGATCTTTACGAGTCATTAGTTGATAAATGTGAGGGATCATTTCTTTATGCGTATTACGCACAACTGAACTTGAAGGAAGAAAATATTGAGCTTACTTACGAAAACATTCAACAATTGGTCCCTAGTGGGTTAAGCGGTTTTTACACAAAGCAATTTAAAAGAGTAAAAGAATTGTTAACGAAGGAAAGTCCCAGAAATTCTGTTATCTCAGAAACTACTTTCATGCAATTTCTTGAATTGTTGGCTGCCTGTCTTGAGTTTTTACCATTAACTTTACTGTTTAGCTATTTAGGTTTTTCTGGTGACATCATTGAATCGTTATCTCAAATTTTGCCAGTTTACGATGATTGTTTAACCGTGTATCACAAATCTCTAATTGATTGGTTGAAATCAGATGGTTATGAACAGCATGAGTTTACAGTTAATCCAAAAAATGGTCATAAGTTCTTATGGCATGCTTGTGAGAAAGTGTTTGAACAAATCAAGTCGATGAACATTTTTGAAGATAAGATGAACACTGCTATGATTAAATATGCTTTGAAGAATGGAATCTATCATATGTCAAAATGTGGTGAAAATGTTGACGTTAGCTGGGCAGTAGATGTCAAAGTGTATTGTGCGAGGTTAATGTTTGTGGAAGACATTAAGTTGGTTAACATTTGGTCTGAATTGTTTAAAATCATTAAGGAACTACGAACTTTCTTGAGAAAAGATGTACTTGAGGAACTACTATTTTATTTGATTAGGCCAATAGGATCTGCATATAAGTATGACTTTGATATTAGCTTAAGCTATTTACAAACTATTGCAAACAGAATTGATGTTAGTAACGAAAAAAGATCAATGGCAAGGGACTTATTGAAACAAGGAAATTTTTCTTGGTTTGAGGATTTAGACACAACATATTTAATAAACCATCATCATTTGACTGTCTCCTTGCGTGCTAACGTTACATCTCTTTGTGTGTCGTCCGATGAAGAACTTCTTGCTGTAGGATATGAAAATGGTCAAATATCTATTTTTGAGCTTCCAGAATTTACAGAAAGATGCACTCTAGGCACTGCACTTAATGATTCAAGGTTCGATAAGTGGGATGATGTAGACGAACTTATTTCCTTTGGTGCCATTTATTACCATCCAACATCTTGGGAATTTTGTTATGTACGTGGAAACATCTGTTGTTGCTCCTTTTCACCTACCGGAAATAGACTGGTAACTAGTGATGGATCTACTGAAGTAAAGTTGTGGGACGTTAAGAATGGACGTTCGTTATGTTTACAGTCAGATGATGTCGTTAATCATTGCTCTTTTTCAGATTCTGGTTTGTTTATTACAGCAAGATATGATGGATATGAATCTAAAGATGTGTTCACTGCATGGAATTCATTAACTTTGCAAAGAATTGATCGACGCTGCGTTGTTGATTACCACGAACTACAATTCACCCATAAATATTCAGAGTTCCTTGGTGCAGTCATTGGATCTCGTTCCTATGTTTTTCAATTCCCAAAGGCAACCGATGTTTTTTCAAGTAAAAAGGATTATCCATCATCTTTACAATTAATGACAACACACAATTCTCGTAAATGTATTTTGTATCATACTAATCAGGATGTAAAGCTTTCTGAAATCACTCAGTTGACGAAATACAACGATCGAGGAGTAATGTGTTTCCCAAGACAAAGGTGTCGTTGTTATAAAAGGATTCTTGAAGTAGATTATCCAATCTCGTTTAAGGAATTTTACGTTGTGCCGTATCTTTCCAAGCTTAAAGTTTTCAAAACTGATCATCTTTGGAGACCTTCATTTATCTTTGAGATATTTGAAATTAAATGTTGTTGTTTTTCACCGGATGGATCTTTTTTTGCTGCTTTCGCTGTTGGTGACCACGTCAATATTCATATTTGGAGTATTGAACGTTGCACTATTATTCAAACCGTACCAATTGAACTGAAGAATGCATTAGGATGTTGGTGGTCGGATGGTTTACTGTGGATATGGGATGGTTCTGATCATCTTACGAAGATATCAATTTCGTCTGAAAATTTTGTAGATTCTACTCAAGCAAAGTATGTTAACATTGGATTTAAACCTTGGAAAATCTTAACATTTGGTGATGTCTTAGTTTGTAAAGACCATAAAGGTTTTGTTCAAGTTGTTAGAATTACCAAGGGTGAGATAAAATACAACAAAAGACTTCCTGTCGACAGTTTTGAATTGAAAGCAGCAGCTGTATCACCTGATAATTCTGTTATTTTAACTGTAAACAAAACAGAATACACATTATGGGAATGGGGAATTAACAACAATGAACTTTACTTGAAACCTTGGCATACTGAAAAATTACCCATAAAAGCTGTCATTAAAAAATTTGTTCGAGAACACATAACTGTATATGATCTAGAGTTCAAATGCTACATAAGTGACAGTAAACAAGCAGTCATAACATTTTGCAAAGAAATCAAATTTATGAACATTTATGTAATTAATGTTGACGACAGCGGTGATGTGAATGAGATTTTGCACGATGTCCGTGGCTGTCTCTTGCACTCTAACCTAATCGTACGCAAATCTTATTGCATTGGAGTGTTTGATATGTCATTGGTTGCTGTAGATTTAAAGAGGGTGAAGTATGCGCAAAATTGGGGAAGATTATTTTATTATATATAACTATAATTCCAATACAGAAGATAGCTTATAGTGAAAGTTTATATAGCAGAATTCGATTTTTAAACTTAATGTTCCTGAATAAAATACATCAACTCAAACTTTAATAGTAAATTCAAAACCTTTTGAGAAAATTGCACATAGACGTTTAAGGTCGATGATTGCTTGTTTCACCTTCTATAGTTTTTCAGACAAAGTATAATTTATTCTACCAGGCAATCTTTAAGAATTTTCAACAATTGATAACGTTAAATGTACAGTTCCAACTTGTGACAATTGTAAACATAACAAAAACATTTTTTACTACTATAAATATTAAAGCTCACCAAAGTGCTTTAAAAAGAGCCATTTAATAATAAAAATGACGTATAAAGGAATATTTTATTTTAGTAGTAACGTTTCATCTTGTTCTCAAGATATCACTCAGAAATTGAATTATAAGTGTAGTGGTATTTGTATATGTAATAGCTATTTATTATACATTAAATGAAAATGGTGGGATGAAAAGATGAAGTAGTGGATAATGGAAATCACTGAAAGAAACAAAAAAAAACACACACAATCACAAAAAGCATGATGGCAGGTTTTGTGAATCTCCACTTATCCTTGGCTTTTATTATTCATAATAAGAATTTCCTTCCGTCTGGTATATACCTGGTCAATATTCTGAAGAAACATTTACTAATGATCTTAAAGATCCTTCTGTTTTAAACATTCAATGATTTTCTTAGTTCTACGTTTGGAGCATCTTATGAAAAACAGTGCTGTATAGCGTGTGTTGTTGTCTTTTAACGATTAGTAAACAACTATGTAAACATTGGAGTTTTTTTTTCGTAACAACATGTTTCAACATCTCGTGATGTCACCTTAGTATTAGTGACAATATTATGCATATGATATTATATATGATAGTATGAGATGGTGCAGTACTGGTTTAAATTATGGTAAATGAGAGTACATGTAGTAAAGTTAATGAATTAAAGGGCTTCTTTAATTCAAAATTTCAAAATCTTATGTTTTTAAGTTTTTCTTTACTATACAAAAGTGAGATAAAATATCTAGTGGGATACTAAGGATAAAGTAAGAAATTTAAGGAGGAGGCGACCCCCTTCCTTCCTTCTCCCAGACTACTGTATATTGAATAATCTATGTTACATTGAGGTTTAACTTGGTAAAATTTGAGGCTTTAGGGCTGTTTACACTATATACAGGATTTGCTCATATCACGACATCTTCATTTGTTTTAAAGTTGTAACAGTTTGGAGTAAATGCTTA